>NC_071996.2:35402500-36652500 GCF_028885655.2 Pongo abelii | reverse complement strand
CCAAACTCTGTTTTCCTACAAGCTATACTTTAATAACGTTCTATTTAGGTGTAAAATCACATAATCAACACGATTACCTCATTCTTATAAATCCGTGCCCAATCACATTCAGAAGACCATGGCTTTCAGACTGTTTTAAATTCAGAGGCATTACAGTTCTGTCTCCCTTCAAGAACGCTCTGTCAACCCTTTCCTCACTTGAGGGAAACAATCTTGCAATGCTTTTCTAACAGCCTTCCACACAGGTCCTCTGGCTTCTCTCCCTGTACTGCGCATCATCTGGGCACCAAAGGCCCCTGGGTCACTATGTGAGACGCTGCCTCCTCCTTGTCCATGGAGAACAGCTTCCACACACTTGCATGTGCTCGGTGGCTTCTGTCCATGGGCAGCTGCCACCCATCTCTCTTTGGTCTCAGATAGCAACTTCTTTTCCCATCCCTCAACACCACGGCTCCCATATCGGCTGCCAAACTGTTAGGGTTGGAGTAATAGTAAAAAGCCTCCAGGCAAATTACAACCACAACAGCTGTGTTTACTAAGAGCTACAAATGAACTCATCCCAGCACTATTGGAGCAGGAAGGCAATGATTCGGAACCTTCCAGAAGCGCCCCACCCTCAGGATGTTCACTGGCTGCCTGAGCCTCCAGCTTCCCAAGCCAGCCCTGGCTTTCGCAGGAGACCCTCTGCTGAGCACCAAGGGCCTCTTTTCATGGACAGCAGTCTTGTATGTTTTCTTCTCACAGCTGCAGTGATTTGCACTTAGCTGTTTATGCTGCTGGGAGGGCTGCCAGCCACCCACGCAATAAGCAACTGGCTAGTGGTTTTCATGCGGGGGCACCAAGAAAACTACTCTCCATTCCCAGGCTTCTGGAACACCTCCCTAACCACCTGCGACAAAGGCCTAAGATTCTATCATCCATCATTCAAACCTTTGTACCATGAGTGGCCTGCTCTAGCTCTACAGTGTAAAGGTCACAGGAAAGGAAGGACATTGAGAAGAGTATGACTTATCCTAAAGGTGGACTGTTTCTTCTAAATGTCTCTGAGGCTTTATCACCTGTAAAACAGACACATGCTTCAAGAGGCTATGAGATAGTGCTTTAAAAGATCTAAAATTCATACAAATTTTTATTTGCATTCCTGGGTTAAAAGATAAGCATTCTTGAGAGACATATCACTGAAACCCATATCCATGTTTTGCACCCCACATGGAATTATGCGATTGGCTGTTATCATGGAAACAAGGGGGCAAGTCCTTGGAGGCCGTGCAGTTGGTCAGCTGTACTGGGAAGCAAAGGCCCGGAGCGCTGGATGCGACCGAGGTAAAACAAAGGAATAGCAAGTGTCTTCTACAGCCTGATGTGGTTGCCGGCTACATGGCAGCCATATACCACACATGGACAGTAAGAGATTAAGGTTTTTCTGAACTAGGAAAATGGGTGGCTACCTAGTGTAGCATTTCCCAAGCCTGCCTGTTTGGAGCATCTGTTGGAGCACACAGGTTTCCTGGTCCCTCCCCTGGAAATTCTAACTAAATGAGGGTGACAAGGGGCCCTGGCGTGTGGATGCTGAACAAGTTCCCAGCTGGCACTTATGATCAGGCAAGGTTTTTTGTTTTGTTTTTTTTTTAAACAAAACAAAACAACAAACACAGAGCTAGGTTCTAAGAATGAACTTCAGCTTTCCTGAATCTCCCTGGAACACAGACTGGAAATCATCTTAGCAAAGAACCCAACACATCAATGCTATTCCAGAGGGCCATGTCAGAGTCCCGCCTGGACTACAACCAAGCTATTGCTTGAAACTGTAAGCTATGAGAAGCTCTACCAGTTGAGTTCTAAGGGGGAGTTTTCTCTCACAAGTGGGAAGAAGTCCACAGACTATTCCACTATCAAAGAGCAGGGAGGTGATAGGCTCCAAGTCCCAGATGCAGGGCTGGTTGGCATGCATTCTTCCCAACTACCTCAAGCCCCAACCCAAAGAAGAAAACTGTGGCAATCCCAAGCATGATTCGGTAGAAGCCACAGCGGCCCATATCTGGGCTGGGCTGTCAACTGGAAAGTGTCAGTGGGCTGGGCTCTGACAAGGAGAAAAAACCAGCAGTCTACTATACAGATTTCAAGAATTTGGGGTATCTACTGAAGCTGTATGCTGACAAAAGGGCCTTGATTTTATTTTCCTCCCACCCTTATGCCCCAAAACTTGATAGACTTTTAAACAGGAGACTGAAAGCATGACTTGGCCTGGAACATGGAACGTGTTATTCAACTCAAAAGCTTCTTCTGAAACCTCACAGATTTCAGAAAGCTGCTGGCAGGGCTGCCAGATAAGGAAAGTGAGACCCAGAGGGCAAATGACTTCAGAGGACATGTAGCCAATAAATGGCTCAACGGAAATGAGAATCCGGGCATCTCCTTTGCCACCCAAGCCTCCTCTAGCTCCTCTACACCATGTCCAATCAATGTCTCCGGGCTGAAACGGGTACAAGAAGAAGAATGTGTGACAAGGAAACCTCATGGATTTAAGATGATTGCATAAAGCTTGTCGAAACAGGGAATGGACCAGTAGGGTGATGACATCGGGTGAGGCTACCTCCCGGGTCCCATGGGCTCCTAGTTCCACACTGATTCCTACTCACATACACTTATCAAACACTGACACGCTTACACAGGGGATGCCACATGGGGTTATGTTATAGTCAGCATGCAGCCAACACCCATTAAAATAAATCCTTAAGGCTCCTGGATCATGGCTCTTGGAATCTTAAAAGCTAATGATTCATTTCTGATGTTTCCCTTTGCATTTTATTTCTCCTCTGTTCCTCCCTTGCCTATTCCAATCTTATCCTTGAATTTAGAGAACAGGCTCTGTGATGTGAGTGCCCTTTATCATGTGCTAGGCACAAAACAGGCACAGGTAACCATGGCTTGGTGAGTGGCTGCCCCTGGGGGCTCACAATTTCCACTGATGCCTACACTCCTCCCTGCCTCTGGCAAGCGCCATCTCCAAGGGATCATGAAAAGATCTTTTCTGACTTTTCCCCCAGGGGAAATAAGCAGGAGACACATTATTTTCTAATTTTTAATGTTCTTCTGGTTGGAACCAGAACAAATGGCTATGATCACATCAGACTTTCCAGTAAATCCAACAACACTGATTCTAACTTTGTTATTTCAAAATATATGCCAATTTGAGTTAGGGTGGGTTTAAATTTATCTGCTTTATTTATCTCTACATTATCTGGGCAGAGAAGCCTGGCTAAGTAGCCTGAAGAACAAAACAGGATGACAAGGTTTAATCTGCTTACAAAAATGTGTTCTTTTCAAGGGTTTCAGTACATTCTTTAATTACAAAGGTCTTGGGTGGTTCATTAAAACAATGAGCTAAGAGCAGTTAATTCCTACTATGAAATAAAATGGCATTTCTCCAAATGACTCCCATTCCCAATTTTGCATTAATTTAAACTAAGCCCAAGTCAACCAAATTAGCAAGCTAGATAATTACATAGTTTTCAGAATGGGATTCTATTTCAGATGCAGCAGTCACCTAGTCTGAGACTTTAACTACCCTTTTCCCCAGTTAAATCTTACTGGAAAGCCAAAAGGCAAATCTATGCCACAGATATATTAGAACTGCTCTGTTGAGGCAGGGCCCATCCTGTGTGGCTGCTCCTTGACCTCCTATAATAGCAGACCCTAGGGCTCCAAAAACACACAGGTGAATAATGATTGATCTCATCCAGTTGTCATCAAATTTTTTCTGTAAAGGATAAGATAGCAAATTTCTAGACTTTATGGGAACACATAAAAGTCTGTCATTCATACACACACACACACACACACACTCACACACAATGTAAAAACCATAAAGCTATCACCACACCCAAGACAACAAACATATCCATCTCTCCTCCTCTCCCCTCCCTAAGCAACCAATGACCTCTTTTTGGTCACTATGGATTGGTTTGCATTTTCTAGAGTTTTATATGTATAATATATACAGAATCAAACAGAATAAATGCTCCTCTTATTTTGAAGTCATCCATGTTGTTGTGTATAATAATTCATTCTTTTTTTAAACCAATACCTTCATTTATGCAAGCGAGGAAACTGAGGCTGGAGTGGCCTGTCCCAATCATATGACAGCAGAGCTGGCCCAGAGCCAGGTTCCCATTTCCCTGTGCAGCATCCTGTTCCCATCCATCTCCCCGCTAATCTCACAAGAGGTTTAGAAAAACTCTTGAAGCCTCTATGGGGTCTGTAGAATTTGCATGTGTAGCTCTGTTCCTTTTCCACCAGACTCCCTCTTCCTGGTCTCCCTGGGGTCAGCAAATAACACAGGGAAATGTTCTAGGCAGAAGGCATTCCAAGTTGTATCCCAAGTTCCACAGATAAATCAGTAATTTAAGCTAAACTTAGGGGAGATTCATTCAGTCATCAAGTAGTTTCCAAGTGCCTACCACGTGCCAGGCAGCTGGGTAAGCAAAGCAGGTGCAATTCCTACTCTCACAGAGCATACAGTCTAGTAAGGAAGAGAGATTGAAAAAAAAAGATAATTATATGATTACAAGATGAATCAAATGATATAAAGGGAATAAACAGGGTGCTGTGCTAGGGACGGGGAGGGGTGACATCTGGCTGAGGGCACAAGTGTGGAACAGGGTGGTCTTGGCGGCTCCAGTTGAGGTAAGCCAGGACAGGCAGCAGCCATTAAGGAGGGTGGTGGCCCCTGGTGGAATGGGTGACACACAGGACCCTTATGGCTACAGCCCAGGAGCCAGAGAGGAGTAGGTACAGAGCAGGAGTGGCTGGCTTGCAGAGAACCTCGATAAAACACACTACCCAGACTGGATTTCACTGTAAATGTAAGGTGTTCTAAGTGTGAAATGAAGTCATTGGAGAGTCTGGGCAAAGGAGTAGCACGATTCAGTTTGCATTTTAGAAAAGACCACTCTAGCTGCTGCTGTATGGAGAATGAAGTAGAAAAGGGCAGGAGCAGGGGAAGTGGGATCACATTTCTGAAAGTTCTGCTGCCTGATTTCTCAGGCATATAGGAAAGGGATCATGTGTCATTTCAGGGGATGCTTTAAAACCACAAAGTCTTTGAAGTCTAGACAAAAAGGAACTTTCCAAATTCAGTTAAGACTGGTTGACTTTGGTTGTTGCCAAGGCAGGCGAGGGCTGGACCACACCAGGCCCTAGGGTCTGGAGCTGGAAACTATTTGAAATGCTCATATCAGGCTTATTTACTCTACAGAACTGGCTGCAAGGCTGTCGCTGATTTGGCGATCCTGTGGTGGGCAGCCAGGAGCAACATTTTACCTGTGATGCCAGTATTTGCTCAGGGCTTCTGCTGTACACTTAGCTCACCCAGAGAGACCTTCCTTCCTAGCTTTAGAATCCTGCTGTAACCACAGACTCCCTCCCTCCAGGGTAGTGGCGGTGGAGCACCTCCATGGAACAACTGGCAGCAGGGAGGCAAGTCTCCAAGAGGAGAGGTCAGAGCCTGACCCTGGTTCTGGCTTTGCCAGTCATGTGCTGTAGGACTTGGCCATGTCATTCCCCCTCCTTGAGCCAGCTCCTCATCTACACACCAGGATGGTTAAGGAAGATAATAGCTGCCCTTGCTTCCTTAAAAGGCATCAGCCTGTACCACCTTAAATGATGGCTGTGAAGGGCTCCAAGAAGCAGAAACACCGTGCAGATTCAAGACTCCTTTATTATCAATGCATTAGTTACTAAATAAGCACTAGCTTTTGCTGAATGCCTACAAAGAGGTACCAGGCTCAATGCCTGGAGCTCCATCTCTAGAGTGATCAGGATTTCAGTTAAGTTACACTTCACTTTTCCACATATTGGCCATCCACCAGCCTCAATCATACAGAAGAATACAATCATCAAGAACCCTAAAAAAGACCTCTGATGAGATCAATGCCAGGGACTGTTGGCCAATGTGTTCTGAGAGAGACATAGTTTACTTGGGACGTGGCATAATTCAGGGGTCAGAAAACTTCCCAGAAAAGGCCAGAGAGTAAGTATTTTAAGGCTTTGTGGGTCATACAGTCTGCCACAATTATCTAACTACAATTTTAGTGCAAAAGCAGCCATGGACAAGGAATGGCCATGGCCATGTTTCAGTAAAATGTAATTGACAAAAACAGATGTTGGGCTAGATTTGGTCCACAGTCTAGAGTTCGCCAACCACTTACACAGATTAAGAATTAGAATTTGAGTATCTTTGGGCAGGCTTATATTTTCCATTTCCTCATAGGATAGAACTCCCTGGCTCACATCGCCACCAATTCCCACTGCAGCATTTCCTATCTGGCCCCAATAATGACATTAATAAGAGCAGCAAACACGTATTTAGACTTACTGTGCACGAGCTAAGTAATGTACCCAACCTTAGGCAGCTGGTGGCCCAGTCAGGATTTGAACCCAGCCACCTATCTCCAAGTCTATGCTCCTGATCACACTGCCCAGGGGCACCTGAATGTACAAACCAGGACAGCAGGACACGAGGAAGACACTGTGCCTCTCACCTCCTCTCAGAGCCCACTGCTCACCACAGCTTTACCTGGCTCTTGGGGCTAAATGGCAGAGATTAGAAGTAGCAAGGTCTGCAAATATTAAAGTAGGAATGAGGGTGACTGAACTAGGCACCTACAGTAGCAAAAAGTGACAGGCAGCAGTCTGACAAGAGCAGCAGGAAGACAAAGGTAAGTAGAAAAGAGGAGTTATTTATTTGCGAATTGGTCAGCTACTTTGTACCACACATTGTACAAATCCCAACTATCCTAAGACCTTGCTGCTCAAAGCATGCTCTTCCAACAGCCCATCCCTATCACCTGGATGCTTGTGAGAAGGAGAGTCTCGGTCTCATCCGAGGTATGAACCAGAATCTGCATTTTAACAAGATCCTCAGGTGATGTGTGCATTAGTAAGGCTGAGAAGCCATCAGCTATTACTGCCCCAACTTTACAGGCTAGGAACCTGAGGCTCAGGACAGTCAACCACCTTACATGTGGTTAAGTTGCAAGTCTGAACCCCAATGTGTGATTCAGAGGCAACTCTTGTTCTCCTGACGTGGTCAAAGAAAGGCCTCCAGGACATTTACCTTAGCGGCGATCATGTATTAAGTTGTAATAAGATCATAGTAGGATCATGAATACATAAGATACTAACACTGCACCATCACTTGAAGATTCAGTTATGCTCAGTATACTATTTTTAAAGAAACACAGAAATTAAAGTAATATAGTTAACACTTCAATTCCCATATTTCAAAAATCTCTTTTTACAGAGTTGACCAATTTTCCATTCTCTGATGACTTTATTTAAAAGAATGTAGAAGGATTTTGAAATTGACCATACTGGACAGATTGCTGTTCTTCTGGGCACATCTCCAGTGTTAGCAGGAGCGAATGATTAGATGGCCTCAGAGGTAGAGGCCAGGGACCCAGAACTGCAGGTTCCTGAGTTAAGAAGAGAGACTTCTATTTGGGATTAGGCTGTTAGTAGTCTCATTTGATATTAAGGGGCTTGGGCAGAGGTGGTTCCTAAGTTGATGCCCTTGGGATTCTGGAGTCTGACGGCAAGATTCCCCTCCCTACCTCAACCTCCCCACCATGCAATATAACATCAGGACAAGACTAATGAGTACCTTGGTCATGAATCTGGGGACAGATTAAAGGACAAGCTCACTCCTCCTTAGCCTGTATATTTAATAGACTTGTTTTTCTTGATAGGCATTTAGTATCTAGTATTTTAGTAAGTATATGGATATGACTATAGGAACAGAGCACTCAGATACTGCAAGACCAGAGTGTGAGAAAGGATATATGATCTGGGAAAAGAAAGCTGCCAGAAACTCCAGCAGCTACTTTCTCTTTCTCTCCAGGCTGCAGGAGTTCTATCTGTGTCTTCCACTCTATCAGGCCCTCCACTGCACCCTAATTCTGTCAGAGTGGTGCCTCTCCTTGTGGAGGAATGCATTATCCTCTCAACAGCGCCCTCTCCCTGTCAACATTGGTCCTGCTTCATCATGTGGACTCCTGGAAGGCTTCTGCCCCGCCCTCCTGCCACAGACGCATTTTTTTGATTTCTGTTAACATGGCTCACTCTCAGTGACTCTGTTTTCCAACATGAACTGAAGAATCTCATTGATGCAGCTCAGCTTTCTGAGCCAGAATTACAGTTCCAGCCACCAAAAAGCTGGACTGCATTGGGTCAGAGGACAACTCCAGGGTCCAATCAGCCAACATTGGAGGGAGTTACATGGTTGCACTTCCCACTTAAGTGCCGAGGTGAGTAGGGAGATTTCCCTCAAGAAGGAGGGTGGTGGGAAGAGTGAAGCAGGATTTATGGCACAACAGGAATCTTCAGAATTTAAAGTCCTAGAATCTGAGGTGAAGGAAGACCTTCCAAAGTCATCTGGTCCAAATTGTGCCCTCCCACATCCTCCAGTTGCAATTCTAAACCTCCCAGGACACAAAGGTGCCACTTCCCTTCCTGAAGCTCTCTGAGGTGAATTGGGATTGGGTAGGGGAGAGGGGAATGGGACACAAGATGGAGAAGACCACTGATAAAACATCCTGCTAGCTAAAGCCTATGCTGAATGTAACTTTAGAAATGCAGTTGGAATAACATCTCACGTAAAAGGCACACTGGTTTTCTGTGTGCATTCACTAAATGCTCTGGGACGCACACGCTTTGGAAAAAGAAACTAAATTCTCACATACTGTGCCGTGTTCTAGAGTTGGAGAAGATGTCCTGAATTCATGTGAAAACTTTACATCTTCTTGGGCTTTTTCCAGCACAGAATGCTGGATGTAATAAAATTGAAATAACACCCAGGATTTTTGGGTGTTATTACTCAGGCAAAGATGAATGTGGACACACTGCAACCTAACCTTTTATAATCTTTAGGTGACGCATAGCACAGGTACACAGAAGCTTGGGCACCCATGGAGTTTTCACACCTCAAAACATGGAAGGATTTCTAAATCTCACTCCAGATCACTTGAGCAACATGGCTAATGCTTTTGGGATTCCTTTTTTTTTTTTCTTTTCTGAGACAGAGTTTCGCTCTTGTTGCCCAGGCTGGAGTGCAATGGCATGATCTCAGCTCACTGCAACATCCGCCTCCCAGGTCACAAGTGGTTCTCCTGTCTCAGCCTCCCAAGTAGCTTGGATTACAGGCGCCCACCACCACGCCTAGCTAATTGTTTTGTATTTAGTACAGACAGGGTTTCACCATGTTAGTCAGACTGGTCGCAAACTCCTGACCTCAGGTGATCCACCTGCCTCAGCCTCCCAAAGGGCTGGGATTACAGGCGTGCACCACTGCGCCTGGCCTCGGGATTTTACTGGCATGGAAAAGTCACCCTTTTAGTGGCAATATTAATTTATCCAAAACAGGTGACAAAAATCTTTCAGAACCAATTTATTGTTTTGTTTTTCTAGGGAAAGGGAAAAAGTTGCCAGAGAGTACTAGGAGGTGGTTGCACTTGGCCCCAAAACAAAGTGATATAATTTCAATATTAAGCCCACATGGACATGCAAGCTATCTTCTTCAAGCAGATGCAGAGGCTTTTCTTTAAAAGCCACAGTCCTCCTAAAACCAATGCCGTAAACCATTAATTTCACAAACAAGCTGAGCATGAGAACACCCAATATGCCTGTTTTAACCCAACTTTGGCTGAAAGTCAGCTGGGGAATGCACTATCAACACAGGACACATTTTTATACAAGGAAAGCAACACAAATTTATGGGACCATCTTCGATAGCCATTTACAATCTAGACTGACTTTCATTTTACTTGAGGCAACAAAGTATGGCATAACATACATAGGAAACATTCTTACCAGCCGAGGGTTTTCCACCTTTGGAATTACTGGTATTTTGTGCCAGGGGCCATCCCATTCATTGTAGGACATGTACAGCATCCCTGGCCTCTACCCACTACATGCTTGTAGCACCACTGACCAGACATCACAACCAAAATTGTCTCCAGGCACTGTCAGATGTTCCCTGGGCGTAGGGGAATCAGTAAATAAAATCATCTGCAGTTGAGAACTACTGTACTAAACAAAGACAAAGGTCTAGCTGTTTAAGATGAAGAGTTGTCTGGAATTAAATCTGCCTCCCTGGAGATGGGCTGATCTCATCATCCCTTTGGTGTAGTTAGTACCTTAGAGCTGAGGGGTAGGGCACTGCTTTTCCTTTTCTGAACACAGGGTCAGAAAAGCAGTACCAAGGAATTTTTTATCCTGTATATCACCTGTACTCCCTCAGTTGTAGGATTCCTAACTTCCTTGGCTAGGAAGAAACATGAGACCACAGTCTGTGATCATTCAAGAAAGCAATGAATTCTTACATTTAGGAAGAGGCATGTTGTGAGCTCCTGAAGACTTCTATCTTCTAAAAACATTTCCTCAAAAAAAATTATGACATTTGGCCATTGAGACAGACTTCCCACATAAAAAGATCTACATTACCTGTCAACAGGTCACATCCAATCTGGTTCCTCTCCTGTTATACTTTCCCCAGACGTACTCAGGAAATCAACTCAGGAGGGCCAAGGGGCCCAATGCTTTTGGAAAACTTGGTTTGGTCTGTGGCCAAGAGTGCTGTTTCAGCCAAGACCTCCCTGAACAAACTGCCTACAGTCAGCCCCAGCAAGAATTTACTTTCTACGTCAGGGGAGTAGTGACTATAGCCAAGAGGATGTGAAGGCCACTGCATTTCCCAGGAAAGGGAGCTGCCTACCTCCACAGACTACCTCCCAGAAGCAGAGGGAAAGACTCCCTTGGTAAAGTTTCTCCCTGTGCAGTATCTTGCTCCAGAAAGATATTCAACCCCTGGAGGGCCCTGGCTCTCAGAAGCAAGTACAAGGTGTGAAAGCAGCTAGAATGTGTCCCTTCTGACATGCAGAGAGTGAAGGTGGCTGTTGTACGGCCACTACCAGAAGAGCAGGTACATACAGCCTTGGTTAGGAACCCAAATGCTGAGCAACTGAATCTTTGCACATTCTTGTTTATGTCTAAGTAGATCCCATTAAGCCCTGGGCACTTGGCTTGATTATTCCCTGAATCAAAGTTAAATTAAATTACCCAACAAACTTCTTTTCAGAGAAGGAGACATGCACAGACTGACTCACCTTCCAGAAGCTATCCACTTTGCCATACACAAGGGACTGGTTCTGCCTTTTGATTTCATTAATGTGGTGGATATCACTGGAGTTCAGGTGCTGCTCAACCACAAACCCCAGAAAGCTGTTGTCTGGGGTATGAGCTGGTGTGCAAAGAAATGGAGAGGACAGTTAGTGTCCAATGAGCAAGAAGAAATAACAATCACATATTTAACACAGGCCATCTTACCCATAACAAAATGTTTGTTTTCATCTTACCCTGTTCTTTCTTACCTGAGGGAGGTGAGGGATTGTTATCTCTCCCACACGTTCCCAGTAAAACCGTCATGAGAATACTTCTCTCTAGGATGAATTAACCTGAACCAAAACCTGCTCTTTTTAGGGGAAAATACATCTGTCTGAAAATCATTAAGCTGTGTACTCTCTTCCTTGTTGCCTCAGAATAAGGCTACTGTCCATTTCCCAGCAGAAATGCTTTCACCCAGGTTTCACCACCTACTGGCCAGAAATCTGTAGAGGGCAGGGCTGATTGGGAGTTCTGAATAGGCGCAGAGTCCCCACGTAACTGAATCTGACTCCAGCTGTGTTTTTCACCCAGCTACATAACAGGAGGTTGAGGGACAAAGTGATGAATAATCCTCAGAACCTTTCATCTCCTCTAAGAATTACTCACTCACAAAAGATGTAATTATGGGGCTATATTGAACAGGTGCACGGAATGAAGACAGAATAAAAGGTAAAGCCTGCTGGGGCACAAACCACTCCAAAAAAACCAACCACTGCAAAGGAATACTGTCTACGGAGTAGGCTATTCTGGAAGAGAAAATTTTGGATTTCTCTCATTTGGGTTCTGTAACTTCTCTAACACTTGACCAACGGGGGACAGCAACCCCACACCCTCTCCAAACATCTGCATCTTGTGCCTATAATTTTAAAAGGCATTTCACCAGCAAGTGACAATCAGAAAATAATTCTGTCTAGATTAAACAGAGATGCTCCTCTCCTCTACCTTCATTCTGTCAAGAGAAATCTCAGTTTTTCAGGAGATGAGCCTGCAGAGCCCATGTGTGGCTGATATTAAATGAAGCAACTGCTCTGTTTGGCTCTGACCTGAATAGAACAGCTATAAATAACATGAAACCAAATTCTTCCTGGTGATTGAGATATACACAAGATTCTGAAAAGTCCACCACATCCATTCACAGATAGGTGGTCAACAAACAGAGGAAGCTGGTCCCTTCATCTTGTTCTGGTTGTGCTAGGACTGAGGAGCTGTTTCCCAGGCTTGTAGCAGCATAGAAATCCTTTCAGATAGACAGATGGGCAAAGGCGAGCCTGCAGCACAGGCCTAGGACTCCGATGCCCAGCCTCCAATGTCACCCACCATGCACGCAGGGGAACACAATGAAGAAGGGACAGTGGCAGGAAGCCCTGAGCTGTAGAAATGCACGAGCCATGTAAATACTGTGTTGTCACCCTCCGTTTCCCAGGCTTTTGCCTAATGGGGGTGACAGAATGAGGAGATAATAGGGTTGTGACTGGGGAGTTGTGTTCTGTCTGGCCAATCTGTTATTTCATTTCTGCGTTTTTGAACAAGTGCCCAGAGGCAATGGCAATGGCTGCAGTTGGCTGGAAAGTAAATTACTGAATAAATTCTACTGACAACAAGAGGCGATGATTGCTTTTCTCCCCCCTTTTGAGGAGCTGAGGGCATAGGGAATTTTCAAGGATTAGTGGGGAGAGGAACACAACCTGTGTGCATTCTCAGTGTTATTATGCAGCTTAAAATATTTCTAAAATTTTTTGTTAATTCTTAAAGTTTTGAACTCAAACCTGACACTATACTTTAGGATCAGGTGTTTTTAAATTTTCTTTTATTTTCAGAAAATTTACATGGTGATTAAAGCACGATGCTTGAATTACTTGCTTCCGAAATGTAGTTATTTAGTCCCTAGGTAGGCACTTAAAAAATAATCCAGCAAGTGAAACAATGGGTTTTATTTCATGTTATAATATACTAATGTATAGTAAAAAATAAAATGATTAACCCCCCCAAATGAAAAAACACATATACATAACATATTTTTGTGTGAAAGATTCTCCTAGCTTCTAGCTTGACTGGTGAGAGGGAGAAGTAAATATCAGAAAAACTTGTGAGGAATGGTGGGCTTTTGCTGCTATGATGATAATTTGTTATTCAATTAACTCTGACACTATGAATTTCACATCTAAGCTCCCTTCTACGTTTTCATCCAAACACTTTAACTCCTGTCTCACCTTGTGAAATGTTAACTTAGGGATTAACAACCTGCAAGTGTGGTTTCAAGGACCTCAGGTGAGACTTAAGATTTACAAACAGTATCACCACATTTAATGAGCCAAGGCCTGAGCACTGGTCTGACCTCTACATGCTTCTCCTCCCAGGTGACTCTAAACTTGCCACAGGACACTAAACCTTGACCACATAAGGGTTTGCTCAGCTGTGACTCGCCCCAGCAGGTGATTCTGAAGTAACTACTGGCCCAGTGTGGCTTGCTTCCAAGGATCTGAACACCAGCTGGAGCCGGCCCGGTAACATCTGCCGAGAGTGCCCTGGTCTTATCACAAGTGTTCTTAATGGTGCTTAGAATAAATCAAAAGCCACAAGTCCAGGAGGATGTTATCTGAAATGTTCATTTCACTGAGTTCAAATTTCATGCCAAGCTTTCTTTCCTGCTCTGCCTTAGGAAGGGAAGAGAGACTTTCATTGTGTTGGGAGGGTTTCAAAGAGAAGGTATTTACATTTTAAGGTAAATCAAACAAATCTCATCATAAACGGGATGCAGGAAATCCTGCACTTTTAGTAATCCCTCCATCCCAGAGGATAAACAAATGTGATTTTTAAAAAAGATGGCTGATATTTTGAGTTCTGACTACATGCCAAGTTCTGTGCTAAGCGCATTATAGTGACTCTTCCATTTTAACCTCATAACCGTGTAACATGTTTGTACAGATGAGAAAACAGAGATTTGGTTTAACTACCCAAGTCTACATGCTAGGAAATGGCAACACTGGGATTCAGAGCCAGATTGGCTGCTTTCAGGGCATCAGCTCCTTAAGTCACTCTGATATACAGCCTCATAGTCCAAATAATTTTCTGGACCCTGTGAACGGCAGTGGTAAACCATGCTTCAGAGGAAAATAATGTTCTAAGGTAGAGGAAAATACACAAGAGGGATCTAGAATACATACGCAATGTCACCTCAGTTTCTTGAGTATCTTGTGCCACATGTATGTGGGACCACACAGATTTTTTTACATGCTACAAAACTGCAGGAGATTTGCCAAACATTAGCAATGATTTTAAGACAATTTAGAACAAAATATCTCTTATTAAGAGAAACACTATCTTAAGCACTTTGGAAGCACCTATTTACAAATGATTACAAATCAGCTTGATGTGTTCCCTGAGCAGAGTATGATGATAACTACTTCTAAGAAATACTATTAGCTTAGCTTGAATAATTCATTCAATGACAAATGTTTTGGAGCATTTCTACAAACCAGCCTATATGATAAGTATTGACAAATTACAATATAAAGATGAGTTTCTGCCCTCAAGGAGCCTACCAACTACTTAATAAATGAAGCATACACTATATCTATCAAGCAGTCATAATATCATCTTTTAAACTATAATTCAAAATGCATACTAAGTCAAGTTGACCTTTCTTTCAATTGCATAAATCTCTGAGGTCTGTTTTTTCTATCAGTAAGTCCCAAACATCTCTAAGAATGTAATGTATCTTCACATCCCCTGGTCACCAAGAGAAGAAACCCCAGCGCCAGCCTGGGCCCATTCCTTAGCCCTCACAGTCAGTCTAGTCCCAGGGATATTAGTTTCTCAAAAATCCATCAACTCATCCTTTCCTTTTCACATTTGTTAGTCCAGGCCTTCTCACTTTTTGCTAAGACTTCTGCAATAAACAAGCTTTTCTTTTTCCTAAATACAAATGGATTTATTGGTTTTCCTGATTATAACAGAAATATATCCTCAGATTAAAACTTTTTTCAGATAATAAAGATATGAGAAAAAATAAGTTACATATCATTTCATCACCTAGATATAACCACTATTAATAGACTTTTTTTCTAAGTTTGTGGATCATTTTTCTCCTCAAAATATTGAATTATAGTTAATGATGTGAAGCTGAAGCATCAGAGAGTTCTTTTGTGCATCCAAAAAAAAAAAAAAGGTGGATTGATGGATAGAGACAGGATTGGCATATGGATTGATACAGTAAATGGTTAATTGTAGAATCTAGATTTGTGGGTTTCTAGTAACATTTCTTCTATTTTTTTGTACGGCTGAAAACATCATTTAAAATACTGAAGAAGAATACTGGTTGTCATCATATTCATGCCTTTTTGCTGATCCTGATAAAACCGATGGTAGAAAAAAATTCATTGAAAAATAATTATGTCACACAAGAAATCTGGATTAAAAAACTATACATAGTAACGTTATGCTTCAAATTTTACAAAAACTGATTTTTTTTCCCCAAATGGTGGTGATACTAGTTTCTTCAAGAGAGAAGGCTGGGATGCAGGCTAGGGAAACTGTAATATAAGTTGAGCTGAGAAGACGAGCACCTAAATTGTTGACAAAAGGCACTTCAGGGTAAAATTTTCAAGTGTCAAAAAGCAATTTAGGAGGGAATGGACTCCTTAGAAGAGTAACACTCCTGAAAGCTGAGACCCAGACTGAAGGAACCATGAGGCTGATCCTAATCCTCACTGGTCTGCACAGAACTTAAAGGCAAGAGCCCTCCTGATTCAAGTTAAAGGCCAAAATGGCAGTTTCAATCACAAATAGCTCCTTTGGTCATCATGCCCTAAAAATAAAATTGTACATGGAAGTTAACTGATCCTTAGCTACAGCCAAAAGGCTTATTATCTGCATGAATGGGAATTGACTTGGTTCTAAACTTCCTGTTTTGCCAGGCAAAATTTTTGATCCACAAGCCATCATTCAATTTGATCATGCAAATAAAAATGGCTGTGAGCCCCAAATCCTGGGAGAAATTCAGGGTTGGAATGTCAATGATACTGACAATCATTATGGTCTGAATGCCACTTGAAAGCTCAAAAATGTGAGTAAGTTCCCTGGGAAGACACAAGAAAGTAAGATGAGGCCACTGGCCTAAAGAAGTTTCTACAATCTTAAATTTGTACAACAGTCTCCTTCCCTACATTGTTGCATGGATTAAAAACATAATAGGCAATATTGTTCATTCTAGTTTAATTCTATCAATAAAAGACTTTCTGAATGCCTACTATGTGCCAGCCACTCTTCAGGATGTTAGCATTCCAGCAATAAACAAAGCAGCTAAAATTCCTGCCATTATATATCTCAGATTCCAGGGAAGGAAAAAGAAAATAAAAGTAAGTGAAACATAAATACTGGGTAGCAATAAAGTTATGGAGGAAAATAAAGCAGGGAAGGGGAGTAGAAAGTTGGGGAAGGAAGGAGTTGCATTTTAAAAGAGGTCACAGTCAGTCTCACTGAAATGATATTTATATTAAAAACCTGAAGGAGGAGATAGGGAAGTCTAAAAGAAGAATGTTCCAGGAGATGGGACAACCAATGCAAAGGTCCTGAGGGGGAGTGTGCCTATTCTACTCAAGAAACAGCAAGGAAGTAGAGAGAAATGAGCAAAAAGCCGCATAGTAAGCAACAGAGTCTTGAGGACCCTGGGAAAACTTCCCTCTAGTTGCCACAACTAGGATGTTCCCCACCTCTGCGTTCAAATTTTCCCTGCTCCATTCACCTGGGTCTGTAATTTCTAAAGTGGAAGTATGAGAAAGTCTTATTTTTGTGTACCTCCTGACTCCACTGAAAGTAAGCTTCTGGAGAACAGAGACTTAGACATCCCACAGATGGTCAGGGGACACACACTGAACAAGAGGATAAAATCGACAACCAAATAAAGATTCCAATCTAACTCTTAAACTGACACTCATAAGGAACAAGAAAATACTTAGGCTTAGTCAGCTCTGTAGCCTTTACTAAGGAGCACCTTACAAGGATTTGGGAAAGAGGAGGAGGGGGTAAAAAGAAAAAAAAAACCAAAGAGGTGGAAGGTGAAATGAGAAAGTTCTAAACACCTCTAGAATCCCCAATCTGCTCTTCTCTCCACTTTGTTATAGCTCCCTGTCTTTTCTGCTCCAAATTTCCACAAGTACCAAGAAATGCTGAATATTCTCCAGCCTTGACTATACAGAATGTGAGCACCCAGAAGGCAAATTCTTCTGTGTCTTCACATTGTGAATGACAGCCAAAATGTTGCAGGTACTTAACACATACATGCATGAGTAAAAATAAAATAAATAAAACTATACGAACATAGTTTGCTCAGGCAATGTAGTAAATGCTCTATGGTAATGATATGAAAAGTGAGGCTGTTAAGCAAACTGATTTCAAAGGTTATTGAAATTTTTGTAGGATATAAAAATAAGATCTGAGATCTGAAACCAGGGATGGTGTATCTTGTAATGCCTGCTATTGCTACTTTCAGCCATCAACTCTAGGGAAAGAGGAAAAAACTCAATTAGATAAAGATGATTTACCACTGCCAATGTTTTTATACAAGCCAGATGAAGTTGTAAATGTGGGTGTGGTGCAGATAATTAGAGCTATCCAAATACTGGAAAATTTACAGTGCAAGTGATCAATTTTAGAGCTTTCTCTTCTAAATGGTAAAGGCAAATGCCTTTGCTCTTATTTTTCTGTGCGGGCAGATTTCTTGCATTTATTTACTGAGATGTAATGCACCTTGTTTGAGACTGTGAAAAATAAAAGATTGCCTTCAGGAATTTAAAACAAGCCGTATGCATAGTTAAATAATACCTAAATATAAGCCAAGCCAGGTACCTGGCAACCATAAAAAAAGCATCAGTTAAGTCTCAACAAGAGATAACAAAAGCATCCCCAAATAACTATGACTTAAGAACTAGCCACTTGAGTGTAGAAGAGTCTTGGACACAATGGTTTTAAAATCTGAGTAGAGTCTTGAAGGAAAAAAAAGATGATACATTAAGTGAAAAAAAAGGAGATACAAAATTTTAGTACGTATGTGACAAATATGTAAAAATATACTTGTGAAAAAGATAAAAGTTACACCAGGGTTAGGGGAGCCTTTTTCAGGAGGAGGAAGTCTTTCCCTGTTTTTGTAATTGGGTTACATTTCTTTATAAATTTGATTGGAAAATTGGAGGAAGTCACTTAAGTAGAGTTTTAAAGAAAAAATTAAAGTTTGCTTCTCAGGGACCAGCAAGCTATTGGGTGAGACTGGGGCCAGGACCTGGGGAGGAATATAGTCGGGAGTTGAGGCCAGAGAGCCTAAGGTCTTGAATACTTTGCTGTGGAGTTTGAAAATGATCCCATGGACAAAAGGAAGGCACTGCAGTCTCTGAGGAGAAATAGCCTGATCCAAGCTGAGCTTTCAAGAGCTGGTTTTTGTGGCTGGAAAGCCTTAGCGCCTAGTTCAGAGGTCAGGTTAGCATGTGGACAGGAGGAGCGAGCAGGAATGGGGGCCTAGAAGGAGAAACAACCAGACTTACCAGATTCCTGGGGAAAAACCATCACTTAATAGATCTAATCAAATGGCCTTAGTATTGTCTGGCCACCAGTCCCTCCAGAAGCTGCTTAGGAAGGTGTCAGGAATAGTTTATGTGGACACCACCTAAAATGCTTCACCGCAAAGAGAACACATGACGACGGTGGCGCCAGTGAACTTCTGAGACTGGGGGCAAAATAATACAGAAATGCAAGGTTTTTCAACTTGTAGAAACCCCACCAACTTAGGAAATGAGTTAGAGGAGAAACAGAAGGAGCCTTAAAGTGAGACGTGTACCATGAATATTTAAGAACGCAAACAAATTCCGGTCCAGCGTATTTCACTTCACTGCTCCTCAAGATGCATCCCAATGGTGTATTTTTCTTTATCTTCCCACTGGGTTCATTTGGACTGGCCTTCCCCACGCTCTCTGTCTGCACATGAACCACAATACTGCTACATCTTACGATAAGGCAGCTAGTCCTGAAGACTTGGTTCCTCAAGTATAGCACTCTATTTCTGCAGTCTCCAAACTTTTCATTGTGCATTCCATCAGTAGAACACAATCTAAGCACACAGGAACCTGAGTACATCCTTAGTATATGTGCATATTTATACAGAAATTATATAATGATTACTATCCAGCTCATATATTAAGCACTAGTATTTGTTTCACTTTTGAAAAATTAACAAGAAATAAATATAACTTTTGATATTCAAAGGAATGGTATTTCTCTTCAGACCACTAAAATAGCCACATTGACCCAAAAGGTAAAGGAATGGAGGGCTCTATGGGAAGGACCTAGCTGGATTGGACCCCAGGCCTTTGTCACATGGGAAGAAAGGGACCCTCTTGCAAGCATGCATCCAAGTTCACTGTGGGCAGTCGCTGGAAAACAGAGTGCAGGAGCTATTTTTTTGTTGTTGTTGCAAATTTTCCAGCTCAGACACATCTCAATAGGATAAAGGTCTCAAACTGCTTTATTTCTCTATTCATTTCCATATTTCCTCCATTCAAGTCAGCCTCATCCATGAGAAAGTTTTCCATCAACCTGTTACTTGATGGATTTAGCGACCGCTGATGATGACTGTTTTGCTCTACTGTCTCATCAGGAGTTTTATAATGCTCATTTTCTAATTCATTCCTTTTGCATTTATTAGTTGTGATTTCTCCATAATTAATGACTTTCTCTCATCAAGTATTTGATTATCTTCAAATACAATTTGTGCTAGAAAGGCATGATCAAAGCTGAATCTTTTCACTTTATTTTTTACAGTAATGAGGTAGTATCCTAGCAATTTGCGAAGGTGACCCACTACACTTTGTGGAGTTTTCTTGGTTGGTGTATCATTCCGGAATCTAGAATCTTTAGGTACTCCCCTCTTTTTGTATACTAAAGATCGTGGTTCCTACAACATACCTATAACAGTTTCAAGTAACAATATAAATATTTCCACTACAACTGTATAGTCAAAAGATTGTCTTTTAAAGCCACTTAAGTAATAATCTTCTCTGTATGAGAGGTTAACACCAACCTCACACGTACGGCTAGGTTTGTCTCTGTTTTCAATTTTTAGTGAATGCTTTTCTTTTTTATTTGAATTTTTATTGTGGTAAAAAAACAAGTAACACTAAATTTACCATCTTAACCTTTTTTAAGTGTTCAGTAGTGTTAAGTATATTCACACTGGTATGCAAGAGATCTTCTGAACTTTTTCATCTTGTAATACTGAAATCCCATAGCCATTAAACACTAATTCCTCCTCCCAACTTGGTAACCACCTTTCTGCTTTCTGCTTCTATGATTTTGACTACCTTAGATACTTTACGAGTGGAATCATATGGTATTCATCCTTTTGTGACTAGCTTATTTCGCTTAGCATAATATCCTTGAGGTTCATCCATGTTGTAGCATATGACAGGATTTCCTTCCTTTTTAAGGCTAAATAATATTCCATGTATATGTATACTACGTTTTCTTTATCCACTTGTGTGGATGGACATTTGGGTTGCTTCTATCTCATGGCTACTAGGAATACTACTGCAGTGAACATGAATGTGCAAACACTTTTTCGAGATCCTACTTTGAATTCCTTGGAGTATTTCTCTTTTTAAATTAGGTAAAACATTTACATGGTCCTAAAATCAAAATAAGGAACATTAAGAGACATCACCCTTCTAGCCCCATCCCTGGATACCTTTATCCAATGGGAATCACTTTATCCAATGGCAATCACTTTTATTAGTTTATTTATCCTTTCATTGTTTCTTTTGGGAACATAAGTTCATTCATATATACTAACATGACCACACACACTCTTCCTCTGTATCTGACATATATAAAAGGGAGTAGCTCTACATTGTCCTGCACGTTGGCTCTTATCACTTAAAATATCCTAGACACACCCCTCCTAGAATGAAATCTTTCCTCATTTCTTTTTATAGCTATGTAGTACTTCACTCTATTAATGGACCATATTATTCACTCATTATGAATGATTACTTGGGTTGTTTCTTGTTGCTTCTTATTACAGATAGTGCTGCACTAAATGCCCTTGAGCACATGCCACATCTTGATTTTGCTCATTATCTTTGGGATAGATTCATATATACGAGGTGCTTAAGTTGAAGAAAGAAAATGCAGAGGCGGTTTTGCTAGATGCTGACAAACACCATCCCCACTGGGGTAGTAGCATGCTGCATTCTAACCACTAGGGTTGAAGAGGGCTGGTTTTGCTCACTGCGCCATCAGAATAGCTATGCTGTTTAATTTTTGCATTTCTGCCAGCCTGTACGTGGGACATGGTATCATGGTGCAGTTTAAAAATGCATTTCTCTTACTGTGATTGAGGTTAACATCTTTCCATATGTTCAGAGCAGTAAATTTCTCTTTCCTCTAAACTGTTAATAGCCTTTTCCCATTTTTCTGTTGGAACATGGAACTTTTTCTTCTCAATTTTTATATGTATGTATGTATATACAAGGGTCTATGTTAGTAATTTAGCCCTCTGTGATGTGATTTGCTTATGATGTTACTGGTTGTTGTTTTGCCATACAGGTTCTTCTTTTTTTAAAATACAGTCAAGCACATCAATTTTCCCTGATTTCTGCTGAATTCTGAGTCATGGTTAGGAAACTTACTCCCTTCCCAGGTTAATAGAAATTAATCCATGTTTTTGTCTTAAGTTACATTTTAAGCAGTGAATTTCTTTCAATTTAATCAACCAATACTGCTGAAATTCTCCATCCATGGAGAACAAAATAGGTTTGCAGGACTCTGAATTCCAATATTCTAAAATAGAACTTTAGGTTTTCCAGGAAAAAAGAAACCTCTCTTCTCTATTCCCTGGAAACTCCATCTCTTGTAGGGCACACGCCTGCCATATCACCCAGTGGTTTTAGTTACTTTGAACACAGTTAATGTTTTATTTCACTTGGTTTAACACATAGGTCACTTCTTAGGCTATTCTGTGCCACCTTATCCCATCCTTCAAAGTTACACAGCAAAGTCAAACCAGAGGCACACTCTGAGCATCCTCACCACACTGAAAGCCATCTGTTATCTAATGTGCCAAAAATCAATTTGCCCCATGAACTGTGCCCCAGGGAAGGTGTGTAATAGCAGGATGATACAGCTCCATGAACAATAATGTTTATGAAGCATACAACACACTTTCACAAATCTGAGCTTAACAGAACACTTAACGATGAGTTGATTTTTAAAATTACTCTCCATTCTTAATTCTCCCTTCTCATGCCTAACACCCAAAGATTAGTCCAATGCATTCGCTGTTAACATTTAGTGAGTGTGAGACAGGGGTCACCTTCAGGTAGCTGCATACAAGGGGGAGGGGCAACCACATGGGAAGAAGATCACGAAGGGGTCTTTTGGGTCTTGGTTCCACAAAACAAACAGATTCATCTCAGAAGTTATAAAGTGGAAACCTCTGGATTAAAATTATCCTGATAATTTTAGAAAATAGGAATTCTCTCAACAACCAAATTATCTCATGTGGCCTTTCACTTCTGGAATAGGACTTCATCTCATTACTAAGGACTACTGACTTATAAAATAAACTTATTTTTGGTACAAACACTATCAAATGTGGTTTTTTGAGTTCACAGTCCTCAGCTAATTAGAAATGAGGCCAGTGCCAGGTAAACAGAAAGCAGCAGGAAGAAATGGTAAAAGTGGGAAAATAACCCTATAGAAACAGAAAATGTCTAAGAGCCTAGCATCTGTGGTCAGTTAATTCATCATCATTTGGTGTGCTATTCTTACTATATCGGCTCATGAAATAATCACTGCTGCTGAAAACAATGACATCTAGTCAGCAAGAGAAGGTAAAATTTCATTCTGGGCCTAAGATTGAAAAAATCAGTAAAATACAAAACTGAGTTTAAAACAGTTCCATTTTTAAAAAGCTATTTTTTCTTTAAAAAGTTTGATGCTTAAATAATTAAGGTTTAATTATGTGGAAAATAGATCTGCATGAAAGACTTCACCCCTCATTAGTGACAAAGTGTACCCTAAATAGCATCCATGTGACATAAAATGTGTTTAGTGCCTGCCAATCTAAAGTAACTGCAAAGTCCTTTCCCAAATAGTTTCTAATGATACTTTGTATTGAACATTTTTTCTCCAGAACATTTTCAAGGCTTTTCAAAAAATGTTCATGTGGCCTTTTGATTTCAATTAAAAAACAAAAACAAAAACAAAAAAACAAATTCAGTAATTCCCAAGGAAAAGGTTCAACAGTACACACTTCTACAGCTAATGGTCCTGAGAATCATAACCCAAAATAGATGGCGGCTAATTTTCCCATCTATCTTTGGTGGCATTCTGGAAAGCATACATGAAACAGGAATACTCACGGAACATGGTATAAAACTGCTGAGGGTTCAGATTCCATTTTCCCCAAGGGGTCTTGTGGCCTTTCGATTGGGCATAATTTGCATGATTAAATTCGGGTTCAGTACCAAATGAATCAAGGACTCGGAGCATGCATCTGAAAGAAAAAAGCAATGTGTTTAACACTACATACCTGCCCCCAAAGTTGAAAAGGTAAAAGCTCTAACCCTTCCTTCAAGACTACTAAAAATAGGTAAATCCTTTTAAATAGAAGCAGGACCAGACAAGAATTGTGATGTTTTAGAACAGCTTGTGTACCAAACATCTACTTGTGTCACTTTAGAGTCTGAGACATCACAACAGCAGATACGATTTGCTTCAGATCGGGTAACTAATTACAGAGGATCATTCAACTACCAGCAAAATAAAAAGTTCTATGAAAGCTTGAACTGGGGACTGCCATGTTCAATGCTGTACCCCCAGCACCTAGCCAGAGCTGAGCACACAGTAGGTGTCTAATCAACTGATGCCGAAGAAACAGAGCTACCATCTATAGAGGTCTTATTCTGCTTAAAGCATATGACACTTGTTATCTCTAGGAGCAATCATTCAACGTTTTCATCAATTGGAGTATTTGACTTTACATTAAGCTTAGAATCTCATTCAATGGTTATTGAATGAGTATTTTTTTTATATATCTGATAGTAATAGAACTTTATTTGCTTTCTCCTAGAACTTGAAGAAATACAAGTGAAAATGTTTTGTTTACTATTCCACCAAAGCCATAAACCAGGGCCAAATCTGGTCTACCGCCTATTTTTGTATGGTCTGTGAGCTTAGAATAATCTTTACATTCTTAAATGGTTTTTAAAAAATATTTTGTGACATGTACAAATTATATAAAATTCCAATTCCCATGTTCAAAAATAAAAATTGTATTTGAACGCGGCCATACCCTGTTGTTGACCTATTGTCTATGGCTGCTTTCATCCTGTAACAGCACAGCTAAGTAGCTGCAGCGACGCATACATGGCTCAAAAAGCTTACAATGTTTACTAGCTGGCTCTTTTCAGAAAGTTTTCTGACCACTGCTCTAGAGTGCACGAAGAACAACCAACTGGAAGAAAGGAATCAATCCCAAAACAAAATTTATTGATTTTGGTAATATTTCATCACTGACTTTCAAAATATTTGATGTAAATTAAACTTGAGGATGGCCAATAAAAGCAGCTCTATTTTCTATTATGTATCAATAATAACTTCTGAATAACTTTTAGAAGACTAAGGAGCATAAAAGTTAAGATTGAAACCCACATTTTAGAATCAGATGATGGCAATGACTTTTAAAAATCTGGCTCAGTGTTTTCCTACTATCAGAAAAGCATTCTTTCAACTTTTATTTTCACTTCAATGTATGATTCAGGGGAAAAAAATCCAAACACGAGAATGGACGTTTTAGGAAGTACACTCAAATTTTCATTTCTGTGTGCTAGTTTTCTCATTAGAGATCACTACCGTTTGTCAAGGCCAGGAAGTGAAGAAAAGAAAGGCAGGCAGGCCACCACCACAAGTCAAATACAAGCTAACCACAGGAGGAATTTCCCTGTCTGAGATTCTTGTGTGGCTCTCACGGAATATGCTCTCATCATAGCGGCAGTTCTCACAGTATCATCAAAGATATGTCACTGGCCTGGTGGCCAATAGGTGGGCAGAAATAAAGCCCACAGTCCCAAAAAAAGAAAGCTAGGGACCCAAGGAACTGATCAGTGTTTGTTTTCTTTGCTCTCTGAATAGCTCAGAGCATCCCTTTCCACTTCTTGATAAAACATACCCATTTCTTAACTTATATTTTTCCGCTTAAAAAAAGATGTACAAGGAACTGGTTTGAGCCAGTACATACTCTTCTGCAAAAGCTGGCAGTGTTAATGGTGGCAGCTCTGCAGGTCACTGCAAAAAGCGGGAGGAGAAGATAGGACCCATGCTGATTTGTGGGGCTGGGGAATGCTCCACTCCTACCAGAGAACCAGAGCTGGGATTTGCCAGCACTACTTTGTGAGTCAAAGATTATAGCATTCTGTGCAGGCAAAGCAGGGAGAAATGGGCCACTGTGGTCATGTGGAGCCTTGGCTTGAAGGCTCAGCTTCTTCCATTTATTGGTAATTGACTCCAACAGTCTACAGCCATCCTTGGTATCTGGTGGATTGGTTCCAGGACCCCTGTGGACACCAAAATCCAAGGATACTCAAAAGTCCCTATATAAAGTGGTATAGTACTTTCACATAACCTATGCACATCCTCTCATATTTAAATCATCTCTAGATTACTTATAATGCCTAATATCATATTTGTATTTTTATTATTGTATTATTATCTTTTTCCTTCAGATATTTTTGGTCTGCGGTTGATCCGTGGATGTGGAACTCATGGATATAAAATGCTAACGATATACTCTTCTCTAGCTTTGGCTGGTGACCATATTTTTAACTTGAAGTTTTATTATTGTTATTTTTGATTTGGGCAATTAAAACAAATCCTGATGAGTAAAGTTGTCTGCTAAGGGCCTAACTCCTGAAAGCCTGGACTTTGCACAGTGCCTAGATGTAAGCTATGTGGCACTGGGCTCTTCCTGAAAGAGGAATGGAATGATCGGATGTCTCTCAGAAATTTATAATTCGACATCCTTTTACTTGAGGCTTTGGCTTGGGAATTACTTTTCTAGCTTATCTAGGTTTAATTTATAAAGCACAGACAGGACACTGGACTTGGTCTATGACATGGAAGGTTTGACATTATAGTTTTCCTTCTTCAATCACATCCTGCATCTGTGTGTTTTGCAACTATTTTTATAATGTGTTGCTAATATTTATGTCTTCCCTCTAATGTCTCTGTGTCTGGAGTATCATAGGCAGACTAATGACTTAAAAAGATGTTTGTTTTGATCCCCAAGGCAGCTTGTCTTCCTGTAACAGGGATCGCAGCAGCCATGCCAAATAACTCCTGGAAACTTCTCTTTGCTCTCAGCCACACTACTATGAAATGGATGTTCAGGAGCTCCTTGCCATGCCCTAATTTCTAATCTGGTGTTTGACATAAAACATGGCATATCTTGGACTACTTGCAGTTTACTTTCTTGTATGTCCTTCAACAAAGGCCTTGTAGGAAGTAAAATGCGTATGAGTTTTGCAGTACCTAGCAGAATACTAGTTGTGTAGGCATTTAATATATGTTTAATTGAATTTCCTAGGTCCCTACGTAAATTGGACAAAATTTACAATTATTTTTCCAAGACCAACTGGCCTCAAGGGTTTGCTCCTAATTGAAAGATCAGATAACAGCAATACATTTAATGGAATACATTCCATTAAATTTCTGATTTTTAAAAGGGAAAATTTTAAATTTTCCCTGACAATTTCTAATTTTTAAAAGGGAAAGAAATCAGCCAGAAACTTCCAAGAGGATCTGAGTAGGCTTTTAATGGAATCTTTGCTTCATCATACCACAAAGACTGCAGAGCTAAAGCACTAACAGACCTCCTGCCAGGTAATAATCATTAACATAGATGATTTATTAAAGAAAGGAAGATAAACATTACACTCATCCATAAAACCCCCTCTGAGATGGTGCCTTTTCATCCAACAAGAATCAAATACCAATCAACGGTGACCATTTTAATAACAAAATTATCCTTTTTTAATTCACCTAAACACTACCACTGAGAATATTTTTCCATCCAAAGAACTCTTCTTAACAGCGAGGATATGTGAGTCAAGGGAAGCCTGTACCGTGTAGATTCCTTTGCACATTTATCAGATGTCTGCCGTTTACAAAATGGTAGAAAACAACAGCTCTACTTCGGTCAAGATTTCAAGAAACAAGCCAAAAACCAGAAAAACACCTCACGCAAAAGGTAGAGCACTATCTTGGCCCGCAGCAAGTTTTTAGTTTTGCTTTTTTTATATTTACGTGCCATTTACATTGTTAAATATATTTAAGTTTATTCACCTTTTAAAATTGATTTTTTAAAGGAAACTTTTAAAGACCATAAATAAAACCCAGTATTGACTGCCATAAATGCAAGATAACAACAAAAAAAAAGCATATAACCTTTAGGAAGTATTTTACAATTCAGAATAGACACTTTTGCCTGCTGAATGCTGAGACTCACAGCTACTCTCACATTGCTAAAAATGCATGTGTTAAAAGTAGTGTCGGAGATAGAGTAGCATCAAACTACACCTTTTCTCAAAAAGACTGAAAGAAAATTGAAAAATTAATAAATTTCATTATATAATTCATTGTGATTTAGTGCCATGTTTGTATATACCAGGTAAAAGCATTTCAAATACTAAATCGTGGTCCCAAACCCACACTCAGGCAAACAGTGAGCTACTCTACTAAATAACAAAGACTGCACAGAGTACACATGTACCACAGTCATACTAATCTTAATGGGCTTATCTTAAAAAGTGCAAGACCCCAGCATTCAGATAACGTATTCCCAGATTTCCCTTCCAGGAATGACAAGAATACTGATGAGGTAAAGGGTAAGAAAAGCGAATCATGATCTAAAACCCATGGAACACAAGAAATGACACTACATATTTTATCAAAATTGTTATTTGATTAAATAGATGACACCGGCATACGCATACTGAGAGGAAGGCTAAGTATTAATATTAGTCAAGGTAGAAAGGAGGTTGACACTTGTTTTCTAAGAAACCCATGAAAATAATGAATAGCCATAGAAAGTACAAAGTCACTGAGAATCTGAATTTCAATTATGAATGAGCAACACTCCATACAGCTGAAAAGATACTATTTGATAAGCTTTTTCTACCCACAACCATGCAACCTTTGTTAAGGAGGGGGAAAAAAAGCCTTAAGTCAGAACACCATGTAGCACTTACTGGTAATGAACCCAGGATGGTCCAAGAGTTTTCTTGAATTGAGCAAGTCCTACAATATCAATATAAATGAGCTCAACAATTCTGTCTCCTACAGTTGGGCAGCCAGATCGGTTTCCTACAACCTTCTTCATGATTCTAGAGAAACGGCAAAAGAGAGGGGAGAAAAAAGAGAAAAATCATTTACTTAAAAGGTAATAAACTTGGCAACTTTAATGGGCAAATAGCACCCCAAAAATCCTTATTAGAGATGACAGCATGGCCCTTTCAAATCTGCTACCTATATAAATTATTTCCATCCATTAAGGCCAACCCAGTACCCTGATTCTGACTCTTGCAAAAGCAAATGGTGGCATATAAACACAGTCTTTGAAATCAAGGAAGATATGGGTCTGACTCCATCACCACTATGTAGCAGCTGTGAGACCTTAAACAAGTTACCTACCCTCTCTCAGTCTCTTTGCTCATCTTCCAGAAAACAAGGACTGGATACAAAGAGCATTGGATACCAATCTCTCAGGGGTTCTTCACAATGAGATAGTGAAAAGAAAGTGCCTAATGAATACCAGATACTCAATAACTTAGTTTTCTCCCCCAGAGCCTGTTCTTACCGCTTAGCACCCTTACTAACCTTCCCCTCTCCTTTTTCTAAATGTCTTCAATTTCTAGCCTCTATAGTATTAACTTCTTTCTACCTGCCTCATACTGTTCCTTAACTTTTTCTCTTATGTCAAATTTTTCCTCCTCGCTTGACCATATTACAGAACTGGCACTATGGTTTATAGTTTTTTTTATCACCCTTTCCCCCACCCATGCATCCATCCACACAAAACCATACTTGCACTCAGAGCATGACGATGTACCTGATTGGTAGGCCAACTTCATGTGTAGGAACGAGTCAGTGCTAACCCTACTGCCATCCACTCACTAATCAGTCACCACTGTTGCTTATCCCTGCCCACACCCCACGATAATCCTTCACCAAATTATGGATATCCTGCTTCAAAGGAAAAGAGTCACAAACAGGACTCTGCTTGACAGCTCTGTACTACCACCACATCAGCCACCCTTCTTCCTCTCCCCTGTTTATGAAAGAGCTAGGTT
This sequence comes from Pongo abelii, assembly GCF_028885655.2. NCBI lineage: Eukaryota > Metazoa > Chordata > Mammalia > Primates > Hominidae > Pongo > Pongo abelii. The sequence continues at coordinate 36,622,888 of NC_071996.2, read as the reverse complement.
CTGCAGAACCAGTTTCCTCCCAAGTGTCAGAAAACCCTTTCTGTTAAGGGCCAGACAGTGATTATCTTCATCTTTGCAGGCCATACATTCTCAGTCACAACTGGCCCATTCTCCCGTTGTGAAATGAAGACAGCTATATATGATACGTAAACAATAGGCATGGCTATGTTCCCATGAAACTGTATTTACAAAAAAAGACAGAGGGCTGATTTGGCCTGCTGAGCCATAGTTTGCTGATCTCTGGTCCACTCCATGTTCAGTGTTTCCCAAACTTGTCTGTATAATGAAATTACCTGGAGGCATCACAAAATACTTATGGCTGTGTCCTACCCCCAAGGGTTGTGATTTAATCAGCCTATGGCATGGTCTGTGGGATTTTTAAAAGATCCCCCACAGTTAAAAAATAAATACAAAGATCTCCAGGTGGTTCTAAAGTACAGATATATTTAAAGACCACTGCTCTACACTGCTTCCACAATTATCTTCTTAAATAAAACACATCTAGCCCTGACCCCAGTGTGCATAAAGACTACTAGAGTTAAGTCCTCACTTAACATCATCAACAGGTTCCTGAAAACTGGAACTTTAAACAAAACAACAGATAGCAGGCCCTCCAATAAAGTCATTTCCTTCAAATCACTGGTTATAATGTTGATGAAAAAAATTGCTTTCATTTTACATAATTTCATTTATAGTCCTAGTTTCCAAGAACCTATCAACGATGTTAAGTGAGGACATACTGAACAAATTTTCCCTTGACCATCAAATTCAGTCTCTGACTGATAAATCCCTAACATGCCTTTCCTGACCTCCCCAGGCAGTAATTTTCCCTGGTACTACCACAGCACTCCATTTATTTACCTACCCACTCATTCATTCACCTATTTATTCCTTCACTCATTCATTTTATAAATAGTTATGTGAGTACTCATTACTTGCTAGGCACTATCTAGGTGCCCACTACACAGTGACAAACGACAGTCAGTTTTCTGCAATCCCAGTGCTTACATTCTAGCATCCACGTACACCTCAATTAGCACTAATAGAACCGGAATTAGTGTAATTATTTTTAATATGTTAGTTGTAATTATCAAAAGATTGGCAGCAAGGTCCTTGACCACAAGTTGGCCATCTCTGTATGTCCCACACCAAAACTAGCCTACAGAAGACACCAGATGAGTGACTGCTAACTGTATAAATGCAGCCACTTTGTAGGTTGTGTATCCAATTTTTTTTTTTTTTTTTTTTGAGACAGAGACTTGCTCTGTCACCCAGGCTGGAGTGCAGTGGCATGATCTCGGCTCACTGCAGCCTCTGCCTCTCGAGTAGATGGGACTACAAGCATGGGCCACCACACCCGGTTAATTCTTGTATTTTTAGTAGAGACAGGGTTTCACCATGTTGGCCAGGTTGTTCTTGAACCCCTGGCCTCAAGTGATCTACCTACCTTGGCCTCCCAAAGTGCTGGGAGCCACCATATATTGTTTTAACATGTCTCTCATCTCAATGAGCTCTAGAATGTTCATTCAAGGTATTCCTTCTGGAAATATATGACATATAGCAACATGGCAACTTGACTGTTGGGTGGGAAGTCTCCATGGGCAGTAATCCTAAGCGACTGCAGGGGATGGAAGCATCCCTGCTCAGCCAGCTATGCCAATATAGAAGGGATTACAGGAGGGCTGGAGCTAGAAGCAAATTTCAGTGAAATGAAAAACCCAAGTAGAGTTAACAGACTCAGCTGAAAGTTGGCTAATTGAAAAAGGATTGGCTCAGGGCTTTCAGGAAATTTATTCTATCCAAATTGAATTACAAACAGGAACCTGCCCTGTTTTAAGATTTAGCAAGATTGATGTTGAGTAGGCAGTGGTATGAATTTCAGCAAGAGACAGGGAATTAGGAAAGTCAATAATGTTTTGTGCTACAGATGTTGGAAGCACCTGTAATAGCAAAGAATAAGCTCCTTAGTTTGAATTTTCTGGCATTCATTTATGAAGCCTCTGGAGCCTTCAGCGACAATGAAAACATATTATCCTTTTCACAGTGTATGTATTTAGCTCCTGAAAATAATCTTCTTATCTCCTGTTTAGTGAATTATCACTTTCATTTTCCTTGACAAAAAATTATACACTAATAGAGGTAATACTTTAAGAGTTTACAATTTCTTTTTTGTATTCTGATTTTAAAATTGAAAAGTAATCTCCTTACTCCTTGAGCTCAGCCAGTGAAGCTGAAATCCTAATGTCATGGCCCAGTAAGTACAGAGATGTAATTAAATCACTCCACTGAACTAATTCACCAAGAGGGCCACCACTGAAAGCTGTCTCTGCAATCTTAAATCCAGATTCCTTGGTCAGGAGTCCCAGGTGAACGAGGACCTGGAAAACAAAGAGGCATATACTGATTCACACTGAACCACATACAAAATGCACAGTAATGCGCCAAGAAATGATTGACCAATCCCAAAGTCATGTTTACATCCTAACAAAATCAAAGGGTGGGGAATGCTGTTTTTCTAGAAAGTACAAAGGAAGGAAATCATTTTTCATTGTGGTTTTAGAGAAACAAAATCACTGCAGCCCTTGGTATGGCTATGAGTACAAGGTATGGACAGATAATCCCACCTTTTAAAAGCACAATATATTTGTAAAATCGGGATTAAAGGAAGGTAAGACAGGACAGTATTTTCTAACACTATTGGTCTTTTATCTACAGCTAAAATACTTCTAACCTCTTACCATGGAAAATTTCAAACACATAGAAAGGCAAACATGACAATATAGTCAATGCCAAAGTAATTACTGTGTAGCTTCAACAATTATTAATGCATATTTAATCAATACCCCCATTTTCTCCCAACCCCTCTAGATTATCTCAAAGCAAATTCTAGACATATCCTTTCATCTGTAAATATTTCAGTATGTATCCCTAAAAGGAACAAACCTTCACTTGAAAAATATAACTTGAACATCACTATTATCCCTAAAAAGCCTAGTAATTCCTTAACATAATCTGATATCCAGTTAATATTCATACTTCTTCAACTGCCCTTTATTTTTTCTAAGTGCACCTGTGTGATTCAAGAGTCAGAGAGCATACGTAACAATTGCCTCATGTGTCTCTTAGCCTCATAGAAAACAATGTACAGGTGTCTCTGTCTTGGGATGTTAGCAGTCCTGGATGGTCACTAGCTAGATCCATTAATCCATTATGGACTGCAAAATGATGATATTTTATAATTCCTTCTTTGTTTATTAGCTGGAATAACACCTCTCTATAAAGAGAAACTACTCCTCATCAACCATTTGGTCACCCTGAGGTAACTCTAAGGTTTGTATAGAAGGAGCCTGGTAAATATTTGATTCTTTCTCTTCATCTGCCAGTTTTTCAGAATAATAAACTTGTTCTTTAGCCTACTCTAATGATGATCTATAAGGATTTTTAATTAAAAAAATCATTATGACATCAAAGCATATTTGATATGCTTCAAAATATTGTGGATATTCCTCTCACTGACTATCCAATTGTCCCATCTAGGCCTGTGGTAGGCTATCCAAGCTGGCTCCTAAGTTCTTTTGACATGATCCTAGTCTTCTTTGATAGCTTCTCTGCACATGGGTAGACAGATGTGCCTGACAAGACTCTTCTAGGCTCAACAGGTACAACTTCTGTCTCGGACCTTAATAAGCCATTTTTCCAAGAACCTCTTATACCGCTTAGTAGAAATAGCATTTAGAGACTAAAGTGTGGGGCTTAAGGGACTCAATTTTATTACTGTTTATAGGCCTGATAGTGGCCCTAGCTAGGAAATTTGTTTTTCCTCAAAGATAAAACAAATCATGAGTTTGGACTGGTGCTTCCAATTCAAACTCAGTGTTATAGTGTTTTTACATAACATCACCAATCCTACCATCCATTAATTCTTCTCTTCCACACTGCAAATCTCACTTCTCAAAGACACTAACATAATTACTCATCTGCTTTACTCCAATGTTCACAATGGATTCAGAATGAGAATATCAATGCTACCACATATTACATGATTAATAAAAATGGTTTTAAAATGTTTTTACAGTTTTTTATCCTTTGTGATATCCCATCAGAAGTGTACAGTTTACTGTGTTCTAAAGTCACTAAGAATAGTCTTTTTCTGTGTGTTTCCATCAAAACTGGATGGATATATAGTCAGTTCATTTGTTTTACATTCCTTCTAATTTTTAGTTTTTGGTAATAACATTTCGTCTAACACATAAAATGATTCCAGCGTCAAATCTACAAAGTCAGATATATTCAGAAGTCTAGTTTCTATGGTAGTTTCTGTTGCCTCCATGCTAATCCCAACTCCCCTTAATAATTGGACCATTTTTTTTCTTATTGTAGTAAAATTCACCTAACATAAAGTTTACCATTTTAATGTATACGGTTCAGTAGCATGAAGCACATTCACATTATTGTGCAACCATCATCACCATCTCCTTTATTTTTAATTTTAGTTTATCAAAATAAGAAAAATACGTTTTCAAACTAAGAGCAAGAAGTAAATATATGTATCTGTGTATATCTTTATGTATACATAGATATAAATTCCCTCTCTTTCTTAAAAATAATGTAAACTATTCTCTACTTTTCTTCACCTAACAATATATCCTCAAGGTTACTCCACAGGAATATACAGAAAAATTCTTTATTTCTTTTTACAGCCCACCTGCACATCTGAACACATGCTCTTCCATACACAACCATTTGGTGACAGAATGTGCGGTCCTGTTGTCTCACAAATTCAAGAGATCTAGGCAAAACTGACCTATCAAACTGTGACTTGGGATCCTGCAAATGTATCTTTATTTTCTTTTTCAAACATATCAGATTAGTTGGATTAGGAATACCAAACTCATTTTTAAGTTTTTTAGATGTGGGAGCAAATTATTCACTTTGCTCAGTTCTGAAATCAGAACAGTTAATCTAAAGCCAGACCACCAAATCTATAGCTAACAGGGCATAAAGTCTTCTAAGCCCAGGGGTATTCGAGAGGTTTTCCAAGCCTTTCCTCATAAACTAGAAAGAAATGGCTCAAATTTAATCAAATTTCTCTCTCTCTCTCTCCTAGGGGCATAAGCAGAAGCACCAACCAGACAGAGTAACAATGAAACTCACTGGCTATCCAAAAGCCAGGGATGAAAAACAACAAAAATACAAAATTTTCATGATGATATAATAGGAAGCTCTCAAAGGTTGGATTCAGGTAAGGAAATGGGGGAAAGTTTCCTGATACTCCGACAAAGACAGGTTCAAAGGAGAAGTCTTACAGGCAGATATTCTGCTTGGCTTCACCCAAGAAACTTATGCCAGACCCTGCTAAGTGGGAGCATTGTAAGTGGGGAAAGGACAACCCAAAAACAGCTGTACAAGAGACTGAGCAGATTCACCCTGAGGGAATATCATTGGAGATATGACATTTCTCTTAGTCTTGTTTCCAAGCAAAATCAAATTTTAAAAGAAAACTGGCATCTAACTGCACTGAATTAATAAGAAACTCACTTTCTTCCGCTTTCTCTTTTCAAGGTTCTGCTTGTCTGCCAGGGACTTGATTGCTTGGATCCATGCGTCAGCCATTCGCCGGATCCGTAGTCTCATCCACCGGAATTCTTCATGCTTTTTCATCATACTGTAGAGAATATTAAAATCCGTACGAATTTCCGCCTAGCAACAGAAATTTAATAAAATGAATAGAAGATAAAAAGTCAGAAAGCACAATAGTTTTCATGATGTGACATTTGAAAACTTAAAAGGGTTAGTCAATTAAATTGAGAGCTTCAAAAGTAAGCCTTGTCTGCTGCAGCTTTGACTTTAAGGTCCCAGGATTGCAAATTGAAGCAAAGGCTGCTGACTGCTGATCTGCCGGAAGGGACGTCATTAAAAAATTAGAAATTGAGAAAAGCAGCACAGGCATTACAAAGCTCTGAGCTATGTTAAAATGCAGTTTTTATAATGAGTATGGTTGATGTACCTTGAAATTCTCAGCACTCAAATTTACTGTGCCACTTGGATCTACCACAGGACAGCAGACTTCTAAGAAAACTGAAGTCAATTCTTAGCAGGCTGTTTGACAACGTGGAAATTGCCAAAAAGCCTCTTTCTGTCCACAGAGTTAAATAGGGAAATAAATGCTCATCTTCTGGTTTTGTCCCAGTCCAAACAAAAATTCATTGTTTTCTAAGGAATTTAAAGAGCCAGGAATACTACTTTTCTGCTATGAGTGAGAACAATTTAAAATTCCAAACAGAATAACTTAAAAGCCAGGAAGAATATTTTCCCTAATGCTCTGGATAATATAGCTGGATACAACCAGTGATTGGAATAATAGAGAAACATAATAACCAGTATTTATTTCACAGAACATCTCAAACATGCTGAATCCACCTTTTCAGTCACCACGATAGCTCATTCTGAACACTCATCTCTTTTCTTTCTTTATCCCTCTTTGAGATAGGGTCTCACACTCCCACCCAGACTGGAATGCAGTGGCATGATCACAGCTCACTGGAGCCTTGAACTTGGGCTCAAGCAGTCCTCTTGTCACCTCAGCCTTCCAAGGAGCTGAAACTATAGGCACACACCACCACGCTCAGCTAGTTTTTAAATTTTTTGTAGTGATGGGGTCTTGCTGTATTGCCCAGGCTGGTCTCAAATGGCTGGCCTCAAGCAATCCTCCTGCCTCAGCCTCCTAAAGTGCTGAAATTACAGGCATGAGCCACCACATCCAGTTTCATTTCCCTTCTTGACTAAACAATATCCTACGACTCCTGTGGTTTACAGCATGGATCAGCAAACTACAGCCCTTGGGCTAAATCCTCACTGCTTGTTTTTGTGCATAAAATTTTACTGGAACTCAGCCATGCCCCTTCATTTACATATCATATACGGCTGCTCTCTGTGCTACAATGGCAGAACTGAGGAGCTGCAATGAGACCAATATGGCCTGCAAAGATGAAACTATTTACTATCTGGGTATTTTGTAGAAGTTTGCTGATCTATGGTCTAAAGAGTAAAGACTTAAGCTTTTAATGGGGCAACAAGTACTTTCACAGTCCCCTTCCTACCTTCCCAATTTCATCTTCAGCCTAGCTCATCCAATCACCTATGGCCTTAGCCAACTGAACCATGCATGCATGCTCTACTCCCCGAAACTGCCATGCTCTCATTTTCCCACACGAGAGTTACCCTTTTCTCCTTGACCTTATATAAACTCACTCATCATTTTAAATTCAGCTCCAATGTCATCTTCACTATTCAATCTACCCTGAACCTTGCAGACTAAAATGACCTCTTCCTCATTAATTCCCACAGGCCTATATTACAGCATTTGTGACAGAGATGGTCATTATTTGCCATCACCCTTATTAGATCACTAAGGGCCTCCACAGCTGGTACCAGGTCTTACTCATATCAGTAGCCCATCATTCAGGAACCCTCAGAGAATTGCTCAGTAAACAAACATATGCTAATGGTTGACTGATTTGGTCACCTAGACTTCCACAGAGACGAATACAGAAGCTTTTCAGTGTAACACTATTTCAGGTTATAGTTGGCATTTCTAGAAGATTCCACATGTATCACTTGGCATCTGACCTAAATGTACAAGTCTAGAAAGAGTTTTCCAAAATCACTTACCAATGAATTATGATCAGCTTCTTCGTAGGGATTTTTTGCTCTCCAAGGTAAATGAGGACACCAATTTTCAACCTAAAAAGCATCAGTGACACTAAATATGCAGCTTCATCTATAATGAATTAATATACATACAAAGCACCGAGAACAGCTCCTGGACACAATGAGCACTATATTAATATGTGCTATTTTTATTATTAGCCAAATTCCCATGCTTTTAGCTAGTATTCCAGATAAAAGTGCCCTCTCAGATGAAACAATCAGCAGCAAAGGTCAGAAGGAAGAGATTATACTTTACATCTGTCCTTCAAAGTACTTTACAGCAATTAATTCCTTAGTCATTTAAGCCTCACATCTCTGTACCAGAAGGAAAGGGAGTCTAATGGCAGAAAGTTAAAAGACTGAAACATTGCCACTGGGGAATGAGAATGTAAGGTGTCTCTGTGACCATTTAGCAAATGGACAGGAAAGATCCTTATCTGCTGTGGCATATCTGGAAAGGAAATTGAATGGCATTGGAGCCACAGAACTCAATCCTTTACCTGAGTTAGGAATGCCACTGATAGTTTAGGGCTAATTGGTCAAGGTTTCCCTCATTTTCTAGCTATTCACTTCATACTATCTCAAGAAATAAGGTGGTAAAACCTATCTGAGAAAGAAATGAAAGGAGGAGAGAAAAAAAAACCTTGATGATCTTGTGAGAGCCATTCTGGAAGACGGATTGTTCTGTCAATGCATAAGGTTTAGAAATTGAGGGGACGAGGAAAGAGAAAGGAAAAAAGAACTTGATTCTATAGAAATTATTTCAGCAAAGGTTATCAAAGACTATTAGGCAACTTAATTTCTAGCAAAAAAAAAATGAGAAATGTATTAAAGTTATATTGATGTCTGTTCTCTGTCAAAACTAGCCATAAAATTTGAAGACAGCATTATCATCCGTTTACTAATAAATAATGAGATTATGAAATATGGCTAACAGGCATTGAAAATAATTTTTCTATGGCCAGGTAGATCTATAAAATTTAATGAGCAGTAGAGTGAGGGAATGTCCTTAAAGGGGTCACTAAGATGGCAGAGACATGTGTGGAACTATAGCCTCATGGGTCAGCACAAGACAGTGTGCCCTCTCAGTCTGGGTAAGTTTTCAAAGAATCATGTCAGTTTTACTAATCTGGAAGTTACTCATAATGCAAGGTGATCTTTACTATAACCAAAGTAATTGGCCTGATTTGCATAAAGCCATCTGCCACTGCAGATGATCCCAAAGCAATAAGCAGAGAGAAGCAAAGCTTGGGGAGAGGGCGGAATCTCTGAATAGGAAAAGTGAAATATTCTCTTTTCTTCTTACGGGATAAAATTAGACCTTACCATATTTGTGAATGATTCAGAGACTCAAAAGGATTCCCCACAAGGAAAGCTAAAATGGTTTTTACTCATAAAAAAGAAAAGACCAACTTGCCTTGGAGGCCTACAGTCTAATTACTGGGATCTGACAACAACATGACCATGAAAGGCAATATCTGCAGCTCCACAAATGAGAAAAATGAGGAAAAACAGCAGAGAAAAAGTCTGCAAGTGGATGAAGCCTAAGCTGGTCTCAGTAGCATTATGCGCATCTGTACCTTGTATTCTTAGGCCAGATTGAATTATTTAGCTCCAATTAGATTTGTGCAAATTGACTCAATAAAGCATATTTATAACATGAAGGCTTCAAATGGATTGTAGACTTGATTGTGAGATCTTCAACCTCAACCCATCCCCGCCAAAAAAAAAAAAAAAAAAAAAAGGATGAGCAAGGAAGGTACAGATTTGAAATAAACCTTACACCAAGTAAATAACCAAATTTACCAGCCACCCACCAGGATGAAAAGTTTTCCCAGGAATAGCATGATGGGGAAAGATGAAACAAGACTAAAGAAAATCAACTAAGAGGAGAGACATGAGCGAGACCAGATATTCATAAAATTCTCTCCTCACTCTGCCACTGCAAGAAGAATCTTTCAAGATTCACTGTGATGAAAATACAGTCCCAGGTGATTTTTAAAAAGATGACTTCCCTACAGAAGCCTGAAGACTGTAATGCCTCTTTGAAACTGATCATTTATCTTAGTTCTTCTTATTCTAAATCACTGGGTATTACTTCCTAAGGCTCCAAGGGCACTCCTGAAAATATAAAATATAGAGTCAGTCCAATTTAGCTTTTAGCAAGAAATTTCGCTGTTATACATGCACTCGTAATGGTGGGAAAATCAATTATGAACATCTTAGCACAGAGCGAGAGGGTGGGTTCTTAAGGTTGTTTTTGTATGTTGTGATAGGATAACTGGTTAACAAAATAATTAAATTATACATAAACCAATTATCCCATGGGGAGAAGGGAAAAACAAAACAAAGCGTTTCTTTCTTTGGGAAATCTCGGAGGATTACCAGGATTGGAAGAAAGCCAGCATTGGCAATAACTCCAAGTACTGAAACAAACAGCTCTCAAATGAGCAACATTTTCCTAAATAAGAACACCATTAATAACATTCAGGGAAAATCTTGCTGAAGGCTAGTAACAACCTCCTAATCCTTAACTTTGTTTTCTTTTGATCTGTCCAGGGTCCTTTAACAAGCTTAACCCACCAGCAGAGGATGTTACCAATAAAGCTAAACCCCAAGGTGAGCCCCACCACCTTCTTGACCTGAAAATGGTTCTATTTCAAGTCATTCTCAGTAGCTCTTCCACTCTTGGCTCTCAGAGCCCTAGCGTCCTACAGCTGTCTATGACCACCTTCCTTCACACTTTCTCAACTGTGACTCCTGGTACGCTCTTCCTGGGACATGATTTTATATTTCCCCTCAGTATGGAGACACACTGGGTACCCTGCCTCCCCCCCCACCTCCTGCCGTCAACCCCATCTCTACCCAGCTTTTACGGCCTGGGAAAGACCTCCTTCAAGCCCTCTGCCAGGGAAGGGACTGGACAGTCCTAAAAGTAGCCTACAATTTACTACCATAAATCTAAGAAATTAAAAGCGTCTGAGCTCACGGCAACACGCACACAACAATCGATTGAGGAGAAGCATTCCTCCCCAGTAACCTTCAACTGGAAAGCAAACTCTGACATGAACTAATCTTTCTCACTAGCCTCAGGCCACAAAATGAAGAGGCAACAAAAACAAAGACCAGCCAGGCTAAAACTTTAGAACATCAATGCACATTCCATGGAAAGGACCCTATAAAATCACTTTTCTTGAACAACGAGATATAAAATACAACAATTTTTTTTTTTGACATTCCTCCTCACAGTGATCTAAACTTCTTTGAACAAAAAGGGTTTTGCAGCTTAAACATGAACATTGTGAATCAAAGCATTCTCTGAGTCCCTAGAAGTCTAATCTGGTCAGACTTATTTCTAAGGTCTGTAGGATGGCCAATTCATTATATTAAGGGGAAAAAAGTTGCTGGCAGATACATAGACGCTCAAGTTGGAGTTTAAAGACAGAAAGAAAAAGTAATAAAGCTACTCTGAAAACTAATAGATCCAATGTATATATGCATGTTGTTAGATATAATATGGCAAAACTCTTAGTAGTAATGTTCTATTCTTTTGAAAGAATAATGATTAGTCTTTGTTATGGCTTTTTCTTTCATGATTAATGTGAAGTGTTCTGTTCTAATGGGTCACCAACACACAGGATTTCATGCTGTATTTTTCAGATGATTTAAGTATAATCAAAACTAAATGAGAAAAATGCATACGAGAAGTCTGAGATCGTCTCTGGATGATGGTGTTCTGGGGGCTTTTCATTTTCTTTTTGCTAATCTACATATTATACATTTCACAATGAAAATTAAGAGAATAATTTTTAAAGGAGTTATATAAGCATACCATCATGTATGAAGGCTTAGAATATGTTGGGCTCCGTGACACACACATACACACACACACTACACGATTTAATTCCCCATAGGGCCTTATAACACGGGTACTATCAACATGTTACATGGGATGAAGTCAAGGCTTAATGTGAATTTGCCAGTATAACTTCTCTAGTGAGTGGCAGGGCTGAGTGACAACTGAAATTTGTTGCCTCCCTGACCAGGATACACTAGAATTACCTTTAGGCCAAGCTTAGTGAGGGATAAGAGACCTATTTCAGTGGGGAAAGATGACTGAATCTGGGATCAGTCAAATGGACTCTATGCCCAACTCTGCAAATAACCAGGCATGTAATTTTAAACCATTTGGCTTTCAAGTTTTCTCATCTACTTTAGAGTTGGATCAGGTAACCCACTTAATTTTATTATCCGATAAGATCTGAAAGATAGAATTTATGTCATCCTGTTAGGCTAGTTGGTCATATATCAAATGAATACAGTTGACTATATATCTAAATATTCATTTGACACACTGATTACGCTTATATATACATGCATACATAAACATATACACATTTGTTATACTGATGACATCAAATGAAGTTACTCATTACGGGATACGCTAAAAAAAAGTAAGCCCCCTGCACTTCTCTCTACCACATGCCAACTCCCAATTCCTCTACTTTCTAAAGTTTTAATGATAAAATGCAGATGGTAAAGGATGTCTACTCATGTAAGTGGTAAGTGGTTCTTTTAGTTCTAGAAACTTTCTAGTTCTAGAGAACTCTCTAGACTAGTTCTCTGCACCAACACCTGAGTTGATTAATATTTTGGTCCGATTCCTTATCTGAAGAGCTGTGTAGGGGGAGTGGGCTGGGAGAGACAAAGAATAAAAGTTGCGATGTACTAGGAGCCAAGCATGAGGATAAGCCCTTTACACACGTCATCTCATTTGGTCTTTTCAAATAACCTCTTGAGAAAGGCTAATTATCATGCTAGATGAAGACGCCGAAGTACAGACTAGACACAGCTACAGATGGAAATGCCACCTGTCTTGCCCCAGAGCTGGTACGCTCAATCACTATTTGAAGCATATTGGCTAAACTTTTGGTTCCTACAGTCCCAAAAGCACAGTCCAGTCTTCAATATTGGAGTATCATCGCCTAGGTCTTCCGTATGAAATCCTTTAAAGTGATTATACTCCCACTGCGTGGCAGTACTGTACGGTTAATGAATGTAGCAACAATTCTGCTTCCAACTCCTGCTCCTACCATTTGTTCTATGTAGCAAGAGCAAACGAAATGCCAAAATTGGATCACATTCTACACATACTCAAATGCTGCAACGGCTTCTCCTTGCTCTCAGAATAAAACCCAGAATTTATACCAAGATCTTATAGAATCTGACTTCAACTCTTACGCTGTTTGCCTCTTTTACCCTGCCCTACATAAGCCAACCTCCTTGCAAGTCCCAAGAACATGCAAGTTCATTCTTATCTCAGTGGGGTTGCCAGATTTAGGGAAAAGAAACGGGGCACTCAATTACATTTTAACCGTAGACAAACAACAGTTTTTGTTTTAGTATAAGTATGTCCCACACAGCATTTGTCACATACTTATACTTGAAAAAATTCATTGTTTACCTGAAATTCAAACTTCATTGGCTGTAACGTATTTTATCTGGTAATCCTATAGCTCAGGGCATCTGCATTTGCTCTTCTTTCTACTTGAAACCCTCTTCCTTCTAGAGTGTTCCATGCCTCACTCCCTTACTTCCTTCCACACTATGCTCAAACTTCTCCTTACAGAAGCCTTCCCTGACCCACTGACCTGGCCACTCTGCATCCTCCCTAGTTTATTTTTCCTCAGAGTATTCATCCCTTGAGGCAATTCTTTTATATACTGATTTTATCGTTTGCTGCCCCATCGGCATGTAAGCTCCCTGAGGACAGAAACCTCTCTGTCTGGTTCTCACTCTATCCCCAGTCCTGAAAGCAGTACCTGGCACACAGGCAATGTCCAATTAGTATTTGTTAAGTAGTGAATGAATAAATCAAAAAGCATAACTTGGGCACTAAAGAGACTCATGATAATGATACTCTTTTCCACTTATGCGGCGCTTAACTGTTTTCATTTTATTGGAACCTTTCAACAATACACTGAGGGAGGCAAAGCAGGCTTATCTTGACCTCAATGAGGAGAAACCAGACTGAACTCAAGGGAAAGCTCAAAGCCACATAGGGAAGTGGTGGGATCCAGACAGGGAATCAGGTCTTGTGTGTTTCCTCTAACACTGTACTGCTGCCTCCTGACAAGACAGGCAGGAATATTATTAACACAAAGTACAGAACTGGCTACCTGCAAGACACAGAGTGCAGGGCCAGAGTGATCCATGAGAGTTCTGCTCAGCATATCAGGGGTGAGGGGGGTGCAGAATTTAAGGTGATGTTGTAGTAAGTGTTCAGTGTGCCACAAAACCAGTGGGGTTCTAACAAGAGGATGAGACACTTTCAATAATCCATCCCAAATTGCTCTAAGAGGAGAAAGGCCAATTCTCCCTTACACACGAGAAGCAGCAAATAAATTCCACTGTAGCCAACCAAAGAGATAATGCATAGAGATACTTTCTATAGCAACTCTCACTAGGCACAGCTCCCACTGGATGCTGGCAAAACTGGTCCCAACTGGTCTCTATCCACATGAGGACATTTTGACAACTAAACTCAATTTTAAGAGGTAGTCACATTTTAGACAACAATGATATAGCTCTTTTTTTGTGTTTAATGTGCAATTATGGTAAGTGACAATGAAAATAAAAAATGGGCAAGAAAGCTGTGCCTTCTAATACAATTGGCTCATTCCATTCTAACAGTCTAATCTGAGCCCTTGTATGCTCTCATAATATTACAGAGCATTACAGTAGTCCCCTCTTATCCACGGTTTCACTTTCTGATATTTCAGCTACCCACAGTCAACCGCAGTCTGAAAATATTAAATATTAAATAAAAAATTCCAGAAATAAACAATTCAAAAGTTTTGAATTGCGCAATGCTCTTAGTAGCATGATGAAACCTTGTGATTCCTGCTCCATCATGCCCAGGGCTGGAACAGCTCCTCTGTCCAGGGGATCCATGATATAGACACAACCCACTCACATTAGTCACTTAGTAGCCTTTATGTTACCAGATCAACTGTCTCAGTATCTCAGTGCCTGTGTTCAATAAACCCTTATTTTGCTTAATAGCAGCCCCAAAGCTCAAGAGTAATGATGCTGGCAATTCAGATATGCCAAAGAGAAGCCATAACATTGTGAAGAAGGAAAAAGTATAGTATATAGAGGGTTCGGTAACACCCTCAGTTTCAGGTACCACTGAGTCTTAAAATATATCCTCCATGGATAAGAGAGGACTACTGTATATTAAATGTGTTAATCAGTGCTCAAAACACCCCTGCTTCATATCTCAACTCAAATGTCTTAGCAGATTTTAATGTTACAAAGTTTACGACTTTTTTTTAAGATTGGAAGGGTTAGAGCTAGAAGTTACCCACTCAAAACAAAAAACTATTGTCAATTTTAAAAAATGCTTCAGATAGAATCATTCATTCAATAAACACATGTGCCAGACATCATTGTACGTGAGAACAAAACAGACAAAACTCTCTGTGGAAATGACTTTCCTTGTACTTGTTGTTAACGTTAGGTGTTAATGGTCACCCCAGGGTGACTGCACTTCTCTTCCCACTGCCTGCTAAACACCTGTCAGATATCTGCACTTCTTACTCCCTCACTTTCTTCAAATATGGTCCAACATCATTTTCTCACCTTCTCAGTAGGGCCTATCCTGACCACTCTATCCAAAACTGACACCATCACTTCTCATAAGTACTTCTTGCCCTCTCTTTAGTAATTCTCCCCAGGCACGTACTACAATTTAGATGATACGTCTTACTTTTTTGATGTTGCTAGCTATCTCTCCTTCCATAACACAACCATAATGAGGAGTGTTTATTCATTGTTAAATCTCCAGCAGCCAGAAAAAAATCAATAGCAATTAATGCTGCTGGCACTCAGGTTGTGGCCCCTAAGCATTATTTCTAAGTGAAACTGGGGTGGTATGCAGGCCAGGGGAGCAAGGTGGTTCTTAGAGATGCTGGTTCCAGGCCTAGGGCAGGAACTGTATGAGATGAATCTGGAAGATCTTGGCATACCACAGAACAAGAAAACTATTACAAACTACCATGGTCATGTCAAAAGGTCTGAGAAAGCAGTATGAATAGGTCCTCACTGGCCAAAGCGGGGCAACTTGACAATCAGTAAGAAAATAACTGCAATGGATTGTTCAAATGTTTTAATCCATTACTACATAATGATAATAAAAAACAAAAACAAGCAAGCAAAAAGAAGAAAAGCTGGAAGTTCTAGGAAATGAACTGGGAAATAAATGGTTTCTTCTATGAATTTCCTCTTAGGGTGATCACATACCTGATGAAGAGTCACGTCTCTGCACAGAAGTATTCCTGATATATTAAGAAGGTACCTTTAATGAATTAATGAACCTGGGCACTGATCAATGATTGCTAACATCAAAAAAAAAAAAAAAAAAAGAGAGAGAGAGAGAAAGAGAAATCAGGCATTATGTGCCTCCCAACTCAAGTATATAATACCATTATCCATGAAATAACTTGCACAAACAATATTAGGCACTATTCTGATCAAACCTCAGAGCTAGCTATCACTTTACTGGAAATACAAGGGGGCAAAGAGCCAGGTTATGTAACAACATGGGCTGTAACCAAAATTCAGAGTAAGACAAACTCTAAGGCAATGAAGCAGTTTCTCTAACAAAAAATTAGAAGGAGGAAAAATAAGAGATGGAAGAGAACCTAAAATGAAGAGAGATTTAGGAGACATCAACAATTGCAATTTAGGGTCCGCACTGGAAACCCAGTTCAAATAAATAAACTTTAATTTATACAATGGCCTGAAAATGTGAATACTAATCTGATGTGAAGGAATTAGGTTAATTTTCAGGTGTGAAATAGTATTAGCAGTTATAATGAGAATAGTTGTACAGTATGTTTTAGAAGTCTCTTTTAGAGATACACATTGAAACAGATGATACGATGCTTGAGATTTGTCCTAAAATAATGAAACAGAGGAGGTTATAAATGAAATGAGACTGGCTATGAATTGACATTGTTGAATATGGATCATGGGCACACAGGAGTTTGTTATACTCTTTTGTAGTACATGCTGGAAATTCTGCATATTAAAAAGTTTAAAACATAATTTTAAAAGTATTTTTAGGGTCACACAATAGAAATTACATGAGACAATATTTAAATGTGTATAAAAAACAAATTGGAGATGACAGCATTGAAGCCCCATCCTGCCACATGTGTTCCAAGAAGCAGTCAAAGAAGTGTTGGTTTGGGTTTTGGCAAGTCTTGTCCTTTGCCCTTCTGATTTTTGTAGAGTGGAGGCCAGAACAAGAAGTCTAAATATAAATGTTGTGGTATATAACATTCAAAAACAGGAAGTGTTGCTAAGAACTTTAGTGGGTGAGGGGCTAAAGGGAGAAACTGAGAGATCAGTTAGGCTGACTAACAAATACTGTTCTGTAAACTCAGGATTTTTTTTTTAAAAAATTCTTTTACTAAGGATGTCTTAGAACTCAGGTAGTAACAGCAACAAATATATATATATGAAAAAGATACCAATAAAGGCTGAACAGAGAAGGTGAAAAGAACATGATCATAATCTCTGCCACCTCCTTTACTGCCCAGAAATATTATCTTGAGGAAAAGGAATTTCCCATTTCAAATGGCTGAACATTTGAAGGGTGTGTGTTGGTATTCTCGGGCAACAATCTGGTGATATTTTTAAAGTACTCCCTGACCCACCCCAAAATGTTAGTTGTTTTTTCATTCAGGTTTTGTCCTGCAACCTAAGCAGTCTATTCTTTATCACTGCCCACTTTGACAAATTAGTCTGTGCAACACCATTTCCAACTTATCTTTAGCAGCCAACACAGCTCATAAATCCAAATCATTGTACTGGTTATTAGGATTTCATTTCATGCTCACATTCACAAACATTTAAGCTTTCAACCTTTACTGTTGGGCATTAATTTTAGCATTAATCAAGGGATTAAGTATGCTGAATTTAAACTCAAGGTTAATTACATGCTCAGCCAATATTAGTTTTACATACTGCCAAGGGAGAACAGAAAGAAGCAAAGACCTTTACGTCAGTTGTTTATGAAATATAAGAACTAGATTGACAAGTAAGGCAAGAAACTGCTTCTTTTGCTCCTTTGTGAAAGAGTCATAGACACACTCTCATGCATCTAGTCCAAATTGGCATTTGAAGCAATAGCTTGCACACATCCTAAGATCTAGCAATCAATCACTGGGCAATTTGATTATTTCAGAGCAACTCTACTTGCAATGGCAACAGAAGTGCATACAAGAAAAGCACAAACAAATTAGGAACTCTGGAAAGGTATGATGTTTCCTAGGTTCTGTAACAACTGTTTAAAAAGAAAAAAAAGTGTCAGTGTCAAATATATCAGTATCATCTATCAACATAATATCAACAGAGATGAAGAAATTCATTCTAAATTTTGTAAAAGCTGATAGCAGTAAAAGGCTCTGCAGACGGTTAAGTTAATATACCTGAAACAATGACATTCAGAGTAATTACTTTATAGGGCCCTGTCTCTGTAATGGGAGTAGTTACATGGCTCACAAAAACAGATACAGAAAATGAACTGCCTGATGTTCTGGAAATATAAGGCTGCCTAATGAATCATTTGCTCATTCCTACCACTTGGAATGGCTGACATCTGGTTTTCGTGAGTTATGGCAGCAAGAGAGTTTGTGGTTTTTTGGAGGCGGAGGGTATCGAAATTATGGAGTATTAGAAAACTAGCAATGATGGAGTATTAGAAAACTAGCAATGAAGATCTATTCATTGAAGTTAGCTAAATTAGAGCCATTTTCCCATCACAAGTGGATTTAACCATACAACTGAATGCAAAGTCAATGGCTGCAAGTCAGCTACCTAAGATCAGTTTTCCTTCATCATAAAGGAGACAGCAGGAACGAAAACTGCAGGACTTTGGAGATAAGCGACTTGACCTCTCTGAGCTATCTATGAGTTGGCTCTCCATTACTCTTTAGAGTTGGCAAGAGGTTTAAATAAGATTGTGTATAGCTGACCCACAGTATCTGTTGGGGACTGGTTTCAAGACCCCCGTGGATATTAAAATCCTCAGATGCTGAAGTCACTTAAATAAAATGGGGTTGTTCTATATTTGAGGTGTCTGGTACAGTGGCGCATCAATAGTCTTTCATTCTTCTCTTGTCTGCCCCAAAGTCCCACCTCTAAAGAAAGGCAACCACTCAGCTTTTATCTTTACCATCTCTAGTACAGCGTCAGACATATAACAAACAGCTGTGGGGGTATTTTAAGGAAAAATACTGATGGCTTTGCTTCCTGGGATTTAACCAAAAAAGATCCATAGACTACAAGTTGGTGAGGGTGAAAGTACTAACAGAAGTTTCTAATCCCATAACTCAGTGGAAGCTGGTGCACTGAGACAATCCTAAGAAAGAAAAATGAAGGAAGAGTACCATCTCTTAAGATGGGTCTGAACCTAAATGCTCCAATTCAACTAGTGACTGACTATACAAGAGACATTTTACTTCATGTCCTCTTGGCATCTGTCAAAGCTCTGATGTTAAACATAGATCAAAACAAGAATTGGCTCTTTCAATAAGGATTAGGAATAGAATAAAAGTCACTGGTGCATGTGTTGATCACATTAACAACTCAAATGAAGATATCTCTCTCAATCATCTCCCCAGTTGCAAGAGAAACCTAGATGATACAGGAAATAAAAACGCAGGTTTCAGAGTTTACTTAAATAACAGAATAAGGAAAGTTTCAAGACAGCAAGAGAGAATAAAACCACACAAGTGAACCAACAGCTCCTACAAAGCCACAGATATTGTCCAGGATTTTAAAAATACTAAAAAGGAATTAATCGGTTTTACAAAACATCTCTACTAATCTCGCATTAACAATGGTAGGGTGCACTGGGTCCATACGTGCAGCTAATTCCAGTGCAAACACAAGTATCATGTCCAGAAATGACCAATCAAGGGGAAATACTCTCACCACAAATAAATATGTATGTGAAGTAATGCACATGTTAATTAGCTTGATTTGGCCGTTCCATAATGCAGACCCATATCAAAACACCAAGTTGTATACCATGAATACATACAAACATTGTCAATTTAAAAATAGGCATTAAGGGAAACAGCTGAATTTCTATATTACCAGAAGTCAAAGGATCTAAAATTGCATTACACTGGTAAATGAGAACCAGAAATTGATTCTAATTCTAAAATGGAACAATGTTCCCACTTATAATGTCCAAGGCTAAGTGACATCCCACAATTATTCTCAAAAAGATCACAACGTTTAAAACCACGGAAGTGTCAGTTATGCTTATTGAGTGTGTTTTATCTGCCGGGTTGTACTCTAAGTACATTCCTATTATTTTATAAAGGAAGAATCCTAGGCACAAAAGGTTAAGTGACCTCATAGAGCTAAGAAAGCAGCAGAAACAGAAGCTGACGTCAGGTGTAAGACTCTAAGATAGTATTCCTATTGAAGGGACCATATTGGTGAAATTCTCCTTTAACTCTCACAGGGTACTTATTACAATGCTATGATAACACAGAAAAGCCCTGAGGTTCAGGGTTATATTCAGATTAAAACTTTTAAGAAGAGGTCCCTAGTTATCTCCACCCATTCTCCTGGTTCAGTTACCTGCATCCTTTCTTCCTGTTGCTTTTACAATGATTAACACATAACGTGGTGTCAAGAAAATGTGTTTTCATTAACTGTTGACAATGAATTCAATAACCGCTCACTGAACAGAATTCAGCCAAGCAACAAAAAGACCACCTGATCATCTGCATAAGAAGAGCGTGGAATGGGCTAATGAAGCGTATTTCACACCTCAGGAAGAGAAAACATAGTTGCTGGTTCCAAAATGAAATACTCCGCCTCAGATAGCAAGTGTTATGTGATCCATCATGTCTCTTCATCCCGTATTCCTCTCTACTTCCCTTCCCCAGAACCTCACTTTTCTCTCAGCTTAGCCATATACTTCACTGGGAGCAGGGGTGAGGTGTGACAAAGGGAGGGAAAGAAGTCACAAATAACTGCAGTCTCTTCCATTTGGATCACTCTCCATGCCTTCCAAGGAGATGGAAGTATGGGAATGTAAAATCCTCTGCCTCAGCAGCATACCCCAACATGCAAAGGCTTAGGAAGGCATGAAATTAGCCCAGCTTGTCAATCATGGAGCCTGGTCAGACTCTGGCTAAATTCTTTCAAGTAGAAAGGGGAATAAAACTTTTGAAAATTAAACTAAATGAGGGACCTTTTCCTCAGGGCAGGAGAGGTACTTCTAATTGACTTTTCAACTAGAGTGAAGGTTCACACGTGGCCCCAGGCTTTACTCCTCTGGAGAAGGAAATGAGAAGGCAGGCTACAGGCCACCCAAGCCCGAAGCCAGAAACTCAAATAAATGCTACCAAGTCAATTTGCCAGCAGCCTGCTGATGAGGAGCCTCACACACCCAACTCTCAGAGCTGTTCATTTCCAAGAGGTATTTTAACTATTGTTAGCTCTGGGGTTTTCATGATGGCAATGGAACAACCTTGTCCCCCTTCCCCCAAAAAATCATGGAGCCTGGTTGGACCCCCCAAAAAGTGTAACTTGAATGTACCCAGGCAAAGAAGTAATAGTCTGAGAGAAGGGCAAATCCCACAGAATCAGGGCCACATGCTCTATTAGCAATACTGTTTGGCCTCTATCCCCATCACCCTATGGCAAAGAAAGGAGAGGCATCTGAATCCCACAAAAGGAAAACTATGGCAAGAATATTTTATTTAGCCTCAAAAATGAAGGTATTCTCCTTCCTGCATGGTATCACCAGCTGTTATTATTGGTCAAATAACAACAGCAACAGCAAACAAAAACGGGGGACAGAATAAAAAGAAAGGGCAGCAGAGGGTCTGTGGAGGCATGACCTCAAAATTGGCCAGAACCTGTTTCACAAGACCCCAAAGCTGCCTACCCTGCTCCAACCCCTTCCTCCCCCAGTCCATAAAGGGGAAGCCAGCTGGTTTTGATTCCCAAGAGGTTCTAGGTGAAATGTATATCCTTAAAGTCTGTAAAAAATTCAAGTGGCCCATAAAGTTCTCTGCAACCATTAAAAAAAAAATTACAGAAGCTGCTATTTAAATTCAAGGGTACAAATGAAAATGACGCTCAGATTTAGGGGAAAAAAGGAAGGTAAATGTAACTAACTTTTAGTTACTTCCCTCGCAAACCTAGCCTTACGCATCTCTTCCCTCTGGCTGTTTCTGAGTTGTTTCTGTTATAATAAACCAGTAAATGCTTCCTGGTCTTTAAAAGGAGGAGGAGGACATAGGCTCTGCTATTCAGATCCACACACTGATCCCTACTACAAGCAGTGACTCAAACGCTGAATCTGAATAGGGTGGCCCTGGTGACTGAGATGGCAACCTCTCTAAAGATCTGGAGCCTGCTCTTGGCCCTGCTTTGATCCTATGCAGGCTGCTTGTACACAGGAAGAACATCTACTGGAGGGAATTCATAAAACATCACTACCCACGTTCAAGAGTACAGATGTGATGTCCTCATGAGAGCAAAAGAAGTGCTCTAAAAGATAAGAGCTCTCACATGTTCATCTAAATCTCAGGTTACCAAACTGAGCATACACGTGCTAATGACAACTGGGATGACTGCTATAGACATGCATATGTATGGACCCAGAATGCCCCCAATATACTCAAGTGTCACTGGGAGAATTCCAAAAATAGCTACACAGAGAGCAGGAGCTTCAGCTACATTGAATTCCACCACAGCATGGATGAGTATGTTGATGGCATAGAGGACCTGAAGATAAAGCCTATCGGCAACCAGAAGGTCTACCCACATTCCCAGGTTTTGGTAGAGTATTCCATACTTCCCAAGTGGTAGCCCCTGCCTATGTCCATTGTCCCACCACTCCCACTGTGCAACTGATACCATAACTTTCCCTATGTTTTTTCTCTGCCTTGAATACACTTTTGTCTTTCATTTACCTAACTTACTTCTAACATTTTTTTTTTCTCAAGATTCAGATCATATGGCATCTCTTCTCGACAAACCCAGGAGATTTCCTGATATTGACTCTCTTTATACCTACCCAAGCTGAATGATCCTCCTTTCTCTAAATAATTTGTATTATTCAAAAAACAAAACCAGAAAATAACAAGTGTAGGTGAGAATATGAAGATATTAAAATGCTTGCACACTGTTGGTATAAAATGGGGCAGCTGCCTTACAAAATGGTAAGGCAATTCCCCCCAAAATTAAAAATACAGTTACCATATGATCCATCAATTTCACTTCTGGGTATATTTCCAAAATAACTGAAAGCAGGGTCTTAAGGGGGAGTTAGTGTTTAATGAGTCTAGAGGTTCAGTTTTGCAAGATAAAAGGAATTCTAGAGAGGGACAGTGGTGATGGTTGCACAATAATGTGAATATACTTAATGCCACTGAACTATACACATTTGAAAACAGTTAAGATGGCAAATCTCATGTCTATTTTACTACAATTTAAAGAAAAGCTAGAAAAAAAGGAAATAGCTAACTAACTCCGCTTATTTTTCCTGGGGAGGCAGGGAGAGTAATGAAGGACTGAACCATAGGTCCTCCATATAAAAATACCACACGTTTTCAAGCTTTTCAAATTTCAGACTCAGCTACAGAACAGTCCAATCAGTCACATCTACCCCCAGGAGCCACAGAAAGCTACTCACCTCACTGAGGTAAATAAAAAAAGAGCAGGTGGATCCATCCACTCCATAGTCTGCGTAGCAGGGATCTGAACGCCACATGTCTTTCATCCACTGAAACAAGAAGAACATCTCTGAGCAGCCCATTCACAGGACCTCCACATCTGCTGACAGGGAAGGCGAGGATAGAACGGTGAAGACGGAGTGAATGGCTCAAGCTGTGGCCTAAAGAACTGAGTGACGGAGTCACTGAGCTGAGGTCAAGATAGCCAGGTGCGCAGCTCACCTCCTTGGATGATTAACAGGAAGACACTGGCTTACATTAGGCCTCAGCAGAAGCGCTTAGAGTGGAGAGTAAGGTCGTGGTACAGCAGGCAATAAAGCCCAGGAGAGGCAGTGGCTTAGGGATTTTTATCAAGATCAAGTGCCTAATGGGACTCTGATATCTACACCCCCTCCAGGAACTCCAGTTCCAACAGCCCACAGAATGGTACCTGAAATACAGTGTGTGAAGGAGGGCATGCATGAGCGTTGACGGACAGCCCACATGGATACCACCCAAATGCTTCTGGGGCTGGTCCCACTGTCCTAACTACATCCCTGAATGGACACTGTTCTCTGACGGACGGCCCACATGGATACCACCCATGCTTCTGGGGCCGGTCCCACTGTCCTAACTACATCCCTGAATGGACACTGTTCTCTGAAAACTACTGAGCAGGGAGTGGTCTCCCCAGGCGCAGGCCATACAAATAGGATTTCTAAAAAAAAAAAAAAGCAGCCAAGTAAAAGAGCAGCCAAGTGTCTCTGGGTACTCAACCACAAATACAAATGTGACACTTAAACCACAATCTGGAGGCTTCAGAGCAGGAGCCTGGGAACTGAGAGGGTAGGGAGTTGGACACTAAATAACAGCAGTTCCTTGTCATTGGTCCTTCAAGGATCACTTGCTGGAGGCTGGGAAACAGAGCGGGGAAGTCAGCTTCAAAGACTCAGCAGGTGCCTGAAATGGCCCAGGCTCTCTCATGCTGACCAGTGAGAGCCATTGTTGACCAACTCCACATGGCTGACATAGGCATAGCAGGGTTTTCATAGCCACAGACAAAGCCGGCAGGATGGAGGCACCCCATAAATGATTCATGTCAAGGGCTCACTCACCCATTTGTGTCACTGAGGAGGAAAAGGAAGGGAAGGGAAAAAGAAGGGGTGTTTGTGCAGATTGGGGATGATGAAAATGACCCTGCTCGCCTCTGCCTTACCTTGATCTTTCCCTCACAGTGGGGGTAGCCGTCCATAGGAGGCAATACACATTTTTCTTGAGCTCCGTTAATGATATCTGTGAAGAATGAAAAACAACAAAGGATACAATGAGATCTATAAAACACAAGCCTAACATTCTTGTAAGCCAAGAGGTAGGGAGAGAAACCAAAAAAGAAAGGTCTCTGTTGGCAGCCATGCTCTGATACATGGAGCCCCTCCAGCTCCAATATATCTAACTGGTCCAGAGTGATGACTGACCTGAGGACAGCCCACCTACAGGCTGGCCAGAGACCTATGACAACATGTGTGGCCCGGCTTAAAAAAGTGAGCCAAGCCAACCAGAGCGCTTGCTTAGAAATCTGCAATAGGGAAACTAAGAAACCAAACAAGCAGGGAGCAGGAAATAAAGCCATGTAATTAGGAGGGTCCTCCAGCACTGGTAGGGACATTCTAGGCTATGTGGGCAAGCTGGGGGGGCCATGAACAGACCTCATGAAGACAACTGCATGAGCTGAGAAAGCCAACAGGCCAGAGAGATGTGAATAGAGCTGGTGCACAGAGAGCCATGAGACGTATCTACACCATCCTAAGGAACTCCTGCCCTGCATCCATGGGATACAGCTTCTTACAGACCCAGTCCTTAGATTTCCATGAAGTTCTCCTTATTGTTTTAAATACTTCCTCACAATAAACTCCTTTTACATTAGCTAGCTTGAATGGGTTCCTATTCCTTGTAACTGTAGGGTAAAAACGAAAACAAATGCCTTTGAGAAGCTAAAGGTCATTTCTTTCTGATAGAAACATTCAATATACTCCTCCTAGCTATTTAAAACCATGTATTATTGTGAACTAGAGTCATCCTACAGTGCTATAGAACACCAGAGCTTATTCCTCCTGTCTAGCTATAAAGAAATGAGAAATGTTTGAGATTATGAATATGCTAATTACCCTGATCTGATCACTGTACATTTTATGTATCACAACATCATATCACTAAGTACCCTATAAATATGTGTAATTTTGTCGATTTAAAAAAAAATTAAATGAAGCTTATGGTCTAATGGTGGAGAACATACAAATAAATGAACAATGAACAATGGAACAACAGTATAACAGGCATTATGGCAGGGCTGGGCAAGGCAAGATACCTAACCCACTCTCCAAAGCTCCAAGAAGGCCTTCTGCATCCAGTGACATCTTAGCCGAGATGTGAAGACAAAGTAGGAGTGAGCCAGCCAAAGGGACAATCTAACGATGCCATTCAAGGAACTGAGGTGGTCTCAAACAGAAAGAAGTGTGAGGTACTCAGGCCAGACAGGAGATGCAGCAGGAAAGGCTTCAAATGCCACAATAAGTACGCTGATCTTTACCCTAAGAACATGGCGGAATAATGTTATGGAGGGGAAGATTATGATCACACTGTTATGTAGGAATGACCATTTTAGTCGGAAAACAGGACAACCCTAAACCTATATGCTTCTCTTTTCAGACCTACTATATTTTCCAGAAATGTCTGGAAAATATCATTACTTACTGCTGATAGTTTTTTAAAGAAAGCATTAATCGGAAATTAGATTCCAAACTGCAATATTATTTCACAGAGGTATTGAAATGATAACTCAGTGGCTGCTGGGACTGAGACAGAAGTTAGTGCTAAGGAGGATTTTACCCGCCCCTTGAAAACCAGTTATTTGATAGTCTGTCACCAAAATTCTTGACCTCTTGATTCAAGTATTTCAACAAGCCCTCTAACTGCTAAGAATAACTAGAGCATAAAAATAAATACCCTCTTTCTCATGGGTCTCTTAGTAGTTAAAATGGAGGTTACTTGGCTTGTCAGAGACCCTGTTGCATGATCTGTAAAATGGGAATGACTCTGCCTCTATTTCTTCCAGCTCTTACTAAGTCAACACCCATCAAGAGGCTGGCCTGGCACGCCCAATGGCAGATACCACGGACCACAGCAGGTGCTTAAAAGTTGGCATTTGCTATATAATTCCACACAACTTTCACTTGCTATATCTGGAAAAGCAGCATTTCAAATGCACAGACACTTCTGGAAAAGCATTCTGTGTTTTTGAAATAGACACAGACTTGAGGTGGGGCTCTCCTTCTAGCTGCCAGCTCGAGAAGCCCTAACAAATGGAATGCCTCACCATAGAATAGTATTTTGCAACGATCATTATTCCTATCACTATTTTAAATTCTGATTTTGCTTGTCAATGTTTACTTGGCATGATTGGGGGTTTTGACCAGGCAAATGAGCAGCAGCAGAGGTTCCACGAAATTAGGCACAGTCTATGAGAGCCTGGGGTTGGTAATCAGACATTTTAGGGGGTACCTGGCGGGGAAATGCCACCCCCTTTACACCACAGATACTATTCTACTCCTGGAATATTCACTGCCAGCTAGAGGCTACTGACATGGTGGTGTGGTAGGGCAGGGTGAAGCAGGCTCATTGAATGAGAAAATAAACTAACAGGTCCATGAAGGCTTGCAAGCAAAGCCCCAGTGCTCAGTGTGGGTCCATTCATCAAGAATTTCAAGTAATAAAGTTAAGGGTCAGCAAACTTTTTTTGTAAAGAAACAGAGAGTAAATATTTAAGGCTCTGTGAGCCACAAGGTCTCTGTCTCAACTACTCAACTCTGCTGTTGTCATGAAAAAGCAGCCACAGATAACAGCTGAACGAATGGATGGGCTGTGTTCCAATAAAACATTATTTACAGAATCAGGCACAGACCCCCCCTGTTGCTATGCTAGGAGATTCCCAAAACAAGGCCTCTCGTTTCTGCCAAAGCCTGCTGGACTGACTTCTTTCAAGCCTCCCTGCAGGCCTTCCTCTTCCTGGAATGTCCTTCTCCTCAGTCCTTCCAGGCCACCACTCTTCCTTTGCCCAGTTAAAACCCCTTCCTCTTTCTTCAGCTAAAGCAACAGTCCTTAATTCTTCCTTCCCAAGCCTAGTCAGGATTTTGTTAGGAATCCTGTCCTCCTCTGGGCTTCCCTGGCCTCCTGCTCATGTCTCTCCTACTGTAGAGACTGATCACGTTATTCCTTTATGGCAGTCCATCTCCCCTCCTAGCACACGAGGAACCTATAGGAAGGTTATGTCTTCCAGCTGGATCTCCAGACACTAAGTGCCATCTGACTGAATAAACACAGGCATGTTCCCCTCTGCCCAACAGGCCTGACTCCTGGGCTCAAGGAGAACTAGACTGAGCAGAGACTCCCACCAGGCCAGGGCTTTTCCTCTTCCTCAAACTGGTGGTTTGTCAGCTAATTCGACAGTCTCCGCTGCAACTCCATGTTCTTATACATGAATTTTCTCTCCTTTATTTAGTTACACAGTGATGGGTCTGAATAGATAAGGGGCTTCCAGAGGCATTGGCTTAAGAGTGCTCAAGGTTCTCAGGTAGAGGGAATCTGTGACTGGGAGAAACCGGGAGTCCCAGCCTTCCCAGCATGGGGCAGAACTGCTCCCAAACCTGACCGGGAATAACCTGACCAAGACCTTCCATCACACCACAGCTCATAAGGACTTTCAGCTCCTTTTCAAAAGATGGCTCCTCATTTTGTTTCTATCAAATGACCAAAATTCTATAAACATTTTTATTAGTTTGTGTCCATGGAGGACCTTCCTACCTGTGGAAATGTCTCTCATCTAAGTTTGGTTAAGAAACAAAACTTTGAGCCAAAAAAGGGTAAAGTTACTGCTTTCCACAGGAAACTGAGCTTACTATACACAAGCTCTCTTCAAAAGAGGGAGGTGGGTACTATGCTTACAGCCTGGGTGATGGTATCCATGGGACCTCAAGCCTCAGCATCACATAGTTTACTCATGTAACAAACTTTTATTATAAAGAGTCCACATCATACAAGTTGAAATAAAATAAAAAGCGAGGGCATAAAAAGAAAAAAGGAGAAAGATCCTGCCAAGATACGTAACTTGAATGCTCCGCCTGCTGTTTATCCCAAGCTTTCCCCATGCCATTTTTTTTAAATGTTGAAAGGGCAAGGGAAAATAAAAATTTTAAGTGTAAGCAATGAAGCTCAGCTCTGTTTAGGATTCAGTTTAATCCGTTACCCTTACACCAGCCCAGGTTGCAACATCTTTCCCCCAAAACTTCACCTCTGTATGATCCTATGGCATTGGCAACCAGGTATCTACACAAAAGGCAGATTACGCAGGTGTAAAAATTCTGTTGCTTCCCAGGGAAGAAGCCCACTTGATCATGGTGGATAAGCTTTTTGATGTGCTGCTGGATTCTGTTTGCCAGTATTTTATTGAGGATTTTTGCATCAGTGTTCATCAAGGATATTGGTCTAAAATTCTCTTTTTTGGTTGTGTCTCTGCCCATCTTTGGTATCAGGATGATGCTGGCCTCATAAAATGAGTTAGGGAGGATTCCCTCTTTTTCTATTGATTGGAATAGTTTCAGAAGGAATGGTACCAGCTCCTCCTTGTACCTCTGGTAGAATTCGGCTGTGAATCCATCTGGTCCTGGACTTTTTTTGGTTGGTAAGCTATTGATTATTGCCACAATTTCAGCTCCTGTTATTGGTCTATTCAGAGATTCAACTTCTTCCTGGTTTAGTCTTGGCAGAGTGTATGTGTCGAGGAATTTATCCATTTCTTCTAGATTTTCTAGTTTATTTGCGTAGAGGTGTCTGTAGTATTCTCTGATGGTAGTTTGTATTTCTGTGGGATCGGTGGTGATATCCCCTTTATCATTTTTTATTGCATCTATTTGATTCTTCTCTCTTTCTTCTTTATTAATCTTGCTAACGGTCTATCAATTTTGTTGATCCTTTCAAAAAACCAGCTCCTGGATTCATTTATTTTTTGAAGGGTTTTTTGTGTCTCTATTTCCTTCAGTTCTGCTCTGATTTTAGTTATTTCTTGCCTTCTGCTAGCTTTTGAATGTGTTTGCTCTTGCTTTTCTAGTTCTTTTAATTGTGATGTTAGGGTGTCAATTTTGGATCTTTCCTGCTTTCTCTTGTGGGCATTTAGTGCTATAAATTTCCCTCTACACACTGCTTTGAATGCATCCCAGAGATTCTGGTATGTTGTGTCTTGGTTCTCGTTGGTTTCAAAGAACATCTTTATTTCTGCCTTCATTTCGTTATGTACCCAGTAGTCATTCAGGAGCAGGTTGTTCAGTTTCCATGTAGTTGAGCGGTTTTGAGTGAGATTCTTAATCCTGAGTTCTAGCTTGATTGCACTGCAAGGCTGGTTCAATATACGCAAATCAATAAATGTAATCCAGCATATAAACAGAATCAAAGACAAAAACCACATGATTATCTCAATAGATGCAGAAAAGGCCTTTGACAAAATTCAACAACGCTTCATGCTAAAAACTCTCAATAAATTAGGTATTGATGGGACGTATCTCAAAATAATAAGAGCTATCTATGACAAACCCACAGCCAATATCATACTGAATGGGCAAAAACTGGAAGCATTCCCTTTGAAAACTGGCACAAGACAGGGATGCCCTCCCTCTCTCACCACTCCTATTCAACATAGTGTTGGAAGTTCTGGCCAGGGCAATTAGGCAGGAGAAGGAAATAAAGGGTATTCAATTAGGAAAAGAAGAAGTCAAATTGTCCCTGTTTGCAGACAACATGATTGTATATCTAGAAAACCCCATCGTCTCAGCCCAAAATCTCCTTAAGCTGATAAGCAACTTCAGCAAAGTCTCAGGATACAAAATCGATGTACAAAAATCACAAGCATTCTTATACATCAATAACAGACAAACAGAGAGCCAAATCATGAGTGAACTCCCATTCACAACTGCTTCAAAGAGACTAAAATACTTAGGAATCCAACTTACAAGGGACATGAAGGACCTCTTCAAGGAGAACTACAAACCACTGCTCAAGGAAATAAAAGAGGATACAAACAAATGGAAGAACATTCCATGCTCATGGGTAGGAAGAATGAATATCGTGAAAATGGCCATACTGCCCAAGGTAATTTACAGATTCAATGCCATCCCCATCAAGCTACCAATGATTTCTTCACAGAATTGGAAAAAAATACTTTAAAGTTCATATGGAACCAAAAAAGAGCCCGCATCGCCAAGTCAATCCTAAGCCAAAAGAACAAAGCTGGAGGCATCACACTACCTGACTTCAAACTATACAAGGCTATAGTAACAAAAACAGCATGGTACTGGTACCAAAATAGAGATATAGATCAATGGAACAGAACAGAGCCGTCAGAAATAATGCCACATATCTACAACTATCTGATCTTTGACAAACCTGAGAAAAACAAGCAATGGGGAAAGGAGTCCCTATTTAATAAATGGTGCTGGGGAAACTGGCTAGCCATATGTAGAAAGCTGAAACTGGATCCCTTCCTTACACTTATACAAAAATCAATTCAAGATGGATTAAAGACTTAAATGTTAGACCTAAAACCATAAAAACCCTAGAAGAAAACCTAGGCATTACCATTCAGGACATAGGCATGGGCAAGGACGTCACGTCTAAAACAACAAAAGCAATGGCAACAAAAGCCAAAATTGACAAATGGGATCTAATTAAAATAAAGAGCTTCTGCACAGCAAAAGAAACTACCATTAGAGTGAACAGGCAACCTACAAAATGGGAGAAAATTTTCGCAACCTACTCATCTGACAAAGGGCTAATATCCAGAATCTACAATGAACTCAAACAAATTTACAAGAAAAAAACAAACAACCCCATCAAAAAGTGGGCGAAGAACATGAACAGATACTTCTCAAAAGAAGACATTTATGCAGCAAAAAACAACATGAAACAATGCTCACCATCACTGGCCATCAGAGAAATGCAAATCAAAACCACAGTGAGATACCATCTCACACCAGTTAGAATGGCAATCATTAAAAAGTCAGGAAACAACAGGTGCTGGAGAGGATGTGGAGAAATAGGAACACTTTTACACTGTTGGTGGGACTGTAAACTAGTTCAACCCTTGTGGAAGTCAGTGTGGCAATTCCTCAGGGATCTAGAACTAGAAATTCCATTTGACCCAGCCATCCCATTACTGGGTATATACCCAAAGGACTATAAATCATGCTGCTATAAAGACACATGCACACATATGTTTATTGCGGCACTATTCACAATAGCAAGGACTTGGAACCAACCCAAATGTCCAACAATGATAGACTGGATTAAGAAAATGTGGCACATATACACCATGGAATACTATGCAGCCATCAAAAATGATGAGTTCATGTCCTTTGTAGGGACATGGATGAAATTGGAAATCATCATTCTCAGTAAACTATCGCAAGAACAAAAAACCAAACACCGCATATTCTCACTCATAGGTGGGAATTGAACAATGAGAACACATGGACACAGGAAGGGGATCATCACACTCTGGGGACTGTTGTGGGGTGGGGGGAGGGGGGAGGGATGGCACTGGGAGATATACCTAATGCTAGATGACGAGTTAGTGGGTGCAGTGCACCAGCATGGCACATGTATACATATGTAACTAACCTGCACATTGCGCAGATGTACCCTAAAACCTAAAGTATAATAATAATAAATTAAAAAAAAAATTCTGTTGCTTTATCAGTCACTTGTGCCCATACAATGTAGTGGGTGTTCGAATATGGGTTTAATCTAAGTGAACAAACACTTTTCCTGCCATCAAAAATGCTTAAGATTCAGGAGGAACATACCCACTGCAGGAGCAGAAGCAGCACAAGATGTCACAAATACACGCAGCGGGGGTGTTCCTGTGAGGCGTGGAGCCAGATTCTCCCTGACAGTCCCAACAGACACACACATATCGAGAGAGATGTGTACAGAGGGAAACAACAGCATTTCACATACATATTAAGAAGCGAAAGGGACAAAGAAATATGAAACCAGACAGATATGTGTGTGTGTGTGTGTGTGTGTATTTCTTGCTGTCTGTGGCCTCAGAGCAAGGAAGGAAAAAGGGGAGAGGGGAGAGTCAGGGCAGGAGAAGCTGGTACGGCGGTCTCAAAGGAACGGTGAGAATAGAAATAGCGTAATACAGGACAGGAAAAGAAATGGATGGAGGATAACTTGCCTTGATACATCACATACATTATCCCATTTTAGAAAAAAGGAAGATGTTTACCTCATCTGACAGTCTGAAAAGGAAAGCCTTTAAAATCCTCAGCACTGACCTCCTAATTCAGCCCACCTTCACTGGGCATCTGCTGCCTGCCACGTGCTGAAATGCCAACACTGCATCCTTGTAAGACTCAGCCCTGCCTTCTGGGGGCTGGTACACGTGGGAGGAAGGGAAACCACACACAACAGTGAATGAGGTACCCGGCAACGAAGCCTCCTCTACCCGTCGGTACTCCCAGGATATATGCCCAGCACACTGGAGACTCCATCTTGTTTAATAATGGAAGGAACAAATGCAATGAAGAAATGGAGTGCCCAAGTTCCAGAGAACTGAAGAGGAAAGAAAGTGCCACAGATAAAAAGCAGTGGGAGAGCCTTACTTGGAGTCACTGACCCAAGAAGTCTGAGTTCTGGACTGCACATGCCACATAGCTGAGGAAAACAGCAGGAAGCTGCAGTAGTGGGAGAAAAGTCATTCCTGATGCTGGGAGAAGGGACATGGCCTAGCCCCCATGTGAATTACTGACAGTCACATCTTACTGGTATTCAAAAAAGAGAGGTTTATGGTTGTATGAGAGTTTTTTTGTTTTGTTTTGTTTTTTGTTTTGAGACAAAGTCTGGCTCTGTCACCCAGGTTGGAGTGCAGTGGCACAACCTCAGCCTCCCCAGGTTCAAGCAATTCTCCTGCATCAGCCTCCCAAGTAGCTGGAACTACAGGTGTGTGCCATTGTGACTGGTTAGTTTTTGCATTTTTAGTAGAAATGTGGTTTTGCCATGTTGGCCAGGCTGGTCTCGAACTCCTGGCCTCAATCGATCCATCCACCTCAGCCTCCCAAAGTGTTGGGATTACAGGCATAAGCCACTGCACCCGTCCTGGAGATAATCTTAATAAATCATTTGTTAACTGTCCCACTGCTTGTATAAATCAGATGCTAGGTGCCTTGGGTGTCACACAAGGCTACTTGCATCTTCTAATTGCCTAGGATCAATATTTATACGTATATAAAGACGCTATCGTCCATTTCTTTTTAAGTATCACCAACTATCAACTACGTGGCATCATAAAATATTCAATTACTACAAACTTAAAGTTTTTAATAACCACTCCTCACTGCTGAATAAAGGAGATCTGGAAATATGGTTATAAAAAGAATCTCAAAAACAAAGAGGTTGGAAGTCAGGGGTTAATCTCACTTCTGCCAATGCTTAAAGGTGGTACCATGTGTAAGAATCTCAACTACCTGTTCCTGGGCGAGGATGATAAAGTGAGGAAGTGGAATGGAGGAGAGTGGATGCAAGAGAGAGAGAGAGACAGGAGTTTGCATGCAAGCTCACACAGAAGACAGTTCTTTCACAGCAATGGCTGACCATCCTAGGAAGTGAGCCTTCATTAAGGCTCACTTTTCCATACACTAATTCTATATAGCAAAGACGACAGGTGTTGTTTGAAATGACACTTCTTTTTAACAACCTGTAGAACACAGGTCCATCAACTTTTTATCTAGTTCTGGACAGGCATCTGATAGATTAAGGGCATCTAAATCCATCGCCATTGCCATTTTAAAGGTTAAAAAAAGGAAAGAAAAAAATAGAAGAAAAAGTAGGTTTATAAAAACTCTCAGAAACCTCAAAGAACATGAGTATCTGCTGACCCCAGGAAGTTACAGGAAACTGATTCAATCTCCTTACCCAGTTGTTTTGCTGACCCTAAGATAATCAACTTCACGAGCAAGGGCTCCATTCAGTGCAATGACACCCTAAACATATTTTCTCTCAAAAGATAAAGGTCTCCAGCAATTCTATTTTGTGTCAGACAAGGTAGCATTTCTCTTGGCACACCTGATATGAACATGTGGCCATGCTTATCAGATGGCCCCTGCAAAGTGCAGCCAAATGAGCATGCCACTGGCCTGGCTGCTCAGCCATGGCTGGGAACCGACTCAATCTCCACAATGGGCTTGGAGACACAGCTCTTGCCAGCACCTCCATCAGCTGGCTTGGTTTCAGGAGTGGATGGCAATAAATCAGATTGAAACCAGCCATGATGGAATATAGTCTCCCACTGAAAATGACCTCACCAGTCACTCAGCTTGGCAAATACTCATTTAGGAATGCTTTACTTTTGTGCCATAAAAAAAGTAATTTGATTTCTGTAACTGAGTCATGTACATGAATTCCAGGACCACGGCCCCACAGCAATAGGAAGTTCCCTCCCCAGCAAAGCAACTGAGAAGTCAAGACATGGGAAACAGGCAAGACTCACTCATGGACCCCCAGAGGTATATACTGGGATCTTCGAAAATACTTGTTTGTATATGGTTTTTGTTTTGTTTTTTAATCTAAGTTGAAAATAGAATCATCACTGCATAAAATAATTTTAGAGCTGCAAGGGACTTCTGAAACCACACCATTCAACCGTCTACTTTTCCTGATTCATAACACTAAGGCCTAGTGAGATGAAGTGCCTTCCTCATTCATGGATTAAACAAAATCCACTAGCACCTTCCATATGCAAAGCACTCTGCATGTTCAACGAGGCATTTGCCTTCTCAGTCAAGATTATTTCCACAACACTGTTGAAATGCACATCATCATCTTCATGTTCTGCATGGGAAATTTCAAGAGTGAACACAATTAACAAATTCTTATTCCCTCTTGAAGAAGCACCTCCAAGGGCCTCATGGACTTGCTGTATAAAAACCAGAAGCTACAGTACTGCCCGTGTACAAATACTATGGACATAATGGAACTCAACAAGAAAATCAAATTCAGTGTATATATACGGGTTCTCTATGTATAGCTTTTCAAGAATAGAACTAACGTATAAAAAGAATAAAGTTGTGATGACTATGAAAACACACTGCCAAGATAATGTCACAAAATTTCAAATCACAATTCAGCCAAATAACTCCAGATTCTTCATACCTCCTTTTGTCATACCCTCTGTCGTTTATTTAATTTATGGCAGGATTGTCTAATTAAGCTGTTAAGCCAGCATTAAGATTTTTCCTTTTTTTGGTAAATTAGTATTAAAAAGGGGACCTAGGACTGAGATTCTCGGTATGAAAAACAGTTATATAAGAATGCTATACATACACACAGCCACAACATCATATATACACCAACCCTCCATTCTGATAAGCCCCACGGTGCTGCTACTAGAAATGGTCAGCCAGGGAAAAGGTTATCCACACACCTAGGAGCACACACATGATAGGAAGAACACAGCTGGGGTTAAATAATTGCTACTGACAAAAGTTGGCAGAGCTTATCATTATTAGTCATCAGGGAAATGGAAATCAAAAGCACAATGAGGTACGACTTCACATCAACTAAAATAGTTATAATAAAAATTCAGACAATAACAAGTGTTGACAAGGATGTAAAGAAAATAGAACCCTCAACTAGTAGAAATATAAAATAGTGTAGCTGCTTTGGAAAACAGTCTAGCAGTCCTTAAAAAGTTAAACAGACTTATCATCCAAGTCAACAATTCTACTCCTTGGTTTACACTATGAAAGAATAAAAACAAAACTACACAAAAATGTGTATGTAAACATTCATAATAGCCTTATTCATAACAGCCAAAATTTGGAAACAGCACAAACACCCATCATCCAATTAACAGACCAAATATGGTATATCCATAAAATGGAATATTATTCAGCCATTAAAAGGAATAAGGTGATAATCCATGCTTCACAGGTGAACCTTGAAAACATTATGCTAGATGAAAGCAACCAGTCACACAGGCCACTTATGAGATTCCATTTACATGAAATGTTCAGAACCTACAGGCAAATCTAGAGAGAGAGTGAATTCGTGGTTGTTTAGGGTTGAGGAAAGGGAGGAGAGGTGATATGGTGTTTCTTTTTGAGGTGATGAAAATGTTCTAACACTGACTATTGTGGTGGTTGCACAACTGAATATACTAAAAGCCACATTGAACTAATTATTTTGATTTTTTGTAGAGATGAGGTCTTGCTACGTTGCCCAGGCTGGTCTCACACTCTTGAGCTCAAGCCATCCTCCCATCTCAGCCTTCCAAAGTACTGGGATTACAGGCATGAGCCACCACACTCGGCCCTAAAAGCCTTAAATCAAACACTTTAAATATGTGAAATGTGTGGTATGTAAATTATCTCAATAAAGCTGTTAAAAAACCAGAAAAATTCTGACATTGACTCACTCAACAAATACTGCACCTAAATTAGAGCATTTGTCATTATTTCAGTACCTTCCTGGGAAGCAAAGAGACACACAGAACATTATTCACCTTGAGGGAGCCTTAAATATGCTTAGAACCCAAAATTTGCTCACCACAAAAGGCAATTAACAGCCCAATGCCATATACACTTCCCATGGGCTAGTAGATGGGACATGCAATGAGCCAGTAAAATGGGAAGAATGTGGAGCCCTGAATGTCAGTGCAGAGAAGAGCCATTCTATTGGTCTGGACTGCTCACTACTGGATTATCATGTGACAGAGAAACCATCCTCTGTCTCATTTCAACCCTGAATTTTTGGGTCTCTTTGTTGCAGCAACTTAGTTTAAACCTTAAGTAACCACTGGAAAAATGGGATTTGAGTTGAGCTCTAAAGTAGAAGTAGACAGGAGAGAAAAGGGAAGATGAGTACACTGAAGAACAGCAGTAATAATGATGGTAGCCAACAGACTGAGCATCTACTAGGAACACCACTGTATCTTATGTACACTGATTACTCGACTGAGCCTCACAATAATAAGTACTATTATCCTTCATTCTACTGCAGAAGACACTGAGGACCAGGCAGATTAAGTAACTTGGCCAAGGTCACAAGTTAGCCATTCCTAGCCCTATCTGCACATTTAAAAATTACCTGGGGACCTTTTAAGAATGTGCCTCACCCTCCAGGCATTCTTATTTGAGTGGCCCCCAGGCAGTGGTTCTGCTACCCGCTTTTTTAATGCTCTGCCAACCTCAGGTGATTCTAAAAGGCAGCCACAGCTGGGAATCAATAGAATAAAAGGTGAAATAACACTGAGGAAAAGGAATGGCCAGAGATGGAAAATGGATTTTATGTTATGTTTCAACAATTAGAGTGTTTTACCAGGACAGCAAATCTACCCACAGTGGGTAGGCATAACCAATCAATCATCTCTGTCTGAGAGGGCACAGGAGAGCAGAGGGGGACAATTTGGTTAAAGCAGGGGACTCAGGGTAGGGCAGTAAGAAATATGGTTGGAAAGGTACGCTGACACAGCCTGCCACAGAATCATGAATTCCAGCCTCAGAACATAATTTATCACTGTTATCACAGCAGGAAATGGGAAGGCCACTGAAAACACTTGCGGAGTTTTTCAGTACAATGGCCAGGGGAAGTAACTAATGGTCTGAATGGAGAAACAACATTTGGAAAAAGGTGAAATTCAGAGGAAAAGGGGAATGAAAGTCACATTTTGTGGATAAAAATGTGACCATGTGTAATTTAAAAGATACTACTGTATAAAATCTTTACAGTTGAATAGAGTTTATATCTAACATTGTAAATGGCCCTGGAGTTCAAAACTCTCTTTCATTAGTAAGGAAGTCAGGGGTATTTTTCTGACACAAGGTCTTCAAAACAAATTAAGAATGCTCAACCCCCCTTCTTTGATTAACAGCAGCTTCTAATGCTTTTCTTAAATAGTCTCTTTAACATCCATTTTCATTAAATTAATGAACATTAATTAAACATATTCCAAAATGCCATCATCCCATTGGCCTCTAAAGTTACAAAGCTATAAAAATCTGTGTTCTCTAAATCTCCAAACAGTAGATCAACCCTCTCATAAGACACTATCTGGCCACCATGCAAGATGCCTCCTCATTAGGAAGAGGCCTGCTCCTGGAACTGACACTGAAATGTGTCGGCAGAGAGTAGCACCCGCATGTCCCGGTCTTTTAAAGTCCCTGACCACACTGAACCTCAGCAATGAGAAAGGTAGAAAATGTCATGACTATGCCCTGGAAAAGGCAGGGGCTTTGTTTTGTAAGAGATCTCAGCTGGGATTATCTCTCTGCCTTTTATTAATCACATAAGCTGAGCAGGTTACTTAACCTTCAGGAGTTTCTTCACTCAAAAAATAGAGTCAGCAAAGCCTTCTAACATCTGAGTCACCCTGACTCCAGGTACTGTACCTGGCACTCATTTATAGCCTCATTCACCCTCAGGACAAACTTCCAAAGTAAAATGTGGGATTTTGAAAAAGATAAAGCCATGAGGAGAGATTGCCTGCACCACACTGAAACATCACACAATAGCTCTCATTAGATCATTTAATCTATTTGTACAATATACTCGTCCTATTGTATATTCTCTGTGCCTGTCTTGTCCGTCCCTAATTTCATCACAATGCTTGGTGGGGTATGAGGTATAGTCAATGACAAAAATGCTTTAGATCTATGGAAGGTAAAATTTTAAGTCTTTTTCAATGAATATAATAGCAAAACAGTGTATGCTATATATATTCTAGCAGCTTTGAGATTGGAAGACAAAACTGAGTTTGTAATATGGTTTGGATAGAGTGCTTTTTAATGCAAAACTCTGCATGTATTCATTTCTATGTAAATGCCATTTTCTGTAAGTTTATATTTAATTTTTGCTATAATTTCTTCTGCCACAAAATGTTCCTTAGTATTTTAAGTAATGATGTAAAGGATATGAAATATTCCACATGGGTATCACACATGTACTTAGTTACAACAAATGGTCGTAACAGGAAATAAACTGGGAGAATGCTAGCTTTATACATCAAAACAAACAAAAAGTTATACAGATATATTCCCAGAAAAAAAAATGTTTCTAAACATACATTTAAAAGAATAAGATATAATGCTAACATACTGAGACATCCTCAGCTATCAATTTTGATTTAAGAAAATATACTGAGAAGTAGGTGGGAGACATTAAAAATTCAGGATACTTGCAAAACTGTATTATATTCTCGAGTTGGGGGCCTAAGGTGACATTCATAACTATTCTCCTTTTCCAATAAACAAAATAGTGCCAAGCTTTTGCCAAGCCCCTCTTCTCACATGCAGTTTACTAGAAGAAGGAAAGGGTGTTACGCAGATAACTTACTGTAACAGTGACATGCCCTTGCAACACAGAGCACCCATATCTCACTTCAACCTCTCAAAGAGAGGTTTGATTTTTCTTCTAAAACAGGGTTCCATGTTAAGCACAGTTCATAGATTTCTGCCTGTTCTTATCAAATTGTCAAAGGTGTTTTGAGTTTGGATTTTGTTAAAAAGGAAAAGCAAAGCCATACATGTAGTTTATGTGTGTATATTTGTATTTCCTTTTTGCAACTGAAGAAGAAATATGGAATCAATAACTGAGAGAAGGCTAGCTATATCCTTGGGCTGTTTTAAGATAGTATAAATTGCCCAAAATAGGTGTGTGCTCTTCATATCACACAATGCCCACTTTCTGAATCACTTGTCACAAGCGTCTTATAGCTGTTAGTTAAAAACAGGGATTCTATCTGGCCAGCCAGACATCTAGAGGTAAGGAAGAAGTGCTTCGACTATTCTCTTAATAGGAGATCAAAATAAATTTTTGTTTTCACCGTCTCGCATAAACTGAGGTTTTCATTTTGTTTTGGTTGCTTGGTTGTGGTCTCTTACCTTACTTTTTAAACGGAAAAATAAACTGCAAGATAATGCAGAATTGAGATGACACCTTGATAATAAGGTTTTGGTCCTAGAGAAAGTAGAACAGAGAGAATGTATAAAAAGAAGCTGAAAGCCAGAATATTTCAAACACCCACAAGCACACCAAATTCTTGGGTATGGTTTGAAGAAAGGCTGAAAGTTATTTAAATTGTAAGTCTCCTGTGACTGATGCAGAGTGATATGAAACCCACAAGCCATTGGCATAAAATATACACGCCAAGCCTGCTAGGTAATGTCCTTGGCTAGGATGCCTCTCAAAAACCAGATTGTGCCAGGTGCAGTAGTGCATGCCTACATCCCATCTACTGAGAAGGCTGAGGCAGGAAGACTGCTTGTGCCCAGTAGGTTGAGAACAGCCTAGGCAACACAGCAAGACATTAAAAAACAAAAAATCAGGCTATCTTACAACTTAATTCCTTAGAACTTCTCCTGGCCCTTAGCAGGTATTCCTTCATGTAGAAAAGAAACATGCTTTGTGTTAAGACTATGTAAATTTGGATACCAATACTCTGCTTGTAAAGTTAAGGGACTAATGTGCATATTCCAGGATGTTACAAGTATTCTTATAATCCTGGAATGCTATTCATCAACTCCACATAAAAGACTAATGAATATGTGAATGCAGGTTATTGCTAGTAGGAAACACAAAGGTTTTCAACTGCCTGGGAATTTGTTTGTTTCAGCAAGTAGTCTGTTCCCAGATGAATATTTGGTTTTTGAGTTAGCTCTTAGAAGGCACTGATCCTCAGGTGGTGGGATTACTACCTGAAAACCCATTCACCATCCCAGTATCCAGAATAAAGTGCAGTCCCTTGCTTACCCTCCAGCCATGGCAACCGGATAGGAGAGCAACTGTTAAATACACACCATCCTTGCCAACCTAGAAATGGTGGTTATTGTATATTGTACCTAACAGAAAAGAGCTAGCATGCATACCAAAAGCAGGGGGAAGGCAGCACTGTGGTAACAGATAATTCAGACAGCTTCCCAGCCGAGAGCACACTGCTAAACTACACTACCTGTGTAAGAACCACACAACAGTTTAACCTAGGATTTTTTAAAAACAAAGCTGAGAAACTATGCATTGGCAATAGCAGAGAAGCTTGTATTGGAACAATCTTCCCACAGATAACTTACAATATGACACTGAAGAGTGAGGGAAAGTGAGCAGAAACTAGAAGGAATTTGATTCTTAAATTCTTTCTGGAAACTACACTGAATAAGACTCACATTTATATGGCTGTGCCCCAGAGGGGACTATCAAGTCTGGAAGGTAGCAAACAAAAGGCTACAGTCTCATTGGCTTGAGGTTTCATAGAATGAAGTTTTGCGTAGTAGTGAAAAATTAAGGTGGCATATTCCCAAAAAGAGGGAGCCCAAAGAGGAGAATCCTAAAGTCTGTATATAAACTACCTTAAACTTCTTGAGCGACCCTAAAACTAAGCATTTGTGAGGGAGGCTCCAATGTAAGTTCAAAGTATTCACAAGACTTCAGCTGCTGCTCACTGCAGGGCAGCCACAGTTTAAATCCCAAAAAGTCAAAGGGTCAACATTTCAGGCTTTCCAGTGAAACCCCAGAAGGGCCTCACATCAGGCCCAGGACTTCAGATAGTCCAAGACTAGGGAAAAAAATGGAAACAGACACACCCTAACAAATCATAAAAGCAAGTCTTCTTAAGTTCAAGGCAGTAAGTCAGTAATTTAACTGCCTACTAGAAAAAAAATCAGTACTCTTCAGAGGAAGTTTACAGAATCCAGACACTCTACAGCATATCCTTGTCATGTCCAATACATAATAAAGAATTATTGAACATGTGGAGAAACAGGAAAATGTGAACAAGGCAAGAAAAACAGTCAACAAAAACAAGATGACGCAACTGTTGGAGAACTAACAAAGAATTTAAAGCAGTTATTATAAATAAGATTAAAGACAAAGGAAAAACGGTCATCAGTGAATAAAAGATCAGTAAATTTGAAAAAAAAAAAAAAGGAAATTACTTAACCTGAAAAACAGAGATATTCAAGATTAAGACAAATAAAACACACAGAGTCTCCATGACCTGTGGAGAACATAATGTAGGCGAACCTTTGTGTAAATGAATGCCCAGAGGTAGAAAAGAGAAAATGCAGACAAAAAATATTCGAAGAAATAATGGCTGACAACTTCCCAAATATGTTGAGGAACATTAACTTCAGATCCAGTAACTCAGTGAACCACAAGATAAAGACAATCACATTTATTATAATCAAACTGCTAAAAGCAAATGAGAAAGAGAAAATGTTGAAAGCAGACAGAGAAAAACAAGACACATTACATAAAAGGGAACAAAGATAGCAATGTCACCTGACATCTCGTCAGAAAAAGGAGGCTAGAAAACACATACACACACACACACACACACACACACACACACACAGCATTTCTTAAATGCTGAGAGAAAACTTACTGTCAGCTCAGAATTCTATATTTATGTCTTTGAAAAATGCCAGCCCCTACCAAAAAAAAGCCTTTTTAAGATAAATGAATAAAGATTTCACCCCCAGCAGTCCTGTATGGCAAGAAATAATAAAAGAAGCTCTAGGTTGAAAGCGAAAGGACATTAGATGGTAACTTGGAACTACAGAAGGGATTAAGAGAATCAGAAATATTAATATGGGGCTAAATATAAAACACTATAGTGTTTTCCTTCTCTTCATTTCTTTATCAGACAAGTGACTGCTAAATATAAAAATCATATTAGGGTATAGTGAGATTTAAGGCCTTTATAGACGTAAGATATTGAACAACAATAGTACAAAGGATGGTGAATCAATATGCATTAAACATGAAATGTATAATATTAACTCTAAGTATACTGTGATAAGAAAATATATTACAATCTCTGTAACAAGGGATGGCAAACTAAAGCCCTTAAGCCAAATCTGGCCCACTGCCTGTTTTTGTAAATAAAGTCTTATTGGAATATGCCCAAGCCAATCATTTACATATTGTCCAGGGTTGCTCTTGTAGTACAATGACAGAGTTAAATCACTGCAACAGATCAGAGACCATACGGTTCACAAAGCTAAAAATATTTAATATTTGGCTGACATAAAAAGTCTGGCTTTACATAAGAAGTTTTTCAACCCCTACCCTACACAGTTCTTTGGTCTTACTATTTAAGAATTTTTTTGGTTTCTAGGAAATGGAATAGTGAAGACTTGCATCCCCCATGCACATGGGGGATGTTCATTTTGAGACAAAGGGCCCCAGCTTGTGCAGGAATATCCATACTCCAAGGCTGGAGGCAAAATCAAGCCAAAACCAAAAGCGAACTGACATGAGTGTTACTTTGTCATTATGAGCTCCAGCTCATACTCATGTGTTCCAGCACGTCCTTATTCTCCTCCAGTTACCGTTTATCTTCCCTTCCTAGCTGCCTGCCCTGTGGATGCCAACTC
The DNA here is from genome assembly GCF_028885655.2 of Pongo abelii. Classification (NCBI taxonomy): domain Eukaryota; kingdom Metazoa; phylum Chordata; class Mammalia; order Primates; family Hominidae; genus Pongo; species Pongo abelii. The sequence goes on along the minus strand of NC_071996.2, from coordinate 36,578,949 downwards.
CATCATCAGACATAAAAGCAACAGCCTTACAGAAAATGTTAAACCAGCTCCCACAGCTGTGTAAGGTCAAACCCCTTTGACAAATCCCTTAATAGACAAACGCCTCTCTTGGTGGTTCTGCCTCTCTGATTTAATCCTAAATAGAGAAAAATTAACCAAAAAAAAAAGTACGTTATTTAAAAAGATGAATAAAATTTATAAACTGCTAGCAAGAGGGATCAAGAAAAACACAAATGAGTAATATTAAGAATGAAAGAGGGATATCACTATAATTCCTATAGATGTTAAAAGAGTAATAAAAGAATGTTATGAGTAACTTTATGGCAATAGAATCTACTACTTAGAAAAAAAGACAGGCTCATGTGTCTCTAGCAGCATTATTCATAACAGCTCACAACTGGAAATGACTCACATGCTCATTATCAGGAAAACAGATAAACCGATTATGGTATGTTCATACAACAAAGTACTGCTCTGCGATTTTTAAAAAAGAACAAACTATTGACATATGCAGCACCATGGATCAATCTTGAAAACACTATGCTGAGAAAAATAGGCCGGACTCTGCAAAAATGTTCATACTGTAAGATTTCATTTTGATGATGCTCAAGAACAGGCAAAATTAATCTATGGTGATTGAAATCAGAGTAGAGACTGCCTATGGGGGATGCAGACTGAATGGAAGGCGGCATGGGGGAACATTCTGGGGTGATGAATATGTTCCTTATCTTGCCTGTGGTGATTTTATAGATATATACATTTATTAAAACTCATCAAATTGTACACTTAAGATCTGGGCTGTGCAGTGTATGAAAATTAAGCTAAGTTGCTTAAATGTGTGCTTTCTCTGTGACTTAAGCACACAGATGAAGGATACTTTTCCTTTGCTAATCTTTAACAATTAACCCTTTGCCAACCACCTTCGCTGGAACTTACTCTACAGCAAGCTCACATGCAACCTAAAGCACCTCAAATAACACCTTCAATGACTTCCAACATTACATTTCATTGTGGGCTGACAGTGCTAAGCGGTCCATCTCTTTAGTTTGGTTACAAAAGTGCATAAAACTAAAGTTTAATCTTCATCTTGGAAATTATAATCTCGGACTTAAGTACAAACTGTTGGTAAAGTGTTTTTCTCTGTCACTGAGTGCATTTAGGTGTCTCCTATTTGGAGTGAACTAGTTAACTGTGTATAGTGCTGGGCCCAAAGCTGAGGAGAGGTTTAAAAAACAGCCTTTACTCCATTAAGGTTAACTGCACATGTGCAGAGTCACCAGCACTAGGAAATAATTCACCCTCAAGACATTCAACAGAAGGCAGGCTGTGATTTCATTCCTAATCCTGTCTGTAGGCTTCGACAGAAATCACCCAACTTCCATTTTACAATATGCAATCTTGATTTTTCAGCCTATCTGCAGGACCCGGCTCTGTCTTACACAGTAAGTGCCAATGTAAGTACTGAAAAGAGAAGATGGCCTAAATGAGGGAAATCTGAAAGGTAATCAGGAATTTATTATTTTCCAGCATCATGCAGTGCTAATAAACCCAAGGGTCAGAGAATGGTTGCTTCTTGCAAAAGTTATACTGAACAACCAACAGTGTAAGGAATTAATCTTCACTTTACTTCTGTTCTGCTCACTAGAACATAGAAATTAATATAACAGCAACCTCTGCAACAGAGCTGCAGATCAAAGAGTAATCACTAATGCTTTCTATAATGATATGACAAAATTTCATGATATGAGCTTACAAGTATTCAGAGAGTTATATACAAGGTGAGTGCAAGTCAACTGGAAAGCCAGGGAGGAATTTCTTAAGCAGCAGCAAGTTTTGTGTGTTCCAGGGAAGATCCAAGGGTGGGTGTTTGCTACAGGAAGAGAGAACTGCAACAAGAGGCCTTTGGACATTGACTATGGGATTAAAGGAAACCAGCTTTGAAATGGGAACTTTTTAAAATTTCTGAATGGAGTCTGTACACATCCAATCTGAAAAAATTCTTGAGGAATAAAAGAGGGGACAGGGGATAAATATTAGATACTGGGTTTGGGCTCTACCACTATGAAATCAAAAGAGAGGATGTAACTACCTTTACCAACACTTGTAGTTCATCTTGCTGAAATAAAGAAGATCCTGATTCAGACACACTGCATTTTAAAAAACAAAAAAGCTACAAAACCTTAAATACAAATCTCACTTCAATTTATTCAACTTGATGAAGGTTGCAAATAGTATACCAAATCCTACCTTACCTGCAGGCCTAGCTCAAACTCTCCTCTATCTGTGAAACTTCACAAGAGTACTCCAGCTCGCACAGGTACTTCCAGGGTGCCTGTGAACACCTATAAAATTTTTAGTCTATACTGAACGATCTAAAACTAAAAATCTGGTGTTTGCTTTGACCATCCTCTAATTGGAATTTGTGTGCAGAAATGCACATACCTACAAAGACTGCAAAGCCAGTGAGACCAACTTCCACAAAGTCAGTGGCCATGTGTCAGTCTGCTTTTGTATGCTCCAGAATAACACTGGCTCACAGAATTGATTGAGATTTCGTGGACTACAGATGATGATAGTGGTATTGAAGCTCGGAAAGATATAAATTCTAGGGAAGAAGAAGAAATGATGGGCAGGTGTTTTTGGGCAAGATGGAAAAGTACAATTGGGAAGATCTAGGTAAGAATATTATTCTTAAATGGGACACTTTTACAGGAAAGCAGAAGTATTCTTATCTTCTAAATGTGACTTCTTTCTTCCATTCTTCTTTTGCCTTTTTCATTCAGAGGGAAGGTAGAGTCTTAAACGGCTTTCATGCTTCTTGCTTGGAATTGTCTTTCATACAGAACACTCAACCAGCCCCAATCCCAACCCATAGTTCCTATCTACATAAACACACTCAACCATCACCATTATGAACTACCTCTTCTCCAATTCCTATCCTAGACTAAGCTCTCAAGTATACTTCTGATCACATCTAATCAAAAGAGACTCCAGGAGACCACCCAAACCATCTGCAGTACCAAATCTATTGAAAACACCTTCCAACATCTGGAAATTCAAAACTATATTTAGTTGATGTTAAATTATGATAAACAAGGATTTGTAACAACAGAATATGATCCGCATGGTGTCTAATTGCCCTTATAAACAGCTCCTCTGATTCGCTGATCATTCTTAGGAGTGGAAAAAATATACGTGACATAACTTACTATGAAAAGAAATAGTGTTCTAACTCTACATTTTTTATAAACACCATAATTTTTATTTGGTGATAAATAATACAGAGATAGGCCAGGCACGGTGGCTCATGCTTGTAATCCCAGCACTTTGGGAGGCCGAGGCAGGTAGATCACTTGAGGTCGTCACTTGAGGTCGGGAGTTCAAGACGAGCCTGGCCAACATGGTGAAACAGCGTCTCTACTAAAAATACAAAAAAATGAGCCAGGTATGGTGGCATATGCCTGTAATCTCAGCTACTTGGGAGGCTGAGGTAGGAGAATTGCTTGAACCCAGGAGGCGGAGGTGGCAGTGAGCCAAGAGTGCGTTATTGCACTCTGGTCTGGGAGACAGAGTGAGATCCTGTTTCAGAAATAGTAACTCAGAGTTAATATTTTTCTCTATTATTTATACAAATAATTCAACATTAACACAAAGAAATACACATCCATACTCTAAAAGAAAATAACTGGTTTTAGAACCTCAATTTAGCTAAACAGAAAACAGAGCAAAACTTAAGGATCTAGCAGACTTATTTTTTTAACCTACATTTGTTTTCCTCAATTTTTATCAGAAAAAAATTTGAAACATACACAAGGATACAGAGAATGATATAACAAATGCCTTCTACCCATCACTTAACAGTTAACAAATATATTATTGAATAGAAGTGGCAAGAGTGAACAGCCTTGTCATTTTCCTAATCTTAGGAGGAAAAAAAAAAAAACAGTTCTTTTCTAGTAAGTATGATGTTAACCTGTACGTTTTTCCTAGTTTGTTGAGAACTGCTTTCATGAATCAGATTTTCTCAAATGCTTTTCTGCTTATATTAAGGTAACATGATTTCTGACCTTTGTTCTATTATGGAGTATTATATTAATAGATTTCTGAATGTTAAACCAACCTTGTGTTTCTAGTATAAATTCCAATTGTTCATTATATATAACCCTTTTCATATGTTGCCAAATTTGGGGTTCTAATATTTTAAGAATTTGTGTCAGTGTTTATAGGAGTTCACGGTCTGTTGTTCACTTGTGATGTCTTTGTCTAGCTTTGGTAACGGTATTACTGGCAGAATGAATTGCAAGGTATTCCCTCCTTTTATATTTCATGGAAGAATTTGTGAAGAATCGGTGTCATTTCCTCTTAACATACCTGAAAGAATTCACCAGTGAAGCCATCTGAGCATGGGTTTTTCTTTGTGGGAAGAGTTCTAATTATTAGTTCAAATTCTTTGTTATTGAGCTATTCAGATGATTTTTTATTTTTTTTGAGACCAGGTGTCACTCTGTTGCCCAAGCTGGACTGTAGGGGCACAATCAAGGCTCACTGCAATCTTAATCTCCTGGGCTCAAGTGATTCTCCCACCTCAGCCTCCCAAGTAACTAGGACCACAAGTGTGTGTCACCACACCCAGCTAATGTTATTTTTTGTATATAATGGGGTCTCACTGTGTTGCCGAGGCTGATCTTAAACTCTTGGTTTCAAGCACTCCTCCCGCCTCTGTCTCCCAAAGTGCTAGAATTACGGGTATGAGCCACTCCACCCCGCCTTCAGATGATTTTGAGTCAGTACAGATTGTGTCTAGGAATTTTTCCATGTCATCAAAGTTGTGTCATTTCATAGTATGAACTTATTCATTGTATTAACTTATAATCTTTTACATTTATTTTTAATTTCTGCAATCTTCCCTTTTTTGGATTCTACATCTCTGAACATTTGAATGCAGATTTTTTTTTCCTAATCAAATATCAAGTCTATTTTAACAAAGTAAAATAACAGAAGAAAGAGAGGTTAAGTGGAATAGATTACAATGTCTGCGGAAACAAGGTCACTTGTATAAAAAGATTTTCTATTTTTTACTGTCTCTTATGTACTTTATAAGAATAAGGAAAGTGGTTTTCTTTCAAGTACTATAATTAATTCCTGGGGTGAAAGGGAAATACAACAAGGCAAGGGGAAAAAAAGAGGAAGCAAAAGAACCATAGGTTTAGTCATATGCTACAAAGAAAAAAAAGAATATTTAACCTTCCATCAATAAAAACTTGAAGCCAAGGATAAAAAGAACAGGAAATTCACAAAAACTGTTAAGAGCCAGGCAGCCACTCCCTCGATACCAAACCAAGTAATTTAATATTTGGCATTTCTTTAATGCCCATAAATTCCAGCAACTGACTCCCAGGTCCAGCTAGTTTTATATGGTGGTAATAACTTTTAAAATTTTGTGTTATTTTTTAAATTCCATGTGTCCATCCCCAATTCCCTGACACAGCCACAAAGAAAACATGGTAACTAAACTAGAATCGACTTGGCCTACCCAGCTACATGAAATTCCATGAGTTTAGTCGGTTTCCCATCCTCCTCTCTACCCCACCTCTTGGCTTAAACCGCCAAGATCACAGTAGTTCAAGAGTCAAAATTCAAATAAGAACAAACACGTTTGCATGAGGCTGCCAAACACTCCTAGATGAAATCCTCTCCCCTTCCAAAGAATTTTACCTCGACTTTCCACCTCCCAAATAAAAATTGTAGTTATTTTTGGGTTGCACTACAAATAATAAAACTGCAGATTCTTAGGGTTCAGAAGGAATGCTGTAAATCCACTGAACCCATCTCCCCACACTTAAGCACTGTTTAGATTAAGACAGGGGAGTATCTGCTATATTAAGGCAAGAGGCTGAACTGAAACAGACTGCAACTTGGTATAATTCAAGCTTCCCAAAACCATTCCTGTCAGGTAGCAAAGCTGCCCAAACAGTATTCCTGATGGTTCCAACAGAAACTCCGAACAGCCCTTTCCTGTTTGGCTGCAGCCAGCAACAGCACAGAAGAGCCACAAGCCAGCCACTACTGGCTGCTCTTGTCATCCTCCAAGAGAATCTGGGTGACAAGTTGAAATGAAATGAATACCCTTAAAGTGATAACAAAACTCCCTACTAAAATTATGATTAAGTGAGAATAAAAGAGAAGGCTAATCCAGAGGGAAAAATATTTTCAACACCAATGAAGATTTATTTCCAATTATAACTTATTTCGCAGCTCTTATGTTTGGAAATTACTGCAAGAGGATCCTAAGATACTACATTTTCCCTGCCTGAGTGAAGAAAGCCACACAGTTGATTGGGCCTACTAAGCTCCCAATTCCACTGCCAACTTAGTCACTTCTAGCACAATCCAGCTCTATTATGGCTATATTCAACTTGTAAGTACTTTCACCATAGTTTCTAGATTTCTCTGGCCATTCTCATTGTTCTTTTCCGGCATCTTCGAACCACTGAAGAGCCATCAAATGTCAATCAACATAAGGAACATCTAAACTATATACTCAAACCTACTGTTAGAAATGCTTGTTCCTCGGTGCAGTAAAGAAACAGCACTTAAACATAAATTTAATTTCCTTAGCAAGGCCATTTTTACTTTCTACAGAAAGGGTACACTCGCCAGCAGTTTTGCCACGAGAGTACACCGAACAAAGGAGACAGGGTCATTTATAACTTGACACGTCCACCTTACTGCTGTGTCCAGTTTCCATTGGCTGGAACGGGACCTCACATTCTGTATCTGTCCTGATTGGCTAGCAACTTAGAACATTTTAAAAGAGGCAAAGGCAGAGGAGAACAAAGGAAAGAGGAAGTAATTTGTGAAATGCTGAGAAAGGTAAAAACATATTTAAAACAAACAGAAAGACAGCAGTAACCTCTGCAGACTTAAATGTCCCTGTCTGACAGCTTTGAGGAGAGCAGTGGTTCTCCCAGCACGCAGCTGGAGATCTGAGAACGGGCTGACTGCCTCCTCAAGTGGGTCCCTGACCCCTGACCCCCGAGCAGCCTAACTGGGAGGCACCCCCCAGCAGGGGCAGACTGACACCTCACACGGCCGGCCGGCCAGGTACTGCAACAGACCTGCAGCTGAGGGTCCTGTCTCTTAGAAGGAAAACTAACAGAAAGGACATCCACACCAAAAACCCATCTGTACATCACCATCATCAAAGACCAAAAGTAGATAAAACCACAAAGATGGGGAAAAAACAAAGCAGAAAAACTGGAAACTCTAAAAAGCAGAGTACCTCTCCTCCTCCAAAGGAACGCAGTTCCTCACCAGCAACGGAACAAAGCTGGACGGAGAATGACATTGACGAGCTGAGAGAAGAAGGCTTCAGACGATCAAATTACTCCGAGCTACGGGAGGATATTCAAACCAAAGGCAAAGAAGTTGAAAACTTTGAAAAAAATTTAGAAGAATGTATAACTAGAATAACCAATACAGAGAAGTGCTTAAAGGAGCTGATGGAGCTGAAAACCAAGGCTCGAGAACTACGTGAAGAATGCAGAAGCCTCAGGAGCCGATGCGATCAAATGGAAGAAAGGGTATCAGCCCTGGAAGATGAAAGGAATGAAATGAAGCCAGAAGGGAAATTTAGAGAAAAAAGAATAAAAAGAAACGAGCAAATCCTCCAAGAAATGTGGGACTATGTGAAAAGACCAAATCTACGTCTGATTGGTGTACCTGAAAGTGACGGGGAGAATGGAACCAAGTTGGAAAACACTCTGCAGGATATTATCCAGGAGAACTTCCCCAATCTAGCAAGGCAGGCCAACATTCAGATTCAGGAAATACAGAGAACGCCACAAAGATACTCCTCGAGAAGAGCAACTCCAAGACACATAATTGTCAGATTCACCAAAGTTGAAATGAAGGAAAAAATGTTAAGGGCAGCCAGAGAGAAAGGTCGGGTTACCATCAAAGGGAAGCCCATCAGACTAACAGCGGATCTCTCGGCAGAAACCCTACAAGCCAGAAGAGAGTGGGGGCCAATATTCAACATTCTTAAAGAAAAGAATTTTCAACCCAGAATTTCATATCCTGCCAAACTAAGCTTCATAAGTGAAGGAGAAATAAAATACTTTACAGACAAGCAAATGCTGAGAGATTTTGTCACCACCAGGCCTGCCCTAAAAGAGCTCCTGAAGGAAGCGCTAAACATGGAAAGGCACAACCGGTACCAGCCACTGCAAAATCATACCGAAATGTAAAGACCATCGAGACTAGGAAGAGACTGCATCAACTAACGAGCAAAATATCCAGCTAACATCATAATGACAGGATCAAATTTACACATAACAATATTAACTTTAAATGTAAATGGACTAAATGCTCCAATTAAAAGACACAGACTGGCAAATTGGATAAAGACTCAAGACCCATCAGTGTGCTGTATTCAGGAAACCCATCTCACGTGCAGAGACACACATAGGCTCAAAATAAAAGGATGGAGGAAGATCTACCAAGCAAATGGAAAACAAAAAAAGGCAGGGGTTGCAATCCTAGTCTCTGATAAAACAGACTTTAAACCAACAAAGATCAAAAGAGACAAAGAAGGCCATTACATAATGGTAAAGGGATTAATTCAACAAGAAAAGCTAACTATCCTAAATATACATGCACCCAATACAGGAGCACCCAGATTCATAAAGCAAGTCCTGAGTGACCTACAAAGAGACTTAGACTCCCACACATTAATAATGGGAGACTTTAACACCCCACTGTCAACATTAGACAGACCAACGAGACAGAAAATCAACAAGGATACCCAGGAATTGAACTCAGCTCTGCACCAAGCGGACCTAATAGACATCTACAGAACTCTCCACCCCAAATCAACAGAATATACATTTTTTTCAGCACCACACCACACCTATTCCAAAATTGACCATATACTTGGAAGTAAAGATCTCCTCAATAAATGTAAAAGAACAGAAATTATAACAAACTATCTCTCAGATCACAGTGCAATCAAGCTAGAACTCAGGATTACGAATCTCACTCAAAACCACTCAACTACATGGAAACTGAACAACCTGCTCCTGAATGACTACTGGGTACATAACGAAATGAAGGCAGAAATAAAGATGTTCTTTGAAACCAATGAGAACCAAGACACTACATACCAGAATCTCTGGGATGCATTCAAAGCAGTGTGTAGAGGGAAATTTATAGCACTAAATGCCCACAAGAGAAAGCAGGAAAGATCCAAAATTGACACCCTAACATCACAATTAAAAGAACTAGAAAAGCAAGAGCAAACACATTCAAAAGCTAGCAGAAGGCAAGAGATAACTAAAATCAGAGCAGAACTGAAGGAAATAGAGACACAAAAAACCCTTCAAAAAATAAATGAATCCAGGAGCTGGTTTTTTGAAAGGATCAACAAAATTGATAGACCGCTAGCAAGATTAATAAAGAAAAAAGAGAGAAGAATCAAGTAGATGCAATAAAAAATGATAAAGGAGATATCAACACCGATCCCACAGAAATACAAACTACCATCAGAGAATATTACAAACACCTCTACGCAAATAAACTAGAAAATCTAGAAGAAATGGATAAATTCCTCAACACATACACCCTTCCAAGACTAAACCAGGAAGAAGTTGAATCTCTGAATAGACCAATAACAGGAGCTGAAATTGTGGCAATAATCAATAGCTTACCAACCAAAAAAAGTCCAGGACCAGATGGGTTCACAGCCGAATTCTACCAGAGGTACAAGGAGGAACTGGTACCATTCCTTCTGAAACTATTCCAATCAATAGAAAAAGAGGGAATCCTCCCTAACTCATTTTATGAGGCCAGCATCATCCTGATACCAAAGCCTGGCAGAGACACAACCAAAAAAGAGAATTTTAGACCAATATCCTTGATGAACATTGATGCAAAAATCCTCAATAAAATACTGGCAAACAGAATCCAGCAGCACATCAAAAAGCTTATCCACCATGATCAAGTGGGCTTCATCCCTGGGATGCAAGGCTGGTTCAATATACGCAAATCAGTAAATGTAATCCAGCATATAAACAGAACCAAAGACAAAAACCACATGATTATCTCAATAGATGCAGAAAAGGCCTTTGACAAAATTCAACAACGCTTCATGCTAAAAACTCTCAATAAATTAGGTATTGATGGGACGTATCTCAAAATAATAAGAGCTATTTATGACAAACCCACAGCCAATATCATACTGAATGGGCAAAAACTGGAAGCATTCCCTTTGAAAACTGGCACAAGACAGGGATGCCCTCTCTCACCACTCCTATGCAACATAGTGTTGGAAGTTCTGGCCAGGGCAATTAGGCAGGAGAAGGAAATCAGGGGTATTCAATTAGGAAAAGAGGAAGTCAAATTGTCCCTGTTTGCAGATGACATGATAGTATATCTAGAAGACCCCATTGTCTCAGCCCAAAATCTCCTTAAGCTGATAAGCAACTTCAGCAAAGTCTCAGGATACAAAATCAATGTACAAAAATCACAAGCATTCTTATACATCAATAACAGACAAACAGAGAGCCAAATCATGAGTGAACTCCCATTCACAAATGCTTCAAAGAGAATAAAATACCTAGGAATCCAACTTACAAGGGATGTGAAGGACCTCTTCAAGGAGAACTACAAACCACTGCTCAAGGAAATAAAAGAGGATACAAACAAATGGAAGAACATTCCATGCTCATGGGTAGGAAGAATCAATATCATGAAAATGGCCATCCTTCCCAAGGTAATTTACAGATTCAATGCCATCCCCATCAAGCTACCAATGACTTTCTTCACAGAATTGGAAAAAAACTACTTTAAAGTTCATATGGAACCAAAAAAGAGCCCGCATTGCCAAGTCAATCCTAAGCCAAAAGAACAAAGCTGGAGGCACCACACTACCTGACTTCAAACTATACTACAAGGCTACAGTAACCAAAACAGCATGGTACTGGTACCAAAACAGAGATATAGATCAATGGAACAGAACAGAGCCGTCAGAAATAATGCCACATATCTACAACTATCTGATCTTTGACAAACCTGACAAAAACAAGAAATGGGGAAAGGATTCCCTATTTAATAAATGGTGCTGGGAAAATTGGCTAGCCATATGTAGAAAGCTGAAACTGGATCCCTTCCTTACACCTTATACAAAAATCAATTCAAGATGGATTAAAGACTTAAATGTTAGACCTAAAACCATAAAAACCCTAGAAGAAAACCTAGGCATTACCATTCAGGACATAGGCATGTGCAAGGACTTCATGTCTAAAACACCAAAAGCAATGGCAACAAAAGCCAAAATTGACAAATGGGATCTAATTAAACTAAAGAGTTTCTGCACAGTAAAGGAAACTACCATCAGAGTGAACAGGCAATCTACACAATGGGAGAAAATTTTCACAACCTACTCATCTGACAAAGGGCTAATATCCGGAATCTACAGTGAACTCAAACAAATTTACAAGAAAAAAACAAACAACCCCATCAAAAAGTGGGCGAAGGACACGAACAGACACTTCTCAAAAGAAGACATTTATGCAGCCAAAAAACACATGAAAAAAATGCTCACCATCACTGGCCATCAGAGAAATGCAAATCAAAACCACAATGAGATACCATCTCACACCAGTTAGAATGGCAATCATTAAAAAGTCAGGAAACAACAGGTGCTGGAGAGGATGTGGAGAAATAGGAACACTTTTACACTGTTGGTGGGACTGTAAACTAGTTCAACCCTTGTGGAAGTCAGTGTGGCGATTCCTCAGGGATCTAGAACTAGAAATTCCATTCGACCCAGCCATCCCATTACTGGGTATATACCCAAAGGACTATAAATCATGCTGCTATAAAGACACATGCACACGTATGTTTATTGCGGCATTATTCACAATAGCAAAGACTTGGAACCAACCCAAATGTCCAACAATGATAGACTGGATTAAGAAAATGTGGCACACATACACCATGGAATACTATGCAGCCATAAAAAATGATGAGTTCATGTCCTTTGTAGGGACATGGATGAAATTGGAAATCATCATTCTCAGTAAACTATCGCAAGAACAAAAAACCAAACACCGCATATTCTCACTCATAGGTGGGAATTGAACAATGAGAACACATGGACACAGGAAGGGGAACATCACACTTCGGGGACTGTTGTGGGGTCGGGGGAGGGGGGAGGGATAGCATTGGGAGATATACCTAATGCTAGATGACGAGTTAGTGGGTGCAGCGCACCAGCATGGCACATGTATACATATGTAACTTACCTGCACATTGCGCACATGTACCATAAAACCTAAAGTATAATAATAATAATAATAATAATAATAATAATAATAAAGAAAAAAACATATTTAAATAAGGAAGAGGAACAGACTATGACCTAATGCTTGCTTGGACCAGTATAAACATACTTATAAGCAAATATTTAGCTAAATTGTGGGAGCTAAGAACATAAAGTACATTGATTTCTTTATTACGGCTAGCAGATATTTAAGAATGTTAGCACAGGTCTTTGAATAAATTTTGCTTCTAAGAGAAGTTACTATTTATTCTTAATTAGATGGGGAGGAAAGTCTTTGAAGAGGAACCTCTACTTTTTACACCTACCTTCTATAAAACCAAGCCCTTGGCATTCACAACTACAAATCCCCTTATACAGAACTTGACCTCCACTGGTATATACCTGGGACAAAAATCCTTGGTTAGACTGTATGTATTTCTAAATTTGTCTCAGAAATATGAACATCATACCCCGAATACTTAGTCTTACTGGTTTCTGAGGCAAAATCATCTAGCAGCTCCAAAAAGTCCCTAAGTTAAGACCTTATATTAAGACTTGGAAACATGAAAATAAAAATAAAAACACTGAAAACAAAAAGTTACTTTACTGCCAGTGCAGAGATCTTCCCATGACTTAAAAGGTCTATGGGGCTAAACCGCAGAGAACAATGGATGCCTTATTTACCTGATGATGCCTAAAACAGTGCAGAATAGCCACCCTGGAAGGTAGAATAAAACTTCTCACTCCTCCATTTGCCTCCTCACTCAGAGGCAAAAGATTTGAGGCTGTAAGAAAAGTGACACATCTTTACACTGAACATGCAGTGCTCCATGAGGCCATCTTTTCTAGATCCACCTAAAACAACTATGAGGAGTCTGGGAAGCCAATGAACAAATGGGGCAAGTTACCTGCCTAGGGTGCGGTCCAGCCCTCCTACCTCCCTACTCTGTTTCACATCCTCCACACGCTTGTGTATGAGGAGAGGAGATGGTCTCACTTCATTCTAGCAAAGCCATAGTCACAGACCTGGGAGCCATCACACATCATGGTGTCAGCCAACTGCAGACTCAAGGGGTTTGGCTGCTATCAAAATCTATAGTTTTCCAGCTTGGCTTTTCTTCAATTTAAAGCAAGGAAGCACTTTCGGAGGCCGAGACGGGTAGATCGCTTGAGCTCAGGAGTTTGAGACCAGCCTGGGCAACATAGTGAAATCTCATCTCTACAAAAAATACAAAAAATTAGCCAGGCATGGTGGTGTATACCTATCGCTCCAGCTACTCAGGAGGCTGAGGTGGGAGGATCACTTGAGCCTGGTGGGCAGAGGTTGCAGTGAACCCAGATCGCACCACTACACTCCAGCCTAGGTGACAGAGTTTGACCCTGTCTCAAAAAAATAAAAAAAAAAAAATAAAGCAAGGAAGTGGGGGAGGAATAAAAGGAAGGGAGGAAGAATAGACAGGCACATATGTAAAAGAGGGAAGAAAAGGAAGGGAGCCAAGCACTTACTCTTAACATCTGTGGGCTTAAATGTTATTTCCCTCGCACACACGTATACTAAAATCAGCACAAGTGACCAGCCTAGTGCCTGGAAACAAGTACCCACTGATAATGTATTAATCTCCAATTTAATGAATCTACGATCCATTTTCAATTTTCGTATTTTCTATTCACTGAGTAGTAATGCTTATTATCATATACATGTTATAAAAGCATGCAAGAGAAGCAAGGGTGCACAGTGATATCCAAAATGAATTGTAATGAAATGAGAATAGGCAACCTTTCATGTGTGAAGGTGCCCTTCATATGTTAAGGACCCACACTCCCTGGAGGCATGCTTGCTAGCTATTTTTCCCAGTGACAACAATGGATTTGCCCTATGCCAGGCACACATCTGTGAAGGTCCATGACCTCCATCTGGTATCTATTTGGAGACCCCACCTTGAAGCCTGGCCTTCTGAGTACCTGCTTATTCTTATCACAGGTATGTGGCTCAACTGCAGGGGGTTTCAAAGAGCTGCAAGAGCAGCAAGTCACATAACATGCTTTGATAAAGTTCCTCTGTATGTCGTTGAGAGTCTACAGCACAGCCACTGGTTACAAGAGCTACCCCTGCTCAGAGTGTTAACACCAGGTGTGGCCCACGGCAAAGAACACAGATGAAGGTAGATCCTAACGGGAAAAACAAATAAGACAAACAAAACACCACCACACCCAGTAATGACTGGCAGAGCAAAGGTGAGGGATAGGAGGAAATAAACCTGAATTGTATTAAAATCACAGAAGTTAAAGACCTTAAGGAAAATCCAAAGCTCCTCATTTCAAAAATAAAGAAACCAGAACCTGGCTTTATCCCCACATTTAAACCTTCAGTTAGCAGCAGACCCGGCAACAGAAAGCAGTTCTCCTTTTACCCAATGCACCTTGTCGGATTGAAGAGAGTTGTTCCACCTGTGAACTGAGGGACCTGAATCAAACCACTCCTCTTTGACCTTCACTGACCTCCTCCAGAAGAGGAGAGACTTGTGAGGATTAAATGAGATGCTATATGTGAAGCAGAGTCAGCACCGAGTAAAAGGCATTGGGTCTCAGAATGTGTTTTCCTGTCTCTCAATTCCAGTTGCTCTCTATTAACAGTAAATACCTTCCCTGAGGTACATTCAGTTCTGAGGACCCAGACGCAATCTGAAAACCACACACTACTGCTATGATATTCACTAAATTAGGCAACATTTACTTTGCAAGATAAAGAAATGTTTCCTTTTATTTTGAAATTATCAGTGGGCCCAACCCTTTTAAAAATTAGAAATGCCCATCTCTAGACAAAAAAAAAATGGTATAATCATATATGCCAACCAGGCCTGACAGAACCACTGAGTGAATGAATTTGAGAGGGACACCTTCTAGAGAAACAGTCACGGAAAGTTCCAGAATGAACCAGATTCTATGACTGCCGATATAAAGGGAGAGACGAAGCACTATACCTAATGCCACTTGAGTGACCACCAAATGTAAAACACCAAAAGAATCTAGCAGGGCCCAAACTTTATAAGCTTCTAGGGAAAACTGACTAAGCAAGTAGTCATAGCAGCTGTTATCACACTTTAATATATTCTCACAGTATCAAATGAGTGACCCTAACTTGCCTTACAGAGCTCTCAACCTCAGTTCATATGCCTCTTGCCCTCATTCACTGCAAGCCAGCCACACTGACCTCACTTCGCCCTATGAACATGCCAAGGAACTTCTCACGTCCTGGACTCTCTCCCTGCTGTTCCTTGTCATGAACGCTTTTCCAGGTAGTGGCTCACTTCATTTATATTTTGGTTCAAACATCACTCCTTCAGAAACCTTCCCCATCCTAAAAGTACCTTGTCTTAGTCAGTCTGGGCTGCTGTAACAAATTACCACAGACTTTTAATTTATTTCTCATAATTCTGGAGACTAAAATTCTAAGATCAACATGTGGGAAGATTCAGTGTCTGGTGAGGACCTTCTTCCTGGTTAGCTAATAGCCATCTTCTCCTTGTATCCTCACACAGACAAGAACAGAGAGAAAAAACAAGCTCTGGTGTCTTCTTCTAAGGGCAATAATCTCATTCATGAGGGCTCTCCCCTCAAGACCTAATCACCTCCCAAAGGCCCCAGACCTTCTAACACCATCGCCTTGGGGGTTAGGATCTCAACATATGTATTTGGAGAGGACACAAACATTCAGTCCACTACACACCTTCAACCTCTTTCCCAGGCAATTTTCTCTTTTAACCTTGCTTTATGTTTTGTGTGTGTGTGTGTGTGTGTGTTTTCTAAATAAGATTTCTCACTCCTTGACATTACATGTAAACTGTCTATGGCCAGTCTCCTTTACTAGAATATAAGCTCTCTGAAGTGAAGTATTTTTGTGTATTTTGTTTTGCATTACGTTTCTGGCACCTAGAAGACATGCAATAAGCACTTACTGAGTCACATAATTGATCCTCCAACTCCACAGAGCCAATCTGATCAAGCGGATTCCCTCTGCACGGCTCATCTGAGAGAAGTATTCTGCCATGCTTTTTAAATTTTTTTTAAACCACAACTGTAAAGCATTGGATAAACTGGCTTTGCTTTGCAGCTCAGTCTTTCCCATGTTTCTCTACTCATAGCAGACACCAGATAGAGATAAAGCCACAGGATCAGCAAGCCCCTCTGTCAGAGCAATCAACTCTGCATGGCCATCCTGCCAGTGCTGTTTTCAGGGGGAGCACCCCTTGTAAAGTAAAACCAGCCATGGAAGATGCATGTCCAACACAGAAATGAAGGATGATCTGGAGAGGTTTTAGAAGAACAATTTCTATGACCAAAGATAGTACAAACCAAACTATATGAAATGACTAAAGACAGGAAGCCATACCTCAAGTTTGCATGTGGAAAAGACACAGGAAGGAAGTGTGTAAGAAAGGAAGGGGATGACTAGACCATCAGCCCCCAATTTGCAGCACAGTAAGTGCAACTGGCCTCAACCTATCATCTACTTTAATTCCCCACAAAGGCCCCAGAGACTGCTGAGTGGCTCTTACTAGGCAACATCAATGGAGTAATTTTTAAAAGTGACAGCTCTGGCCAGAAATGGTAAAAGCAGAAAAACTAAGAACGCACAACAATGCAACAAGTGGCCAAGATCAAGCTGGTAGAAGCAGCTCTTCTCAAAATCATCTGTTTCAAGTGTGCACTTTTGGAAAGATGGGATGCACATGAGAACACACGAGCAGGACTATCAAATACCTCACAGTCTGCCTTGAATCGGCATGACCTGGAAAGCTCTCCAGCTCTGAGAAGTCCTTGTGTCAGGGGTGGGTTCCCAGGACCACTCCCAAGTTCTATGATTTGCTAGAAGGACTCATAGCACTCAGCATGTATACTCAGTACATACTCATGAATATGTACTAACAGTTCAGATTATAGCAAAAAGATACAAAGCAAAAATTAGGAAAGGAAAAAGGCACACGGGACAATGTCCAGAGACCAGGCACAAGCTTCCAAGAGTCCTCTCCCAGTGGAGTCATATAGCGCATCCTTAATTCCTCCAGCAATGAGCTGTGACGACAAATGTGGTCTACCAAGGAAGCTCTTTAGAGACTCTGTGTCTTACTGAATGTTGGTCACTGTACCTAACATGTGCCAAGATTCCAGACTCCCACAAGGAATGCAAGTGTTCAGCATAAACCATATTGTTTGTACACATGGTTGAAGCATAGTCAGTCACTCTTATCAGCATATGGTAGGAAACTGGATTTCCAAGATCCAAATTCTCAGATGCTAGTCCATGGTTAGTCCTGCAAGCAGACCTTTCTAAAGACAGCAATGTCAGGCCTGCTATGCTGACAACTCTCAGCAGAGCCCTACAACCACACCAAAGTCCCTTGACGTCTATATGCACACAACACACAGTGTTCCGTCGACTCAGGTAGCACATGGGAGACTGGCAGGAAGCAGCTGGCTGATGGCTTTGTGCCCGGGCCACTACCAAGGGGAAGTATTGGCAAGGACTTAGGAAGGGCCACAGAAGGGAGATCAGCACCCTGGAAGAGAAAAGTGTTCCCCCAGAGCATGCAGCCCAGCAATGGTTTCCTTCTCAAAGTCAGAGGGAGCAAGACAGGTCCATGGAGTGGAAGAGCAGTCCTGCAGAGCAAAGGGCAGGTGGCAAGAGGAGAGACTGGCACACTGGGGTGCCCAATCCACAGGGCAAGCAGAGCCCTTGAGGAGTAAGTCTGGGTCTTGAAGAGGATGGTAGTGACGGCCACACAGGGGGACGCAGAGAAGCCACAGGAAAAAGAATGGGGCCCTAGAGAAAAGGGAGATGAAGGGCACCCAAAAAAGACTGGAAGCTTAAACATGCGCCAAGTCTTTCACCTTCTAGGTGCTAACCACTGGCTTCCACCAGCTGGTTCGTTTTTTAATGTAACGTGTTTTACAATGCTGTGAAAACAGTGACAATGAGAGGTTTGAGCAAGTAAAGCCCATTCTGTACATCTGATATTTCCAGAAGGTATGGGAGTAGGGGAGAGGGAGAAGAGTGGGAAAGGCTGTCAGGGGAGAGCATGGCTACAACAGCAATATTTCTGGAAACCAGTTATCGGGGGAATTCACAGGAAGATAGGCTGACAGAGGTATTACACTCACATACATCATTTGAAGGAAGATGACTGCCACTGTCATTTATTGGTTTTTACAGAAGGCATGACACTCATGCTTATTAGTTTTTATTCGTAAGAACAATGAACCATCAATTTCCATAAGCCTTTGCAAATACTTACATGGTATCAAGCACCAAACAAACAAACATCTAGTGCAGGGGTTGAATTTTTTTTTTTTAAAGAGCTAGATGGTAAATATTCTAGATTTGCTGCCCACATAGTCTCTATATCAACTACTCAATTTCTGATATTGTGATGTGAAAGCAGCCACAGGCAACACGGCAACACATCAACAAAGGAGCACGGCTGTGTTCCAGTATGACTTTATTTACAGACTGGGCTAGATTTTGGCGCACAGGCCGTCATTTGCCAACTACTGATCTAATTCCTATATGGAACTTGAAAGAGGCAGAAACAGGTCTTGAATGGCCATTTAAGTTTTTTGTGGAACTGATGTTGAGCCATTTGATAAGCAATGTCTATCATGTGCCCGAGAAAGTGTTTCAGGTGCCTCCACCCTCACAAAAAACTACCAGAGCCATGTCAGGAGACAAAATCATGCCAAACCAGCAAAAATAAAGGAGGCCTTTGCTTCCAGACACCAGCAAGAAAATTCAAAATTCAGTAAGCACTTGAGAATAAAAACCAAAGAAAGACATGGACAGAAAATTCACAATATATACAAATCCCATAAAACATATGAAGAACAACCTCTCTAACAATCAAAGAAACATATGTAAAATATCATTTTCCATTTATTATACTGGTGAATTTTTCAAAGGAAAATACTGAGTATTTACACAGAGGATATAAGACAGGAATATTCATACGTTATTGATCAGAGTATAACTTGTAAGGTCTATCAAGTCTTAAGATGCTTATACTAGAGCCTTCCAGTTATAAATAGCAAAGGCTTACTCTCTAGAGAGATTGAACAAAAAAGGCTCTAGATTCACAACAGTGGAAGGGTAAAGGAAGTGAGGTCTCTAATACAAATTTTAAAAGGTCCTGGTCTCTAGCTATGAAGCAAAGTTCTGGCAGCCCCTGGGAAGAAGGCTGAAAGATCCATCTATGAGGAAACTAAGCAGAGAGAGAAAAGACTGAAATAGACATTTAGGGTCCAACATCATCTATGGTTCCCTAGGAGGTGGCCCAGCAGCTGCCAGCCCTCACTCACAGCCAACCTCACCCTCAAATATGAAACCAGCACTACAGATTACCAGATATGTGAGAAAACATTCTCACACCAAAGAAAGAAAAGTGAACTCAAACTGAAAAAGAAAAACTCTCAGATGATACATACAACAGAAAATGATTTAACAATATTTTTAAATATAATACCTCACAGATGAGCGAAGAATATTGATTCATGAAATCAGAGCAAGAATAGGATTTCTGTTTTGTAAAAGACCTTGAGAGAACAACAACTCTTGGAAAGAAGACTAAAATAGAAGAATTAAATTCAGGAGATGAGCTGGATGTAAAGTTGTGAAAATCTTACAGAAAATACAGCCATAAGATGAACGGGAAGGATAAGATGAGAGAAAAGTGATATAAGAGAAGGGGTAGGAATAGAGCCCCAATGTGCACAATCCACCCAGTGAGTTCTAGAAGAAAGACTGTGGGGAGGTGAGACTACTGAATAAACAGTTCACAAAAATTTCCCAGACAAGAAAGATGTCACAAAAGAGTCAGAACAAGGATGAAATCTGGTCCACACCAGGCACAGGAAACATCTGAACACAAGGTAGAAGCAAATCCCACCAGCTTCCAGAAGGCCAAAAGTCACATCTAGGTGTGATAATGCCTCTGGACTTTGCAAAAATGACTCTGAAAACCAGAAGTCAAAGGAACAAGATCTTCACATTGTTTAGGGAAAAACATGTTCAAACCTAGAATTTTATATGCAACGAATGTATCATTCAAGTGGGAAGGCAGAATAAAGACATTTTCCAAAATTCAAGAAACTTCAGTTGGGCGCGCGGTGGGCTCACCTATAATCTCAGCACTTTGGGAGGCCAAGGCAGGCAGATCAACTGAGGTCAGGAGTTCGACTAGCCTGGCCAACATGGCAAAACCCCGTCTCTACTAAAAATACAAAAATTAGCTGGGTGCCTGTAATCTCAGCTACTTGGAAGGCTGAGGCAGGAAAATTGCTTGAACCCAGGAGGCAGAAGTTGCAGTGAGCCGAGACTGCGCCACTGTACTCCAGCATAGGCAATAGAGCGAGACTCCATCTTAAAAAAAAAAAAGAAATCATGATTTCCCCTCCATTTACCTTCTTCTCTCAGAAAACTATTACAGGATGAGGCAAGAAACCAACAAAGGGGAAAATGTGGAATCTAAGAAATAAAAGACCCAGCACCAAAGGGGGAAAGGGGCTTTGGAAACAGTCCTACGACAACTGTACAGCAGGCCCAGGATGCAGCCAGGCCAGCCTGTCAAAGGAGGGCAGAAAGCATCAGGAAGACGACTACTGAATAAAAGCATGGTAAACTATTTGATCTGTGGGCCGCAGTAAGAAGGGTTCTCTGATGGAATGTTTAGGGCTGAATTTTGGTAAGGGTAAGAATTTTTTTTGTTTTGTTCACTGATGTGTGGCTTGGCACACAGAAGATAATTAGTAAATATTGTCCTAATTAATCAAAACAATGCAAACATAAGAAGTAAATTATTAACGCTGGGAAAAACAGAAAGATGTATCAGAATGGCAATTTACTATCACCCTATTTTATTTTAGTAGGTGGCTAAGCAGTGTCCTTATAAAGTAAGCACTGACCACTAAATTTGACCCCAACAAATATTTAGGACATTCTGATTCTGGAAAACAGAGAGGAGCCGTGTAGTGGAGGGGTTGCTGGCAATGGTGGCAGTGTCAGAGAGCTAAATTCCCATCTTCCATAACAGAAAATCAGTAGATAACCTCAAAAAAATGCAAGATAAGAAAAAGCAACATAAACATGTTATGGAGAAATATGAAAATATATTACTGGAAGAAACAAGAGTTAGAAGTATTTGTGTTTCCAGAACAAAAGTCAGGGGTAAGGAGGAATGAAGTATATAGCAGAAGACAGACTTGTTACAGTCTTATACTATTTGACCTTTAAATTTATACTTTTAAAATTATATACATGTACTAATTTGACAGAAATAAATATTAAACTTAAAAAGGGCTTATGCCCTTTGACCTAGCCATTCTGTTTCTAAGAAACTCTCCCAAGAGAATAATGCAAAGATTTATGTTCATCACAATGATCTTTGTAGTAGAAAAAAGGAAAAACAAAAATTGAGAACCTAGTTATTATGTAGTTATTTAAAAATAAAGCTTTTGAAGAATAAAGAGAATGCTCCCTTAAAAATCAAGACTTTAAAACAAAGAGTAGAATTATAATCTTTATGCAATATATGCACAGAAAAAAAAAAGCTGTCAAGTGCTCTAGAAAACAGGATTACAAGACTTTTTTTTCCTTATTTTTTTCTGCATTTTCCAAATTTCCTACAATAACTTGGCCTTATCAAGCATTATAAAAAGTGTTTTTAATTTTTAAATCAGAAAAAGAATTGGAAAACAATTCTAGATATTTCTCTAGAGACATATATATTTCTCATTTAAAATATGTAACGGTAAAGAAGAAAATCAAACGGCAATCAATACACAATAACAAAAAGACCAAAACAAAAAACCAAAACTCACAAAATTAAGTATGCTTAACACCTGAAACATTTACAACAATATCCAAATGACCAGAAAGTTGTGGACTCTTAGATTATCTTCCATTCTTGAGCCTTAAACTATTTTCATCTTTTAAAATGCCACACGTGACCTTCTGGTGTGATACACAATACAATGTGATTGTCCCAGCAGTGGCAGATTAAATGGGCACATTAGAGATGCACCAGCCAGGATGTGAACCCTGGCTCAGACTGCCACCATTTTGGGTAGATTACACATCATCTCCTACCCTGATCCTCTTAAATTGAGATAACTGTTCTGCAGGTTTGCTCTGAGGAAAGAACTAATAAAGTATTTTAAAGTTATTATTTGTGTCTGGGACACAGCGATCTCTCAATAAACAGTGGTTTTTTTTTTTTTTTTGCTCTATTTTATGAACACTTTACAAATCTAATACGTTTAGCACACAGGGTTGCATGCAGACTATGTACTGCATTCCAGAGAGCACCATTCATTTAGGCCAGGGGTTGGCAAACTTTTTCTGTAAAAAGCCAGATAGTAAATATTTTCAATTTTGTGGGCCTTATGGTCTTCTGTACAACCACTAAATTCTGCAGCTGTAGCATGAAAGCAGCCACAGACAGTAAGTAAACAAATGGGCAAGGTTGTGTTCTAATAAAACTTTATTTATAAATTTAGGCAGTGGACTAGATTTGACCCATGGGCCACAGTCTGTTGACCCCGACACAGGCTATGTAAATGTGGCCCACTAAAGTTCAACAGTATGGCAGCTAAAAGTTCCAGCACTAGAATTGTTGAGATAAATCTGGAGAACCATCCACCAAGGATTTTGAAAAGTTGCAATCTCCCATTTGGAGGAAATGTTAGAACATCTAAATCTTTTCCACTTATAAAAGCTCATGAATCTCTGGATCTGAAAGAGGAAACAAAGATAAGGTGATTTGCTGAAGGTCTCAGCAT
Organism: Pongo abelii; assembly: GCF_028885655.2. Taxonomy (NCBI): domain Eukaryota; kingdom Metazoa; phylum Chordata; class Mammalia; order Primates; family Hominidae; genus Pongo; species Pongo abelii. The sequence goes on along the minus strand of NC_071996.2, from coordinate 36,555,800 downwards.
CAATTCTGTCAGCAGTGGGCTTAATCCCAGCCTCCTGAGCCCTGACCCTACATTTCTTCACTAGGGCTCACAGTCCCTAGCCTGGAATTCCTCAATCTGTGGCCAGTTTACACTCTCAACTCTAATTGCTAGCCAGTCACAAATTTCTCAGAGAGCCTAGTGCAGCGATGTATCCTTGCATCACAGAAAGAGAACCCAGTGGCCAGGGGAAGGTGTATCGTTCTCCTGTTAAGAACAGGACCCAGCTTAGGTCAAGCCTCATAAATAACCATGAAGACCAATGACAACTTCACGGTGGGATTCTGAAGCCTCAAAGCCACACATCCACATTCTCCAAACTGAGAACAGTTCCTGTAAAAAAAATTTAAAAAAAAGATACTACATTCCTCAACAATGGCTTTAAATGTGAATAAAGACAGGCACCTACAGACAAGAAGTTGAACCCTATATAAACTGTGTACCCACTTCATGATTGAAACTCCAAACCCTACCTCAAATGTGTGATCCTTCTGTTAAATTTTGATTTTATTTAGCTCCTTCTTTGATGAATGACTAGAACCTGCTCCCCATCTGGTGCCTCTAACATAATTTTCAAGGCTCCTTAGTTTTGGTTAAAAACTTATGGAACAAAGGCACATACAGACCCTCTTAAAACCATTCGCCAAAACCACATTTTGTTAATTATAGCAACAGCCAGTATTTCCTGAGCACTTACCATGTGCCAGACCTCCCTCCACAGATACTTTCTCATGTGGCCCCATGAGCTAGTTTCTGCTGTACAGATGAGAGAACTGAGACTTAACCTCTCTAAATGACTTCACCACAGTTGCACCACTGTGGAACTCAGACTCGAACCCCAGCAGCCTAAGTCTGTACTGCGCACACAGGTCTCATCACATGCTGAACCAATGCGTTAACACATCCAGACCTTTCTGTGCTTCCAACACTGCTCTCTCAAAAGTCTAGTTTGAGCCTAGCAGAAACATAAATGACAGATGATACAGTAAAGGGTCCTTTTATTTATTTATTTTTTTGGTTTTGGTTTTAATAGGCCACCTTCTGTATTAGAATTAAAAGGGCCCAACAGTGGTTCTTAAACACACCCAGGAAGAATGTGCCCTGGGATGTTGTACAGACTGATCCTTCTGGCAGCTAGCTGGAGAGCCCCAGGCCTCCCTCACTCAATAATATGGGTCTCTGCTCAATCTCTCTTCTTCAGAGAGGCTTTCTTGACAAGCCCCAAACCTGAAACAGCACCCACTTCCTTCACTAATTTCTTACCCTACTTTGCTGTTCCTCAAGCATTTTTCACCAGATGTGTTTATGTATTTGTTTCCTACCTGCCTTCACTGCTGGAGTGTAATCTCCAGAAAGAAGAGACTTGGTTTTGCTCATCACTATCTCCAGTGCCTAGACAGTGCCTGGCACATAACAGGCACTTGCCATATCTGTTAGTAAAGAAACGAATCAATCAATCTCTGGGTGGTAGATAACAGCTGCTTTGTATTTTCATCTTTTTGCTTAGCTGTAATTTCCAGATTTTCAGCAGAGCATCCCTCCTTGTACTATAGAAGCACTGTTTTTTAAGCCTTTCCTTTTGAAAACACAGCACTATTATTCAGTTATACACATCAACTCAAAGGTAGAAATGACGGCTGCATGGTCACTGGTAGCCTGGGGGCATGAAAACCCATGCTAAATTAACCCCCAGGTGCCTGGTTTGACAGCTCCATACAACCGAGCCTGGCATGGCGCACACTCCTGGCCAATTCAGGAGCTTTCCTGGCCAACTCAGTTGCTAATAATGGCCTTCTGCCCTCAAGGAGCAACCATCCTCCCCATGTGGCACAGACACAGGCTAAAAGCCACCTTCTTAATCCTCATTGCATTCCTGGGCAGTACAGGGAAGGCAGTTTATCTTCATCACCATGTCATTCATGTCTGACAGAGGTCAGAAGCAAAAGGAGAAAACCTGAACACACAACCATCTCCAGGAGACACCCATCTGCCTCCCCAGAGTTAGGATTCTGTAAACCACTGATGAGAAATGACTGGCACTTCTGCCAAGAGGTTCACTGTGTTTCAACCTCAGATACCATCAGATATAGCTTCTACTAATCTTCTCTTTGCCTCGACCCAGCTGCATCCTGAAATAAAGTCTTAAATATTTACTTTGTTCTTCTGCAAATCTTGCTATAACTTGTACTGTTCATATGAACCACACTTAATGAAAGCAATTATCGAGAAGGTTCTATTAACATAGAGTTTAGACAGGTTAATGACTGTCTTCCCTTGAGAGCTGAGCACTCCCACACAGGAGTTCCCCTCCCTATTTTGGAGTGGGAAGGTACAGTAAAGGGTCAGGCAGTTTCTGGATCTGCTTAAGTTTGCTGTGACAAGTAGCACAGGAGCCATACAACTTCTGCCTTGTGACAGGAGAAAATTCCTTCTGTGCCAGTTCCTGTACATCATTGCTATCCTTATCCTGAGATGGCTATAGTGTTTGAAGGTCATTTCCAAGGCCAAAAGGTCAGGAAAAGCCAATAGCTTCTCTTGGACTAAGGGGAATGCATCTACAAGTTTAGGGTCAAAAAAGTAGGAGCACAGCCAATACGCTCAGTCATTCTCCTCCAGTAGATGGTGAACTCAACATTCCCAAAAGGAGCCCTAGTTTCCTACCCAGCTGCATTTCCACCACCTGACACAGACCTGGCATCATGCTGCCCGCGTAGGTTGGATAAAAGATACATCAGTGTTTGCCATGTTCTGTTTGTGACCACTGCTTTGTAACAGGGTATTAATCACAGACGGCAAGGTCAGTAGGTAGGTCACAGGGAGATGTTGGACCAGGATCTCAATATGCATCATCTCATTGCATCCTCACCATGAGGACAGTGTTGGTGTCACTACCACCATTGCACAGAGCATGAATCGGAGGCTCAGCAATGGTAAGTATAATAAAATGCTAACAGCAAGTATGCAAGTGGACCCAGAGTTCTGCTCAAAAATGTCTGATGCCAAAGACCAGGTCCAGGCTGTGAATGCCAAGTAGCTTCCGGACAGCCCTTTCACAAGGTCTGGTTTTCTGTATAAAATGCAACATTGGGAATGGGTAGTTTACATGCCCATCAAGCACTGACCATCTGCTACATGCCTGGCCCAGGAGTGAAAACCTGAGTTGGACACTTAAGAAGTGTATGAGGCAATAGCCAAAACTTAACTGAGCTCTTATTTTGTATGCAGCACCCTGAGTGTGTTCCACATGTTAACTTATACTCCTAGCAACAATACCATGTCTTATCCTCATTTTATCAATGAGGAAACTGACTGGGTTTATCCAGGGTCCCATAATCATATGGATGCTGTTTAATCAAGTCGCCCATGGGGGGAAAACATTAGCACAAGTCCTTCACTGGTGTCCACTTTTCTCTGGTTCAAGAGCCCATCTCTAGCTGCACCAAGCTAAAGGAAAGTTTCCACAGTAAATGTTGACTAGAAAACCTCTCCAACATGAAACTTCAAGACAGCTTAAAACCAGCTAAGAGTGCAGCTGTCCAGCTCTGACAATGCAAATCAAAATGCAGTTTATAATGCTCTGTCAATCCCAGACATATTGTCCTCAGCTGGCTCTGTCCACGCCATGGGCCCTCTGCTTGACATAAGCAGATTTGGGGTTCGTGATCCCACACGTGAGACTTGCTGAATGTTCAAGGGTAAAAGAAGTACAGAAAAAGGAGGCTGTGAGATGAAGATTATTTCTGCTGTCCTGAACTGTAGGGCAGTTCAGTCACATCCCTAATTGAATCCCTCTTTCTGTCATTTCTAAACCCAAAGAATTTCAAACCATCTTCACCCCGCATTGCTTTCTCTCCTTTTTCTGGGATGTAAGCAAGAAGGGAAAAACAAAAACTAGCAACTGATTTTTATTTAGGCTGCCTAATTTTAGAAGCTGTGGATATGCAAAGCCAAAAGCACAGCTTAAAGGAAAATCTCTCAAAACCCCAGAAATCTTCAAACCTACAAAACCTTTTCAAAAACATGGAGTCAGATACCTCTCTTTCATGTCTCACCAAATCAGTTTTATTCCAAGTATTTTTTTAAATTTTAAAATCTCAGGTTCTACAGTGAGTTTGTTGAAATACTTGTCAGTGAAAACAGGTAAAGGATGAAACAGCACAGACAAGGGACTATCTGAGGAAGCATATGCTATGCTGTAGCTGTGGAATGTCTATTGAATCAATACCATATGTAAGCTGATATCACAACTGTATACACATACCTCATTAAGCCAAATTAAGCAAGTGGGTTCTGTCACCTTCTGATTAAAACAAACAAGTCTAATTTCAGCATGTCCTATCACCAATACAAAGAACAACCTTGAGCAGAGGCATTTTCAAGGTCCCCAGGACAGCCCTGCAGTGTATGTTATTGAGTTCCCCCATCAAGTGGCTAGGGAGGAACATTATTACCGACAGGGATATATATAGTCTCACTTTTCGAAATGAAACAAGCCATGTATTCCTTGAAGGGTCAGTAATTAGTCCAACAGAATTAGAAATTCTGGGTCCCTGTTTCTTTTCTGCAAGAACTATTCATTCAAAGCAACCTCTCAGGTAGTGGAGGTGGCCTGAATTTTTTTAATCCTACTTACATGTTTATAATTAGCCACTAAGAAACACAAAATAAATTCTTATTATGGAATCTCAGTTTTCAAAAGTGAAGTGAAACAAAGGCTTTTCTGGTCTTAACAATTTAGCAGTAAACTTTCCAGGTGCTTCTGGGAATTCCAAAAGGATTCAGGGACCTGTCAAAGCACATAAGTGGCAGAAATGGTGATCTAGAAGTGAAAGCATGGCCATCAGTGTCATGGCAAAGGTTCTAGGACACAGTGGCTGACCGGCAGGAGTTGTGTTCGGGAGAGGGAGAAGTGTACCCAGCTGGACATTTATTGATAAAACCTGTGATTGGCCAGACTCCAAGCTCAGCACTGAACTGAAAAGAAAAATATGAGATCCCACCCATGCCTTTGAGGAGCTTACAGACTGGCTGTGAAGACAAGCAAAGAGTGGAAAAGTCCAAGGACACACATGGTAGGAACACAAGGCAAGGACACCACAAACCTCTGGGGTGTGAGGGGCATCAGGCAAGTCTTAGGGAGACAGAGCTTCAGATGAGACTTGAAAAAGGTGGTAAAGAGTCAGCCAGAACAACAGAAGCATGCCAGGCTGTGGACAAAAACATGTTAAGTGTGTAAGAGCATGAATAAACTGCAGGCAGGGGTTTGGGCTCGTTCCAAGTGGGGCTGAGGCACATTCGGCCACAGTAGTGCTTAAAATGGAGGTAGAAAGTTAGCAATCCTGAGGCTTTGCCCTCCAAACACTCAAGGAGAGAAAAGCTTGAGTCAGGTTTAGGATAGCTCCAGAAAGCCAAACCGTGACATGACCAGGGTCTCTAGTAGCCATATGCATTTTATCTGCTCGTCTGGAATCTCTTCAGGGAACCTCTCCTATACCATGAATTCCCAGGGGTGACCCATGTGACCCAGGCCTAGCCAATCAGGATGGAACATGATACTGGTCACTCTGACTGGATCATGAATAGGCATAGAGGCCAAGCCAACCCAATCATAACCCTGCTCTAGAGAGTTGCCAAAACTTCCTGGAAAGCAGCACAGCCGTCTGGGACTGAAAACTAAAACCTAGAGCCTCCTTGGGACCACCCGTCTCTGCCCCCACCATGCAAAGATGGCCTAAGAATGAAGGCAAAATAAAAGACAGAACATATTAACACAGCCTTGAAGGACAGCATCACTTCTGAACTGTATTTTCTTCTTAATGATAAAAAGCAAAACCCTCTTGACAACATAAAGTGAAAACTATACCAACAATGAGAAGAATTTTTGGTAAACATACCAAAAGACTGGCTTCTGACAGTATCCAATACCTGAGAGGACACAGCTGAGGTTCCTGAAGACAGTTCCCATGACTGAATCTCTCAACAGCATCCTACAAACTTTCAAATGACATGAGCCCCGAGTTCCCTTTTAGTTTAAGTTAATATAAGCTAGGTGGTTGGCCTCTTGAACCAAGAGATTATTGACAAAACACGAATTTCGTGATGAGCTAAATATTGATAACAGAGGCACAAAAAGATCAATTTGGGAACTTCAAATTTAAAATGTTCCAGTGAAATACTATATACAAAATTATTTTCTCATCTATAAAGCACTATACAAAATATTAATTTCACTACTAGTGGTGATATCCAAATAAGTAGTCACTACAGTGTTCCATTTTTATGTCAATATTCCAAATATGTAACTTTTAAACTGTAATTAACAAATGCTCATACAGTACCGACTTTATGCCAGACATGTTTCTAAGCACGTTATCGGTCTCACCTAATCCTCCTGACGTGGTTCGGCTCTGTGTCCCTACCCAAATCTCATCTCGAATTTTAATCCCATATCAGGGGAGGGAGCTGGTGGGAGGTGAATGGATTATGGGGGCAGTTTCCCTCATGCTGTTCTCATGGTAGTGAGTTCTCAGGAGAGCAGATGATTTTGAAGTGTGGCACTTACTTGCTCTCTCGCTCGCTCTCTCCTGTCGCCATGTAAGACGTACCTTCCTTCCCCTTCCACTATGATTCAAGTTTCCTGATGCCTCCCCAGCCATGTGGAACTCTGAGTCAGTTAAACCTCCTTTCTTTATAAATTACCCAGTCCCAGGTAGTATCTTTATAGCACTGTAAAAATGGACTAATATACCTTCTAACAATACTGTGAAATGGGCACTACTATTATTTCCCGCATTTTACAAATGGGGAAACTCAGCCAGAAGAAGGTTAAGAAACTTACCCAAAGACATACTGCTATGAAGTGGTGGAGCCAGTATTTGAACCAAGCCAGTCTGGTTCCACAGATGCTGCCTTTCATTGTCCCTCATCCCCTCAACACTAAGCACCAAAGTTTCAACTGCCTTTAAACTGATATTCTGAAACAAATGGCTTGTGGCTACAGTCCTCATGGAACCTTGTCTCTCTGCTGGGTTGTTTCCTCAATAATGAGTCACCCAGTTATCCTTCAAGCTACACCCTTGGAAATAATTATGACAACTTCTCCCTTGAACTTTCCCATGGTCTGTCCATGTCCCCATCACACCAGCTTCACCCTAAAGTGGGTCTCAAATTCTCCTTCTCCCTGGGCCGTAGGAACATCTCTAATCCAGGGCATTCTCCTCCTAACTGAAGATTAACTGCAGTCTCTCTCACCCCTTCATATGTATCTCACTCCACATGGCTGGTAATTATTCTCTGAAAATACAGACCTCACACCTATTCATCCTCCTACTTTAAACCTCTCATCAACTGCCACCGCCCAGGGAACAAAATAGAAACTCCTTCATTTAACATTGAAAATGCTTCACAAATCCCAATTAACTCTCCAGTCTCATTTTCTTCAGTATTGCTCCAAGTATGCTGTGAAGGGTATTTTCTGATGTAAAGTAGATCCTTGGGGACCTGTCTTGTTTTCTTTAACTTATTTAATTTACTCTCTCATATCTTGATAATTATATACTTTGCTTAAAATAACAAAGAATTTCTTCTAAAACATTCTGCAATTTAAACCCATTCTCTAAGACTACTTTGTACCATTATTATCCGGAATTAGTGGTCCTTTCATGAGAAGAAATAATTACCTTCTATAGAAGCAAAAGTAAAATGTACATTGCCAAAAGCACACTGTGGGCCAGGAAAGGAGTTCCTTAAGGTCAGGATCCTAAAATAGTCTTCTGGGAGTTTCTAAAATCTCTTTCCTTGGAGGCCTTCAAGACCAGTGGCAAAGCTAAATGAGGTGGAGGCTGGGGGGTGGCGGGGGTGGGGGGGCTTGTAAACAGCCTTGCTAGGAAAAGGGAAAGGAACTTTAGGTCTCAGCTGGCCAATCAGGAAACTTCAGCGTCTCAGGCATCTTTCTGCACTAACCATACGTGAAAATATCTGCTGGCACCAGATTCTAACAGTATCTCATAGATCAGAATTTCACAAACCTGCCACAACTAACCTTTGGGGCTGGATACTTCTATTGTGGGCAGTGTCTTATATACTGTAGGATGCTTTTTGCAGCATCTCTGGTCTTCATCTATTAGAAGTAAATAGGCCAGTCACAGTGGCTCATGCTTGTAATCCCAGAACTTTGGGAGGCTGAGGTGGGAGGATCGTTTGAGCCTAGGAGCCCAACCAGCCTGGGCAACACAGCAAGACCCTATTCTCTACAAAAAATAAGAAAAAAGAATTAGCCGGGCATGATGGCACATTGCCTGTAGTCCCAGCTACTCAGAAGGCTGAGGCGGCAGGGGGTGGAGACACGGAAGGTCAAGGCTGCAGAGAGCTGTGATCATGCCACTGCATTCTAGCCTGAGCGACAGAGCGAGACTCTGTCTCAAAAAAAAAAAAAAAAGGAAATAGCACCTCTTCATTTGTGACAACCAAAATGTCTCCTGACATTACCATGTGTCTCCTGGGGGCAAAATCACCCACAGCTGTTAATCACTGCTATAAATACACTTCCTCAAAGATCACCATCACTTCTGAACTACGTTTTTCTTCTTCTAAATAAAAATCAAAATATCCTTGACCACACAAAGTAAAAACCATACCAACAAAGACAAGCATTTTTCTGTAAAGATACCAAAAGAATAGCTTCTGACAAGGGTCCACATATTTATTGTTACCATTGCAAATAACAAAACAGAAAGTGACAGGTAGATAGACAGAACATATTTGCTTCTTGCTCAACTTAATAGGAAGTCACCTGCAATCTCATCTTTTGCCTATCTCTCAGGAGCATCTGGGATCTCACTGACATGCCAATATCTGACCCTGGGAAAGTCATCTGCCGAGCCACTGCCCACGGGTGGAGCTGGGACACTTCAGGTGCTACTTCAACACAAACTGATAACACGGGTACACATACAAGGTAAGAGCACAGGTGCAACTAAATTTCAAGGTCCATTAGCAGCACAAAGCGGGGGAAACTGCACTTCCAAATGCAAGCCCTGGAACTCAGCAGGGACATTTTTCATTTTCAACTTTCAAATGTTAAGGATAATAATAATGGTTGCTGTTTTTAAGAACAGCTTCCAAATTCAAATACATTGCACTTCAACCCCAAATACTGGAAAGTGTTGCATATCGCTCCCCACTTTGGAAAAAATGCAGGGTTGCTGCAAGTTCAATTTGGATTAAATACCAGGAAACAGTTGCTTGAGTTATACCTGTACCTTTGATTTTGTGATTCTGCTTCCCAAGTGACCTCGCAATTGTTAAGTCATCACAACACTACGTGGATGGTATCATTATGGTTTTGGCTTTTAGGGAACAGTCAACACTGGCCGGTTATTCAGCTGAAGCTGAATGACAACTCGTTATTGAGAGTATAAATAAATGTGTACACATGCACATACATACACTACCCCGTACAGAGCTGCACAATGTTCTTGTCCTCTAAAATATCACAATCTAGGATTGTAACTATCACATCCTATGAAGCCTCCACATCCCATAACCGTCGATGAGAAGTTCAGTCCTGACCAACAAAAAAGGCAGTCCCACTTCTTAGGTGGTGTCTGCTAAGGTCTGAGAACTAGGGAAATGAAGTACCAAGTCTGACTTCCAGGCAAATCGCCACAAATGTAAATGGAGAAGAAGAACTGTAAGAAGAAACTCCTCCGGGTGGTGAAACCAAATGCTGTTCCCTCCAATAGAAACCAATCCATGTGAGCAATATTTACTGAATTACCTCCAACAGGTAAGGCTACAATCAAGACACTATGGGCAGAACAAAGATGTATCAGACACTCAGTCCTTAGAAGGTAAGCATTTTCATGATCAGATATGTATACTTTTTACCTTTTCCCCATTTCAGGTACATGACAAAGAACCATAGATCCAATCCTATTCACTCCACTTCCTCATTTAAGATCACAAAACTAGAGAAACACAGAATGGGTCTTTCTAAAATTCAAAGCATCATTCTAAAAGGAGAGAATTTTGATGAAGGCCTTTCAAGCCCTTTCAGAAAGTGAATATGGAGAAATTAATTTACTGTGTGATTGGTGGAAGGGTTGGGATTTTAAAAATCTGCTTTTTCATTCCTTTGAGTCCCCTTTCTCTTCAACAAGACAAACAGAGCTCAAAAATCCAGTTCAATCTGATTTCTTGATTTTAATAAAGCTCATTTCCACCTAAATTTCCCTAGGGGCAAATTTACTTTCACATTAAAAAACCCTTGGTGATAAATTTGTGAGGATAAGCCATACTGGATAAAAGCTACACAGAACACAGCTAGAGAGAGAAAATAAGGAGACACACACACACACACACACACACAGCTATCCCTCTAAAGAAAATAAATTTAGGGAATCCTTCTTCAATTGCTATGGTACCCAATTTAGAGACAGTTTATAGCCAACCAGAAGATATATCAGCAAGCAATAAGACATAACAATAAGCAATCAGAAACATCAGTGAGCAATAAGACACCAGAGTCAGCAGTAAAGACACACCAGGGAGAACATTTCTGAGCAATTACCACATGTCTCCATTCAGGAAGGGAGAGAGAAAAACTTTACTCGGTGAGGATTGGAATCCCATAAAACTGAACTCTCACAGCTCAGGAGCCATTCTTGGGTTGACAGAGGGGTCTGAAGACACCAGCATGATTGTGGATCAGAGAGAGGGCAGAAAAGCAAGGAAGGGCTGCTCATAAATGAGAACTGTTCACTCAAATCCTTGTTCTTCTTTCTGGTACTCTATAGACATGGCAAATCATTTTTTAAAAATATGTAGTTGACTGCCAAGATATAAAGGACCCCCCCACCTTCTGGGGGAAATGAAGAAGGCTGTCCAGCATATTTAGATCCACTCTGGCCAAGACAGTGTCTATGAAAGGGATGCCTCTGCATGCATGCACGCGCACGTGCACACACACACACACAGACACACACACATACACGGACCAGCTTTTACAAACATTAGCCTGAGAGCAGACAATGAGACAGAGAAATCTTTAATGAGACAGATGATTAAATCTAGGAAACTGGCAGCTCTCTTCTAGGTAAGAAAATGGTAGCATCTTTTTTACAGACACACGCCTTCATGATAATTTACAAATGGAAGGAGAGATGGAGTTAACACTCAGAATCTCTTCTCTACATAGCACTAGCAGATCTTAAGCTGAGCTCAGGGGACTCCAGCACCAACAGTTACCCACTTCCAAGTACTTAAACTCAACAAAACCTGTGAAAACACTTCTCAGAGATGCTAAGAAGATTAAGTAAAATCATGTACATTGGAGGGTCAGGCAGAGGAACTTGTATTTACTGGACAGCTACTAAACGTTAGTTTCCTCTCCTTCCCTGCCTCCCAATTTTTTTCTGAGTCACCCCTACTTTACAGCAACCATGGTTTGTGTCATTTTATGCATGTGTATTCTTTTCCTAATTAGCCAGTAAAAATCATGATGGTATGGACTGTGTCCCACACATACCTGAGAGATGCAAAGACATGCAAATGAGGTTAATCATTAAATGTGTAACTCTAAATTTGCTCCCATTTCCCAAAAAGGAAAAAAAAAACAAAACACAACACTCTGGCTCTTTAAATATTATTAAAAACACAGCACCAGTGGCACATTTAAAGGAGTCCCGCTCAGAGCCATTGGCTTAGAGAATATGATACTTGTTACGCGGTACACTAGCTCAATACATATGGCTGGTATATTTCCATACTTCGTTTGAAAGTAGTCACCAAGTCCTTCCCATTTCCTTCTTAGAGGTGTACCCACGACCCTGTGCTCTGTGGCTTAAAGCCCAGGTAGCAAAGTCCTTGTGAGCCTTGCAACAAACAGGACAGCCAGAGCAGCAAGATCCCACATTGGGGGAAAGAATGACAGCAGATGTGTTTATAGGGGCTCACAAGCCACAGGACTTCAGAGGCAGTGGGGAACAGCAAAGTTAAAGGCAGAACACTCCATCCCACCTCCAGAAATATGACACAGAACAGTGATGAAACCAGATAGGGCCTTTCCAGTAGCATTTTCTACTGGGTACAGGGGTGGCAAGTGGAGACTGAAGAGGCATGGTTCCAGTTATTAAAAAGCAGCTAAACACAGTGGGAGGTTCTCTTGTCTAATTACAGAAGCTGTTGGAAACTGCAAGGAAGACAGGATTTATGGCCTAGATGACACTGCCTCTGTGTTGTAATTAAAAGTTATTTTTAATACCTTTGGTTGAATACTTTGAATTATTAGAAATATATTTTTCAATTTAAAATTTGCTCAAGGGCAAAGAACATTAAAAAAGGTAATAACCAGCTTGCATAATGTAAAACAATTAAATGTTTTGACACTGGGAGGTGGGAAAGGTAAATAATCTCTCCCACTTAAGTGTGTGAATTTTTACAAGCAAAAGGGAAAGGAAAATAAATAAGCTTAAAAGTATATGAAACAAGATTTTTTTTAAAGCAGGAACTGATGTCAAAAGTAACCTAGTTACTTACTTTTATCTATTAACCAGAGTTTGGCTACCACCCACCAAAAGTATAGACAGCTTGTTCACAACCATTCACCCAAACCACTGAATCCTAATCCCCAGGCTCTTCACTTTGTCCTGGGTCCCCAGAAAATTGTGGTCACCCTAACAAGAGCAGTCCTGGCTCAAGCACAAAGACCCAGGGGCTGACCTCAGAGCAGTGTGATGGTGGGGGAGTTGCGGGGGTGGGGGATACTAATGTGAGCTGTAGGCAACAACATGCTGCGTATAATCTGGGTGTTGTTTTTAGTCAATTTTCCTTGTCTCATCCAATATTCCAGTTTCCAGAAGAAGCCAAACAAAATGCCTCCCAGTGGGAACCGTATGGTGGTGTACATGAGTGGCTACAGAATCTGCCTAGGATTAGGCAGGAGTTATCTCCTAAAAGCCATTTCCAGAATTTCTATTTCTCCATATATACATAGGAGGCATTTTCTGCAATGGTGGCTCTTTTTTAACAACAGGGAGGAGAGAACCTATTATACGTAACAGACTTTCAAAATTGTCTGATGGGAGTACGGAGGAGGAAGGAACTCTAAAAGGCACGAGCTTCTCAAATAACCTCTATATTTCATTTAATCTATGCCGTGAATCGTCTCTTTACAAGTGAATTCCAGGATCTCATTAAGAGCAAATGTGTCACACAAACCACCAAATATTATGCATCACGATAAAACTATAAAAAGCATTTTAACATCTGCTATTAAAAAATAAATTTAGACTTATCTTTACAATGGCCATGCCAAGTTTATAGAATTTATATTATGCAGGTTCCAGTAAGAATCACTGCTCTCCTTTATTCTCTTCTTGGTCCAAAGCAGGGTGTGACTCCGTATCAGGGCAGAGAATAGCTTTTTTTTTACCTGCCACATTAATTTTCTCAAGTGCAACCAAGCTGGGAACAGCCGTGGTGGAGTTGGTTGAGTTTGTTCCGGTGCCATTGACAACAAGATTGTCCACCTTCGACTCCAACTTGCCAATGCGCTGCAAAATGTTATCTAATAACACAGCAAGGGTTTTCTTCAGATCTGTAAAAGAAAGTGCAGACAATTTTAAAATTCTATGACCTCTATATATCTGTCTGGCTTGCTCTCTTTATCATGGAGAAAAAACTTCTCAAATGTTTCTGAAGTGATACAAAAGATCTGTCAAACCACATCTGAAAGATGACAAGGGCCATCTTCAACTGGCCCAGATCCTACTAAATACATCAGTCTGTCGTGGAATGCAAGTCTGGCAATAAGTAACATGGTATAACTATTTCCAGCTACTTGGTCAACAAGGAAAACTCCTTGTTATTTAGCATCCTGCTATAGCACTACATTGAATTCCTCCTCCTTACAGCACCATAGTTTCTCACACAAAGCTTGACACCCCAAGAGTGCAGCAAGATCCCAAAGTAGCCTCTGGATCAAGTTCATTATTTTTCGTGTTGCATACTCTAGCATGTCTCAGTTTTTTTTAAAAGTGTTTAATTCTGTTAGTTACATACAATAACACTTCATAAAAGCTACAGCTCCAGATTTTCAGGTCTGCTAGGTAACCCAGAGTTGACTATAATCAGATTTAGGAAATATTTAAAATAAAGATTAGTCTCATTCATTTGCTCACAAATACTTATTAAGCTACTACTATGTGCCAGATATTATTCTAGATGCTAGGGACACTCTCTCATGGTTCTTACATTTAAGAGTTGGGTCCCTTTCTCACACATCTGACTACACATTAAAGAGTACTAAACTTCCCTCTGGAAAAATTACAGGAACTCCTTCTTCACCCCTATGGATGCATTTACTATTTGTAGACAAGATATTCAAAGAAGAAAAAAAGATAAGCTTAGACTCTCTCCTCTAAAAATTCATAATCACAGAAAGATACACTGACTTGTATGTGTCAGAAAAGCAGATGGGTGACTGCATAACCATCCACAGAAATAGAATCCAGACCCATTTCTGAATTGGGAGTGGGCCAGGGGAAAAGTGCACAGTGTGGGTAGCAGGACTGAGAAAAGCCCTGAGTTAAGACAAACGGGAAGTTGCCACCTTCCATTCTCCTAAAAACAGAGCAAACTTGTCCCTGAGCAGATGCGGTAATCTGGCCATGAAATAAACACACATGGTCACATAAACAGCACAGACCACAGCCAACGAACCTCAACAAAGGTGCAACAGCCTGTTGCATTATGCCCCGTGAACCAGAAGCAGATGCTGGTGCTGTGCTTCTTGTACAGCTGCAGAATCTTGAGCCAAATAAACCTCTTTTCTTTACAAATTACCCAGGCTCAGGTGTTTTTTATAGCAATGCAAAATGGACAACTGTTTAATCTTCACATCCTCCCCATGAGGTAGATGTGACTCCATTTCACAGATAAGAAAACTGAGGTTCACAGATATTAAATAATGAGCTGATAAAATGAGGGCTTGCCTCAGGACTGCTTAATTCCCTGACATCTCAATGGGACCAATCAGAAGTCAAGAACCTGGGTAGAAAAAAGAAACCAAGGGTGAAGTTCAGAGTCTTTCATCCATAACACAGTGGTTAAGGGCCTGACTTTGGAGCCAGAGTTCCTAGGTTTGAGTCCTACCTCTGGCATTCCTGTTTCCTTATCTGTAAAAGAGGGACATGAACAACACTTCAGCTTTGAGGTTGTCAAGAGGAGTTAATGAGTTAATATTTATAAAGTGTTTTGAATACTGGCTGGCACATAATAAGCACTGCATAACTGCCTGTTAAATATATAAGTAAAATAAAACCTTTCACTAGAAAATGTTCTCATCCTTCCCAAAGAACTCTCTCCTCAGGTGATGCAAAGCTTTACTGCTTTATCCAAGGGGTCATGAGAGCACTCTCCTCTGCGGTCTGCAGTCCCACGGTCAGCATGACTCAGTCTGTCACAGGCACATCATTAGTTGGCACAGACAGCGGGAGTCGGTCACCTGTTCTGTCACTAAGTCTAATGCGTCAACTGGCTCTCCAGAGTTCTGAAGAGTGCCAGAGGCCAGCCACACAGAAGGGGGCAGTCGTGCCAGCGAGAAGTGGCAATGTTCAGCATAAAGAAATACTCCTCAGATATAAAAGATCAATCTCCCCCATTTCAGCCTCTTTGCCTAGAGCCTGTGTCATCAGCCAGCTAGAATCCGAATACAATCTAGAATAGCATTTAACTATCACCAGTAATTGTAGTTGGCCAAGCACAGAAGCCCAAGTACAGAAGCCCTGGCCCCCTAGTGTGACTTAACTCAGGATTTCTCAACCTCGGCACTACTGACACTTTGGGCCAGGTAATTCGTTGTCGTGGTGACTGTCCTTGCATTGTAAGATGTTTAGCAGCATCCCTGGTCTCTACTCCCTGAATGACAACAGCAATTCTCCAGGTGTGGCAATCAAAAACATCTCCAGACACTGACAAATATCCCTTGGAGGGACAAAACTGCCCTGATTTGACAACCGCTGAATTAGGTGCATTCTCTCAACCCCTCTGTATTCCCCACTGCCCCTCTGTGGAGACATGGAGAGAGAACTGTGATAGAGAGGTTACAGGATAGGAAATGCCTACTGAATGAACCTGCATCATGTGTGACTTCCATTCACTGGAGGGACTACTACAAATACAACAGAAAGTTGCAGTGAGGGAAGTCTGCCTTCCTCCCTATGGGAGAGCTAATAGAACATGAGCCAATGCTGATGGGCTCTCAACAGACTACTGGACACAGTCCCTCAATCCATTGTTATTGCTGATAGTCATTAGTGGAGCATACTGTAGGTAGGATACGAAGTTGTCATACTTATAATTAGGAAGATATTCTCCCTCAGTTCTCAAATTACAGTGACCAGTAAATACAACTGACCTACTATCTCTTGTTGACCCCATCTGCCAAAGATTGACCTTCTGTGACTGTGTGACATGGAGTGTAAAAAGGGATTCATAATGAGGAGGAGGGATCCCCATCACCACGGCCACCCCAGTATCACCTCCTCCACTTACTGAACTTTCTACATGCCAGGCAGTGTGCCGAGCACTTTACATGAACTAATTCATCTAATCCTACCAAGACAATCTGAGGAGCATGTGATCATCCCTATGCCCCTCTTACAAATGAATAAATCATAGCACAGAGAGGCTAAATAATTTAGCAGAGGTGATTACAGATCCAGGACTCAAACCCAGTCTGGTTCCAGGGCTATGGCTCTTACCCACCATGCTTCACCACCTCTTAAGAACTACAACGGACCTGTCCACCAGCAAGCATCTCTGACTTGCTCCCCCTGAATCTACTTGTTAGGGAATAACCTCTGGGATTTTGCCACGTGTTCGTGGGACAACATATACCAACCACTCTTAAGACTCACTCATGTCCCTGTCCTGTGGCAACTCTGTCCACCTGATCCAGTATCACTAAACATCCACCAGCTGACACTGGAGACTACCAAATACATCAAGTGATCCAAGATTTTTTTAAAATTAAGACTCTTTCTTTATCTTCTCCCTTAAAATGAAGACGGAATATAAGGCTACTAAAAACCTTGAATTCTCTAAGCACTTTACCTAGGTAGGCATGTTTTCTCTCCCAATATGAAAGAAAAAAGTTCATTTTCAACTCAAGCAGCTACCTGAGTCACCACTTCAAAGCAGCCAACCCAAGATTAAAGATGCTGTTAATAAAAAACACAACGACAGAGATGACGCCAAGCCCATATCTGTATCATTATACAGTGCTTGGCACATTAAGCATGTGTTATGTAAGTGAACAAATGAATGAGTGAAACAAACTATAGTACTCTCACAAATAAGGCTCAATAAATTATACCTTTCCGGGCAATGAAATTATTTTGCACCTTTGTATTTTACTGTTAAACCTCCAAAAACTGTTAACAGTTTTACCACAACTTTAAAGAAATAAGAGGCCGGCGTGGTGGCTCACGCCTGTAATCCTAGCACTTTGGGAGGCCGAGGCAGGCGGATCACCTGAGGTCAGGAGTTAGAGACCAGCCTGACCAACATGGTGAAACCCCGTCTCTACAGAAAATACAAAAATTAGCTGGGCGTGGTGGTGTGTGCCTGTAGTCCCAGCTACTCGGAAAGCTGAGGCAGGAGAATCGCTTGAACCCGGGAGGTGGAGGCTGCAGTGAGCCAAGATCACACCGCTGCACTCCAGCCTGGGTAACAGAGCCAGAGCAATACTCCATCTCTAATAAAAAAAATAAAATAAAATAAAGAAATAACAGTATTTTTGTGTTTTAATCTTTTTTTTTTTTTTTTTTTTTTTTTTGAGATGGAGTCTTGCTCTGTGGCCAAGGCTGGAGTGCAGTGGCGCGATCTCACCTCACTGCAACCTCCGCTTCCTGGGTTCAAGCGATTCTCCTGCCTCAGCCTCCTGAGTAGCTGGGATTACAGGCGCCACCACACCCAGCTAATTTTTGTATTTTTAGTAGAGATGGGTTTTCACCATCTTGGTCAGGCTGGTCTCAAACTCCTGACCTTGTGATCCACCAGCCTCAGCCTCCCAAAGTGCTCGGAATACAGGCATGAGCCACCGTGCCCAGACCGTTTGTGTTTTAATCCTAATGGTAACCCTTTTATTAAATACAACTGTACAAATAATTTCTATAGTTTAATAAAAATGAGAGAAAAATACTACTCCAAATTCTAGTATATTTTAATATTTCATTGCATCTTATAGTTATTATAGCCATAAAATGTGTCCTCAACAAGATTATCATTTTCAATTACTAATGAGCTTTTAAAATTTTGTTTGTGCTTCAAAGCCTTCGCAATAAAAATTTAATCCCAACATTACTACTGCAATTCTGCATTCCTAAAACTTACTGTACATGATGAAGTCGAGATCAAAGTAGTTGAAAAACATTTAAAATGTCTCTCTGGAGGAAGCAGGCTTTCGTTTCTATCATGCTGGCATTCTCTGATAAATGGTAAGGTCGATTAAACTGCATTGGAACAGGTTATTTGACAGCTTCTGTTAAGTTTTCATTTCCAGGAAGCCATGGTATTGATGGGTAAGAAGTGACTGGAAGGGCCTGACAGACACATCCTTGAGCAGACAGCCAAGGAGCTATAACTGCAAGTCACAGTTTTCTCCATCTCTGGAATTCAAGGAGATGGGATCTCAGTAAAAAGGAGGGCCCTGCTGGTGGAATAAGGTTTATAGATCTATCAGCTAATGCTGTGAGACTGGGTGGTAAACCTTCATTTCCCAGA
Source organism: Pongo abelii (assembly GCF_028885655.2). Taxonomy (NCBI): domain Eukaryota; kingdom Metazoa; phylum Chordata; class Mammalia; order Primates; family Hominidae; genus Pongo; species Pongo abelii. Next base: position 36,536,996 of record NC_071996.2, on the reverse strand, counting down.
TCATCAAAATCAATCCGTATTTGAGGAATTATCAAAAATGGCCACGCTTGGGAGCTACGCTGTCCACCACCCCATTTTTCCTGGAACATGCTTCTAAAGCAGTGGTTCTTAGCCCTGCTGTGCATCAGACTCACTTTGTGCAGTCAGTTACCAGGTTGCATCTCCAACACACTAAATCCGGATCTGCAGAGTCCATCAAGGATTGGGGCACAACCAAGGTTGAGATCTACCGTGAAGGTACGGCCGCCATGATACTATGGCACAGAACCAACTATGCAATGAGCAAGGTCTTACATCTGAACTGCCAAAAATAATTTACATCTGTGCCTGCTCCTAAATCAAATCCCTTTTCACCATGGTTGCCCGAGAGGCAGAGCATGAACAACAGAGCCACAGAGCAGCTTCACTTGCTGCTCTGGAGAAACCGGCAAAGACAGGGCGTTAATGAGAAAGGAAGGTGCTAATGAAAAAAGAATTAACCCTAACCTCTTATTTCCACTGACTGTCAGGAATGTCAAGTTTCATCAATTATATATTTTTAAACTAATTTCAGAGTGACCTTTCCACAGAAAGATAATAGAATAATGACCCAAATACAGTCCATTTATTATGTACAAGGACATTCAAAGCAGTGTTATTTATAAAATAGTGTTATTACAGATAAGAACTGGAAATTACCCAAACACACAACAAAAAGATTAAATTACATTATGTCAGCCATTCATAAGATAGAATAAATCACTAGACTGTAAACTTAGGGAGGGCAGAGACCAAGTCTGCTTGTCATCTCTGTTTACGGCCACTAGCTATTAATATCAGGAGTTCAATAAATATTTGTTAAGTGGATGGATAAAAAAATGAAAAGTGTACAGTTATCAAAAATACTTAATGGCTGGCTGGGTGCAGTAGCTCATGCCTGTAATCCCAGCCCTTTGGGAGGCCGAGGAGGGCGGATCACCTGAAGTCGGGAGTTCGAGACCAGCCTGACCAACATGGAGAAACCCCATCTCTACTAAAAATAAAAAACAAAAAATTAACCAGGCATGGTGGCACATGCCTGTAATCCCAGCTATTAAGGAGGCTGAGGCAGGAGAATCGCTTGAACCTGGGAGGCAGAGATTGCGGTGAGCCGAGATCGTGCCATTGCACTCCAGCCTGGGCAACAAGAGTGAAATTCCATCTCAAAAAAAAAAAAAAAAAAAAAAAACCCCTAATGGCATAAGGAAATGCAGTATCTTAATTTTTTAAAAAGCATATATTCATGTACATATATACACATATACACACATGTACGTATCACTTTTTTTTTTTAAAGAACTAAAGGGAAATCAATTTTATCCGGTAAGATCTGCACTTAGAGGTAAAGAGTGTATTTATTCTTTATTCTTCTTCATACTTCCTCATATGCTTTAATTTTACATAAAATTTCACATTATTTTCAGTCACAAAGGCATTAAGTCTTATTTTAAATGTATATACATAGTACAATGAATTGTACTCTTAAGAATCAAAGATAGTGCCACCAGTACCCTAAAGTCATGTAAGGCAATACCCACCAGAAACATCTTAGTGACCCTTATTGCCTTATCTCATTTGAATTTTAAAGCCACATGTTAGATAATTTGCCTGCTCCTGAAATGACAAAGGTGGCTTCCACCCTGCAGTTGTCCCAGCCAGCAGATTCTGGACAGAAAAGGGCATGAACAATTATCACCAAAGTCAAAGAGCAGCTCAGATGCTCAGCAACACTGACTAGCCTTCTCTTCTGGGTTAGAACTACAGATTTAAGCTTTCACCAGAACTTGTGCCCAGAAGCGAATGTTTTTCCTAAGGTGTTGCAGAGGGTGTCATTACTATTGAGGAAGTTTCCATGCATCAAAATCTGGTAAAGGATCCTTTCTAGGTCTGTTGATGATATTAAGTGCTTTATGGAACCTAAATAGAGTTCTTAGGTTATTCTTTGAATTTTCCTAACATGTAGCCAGCTGCATGGAATAGGAACCAAGAATTTTAGCCTTTTTTATAGAAAAGATAAGGAATCAGAGAAGTGCTGAGAGGTCAAGCCTATTGTCATCCATTGTCCCCCACCTGACGCCAGGGCCCACACCTTCTTGGAAAGGGTGGCCTTGCACACTACTGCTTCCTGCTCGCTGTACCATGCCAGAAACACCACCACCACCAATGCCCTGGTTAGATACAAAGGTGAACTTGGCCACATCCAGCTTATCTTACAGCCCACAGAAGAAAACTGTATCTTTTGAACAGGGCAATGACAACCACGTCTCCTAGTTTAGGAGGGTGGTGGCAAGCCTGACCTCTTCTGAAACAGAGCATATTCCCTCTCATGTCTGGTCAGGCTCTACCCCTGTAAATGCTAAGAACAGCTACATAAACAGGTTGCTGAAGCCCTGTGTTCAAAGGAATGAACAATGGCAGATCTACATGAACAGTTATGCCTGGGTGGTAACAGATGCAGGTACATTCAAGCCAGAGTTAGTGATAACTAATAGGAACAAATGCATTTTAATAAAGTGCTGGTTGGGCACAGTGGCTCACACCTGTAATCCCAGCACCTTGGGAGGCTGAGGTGGGAGGATCGCTTGAGGCCAGGAGTTTGAGACCAGCCTGGGCAATACAGTGAGATTCCATCTTTAGAAAAAAAACTTTTGTTTTAAATTAGCCTAGTGTGGTGGCACATGCCTATAGTCCCAGCTACTCTGGAGGCTGAGGTGGGAGGATCGCTTGAGGCCAGGAGTTTGAGAACAGCCTGGGCAATACAGTGGGATTCCATCTTCAGAAAAAAACTTTTGTTTTAAATTAGCCTAGTGTGGTGGCACATGCCTATAGTCCCAGCTACTCTGGAGGCTAAGGTGGGCATAAGGCTTGAGTCTGGGAGGCAGAGGTTGCTAGAGCCTGATCACACTACTGTACTTCAGCCTTGGTGACAGACCAAGACTCTATCTCCAAAACAAAACAAAACAAAATAAAACAAAACAAAAATAAAACCAAAACAATACCAAAAAAAAAGAACAAGAATAATCTAAATTAATCTAAGTGCCTTAATAAACTTTGTCATTTGTAATCCTTACAACAAGCCTATGAGGTTAAATGATATTATATTGTCTGTTTTACAAAAGAGGAAGTAAGCTTTAAGATGATCAGTGACTTGTTCAAGGTCACACATCAGTAAGGAACACAACGTGTTCCATCTCAACAGAAACACTAACTACCTTCCAGAATAAACAATGGTTCCCATGTTAGGATCATACATAACAGCTACTTGGAGCCTCTTAGATGCAGAACCCATAGGGAATTTCTTCTCATTTCCTGCTTCACTAAAAACATTACTGTGATTTTTCAAATGAGTCCCAGCTGTAACTGTACCACACAGAGCATCACAGAGTTCCACCGGGGGCTGCTGCTATTCATTCATGGCTCTTACTATGTGTCAGGCAAAAGGTACTAAGCTCTGGGGCACAGCGGGGAACAAAACAGACCAAAGTCCCTGCTCTTTCAGAACTTGCATTGTAAGTGGGAGAGACACATGATCAGCTCATACAACAAATACTTGATGCTAAGTAGCTTGAGTGTTATAAAGAATGGGAGTAACAGTGGGCTTCGGCCCTCCTGTGAAGGAGGGAAGGCTAACTTCTCTGAAACAGAATGGAATGGGCATGGCTGTGTTCTAACAAACTTTATTTACAAACAAAGAAGGAAGAGAGGAAGAGGTGGGGGAGAGTAAATGCAGAGGCTCAAAGACAGGCGAATGCTCAGCCACCACCCAACAGTCTTGTCCTAGAAGAGAGCCGCCATGCCTTAGTAGACTTGAGAGGGTGTGGAGCTTTCTAGGGTGTCCACAGCAGCACGAGGTCTGCCCAAGCACTTCTGACAGCAAAAGAGCACCAGGACACAGTTGGGAAGAAGCAGAGGGTCATAGAGAGCTATGGCCACCAGGTAAGACAAGGGACATTCTAAGCCTCATCGTTTGAACATGGCAATGACAATCACATTGAGATTGAGACTCCAACCTCACACATGTGCGTGCAATCCCTCCTCAATCCAGACTTGAAGTAGTGGTGCTGCATGAAAGAAAGGGTCTTAATGACTGAGGCGTAGAAGAATGAGCCCCTTATTCTGAGTTTACGTTTACTCCTCCTGTCTAAAACATCCCTGAGGTCTTCCTCAGACCTTTTGACTGGCCTGGGCGTGCTTGTGAACTTGGCCTGGCTTTGATGAGGATACTGGGCAGGCTGGACTCTACCACAGGATGGCTGGAAAAGTCCCAAGCCACAGAGAGGCCCCTTTTTAGGTTCCAAGCTTTTTAAAGCAGAAAGCCCTTTCTTTAATCACACCAGCCACGTCACCACAGAGTAACTAAAGCCTTCTCAGACACACCAAACAGCCCAGCTATTTTTTTCCCTACCATTTTCACTTCAAGAACAGTGTATTTCCCTCAAGGGCAGGGGATTTCTACTTTGGCAACAGTGGTTTTCCACATTATCCCACAACAGTCCCAGCCCTCAAAAAAAAAAAAAAAAAAAAAAAAGAAAAAGAAGAAAGAAACCATTCCCATTCCTTGACCATATTTCCCTATTTGTAGAAAGAGAGACACAAAAGAAAAGTGAAAAAAAAAAACTAAAAAACCCTTTACATGCTTGCATCTTTAATGAAATCCAACCTGTTTTTATTCCTTTTTCACAAGAGAGGTGGAAGGAAACACTTGCAAAAGCTCTCATCCAAATCTCAGAACGTTATCTGGATCTGCAACACAGGGCAGCTGCTAACCTTTCAGAGCAATCTTCAGCAGCCCTAAATGGTGTTAACGTCTTAGACATAGCATCCCAAGCCAATGAGGGCCAATCAGAAGTCCAAAGCAGTTACCTCTCCACTGCCCCCAACCAGCAACCAAAAGCCCTATGCTGGTTCTCCAACCGGCGTGTGTGCCTCCTTCAGGAAAAAACTTCCTTCTTCCCATAGAGAAAGCAGTGAACTATAGGGTGAGGTCGACATCTGGTTTCCACATAAGAACATCCATGTTGATACCAGAAGCCATAGCCTACAGGGCTCTGCATAAGCTGCCGGCTTCTCACTGCCTCAACACCTTCCATGCCACTGCTTGCTCACTTCGTTCTAGCTACAGTGGCCTCCCTTCCACCCTGGAGTGCATATGCTGGCCTTAGGGCCTAGCACACACCATGCCTTCTCCCTGGCATGCTCTGCCTCCACCTCTCTCTTGCCACTGTACCTGGCTGCTCTGTGTGTCATTCTGGTTAAAAGATACCTCCAAAGAGGTGACCTTCTAGTGCAAAGTAGCCCCTCAGATATTTTAAATCCTATCACCATTTTTCTTCCTGGAATGTACTGCTATCTGACTTTCTCTTGTTTATTATTCCTCCCTTCCAAAGATAACAAAGCATCTATGAGAGCAGGGCCTTTGTCCATCTGTTTCTCACTGTATGCACAAAATGTGAAGGATATTCCAGCCAATGACAGACATTTCCTGAAGGACCAGGCTTGAAAGACAGAAGCCAAAGGGCCAGTCCAGGACTAAAAAGCTCAGGAAACCAGGAGACAGGCAGAAGGAGGGAAGAGCAGGCACACAGAACCTGGAGGTCAAGGAGGAAACAGGCAGGAGGCAAAGTGGGATGGGGGTCGGCAGAGAGAAGCTGGGAGCACAGCTGCTTGAGCCTGAGCTGGCAGCTTTTCTAGGACAGTACCCCAGCCCAGAGAAGCCAGGGTTAACAACGTGTGGATGGACCATAAGGGGAAATGTCACCTCGCCTCGGGTTTCCATTACTGTTCATTAGAGAACACAAGTGGACCGGTTTGTCCTGTTAGATAAGAGGTGATCACTAGGGATCAGAATTTGGGTCAGGCTGCTGGAGACAGAGATCAATTCACCTAAGAAACAAGAATAGCATTGACTCGGGTGAGTGGCACCATCCATGACACAATTCCCGAGACGTCACTGGCAGGCATGGCCCCTGCCACACTGGCTGGGAGATGCAGATGGGGCTGACCTGCAGAGGGCTCTGGTTCTACACTTCCCTGGGAGGCAAAAGCCAACACACTCCTCTCTGGACTGACAGAGTTAATACACAGAAAAGCCCTCCACACTCCAAGAACAAACGCACTGAATGTTCCACACGGGCTGCCCGGGAGATCTTCTGGGTATCACTGTGGAGTTACCAAATCCCAAAGAAGTTCAGAAGTCTCTCTTCAAATCACCAAAACAAGGATGTGTTGGGGCAGGGAAGATACTCTTCAAGTTCTATTATTGTTTGAGTACTAGTCACAAGTCACACTAACAGCCAACAACAAGCACACAATGTCAGGCACCTGACACACAGCACCTTGTTCATGTCTCACTGTCCTTGGTGAGAGGCACTGACATCCCACTTTAAACCGGTTTTGTGCTTCTAGGGCCTAAGCCATGCAGACAGGATGTGGCAAAGACAAACCAGTTGGCTCCAAAACCCATGCTCCTAACCACTACAACTCTCGACCTGCCACTTACAAGAAGCATTTTCAGAGGGCAGAGAAATGCTGCACTATATGTGCGCCTTATGAAGATGTCGTGAGCGTATCCAAACACAGGCGTGAAAGAGACTTGGGACACACACATACACACAAAATCCAGTAGAGAGAGAGAGACTCACCCAGAGACTATCTAGGTCAGAGACTGATAAACACTTTTGGTAAAGAACCAGACAGTAAATATTTAGGCTTTGCAGTCTGTATGACAACTACTCAACTCTGCCACTATAGTGCAAAAGCAGCCACAGACAGCATATAATCAAATGGGTGTGGCTTTCTTTACAAACACAGGTACCAAGGAAGACTTGGCCCATAAGGCCATGGTTTGCTGACTCTGCCTTAGACCATGGGAGTCCTGGGAAGTAGTTGAATCAATAAGGAACTTGATCAGATGAGTATTTAGAATAACTATGGTGACTGCTGATCGATGGATTCAGAATGTTTCAGATGTTTTATGAAATAAATACTGGAATTATCATGTTTATCTGTTATTGCATTTGTTACAAACAAATGGGAGTGGAGGTATTCCAAGAAAACTATTTACACAATCAGACAAAGGTCCTGAATTTGGCACATAGGTCATAGTTCACCGAACCCTGCTGCCCTGGAATCTCTAACCAGAAATTCGAATAAATCAGCAATCATCTAAAATCAGCTACTACAATCCCTCAAATACCTACTGTAGACCCATTTATCCTGAAAGCCTCTGATTATACCAATATGGGGATGAGAGAAAGAAGGAATTTTTTTCTTCTTTTTGATGGATTCATTTAAACCGACACAAATCCTAGCCATACAGGATCAACTCTTCACTCTTTCAAAGCAGATGTGTAGGCAGTGGACTGCACATAGGCTGCATTTATGGCAAAAAAAAAAAAAAAAGAGAGACTGCAAACTAATGGCCCATGCATCCACATCACCATTCTGCCAGCCCAGCTACACCACTGAGAATCCTACAGTCTCTGCACCACCATGTGACATTAACTGCCAGAGCTGCCTGCATGTCACACAATGTTACTGATACTGACAGATTCCAAGGGAAGCATATATCATCAGCATGGCTCTCCAGCTTCTAGGACTGGCCCTGGACTATACTAATCCCTAGTACAATCCTCTCGTTCAATCCAAATTGTTGGTGCCAGAACTGGAAACCAGGGGGAAGACTAGGCTTTCAAGTTTGAAATAACTAAAACCACGCCGGGCACAGTGGCTCACACCTGTAATCCCAGCACTTTGGGAGGCCAAGGCGGGCAGATCATCTGAGGTCAGGTGTTCGAGACCAGCCTGGCCAACATGGTGAAACCCCGTATCTACTAAAAACACAAAAATCAGGCGGGCGTGGTGGTGTGCACCTGTAATCCCAGCTACTCTGGAGGCTGAGGCTTGAACTGGGGAGGGGGGTGTTGCAGTGAGCCAAGATCGCACCACTGCACTCCAGCCTGGGCAACAAAGCAAGACTCCATCTCAGAAACAAACAAACAAAAAAACTAAAACCAGTTATCTGCTTGATAACATCCTTAAAAAGATGATGTCAGATAGCGTTTGTGGTTTCCACTCTTAGTACAGTTCTCCAAGGTGGCAGGAAGGGGACAATTATCACATGTCTAAAGACATTTTGATTGTCACAACTAGGGAGCTGTTACTGGCATCTAGTGGGTAGAGACCCCTGAGATGCTGCTGAAATCCTACCACAATCAAGACCTATTTAGACCAAAAGTCAATAGCACCAAATGAGACACCCTGTCTTAGTAGGATCTCACCACATGATAACCCCCCAATACCTCAAGCACATACATATAAGTCCAATTAAATTCCAGAAACTCAGCTCCCAAAACCACTTTGATATGTTAAAGTTGATTAGATGAAAGAGAAAACTAGCAGTGTGAGTTAGAGTTGCTGATGTGACCTGTTTGTTTCTTTGTTGTTTTTGAGAAAAAGACAAATTATTTTGCTAAGGTTCATCTATGAAAGTAAGTTGGAATAATTAATTTCTATAATTTCTTTGAGATGCAAAGTCTTATGATTACAGGCATATAAGGTGGCTGAAATTCTAACAGCCTATGTTGGGATTTTTTTTGTAACTTAAAAAATAATATTTCTGTGAGGCTGAAAAGCTAAGACCAAATTATTGTCCTTTAAAATGTGGGGAAGCCTTCCCTATGAGATTTTTAGCAATACACAAGAAATACAAACAGCCAAAACAACTGGAGAAATTTAAAGCCTATAAATTTGCTATTTGTGGGGCTTTTTCTTGCCCATGGAAAACGTTTGACAGACTGAGAGAAACAAGAGAAAATTACCACTGAGCTGTAACTCTTTCCCTTCAAAGCTATAACATGAAATGCATACAACCAGAAACTTTAAAACTGCACCTGTGTTACCTGCTATGTCATATACATTGGTAACACTAATGGTGACAATCAGCTTTATTTTCTGTTGGTTTATCTAAACTACTCTGGAAATGTTACAGAAGTGTAAATCAATGAGCAATTTTAAAATGCAACTCTAGGAAAAACTACCTAGTTATTTTTCAGTGTAAGTTCCCACAGTGGAATCCCATTTTTTAAGTCCATCAGTTCAAAAAAGGTACCACTTTATTTAGATATATTAAAAGCCAATGCCTACAGACACTTTTAACAGATTAAATGCAGAGAATGTGATAATTTACATAGTAAGAACTAGAGAAGAATTTCCACAATGTTCCTCAGAAGTAAGCATCTTCTAATAAATATATACACACACACATACATACATACACATATGGGTGTATAAAATTTTACATACTTTTTTAAAAACAAGTTTTTTTCCCCTTTTGGAAAGAAAGAAGCACATGTATAACTGAGTATGATTTCCTGTGTCTGAACTCAACCTGCACTGAACTGAACTGTTGCTGCACATTTTTGGGAATCACGATTTGAACTCTGAATACTTCAGGGCACCGTCCTTGAGTGGGTCACAAAACAGAACTCCACTTTCTCCACCTCACCTAACCCCATTCTTGTATCTCATCTATACTATCAGGGAGACCACTTCAGTGAGACCACTGAAACCTCAATTCAATGATCAGACTGTCACTCATCTTCTACAGACCAAGTCTGCTCTGCAAAACACAGCATGATCTAAATTCCATTTGCAATTTTTTTTCTAAGTATTTGTGTGTGTGTGTATATATATATATATATATTTGTGTGTGTATGCAAAATATCAGAAAAATACACATTGAAATGTTAATTGTGGTTATTGCTTGGAGTAGTAGACTTATGTGTAATTTTTTTCTTTTTTTGCTTGTCTACAGCTTCCAACTTTTTCTATATTAAACATAAAAGAAAAATAAGTTACATTCCATATGTGTATTTTTTTTACTCTTTCTGATTTCACAAAGAATTCTGAAAAAAATTCTTTAAAGAAAAAGCAACAAGTACACAAAGATTCCTTTCAAAGTGAAGGCAATTAGAGACAAGGGCAAGAAGAAGAGCAACATAACCTCAAGAAGCCAAAGGTTAAAACTCACCAGCATGCAAGTGCCAGTGTCCTATTTATTGGCTGGAAGAAGGCACACAATTGGCTCTAAGTTTACTGGCTTCCATAGAACATTCCTCCCCATCCTCTTCACCTCACCCCCACCAGCCTTCATTAAGTTTTGTTTAGGGAAAGATGAGAATATTTTTCAGCATTCCCTGAACTCACTCCCACATGAGATCACATAGTTCCTGAAATGTGTTCAGGGAGAAGGAGCTAGCTGCATACACGACCAATAGAGCCCTAACTATATTAACCCACTGATTTCAGGGGAAAGTGTGTCTGCATACACCAGCTCAGAACCCCCAAAATGGCATTGCTTTAATTTCCTAAAGATGCCTCTCTGTGTGCAATTCACTGCTTATGAAGGCAGTGGCAAAGGACTTTCAGTCCATGACAAGACCATATCTGGGAGCTTCTAGGGCCATTTCAAGGCCAAGGCACCCTTTAATGGAGAGGTCCCAGAAACACAGTGCTTACCATAAGCTGTCATGACTCCAGCGTATGGCCCATCCACCACATTCCTGTTTTCTTCTGCCAGTGCCTTGATGTACCTTTTGCTGAGGTCCAGGATCTGCTCACGCAGCATGGAGCTGCTTTCAGGCTGAGTTCGCTGCTGGATGGTAAAGTGCAGAAGCATCATACCCCAAATGAAGCCAAAAGTCACCAGGAAAAAGCCCAGCTTCTGAGAGGACAACTTCCACGGAGTAAAGAGAGCCATTGCTCTCCGGCAACTTCACCTGTCCTTGGCTCTTAACGCGTAGAAGATAGACACAAATTCATGGTGTAGGTTGAGTGTGAGAGTCTGCTGGTCTCACTCTGGCTCCTGTGTCAGCTGGTTGCCTTTCTTCACTTCCATTCTGCCGTGAAGGAGGAAAAGAATTAGCCAAGTGGGCATGGCACAATACAACAAAATAAACCAGAAGTCATGTTTTCACTTGAATACCTCTAAGTAAAATGTCAACTCTTAAATTTGCTGGTTCAATATCTTATGATTCAGGAACTGTAAGCTGAGGGGAAATCTGGCTAGGCAACAAGAAGCTAAGCAATTATGAAGGGGGAAGTGTGCATCTGCGTGTGTTAACAGGTGTAGTGGGGCTGTTCCAGCCTGGACCAAATTCAAAACAGGAAGTTTGTTTTGCAAGGTGGGGAGGAGACAGAAGGATATTTCACTGAATGTCAGCAAAAACCCAAGCGGAAGGTGGAGTCATATCACTGTTAGGCCCTTTTGTGTGCCTGTAACTTAAGCTTACAAAGTCATTATTATGTGCTTCTGGCAAGGACTAGAACATGCAACTGGTGAGGTGAGCAAGAAAGTGGATGCCCCCTTGGGGGTAACTAGACAAAGAAGAGGTAGATTGCTACATCTTATTTGAGCATGGCCAGCTTTCACCATCAGTGTTTAGTGATGAGATGGCTCTCTCAGGGCCACCAGGCAACCTCTCTAGGTGCACCAGCACAGAGAAGATATGCCAGAGGTACAAGCAGGGGTATTGCTTTCCCAGCTACATGAGGGAAAGCTACACCTCACTGCTCACTTGCATGCTATAGCACAAGAAATGTGGAACACCTGGCAGGCAGATTTTCTGTGGTTCTCACTTTCACTCCCACCATGAGGCAAAATGAGACATTAAAAGGCAGAGTAGTTTCAATATTAATGCAGCCAGATCCTATCTAATGCCAGCACAGACCAGGCCACTCTTCTCAATCAGGGATTCCCAACAAGTAGCACCTGAGCATACATTGCAAATGGTTACCAGTATGCCCACTCCTTCGGCCAGAGTCCTGGGCCCAATACCAGTCAGCTTACGAATAGTGCCATTTTCTAAGTGCCACTCAAGGGAGAGGCTAAGCAATGATCCTGATCCCTTATAAGGGACTAATCCAGGATGTACTTCAGAGTGTACATATATGCTTCAGTCAAAGGATTCTTCTTTGCAAGCAGCCCAAAAGAAAATGGTAGCAGGATCTTGAAGCAATTAGCTTTCAGAGCCCTGGATCACTGTTGGTCTGCCTCTTACTGTTTTCCCATTGCCTATCAACAGAGTAAAAATAAATTATAAATTCTAGCTATGTCCCAGACATTGTGACATACAATCTTTTGTGGCTTTGCTCACTGAATCCTCAGAAGTTCTATATGGTAAGAAGTATGAATATTATTATCTCTGTTTTATGAGAAATATGAGAAAATAAAGGCAAAAGGTGATTAACTTGGCAAAGGTCAGCCAGCTATGTGGCAGAGGACTTCATCTAGGCATGGCCCAGGGGTTATTAAACCATGCCCCACCTTCCCTACATCCTCCTCACTCCCCCAACAGCCTGTTTGTATATGGCAGAGAATGATATGTATATGCTTAATGGGTCATGAAAAGCAATAAAAAATATGTAACAGATACTCTTTGTAGCCCAGAAAGCCTAAAATATTTACTATCTACCTCTTAACAGAAAAGGTTTGCCAACCTCTCAATTCTAGACCAGTGGTTCTCCAAATGTGGTCCCAAACTCAGTAACGGCAGCATCACCAGTGAGAAATGTGAATTCTCAGGCCCCACCCACACCCACTGAATCAGCAACTGAGGAGATGTGGTCCGCAGCCTATACTTTAACAAGCCTCAAGGTGATTCTGATGCACACACAAGTTTCAGAGCCCTTGACCAGGCAGCCTGATTCCAGACCCATACATTCTGTCACTATTCAACACCCACCACAATGCCCATTAAAATGAGGCTCAACCTCTGCCTTGTACTATCACAACATAAGTTCCTCTGCCCCATCACACCCCTCTCCCGCTACATACCTGCTGGTCTGCTCATCACCATAAACCCTGCACATGCTTCCTGAGAGGCTTCCCAGTCTTCATTCGGCTGCTCCTCCCACCCAGCGGGCACATGAGTGCTCTCTATTATGCTGACAATCAAACCCAGCCTGTTTGCCAGACCCCAGCTCCAGTCCCACCTGCCTCAGACCACTTTCCCCAGGGCTCCAGCCTGCAGTGTTCCTTTCCTAGTCTTACAACACTTCTCTGACAATGGAATACTATTCAATCAGAAAAAGAGAGAGAAATCCTGTCTTTTGCAGCAACAGGGATAAACCTGAAGGACATTATGCTAAATGAAATAATCCAGGCACAGAAAGGCAAATACCGTACAATCTCACATGCAGAAGCTAAAAAGTTGCTATCATAGGAGATAACAGAACAGTGGTTACCAGGGGTGGGAAGGAGAGAGGGGGATGAGGAGGGAGTGGTCAATGGGTAAAAAGTTACATTTAGAAGGAATAAGTTGTGGTGTTCTATTGCACAGCAAGGTGACTATGGTTAATAATAACGTATATTTCTAAAAGAGACAATTTTAACTGTTCTCACCACAAAAGTAATGATAATTATTTGGGGGTGATGTGCATGCTAACTACCCTAATTTGATCATTTCAAAATGTATATGTGGATTGAATCTCACATGGTACTCCACTATTATGTATAATTATTGTATCAAATTTAAAAAAAAATTTTAAACAGGGAATAAAGGAGTATTATGAGTTAAAAACACCTGTCTACCTTGGATTGTTTAAAGTTTCTATGTGGGACTCTATGACATCCTTTAGGGAGCCCCTCCCCACACACACACCTTCTCAGCGAAAGGCACTGACCACAGTGGCACAATAAAGTATCTGCTAAATGAATATGTTACCTAGGGCACTACAGCACTTTATTCAGCCCTTCTAACTGCAGGCCAGCCAACCAGCACCTGCCCTCTTTCCTTCCTCCACTCTGCTCCACGTCAAGTCTATATTGAGCATGAGCTGCCATCAGGCCCTGGTGACTGAACAGTGAACAAGATGGAGTTTCTATCCCATGGAGCTGACACTCTGAAAGCCACATTATGAACTAGGTGCTGCACCTTGCTCCAAGGGAATTTGCTTTTTTTTGGGGGGGGATAACCCATACTCATTACTCACTACTTAATTTTACCCCAGGGCTGAAGGAATTTTCCTAGGGCAAGCCAATGAGGTGTTATATCAAAAAAGGTGATTTTCTTTCACTATTTTAGTAAAGAGCCCGAATCATTGGTAGGAATTAGCTGTCCACTTTCAGACAGGAAACCCCACTCTACTTCCTCAATTAACCCTACTGAATAGGCTGCTCAAGCTGTGGAGTTAAAACAAACGAAAGATCAAGGGCTAGGAACTGAACGATAGCTTCCTTAGAAGGTAGAAGGCTTCTTCTCTGCCCTTGCCTTGGAGAGGGTCAGACACATCCAGATGGTGTATCAGAGGGGCAAAGAGATGGCCAAAAAATCTCAGCCTAGGTAAAATTATCCCAGTTCAGAGACATGCAAATTTGAAGTGGAAATCCCTAGCTATGAGGAGTTCAGAGTACAGTTCTGATTAGTGAGGGCCCAGATTTTAAGTGACTATAGAAGTGCCAGGAAACTTCTCTTCTCCAGTGGTACTTAGAGCTTGAAATAATAGAAACAATATCAGCATACACACAGCACACACAGAGAATCACAGAATGCATCTCTACAATTCCTATTAAGATGACAGAACTTAAGACTTTTCAAAAGCAGTATTCAGGAGACACCCCTATCTCTCACAGTAACAGGTGGACAATGAGGAGGAAAATGAACAGCCATCCTCATAATAGTCTTGGTGCCACAAAATGACAATGAAGATCATCAGGAATGACCAGACAATTAATGATGAAGCCCTAGACTAACAGTGATCAAGAAGTTGTTGCTGGAGCTAAGAAGATGCCTACCTCCAGACCTTCTAACGGCTGGGTCCTCTAGCTAAGTCATCCAATGGGCACAGTGGGACTTTACAGTAGATCTCAGAAGACCTTGTTGCCAACCAGAGTAATGTCAGCTCATGGCTGTGACTTCATCAGTTCACCTCCAGAAAAAAGTTTGCACCAAGTCTGTTTGCAGAATTAGCCACCTCCATATGCATCCCCTCTATCCTCCTACTTCCTAAAAGAGTAGCAATCACCTTGTTCCTTCCCACTCACACCTCAACACAACAAAATCATCTTCAACCTTTCTAAAGATGGTTAGAGATCTCTGGCAAAGAAATGTGTCAATTCTCCTGAAGAAAAAAAAAAAGCACATGAAAAGATGCTCAACATCATTAGTCATTAAAGGAAATGCAAATCAAAACCACAATGAGATACTAATTTCACACTCATAAGGACATACAGATAAGAACAAGTGCCGGTGAAGATGTGGAGAAATTGGAACCCTCATCTACCACTGGTGGGAATGTCAAATGGCGCAGCCAGTGTGGGAAATAATCTGGCAGTACCTCAAATAGTTAAACATGGAGTTACCGTATGATCCAAACAATTCTGCTTTTAGGAATTCTCCCAAGAGAAATGAAAATACATGTCTACACAAAAACTTGTACACAGAAGTACTCAGCAGCAGTATCCATACTCAGCAGCATTATCCATAATAAACAAAACTAAAACCAGCCTAATGTGCATCAACTGAGAAAATGGAAACAAAACTGCCATATCCATGCAATTAAATATTATCTGGCTATAAAAAGGAATGAAATGATTATGCTACACATAGATGACTCTTAAGAACATTATACTAAGCGAAAAAAATAACAAAAAACACATATTGCATGATTCCATTGATATTAAATGTCTAGAATAGGCAAATCTGTAAAGGCAGAAAATACATTAGTACTTGCTTAGGGCTGGGGTATGGAGAAAGGAGGAAATGAGAGGTGATAGGTAAGGTGTATAGGGTTTTTCTAGGGGGTAACAAAAAGGTTCTAAAATTGTGGTGATGGGAGCATAATTCTGTGGACATACCAAAAGCCATGGAGTTGTATACTTTTAAATAGAAGGATGGTATGATATGTGTATCATATCTCAAAAAAAAAAACTTAAAAAAAAAAAGAAAAAAAAAAAAAACAAGTCCACCTCTAAAGCTATGGGGAAAAGGAGGAGTTTGGCTTAGAGCAGGCAGATGAGTGTCATGGGCCTAGCACAGCCAAGACCAGGGCAGGAACTAAGGGCTGGCCACGGGCCTAGCAACAGAAGGAAATCACAGTGATCTACTTCCAGTTCACCACATATGACCGCTCTTATAACCTCTGGATCAACCTTACAGGCCTAGCAACAGAAGGAAATCACAGTGATCTACTTCCAGTTCACCACATATGGCCGCTCTTATAACCTCTGGATCAACCTTACAGGCCTCCCTTCAGAAGGCTCCTGGCCCACCTTGTCTGGCAAATGCCAATTTCTCAACCCACCTGAGAACACTAAGCAGCAGCTCAGTTCCAATGGAGTGAGAACCAGACCAATGAAGCAGTTCTTCCAGGTGGCCATCCAACATCCCTGGAGGCCCTATTTCTGACACAAGGGCCTGCCTCCTTAGAGGATAAACAAAGGCAGAAATGCCCATCCCTTCAGAAGCAATGCCAGCCCCAAGCAGAGATTTGGTCTTTTCCAATAGCCCTGCAGGACAATACCATCCCATGCGCCACATTCACACAGGACAGTGCTGCTTTAACTCAGTGATTCCCAGACCTCTCTGTCCTCACTGTGTACCACCTGAGCTACTTCATAGTCATCATTAAATGGTGGCTAAGGAGCCTACATTTAGCTTCATCCTGTACAGTAACCTTCAAGAAATCCTAAGTCACTGTGTCCACCCAATTTCCTTGGAAAATCCCACCAACATCTCCAGCCTCCAATCTCACCCCACCTCCTGCATAAAGCCTCCAGGGGCTCCCTAGACTGAGGAGAGCTCCCCTTCCATAGAGTACTCGTAACTCATAGCAGTTCGTGCTCCTTCCTTGCTCTACAGGACAATCCCATTTCATCTCGCCTATGGGGTCTGTGAGGCCCCCAAAGACAAGAAATGCCGGCAATGGCCATGCCTTGCACACAGAGGGTGGTCATTAAGTATTTGCTAGATGAAAGGACAGGATGGTGGAAATGAGGTGAAGAAATGCAAATTAGCAAAGACCTCCAAGACCTCCTTCTGGTCACAGAAACTGGGCATTCTGACACTACATTTGCACCTTACCTTTTGCAAGATTTTACCCTTAGTAGTGAAACTCTTGAAGAGGCAGGGTTAAACTAAAGTGGATGTAGTGGTAGTCAGGTATTAACAGAGAAGAAAACTGCAAAAAAACACTCCAGAAGAAAATTCTAGGTGGGCAGGGCAGTGAGATTACAGAAACAAAATATGTCTAAGACAAGGGATGGAGGGGAAAGTACCCAGGAACCTTTCTCGGAGGCCACTTGTCTTGTCACTGTTATGCTGAGAAGATCACAGGAAATAACACCTGAAAGGGTGAAAAGGAGGAACTGAGAGAACCTTGCATCAAAAACCTGAAAATCTCTGATCTGCAGCTTGTTCTGCCATTGGCATTGTGTGTTCCTAAGTGTGTCCATCTCGGTTTCCGCATGTATAACATGGAGAAAGTCCTAGAAACACAGAACACTGTTAGAGCCGGAGGAGTGGGGTGAGCAACTGAGTTATTGGTTCTCAAACTGTGCTCCAAAGAACATCAAAGATTCATTCACAGAGATGTTCCAGAGGTTCCACAAATGTTTCATTTGACTTTTGGTTTTGTTTAAAATGTTTTTAAACATTTTTCAAAAAAAGTTTGACATGCCGAATCCTAAGATACTAGAGACAATCAATATACGTATCAATTTATATCGCAGAGACTCAGCAAAACTTCCCTGGCTACCTCCATACATTGGAGTTTGAACTTCAAATTTCCACCTTATTGGTCACAAAACTAATGCTCAGTAGTGGTCTAGTTTACATTTTTTTTTTAATTCAGGCCTAGGTTATCTATTCACATGAAATTGTATGACAAAAAAGCACTACCCTAATTAAATGCCAGGTGAGAGTTGGTCATACATCTTGAAGTTCCAAGGCTGCTTGCCTGACTCCCATATTTTAAGTGGCAACTGTCTTTAGATGTTGTAATTCAACTTTGAAACAATTTCTACTACTTCTCTTTTCAGCCTCCATCTTAATTTACACTAAAAGCAACTTAGAGTGCTTGGTAAATTATTTTTTAAAATGATAGCCACTCCCATTCATAATTGGATGAATATGGACTGCTTCTACTCTGAACCAAAACAGTGCAGAAATCAACTGGGTGCTAACCTTGCATTGACTGCACAACCTCTTACCAAACTCCTGGTTTTGTGCTCACCACAGAACCACATCTCCCTGGTCTAACAATCAACTTTAACAGGAAATATGATAAATTAAAATGCATAAAATACCTTTTTACAGACTGGAAGTCAACGTCTGGTTTTGCTTAGGAAAACATCAAATGCAAACCCTCAATTTACAGAGGAAGACCCTGTGGCCAGAAAATGTTATGTTTTCCAGTTAGAATCAGAATCAAACCAGCACCCCATTCCTGCCTCCTAATACTACATGGCCTCCGCCAAACCAAGCTGAGTCTACCAGCTGCATGCGGAAACTCAGAAAGGAAGAGGCCTCTCCGTATGGAACACAAAACAGAAACCGAAGTCCAGTACTATTAAGAAGCCGTGAGTCTAATGCAATGTCCCACCAACCTCACGGGTTGAATCAACACATGAAAGGGAGAAAAATACACATTTACAGGATTACTGGTGTAAGAAAGACAGATGGAACGGGGACGGTGGTGGGGGGCAGTCTTCATCTAAATACAGTTGGTGTTAAAAGGAGAAGCAGAGGAGGAGGAAGGGACAGGCAAAGCAGCTTTCTCTTCTAAAATAAATCCAAATTCCTGGGAAGAAGCTCTGAGGTCATTCACTCCCCCAGATGGCCCAGTGCCACCAACCTGATAGAGCCCACTCAGCAGGTGCCCAAAGCTCAACTGTGAATCCCTGACAGCTGTGATGCCACCAACTCTCTTCTAGCTCTAGGAAGCAAAGGAGCTCAAGAGCAGGCAGGGGTGCTGCCCAAGAAATAGGTATGAACAGACCTTTCACTTTCAGGACCTGGGTCCTTTTATTTATTTATTTATTTTATAAACAGGAAAAACACATTCTAAATGAAAACAGTCTGCTCCCTTTGGAACTGGCTAAACTAGTCTTATTTTAATTAACTAGCTGAAAGACACCAGCTAAAAACAGCACACCTTTGCTATCTTGGAAAGACTCTTTGAATATCTGGGTTTTAAACAGCCCATCCCCTCTTACATTTGAAGTGATCAAAGCAAGACAGTCCTGTACCCAGAGTTTTAATTCATTATGCTACACTTGCATTTTTCCTGTGGGCAGAGAAAGGAAAACCTCCAATGCCACCCACCTGAAGCGCATATTTGTCTTGCAGTTACACCATCCACTCAGTGGAGTTCAGGGCTCCATATCTGGCATCAATAGCAAAATAAATTTCCAAACACTGTAACAGGGCTGGTGAATCTGGGTCCAGAACATGCACTCTTCTTCCTGTCCTCTCTATTCCCAGGTTCCGCCACACCTACCCCAGCTGTTCTCTGACATTCACAGGTATAAAGAAGACAGATGGAAAGGGGATGGGGGTAGTCTTCACCTAAATACAGTTGGTGTTAAAAGGAGAAGCAGAGGAGGAGGAAGGGACAGGCAAAGCAGCTTTAGAGGCAAAGCCGGACACTAGAGGGCCTGGATGGGGTAAGAGAAAACCAACATTTGATGATTTTATCCTGACTTAGTCTCTTGGATGTGTACATTACTGGCAGGTGGACAAAAGGGAAAGAGGACAAGAGTGAGAAGGAAGCTGTGGTTGCTGGAGCAGATAAGATCTTCACATGTTCTATGAGTTTCATTCACCAGGCGCATACGATATTCACAGTTGACAGAATTTCCTAACAACAAAAAAAGGCAACAGCGGTAACTCCAAGAATTCTGAGGGGCTGGGCGCGGTGGCTCACGCCTGTAATCCCAGCACTTTGGGAGGCCGAGGGGGCGGATCACGAGGTTGGGAGGTCGAAACCGTCCTGGCTAACATGGTGAAACCCCGTCTCTACTAAAAATACAAAAAATTAGCTGGGCGTGGTAGTGGGCGCCTGTAGTCCCAGCTACTCGGGAGGCTGAGGCAGGAGAATGGCGTGAACCCGGGAGGCGGAGCTTGCAGTGAGCCGAGATCGCGCCACTGCACTCCAGCCTGGGCGACAGAGCAAGACGCTGCTTCAAAAAATAATAATAATAATAATTCTGAAAACAACTACTAAACCAAAACAAAACACGGGTCCCTGAAAAATGAAATAAATCACTTTAATCCAATGTTTCTCAATCTTTGCACAATTGACATATGGGTCTGAATAATTTTTTTGTTGTGGGAAACTATTAGAGGTTTAGCAGCATTGCTGGCCTCTAGCCACTAGATGCCATTAGAGCCCTCCAATAACCCTCTATAACTAGAGGGTTGTGACAATCGAAAAACGTCTCTCAATGCTGCCAAAACTGCCTCGGTTGAGAGGGACTGCCTTACCAATCAACAGGATCTTATTCACCCACTGGAAGATGCTCAGACAGGTTCTGCCCATGTAACTAGAATGCAGAGTGAGAGAGAAGCAGACCAAGGTGAACCTGGGAGTCCATCACCACCCCTGAAGACCAGCAGGCTCAGAAGCCTGTGCTGAGGCTGTGGAAGGCCTCAGAGTGAAGGAAGGTGGCCGACTGCTGACGCTGTCTCAAGGTGACTGATAAATGAGTCTCATTTTCTCCACATCTCTCAGTGCTGTCTGGGCACTAACTGAGAATCTCATTCCTAGGCTAGCTGTGCCCAATTTACTAATGAGTATTAAGGCACTAGGCCTCTGCTCCAAAGACCTAGTCCATAAATCAATAAGCATAGGGAAGAAGGCTTTGAGCAAGACCAAATCTGGATGATGCTTTATCAGACAGCCATTAAAAAAAAAAAAAAAAAACGCTAGGATTGTCACCTGGCATCCGGCCCAGGAAACCATGAACAGGCTTTAAGATAGGTCAATAATGACTCTCTAAGAAGAAAGAAAGAATTGTCTGTGAAAAGATCACACAGCATGTCAATTTGTCAGGTAGGTCTCCTTAATGTCGAATGAAAATACTCAAAAGATTTGCTTCCACTCTCAAAGGACAGTAAAGCCACAAAGAAATTTTATAATAAGTGTAAAATGCACCTTTTCTCTGAGGATCAGACTTCTGGCAACACTCTACATCTAGAAAAAAACCAAGAATGACAACAGGCCAAAATGGCCCCAGTAATAAAGAAAATCACAGTCACAAAAATCCCCACACTTATTTCAAAAATATGGGTAATGCCTTCAAGATACAGCTCATTATTTCCAAATGCTTCCTAAGCCCTCCAGCCCAATTACCCCGACCTCTAGTACCCCTCTCCTCCACCTTGGGAGGAGCACAGGCTGGGTGCTGGCCTACCCCAGGAGTGTTCTAGCTGCCCTATTTGCAGAAAAGGGACAGTCCTCCCCAAATCTGATTTGGTTAAAAAAATGAACTAGCTAAGCAGTGAAGAAATACATATGTGTGCACACACATGCACAATCTGAAGTGACCACTGGGACTTATCCAACTTAACCTTATAAAGAATTTCTCATTACTTCTAAAATAAGGCTACAGTAGTCAAGCCACTCAATCACACAGCCCTAAGCTTTAACAGACCCAGAGTCATAAAAGTCAAGATCTGAATTTTCTTAGGGAAGAAATCATTGGTTAGATGCTGGCTGATAAGTTCACTCGTTCCTTAATGTATATACCAAGGTCAGCTCTCCCAAACACTGCAAATAACTTGGGTCAGCCTGACCGGTTTCTGGTCACAAACCCTCAGTTTGCACAAATGATAAGCCAGCTCCAGTTAAAAATGGAGCTTCTCAGGAGAGTTTCTTGCCCTCAGAGCTTAGGACTGACTAAACCAGGACCTCCCAACTATGATGTACATAGAATCACCTGGACTGCTCTTTAAAAAATAGAGATGCCCAGCTATCACACCCAAAGATTTTGATTTACTTTGTCTGAGGTGTGGCCCAAGCAGAGGTATTTTTATTTTAAGCTGCTTAGATGATTTTAATACACAGCCAGCCATGAGAATATTTAAAAGACATTCTATAACAACTCTATTGGCCCTATCTAGTGAAACCCAAAATGTGATCCATTCTAGAATTTTAAGAGGTAAACTCTCTGCTCTTCTCCCACCCCACAAATGCAGAGTCACTGGCTTACTAGATAATTCATCTACCAAGGTAGGCTTGTTTTCTCCTTAAAGGAATCACAAACTGGTCTTAGGCCAATGCCCTGCCTGAACAGCCAGACTTTCAATAGCTAGTCTACCACAGAGCCTTGTTAGATCATCCCACACTATGGAAGGACTTGTAGAGAATAATGCTGAACTAATACAGCTTTTATTAACCTCTCCTGGGCATTTGGCTCCAAAGATGAGAAATGATTTGAGGCTAGCCTAACAGCCTCAATGTCTACAATGCTTTTAGCAACTAGCACCTCTACAACATTGCTACTTGAACACTCATCTATGGAAAGGTAGCACTGAAATGATCTGGCAGGTTGTTAAAAATGCAGAATCTTAGGCCCAATCCCAAAACAATAGAATCCACTGGTGTTTATAACCAGACTGCAAGGTTACTTGTTTTCACATGAGAAGCACTGCTTTTTATCTTATCTAGGATAGTAAGAGCAGGGGCAGATCAGATCCTGATTTCCAGTGGAGGATCACAGAGAACATGGCACAATTCTCCTTTTCATAACACGTACGGAACTTATATTACTTTTGAATAAACTGGATGTACATCCTACTGACACATATCCAGCTGAGATGAGCATTATATACATAAATGGCATAATTTAATCACTGTGAACTAGGAGTGCTTATAGGACAACTGGTCCTACTTTCTAGTTGCTGACAAAAAGCAAATGTTTTGATCCATTAGGTTAAAATTGAAGACACAGTTTGGATACATGTTTTCCAAACATCTAACTCTGATAAAGCAGTAATTCCACACAGCAAAGCGCCTTATGCAGCTACCCAACACACATCTTGCACTGCTCAAAGTTCAACATCATGGGGGTTTGAGTTTTTGTTGTTTTATAATCCAAAGTGCTCTCTTTAGAACAAGTGCTTTGCAATCACAAGTACTTTCCCAGTTGACTTCAAAGTGAAATAGCCTTCAACTGAGATAAGCATGCTCATTAGGTGCCTTAATTCTGCATAAGAGTATTTCAACCAATAGTTAGAAGTTTCTGGAAATGATTCTAATTCCGATATTTCCGGGGTACTTCAGTGACTTCATAGCCCCTGAAAGTCTTTCAAAGTTTGGTTGAAAGAAATTATATTGAAACGTGACTTAAGGGATACACAATCCATCCATTGCTCTAGGTCGGCTTTGCCCAACCTCTTATGACCAGTGAGGCTTTTAACAGTAATATATGATCTCTCACTCATACACACACACACTCCCATCCCTTAGGAACTTTTCAGTCATTTCTCAGTGTTTACATATATATGAGAAAGACAGGGTATTAAAGTCATAATCCATTTCTGAAACAAGGTATTGAAAGTTTACGAAGTTCATTTTGATACCATCTTAGCTAATGTTCCAAATGATTAATGGCAAATTACCATTTGCCCATTTAACCTGTAACACACAGCATTCAACTTAATTATGTCGGTAAAAAAGTATAATTTGTCAATAAAATTCATTCTGAATTTATATACTTGTTAGTACATATTTGGTGTGGGGACCAAATGCATATTCAAAACAGAGAGCAATCTACTTACCACCCCCAACTCGACAAAATGTCCCATGTTTGCATTTCTTATATCTGGACTTCAAAACAAATCAAAGAGTTTATAAGAGAACTCATTGCCTCCTTTGAACATGTTTTCTGGCAGAATGTTCACCCGTTTCCCAGGAAGAAACCATAGTGGGGAATTATGCCTGCTCCTTCTTTGGGGTACTCACAGTTCTCCCAGAGGGGGAAGGACAGGATTTCAGCTTGAAAAGGCTGCTGGACACACTCTCTGTTCCTGCTCCCACAGGTTAAATGGGCAGAGCCCACCCACAGATGCTCAGCCATCACCTGGGTGGCTATGAAGATTACATTTAGGGTGAATAAGGAAGCCTTACATCCAAAACACATCTCCCAACTTTGCTCTACACTAATAAAACTGGTATTGTATTTTAATTTTTGTCTAGCTTCTTCTGTTTCCTCTAGTTCAGAATCCAGAAGGGAGGAAGGATGTGATTAATTGCCATCTCCAATACCTTGAAAGTTTATTTTTAAATATTTTTTCCAGTTCTGTTTCTAAATATCAGGCTAAGACAGGTGGTTTTCCAGCAGCTATTTGAAAGCATTTCTCCACAAATAACACAATGCAGGTGTATGAATCTTTAGTCCTAATAAATTAAAAGACAAAATGAATATAACAGTCATAATATTTTCTATTTCTAAATATTGATTTTTAAAAAAATACTATCAGATATGCCAAAAGGTTTCAGATGAATGCAACTTTTGACTACAGAGAAAATAGCATGAGGAAAATCAACAGAATTCTCATATACTCCTCAATAATTTATACTTCAATTTAACTTTTCCTAATGCATCCTGTCTTTAAACAACACTCCCTTAAGAACATAAATTTTTTTTATTATAATGTAACATATAATGGTCCAAAACCTCACAGACTGCTAGTACAGATCACTCTTCCGACTGCAACTAACCACCATATCCAAGCTCTTAATAAATACTGGTAGGCTTTCACTCTTCCGTCTTAAGGGGAGATCAGAAATTATATACGTAAATACATACTTTATGTCCTTCAAACATACAAATGGTAAAAAAAAAAAAAAAAAAATCACTTTCATTTTAGAATGAAAGCTCAGGGCACCCTCAAAAATCCCTAGGGGGTGAGAGCCACCAGATGGGAATCACTGCTCTAGCTGTTCCAAATTCCTGCATCTGGCCTGACCCTGGAACAAACGTCTTATAAGAGATCTTCAAAGAATGCGTATTTGACCTTAAATATAAAGCAGTAAAAGAAAGAAGAGAAAGGCCAGGTGAAACACACCATTGGGTTTACTGTAAACATGTCAAAGGTTTTGCTCATTATACACTTTATGTATCCATGAAGACTTCGGAAGAAATTTTTTTTCATCTTCATATCAAGAATATTCATCTAGGTATCTGAACAACCAGTTGGATTTTACTAGATCAACACACTACAACATAACTGACAGTGCTTCTCTCTTCAAGAAGGCTGGCAAGGAAACCTCACCATCCACTTTCAGGAAGTAAAGTGGACTCACTAATCTTTTGTATAAATCCCACTCCTGACTCATTTTCCTACTCTCTTCTCCTTGTCTTTTTTCTTACTTAATGGTAAATGTATTTTTATCTTCTTGTATTATGTTTTACTCCTTTTTGGAACATATCATAATTAAACAAAAAGAGCAAGATAGCTATGGTAGGCAGAATACCAGCCCCCGAGATCCATCCACATCCTCATCCCCAGGACATACATGGCAAAGGGAAATCAAGGTATTAGATGGAATTAAGGTTAATCAGCTGACCTTAAAAGGGGAAAAAAGAGTCTAGACTACCCAGGTGGGCTCAATGTCATCACATGGTCATTAGAAGTGGAAGAGGGAGTCAGAGGGTAGGTAAGAAGGATGTCAACAGTCTCTCCTCAAGACGGCTCAGACTATTAAGTGATTTGCATAAATCAAGGTTATTGATTTAACAAGTCTGGTTACTTGGTTTCTCTGGTAACCTTTGGTTCTATTCTAGTAGTAATCAGATTAGGAATTTAAGAAGAATGAGGGAGCTCCCTAACAAAGGTGACAGCCCCAAAAGTAATTGATAATACTGAGGGGGAAACCCCAAGATACATAGAGCAGAAAAGAACAGGGCCGGGCGCGGTGGCTCACGCCTGTAATCCCAACACTTTGGGAGGCTGAGGCGGGTGGATCATGAGGTCAAGGAGATCGAGACCATCCTGGCTAACACGGTGAAACCCTGCCTCTACTAAAAATACAAAAAATTAGCCACGTGTGGTGGCATGTGCCTGTAGTCTCAGCTACTCGGGAGGCTGAGGCAGGAGAATCGCTTGAACCTGAGAGTCAGAGGTTGCAGTGAGCTGAGATGGCGCCACTGCACTCCTGCCTGGGTGACAGAGCAAGACTCTTGTCTCAAAACAAAAATAAATAAATAAATAAAACACGTTTAGGGCAATATTTCTTTTTTTGTTGTTGTTTGTTTTTGAGTCAGAGTTTCACTTTTGTCGCCCAGGCTGGAGTACAGTAGTGGCGTGATCTCGGCTCACCGCAACCTCCACCTCCTGGGTTCTAGCGATTCTCCCGCCTCAGCCTCCCCAGTAGCTGGGATTACAGGCATGCGCCACCATGCCTGGCTAATTTCGTATTTTTAGTAGAGACAGAGTTTCACCATGTTGGCCAGACTGGTCTTGAACTCCTGATCTCAGCTGATCTGCCCGTCTCAGCCTCCCAAAGTACTGGGATTATAGGTGTGAGCCACCACGCTTGGCCTAGGGCCATATTTCATCAGGGCAACAGCCTTATATATCTCAGAACTGCCTGGAAGCATCGCACAATGACACCACATCTTTCCTAAACAGGATGTAATACAGATTTGTGGGATGAACCCAGAAAAGTCTTATAGCTGAACTCCTGAAAAGGATACATAAATAAGACATGACGAGGATGGGGAAAGCACAGATAAGGTCAAAGGCCACATGTGTCATTTGCTATCACAATGCTTCTCCTCTGAACCTCTCCTTTATGTTTCCACCTAACTTTATGCTCTATGAAGGTAAGATGATCTTAATTACCACTATAAGAAAAGCTAACAATTACGGACCATGATCCTTAACAGACTTTCTCTCTTCTAATGCTTACTCTAAGCCTGTGAAGTAGGTGCTGACCATCTCCATTTAGAGTAGGGAAAATTGAGGCACAAAGAACTAAGCAATCTGTTCAATGTCACACAGCTACCAGGTAGTACAGCTGTTGTAGACTGGGCATCAGGCTCTTTAATCAGTGTTCTCTAGTGCCTCAGTACCTCTCAGAGAGCTTCAGACTTAGAAGGTCTCCAAACTTATGAAATGAATAAATGGAACAAGTCTAGAAAAAAAAAGAGAGGAGGCCGGGCGTGGTGGCTCATGCCTGTAATCCCAGCACTTTGGGAAGTCAAGGTGGGCGGATCACAAGGTCAGGAGTTGGAGACCAGGCTGGCCAACATGGTGAAACCCCATCTTTACTAAAAATACAAAAATTAGCTGAGCGTGGTGACACACGTCTGTAATCCAGCTACTCGGGAGGTTGAGGCAGGAGAATTGCTTGAACCCAGGAGGCAGAGGCTGCAGTGAGCCAAGATTGCACCACCGCACTCCAACCTGGGTGACAGAGCAAGACTCCATCTCAAAAAAAAACAAAAAAACAAAAAACTGCACTCCAACCTGGGCAACAGAGCAAGACTCCATCTCAAAAAAAAAAAAAAAAGAGAATTAAATCATTTATATAAGTTGAGTTCCTTTGAGTGATAGGCTTTCCCCCCCCGTTTCATCCAGGAAACTTTGCTAGTCAGCTATTTTCAAATGAGCCAGGTAGGTATTATGAATTCCCACCTGGGGAATGTTTCAAAAAGCAGTTTCTCCTTTATCCTCCTCCCCCAGTACTGCTTTCATCATTGCAGGTTTGGTTTATATCTGGAAATTTAAAAAGAAAACTTCCCAGATTATTCTGCAAACATTTACTCATATCTTTCCCCCAGCCAGTGGAGCATCTCTGCTAGGAGGTGTCTTGCCTCCCATGACAGACAGTAGAATCCAGAATGGCTGAGTGGGAAGTCTCACATGAGGGACTTAATTTCAAAGACATTAGGAGGCACAAGTAAAATTTAGGCAGTGAGCAAAACAATTCTTTTGGGGCTCAGCAGCCAAGTGCAGACCAAGAGGGTAAAAATTCACACACGCGTGCACACACACACACATACACATACATATACACTCCTTCTACATAACCTACCTATCTACCTACCTTAAACTTGCAGAGGCTATCCTGAGGAAAAGGAGAGATTACTAGCACATTTTGTTAGTTTAGAAAGATATCAAATCTTACTATTTTTCTCTTGCAATTATATCAAAGTGACATTAGAGTATCTTCCACAGGATGAAAACTATATAAAAGGGTGATAAGAGGCCAACTAGAGAGTTGCAACCTCATCAGACAAATATTCATGGAAGGGGCTTGCTGGGTGCTCCCAGTGATGCTAAAGTATTGAGGAGAAAACACCGAGGGTACAAGACAGAGTCCCTGCACTTAGAAACATCCTCCAACCATGCACACACCCACCACCACTCCCACAGAGCAGCCAGGACATGCTGAAATCAGGGGCCCTATTGGCGTGTCCCTGTATTAGTCTGTTCTCACACTGCTAATAAAGACATACCCGAGACTGGGTAATTTATAAAGGAAAGAGGTTTGACTCACAGTTCAGCATGGCTGCCGAGGCCTCAGGGAAGGGGAAGCAAACACGTCCTTCTTCACATGGTGGCAGCAAGAAGTGCCAAGCAAAAGGGGGGAAAGATCCTTATAAAACCATTAGATCTCTAAGAACTCACGATCACGAGAACAGCATGAGGGTAACCTCCTCTGTGATTAAATTACCTCCCATGACACGTGTGGATTATGGGAACTATTAAGATGAGATTTGGGTGGGGACACAGCCAAACCATATCAGAGACTCTTTTGGGCTGCAGAGAAGCCTCAAGAGGTTTCACGGAGATCCTGTGGCCTAAACTGGGTCTTATCCCTTCATATCCCTCCAACTAATCTCAAGGTCCAGGCTAAACACCAGTAATAAAAGGTGAAGAAAAAGAAGTTCCTGGAACCACTGCCTGCAAGCTCCAAGCTTTCTCTGCAGTCATGGGACCTGTGAAGAACAACTCTGAACACCGCGCAGAGTTACAGGGCTAGAGGCAGAGCTTTGAACGAGCCACATCTCAAAACTTTGGTTTTGTATGCCCATAAAATTAAGCAGCAGAAATAGGTGGTGTCTGAGGCTCTTCCATTTTCAACTTAACTGAGAAAAACAGGTCTATATTTTCCAGCTACTTGGATGTTTTCACTACTTCAGAATGGTAACACTCACAGCCTAGAATGTGATCGTGGTAGGAAGGGGAGGGGAAGCAACAGACAGAAACTGAGTTACAGTGAGAATTATAGATGAATGAAGTCATTATGCAAAACAGAAAACCAAAGCTAATTTGTGCCCCCTCCCCTTTTATCCCTTGCCTCAAATACACTAAATCTACGTCACTTGCCTCTCATGACCACTAGATTCATAAGCCCATTAAAAATACTTTTATAATCACTCCATGCAAAAAAAAAAAAAACCCTATTATTATAATGATTTAAATCCCTACAACAGTACAGCAGGATCTGGGGTGGGGAGAGTTTATTAATACCTTAGCAAAACGTGCCATGAATACATCATTTCGATATTCATTTTTTTAAAGTGCCCTGATTTTTCCCAGGGTGTTCAGTTAACATTTAGCTCATGGTGTTACTGGCCCTGTCAATTGGATTAGGTTATTTTCCTCAATTCCTCTGCTCTGTGGCTCTTCTCTCTCTCCATCAAAACCCACCCCAGGATCAAGCTGAGGTACTAGTTTCTCAACCCTCACTGGGTATCATGATCATATTGGAAGACTTTTTAAATACAAATGGTAGCCCTCCCCAAGATCATAATTCAATTGGTCTACACAGGGTCAGGAAAGCAGTATAATTTAAAGCAATCCCAAGAGACTCTAAGGTGCAGCCAGAGTTGAGAACTATTGATCTAAGATAACCACCTTCCCAGGCAGATAAGTGGGTAGAAGGGTACTGAGGGAAGAGAAACAGGTATGAGGTGGGGGAGCATGGCAGGGGAGATGGGGGCTGTGTTGAACCCAAGACCAGGCACCCCTCTGATAGGGCAGCCACTTCTCAGCTCTAACCACCAGACAACTTGAGCTAAGACAGCCTGGGTTAGCTAGATCTTTCAATTTTCCAAAGAAGCCAGAAACCCAGAGTTTTGGTCAAATCTGTGTATTTTTAAATGCTGGTGCTAATTTAGATTAAAAAAAAATTCTGGGTGGTCCAAATAAAACACATCTGCAACCTTCCTTACAACAACCACCCTAAGTACTTGAAGCTGGGGAGTCTTATAAAAAGACTGAGGCAAATATACAAGACCTTGAATTGAAAGCAGTTTACAATCTCACTCACCTGCTCAGTCCACCTCATGATAGGTGTCTGTCACTTTATCCTAATTGCTCAACTATTCTGGACTTTCTAAACAGCAGCTGGTATTGTTCTCAAATACTGACTTCTGCTAATCACTTTCAAAGGATTCCAGCCCTCATTCACCACCCAACACAAGCTTGTGACTTAGTCACACCTTATTGCTAATCCCAAGAAACAAAGGGAATTTAAAAGCACCTGGTGAGAGAGAAGCAGGCCTCAGAATCCAGAAAGCCTAAGTGACTTGCCCAGGGCCACAAAGACTGTCAAGGTAGGGTGAACAAATTTGTCCCCGTTGGTCACCCTAGTTGAAGGACAGAGCCACATTGCTGTGTCTTATGTATAGACCCCTATAGTCTTATAATTCTTGATATATACATACATTTGACTTTTAGCTTTATGATCTGCTCCCTGTTGAGATTCAAACTTCTGGAAGGAAGAGATTCAAATCTTTCTGTGAACTGACTACTTAATATTTGTTGGGAAAAGTCCTTGTAGCCCCCTTGGTTAATAAAGATGGCTGCTGGTGGTGCCCTTGCAAACTATAGGCATCACTGCTCTAGGAGTCTCTTGGAAGAACCCGTAAGTCTTGACTCCCACCAACCCCTGCCCCCAATCCCCAGCTTCCTTCTCAGCCCCCAACTACTTCATCACATCAATAACAAAGTATGAGAAACACAGAAAAATGAAACACATGAGCAACTTTCAACTGACTGTTTCCTTCTTTCTTTGGACCACAAAGTCTCCCTGCTCTAATGAGATTATTACCCATCATGAAAGGACATAGCATCTAGTGTTCTGATTTCTCCACTCAGAGATACACCTCAGAAGGCAGCTTCTCAGCTGTGAAAGAAGTTGGCCTTTGCAATCCTCTCTTAGAAACCTGCTTCGGAATTATTCAAGAGCCAGAGCCAAACCTAGGGTGTTGTGCATGAATAGAGAGGCAATCTGGTGTGGCAGAGAGGCTTGGGAATTAGATTCAGATTAAAATCTCTGCAATGACATAAGCCAGCCCTGTGCCCTCTTGAAGTTACAGAAATGAAGATCCAGTTTCCTTATCTGTAAACTGTCTACCTGCAGGGTTTAAATTTGCAAAGGGCCTAGTCTAGTGACCTATCCTTGATGAGAGTTACTGGAGAAGTCTCATGACTCCTACAATGAGCCCCAGAGGCCTCTGTGAGTAAGGTGGAAGGACCTAGTCTTCTGCCTGATCTAAATACATTAAGATCTGCCTTTGCTGACCTAGTTTTATTCTAAAGCAGTTGTGGTTTTCTTTCTCCCCTTCAGTTCCTTTTCTCAAAGGATGTAAGCATATCTGTGTGAAACACATAAAAAAAAATGCACCAAGTGTCAGCAAAATGTTACTGCAACTGATAAAAAGGAATTTTCTATCTTGTCCATCAGTTTTGATGAGGAAGCAAAGAAGACTAGCCCAATTCCTAGCATTGGTAAAGATTGCTACTTCAAAGAATTTTCTGGGTCAGCACCTAAAAGTCTGAAATCCATTCCACTGAATTCATTAAGACCCATAGTAATACCCCATCTCTCAAAGCAAAACTACACTCTGATTCATTGCATAGAGCCATTCCCTGGTAGACACTATATTTTAGACTTATGAATAAAACAAGTACAGAAAACAAAACAAAACACAAAACCAGCCCTGTACCCTTATATTTTACAATCTACATAAAACAAAGTCAGATTTACACATACCTGGAAAACAATTCACAATGACATAATTTTAAGCTAACTGAATCTTGGATTCAAGAAGAATCAATGTCTATACTATTCTTCTAGCATAAAACCTGTTGTGGCAGTTTTAACTTTTTAACTTAAGAAAGTTATGACCTTAGGTCACTAGATAGAATTACATTACTCAAATGTATTCTTGGCAAACTCTTTGGGGATATAATTCACTCTGCAAGGAAAAACTGGTAATTGCCACCAATATCTCACACACATGTACATACAAGACACACCATAACAACCATCACCCACAGAATCAAGAAGACCCACGCCATTCTTAAATAAAAATGTGTCCCAGTTAAGAAATAATCTAATATCTCAGGTTAGCAGGAAGTGCCACACTCCAACCTAGCAAGAAAAATGGGCATTAAAAAAAATTACATAGGTCTGTGGTCTATAAACAGTAACCTATTAGTATCAACTTACTAGTTTGGTATTGTAACAGAGCATGAAATTTGGGGAAAGATGGGTCCGTGGGTCTCTTTGTACTATTTTTACAATTTCCTGTGAAATTATTTCAAAATAAATTGTTTTCTAAGCATTACTTATTGGGTATTGTCCTGTTTGGGGAGATTTTTCAAGATGTAGAAGCTCTTTCCCAAGGCCCCTCTTCAGCTAATGGGTCCAGAATAGGACCTACACCTAAATACTTTGAAAAGGATTCTGGTTCCTAGATGATCTGAAACTCCTTCCCTGTTCAATAAGAACCACCACCAAATGGCAGGTAAATCACTGAAGACATTTAACAGTACTGAGGCCACCATATTTGATATTGGCTGCTGTGTAGAGGATGGGTTTGAAGGGTGGCTCATGAAAATCTGGGTAAGAAATGAGTCCAATAAAGGCCTGAACAGGGTAGTGGCAGTCCAGTCATAGTAAGTAAATAAACCAAATGCTAGAAATATGTAAGAGGTCAAATCAGCAGGACAGTGGGAAATGACTAACTGGAAGGAATGAGGGAAGACGAGGAGGAGGAGGAGGAGTATAGAATGACCACTAGGCTTCCAGCTTGGGCAGCTGAGGAAAAGGTGACATGTCATTCACCAAGACAGGAAAATGGAGGAGCTGGTCTGCGAGGGAGGATGGCTGCCTGAAGCTTCCACAGAGCAATAGTGCTATATCATATATTGCAGACAGAACCATCTTTGTCTAGAGAGGTAATTCCTTCTTCCTCAACTCACTGGGTGGAAAGTACCAGGGGACAGACAACTTGGCACAGCAGGCAAGAAGGACCAGCCACTACTCAGCCATGTCAGCCACTTGGCCCTGCCCTGGTCAGATCATTTTCACAGCCAGCCACAAACCCAGTCATCTTACCCCAAAATACCTCCAGTGGGTAGAGAGCTACTCAACCAAGCTGCTCCCCACAGGTTCTAGAGGGTCTGGGCTTCTAACATTTCTATTAAAAGAACTCCAGAGGGTGAATGAGGGAAATCATCCATCAAGAAATCAAGCAACTAATCATTTCACTTTGCCATAATCTCTTTGAGAAACAGTGTTCCAAAGTGAAAGGAAGAATTCCACATGAGAGGACATCAAGACAGCCTATGAAGATCTTGACATAGGAATTTGTACATTGCTGTACATTTACCACCCACCACAGAGGAATGCAGTTTATTTGATAATTATTTGTCTAGGTTATAAACCCTTTTTGTAACAGTTTACTGAGATATAATTCACATACCATACAATTAACCAATTTAAAATGTATAATATAATGGTTTTTACTGTGCTCAGACTTGTACAAGCATTACAACAATCAGCTTTACAACTTTTCTCCCATATAAGTGCCAACCAGGCTCAACTCTGCTTAGCTTCCAATATCAGAACAGATTGGACACATTCAAGGTAGTGTGGCTGTAGAGAGTCTCATATAACATTTTATCACACCCAAAAGAAACCCATACCCTTTAGCTACCACCTCCTAATCCCTCCTCCTCCCCACTCCAGCTCTAAGCAAGCACTCATCTACTTTAGTGTCTCTATAGATATGCCTATTCTGGACACTTGATATAAGTGGAATCATAATATGCAGTGTTCTTTGACAGCTTTCTTTCACAAGGTCCAATGTTGTAGCACATATCAGTACTTCATTTTGTTTATAGCCAAACAATATTCCATTGAATAGATGTATCACATTTTGTTGATCTATTCATCAGTTGATACTATTATGAATAAAACTGCTATGAGCATTTGTGTATGACTTGATGGGTGTGTGTGTGTGTGTGTGTGTGTGTGTGTGTGTTTTCATTCCCCTTAAGTATATACCTAGAAGTAGAATTACTGGGTCACATGATAACTCTGTATTTAACATTTTGAGGAACTGCTAAAATGTTTTCCACAGTAGCTACACCATTTTACACTCCTACCACCAGTGTATGAAGGTTCCAATTTCACCATATTCTTGCCAACGCTTATTTGTCTCTTTAACAATTTTTTAAATTGACAAATAATTGTACATAGTCAAGGGGTACATAGTGATGTTTTAATACATAGAATGTATAAAGAGCAGATTAGGGTAACTGCATAGCCATCATCTCAAACATTTACAATTTGTGTTGGCAAGGTTCAATATCCTATTTGAAACTATGTATCATGGCTAACTATAGTCAACCTACAGTGGTATGAAACACTAGAACTTATTTCACCTATCTAGCTGTAATTTGGTATCCTTTAACACAGGGGTCCCCAACCCCCAGGCAGTGGACCAGTACCAGTCCTTGGCCTGTTAGGAACTGGGCCACACAGCAGGAGGCAAGCAGCCAGCAAGTGAGTATCACCACCTGAGCTCCACCTCCTGTCATATCAGCGGTTGCATTAGATTCTCATTGGAGCACGAACCCTGTTGTGAACTGTGCATGTGAGGGATCCAGGTTGCACACTCCTTATGAGAATCTAATGCCTGATGATCTGAGGTGGAACAGTTTCATCCCAAAACAACCCCCTTCATCCGTGGAAAAATTATCCGCCATGAAACCAGTCCCTGGTGCCAGAAAGTTTGGGGGCTGCTGTTTTAGTAAATCTCTCCCTATCCTTCCCTTCCCCCATCTTTCCCATCCGTCTTTTTGATGACAGCCATCCTAACAGATGTAAAGTGCTATTTCATTGTGGTTTTGATTTCCATTTTCCTGCTGACTAAAGAGAGTGAGCATCTTATCTTTTCATGTACTTATTGATTATTTGTATTTCTTTTGGGGGGAATATCTGTTCAGATCCTTTGCTCATTTATTAATTGGCTTATCTGTCTTTGTCACTGAGTTGTAGGAGTTATTTACATATTCTAAATACAGGTCTCTTACCAGATATTATTTGCAAATATTTTCTCCCATTCTGTGGGTATGTTATGAATGTTCTATTTTCAATACATAATAGTGATACTTTTTTAGTTCATAAGATGATTTCATCCATGTCTGTCCAGTTATAAAGTACTAAAATGCATTTAAATCATTTTTCTAACAATTCATATCTCCATTTTCTGTGGCATTTTTAACATATATGGGCATATCCTGTAAGCTCCTTAATATATCAGTTATAGAATATTTTAAAAGATAAAACCATGACTTTTACAAATATAAAATAAACACATCAAAGATCTTATTTAGCTGATTAATTAATGCAGGAACCAGAAAGATGTTACAACAGGTCCAAAGAATACGAAACACACATGTGTGTAGGCAATCAGGAATGCCAATCTGTTAATATATAAAAATGCTTTTTGGGAGGGATCAATAATACCTCTACTGGGCAAAATTCATGTGCCATTCTACGAACAAGAACCATTTCCATTACTATCACTTTTCCTATAACTTGCCAAAATGTAAATCAGTCCAAAGAAAATGAAAGACACAGATAACCTAGAAGGTTGCATTAGATTTTAATCTGTTTTGCCCATTTCTGAGTCTTCCACAATTTTTCCTGATTTTTTTTTTTTGTAAGGTTTGTTCTATCAGTTAGGGTCCAATGAGAAGATGGAAAACATACTAATTTGAACAGGGAAAGATTAATATAAACAATTATTAACTACAACCTGAGATTCTGCTAACAAGATGTTGACTAGTAAGAAGTAATGCAAGGAACTCTAGATCATACAGAAAGGCCAGATATAAGGAGTAACCACTATCCCTCAGACTGAGAAAACATCCATGAAGAAGATGAAACATCCGTGAAAATACCCAGGTGGGGGACTGAGACCCTGACTTTGTTGGACAAGACACAACTACAACTCACTAGATGGCAGAAAAGTCACTGTGGTGCCCTCTATGGTGCAGGAAAGCTGATCACAGGGAGGTAGCACACTGGCAACACTCTGCTACAAGACACCCCAAGGGGGTGCCAGAGTAAGCTGCTGGCCACCACACATCATAAAAGAAGATCACCAGAGAGGACACACTGGAAGAGCCTTCCCAGAAACCACTGGAAAGCAGGAAGCAAAACTCTCTGCCTCCTGCAATGTTTCTCCAGCGCCCTCTACTGGGAAAGCTTAACATTGTACCAGCTGCAAAGGAAAAATATTCAAGAGGCCCAGATCCATTTTCACAGAGCAAGAAAAAGGGGTGAAGTTGAGAGGCCATAAATCAATAAATGGCATTTGTACTAGAGTCAAAAACATCTGGAAAATGTCAGATATTTATCCGGGAGAAAAACACTTGTTTATTCTCTGGCTAGAGGACCTTTTAGGCAACTAGGGCACCAAAAGTAAAAGTAAGGATTTTTATCAGGGCTTTTCTTACCCTATAATTTGCCAAAAGCTGACTCTAAGCATTTAAACATCTACAATGCTAAGAACAACTCTCAACTTTCCTGTGAAATCTGTCACTTTCCCCTTCCAAGAAACACCTTACTTTCCACTGCACCCATTCTTTTCTACCTTCCTAAACACACACACACACTCACACACTCATCACTAACACACAGTGTTCCCATGACTGGTCTCACACAAATGCTGTGAACTTCTGAAACTATGCCTTAAAACGACGACAAGAGGATCCCCACCTTTCCTCTTTTATCAAAAAGATTGCTCCTTCTGTAAAAATTTTTCCCATTTTGAGCTAAAATTCTCATATGGAAATCATCTCCTTGAGTCTGATATTTTCTGGGTCCAATTCTTCACTGTCTCGAGTATTTAAACCGGGCTGCATTCTGTCTACCTAATGTCTGGCAGGTGAGTGAAAAGCCTGCCAACCAGCCCTGTCTGGGTAAAATAATGTGGCTCATTCCCACCTGTTCTGCCCCAGAGCCATTGCCAAAACCATCTCATTACCACCACCAGCTGCCACTCCAAAGCTAATGGACAGTCTGAAGAATACAATGGTCCCTACCTGCCATGAACCAGAACTCTTTTGAGTCCATACAAGATGCTAAGAAAATCACAGCTGAAGAGGATCCTAGAGTAAACCAAGAGCCTTCCCTTCTTGAGAAAGCTTTCCCTCCCAAGGTCACACCCAGGAATGGGCAATGCAACTCAAAGGTACGTAGATATGTGTTAGTGTTTACCTTTTCCAGAATACAGCCTATCTATACCCATACTAACAAAGAGGTTTGAGAGGTATTATTTTTTATTTGTTTAAGGCAATAATTTGTAGCTCAGTATTTGAGTGCTCATACATGCTAAACTCTGCAGTGAATGAGTAAAAAGTCAAATCCTACCTGCCAGGAATAGCTAGTCTCTGAAGCTTACCACTGCAGATTCTCATCTTTGGCCTCAAGAGGAAGGAGCAACCAAAACAGAGTAGTAAGAAGACCATACCCAGAGCTCAATCCAGTATGGGCTTTTTTAACTATTTGTTTCCCCAAAGACAAGGAGCCACCCCAGGGTCAAGTTTCTCACTGTTGCAGTCCATAATTCACAAGGAGAGAAGAGGCAAAGCCCTGAAATACAGAGCCCAAGGATGTCTCTTATCAGTGGGAAAGAGTATGGGATGGCAGACGGGAGCCATTCTTTGTGTTATCACTGATGGGCCAGAGAGAACACAACACCAGTTACACTCATTGATAAGGATATACCCTTGGTATTTGAGGCTAAACTAGAAGTCAGAGGTTAGGAAGTTTATTAGTTACCAACACTTGAAAAACGGAGATTTCACATAAAAATCTGAGTTTCTGGCCTTTCCAAAAAAAAAAAAAAAACAATAGGACTATCTGGTACCACAGAACCATTTTCCTGTGAGACGACTTTGGCAGGAATGAAGAATTGGGGCATGGCTTTCCAATTTGCCACAGAACCCATGCAGGCTGCTTTACATGCCTGTGTGACCTGTCCAGCCCCTGCTGGTGTTTTAGTCATGTACTAAAGAACCATAAACCCCATAAGGGCAGGTCATGTCCGTTTTTATCTGTAAGCATATTTCAACACACTGCCTAGCATACAGTTCCCAGGAACTGTGCCTGCTAGGCGCTAGGGGCTCAAATCAAATAAATGACTGCATGAACTCTACCAGACCCTCTGTCTACACTAGCTCATTTCATTCTTAACATCATCTTGAAATATTTGCTTCCCATTTTACATGTGTGGTTCAGAGAATGAACTTCCAAAACCCATCTAGCTAGTAAATAACTATATGATTTCATCCCACGTTTATGTGACACCAAAGCAAAGGAGTATGTAAAAGCAAGCAGAAACACAGAAAAAGAATACAGGAAAAGCAAGTAGAGAGAAATATAGAAAAAGAACTTCTAGTTTTTAAGAAAAGGCAATAGGCTGATTGCAAACACTCTGGTTTCCCACATAGTCTTTGTTCCATACTTAGGGACAAAAAGTAGATATGTTATATGGTTATTGCATCTCTCTTCTGCAAAATTCTTAAGACATCTTGCATTAAGAGAGCCAAAATCCACCTGCTAAATCTTCAATTAGGGTTAATTCTACTACAAGGATTAGTGAACATGCATCAACTAGGCAATTTGGAAGGAAAAGCTTTAAAGATGTAAAGATAACATGCCTTCCATTTGAGTTCAAAGACAAAAAGAGAGGGTAGTCATTCCATTTAATGGAAAGCAGGAATCCTCAGCCAAGGCGCAGAGCAGAACAACCACTCAACAGTAAACACTCTTCTCCTAAGGCTACACACCAGCAGGTGGTAACTAAACAAACGACTGTTTAGGCTACTTAACATACAAAAGGTGCTATCATTCGGTTTGAAGAGGAATCAGGACAGCTCCCAGAAGAGGTCAAAAGTCTGGTAAAGCTCTAAAACAGTCTTTATCATATAAAGTTGTCCATCTATCCTAGTACAATGTTAGTGACACCCCAGCAGTGGGATAAAGAACTACAGGCTATTCTCTCTGGTCCCTTATGCTATCACGAGATATAGTTTATTGAGATAAAGTTTTCCCTTTACATATTTATCTCCTTGGACCAGACTTATCAAATGTAGAAGCATTGTCTTACTGCTTCTATCTCCAGCACCTCCTATAATGACTGTATACAATAGGCACTGTTATCTTCCCATCCTGAGACCTCATGGAAGATAATAAAGAATTCTTTTCCTGATCTATACACTTGCACGTGAATACCCACAGAAAGGTACAAAACCAAATCACATACTGACATATGGATATATAACTAGATCACTTTGTATTAGAATTTATCAAAAAAATGATAGAAAATCAGAACTTAAACTAAAACACGGCAAGGTCATGACCACAACACAATCGCTCTAAGATGTGGCCACCACCGCTGCCCATGAAACAGGCTGAGCCTATAACTGCTCCTTGAACATCACTGTTGTGTGACTCGTGTGAGGATCTGGTCATCCAGATTCTGAATCAGCAGGCCTAAGGAGACTGCATTTCTAACAAGTTCCCAGGTGTTGCTGAAACTGCCAGTTTGTGGCCCACCCTTGAGAACAAAGGATCTAGGAGCACCAGTGGGAACCCATAACCACCTTTGTTCCTTGCAGTGGACACCACATTCCTTGAGTTAGCAGAGCTCTTGTCACAGAGGACAGAGCCTGACGCGGTGCCTTCAGATTGGAAATTCCTCCCTATTTCCACCGCCTTTTTTTTTTTTTTTTTTTTAGACAGGGTCTCACTCTGTCACCCAGGCTGGCTTGCAGTAAGATCATAGCTCACTGAAGCCTCCGCCTCCCAGGCTCAAGCATTCCTCCACCTCAGCCTCCCAAGTAGCTGGGACTACAGGTGCACAACACCACACCTGGATAATTTTTGTATTTTTTGTAGAGATGGGGTTTCCCCATGTTTCCCTGGCTGGTCTTGAACTCCTGGGCTTAAGCGATCCTCCCACCTTGGTCTCCCAAAGTGCTGGGATTACAGGTATGAGCCTCCATGCCTGGCCTAGATTGGAAATTCCTAAGGCACCCAACGATCTTTGTCTTTTATTCCATTAAGCGTCTAACGTCTATTAGCAATCAACTCTAAGAGGTAAGAATTGGTACAGGCAGAAAACTCTCTACCATAGCTTTTTTTGGATGTCATAGTTTTGGAGACCTAGACTGGTGTAACTCCAAGTGCCTAGGCTTTATTTTTAAAAGAAACAGGTGTGTGTTCCTATCCTTTTCTTTCAGATCACTCATTATCATTTCAAATCTCTCAAGGGCTTTCTAAATAACCCAGGCCGGAGATCCTAATATTTGGGAGCCAGTGTTTAAGTAAAAGCTATAAACACTCTTCTCCCTCAAAATTCATGGATACTAAAGGTTTAACATTTTAGGTGTTTCATTGACTATATCCCAATCTCATTTATAAAAGGAAGCTGCCTCCCTGTCTTCCAGAAGACATACTTTAAAGACACAAGTTATCACTCATTCGTAGCACTTTACACAAATCCTTTCTGACTAATACTTATGGAAGATACCAAGTACCGCTCTGGAAACTTCCCACAGATCATGAAACGCCTGCTAATAGGACCCATATTATATCTATCACTAAGCAAGATGACAGATGAATAAAACCCCAAATGTCAAGACAAAGCCACAACCTTGGGAACAATAAATGCCATGACGAGCATTGCTCAAACACATGTTCAGTTTGTAAACGGCATTTCCAAGGTAAACAAACATCTTGTTTTAAAAGCTGCTGCTCTGGCTAAAGAAGAGTCAAGAAAATTTTTCTTTTAAGTTATTTGGGTAAAGTATGTTTTTGTAAGCAAATTTACCTGAGTTCTCCAAAATTCAGATTGTAATTTTATGACAATATAGTTATCTGTATAAGTTCAATAATAGTTTTTTAAACAATTGGAGACACTGGTTATTTTACCAAGACTGAAACTAAAATAGCCTATTTTTAGGTAAAGTTTCAGCAAAACCAACTTTAAAAGGAGTCTATATGGCCAGTCAAAAAATTTCTTGCTGCATTTTATGTAAATAATCAGGCAAGCATAATAAGCCTAAAACTAATCTTGCACATAAATTGGCCTTGCTATAATACTCTCTTTAATTAAAAAAAGGTAGCTTAAAAACTGTTTCGAGGGTAAAACATAACACTTAATACTAGATTTCAGCCCTAATTTTTTGAGTGCAGATTAAAGCATTATTTCTTGGCTACAATAATCCTCTAGAAAGTAGGTTATAATTTTTCTTCACATTTTTAGTTGGTACCCTAATGGAAGAGGTTCCTTTTTCTAACATACAAATTACTCTTATAACTGTCAAAATATAAATGTTTTGCTTCCAAGAAAACAAAAATCATGGTATTCTGAAGATTAGAGATAAGGATCTCCCTCATTTGGCACCCCACTGGCCCCGGATCTGTTTCACTGCTAATGCTCTGTTGCTAAAACTATAGGAGCTACCCTGCTCTAGGCCCAGGGACAAACACAGAAAACGTGGGCACGTAAGACTGTAAGGTCCGGTTTGAGGAATAAAATTAGGACAAGATCAAACCCTCCAAATCAAGAAGGGGGTACAAAAAATGCCTAAACAGCTGGTAAAACAAGTTCAGTTGCCTTCTAAACTATTATGTGTCACTTTTGCATCCACCCCAGCCATAAAAATTTCTGCTTACTATAAAATTAAGGGAAAATATTTACTAACAGGATGAAATACTTTGTAACAAAGCCTCTTGGTTATAATACTCCCAATTATAAGTTGTGAAGATAAATATAGATATAGATATACACATATACATATTTTTAATTATTTTTCAGAACAATGCTTATGTTTTGTATAGCTAATTGCTGTAAGTCTAACAGAAACCAAGCTTACAGTAGCTTAACACAAAAAAGTTAAAAATAAGTCAGTCTTTTAACTTTGCCTTTTGGTTTTGTCAGTTTTTACTTAATAATTTTGAGAAGTAATGCATGCCTGTCCACATCCATTCCTGTATGGCCTAGAACAATTAATTGGCTATAAGTCTTTTGACTCTTAAAGCCCTCAGCCATAGGGAGTCCTGCCGAGGAAAAAATAACACTGCAGAATTATATGACTTCTCCTGTGACAAAACCTTTTCTCTCCCAAATACTAGTATATGGTGCAATACAAAAGTGATGGCAAAAATAGATTTGTCTACTGTTAACAAGTCTATAACAATTTAAACACCAAGGACCAGGCACTTTTTGCATTTAATTTATACCCTCCTCAGGATACTATACCTATGGAGATAAATTGGCTGGAAAAGAAATTAAA
Organism: Pongo abelii; assembly: GCF_028885655.2. NCBI lineage: Eukaryota > Metazoa > Chordata > Mammalia > Primates > Hominidae > Pongo > Pongo abelii. The sequence continues at coordinate 36,494,349 of NC_071996.2, read as the reverse complement.
TTTATTAAATTCTAATTAAATGTTGGTCCCACAATTTTCAAGTAAGATATATCATAGAGTTCAAATAACCCTTAATAAGGAGGGTAAACACATTGTAAGTCTAATCAAAGAATATAATGATGCACTCAGGGGTTTTTTTCTGGCTGATTGGGTTGTTTACTGCCCTCAGATTCTACCTATAGCCCTGGACGCCCACATCTTCACTATCTTTATGATATTTGTTACTATATTAACATTAGACATTCCTTGTAAATGTTATGCCAGATACAGCAGAAGGAAAGGCACAATTAAAGACCCGGATCATGATAGCTCAGAAAATAGATCTGATCCAGGATTGTTTCAGACTAAACCCTAGGCCTGACTACATCTCACCTCTTAAAGAATTGGCTACTACATCAGGTCAGAGCATGTCCTCTCCCCATTATCCAAATCGCTAATATTTAAAACTATTACCATCAAATCAGAGGAACAAGCCTTTCTAGCACCATGGGACCTGGACAAATGACCAGATCAGACAACTCTAGGAATGAGTGTTCCTAGAGCCATGGGACCTGCTGCTGTTGGCCTGCATATGCCTTCTGTGGGATGATTTTTGGCTAAGAGTGGGGGACCGAGGACTAAGCTCTGATTTTTTATTTGCCCAAATTCCTATCTGAAAGGTCCTAATTTTATTCCTCAAACCGGACCTTACAATCTTACGTGCCCACCTTTTCTGCGTTTGTCCCTGGGCCTAGATTCTCATCAGATGGGTTTTATTTGATGCTGTATATAGTGACTTACTTTCCACTCTGACTCTGGCATAACAAGCAAGAAAATAAAAAAGTTTTACCCCAAAATATATTTTCTTGCCATACCTTGAAATTGTCCTGCAATCTCTTGTGGGAAAAATCCACATTCTATAGAGAATCCCCTTTCTGCTTTGTTTTCCTTCCTGCCTTCCTCCCCAGGAGATAATCAACTAAGAGCCAGGCATCCTTTTAGGTCAGATAAGCAACATTTTACAACCTGCTCTCTCTCTCTCTCTCTCTCTCTCAAGTCTGCTGAGAGATTCTTCGGCACAAGAAAACTTGGTCTCCAAAATCCTTTACCTTAGCCTTAATATTTCTTTCCATTAATCCCAGGTCTTTAGATAAACTCAACCAACTGTCAACCAGAAAATGTTTAAATTTACCTATAGCCTGGAAGTCCCCACTTTGAGTTGTCCCGCCTTTCTGAACCAAGCCAATGCATTTCTTAAATGTATTTGATTGATGTCTCCTGCCTTCCTAAAATACATAAAACCAAGCTGTACCCCAACCACCTTCGGGCACATGTTCTCAGGACCTCCCGAGGGCTGTGTCACGGACCATGGTCACTCATATTTGGCTCAGAATAAATCTCTTCCAATATTTTACAGAGTTTGTCTCTTTTTGTCAACACCCACATTTTCTTAAAAATCACACAAGAAAGAGTGGGGCTCTTAACTGTTATCCACAAAAAAAACTGCAGGACAGGGGGGTGGAGAAGCAGGAGAAGAAAACTAATTAAAAAGTAAATGGGGAAAAATTAGCTTGGAAAGGGCTTGCTGAACTGCCGACAGCGTGGAGTGCTGAGGTGAAAAACAAATGCGAAAGAGATTTGGCAGAATCCAAAAAGAACACCATCAGAATGAGCAATGAGGCCACAGCTAACTCCCTGCTACAAGTCAGAGTGAGAAGAAGGCAGTAACACACATGAAGAAGAAAAAGGAAGTTCCCTGGACAAGAGCGAGCACACAGACTGGAGCAAAGAGGAGGGTGAGGAGGGGAGAAGGCCGATCCCTGCTACAGAAAGCAAAAAACAGCAGCAGCGTGCACACACATACACATATGCACTAAGGACAGAAAATCTAACCCAGTGCAATCTGAGGCCCTCTTAAGGAAAAAAGAGAGGAGACCAAATGGAGATGGGGCACAATGGGCTGGCTAAGCCATCACAAACCAGCTCTTAATTACAGACTGAAGCCTTCCAGGTGTGTGGAGCAGATTTCCTGGCACTGGCGGGAGACACACCCCCCACCAACCCCAACAACTATTATTGGGCCATCCTGCTCCTTTCCATTAGTGCAGGAAACAAGGCAGGGACAGCATCTTACGTGCCTTTTATCTGAGCCATTTATGACAGAGACAGGTCATTTCACTTGGTCGGGGTGGGGGATACATGGGAAAGAAAAACGGAGTGAATGTGCCCAAGGACACTACTCTGAAACTAGAGCTGCATTTGGAAATGCAGTCTCCTGAAATGAGAGGCTGGGGAAGAACTAGTTTTCCATTGCAGAGCATACAGCTATGCAACACTATTACATTGTAATTTCATGCAGAATATAAAGTCCTACTTACCATTCTGAGCCTCCTCAACTACTCTGCTGGTCCTCCTTCCAAGAACAGGGGTACCTGTGCCATGCATTTGCTGCCTTCACAAGATAATGACCTTGCAACAGCCCAGGTACTGTGGCATTACTTAATAATGCTAATTTTAGTGTTTATGCTGTGCCAAGCTCCATTTAAATTCCTTTACTCCTGTGAATTCAGTTGTTCCTCTCAATAACTCAACCAAGTAAGGGAGTAGTACCATCTCCACTTTACAGAGGAAACAGGTCAAGAAAGTCCAAGAAAGTAACTCTCTTGCCCAAGGGACAGAAGGCAGGAACAAGATTTGAAACCAATACTCCTAACAACTTCACCAGAAGTTCCCAAATTCAAACACTCCCACTTTACTGTGTTTTTGTGATTCCATAATTTTTTCAGGATCTCCTAAAAGAACTCATAAAAGCTCCATTTACTGAGTAGTTAGGTCCTAACAACTTAGTAGTGATGGTTAAGTGGTGCCTGACAGATGTCTCTCTGTGTTTCCTCAAAGTTTTAAAATATCCCATGTCAGCCTTGTGACTTTGCTGTGGCACTCCGGGGCACCTCAGGACAGTTTGGAATTCACACAACTATACTATCCTGGCTTCCTCATTCTGGTGAGGAAAAAGCATTAGGGTGCAATAATTGAACTGTCTGTTCGTTAAAGTAGATGAGTCACCAGCATGGGAGAGAGAAGAATCCTGTTAACTTCCTTCTCAGCCATCAAAAACATCTAAGCCCCTTAGCTCTCACAGCAGGTTTTTCCACCTGGCCCCGGTGGGCTTTTCCAGCCTTGTCTCCTGCCACTCCTGCCCCTACAGTAAACTGTGCACGCAGAAGCAGCTACGCAAGCCTTGTTGCCCACCTTGGGCCCCTCTGCACCTGCCACATGTGCTGTCTTCTTGCTTTCTTGTTCAGCCATTTCCTGCTCCTGGGTGACTGAGCTCCTCCTCGACGAAGCCGCTCCACCCCCACAGGTGGCTCGCTGCTCCTTCCTCTGGGTTCCCAGCCCACTCCACCGCACTCACACCTCCCTGGGCTTCCTCAAATTCTCTAATTACCGGCCACTGACATGTCCATCTCCCCTGGCCCTTTGCTTATCAACTTCTGCAAAGTAGGACTGATATCTTACTCATCTCTGTGGCTTTCCCAGAGACTATGGACAGTAAATGATACACAGCCTTTAAGAAGGTTTAATTAGTAAAGAATGGAACAACAGAATGAAGCATTGCTTAAGGAACCACGTGAAGTATAACAGAATCAATGAATAAAAGAAAGGATGTGGCAGGCTAATCGAATGAATAGTCCCAATTAAGAGTCTCCCTGTATCCCATCCCCCTTCCAATAAGACTCAACAGCAACTCCCATCAACAAGTCTATATCCTTACCCTTTGAATCTGGGCTAGTCTTGCACCTTGCTTTGGCTGATAAAATGCAGAAGTCACAGTACACCAGGTCCCAACCTCGGCCTCCAAAGGTACTGCATGCTTCTACTTCCTTCTTAGAACCAAGCAGATAGCCTGGGCTAGCCTGCCACAGGACGGCAGACCATGTGGAAGGGAGCCCCGTGGAAGCCATCCTAGACCAGATCTAGCCAGCCTATCCCTCAAATACATGAGAAAGCCCAGCTGAGACCAGCAGCCTGACCTCCCACCCCATCCCCCGCATCACTAGTGAACCCAGCTAAGACTAAAAGAACCACCCAACTCACCCACAGACTAGTGAACACCAATGAAGGCTTACTGTTTTAAGCCATTAAGTTTTTGGACAGGGTGTCATGTGATAACAGTTAACTGATACATATTAATGAACAGTCTAATTTATGATAGTGAAGTTCCTAGGAGGCTGGGGTTATGAGTCTTTGTTCTGTGTCAGACTGAGAACCACAGTTCTTAAACATGGTGTTGCAACAAGTCGAGATACATCAAGATCTGCTGTGGGGGCATTTGCACAAAGTATTTCTGAATTTTGCAAGTGATTAAGTTAGTGTAGATTCATCACCACCCTCATCTATACCACTGTGACTCACTTAAGCTTTCTTGAAAAGGAAAGTGGAAGAGTAGGACCAAGAACCTGCTTCTCATTTCCACTGACACCTTCTGCCAGCCAGTAATAGTAACAGCAGTGTTTATTAATCACCTGTCTTATTCTGCCCGTATGTACATCATCTGTCACATGAACCAGCTCTCAAAGAATCTCAATTTTTGGTGAAGATGTCAAATCCTTTAAGGAAAGGGCAAGGCATAAGAACATCTTTAAATATCTAGTACTGTACTCACATCTAGCATACAAAAGACATGGTCTTCTGCCCTCAGGGACTCATCTGGTGGAACTAAACGGTCCTTTTCTCTCAGAAGAGGACCAAATAAGAGCCCAGTCTTATTTTTTCTAACCATAAGTCAGAAATCCACAGCAGGAGATGAGCCCCAGGGCTTGTCTTCTAAAATGAAAAAGCCCAGGTAACAAAACCAAGCTTATTCACAGCCATCTATTTGGGAAATCACCCAAAGTCAACCATACTTCTTAAATGAAGGACTTTAATGAATGTTCTTACTGAGGTTAATTGCTGCATTGGCAGCCAATGCAGTGTCTTTCCATGATGTATTTCCTCTTGATGGTGGCTTTCAAGTTCAGTTCTCGGCTACCCACACCTACTTTCTCAGGTAACTCTGCTCTAGCAGATTAAGCCCCGTGAGCCTCAGTTTCACATACATACAATGAAAACTCAAATAAGATTGAATGAGATAATTTAACATGAAAGTCCAAAGGTTTGGCACAGCCCGGACCCTTGTAAGTGCTCAAAAAAGATGTATTTCCTTCCTTTCAGCTACAAAAACACATTTGGTGTATTTTACACACACACACACACACACACACAAACCACTCTCTCTCTCCCTCAGACCCCACTCATCCCTTCTGCTCAAGTCACATTTGCAATACCAGCAATAGCGTAAGTTATGAAAATCATACCCAAAAACCACATTTCATTTAACAAACTTTTACCCAACACCATGCTAGGTATGGTCAACATGGGGCCCCTAAGGATCCTGCCAGCCTCCTGGAACAACCTCCATCTACAATCCACAGAGAGAGTTTATGAGAAACTGGCCACCACAGCCCTAGGAAACAGCATTCCGTTATCTTACTAAAGATAGTCTTCTGCCAAGCCCATCATCATGGCTTTATTTTCTGACAAAAGGGTCTCTATGCTAAGCCAGATTCCTGTCATGTGCAGACTAGAGCGCCAATCTATTCCTATGGCTCTTAACTCTCAAGCACAGCAATGGTCACATCTCCCCAGCCCCCTCAGGATCCCACTCCCACCTCCTTCATTCACTGGGTACCTGAGAAACCACAAGAATCACCCCTAGAGGGAGAGCAGAAATGGCAAAAGTAGCAGCATAAAAATTGATACCAAATTCATCTTCATTAATCACCTTCCTATGTCAGGTGTGAACTGTCTCAGGAACACAGCTCGAGGATGAATCACATCTCACCATCACACAGGGCAACCTGGGTCTCTTTAGCATGCTTCCCGTGCCAGCCCTATTTCCTAGTCAAGCTTTCATTTTCCTTCAAGATTTTCACAGTAAATTCTGTAGATCCTGAAATTGCCTCGACAAACAGAAAAACCTGGGCTCCATGGTAAGGAAGAAACACAACTGCTGTGCTTTCAGTTGTCAAGTGGTTTTAAACTACTTCACCTTCATTCTTCCTCATTCTCTATCCTGGAAGTATATCAGATCACAACATGGGAATTTCCCACTCAAAACCTGAAAATCAAGTTTGGTCTCATAAGACCACAACATGAACAAGCTTCAGACGTAGCCATCTTTCACCCATTGACTGGCTCTGTATAGAACTATAAGTGTCCCGGTTTAGTACTAATAAATTCTGCTAGCTCAAATTAAGCTTGCCTCATTTGGACTTGGTTCCTTATTTCTGCTGATCTCACTGCAACAAACCAAACATATGGTGAGGGCAGAATATAATTCAGTACAAGACACCGACTTTACCAGCTTCTTACAGAACCACTGAGATGATGGAATCTATTGGAACACATCAGCCTTTCTGAAAAGTTAATAATGCCTTTCTAAGGTCACTGTCTAAAAACAGTGGAGATTAGAGTCCATTAAAAGCACCAAGCAGATAACCGAGTCCTTCAGAATCAAAAATAAAGGATGGGATTAAAACCACAACCTAATTCCACTACATACTCACCAGAATGGCTAAGGTGAAAAAGACAAATACCAACCATGGTGAGGATGTGAGGGAGGGAAGCTCTCAAGCACTGCTGGTACAATTATATACTGATACAACCGCTTAGGAGAACTGGCAGTATCTCATATTGCTAAATATGTGTACCCTCATGATCCCAAAATCCCACTTTAAGTATACACTTGCTATGGTTTGGATATGGATTTACTGGCCGAAACTTATACAGAAGTTTAGCTGACTTCAGTTGGGATGTGTTTGGGTCATGGAGCCGGATCCCTCATGAATAGGATTAATGCAGTATCAAGAGAGTGACTGAGTTCTCAATCTCTTGAGAATGAATAAGCTTCCTTGAGAGCAGGTTGTTAATAAAGCCAAATCCCTTCTCATATTTGGTCCCTCTCCATACATGCCTGTTCCTCTTCCACTTGTCCACCATGTCTTGATGTAGCATGAGGCCCTCACCAGAAGCTGAGCAGATGTAGCCACCCAGTCTTGAACTTCCCAGCCTCCAGAACTGTGAGCTAAAAAAAACAAACAAACCTCTTTTCTTTATAAGCTATCCAGTCCCAGGTGTTGTATTATAGCAACACCTAACAGCCTAAGACAAGAGTCAACTGTAATGTGTACCTATGTTCACCATTCAATGGCAATGTGTATATCATGTACTAGAATGTTTCCAGAAGCACTAATCCTAGTAGCTGAAAACTGGAAATTATCTAAATGCCCATCTATGGTAGAATGGGTGGATCAATAAATTTTGGTATACGCACACAATGGAATACTATACAGCAATGAGAATGATTACATGCAACAATATACATCAATTTCACAAACATAATACTGAGCAAAAGAAAGCAAACATAAAATAGTTTACATTTTATGAGTTTACTTATACAGAGTGCAAAAATAGTCAGAATTGAGGCATGGGGATTGTAGAGGTAGTAGCTGGAAGAGAGAACAGAGGCGGCTTCTGAAGAGCTGAGAATGCTCTGTTTATCTGGTGGTTAGGTGGGTGTCCATTTGAAACTCATCAAGCTCTACATGTGTGATATGTATTTTTCTGCATATAATATACATCAGAAAGTTTAAAATCAAGGGTACTGGTTTGCTTACTAAGTTACCTCAATGACTTAAAATGTTGGTTGGCTGTTAGGTTGCAACATAAGAAATATTTGTTCCTCCCCACCCCACCCTATATTCCTAATACAGAGCTCCCTAAGACCTTCATAATTTTCTAAGTGATAGGATGAGAAGAGTATCTTTTGTTATAATATTTGGTCTTACTCCCTAGTTCCCTTCAAAAGAGCTTCCAAGACCCTTGAAAGCTCTATAGCTAGCTTGTCCAACTCATGGCCCAAGGGCTGCATGCAGCCAAGGACAGCTTTGAATGCAGCCCAAAACAAATTCATAAACTTTCTTAAAACATAGATTGGTTTTGCAATTTTTGTAGCTCATCAACTATCGTTAGTGTATTTTATGTGTGGCCCAAGACAACCGTTCTTCCAATGTGGCCCAGGGAAGCCAAAAGATTGAACACTCCTGCTCTAAAGTGAGAAATGTCTTTTTGTATGCTATTGACTGGTGGCTGAGGTCCCTAAATAGCTTCGGGATGGGACTGGCTACCACAAAGACCAGTGTATGACTGGAGGGTTGGAACTTTCAGTCCCACCCCTAAAATCTCTGGGGAGGGAAGAAAGGGTGGACACTGATTTGATCGATCGTCCCTACATAATGAGGCCTCCATGAAATCCCACATGACAGGGTTCAGGGAACTTCCAGGTTGCTGAACACAACCATGCACCAAGAAGATGGCATACCCCAACTCCACAAGGACAGAGACTCCTGTGTTTAGGACCCTTCTGGACCTCATCAAATGTACTTCTTCACCTGAACATTTGTATCCTTGGTAATATCCTTTACAACAAACCAGCATATATAAGTAAATGTTTCTGAGTTTTGTGAGCCATTGTAGAAAATCATCAAATTGAAGAGGGGGTTGTAGGAACCCCCAATGTACAGCCAATTGGTCAGAAGTACAGGTAACAACATGGGACTTGTGACTGGTGTCTGAAGTGGGGGCAGTTTTGTGGGACTGAGCCCTAAACTTGTAGGGTATGCAATAACCCCCGGTAGTGTCAGAATTGAATTGTAGGACACCCAGTTATTACCTGGAGAGTTGGATAATTCATTGGTGTGAGGGGGAAAAAAACACCCACATTTGGTGTCACAAGTATTTTGAGAAACAGAATTTTTGACACTGACCCTCTTCATTTTAGAACATGAGATTTAAAAGGCGGTGGTAGGGGGCGGGGGGGCTCCCAAGTCTCCCTCACCTGGCTGCGTTTAGTATGTTTGCAAAGCCAGTCCAGTATCTGATTGAACACAACTTCACTTCATTTCACCACCTGGGCCACCTATTTATCAACCTGCAAATTCAGCCCAGTAGTCCAATTTGTTACCAGCCTGTCATCTGGCTGCCTTTCTTTCCTCTAAGAAAATGAAGTGAGGGGTATGCTTTTACCCAAGTCAGCAGCAAAGACTTCCTGAAAATAAAATGCAAATATCCAAAAGGCCTATGCAGACCTGACTCTTCCAAAGAGAAAAACAGTATTTCAATGTCAAGGAGAAGATGAGACAAACATTTTCCCACACGCATCAACTTCAGCAAATCAGCATTCTATGCCCAGTGAAGCTCAGCATTCAAGCTGGCTCACTTACGCCATCACTCAGGAGACAAGCAAGTCTCAAGGTCTTACTGATATCTTCCCTCTCTCTCTGGAAGATAATAGTTGGGTACACTGGAACTGAATAATAGAGGAGTATCTCTGGAGAAGTGCAAGAATACAATGAAGAAGAGGGAAACAGACTGAAAGCATGGGGAAATCCAACCTCTTCCCACCATTTTCCATGGAAAACTCGATTCTTGATTTTTCAGGAAGTTGGAGCTGTCCCGAATTTCCAGAGAGCTCTGATTTAACACTCTCCCAAGGCTGGGCAAGAGGCAACCCAGAGATCAAGTTGATCATTTTACGGGGTTTTATGTTGTTATGTTAAAAATAAGCCAGTTCTACATACAATCCCTCTGCCCACCCACCTCCTCATCCCCAGTAAATACACAAAAACAAGAGGAAGACAAGTGACTGCAAGTGACACAGGGGAAGTGAGGTCTGGGTCTTCCCATGCACAAGGCCTCCTTCATGCTGATGTAACAGAACACCAGGAAACCCTGCTCCCAGAACATTGGGGAAAAACAGACACTGACCACAACATTGGGGTGTCTCCTTATTGATTCTCTTGGTTATTTAACTTATTTCCCCAGAGGCTGGGAGTAAGATAACGCTTTCCTAAAACAAAGAATATGGTATAAAAACAAAATTTTTTAGAAGTCCAGCCAAGAAAGGCCACATAGGTGGGTAAGGTAATGTTTTATTAAATGTTTACATTCCCTAGATATTAAGTTTCAGAACTTGTCCTGCCTCTGTTCCCTTGGGCACTTCATACATAAGTAATACAAGTTCTTCCTTAGCTTTTATCTGCAAATAGGATAAAGACCATGTTTCTGGTATACATATGCATCTATGTTATTTATATTATAACAACTATTGTAAATAAATGCATGTTTTTGCCGGCTGGGAATAAAGGCATATCCTATCCTCATTTCTCACATATTTTACTTAAAATGTTCCTAAGTAGCTTACCAGCTACTCTCTTACCTGCTGAAACTAACCAAATTCTGGCTGATGGTCAAAGACTATTTCCCTTGGGCACCAAGCTTCCTAAACAGTCAGGATGGTCTAATAAGGTTTTTTCTGAGTGTGGTACGTTTACACTGTAGCATATATACTAATAGTTAAGTATTTGTTGCAACATGCATAAGCACATCAAATTCATAAGCTGCTATATGCTGTCAATTAGAATGAGACCAAATTAAAATAAATGAGTTGACGCAGGATAAACTGAAGAAAATATGTTAAGGAACTAGTATAGGTGGTAACGTGAATATGGTGGAAATTAAGTCCAAAGTTTGGAAAATACTGATCTGCTTAAAAAAAAAAAAAAAGTTCAGCCAAGAGTCAGAAAGCTCTGATTCCATGTGCTGTCTTGATGTGTCCTTGGGGATCCTTCACTTATCCCTAGGCAGGCCTCACTACAACGATAGCAACAAAGCTGATAGGGTTAGGACAGTGTGACAAATGTGAAAACTTTTGGAGTAGAACACAAAGTCTTTTCACCTTCCAATCAGGTGTGACCACTGGCCAGCTGAGAAGCATGGACCTTTGAGTTATGACACACAAACCAACAAGGCATCAGAGTCAATGCTAATCCCTCTCCTTAAAACCTCCCTGAGCTGTGGAAAGTGATCTTGCCAAGCCTCTAGGCAAAGACCTCCTGAGGTTGGCTTGGTGACAGGCAGGGGGCGGTAGATGGCAAGAGCACAAATGATACATATCACTGCAACCTGGTGTTTGATCTCAATAACACCTGTGCACAAGACTCCCAGTAAGGCAGGGCTTTACAAGGTCAGGATTTGCCGCTAAGCTCTTAAAATCTCTTCCGATCCTAGCAGAAGTAAATGATCAGTATCTCTGGTAAGCAACTGTATTTTTCTTTTTTTAAACCTTTCAGTGTCATCATGAGGTTTGCCACATGCCTTGAGAAATAAAGCCCAATCTCAATGCTGAAACATGAAGTCTGGCTGGCTCAGGCAACTGGAAGAAGATACCCATGCATGGTAACCTCTGAATGACAGGTTTCCTGGAGAGAAAGACCTATCTCTTCACCTTATATACTTAAATAATTGCCTCCTTCTTAAGGCAAAATAACAGCTCCTAAAGATGTCTCTGTCATAGCCCCAGAATCTGAGTATGTTACACCTTACATGGCAAAGGGTAATTAAGGATGCAGACGGAGTTAAGGTAGCTAATCAGCTGACCTTAAGATAATTATCAAGGTGGGTCTAATGCAATCACAGCGTCCTTAAATGCGGAAGAGGGAAGCAGAATAATCACTATCTAAAAAGTGTCAAAGACTGGCTTGAAGACATAAGAAACCATGAGTGAAGGAATGTGGACAGGCTCTAGAAGCTGGAAGAGTCAAGAAAACAGATTCTAAGAGCCTCCTGAAAGGAACACAGTCCTGCTGACACTGGATTAGCCCAGTGAGACTCTGTATTGGTTCCCTATTGCTGCTATAACAAATTGTCATTAATAATTACATATACTTAGCTTATAACAACAGAAAACTCTTCTCTCACAGTTCCAGACTCCAGAGGTCTGAAATCGGTATCACTGGGTAGAAGCAAAGGGGTAGGCAGGACAGGGCCATGCTCCCTCCAGAGGCTCTAGGGACAGTCAGTTCCTTGCCTCTTCCAGCTTCTGGTGGCTGCAGGTATTTTTTGGCTTGTGGCCACAGCATGCTAATTCCTACTTCTGTGGTCACACTGCCTTCTCTTCTGAGTAATCCTCCTCTGCATCTCTGTGAGGAGAACATTTGAGGTGGCATTTAGGGCCCATCTTGACAATCCACGATAATTGCCCTATCTCAAGGTGCTTAATCACATCTGCAAAGATCCTTTTTCCACATAAGGCTACATCCACATGTTCCACGAGTTAGAGCCTAACACCTGGAGGGTGTTAGCCTACTACAGAGCCGTTTCAGATTTCTTACCTCCAGAACCATAAAATAAACATGTTCTTTTAAGCCACTAAGTGTAATAATTTGTTACAGCAGCAATAGGCAACTAATACAGCTCCTGTCTCCCAAGTGTGTGCTACAGATCAGGACAAGGTCTGGGCATGAGGACAAAGCTAGCTCACCCCTACTATTCACATCAGCATCCTGGGGATCCTTTGTATCCAGAGATGCTGCTCCTTCTCCCATTAGCATACTTGACATGATAAAATGCTAAGACTCAGCAGGAAGTGGCCATTAGAAGCTTCAGAAATCACTTCTCTTTCCTCTCGCTGATCACAGGTTTCTTAAGTAAACTGTATAGTAATTCAAAGCAAAGCTTAGGGGAAAAAAGGAACTGACATTCATTTCAGAGAATTCCTCTCAATAATGAGTACACTCCATCCACAAATGTCAAAGAGCTTTGCTCACAAAGCCAATAATCCCTATCACAAATATAAGGCAATGTAAACATTTAAGAACCATATTCCTCAATTAGGAACAGCCTTTTTGGGTAGCTTTCCTAGCATTCCAGTGGCAGAACATACACTTTTAAGCACTTATTAATCACTATTCTGTCTCTTGGCATGCTGTAATGCTGGTTTTCTAACATCTCTGCAGGGATTTCTATTTATAGAACTGCTCCTTCTCATTGATCTGCCTTCAGGACACTGCAGCAATTCCCCAGCTGACTTCTCTCCCAGAACTCACCTTGTTGGGACACCCCTGGGCTCTGTCCTCAAATGTCTTCTCTATCCATATTCTCTCCCTCAGCAAGCGCACCCTGTCCCATGATTGCAAATGCCAACTGTTAAGTGGAGGCTCTCAAATTCATGTATCTATCCTTGAACCCTCACCTGAACAAGGTCCAGATCCAAACATCCACGTGCCACTCATGAGCTCCACTTCAGTGTTTAGTATGCATCCCCAGCTTAGCAGGCCCGAAACAGAGCTGCTGCTTTCAGGCAGACGCACAAAGCAGCTCAGCAAACAGCATCTCCCACTCCGGCTGCTCCAATAAGACCCTTAAGCCCTCATGTGTACGTTCTCTTCACTCCTTCCCACCCCTCATATTTAATCCATCAGTATCTACAAGCTCTGCCTCCAAAATGTACCCCAAATCTATTTTCACTATCTCCACTATTTCAATCTCATTCCAAGCTACCCTCACCTCCCACCCACATTATAGCAATAGGCTCCTAGCTCGTCTTCCTGCCTGCTCTAGCCCCACCCTCCACAGGGCTAAAAGCCATCTTTCTGAAGTGTAAATATCAGAGGATGTCACTCACAGGTATACAATTATCAGGGGCTTCTGGCTACAAGCAAACTCCAAACTGGACCATTACCTACATGGTCTGGCCACTGCCTACCCCTTGACCTCTCTCCCACTCTCTTTCTTACTCACATGCCATGCACACAACTCTGGCCCTCTGTCCTCTCCTGGAACGTGCCGAGGCTTGTTCCTGACCCATGGCCTTTGCACTTGCTGCTCCTTCTGCTGTAAATACTCTTCCTGCAGGTCTATGTATTATCATCCTTTCCTTCCCTGAAGCCTCACCTGCAACTTTTCAGTTATCACCCTAGCCTACCAAAAGCAACCACTCACCACCCTTTCTTCCTGCCTGACTTTGTCTTTTCAGAACACTTTGGAAGACCTGAAGCAGTCTTAATTGTTTGTCGATGGAGTGTGACTCCCCTCCAGCAAACTACATGCTCACTGAGGGCAGGGCTTTTCCCATAGTATCCCCAGAGAGGTACCTGTTCACAAGCTGACAGAATGGTTTTACAACTGAAGAGCAATATCAAGTCCTCTTAAAAAGGTACAGTGTTAGTCAATCTCCTTGGTTTTAAGGAATAGTGATTTCCTGGGTTCCTACAGGAAAGAGACCAAAATCTCCTTCCTAGGGTAATGCCCTTCATTCTCACTCCCTCTCCCAGCATCTGTTTTTTCTTTTTATGTGCCCAATTCTCCCCTCTACCAACTGGCCAGCTCGCTTACCTTCCATGACGTCTTGTTTCTGCTCCATCATAGTTCTGTCTAGCCAACGCCCTCACTTAACCCCAGGACATCACCCCACTTGCTAACTACCAAGTTTTCTTTTGAGTCTCTCAATTCAACTTGAGACTTAATCTCATTAGCCAAGGAAGAAAGGGGCACAGTACAGAACAGGGACTTAGGCAGAAGTTAGAATTTCTCGTACTGAGATTAAGAAATCCAACAGCAGTAAGGCCCAGTGCATCTCCACTCATTCTCCTTTAATAGATGAATACGTGACTGCACCATCCTCCCAAAGGGTGGGAGAGCTGTCAGACCCTACAGATGGTGGGAATCACCAAGACGCATGAAATGAGTGCTAGCATGAATAAGAATGAAGATTAGGAGGGAAAAGAATCTCCGTGTAAACAGCATGGTTAATTAAGAAAAATTACACAGTGATTAGACAAATCTGATCCTTTTATAAGTACCTGTACAAAGGGTCACTGTTAAATGGAATCCTTTCTCTTCACCCATGTATGATAACTCCTAGCTTGTGCCAGGTAATAAGTACTCAGAGGGAATTACTCCCATCAGATCAAACCCCCACAACATACCTGCAAAGCAGCTACCATCACATTTTTCAGGTGAAGAAATGAATGTCCAGAGAGGTGTGAGGCCAACTTAAACAAGTGCCTAAAGGCCCACCAAACTTTTAGGGGCCCATGAGAATTTTATTTCTTTTAAAGTCAGAAGGAAAAAATGAATACAATTCACCCTGGACACAGTCATAAAAATATAATTTTTTATTTTAAATGGAGGAAGGAGTCTACTAAACCCAGTCTTGGGCCCCCAAGAGTCACAACATGGCTCTGGTGGAGTGACTTGCCCAAGGTCACAAGAAGCAAGGAGTTGTGTATGCAGTCCAGATCAGTCCCTGTCCTCTCTTCCATTCAGCCTCCACACACCCTCATGCCTTAGAAAACCCTAGGGAGTGCTAGGATTTCAGAATGTCCCATCACCTGAACTTTTGGGGAAAAAAACATTCAATGTAGAAATCAATGGCACTAGAAATGTTCCTTACAAGCCTCACCAAAAATCTGATTAGTCATCCTGTGACTGATCCTTAGCTTAAGTGAAAAACCACTTATCCTTGGACCCACTAACTGCACTGGGATAACCTGGGGTGCTCATTAAAAATGCAGATTCCAGAGCCCTACCTCACACTTGCTGAATCTCAAGGGTGGGACTAAAATCTGCATTATAAATGAGCACCCAGGGGTTTCTGACCTTCCGTGTACACTAAGACCCCACTCGTCAGCAACACCTATGGGGATAACCTAATTTTTGCATAGTTTTAACACATCTAAAATTGTCCCAGAATACAACTACCATGTATAATGAGCCAAGAACATACTTTCTGTTCTGAACTTTACAAGTTATTAACCATAAAAAAAGTTATATTATTGATGATAGAGCCACTACTGTAATATGAGTCACCAAATCAATCCTGTATTTGGAGATGTTGCATTTATAGGTGATTTTACCAACAGGTGTAAGGATCTGGCTATTTCATTTTGTCTTAGGACAGGTGGGCCCATACATTTACATGATGAAATGCCTGTTTGACGCCGCACGACTTTCCTTTTTTTTTTCCTTTTACATTACAGTTAGGAAATTGCATTGATTTTTTAGGGGAGAATTGTGTTTGTTGTTGGATTACATTATCTGTGACTTGCATTCTGCATGGTAAAGATAGCATTAGAAAATAGTTGTTAAAAGGAGACAATTGGCCCTATAGGATTAAAGAATGTCTTTAAAAAGATCCTGGCTAAAACATGCTCTTAAGACACTGCTTATCTCACAAGTCCCTAAGGACATTCCTACCCCACCCATCCCCACAAAGTGAGCTGGGCCTGTAGAGGCTGGCAACCAGAGGCTGATGCCTAGGGCAACACTTCTGAATGCTAAACCCTGGGCCTGTTCAGCCTACTAAAACAAAACACTTTAGACTGGGCAATTTATGAACAACAGAAATTTACGGCTCACAGCTCTGGAGGGTGGAACATCCAAGATCAAGGCACCAACAAATTTGGCATCTGGTAAGGGCCTACTGTCTGCTTCATAGATGCCACTTCTAGCTGTGTACTCAAATGGCAGAAGGAGCAAACAAACTCCCTGCAGCTTCTTTTATAAGGGCATGAACCCCATTCACAAGGGCTCCTCCCTCTGATTTAATCAGAGGCCTGAAAGGCCCCACACCTCTTAATACTATCAGGTTGGGGATTAGATTTCAACATATGAATTTTGGAGGGACACAAACATTCAGACCATAGCAGTCGGCAAAAGACAGAGAAGCTGGACAAGAAAATGAAGTTTTGAATAGTGGCTGCTGGGTCAGGAGGCAGAGGATGGAAGAAGAGAGGATGTCATAGATAGATGTGAGTTACTGATAAGTCCAAGTTCTTGGGGTGGGTGGTTTCAAGGGTATTCAATAATAATATAATGAAAATAGTTGCATCTCTTCATTAGTATCAACCAGCCAATTATCAGAGAAGGGAAAATAATTTAGTGACCATACCAAACCCTGGCATCTTTGTAGCAAACTACATATTAGCATGGAGCCTTTCAAGCCTGAGTGCTAATCAGCAGCTTTTGGAGGGATAGTCACTCCTCTCAATTAAAAAAAAAAAAAAAAAAAAAAAAAAAAAGCAGCGCTTGGCCCAGAGAGCTGGCCTTCTGAGCAGCATGTCAGAGCTGATAAAGATGCTGGCGCCTGGCGGCCACCAAGGCCACCCTGGACAACCATTCTGCCTTCTCATTAGCATTGTGCCACTGTTACCTCACTTGACAATAACAACTGCCGTGGAGGATCTGACAAACACAGGTCGCCCCGAAGGTGAAAGGAGAAAAGGATCTGAAGACAAATCATAAAAATTGTCTTACCCTGTCTGGAGCCATCACAAGCTGACCCGGTGCTGTGGAAGATGCTGACTTCTTTTCTGAGACTGCTGAAGGGGAATCTAATTACTCACTCCCCACACCCCCATTATCCCATCTTCCCTCCCATCTACTGGTTCCCTAATGTAAAACAGTATGAAAAAAAAAAGGCTTTTTAAATAGAAAAGATAGAGAAAAATTATTATGGCCAAAGCATAAGACGATTACAATATCCCAACCCCATACTCCAGTCCACCAGCTCAAAGAGAACAAAAGATAGTTCTCCCTGCTCCTACAAACCCCTGGACCTACTTTTGCCTTATTTAACACTCGACTATAGCTATTGGTTCACAGCCCAACCTGTCTCAACTAAACCAAAGCGGCCCTCCAGAAGGCAAAGACCACAGCCTCTCCAGATTATATTTTTAGGAAATAGCCCCCGGAGTAAGATCAAGCACAGAGAGCACCCTTAATAAAGGTATTTGAATGATTAAATACAAGACAAGCAGGGAGTAGTGGCACACACCTGTAGTCCCAGCTACTCAGGAGGCTGAGGCAGGAAGATGGCTTGAGCCCAGGAGTTCAAGGCTGCAGTGAGCTATGATCGTGTCACATAGCAATCAGGAGACAGAGCAAGACCAAGCAATCCTCCTGCCTCAGCCTTCTGAATAGCTGGGACTACAGGTGCATACCACAACACTGGGCTAACCTTTTTTATTTTTATTTTTGTAGAGACGGAGTGTCACCATGTTGCCCAGGGTGGTCTTGAATGCCTGTCCTCAAGCGATCCTTCCATCTTGGCCTCCCAAGATGCTAGGATCACAGACGTGAGCCACCATGCCCAGCAAATCCTGTTTATTTTGTTTACCAGAACATAGGCTCCACAGAAGCAGAGAACTCATCTGTTTTGCTCACTCCATACTTCGTGATTAAAACAGAGTTTAGGGCACACTAAGTGCTCAACTATTCCTTGAATGAGTGAATAAATGGAGAAAGGCTAATGCTAATAGAGGTTATATAGAAAGACACTCAGTCTATACCAAATAGGGTTTCTCTGATTACATTTAGGGAGAGAAGGACAAAGAGAGGCTCAACAGAGAAAAGAAGAAAAAGAGACTTGTAACACCATTAATTGGCAACAACTGCCATCAGCCAGGAAGAATAGCTGTGCCCCTGTGAAGGCAGCATCACTGCAGACATGAGAGAAATTTCCAGAAGAATCTACAAAGGAAGAAAGATGTCAGGGGACTTGCAGACATCCCTGTCTGAAGTATTCAGGCTAGAGGCTATATTCCCTTGGCAGAAAATCTGTTTAAACCCCTCAAGCGTGACCACTATAGTGCCCTTACCAAGGTCAGTCAGTCAGATATTTCTGGAATACTTCCCGAAAGCTGTGACTTTCTCAGCCTTGGGTGGGGGGAGGGGGGGTTGGGGGGGCCGGGTAGGGAGGCAGGGACACCAGCTAAAATAGTCCTCATTGCCAAATAAAAGACTTACTATCTGCACGTAATTAATTCCTCATTTCAACATGACATCCTTTACCTGAGACAGAGAGAGAAAAATTCTGAGGTGTTTACCAAAATTGTACCTCTAATTAATGATTTTAAGACTGTTTGTGGGTCTTATTTTTTCACTGGACCACTGAAGCTTCTTGCAGGCAAGAAGCATGTTCATTCCTGCCATTTGCACAACCTCCACATACAGAGCACCAATCAGTATCTGCTTCCCTCAAACTCCAACAGAACTCATGAGCAACAATGGATAGTAGCTACATGCAGGGGGAGCATTTCCCAAGCAAAACACTTTTCGGTAAGCTTCCCACAGTTGAAGTTTCAAATAATAGAGGAAACAAGGAAAAAGCAAATGATTCTAAACAACTAGGAGAATGAACCCACAAAATGAGTATTTGAGTCATCCAAAAGTCAGAGAAAAAAATCATGGAATACTGACAGAGAGCTGTTGGACCAGCCAATAGAACAGGGCAAAAATCACTGTTTTCTAAACAGGGATTTAATGCTCCATCCTCACAGAACAAATAGTGGAAGGAGGTTCAGGCCACTGTTTTCAGAAGAAAAAAAAAAAAAAGGAGCAGGCAAGCAAAATACAGTCGCAGCCAGCAGCCAGCCCTAAAATTTCAGCCTCCACCAGAGAACTGAGAGTCCACAGGTGACACAAAGAACAGCTTTCAGTCCACAGCTGGTCCCAAAGCTTGCACCCTCTGCCAGGACTCCCTCCGAGACTTCAGCTCCATCCCGGGAGGCTGTCTTCTGGGATATATGTACATGCTTCTGAGTCACATCACGGAACAGGAAAACACACTGCCCTCTTATCAGAGGAGTAGGAGAGGCAAAGATGTGCAATTAAGACAGGAAGGGAAGACAGTTACTCCAAGAATTTAGTCAAATTATATACATGAGATTTCCCCAAGAAATAGCGGCTTAACATAGCAAGTCCAGAATGGAGTTTAATGTTTACTTTCAAATCTATCATCAACTCTGGAAAATATGGAAGCATTTAGTTTTTCTGAAATGGAAATGCAGCATTTCCTGGTGTGCTAATTTTTACCTTCTGTTAACCAAAATGTTTTAAGACAATGTGCCACAAGAATACATTTCAAGGGAGCTATGGAACAACACACAAATACCATTCATTCAAAAAATAAACTTCGGCCTCTTTTATACTTGCTGAGTGTCAGAAACAACTCAATACCTAACATTTACAAGTTAAGCTGTAATATAAACCCCTCAAAGGAAGGGAAACATGATGCAGTTACCAAAAGTTATAAGTAGTAAGATGAAGAATGCAAAGCAGTGGTTCCCAAAGTGGGCCCATGATCAGACCTACCTGGAGAAGGTGTTTGCTTAAAAGTCCACTCCTGGGCACCTCCCTGAGAACGTGCACTACTCGATCCACTACAATATATCATAGGAACCCATTAGTCTTCTCCAGGTAGTTTTGACCACTAGGCAGGTTTGGGGGCAGCTGCCATAAGGAACATGGACAGAGTGGGTTGACTATGCTCCCCTACACCAACGGAATTCCAGCTTGACAAGCTGCTTTGTAGCGCAATGCCCAAAAGATCTTAACTCAGCCACCTTGGATGGAGACCAGATGGGCCAAAACAGCCAAGCCTCACACACCCAGCTAGGCTCAAGGGTAAAAGGCACCTCCCAGCCAACTTCCTGTGTCTTGCTTGGTAGTTCTGAAGCTGCTTGGTAGTCTGAAGAACACTGGGTCGGAATGCTGGTGATCTTCAGAGCTACACAGGGCTTGACAGCAAGGAAAGTGCACCTTCCACAGTGCACATGGGTTGCCTACGATGGCAAAGTTCAGGGAGGGCAACTGAGGGCTGGTGAACAGGCTCACTGAGCTAGCAGAGGCAGACACAGCTTATAAAATCAGTTTCATTTTTCAATATGAAGAACCAGAAGAACAAGGACTATTGCTACCCTTCTTGGCTATACAGGCTTAAAAAATCATTTCTAGTTACCAATAGCTTCTGGTACAGATGACAAGGCCCAAATGGGATATACTGGATCCTTACTGCTCCCCCAAAGCTATTCTCCCTTTCTTCCATAGGAGCAGGAATTTTGCAGAGTATCTCACTACAGAGTATAATTATCTCTTGCAGCTGAGTGGCAGAGTGATTATATTTTGCCAAGTGGAACAGGAGTAGAAAAAAATCTACCCAACCTCTGGGTTATCACTCCTGCTTGCCCTTCCTCCTACCCTTTTTTTCTCCTTTATTTCAGGGCATACAAAGGAGAGCAACGCTGGGGGTGGCAGGGCAACCAGAAGGAAGGAGCCCAGCCCCCTGTAACTTTAGCAGACAGAAATGCCATTCTAGCTTAAAACGAAACTAAACTGTCTCGTTGAAATCAGTATTGTTTGAGGTTTCTGTTAGAACAGCTGAACATGTTCCTTAATACAAGGATTTTCCGTCCTACATGGAATATGACAAGAACTACTGATCAAGAAGCAAATCCTTCATACTTTCCTTTTCCTCCTTAGCCTAACAAGATGGCCGACATCATCGTCTTTGACTCCAAAGGATAGCAAGTTATACCAGGAGATTCAAGAAATCTCTCTTTAATCTCAAATCCCAATTTTTAAGTGCTAGATCCACCTGAAAGTACAAGCTTTGCTTTTCTGGTCACTCAATGTCTCAACCAACCTTTTGAATTGAATTTTCTACCAGCCTCTGTCATATAAATTACTCAATTTCTGGAACAGGTCTAGCATCATCTCGTAATGCTAATGCTGTTTCCCCTGCCTAGAAGGCCCTTCCTGAGCTAGAAAATTCCACAACATCACGGTCAAGTTCAAACGTAAAAATGTTCCAAGTCTTAAGGGCTTGGAAGACTTTGAAATATTGACTGAAGTGTATTGGGGCATACATACCTGCTAATCCACCAATCTGCAGAGTTCCTAAAGGCAGAAGTAGTTTTTAATCTTTGTATCCCTGACCACCCTCCATACCATCCACCACATACATCCCAGTACCTGGCACAGTAAAAACTCAAGAAATATTTGATGAACTAATTAAGAAATCATTGAACTGTGTTAAGGTTGTCCTTAGAGTATTTTTTAAAGTAGTTGAAAATTCAAAGGCAGAGGCCACAACTTTAGGAAATCCCCCTGTAAATCAAACACACATATTCCTGTTAAACTAGTACAACTTAGCCTATTAAAATATGAGATAGGAGACACAGCCTTTAAACCAGGGGCAGACAATGTTTTGGCTTCACTAAAGGGCCACACTAGAAGAACTGTCTTGGGCCACACATAAAATACACTAACAGTAAGGAAACCTGACGAGCTAAAAAACAAATTCCATTTTTTAAGAAACTTTACGAATTTGTGTTGGGCCACATTCAAAGCCGTCCTGGGCCACAGGTGGCCTGCAGGCTGGACAAGCTTGCTTTAAACTATAAAAGCGGAGCTAAAGATCCATGTCACTTACAAGCAGCAACTATCATTAGGAGTTGAACCTTATGGGAAAACAATTTTGCACTTAACAGCAACAATTTGCTAGCTCATTAACAAATCTGGGCTGTCATATTTTTGAATGATCACTTTGCTTTGAAAATGAATCCTATATTAAATAGAAAACAAAACACGTATTTTAAAGAGTGTTTTAAAAAGCTCCCTTGGATCCATAGTTTTTTTTTTTTAAGCCTTAAGATCTGAAAATAAAAGGCCATATACCACACATTCACATCCTCCATACTGGTACTTGAGTACCAGAAGCAATGGCCTAAAATCATTTCAAAGAAAGGGGAAAAATATACTTTCAAACACCAACAATAGGTAAATTCCCAAGCACAGGCATATCTAAACCAATTAATTCTATGCTCCACAAAAATTTCCACTTCTGCTAACTTGCTTACAGCTTGGCATAGAGACTAAATGTCTAACTAATGGTTAAGAAACAACAGAGGCAATAAGCAAATTCAACTTCCGAAGAGCACCATGTCCAGAGTGCTACAGAGAAGACTCCGGGGAACTACGCCTTGAATAATATGTTGGGGAAAACGTTGCTTTTAGTTTCAGGAGGATCATCCTGACTTTTTACCCTGGAATTTTTGGAATGGGGTTTTCTAGACCGTTTGTTCTGGACACTCAGATATATTAAGTGACTTGCTGGAGATCACAAGCCAGTTATAGGCACAGCAAAGCCTAGACCCCCCTGGTCTTCCAGTACATTCTCCAGCACAGCACACAGAATAAAGTCCATTTCTTAATACAGTTGTCACAAATAAAATCCACTACGGAAAATGAGATTACCCAGCCATTAAGAAGTTTTTCCAAGTTCTTCCTAAAACACAGGCTCACGCACACCAGACATCAAACACAGAAAAGATTATAGACGTTAAAAAGGCTCTAGGTGAACTTTACAATGAGATTCACTTAATGCAGTAGGTACTAGGAATTAAAAAATGAATAAGGCCAAAGGACACTCATCCACAAGTAGCTTAGTGAAGCAAACGGAAACCTACGTACATAAATTATGAAACCACATGCTGCAGCTGATATGGGAGATAAGAACGGGGTATTATGGGATATTTCAGACTCCAGAATTTAAAGCTTTAGATCTTTCTTGTCATTTCTAGGGTAATTCTAGGAAAGTATACTCTAACTGAAGCAGATAAAAACATAAGAATTGTTAAACAGAATGCCTAGACTAAAACTGAAAGGCGATTTCAGAACTTTTGAAAAGATAAATCTGTCTAGAAACAGAAAATTCACACTTGAATCTTTTTTCTGAGTTAAAAATGTAAGGGGGTATTAAATTTGTTTATGACTAATAAGGTTTGAAGTCTAACACAGTACCTGCTAATTCAGATTCAAGTCACCCTCTTTAGGTGGGTGAGAAATGAGCCATTGGTTTAGGAACCTGAAGGAATCCAAACTGTTCACAGGAATATTCCAAAGGGTGTTTCAGTCCTGGAGGTTAACAGCCTCCACTATGCATTATATGGATGCCAACTGTGTTCTGGGGGATATTTGAGATCATAGGCCATAAAAATAAAATAGATATGTGACTTTCACAGCCAGTCACAAATAAAATGCTGCTGGACCTTTTAAGTCTGAACAATCCACTCAGACTACAGAGAAAAGACTAGATATTAGTAAAAGAGCACCCAACTTCAACTGCATTATCAGCTTCCGGAAGTGAGGTTCTTACAGCAACATGAACCACCTGAACCACACAATACCAAATAATATCAAGAAGGGGCGCAAATGCTTATGGAAGATATTCCACCAGGGCCTTGCACAGTACACGAAGTGAGGGCAGATTTGGAGAACACTCCTGTCTCTCCAAAGTCCTGGTGAAGGGGGCAAGATTTCACAATCTGCTTCGATGACAGAAGCAAGACATTACTCTCTATATCTACCTTGAAGTATCTAGACCTCCCGGGGGAGGGAGAGAATGCATGCTAGCAGGACCAAAACTCAAGGACTCTAAACACCCACTATCATCTGTTTCCTAGAGTATGAGCAAAAGATTAGATTGATTCAAACACTTATCATTACTGCAAAGCACACAGACATATCTCATCTTCAAGACTCTGACTAATAAGTAGACTTAGAGGTAATATTCCACCCGCCACCCCCTTGTAACTGTCCAAGGTTGTAGTAAGAATAAAGGATCAAGAATATATGTGGAAAACTGTAACAGCAGTAGTATTAAAGCCACAAGGACCATTTTTTCTGCCCCCACCCCCACAAACTAATATATAAGCATCCTGCACCACCTAATGCAGAAGTTGAAGTGTATTTTAAAGCCATCATTGCAGACAGCTCCGAGAAGAAATTTACTCTGTGCCCCCCCCCAAAGTTGGCACAACATAGTTATTTAGGGATACAGATTTACAACAATACTAGCAATAAAACTAATTCAATTCATTCATAGGAAATTATTCCAGAAAGTGTCACCTCTTTCTCCTTCCTAAAATAGAAAGATGGAGAGAAAAAGAAACAAATGCAAATTGCCACTGGCAGAGTTTTGTATTCAAAGTGCATGGAATGATTCAAGAGCAATTCAAGGTTTTCGGCAAAGGCCTGTTCATTAACCCAGTAGGAGGTGCAATACCATCTGGCACCAGTGTCCAGCGGAAGATATATCGCTCAGGGTCAATTCTGAGCAGGAGGCAAGTTTATTTTTACTCGTTTTAAGATTTTATGCACAAAAGTACAAGGACATAAATGTCTTGAGTGAGGTGTGCCAGGAAGATTTAACAGGCCTGGAAAATGGGATCCAAAAATGGGATCTAGCAGAAGCCAACTTTCATCACGATTGATTAAAACACTCTCCCAGCAAACCCCACAGGGCCTGGGCTAGAAACTTGTCAAACACACACACACACACACACACACACACACACACACACACACACACACAAAGATTTGGGGTATGTAAGAGAGGGGAGATTGCCCTATATCCTCTGATGTCAAAAAAACTCAGAGGGGCTCACTCACATTCAGGCTGGGGCTCCCAAGAGGGCTAGGAAGGAGGGCTTAGGGGGCATGTCCACCACCACCTGGGCACAAGGACAGCTGCTGTGTGAAGAGCCAGCTAGCCACTGGGTGCTGGGGACCCCTATAAACAGGCCCATTTTGCCAGGTTCTCCCCCTGGGGATCGTTCTCTTTTAACCTCATGTAACAGCTGGATGTGGTACATGTCCATAATCCCAGATATTCAGGAGGCTGAAGTGGGAGGACTGCTTGAGTCCAAGAGTTCAAGATAAGCCTGCACAACACAGGGAGGCCCCACCTCTACAAAATAAAGTAGCTAGGCACGTTGGCACGTCCCTGTAGTCCCAGCTGCTTGGGAGGCTGAGGTAGGAGAATTGCTTAAATCTGGGAATTCAAGGCTGCAGTGAGTCATGACTGCATCAGTATACTCTAGCCTGGGTAACATAGCAAGACCTTGTCTCAAAGAAAAAAAAAAAAAAACAAACATAAAAATAAAAATAACCTCACAGAGCCAATCAAAATATCACTTTTCCAAGTGAAATTACTGTTTTTTTCTAATAGATGAAAATACTTGCTCAGTCACAAAAAATTTATTAAATACTGGAAAACCACAAAGAAAATTTTTTTTAAACATCAGTCATCATTCCACTCCCTACAGATGGTAAAATTTTAGTATGTTCCATATATATTCCCATATATGGTATATCATCCATACACATATATCACAAAAATACACTTATATTTATGCTGGCTTTCTTACAGCCTTTTATATCACAACAGATTTTAAACATTTTCCCATGATAAATATTTTACCACAATTTAAAAGCTAAGTAGTAATTGCATGTTTTACTTAAATAATCCCACAGTACTAGGCATTTAATTTGTTCAATTTTTTCTATTTAAAAAAGTAATAAAAATAAAAATAAATAAAAAAATTTTAAAAAGTAATGCAATAGTCTTCAACTCCTACATGTGTATATCATACCTTTGTATATTTCCTTAGAGCAAAGGAATTATCTGATACAATAATATGAGGATTTTTAGGCTTGTGTAGCAGTGATATCCCATGTTTCTTTCAGTAAAATTGTGCTGATTTATATCCCCAAAACTAGCAAGATACAGCTAGCAAGATATAAGGATGCCTACATACCTGTTTCATTCCAATTTGTGCTGCTATGACAGAATACCTGAGACAAGTAAAGAACAGAGATTTATTTCTTGCAGGTCTGGAGGCTGCGAAAGCCCAAGTTCAAGGGGCCTGCATTTGAGGGCATTCTTGCCAAGTCACCCCACGACGCAAGAGTACACTCATGGGAGGAGGAAGACAAAAGGAGGAGGAAGAGAAAAGGAGGGGGCCAAACCCACCCTTTCATCAGGAACCCGCTCGCGCAAGCAGAAGAAAAAATGCGCAAACCCACCTTTTCATCAGGAACCCACTCGCGCGAGGAGGGCGCGAACCCACCTTTCCATCAGGAACCCGCTCGCGCCAGGAGGAGGAGGAAGGCGCGAACCCACCCTTCAATCAGGAACCCGCTCACACGAGGAGGAGGGCGCGAACCCACCCTACCATCAGGAACCCGCTGGCGCGAGCAGGAGGAGGAAGACAGCACGAAACCCTTCCATCAGGAAGCCGCTGGCGCGAGCAGGAGGAGGAGGGCGTGAACTCACCCACCCATCAGGAACCCGCTGGCGCGAGCAGGAGGAGGAGGGCGCGAACCCATCCACCCGTCAGGAACCTGCTCGCGCGAGGAGGAGGAGGGCGCGAACCCACCCTCCCATCAGGAACCCGCTCACGCCAGGAGAAAGAGAAGGAGGAGGAGGGCGAGAACCCACCCTCCCATCAGGAACCCGCTGGCGCGAGAAGGAGGAGGGCGCGAACCCACCCTCCCATCAGGAAACCGCTCCTGCAAGGAGGAGGAGGAGGCAAAAGAGGGCGCGAACCCACCCTTCCATCTAGAACCTGCTGGTGGAGGGGGGGAGAGGTGGAGGGGGAGGGGGCGAACCCACCCTTTCATCAGGAACGCGCTCCCGCGATAACCCACGCGCTCCCGCGATAACCCACGCGCTCCCGCGATAACCTCATTCATCTGTTCAGGAGGGTTGAGTCTGCATGACTTAATCACCTCTTAAAGTTCTCACCTGTAAACAGTACTGCATTGGGATGTTTCCAACACATGAACTTTGGAGGACACATTCAAACCATGACAATACCCCATGCTCTCAAAGTTTGTCGTGTACGTTTTATTGTCACTTTAAAACAGCACATGCCAATTAGTTACGACCAACTATTACTAATAAAAATGACAATCACAACAGGTACTGGGTGCGTATTATGTGCCAGGCACATAATACAGAAAAAGAACAGACGGTGCCAGGGACTGGCGGGGAGGGACACAGTTTTGGCTTGGGAACATGAAACGTTCCAAAGCAGGGGGATGGGCTGAGCCCAGGAATTGGAGACCAGCCTGGGCAACTTAGCAAGATTCTGTCTCTAAAAAAATTTTTTTAAATAGCTGACTGGGTGCACTGGCTCACGCTTGTAATCCCAGCACTCTGGGAGGCCGAGACGGGTAGATCACTTGAGCACAGGAGTTCAAGACCAGCCTGGGCAACATGGAAAACCCCATCTCTATTAAAAAAAAATACATAAATTAGCCAGCCATGGTGGCATGCACCTGTAGTCCCAGCTACTCGGGAGGCTGAGGTGGGAGGATCACCTGAGCCTGGGGAGGTTGAGGCTGCAGTGTTCCATGGATCATGCCACTGCACTCCAGCCTGAGCAAAGAGAGCCTGTCTCAAAAAAACAAAAACAAAGGAGAGGAGATTTGAAAACAAAGGGCCTCCTTTGAGCTTTGTAACTAGTTAGGGTGCTCCAGCCACTTGGGCTCCAATCAAATCCTCATCAAGTCCTTTGGAGTAATGCTAATCTACAGAATTTTTGTTGTTGTGGGGTTGGGTGGTGGGGAAGGGAGCTGGGACTACAAACTCTTCAGATAAAATGAAAATACCCCCGGGAACATTCAATCTTTAATTGCAGGGACAAACATGTACTGTGAAATTCATGAAAGTGAGAAGTCTGCAGTAGCAAGAGAAAAACAGCAAATCAAAGAAATGAACTACGGAAACCACACTTGCTACAAAAATCAAACATGGGAAAATCAGGTGAGTGTTCACTAATAACTGAGATAGCAGAGAAGACCACAAAAAAGATCTTACCACAAGCCTGCCCATCACCAGATGCAAGTCTTCAGTGGCCAAGAACTTCAGATGCATAAAGCAGAAAGACAGCCTGCCCATCCACAAGCCAGCACCCCATGTCCATCCAAAGTTGGGGTGCATTTATTCAGAAGGGCATATCTGAAAGCCAGAAAGATAGCTTATAACCAGTAACTCAGTGGATTCCCAAAGAATGTCACAGAAAAGTTTTAAAACCACGTTCTCCAAAGACTCAAATTCGGAAAAGCAGTATTTGTGGTATATTTAGTAAAAGGTCACCATAAAATTCCAGAAGACAACTTAATTGCCATGAGACTAAATAAAGTTATTCTAAAGAAAAGGAAAAGAGGCCAGGCACAGTGGCTCACGCCTGTAATCCCACCACTTTGGGAGGCCGAGGTGGGTGGATCAGGAGGTCAGGAGATGGAGACCATCCTGGCCAACATGGTGAAAACCTGTTTCTAGAAAAAATATAAAAATTCGCTGGGCATGCTGGCTGGCACCTGTAGTCCCAGCTACTCGGGAGGCTGAGGCAGGAGAATCGTTTGAACCCAGGAGGCAGAGGTTGCAGTGAGCCAAGATCGCACCATTGCACTTCAGCCTGGCAACAGAGCGAGACTGTCTAAAAAAAAAAAAAAAAAAACTAGAGCCATGAGGTTAGTCATATGTTATTGCATAACCAGAAACCCAACCTGACATTGGATTAGTGCAGCAGCACCAACATGAGAAAAGAGCTGGGCCCACTTCTCCCAAGAAGCCCTTCCCAGGCCACCATCTTGTATTTTGCTATCTCACATATAATCTCCTTATTGTACAGTAAAGAATCTGACTGGCCTTTGCCCCTGGTTGGGAAAAGGGAGGGTTCAAAATCCTTGGACTACCTGCGTAGTAGGAGTGTATTTATTTTTGATAAACCCCTTGGATCACACCTGAGTTTACACTAAGATGAGATGACTCGGGCTAGAGTCTGGCCACCAGAAAAACCAACCATGCAATTAGAGGATCAGGGTTCTAAGCCAGCCCAATCCAGAGAGGGGGAAAGGAGGGGACTAGAAATTGAATCATTGGCCACATGGTTGTACTCAATCAATCCTGCCTATGTAACGAAACCCCAATAGAAACTCTGGACACCAGGCTCACTGGAGCTTTTTGGTTGGTGAACACATCAACGTGCCAGGCAGGTGACACACCCTAGTTCCAAGGGACAAGACACAGGAGCTCTGCATTCGCGACCCTCCCAGACATCAGCCTATGTGTCTCTTCATTTGACTGACCTTAACTTAGACCCTTTATAATAAAACCATAGTTGAAAATATAGTGCTTTCCTGAGTTCTGAGATTCATTCTAGTAAATTATCAAACCTGAGAAGGCCATGGGAACCCCTTGGATTGTAACCAGTCAGTCAAAAGGGTGAATGGCCTGGAAGTCCCACTTACAGTGGGCATCTGAAGTGGGAACAGCCTTGTTGGGGACCACACCCTTTAACTGATGGGGTCTGCACTAACTCTGGGTGGTTACAATAGAATTGTATTGTAGTATACTAGGAGGTGTCAAAACACAACCCCACCACCTCCTTTTTCCAGTCAATTCAAGTGCTACACACCAGTTCAACACTCAGGTCCAAATAACACAACTTTTATCTGCCAATATTTATGCCAACTGTTAATGACCAACAATCTTCTTCCTTTTAGTAACAGCTAAAATGTTTTAAGTACTTGCTACCCCAGACATGGTTCTAAGACCTTCCACATGTATTAACTCAATCATCACAGCAACCTCATAGGATAAGTACTGTATCATTCCCACTTTGCAGATGAGAGCACTGAGGCATAGAGTGGTTAAGGGACTTGTGCAAGGCCACATGGCAGAGGTGCCAGGATTCAAAGAAAAAGCTCCTCCATCCCTAGAGGCTATCCCTTAGTCACAAGTCTACAGGAAAAGCTGTGCCTTGTGGCTGCCTACCTTTGAGGGCCCTTGGACAGCCACTACTCTCCATCCCCACTCGCTCCCATTCTCCGTCCTTAGAATGACCTCGTGCCGATTTCCTTAGGGAAGAACGTGTGCTTTTTGATGGCAAAATTATCCAGCTTTGACTGCAGCTCAGGAAAACTAATTTTGAGAACACAGCACTGAGGGAGGTTAACTATTTCCCTGAAAGTCTTTTCCAACAAAAACACAAATTAGCAGCTAGATGGTACTGGTTGTGAATAAAAGTGACAAACTTCACTGCAATAAATGAAAAGGTTCAAAGTTTTTCCTTTTCAGCACTGTCTCCTTCACCACAGGTAGAATCTCTCCACGGCTGACACAAACCTCCTTTCCCTTATTTTTCCCTATTACTTAAAGTGTTCAATACTTCTTCATTTTTATTAAATTGATAATACAGTTTGAAATTTTCAGTGTGTTTAGTGTAGCAATTAAAACCTCAGGCAGTCACGGTGGAAATTTTTCAAATAAAAATTATATAATAAGGAGATCAGTGGGTGGCCTTTCAATTTCATTCACTTATCCGATCAATATTTTGAACATTTGCTGCATGCAGAGCAACATTCTAGACACTCGGGACAGAGCAACAAACTTGACAAAGTCCCTGCCTGCCCTCATGACACTTACATGCCAGCAGGAGTGACAAAGAAGGAATGGACAAACATACATGTGTGTGCATGTACATGCACATGTGTGTGTAACTTCAAGAAATGGTAAGAGTTCAAAGAAACAGAGCAAGTAAAGATCTGGGGGAAGTAAAAGACAACGTGTGTGGCTGGAGTGAAATAAATCTAGGAAAGGTGGCAGGAGATAAAGTCAGAGAGGGGCCAATTCATTCTCAAAGGATGCATCCAACCCCTTATCACTATCTCCCTCCCCTGAGTCCATGTCACTATCACTTCTACTGGAAGATTGTCATACCTTCCTAGCTGATACCTGCTTCTCTTCTTGCCCCTTACAGATAATTCTCCATGAATTATCTTTGGAATGATCCTTGTAAAAACAAATCCAATCAATTCAGGACATCCTCCTGCTCAAAATCCTTCACACATGTCCATCATAATCATGATGAATGAAACCCAAGTTCTGAGCCCTGCCCAGCAAGGCTCTCCATATACGGGCACTACTTGCCCTCCACACTCAGCCCCTGGCTCCCTTTACTCCACCCACTTGGCCCTCAAACTAGGTCAAGTTTGTTCCTGCCTCAAGGCCCCTGCAGGTACCCTCTCTTCCTCATGGAACTTTCTTCACCTTGGATACTGCCTTGGCACTCTGCTCAAACATCACTCCCTCAAGCAGCCTCCTGGACCACCCAACCTAGAATAGCTCCCCATGCAGCACTATCTCCTGCCCTACTTGGTTTTTCTTCACAGCCTGACTCTCCATCTGACATCAGATTTACCTGTTTCTTCCTCTGTCTTTATTCACCACTGTACCTCCAATGCCTAGAGCAATTCTGAGTGCAGAGTAGGACCTCAATCAATGCATGTCAAATGAAGGAACAAATGACTTTGACGATGCCATCACTGACTGGGTTATACAGAGTAAAGGCACGATCCACAATCCTGGGCATCCATGCTATCCACACCAGCGGGCAGGGACAAGGCACACCTGGTTCACATCCTGTCACATGCTAAGCCCAGAAGGCAATATCATCTATCAGACTCAGCCAGCTGCTCCAATTAACGTGCTCCGATTCTGACCCTAAGAAGACATGGACTCCCTACAAAATCATTTGACAACCCAACATGTACGTAAAAAGGCCAACAAGTGCTCCTTAATTGATGAATTTCTCTAAATCTGAGATAAGTGGCACTGACATCTCAAATCCTCTCTGCCAGTAAATGGGTGAGCAGAAATTCCAAGTAAAAAAAAAAAAGAAATGACTCCAGGGCTCTTTTTTCCTTGACTATCCCCTCTGGCAGCTCAGTCTTTACACACCTCCTCTCTTCCCATTAGATTGGGCAAAATCTCCCCCATCACTAGGACAGCACAGTGTGTTCCATCCAGAGTAACTCTCACTACACAAAAGGCCGACACATTCTAGGCTAAAATCATAACTGGGCTTTAACTGGACCCTTCCATGTTGACCTGCTCTTTCCCATTTGGGGAGACAGGCAGGATTGAGGAATCTGTCTTCTGACAATTTGGGATCAGTCTTCTCTCTTGCTTTCTTTCCCTCAAGTTGCAAACAGTAAGTCATGCTATGTAAGCCCCGAGCCCCACACAGGTGCCTCTATTCATAATCTACGGGTCCTCATCCTCATGAGGACAGCAGAACCCAAACATCACAGGCTCTCAGCGGAACACCAGGCGATCCTGCAACATGGATTCTCTTCTTCTGAACCAGGAGCAATCGGACTCGGGGAAACAGAACCATGCTGTGGACAGCAGCCTCTGCATCTCCAAAGAACGCAGAAAATATTCCATCTCTCCACTTCCCTACAAGGTCTGGATTTTTCCTTGGTTATTCATTTTGCCACTCGTTGGTACTCACTGGCGGATAAGCAATTGCCCAAAAATTGAGCAGGTTAGAGAAAGATGGTCTTAAAATTGGGAAAGCTCTATTCTGTTGTTTAATTTCTTTTTCTGTGAACTGAAAAAAATATCACTGATATGAATCTAGGGGCCCAGTACCTGAATCAGTTAAGCACTTATATCAAAATTACCGCAGAAATGAAACAAGACATGCAACATACAGGGCCCTTGTTGGCTGCACAGTAATCACGTAAAAATGGCAATTAGTTCCTTTAAAGGATGATAATTAACACTGCCTTTACATAACCCACTTTTAAGTTTCTTTTTTACTGATGTTTTCCTGCATCGGCAATCAGCAAAGTAATCAGCATCAACGTCAAGCATTTACTCTGAGACAGGAACATGTTCATCAGCACCTTCATATATACAAAGCCATTCCCATTTGGAAAACAAGAGGGGTAAAGATAGGGGATTGAAAGGCATAGTTCTTATCCTTCAGCATTCTGGAATTCCTTCGATGACCACAGGGCTGCAGGATGAGGTTCTGCCTGTAAGGACTCAAGACTTAATATAAATGACTATAGCGTACACTGTACCCAATATGCAGTCTTTTGTCCCTCATCCACTCCCATCCTTCCCCTAGAGTCCCCAAAGTCCATCATATCATTCTTATGCCTTTGCATCCTCACAGCTTAGTTCCCACTTATAAGTGAGAACATACAATATTTGGTTTTCCGTCCCTGAGTTACTTCACTTGGCATATACTGCTCGAGGGACAGGTGCATCAAGATCTCAGAAATCACCACTAAAAAATTTATTCATGTAGCCAAAAACCACCTGTTCCCCCAAACTATTGAAATAAAATAAATGACTGCAAGAGCAAAGAAAAGTCTCCCTTGCCTCTGAAATGTCCCCCCCTCTGGCCAGCCTTGAATGGAGATGCACACATTTCTGAGCACCTTTGTCAGGCACTGAATATGTGAACAGTCATGCTCTCTGCTCTCTGCTCAGTCATGTTCTCTGCTCTCAAAATGTAGTAGGGTCCAGACACATCAGTAATTATATTTTATAATTATCTACTGATGTGTCTGGACCCTACTACAATAAGTATCTGTTGAGGCTCTACTATGTGCCAGGCACCATTGTGGATCCTGGGTTCACAGCAGTGTGCAAATGCAGCAGTGCATGATATGCACACAGTATTGCAAGAACACAGAAGAAACATCTCCCATATGATCCAAGAGGATGAAGGAAGACTTCTCTGAAAAGGAACGAGTTCTAGCTTCTGGAAGGAGCCTTGAAGGACAAAGAGAAGACGGTGGGGAAGGCATCCCCAGCAGAGAGAAGAGCACATGCCCAGAGCAGAACTAGCACCAGTCACACTCAAGGGTACCCTTCCCTGCAGGCTGGAATGTAAAGGCAGGCAGGGAGAGGCCAAGGAGAGTCTAGAGAGGCCTAAGTGGGCAGGGGCCTGAAATGCCACAGTAGGACTCAGGACTTCCCTGTCCTCAAAGGCTGACTTTGAAGAGCCCTGAAACTCACAAGCAACATGATCCATTTCTCATCTCAAATACAGTTTCCTCTTGAACTGGTTTTTATTTGCAACCATTGCTTCTCCATCATCAGAGGCTGGAAAATGCAAAAAATAAAGGCAGATTTAGAAAGTGGGTACAAATAAGTTTCAAAAAATAAAGCTAAGATTCTTTATTTTAATTAGAGAAGATGGCTAGAAACCACTGAAGGGGAGAATTAAAAAAGAGAAAGGCTTTCACAGACAAAAAAAATTAAGTGAGCTAAAAAAGCAACTTTACAGAGACAAACATCCCTGACTTAGCAATTTTGCTAGAACTGTTCATTTTCGTCTCTGCTGGGACCAACAGAAACTGCGTGGCAAACGTTTTTTATGTCCCGCATGGCCTGCTGCCCACGTAACACCTCAATGGAAGCCACATCAAGCTCCAAACTTGGCCGCCTTGCTCAACATGAGCGAGCCAGCCCGTGACAGATCCAAGAAGGAGAATACAAATCCTCACCATGGATGATGGCTGCAGACAGCCTATTTTTTAAAAATAATAGTTTAAAGTGAATTTAACAGTTCCACATTACTAAGGGCCTTCAAACTGAGTGCTCCATTTCCCCATGGCATGAAGGGCAATTTCAGCTCCTCCTAGCTCAAACTTCAACTATTAAATAGGCTATCCATTCAGTTTCTATAAACAAGACTACTACTACTCAGAAAATGGTATTCAGAATATAATAACTGATGTAGTAAGACTGCACTGCAATGCTATTGTTTCCAACTCAAACCCAATGATAAGTTTCTATACAGTGTACCCAGCTTATTGGTCACATCTTAAGCTTGTAAGTTACTCCAGCTTCAAACGAACTTGATTGCGTCAATCCATACATGAACACAAATCTAATTTCTATATTATCTTCCTTCCAAATAAAGTTCTAAAGCCCAACGAGTGATGTAATTATGTTGTTTTCTTCATTATGAAAGCAACAGTATTAATTTTACTACCTTGAAGAACAATATTATGATTAGTGAACCCATGCATGGAACAAGGAATTTTTGTGAATCTACCACTGAAAATTGCCCAGTTTGTTTAACTGCCACATTTGGGAATATTTCAAATATCAACAGTTAGAATCAAAACCAAGAAATTGGTTAAAAATTAATCTTATGGCCGGGCGCGGTGGCTCACGCCTGTAATCCCAGCACTTTGGGAGGCTGAGGCGGGTGGATCACGAGGTCAGGAGATCGAGATCATCCTGGCTAACACAGTGAAACCCTGTCTCTACTAAAAATACAAAAACAAAATTAGCCAGGTGTGGTGGTGGGCGCCTGTAGTCACAGCTACTCGGGAGGCTGAGGCAAGAGAATGGCGTGAACCTGGGAGGCGGAGCTTGCAGTGAGCCGAGATCAGGCCACTGAACTCTAGCCTGGGCAATAAAGGGAGACTCTGTCTCAACAACAACAACAAAAATTAATCTTATAATATGTACTATATAATTCCATTTATGTAACAAAGAAAAACAGGTGAAACTGATCTGTGCTGTTAGAAGTCAATGCAGTGATTAAGTATGCTTGTGATGGGGTGGCGGTGACAGTGACCAGAAACGGGAACACAAGGAGCTTCCAGGGCTGTGCATGTTTTGTTTCTCCACCTAGCTACTCCTAACACAGGTGTGTTTGGTTGTAAATCATGCTGCATACCAATGATGTGTGCACTGTTCTTTGTGTAAATGTATCAATCAACACAAAGTCTTAAAATACTGAGGATGAAGGGCAGAGTTTGGTCTACTCTCACAAAGACCATCATGGGTCAGAATTTCAATTCTATGTAGCATTTAAAAGAGCACCAGTTTCCTGTGGACAGATGCCACAGATCAACAGAAATAACATACTGTTTTATTGGGCCTGCTTTCATTCTCTCACTCATTTCTCTTAAAGATCTCAACCATCCTATGTATGGTGTATAGCTATCACAGATGACAATAGGTCAGATCACTAATTGAAATTCCCTCCTCCATACAAAATTATTTCTAATAATCATGTAATAATCAATAATCATAACATCCTTTTGAATCATTCTTTAGTTTTGAAAACAACTATTTAGGGTGTCAATTTTAAAGTTATTTCTGAGCCTCAATATTATATTTCTTCTATGAACTACCAAAGCATACCATATGCACTTAACCAGATGTTATACTCACAGTTCACTTCTTCACCGTTTTACATTTTAATCACACATAAAATCTCCTAGTGATCACACACAATGAGGGAAGTGAAGAAACTCAAGTTCTGTTTCTTCGCCTTAAACTGTGCTATCATTTTTTATTACAAATCTCTAAACACAAGAGCATATTGTACCATAAGGGTCAGAGATGTGAACTGCATCTAGAGGAAGCTCCAACAATTCTAAACAGGAATTTACTCAAGGTAAAGTGTGGAGCTGAGTCCATGTGCATTGGGACCAACTGTGTAATAGGGAGTTCTCCAAATTAACTTTCATGTGGCATGCAATAATTAAGGTGTAAGAAGTGCACTAATCTGAGGCGTATATACAAATATATATGTGTTTATCTATACATATGTAATTAGTGACAGTAGCAATTATTTAGAATTTAGACAAACCAAAGATTTTTCAGGAAGTATTTTATCACCAGCTTAGAACTGCCCATGCATTGTGATTAAAAAAAAAAGAAAAGAAAAGAAAAGAAAAGAAAAAAACATACTGGCTGAGGTCAGATTGTTTTCAGTCTCTACAGACAATGTGCTCCCTCACAACAGCTGCACCTGGAGAGGACCTTTTCCGTTGCCCCACCCTCAGGGGACAAAAGGAACCACACCAACAAAAACCTCCCAGCCACACAAGAAAAACAAGTTTAGGCACAAAAGCTCTTGTGGACACACGTAAGCCCTTCCGGTTTACATGAGTGTAGAGCAGGGTTTCTCAACCTCAACACTACTATTTGGGCTGGATAATTCTTGGCTGTGGGGACCGTCCTGTGCATTGTAGGATGTTTAGCAGCATCCCTGGACTCTACCCACTGGAAGCTGCCAGTAACACTCTCCCAACCTCCACCAAGATGTAAAAATGACCATGGAGAACAAAATTGTCCCTGGTTGAGAGTCACTGTTAGAACATCTTTGGAAGAGTACACAAGAAATCAGGTACATTGCTTACTTCTGGGGAGGAAGGCTTCAAAGTACCTTTTGAATTCTTAACATGTCAAATAAATACACTTAAATACACAAAGGAAACTAGAGAAAGAAATGAGAACAAATGTTTAGGCAAGACAGGGTATCGCTGAGAAAGTATCCGCAGCTCTTTCAAATTATCTACCCTTTGTTTTCTTTCAACAATGTGCCCCTTGAACAGAAAAACAAATTAACATCTTTCCAAGAAGGTTATTCCACCCTATAAAAGATTTTCTGTAAACATGGAAATGGGTATTTAACAGAAAAAACTCTTTGCCCCTAAAGAAAATATTCCTGGTCCCCTTCTTGGAATCTCTTATTTTACACACAGTTCTAACATTATGTGCTTTCTCCAGGTCAGGTCAAAGCAGAACAGAAGCGGCAGATGAGAACCGTGGTGAGGGCAGGAGTGCAGTCCCCACACAGCCTAGTCCTGAGCCAGCCTTGGTATGGTAACAAGAGTGAGGCATTTGGAGGCGCATTCTGCTGCTTTCTAATCATGGAACCCTAAGCAAATCACGGCCTTTCAAGACCTCGGTTTTTATTTCTGAAATGAAGGGCAACGCATGCTTCATAGCGTTGCTGTGCGAACTGATCCTATGAAATACATGGTTTTTCACCAGGATTACAAACATCCTGGTAAGCCAGTGGTACCTGTTGACTTTACCAAGAGAAATTTGAGTATTAAAAACAGCCCTAGGGTTGGTTCCAGCAGCATCCACAGCAGATTTGTTACTGGAAAGAGGTCCCAATACAGACCCCAAGAGAGGGTTCTTGGATTTCCCACAAGAAAGAATTCAGGGTGAGTCCATAAAGTGAAAATAAGTTCATTAGAGAAGAAACAAAAGAATGGCTACTCCACAGGCAGAGCGGCAGCATGGGCTGCTGGACTGAGTATACTTAATTTCTCGATTATATAGTAAACAAGTAGTGAAATATTTTCTGGGAAAGGGGTGGGGAGCTCCTGGAACTGAAGGTTCCTCTCCCTTTTAGACCATATAGGATAACTTCTGGGCGTTGCCATGGCATTTGTAAATTGTCACGGTGCTGCTGGGAGTCTTTTAGCATGCAATGCATTATTATTAACCTGTAGTAAGCAGTGAGGAGGACCAGAGGTCCCTTTCATCGCCATCTTGGTTTTGGTGGGATTTGGCCCGCTTCTTTATTGCATCCTGCTTTACCAGCAAGGTCTTTGTGACCTGTATCTTGTGCCAACCTCCTACGTCATCCTGTGAACTAAGAATGCCTTACCTCCTGGGAATGCAGCCCGGCAGGTCTCACTCTCATATTTAGCCCCTATTTAAGATGGAGTCACTCTCGTTCAAATGCCTCTGACAGATTCAGAAGTGTAAAAGAGCATGAAGCAGATATGAAGGGCAAGAAAGCAGAACAGGGAAGAATAAAGGGTTGGGGACTAGACTGCCTGGGTTCCGATCCTACGGGTGACCCTGGACAACTTCTAGACTTCTACTTGCCTCAGTCTCTTTATAAGCTGAGAAAAGGACAGCCAACTTGCAGTGCCCACAATGGTCTTGTTCTGTAAAGTCTTTGCAGACACTGAATTAGTGAATCCTGAAACATTGCTCCTAGAGAAGATACAGGGTTGGATACCTGCGAGCCTCTGGTCACAACATTTTCACCAACTGATCAATGCATAGTTGATGTGTGTGTTTGACAACACCTTATGTTACTGATTCTTTAACACTGAAATCACAGCCAACACTACTACTACAACTTACGCCTGCATGAAGCTTATCTAGCAAACGTATTTTCTCCCTAAGATACATCACAGCCTTCTCCAGCCTTCTTGTGCTTAAGAACACTAGACAACCCCTCAGCACTATGCTTGGAGGCCATTTTAAGCAGCAAAATCACTTTTTTAAAAAAAGGCACAAAAAAAGGATAAACACAGTACTAACCAGATGGAAGAAGAACACTTATTTGCAATATGAGAGCTGAAGCAAGAAGGCCTTGTTCATCCTCAGCTGGGAACATGGACACCAGGCAACTGAAATCTTCTACTCTGTATGTCCGTGAATGACCAGGAAAGTGCAGAGTATTGATTTCAGGGTTACAAATAAGTATGAATGAGGACGCAAATTCACAAATACAGAAATCTGAGAATAATGAAGATGGACTATACCTGCCTTCACATATGGCTTTGATGAGTCAATGAATTAATGCAGATAAAGCACACAGGAAACATTCAGTAAATGTTAGTTATTAACAGGGAGTCAAATATGTAAATATCATGCAGTGTAAAGAGCATGACAGAAACATGAAGAGAGGACACAGGTGTTAACAAAGCCACAGAGGAAGGAATGTGGCATGGGAAAGGGAATCAAGAATTCAAGTTCTTTCCCCAGAGCAATCTCTTACTCCTCCACTTATCTTCCTTTGCACCAACGTTATAATCCCTGTGCCACAGCCATCTGCCTTTTTGCTCTCAAATCCATTCTCTGCATACTTTGTCCTTTTACAAATATCACAGGAAACTACATTTCCCAAGCTCCCTTGCCACCTGGTTTCTAGTAGTGCTGGCCTGTGGGAGGTACCATCAGAAGCTGGGAGGGGAAGGTGCCTGGGTCTCTCTCCCAACTCCATTTGCTGGGTGGGATAACCTTCTCTAGGGACACAGCTCTCACCAAAGGACCCCACTGCCCTTTCCATCAGCTGCCACCCCCACCACCCTGCCTCCACAGTCCCGGGGGTGGACATCTTCCTCAGGTTACAAATCTCTAGGTTGCTGTAACAGTCTGGTAACTCTCCTCTTCCATCACCTAATATGCAATTATCTGTATTAGAATCTGTTAGAAATGCCTAGTCCAGTTTTCCTGATTCATGTCCTATGAAACACTGGCTCTAGAAGCCATTTTTAGAAGTTTTAGTTTTAGACATTTTTACAGCCTAAAAGTTTTCTGCCTAGAATCTCTCCCAAATTCACTCCCAAAATCTTACCTCTTTTTTTGAGAGAAAAAAAAAAAAAACTAGTTTTGTCTTTAATTCACCACTGCAGGAAGAAAAAAACCATGCTTATGCAAACATTACAGCTATTTAAGTTTTTAAAAATCACATTACATTACCTCTGTCACATTTCATCATGGGCTACCAATTGCCCTCACACCGATACACCTATGCAGTTTCCCTCTGCTTAAGTGCTGTTGACTTTTTGAGAACCGAGCACTACTTTCAACTCATAAATATCTTGACTTTTTAAACAAAATCCAAATGCAGCCTATGGCACATCGCCAATTCACTCTCATTGTCAGCATCGGCCATTCCGCGCTGCTGACTGCAAGCCTGCGTGAGCACTGGCCATTAATTCTGAGGCAACTTCCATTCTCTGCTTTCCATTGTTTCTTACCCCAGTGCATAAAAATTTCATGCCTGACCATCATCATGCCCAGGCGTAATAGATTAATAAATGAGTTCATTTGGACAGAAGAATGCAATAGTGAGTAAGATTCTGATCAGTGAATCAGAAGAATGGGAAAGGGCAGGCGAGGGGAATGCCAGCTACTCACTGAAATCCGCACTCTCGTCATCTTCCTGGGCACACAGCTGGACCTCGCTTCCCTGCCAGGGGTGACCAGGTGTTCTTGGCAACGGAATGCGAGTAGAATGTGACGCTAACCACGGCCAGGCCCAGCCCTAAAAACCTCCATGCTGGCTCCTCCATCAGATCCCCCCAGGCCTGTGGGCTGGAATGTCAGTTACAGCAGGATGACCTAGAGAACCTGTTTTCAAAAAGTCAAGGCCTAAAGCCTGGGTTGCTACAGGACTTCTTTAAAGAGGTCATTCCCTCCCATCCCACAGAACTGTTTATCAACCTAAAACTATGAATAAGAAAAAACTTACACTAGGTGCAAGATTACCATAAACAGAGATACACACACACACACACACACACACGCACACACGGGTTCATTTGTTACAGGAGGTCCCTATCACAGGACACGTGCCTTTCAAATGAGTGGGTCAGATATCTGGTCATGGTGGCTGAGGGGGTATATGAGACAACTGCAGCATGTCCCTTCCAGAAGGAACCCTAAGGAGAACCCACTTGGGCAGAGGCTCAGAAACAAGCACCTGTTCCCCGTCCCACATGTCCTGTTGGGAGACCAGTGACCTGTTAAACCACCACTTTCATCCTATAGCCTAAAAACCAAGACCCTTGGAGGTTAAGGTGGGCCTCCGGGCATCCAAGGGCAGAAACAGAGCTGAAACCCACCTCTCCAAGGTCAGTGCCACTCCAAGGGGAGCCTGCAGCACACTGCCAGTCCACCAAGTATTGGTTTCTGCTCTATGATCAATACTGAAATTGAGTGTAAGTGTTCTAGAAATTTTTATAGCAAATTGCTAAGGTAATATTATGTCCTTGAATCTAATAAAATTAGGGGCTTGTATTATAGACTTTTTTAAATTTCATTTTTCCAGTCGTTTATTCTTATTTTATCAGTTCATGATGGTTTAGAATTTTTTTTTTTTTTTTTTTTTTTTTTAAGACAGAGTCTCCCTCTGTCACCCAGGCTGGAGTGCAGTGGTGCGATCTCGGCTCACTGCAACCTCCGTTTCCTGGGTTCAAGCGATTCTCCTGCCTCAGCCTCCCTGAGTAGCTAGAATTACAGGCACGCGCCACCACATCCGGCTAATTTTTGTATTTTTAATAGAGAAAGGGTTTCACCACGTTGGCCAGGCTGGTCTCAAACTCCTGACCTCACGATCCGCCCACCCCGGCCTCCCAAAGTGCTGGGATTACCGGCGTGAACCACTGTGTCCAGCCTAGAATTTTTAAGAACTATTTTTCCTCGTTCCCAGAGTTCCAAAACTCTTCAGCCAATTCCCAAGGCCTCCACACCCCCTTCCCAATCCTTCCTGCTTTACTCTCAGGGGGCTCTCCTCCATGTTCTGGCCCAGCAACCCCCTTCAGCCTTCCTCTCAAGGTGGTACCTCTCTCTGCAAACAGTAGTCTTAACCTTCCCCAGCCCCTCCAACGTGCTAGCCATGGGCACCAATTCCTATAAGGCATCCTGAGGCTCCGGCCAAAACAAACAGTTAAATGGATGACTAGTCATAAAACAACATGACTGTAAGCTATCATAAAATAATCCAGGACCCTGCTCCCAGAAAATAGCCAGTTAAAAGAAAGAAGGAGAAACCTGTCAGTGGGTCCTACCCACATTAATTAACCTGAGGAAGCACCTCCGCCTGCCTGACAGATGCCGTCTATCCATCACTCTCAACCCCAATGACAAAGTAAAGCGGCCTCCACCCCCTTCTTCCAGGGAGGCAGACACACATGGAGAAATCCCAAACCTGGCTTGGAGAGAAATGAGAAATTATTCACAAAGTGGCATCAACTATGATGAAGTATTACGGGAAGGGAACAGGATGTGGAGACAGCATCAGCTCCGCCAAGTGGGACCCAATGAATTACCCCATCACAGGGGAGTCCTGAACTAGCTGGAAGAGGAGGGAGGAAAGAGGAAGGGGATTCTCTCTCACACACTCATGGCTCCTTGAAACTGAATTAAGAGGGAAAATAGATGGCTGTGACCTAACAACAAAGGAACCCGTAGCTAAGGGTGGATCCAGGTAGTGCCAACCTTCCTCAGAGAGGAG
This sequence comes from Pongo abelii, assembly GCF_028885655.2. Classification (NCBI taxonomy): domain Eukaryota; kingdom Metazoa; phylum Chordata; class Mammalia; order Primates; family Hominidae; genus Pongo; species Pongo abelii. The sequence continues at coordinate 36,451,189 of NC_071996.2, read as the reverse complement.
GTACACTAGAGTTCCTGATAGGTCTGAGTCCCAGGCCAACCACACATTTCAGAACTTCCAGGGACAAAATAACAGTAATTTTAACACAAGCCAAAGCAAATATCTTCCAAAGTTAATAAGACATATTAGCAGCAAGATCAGAAAGGCAGGGAATATGGAGGGGTAGGTACATAAGAGCCTGCCCTATTCACTCTCTGTACTTGTGTGGATATTTGAAATATTTAAAATATTTAGACATTTTCTAGGGAAAGACAAAGAAACACGAAAACCTCTTGCCATGAACCAGAATCCTGATTAGATGCAGCAGACCTGGACACTGCGGGTGAAGGAACACTGCTCTGCTGCTCCACATACCCGGACACATACTCCCTGGTAGGGAGATATGGGCTGGCTCACAGCCCCACCCTGCCCATGGGCCAGGAGGGAAGCAAGGTCTCACCCACCTCACTGTCAATGGGCAGTGGTGTCTAAAGTGCAACCGTGGGGATTCTGAGCCACTTCCCAGGCTCTGAGAATGAGGACTGAGATGAGATACTGACATGCACCACAGGCAAAGCACCTAGAAGAGGTGACAACATTCCTCAGCTAACAATCTTGCCAAAGCCCATGGTCACCATCAAGTGGGCCCAAGAGGCCTATTTCTGCCCAACACTAGGCAAGCTATGCACCCCAGCCAAGATCAGGCATTGGCCTTTTATAAGATATGACTGACCAACATCCTGGGAAGCACAGGAAGAAATCTGAGCAGAGACAATGAAGGTGCTTTATTTTAATCACATTTAAGACTTGCCATCTAGTTCCCATGACTTGTCTCAAATTATTCGTCCTTGATGCCAACAGGAAAATGTCATTAGTTTTTAATCTCATACTCTGCATTTGTTGATTAACACATTGCAATGTCTGTGCTAACCAGGTAAAAATAAAATGAAATAAAACTTTGACTGCCTAAAAATTAGAGTGCTTTATACTCATTCAGCTCATATGCTGCTATGTGCCAGTCACTGGCACTAGCCACGCATGGCATAGAGGGGAGTGAAGCCAGCACTAGCCCTCAAAGAATGTCTAGACAGACCCACAGTAACTAAAATCCATTCCAATTCTGCCCTTTCTCTACTTTCTTTGGCAGTATGTGTTTCTCAGATCCACTGGGGTGGCTTTCGTTTTTACTTGTACCAGGAACATGGCATCTTTCTCTTCCAGTTACGTCTTGAGAAATGAGATGTAAAAACAGGCTCTCTTAGAAAACTAGGGCATAACTGACCAGACACAAGATCCACTGGCCATGTGAGAAACGTTCCCTGACATCCAATTCCCAGGGATACCCTCTTATCACAGGCTCTGTGGCTGCTAGAGTTAAAGGCTCATTTAGGCTTAGAAGCTAATGCTCTTCCCCAATCTAAACTGACTTCGTATGATCTCACATAAATCTAAGCATAAAGCCAGGACAACTTCTTCCTACCTAAGTCAGAAGAGAGATGATGATTTATAACCTGGGTGGGGGAGAACAGTGAGCCAGTTTACCACCTTCAGGATGACCCAACTATTTCCTCACTCTCTAAGGTGGAGAAAGCATGTAGAGGCCACATGCTTTATACGATGAAGGCTATTTAAAGGATTACAAGGAATGTAAAGTCATCTGTGATATGGCTTTCGAGTTATAAATGTCAATGGCAGTTAAGTCTGCTGCTTTGGGAACTCCTCCAACAACAGGTTGACAACAGCCCAAGCCGACGGCTCTGGAGGAGGCTGACAGACAGCTGCTCTTTCGGTAGTTATTCCTGAAAGAGCCAAGAGGCCTCTCCAAAGGCAGCTAGGTGTATGACATGCTAGAGGGGGAAAGCGACAACATATTTAGTGGCAGAAAGACACAGCCGAGGAGTCCCACATGACGCCAACACGTCTGCCTGCCTCATGAAGGCTGTCAAACCCACATGGTGCAGAACTGAGAACAAGGGGGCGCAGATACTGGTGTGAGAATCACAGCACAGTAAATGCAGGAAGACGATCATCTTTCCCAGAACATAAACCACAGCACTGGGTGGCAGGGCTGACGGACCCAGCTCCAGCCTCCCCAGTGCCAGCCTACTATCCCCAGCTGCCCCGCCTGGCAACCCTCGAAGAGCAGACTTCCCTACCTGGCAGCACTAAACCAGTTTCAGGGGAAACAGACCCTGGAAGACAGATTGTTCAGTTGTCCAGTCCCTAAAATGAAGTCACGTTCCTATTAAGCAGGGTGTGGAATGTATATATGGGGGACATGAAAGGATGGATTAAATATGCTTGTATTTGAGACAAAAATCTCATGTTTTTAGAGATTAAAAATCCCTTTGAGTTTCCGAAGGACACATTTTCTGTTTCTCTGGTTTCTCCCAGTGGGACAAACTCTCAAGGTAACAGCCAGAGAGAAGCCTTAGATAGAAGTCACGTGGTCACATGATTTCCTAGCTCTAACGTTAATGCTTTTATTCACATCAAGACATTCATCTAGTTGTGGGATGCTGGGGTGTTTTTTCTCCTGTGATGTTGTCAGAGGCGAAGTGTGTTCAAAGACCCACATACATAAAAGAAACAAGAATTAGGAATGTTTAATGTTTCATTCTGTTGACCCCATAACCTTGACACCCAATTCCTATCGGCCTGTGAAATATAAATGTTCTGCTCCAAGGTGAACATCTGATTTACCAAGGTAACTTCTCAAGGGTCTGCCCCTTAGGCAGTGGGTTTAAGTGCTACAAACAATTCAGATGGTTAAAATAAGGAAGTACTGGCCGGGCATGGTGGCTCACGCCTGTAATCCCAGCACTTTGGGAGGTTGAGGTGGGAGGATCACAAGGTCAGGAGTACGAGACCATCCTGGCTAACATGGTGAAACCTTGTCTCTACTAAAAATACAAAAAATTAGCCGGGCATGGTGGTGGGCGCCTGTAGTCCCAGCTACTTGGGAGGCTGATGCAGGAGAATGGCATGAACCAAGGAGGCGGAGCTTGCAGTGAGCTGAGATCGTGCCACTGCACTCCAGCTTGGGAGACACAGCGAGACTCTGTCTCAAAAATAATTAATTAATTAAAAAAAAAGGAAGTACTTAGCAAATTCCTTCCTCCATAAAATATGCTCAGAATTGAGGACTTAAGAAAATACACCTCTTGGAGCAATGGTTCCTCAATACAGACACAGTTCAGAGACTATACTGTCCTTAGGAGTCACACGCTCCAGTTCAGTGGGCTTCCTTCCACTGACGCCATGATGATGTGTGTGTTGGGCCCAGGTTGGGCTGCTCTAAAGGACCAGCCCTTCTACATAAGAATTAAGTGGCCATGATGAAGCTCAATACATTTGTATTGATAATGATTAAATGAAGTAAAAAATAGCCTTCTGCTCCAGTCACTTCACTAATTCTATACACATAAAATAATCTTGTCCAATTAGTCTGAAAAAATTCTACCAGGCCTTCACCAGATAGCCAGAGATGTCCCCTCAGGATTATGGGTGGTGCCAAGAGAGCCACCCCCTTGCTCTTTGGGACCAGAGTGCCAAAGTGTATTTTGATGGCCCCAAATTATAACATGGGACTACTCTACACAACTTGGCCCTCTCCCCGACAAGAGCAAATACCCCAGCTCTCTGCTTAGCCCAGGTGAGTATCTGCTTACTATAGTACTTACATGGCTTAACGGAGCCTCCTCCAATGTCCACTTTAGAATAGGAATCACTTCTGAAATCACAAGGACAAGGACGGTTTTAAGTTCCTCCTTTTAAAGGACTTGATCCATTGCAAACAGGCTGACAAAGAGCTTGTATGAACTTTGGTTCTCCATTTTTTTGGAGCCCAACTGCCTTTAAGATCGTCTCCCAAAAAAAGATACTTAAAAATAGCTAGGTGGGCGGCCCTACCACTTCAACACCCAGAGGCATTTGTCTAAAAATTATTATCTCACTTGTTAGGATCCAAATCCATCCATTATTAGTTCAGCGGGAGTAAGGTGACACTTGGCAAAGACAGAGCCTCTGCACAAAACTGCTTCTTGTCCCAGGTCTCAGGAGGCATTAAACCAAAGCTCTTACCAATCCTAATGCTTTCCGGACTAGCCTACATTAATATATACACACAGTCCCAAATATATATATATATGTATATATATATATATATATACATATATATATATGTATATATATATATGTATATATATATATGCACAATTTTAAAAATAGCGCCATTACAAAAAAAACTAAGGAGTTTATAGTATGAAATAAACCCAATCAAATTACAAGCCTTGTAATAGATTCCTTGTAGCTGTTTCTCCCCAAAGAATAAAACAAAAAGAAGCAATAAAAAGCCATTTTAGAAATATATCTCGGCCGGGCACAGTGGCTCATGCATGGAATCCCAGTGCTTTGGGAGGCTAAGGCAGGCAGATCACCTGAGGTCAGGAGTTTAAAACCAGCCTGGCCAACTTGGCGAAACCCCATCTCTACTAAAACTACAAAAATTAGCTGGGCGTGGTGGCATGTGCCTGTAATCCCAGCTACTCAGGGAGGCTGAGGCATGAGAAATCACTTGGACCCAGGAGGCGGAGGTTACAGTGAGCCAAAACTGTACCATTGCACTCCAGCCTGGGAGACAGAGCAATACTCCGTCTCAAAAAAAAAAAAATAGTAGAGATCTATATCTACTATGTGCTTCTGATTTGGCTATTTTCCCTCTACAAAACTCCTTTATAAGAAAGAAACCAGGGAAAAATATGTCCATTAAAAGACATGTATAGTATGTTTCTGATGTTCATGGACTGTATGAGCAGAAAATTGTAAAACTGAGAAGGACCTCAGTAAGGGAGGGAGGGACACATCTACCTTCAAGCTGACTGTTGTCTTAAGACTACCTTATTCTTAAGGACTTCATGGAAGAGCATACTGTATAATCGTCTGAAAAGTTTCTGGAAGAGTTTCATTATTTTTAATCCAAACGAAGCCAATTCCTGCAAACCGCATGAAGTATTAACATTTTTCTCTGTGTCAACAAGCCCTGAGCAGTAACACAGGTTTGTACACTTGGGCAACTTAGGAGAACAAGCTCAACCCACAGTCATTACAAATCCACCATCTCTATGAAACAGTCTGGACTCAATAAATGTTTACTAAAGGATGGACGGTTGGAAAGAACTGATTCCATGCCAGTGACCGTTTTTAAACTAGCATCTGTCTGAGATAGCCTTGAGGGGAAGGAATGGGTTTTGAAAACGGATTATCGTGACACGGAAAAAGCTGTAACTCTAGTAAGTGCAGTCAAGATTTGTTTCTAGAAAACAATCCTCAGCATCTTGGTCAGATCAAGAGCACTTCATTCATGAGTAGTGGTGTAGGCTAACGGAATATATACCCACATGCCTCGGGCCTAAATGATACCAACTTAGTTTCAGTGCTTTTAATCTTTTATGTTTTCATAAACACCTAATTGGTGCATCATATGGCAATTTTCCTTATGAGTACTGCCCATGGGTGGCAAGTGACTTATGAATCATACCAGTAATAAAACTGTAAGATTCCAAAAAAGGTTCATGATATAAAGAAGTAGTTTATTATCCTTTACTTCACCAATGCTTTCAAATCTCGATTTTACCTTAAGAATCAGACAAGCTACTTCCTGAGTCACCTGAAAACTACTGCGTCACCCTTGGCTCTCTGTTCATTTGCAAAACACCTGGTCACCAAGAAACCAAAAGGCCCTTTAATTCTACTGTCAGCAAAAGTTTTAATGTTCAACTAATCTAAATATAATTTCCTGCAGAGCCAAGTACATAACATTAATGGAAATTTATAGCCATTTCTAGCTGTGTCTATAGATAAAGAAAATATTGAAGAAGTCCTTTCTCCTTCCTGATTTTCAAATCAGGTACTGTACACCACCACAGCATTCATCAAGATTTCACCCAAAGTAATTTTTGGAGATTAATTGGCTCCCTCAATTTCTTCTTGGGATTATGCTGTAATTTTCTTCCCTTTCTTAATTATAACTAAGCTGCGAAAGCATTTGTAGATGGATATCATGGAAGTACAATTCAATCTTTTGTGTGTGTGTGTGTGTGTGTGTGTGTGTGTGTGTGTGTGTGTGTATTTTTTAATTATGGAGATGAGGTCTCACTATATTGCCCAGGCTGGTCTCAAACCCCTAAGCTCAAGTAAGCCTCCTGCCTCGGCCTCCCAAAGTGCTGGGATTACAGGCACGAGCCACGGCGCCCAGCCTTGAAATCCCATTTTCAACCAACATTTATTCCTTTCATTTTATTTTTTGGATGAAAGTTACAAATGCCCTACAAACAAAATAACCTACTTGATACACTCTTACTCTACCACAGCATTCTATCAGAAACCTGCATTGTGTCTTTGCCCTTCCCCAAAGTATCTCTAAAGGTGAGCCGTGACAAGGCAATACAGGTGCAGGGCCCAGCTGCGTGGTGCCCACCCAGGATCCAATGGCACAGGACAAAGGTAGCCAATTCCAGACTTGCAGGTCTCACATCTCCCCACCCACTTATGACCCTCAGCACTGGAACCTGTCAGGTTGATCCCTTCTCAAGGGGTCAACCTCAAGCATTTCTTTCTCTTATTCCCTATGGACGACGTCTCTCCCAATAGAAGAATCTCAGAATCTAGAATACCAAAAACAACCACGGATTTCCCTAACTTTGTCTACGTCTAAGACAAAGGTGGCTGAGAACATCAAAGTAAAGAGTGTGTATGGTTCTGCCTAAAACCCCTTTATGCCTAGAGAAAATATTTCAAATAAGACCAACTGATATGCACTAGAAACAAATCATGATCACATATAAACTTTAAGTCTTTCAATCTTCCTTGTCATGCATCAGATAATCACATAGAAAAGAGCCCTACAATTACAATACTAGCTTCACGTGGCTTTCATCCACATTGGGCAGAGCAGCTAAATTCACCATACTGTGAAGCCCAGTTTCATAGATCTAGGTTGGTCTTTGACGCCAGAACGTATTAAATGGTAACCTTAAATAGGTTTAGATTCACTCAACTCAAAACTTTCTCTCATCTTTCCATTTCAATGAGGCCTCTCATCAAGTCTCCATGAAAAGTGTCCCCCAAATACAATAAAATCAAAACCTGTCCCAACTCACTAATACTGCTTGCGCTCAAATACAAAGCTCCAGCTGTCAAACTGTGTGACAGCAACCAAGTGATCTCCAACCCCCCGTCTTTTTGTGTCTGAAACAGAGGTCATCATGGGGCCTCATTATGAAAATGGGGATTCACAGCCAAGGCAAGGGAGACACAGTCTGCGTGTGGCACCAGGGTCAGTGAGCCTTCCACAAATGTTAGCAATTATGATTACTCTGGTTGCTGTTGCTTTAATGCAACAATAAATTAATAGGATTATAAACGGGCAGTTCTGGAACCACTGCGAAGCCTGGAACCATAGGAGCAGGTGGTGCCTGATGCTACCTGACAGTTATTTTGCTGATAGCTACTTTGTCAGGCAGGTGTGACAAGGATGATTCAATGGCTTGCAACTTGGAATGCCCTTAGTTAAAATGACTGCTCTCCTACAAATGGTCCCCAGGTACAGTGTGTTTGATTTACAGTTGAGAAAAAAATAGCCAAACTTCTGAATCCATCACTAACTTGGATTACAGAGATAATAGTTGTAGCCAAAGCTTATCCAAAATTTTAACCAAGACATGATGAAACCGTGCTGGAAGACCACTTATCTAGGTTTGCAACCATTTTTAATGTTCATTTGCAGTATCACAAAGAACAGATTCCCTTTACATGACTTGCACACCATACCAAATGAAATTTGGTATTGTCATCAAAATTTTAACAAGCACCAGGGTATTAATCTTAAAATTCTGTTTTCTAAACCATCCCCAAGCTACTTGTGTTTCTTTCCCTTAGCACAGTAGTTCTCAAAGTGTAGACCCCGAACCGGCAACATCATCATCTGGGAAGGTAGGAATGCAAAAATCTAAGACCCTGCAGGTCCACTCAATCAGAAACTCTGGGGTGGGGCCAGTGCTGTTTTAAGAAGGCCTCCAGGTGATTCTTGGATGCATGCTCAAGTTGGAGAACCACTGCCAACACGCTATAAACATGTGGGCTGGGCCATTACTTCAGGCAGCTCTTTTCCTTAAACTATCTGGCATTTTTCTGTCCCTTAGAAACCTGCTATAGGATGATGTCAACTGTTCTATTTTTAATTCCTCATGATGAGGCTGAGGATGATTCATTCAGCACCTTATGTGATCACTTAAATAGTAAGGATCCTTCCCTCCCACCCTAATGGAAGGTGACTGCTGCCTGTTATTTCTGATGTAATTACAGGAACAATTCAGTAACAAAAGCTTGTCCTTTCTCAACCTCAGCGAACGTTGTAATAGAGACTTATAACTCCCTGTTAGTTTCCATAATGTGTTCGTCGTAACGTATCCTTTGAAACCCATCTTACCATATGTCATAACAAGGAAACACAGAACCCAGGATCAAACTTGTAGTTAATAGAGATCAAAACTGCAAGTCTTTGGGCAAACCTTTTTCAATTGACAAGAAACAAGTCTGTATCAACCATCTGGTTTTATCTCATTTATCTAAGTGAAATCCCTATAAAGAAAAAAAAACAGTTGATTTAAAGCTCTCTATGGGTCCTGAGGTGACCTCATCTATTGTGCATGGTCCCATCACCACCCAACATCTAACTTAACTAATTACCAAAGTAGGAAGCATTCAGAGACATTTCCTAAATATTAAATAAAACCTTTTCTATACCTTTAATTTGTTGTAATTTGTTGAGGTGTGTATTAATTCAGAAGTTAATTTCATACCTGCTATGAGGTCTCCTGATGAATTGTGAATACCAACATGTTATTAATTTCCCTTGTTTTTGATTAATCTTGCACTTAATGCCAGACAAGAAAGGCAACATTAATGTCTGAAAGACAAAGTTCAGTTCTTGTAATATACTAAATCAATCTCACGTGTTCAAGTAAACAGAAAGCCCAGATAAGGAAATAATGGAATTGGCTCCAGAAAGTGTCCAAGGTGTGATGTAAATAAATGCCCAGAAACTCAGAATGTTTAAGCTGTAAACTCCAGTTTTAATACTCCTCAGGGAGAGGAAGAGAATGCAAGTCAGAATTCTGAAGACTGCACTATGCACGAATAAACTTGTGCCCTTACTGTTGACCAGAGACATGATTTATCACACTATAGTTCTTACATTTCCAAGGGTCCCTCTGTGTATCACTCAGGATCTTCACACCTTTCTCCTTGTCTTCTCTCAACTGTCTCTGCGATCATCTCAGCACTCCTGGCTCAATACATGTGAAAAGACAGTCTCCCTCATCAGAGGCTATGAAGGAAAGGAGCAAGACCCAGTCTTATGCAGTTTTAGATCTTCAGGGACCTCTGTGTCTACATGCCAATCCTATTCCCCTTAATAATGCCTATAGTGAGAACCTGCTATGTGCCGAGACACTAGGAGCCTCAGGCAAGTTATCAAACACAGCTGTACCTCTTTGAGGTACTATTTTTCATACCTTACAGGAGAAGAAACTGAGATTCAGAAAGCTAAATATCTTGCATAGTTGATCCCCATCTTAACACAGATCTGCCAGGCTCCCAAGCCTGGAGTCTTCCATATCACACTGCTTCCCTAGGAACATGAGTTACAGAACATTGCTGGCTCCCTAGAATTTTTTTTTTTTTTTTTTTTTGAGACAGAGTTTCGTTCTGTCGCCCAGGCTGGAGTGCAGTGGCGCCATCTCAGCTCACTGCAAGCTCCACCTCCCGGGTTCACACCATTCTCTTGCCTCAGCCTCCCGAGTAGCCGGGACTACAGGCGCCCGCCACCATGCCTGGCTAATTTTTTGTATTTTTAGTAGAGATGGGGTTTCACCCTGTTAGCCAGGATGGTGTCGATCTCCTGACCTCATGATCCACCTGCCTCGGCTTCTCAAAGTGCTGGGATTACAGGCGTGAGCCACCGCGCCTGGCCCTAGATAATTTTTTTAGAAGACCTGAATGCTATGAGCATGCCATCTTCCTCTAAAAAAACTTCCCTTCCCACTTCCAGCTCCAACTCACCGAAGTCTTCTTTGAATTCCAACATGAAACAACCTCACGATCCCATGCAATATATTAAATTTTCTAATGTGCATTAGAGTATCCATGTCTTAAATCTCTACTCATAAATAAGCCAGCCCCACTAGGACTTACATCCCAGCTCTATGGCTAAATAGAGCAATCAGTCATCTCTGGCCATCAGCTAGAGCAGTGATGCCCAACATGGAAGCCACTTATAACGTGTGGTTATTTCAACCTAAAGAAAATTTTAAGATTTCATTCCTTAGATGCTCTAGCCATATTTTAAGTGCTCAAAAGCCAGTTGTGACTAATGGCTACCATACTGGATGGCACAGATACAGAACACGTCCATCATCACATAAAGTTCTACCACACAGCCCTGGTGGAGAGTTATCTCAAGGCAGCATCTTTTCATCTTATACCCTATCAACACCGTGCTGGAGGACAGAGCCTCCTTACCACAGAATTAAGGGACTGTCAGGCTAAGTGTGGCCATACTCACGTGTTTTTGTTTTGTTTTGTTTTTGAGACAGGTGTCACTATGTTGCCCAGGTTGGAACAGAGTGGCTATTCACAGGCCCAATTATAGCACACAACAGCCTCAACCTTCTGGCTGGACTCAAGCAATCCTCCTGTCTCAGCACATCTCATCTTTTAACAAATAACACTTCTGGAGGAGTTAAGTCATTTGGCATACTTATTAATATAGAATACTAACTAGTAAGTGGACTGACCTCATAGGACAGAAAGCATCAGAAATGAGAGGCGCTAAGAGAAAATCATAGTAGGCCCTCGCATTCAGGAATAACCACCCTGTGCAACCGCACCTCAGGAAGCACCCAAGCGCAAGCCCCACAGACAAGAAGAACCACCCACACAGGCCCACCTCTGAGGTGCATCCTAATCAAGGCCCTCTCCACGTAAGAGGTTAACCTCTACAATTCTTCCTTGGCAAGATGAGGTCCCCAAATTGGGTCTCGTTTCTATTTATTAAAGAGGACAATGCTAGGAAACCAACCAACTCTCAAAGCTTATTTCCTACTCTCAAAGCTTATCACTCACTGAATTGCTTCACTGAAAGTTGGAATAATTAGCACGTAGACAAGCTTTTGTTGACAAGGACAGCAGGCTAGAAACAGCCTCAGTTCCCTTGGGGACAACTGACCCAGGAGTTTTAGTTTAAAAGATTTTCAGGAATTAAAAGCCTGAGAAATTCTGGGGGTAGCTCCAATTTGGGGAAGGACCCTAGAATACAATACTGGTTACTGCTGGATTAGAACAGCCAGAGTGAGGCACATGGAGTGGTAAATAGGCAAGAACATTGATATGAGTTTCAACTGTTACCACCTACAGGTTCCCTACACACTGCATCTCTTCTCTCTCTCTTGTTCATTGTCCCCTATCCTCTCTTCCTGCTGTCTGTGCATTCAGCCACTAAAACTGAATTCCGCACCCAGGACAAGCCAGCCTTCATGGCTGCCAATATTGGTCTATAAAGAAGTGGATCCAAGTCATAATGCTACTTCTGTTGCCAACTCCTTTAGATGATTTTGGCAACCCCTTTGACAGCCCCCCGACTCGAACTGCTATACAGGTCAGACCTGGGTCTCTCTCAGTACAATGTTAAGGTAATGAAAGGGAACTGTGTAGAGCTAAGACAAGAAACCAAAGTGGAGAATTTTCTAATAACAAATGCAAATCAATTCATCCTTCTGGGGGAAAATAAACTCACATGTTCCTCTTAGAGCCTCTGACAATCATCCAGTCCTGGACAAACGTACCTCTCTCCTCTGAGCATCCAACTTAATCACATCAGTAAGATGTCTGCCTTTTTTCTCAGCATTACTCACCTTTGCTTAAGAACCACAGCCAGTTGAATTGCTAACTCTGACAAGAGTCCCTGTCTTAACTGTCTCCTACTCAGTAGCTTACACCAGCTTTCTAACCTGGTGGGCCTTTCTCCATCCTCATGCCCCTCCCCCGATTTCATCCTGCACACCTGCCAGGTGAACTGTCCGGAACACCCTTACCCCAGCCCCCACTCACTAAAGCAGGGCCTTCAATAAGGCGTCTTAGGTACCAACATCTCTAAGATCAAACCCTGGCCTCCAAGGCCCTCCAGAATCAGGAAGGGCTGCTCTGACTAAGAAATCTACCTTTTCTCCATATCGTATAGTCAGGTTATTTTCCCTGTCCCCAATACATCCCCCTTCAAGCTCACCTTACCCTTGCATAACTCAGACATCTCCTCTGGGAAACTTTCCCTCCTGGGTGTAGTAACTCTCCTAAGCAGACTGTCAACTCCTCAAGAGCAGGACACGTCTTACACTTCTCGGTGTCTCTGAAGAGTATTTCAGACACAGAATCTTCAGCAACACCGACACTCCACAAATATTTGACAATCCACTGAAAATACAGTTTCTATTCATGCTCCTAAGTTCATTATTCCAACAGCAGATTCTCAGACCACTAAGGTCATCCCACTTCAATACACAGTTTGCAAGGCACTTAACATCTCTAAACCTCGGTTTCATCTTCTGTGAAATTGCAGTAATAACAGCACCTACCCCACATGGTCATTGGTGTTAAAGAGATAATGGTGAAGCACTTAGCATCATGTCTGGTGCATAGTAGGCATCCCATACATGTTATTTCTACTCCTCCTCCTAATATCAGTAAGTCTCCTTAAGGGGACAATGTGACACAGTAGAAATAACATGGTTGGGAGGACAGAACGAACCTGGGTTGAAATCCCAACTCTGTTCAGATCCTAACTGTGGGACCTTAGGGAAGTCACTCATCACTTAACTGTATTACCTTCAATGGTAAAAGGAGATCAATAACCTCAAAGGATTCGTCTAAGGACTAAATGAGAGAATATACCTAAAGTTCCCAGTACATAGTCAGCAGCTCAATTAGTAGCATTTACTAAATATGGTTTTAGTTCCATTAAAGCCCTAACAACTAGAAAAGAAAGACACACCCTTGCACTCCTCACTTGCCTCACTGCCATCTCCTTCTGGTCATATTCTTTAAGGGAAGTCCCTAAATCAGGCCCAGAGTTTCAGCTGACAACCCGCCAGTCTTCAGCAAAAGGTCCTAAACCACGAGTACAAGAAAATTACATGGTGAGCTGCAAGGAGACCCATTTCTTTAAGGAGAGCAGGTGTATTTTGTTTTTGTTTTTTTTTTTGACATGGAGTCCTGCTTTGTCACCCAGGCTGCAGTGCAGTGGTGTGATCTCGACTCACTGCAACCTCCACTTCCTCGGTTCAAGCAATTCTCCTGCCTCAGCCTCCCAAGCAGTTGGAGTTACAGGCCTGCGCCGCCATGCCCAGCTAATTTTTTTTTTTTAAAGGCCAGGGTTTCACCATGTTGGCCAGGATGGTCTCAAACTCTTAACCTCATGTGATCTGCCCACCTCAGCCTCCCAAAGTGCAGGGATTACAGTTGTGAGCCACTGCGCCCGGCCAAACATGTGTATTCTCATTCTTATCACTTCACCATCTCCAAATATTCATATCTACTCCTATTTTACACATGTTTAGCAAGGTCCTTCTAGAAAGAAAAATACACTGGTACTATTATTCATTTAAAAAAATAATAAATCTATGAAACTATTCTAACAAAAGGAGAGCCAGAAGTACTGAGAGAAAAATCCACAGATTAAACTCGATATGCAAACAAGTAGATAAAATATGACAACCCCATGAAAAGCCCCCAGCCAAGATCACAACCTTACTAGAAGGAAAAATAAACTCTACTCTTCCAGACCACACCAGGAGTTTTTGAAAACTGAGGGGAAGTCAGAGCAGAAGACAATCCTGAGGCTCCTACTCCCCTCTTCCTAGCAGCCCAGGCTTCCGCCTCCTGCCAGCCAGAGTCCAGGGCCCTGGGAGATCCTGCAGGAGGGGAGACAAGAGGAGGGCAAGAGGCCAGCATTCAGAAGTTAAATGAGTTACCAGGTAACAAGGCTCCCACCAGAAATATGTCTTCTAGGCAATGGTCTGATTACACAAAGCTGAAAAATGACTTCACTTCCTTCCCGTTGCTCCCAGGCCCAACCCAGCCCCCAAGGCTAGCCCCATGGTCTTGGCAACGCACTGGCCTGGCTCCAGCTCAACAGGATCTTCCCCCAGTCCTGCTCAGTCATCAATGCAAGGACAGTCATTCCCTCCTGAGGGAGGCTAAGAAAGCCTTATTGGAAACCATGGTGACAGAGTTTGTCCTTCACAAGGGCTTATATATCCTGTAAAGAGCTGCAAACGCACGACCACTGGCAAATACTGCAGATGGCCTCCCTGCCTCCAAGCTTCTTCACCTTCTTCCACCACCTCCAGCTGTCCTAATTTCTTCAAGCTAGAGCCTGCCGCGGGGCTCACAGATGTTCTCTGCTAAAACTATTCAGTCTGCTCAGATCGTCCTGGCAGATCCTAGCCTGAAGTTCACCAGAAGTATCAGATAACACTAATGATCATGGCAGAGCAGCTGGACCATTACCCAATGCTCACCAGCCAGCCAGATGCTTCCGAAGAACTGCATGCAACTTTCCCCACAACCCCTTTCAGGGGCTACCCTTATTATCTCCACTTGCAGGTGAAGGAACTAAGCACAGAGGGTTAAAGTAACCTGCACAAAGTCACAGCTGACAAGGGAAGCCAGGATGTAAACCCTACACAGCACCTACACCTGTAGCTACTCTCCACTCTTTGTCCTTTTGCTAACCCCTAGAAGAATGACCCCTTACACACAACAAACCAGCATCAGGTGCTGGTGGGGGAAGTGGAGGACCAGATGTGTTCATACAATACCCGCACCCAATCCTTAACCTACACCAACAGCTGCACCCAGCCTTCACATCCCCCATGAGCAGTTTGGGTGAGCCAGCCTGCATTTTGCAAAAGTGGAAACCAGGCCGGGCGCAGTGGCCTGTAATCCCAGCACTTTGGGAGGCTGAGGCAGGCGGATCACGAGGTCAGGAGGTCAAGACCATCCTGGCTAACAAGGTGAAACCCCATCTCTACTAAAAATACAAAAATTAGCCAGGCGTGGTGGCAGGCGCCTGTAGTCCCAGCTGCTCGGGAGGCTGATGCAGGAGAGTGGCGTGAACCTGGGAAGTGGAGCTTGCAGTGAGCCGAGATTGCACCACTACACTCCAGCCTGGGTGACAAAGCGAAACTCCATCTCAAAACAAAAATAATAAAAAAAATTAAAAATTGGAAACCATATTACCACTTACCCCAGGTTCCACCACACTAGTCAGGCAAATATGCTGATTGACTTGTCTGATATAAACCCATCCCCCTTCCTAGGAAAGCACAGCAGCAGCCAGCTGAGGAATCTACATTTTCTCTCCCCAAAGGACTCTGATGCAGTTTAGGATACATGGCACCACCACCCTTCTCCAGAGAGCTCATTTTCAGGGCAGAGTTGGGAAAAGGATGTTAGAATCCCATAAGGAACTTTTAAAGAGATACGCCATGCCAGCAACCGAATCTTCTAGGGAGTAAGGACAGAAGAGGAGCTAAAGTAATGCTTTACTTCTAGGAGTCCTTATCATGCCCCCACTATTGAGGCAATGCCTTTCCAGCACAGTCTCCACTCACTGCAACCTCTGCCTCCGGGGCGGGAGTGGAGGGGGGCAGTGGCTGGGACTATAGGCTGTGCCACCATGCCCGACTAATTTTTAGTAGATACAGGGTTTCCCCATGTTGGCCAGGCTGGTCTCAAACTCCTGGTCTCAAGTAATCCACCTGCCTCAGCCTCCCAAAAGCCTCCCAAGGTACTGGGATTGCAGGCGTTAGCCACCATGCCCAGCCTCATACTACTTAGGAAGACAGTAAAATTAGATCATGTGAAAGTACAAATACCCTGTAAAAACTCCTCTACAGATGTTTGCTGTTCACTTGTAATCAGAGAAAACACAACTGTCTTAACTCTTTGGGCTGGTGTAAAGCACTAGAAACCTTCTGTCTGAGCAATCTTGTCACCGTTCAAATGCTTTAACATTCTCTCCTCCAGAGATTCACTTAGCAGACACATTGCAAGCAAAGAGAAAGGAAGAAAAAAAAGAGGAAGGGAAGCGAGAAGGGAAGGAATGGATGAATCCTGGGGCCTTTTACAGGACACTATGTTGGGAATACAGGGACCCTTCACACACACACACACACACACACACACACAGAGTAGAATTTAGACTAGTGTTCTCCAGAAGAAATGTAATGCAAGCCACAGATGTAATTTTAAATGTTCTGGTAGCCACATAAAAGGTAAATAGAAACAGGTAAACTTAATTTTTAAAATGTATTTTATGTAACATAATATATACAAAATATCACCATGTAAAACATGTAATCAACATTGAAACATGTATGAAATAGTTTACATTCTTTTCTTCATATTTAGAATTTGGTGTGTATTTTACATTTATAGTCTACCTCAATTCAGATTCGCAGCATTTCAAGAGCTCAATAGCCACATGTGCCTAGTGGTTATCATGTGAGACAGCCCAGATTCAGACAGTGAAGGGCAGATAAAGGGGAAGAAAAGAGGTAAGAATAAAACTCTAAAAGCTCTTGGGGGGGTCCATTTGGGGAGACAGTAGTAGTGATGGCAGTGGGGGCCCATATGGAGCAGCCGCTGCTGTAGCAGGGGAGGCACAGGTGGGACAGGGCACTCCACAGAGCCAGCGGGAGACGGGAACAGGCAAGAGCCCCGCCCCCTTCCGAATTGGTGGGGCAGGAGCCCTGACCTCCTGGATGCAGCTGCAGCCACCCAGCCATGGCTGTGGGTCCGGGCATCTCTGCACTCTTGGGGGCCCAGTTAGCACCCCCAGCCCCCACAGGCTTGGAAGGGCCTGCTTTCGCTGCCTAGCCACTCTCGGCTCCCGGCACCAGCTCTGATTTCAGAGCAAAGTCGAGGCCAAGTCCTAGGCACTGTCGCAACCTGGCCATGTATGAGCACACTTGGGGCAGCGCTGACATGCCAGCCCTCTGCCACCCCTCCAGACTTTGGGCACCAATGAACACAGGAGGGAAGCCAAGGGGGCACTTAGAGGGGGTGAGGGTGACTCGGTATGGGCCTGCAGGTGCCCCTTGGCACAATTTAGGTGCCATGGACAGTGGGAGGAGGCAGACATGCTCCCAGGCAAAAAGGGGCAGGTCCCTGGTAAAACCCCACCTTCACGCCAGGGACGGCCTGAGGCCTGGGGGCCAGGCTGCCATTCCACCTACCAGAGTGATAACTTATGGTGCTTTTTCTGGCCTGCCCATGGCCGCCCATGGACCAATCAGCACACGCTTCCTTCCTTCTGAAGCTCATAAAAACGCTGGACTCAGCCAGACTCGGCCAGATATCAGAACAACCTGTCTGCAGAGACAAGCTACCCTCAGCTGAGGTCTCCCCTCAGCTGAGAGCTGAACAGACTTGTCAGGACACCCTGCCTGCAGAGACAAGCTACCCTCAGCTGAGGTCTCCCCTCAGCTGAGAGCTGAACAGACTTGTCAGGACACCCTGCCTATGGATAGAAGCTACCCACTTCAAGTATTCTAAGAACTGTACTGCTGCTCAATGAAGCCCCTCTCTGCCTTGCTCACCCTCTGGTTGTCCGCGTACCTGGCAGGATCTAGGCTGTGTGCCCCTTATGATAATCTAATGCCTGATGATCTGTCACTGTCTCCCATCACCCCCAGATGAGACCATCTAGTTGCAGGAAAACAAGATCAGGGCTCCCACTGATTCTACGTTACGGTGAGTTGTATACTTATTTCATTATATATTACAATGTAATAATAGAAATAAAGTACACAATAGATGTAACGTACTTGAATCATCCCAAAACCACCATCCCCCACAACCACCAGTCCATGGAAGAATTGTCTTCCATGAAACCAGTCCCTGGTGCCAAAAAGGTTGGGGAGCACTGAGCTAGACAACACATTGGTTATAATGACCCTTCAAAATATCAATAGTAGTAACCATGGTTTTGTTAGTAACACCAGTAATGGTCACCATTTACTAAGGGCTTACTAAACCCCCAAGCACCTTGCAAATGTTTCACAAGCTTTTTTAAAAAATAAGCTTTCATTTTTGAATCATTTTAAATTTGCAGAAAAGTTGCAAAGATAGTACAGAGTCCCTGTATGCTCTTTGGCCAGCTTCCCCTAAAGTTAACGTCTTACAAAACCATGATATATCTGTCAAAACAAAAAAATTAACATTGGTATGATACTATTAACTACACATTTGATTTGGATTTTAGCAGTTTTATAAGTATTTTATCTTCCCAAGAACCCTATGAAGTAAGTACCATTCTAATCCTGATATGATGGAGGATGCTGAGGCTTAGTAAGAATCAATCACTTGCTTATATTAACAGTAAAATGCCAAAGACTAGCAAGACTTAGATTATGATTTTGGTTCCTCCATATCTGGAGGCTCTGCTTAATCTCTACACCATAAGCTTACCTAGATATCATCGTTCCCAATTTATAGAACAAGAAACCCTGACAAGAAGTGAGCTACCTGAAGGCATGCTGCATCAAACCTGGATGTGTCCGAGTCCAGTGTCCCAGTTGCACTCTGGCCACACCACCATCTCCCTCCATGACACAAGAGAGATGAGGAGTTGCTCAGGGCCCATGCAAAGCCCCTGAAACCCATGAGGAATGTCGTGAAGGCTGTGATGTGGAGGGAGGGGATCACAGCCCTCGAAACTGACTACTTGTTCCAGGGCTACTGGTAAACCTGAGAGCTCTCCTGTGGCTCTTGTCAGGTAAAAGGGACACAGGGAGCCAACTCAAGAGTGCCTTACAAGGAGCATGTCTAGAGGAATGAGTGGTAGAAGGAGCAGCCACCAACTACTCTAAATTTAGCTACAACCAAACCACTGGGATCCTTGCTTTGGGCCTCTATAAGGAACTCTTTTAAAACATTCTTCTCCTGGGGGATCCTGTACCTCAGTCCTTTCTAGCCCCTAGATTTTACCACCTGGGCAACAAAAGAGGCAGGAGTCGTTAACAACCTCACACAGACCTAAAAAGAATGACACACGGCAAGCAGACAGAGACCTGGACGAACTTATCTGGACAGCCCGTAACAAGCCATGTTTTGCACCTTTCTTCCAGCCTTCATTTCCTTTTTGGCACTCCACGATCCCCTCCAGGTGTTTCTGAGGCACACTGCAGTTTGAGAACCTGTGACCTAGAAATGTATTCGGAAGGGTCTCTGTATGCAAATAAACAAGATCTCATGCATAGACTGGGGGCCCGTGGAGAAGCGCACAAGCTGAGCTGGGGGAGCAGCATTCATTCATCTCACAGTTAGGGAGCAGTAGAGGCCAGGCCTGCATTGTGTGCTGCTGGACGTCCTAGGCTCCTGGAGCATAAAGTATAGGAGAGCTTGAAGATATCAACCAAGCAAGCCTACGGATGAATACAGAATTACAAACTGTGGCAACTACTATGAAAGAAAAGAATGGCGGGGAGAGCAGCAGAGAATAATGGGGATCTGCTCTCAGCTGAGGGGTCCAGGGAGGCCTCCCTGCGGAAGGAAAGGACATTTAAGTGCAGATAGGAAGAGGCAGGAGTTGGCCAGGAAAAGAGGGAAGGAAGTAAGCTTTCTCAGAAAAAGAACACCATGTGCAAAGGCTCTGGAGCTGGGGAGAGCATGGTACTTGGGAGATCCTGAAAGAGCCAGTGTGGCTAGAAACAGAGGGAGGCAGGAGGACAAGTGAAAATGAAGCTGGAGATGTCACCTGGGCCAGAGGTATGACCAAGAGTCTGTGCTGGCATCTAAGCTTAAAAAGGATGGCCCTGAATTTTAGTAGAATATTGACAATAAAAATAACAACCAACATTTTTTCCAGTACTATGTGCCAGGCCCTGTCCTAAGTGCTCCATATAAAAAGGTAATCCTTACAACATTCCAACAAGTAGGTTCCACTCCTATCAGCATGCCACTTTACAGATGAGAACACAATTCAATTCAGCTGCTCCAAGTCAGACCTAGTTAAGGACTGGAACACAATCAGACCAACTTCAGAAACCAAGCTCTCAATCACTTCATCATTCTGCAGGAGAATGGAGAAGCAGATGGACCTCAATGATCTGCTTTGCGTTTTCAGAAGCTCAATATGGATGCCGTGCAGACAGGGAAGTGAGAATGGAAGCAAAGGCCACGGCATCTTCCAGGCCAGAAATGGCAGGAGCCTGGGCCAGGGTGGCGGCAGCAGAGATGTCCAAGACACAGGAATTCTGGGCGGTGGGGAAAGAGAACACTCTCCTAGGGACTGTTTCACATATTCCAAACTCCTGACCATGAACAAAGTTTGTGCATCCTAACCCACCCCAACCACCTGCCATCAGACAATGCGAATAAGCGCCGAGGAGAGTTCTCCCTCTTCTGCAGGACTGACCCAAAACACAGGGCGGTCACTGAGCCTCTGCTATTCCTAAGAGTTAGCATTGATGAAAAAGTCTGTTCTTTGTTTAGAAGGGATGTCATTATCCTCCAGGAAAGGTCACAGATGACCAAGACACCTCACGGTGGTGCCCTCAAGAACAATGACCAGATTCAAACTTAGATATAAAAAGATGCTTCTAGCTTGAATTTTAACAAGCAGAGTTTCTCTTTAATTAACTTGATTGCCTCACAGCTCATTAGTGTTGGACAGCACAGTTGTCAGGATGGCTCGCGTTTCTAGAAAACTCCCACCTATGGCTTGGTAAAACAGTATGGATCTTGGAGAGGCCATTTCCTTGGATGAGATTTAGAGTCTCAGGGGTGTGGTCAGTGTCCTCTGACTTCAAATAAAAAGGGTGTTGTGGGGTAGATAATGGAGGCTTACTAACAGCTTACACAGCCCGAGAATCAAAGCCACTGACAGCTCCGTGCAGGCAATGGGGACACCTGGACTGGCAGAACCACTGAGTTTCTTGTCTCCCGTGACAGGTCTAATCAGGACTTCCCCAAAATGGGGCTTGCCTGTGCCCTCTGACCTGCATGTCTGAACACAGCATGGATAGGCCTGGCAGGATCTGGAGGAGGACACAGAAGGGGAGGAGTGGGTGGGAGCAGGGCCACTTCCTTACATAAATAAGTCGCAGCCTCTCGTATTGCAACAGTTGTGAAAAAGTCCACACCCATTTCAGAGTTTTGAAAGACTTCATCTGAGATGGGTGGAGAGGGCCAAGTGCCCCTCTGAAGCTCTCTCCTGTGTGCCATCCGTTCCCCGACCCATATCTGTTTCTCCCATATTCCTCCTCATTACCGCTGCCTTAATTGGTCACAAAGTCTATGTATTATAAGTGGAAACTATTAATAACACCTGGTGGGTGAAAAATGCTATGGCTCTTATTTACAAAAGTATTAAATTAAGTACCTCTTGTTTTGCGGGGCTCTGGGTATTTTTTTTCCACAGGATAAAAAAAATAAAATAAAATAGGGCATAAGAACAAAGAGCTACAGCCCTGCCCTTGCACCTATGGAAGGGGCCGAGAAACTTCTAATGATGAGGGAAGGGAGGGAGAGAGTGGAGCGGAGAAACCCATGTCTCCGGGCCTTAACCCCCATAGCGTTAGGGCCTTCTCTTCCCAAGGAACCATAAGCAAGAGTTAATATGTTACTCAGCAAACACTGCTCGAGAAGTATAGTCAGTCATCTGCTATAAGGAAATCGTCCTCGAGTGGCCTGTAAGACTCTGAGTGAGTGGCTTAATCACCCAGCAGGGCCTAGCAGGCAATACAGAAAACTCCTCCCAGACAGCAAGCCTGTAAAGGCAAAGCATTATCATTTGTAACAGGATTAATAACAACATGGGCTGGAAACAAACAGACACCACTGGATTACGTTTCCAGCCTCTTCAGGGAGACCATCGAGTTCAATGAAGGGTTTTATTTCTTTGTTTTTAAACAAGACAGCATCTCCTACCATGTGATACCAAGAACCCTCTCTGGGGAAATCAGTTCTTGTGCATTTGTCCTGCCAATGACAGGCAGCCTGAGGTATAGGGATTAAAACAGTTAGTCAGGAGAAGGTCCAGGAGGAATTTTACAATTCCAATTTAATAATTAAAAAAAGAAAGAAGACCAAGGGTCTCCTGATTAAGCCTCAGCACTTTAAAAAGGCCTTAAGGGGATCAATATTCCCATGTCACAGTGCTCCCTAAGTTATTTTTTTAACCACTTGGGGCCCTGATTAAAAATGTGGACTCTGGCCTGGCATGGTGGCTCATGCCAGTAATCCCAACATTCTGGGAGGCTGAGGCAGGCAGATCATTTGAGGTCAGGAGTTCGAGACCAGCCTGACGAATATGGTGAAAGCCCATCTCTACTAACCCATCTCTACTAAAAACACAAAAAAATTAGCCAGGCGTGGTGGCACATGCCTATAGTCCCAGCTACTTTGGAGGCTGAGACAGGAGAACTGCTTGAACTCAGGAGGCGGAGGTTGCAGTGAGCCAGGATCACACCACTGCACTCCAGCCTGGGCGACAGAGTGAGATTCCATCTCAAAAAAAAAAAAAAAGTGGACTCCATGCCTGGAAAGGGGATGCTTAGAGATCTCCCCTTTTGACAAGTTCCTTTGGACTTTCTTATGCAACTGAGGTTGCCAAAGCACTGCCCTATTTCATTAATGCACTGCTGATATACAGCTAAAGTCAGAGAACGATTCATACTTTTCTTTTAAAACTAAGAAGATAAACTCAGTCACATTTGCACATAACTTGGAGACAAACATAGTTACCATGTTCATCAGTGAAGTCTCTGGTTTCCCAATTTTTTCAACAGATAGTTCATTATTTTTTAAAAAATTAAAAAGACATTGATTTTACATTTACTTCCTTTATTTCCTTTGGGGAAGATTGGCAGTGCAACATTTGGCAACAGAAAGAAGAGCTGTGAGTGACTGAGGTCCCATGGCAGTGAGTGGGACCCACAGGGGATGAGTGAGTGAGGTCCCATGGCAGTGGGCGGGTCCCATAGGGCGTGAGTGAGGTCCCATGGCGGTTGGCGGGTCCCATAGGGCGTGAGTGAGGTCCCATGGCGGTTGGCGGGTCCCATAGGGCGTGAGTGAGGTCCCATGGTGGTAAGCGGGTCCCATAGGGCGTGAGTGAGGTCTCCTGGTGGTGAGTGGGTCCCACACGGCATGCGTGAGTGAGGTCCCATGGCAGTGGGCGGGTCCCATAGGGCGTGAGTGAGGTCCCATGGCGGTGAGTGGGTCCCATAGGGCGTGAGTCAGTGAGGTCCCATGGCGGTGGGCGGGTCCCACAGGGGATGAGTGAGTGAGTTCCCATGGCGGTGAGCGGGTCCCATAGGGCGTGAGTGAGTGAGGTCCCATGGCGGTGAGCGGGTCCCACAGGGCACGGGTGAGTGAGGTCCCATTGCAGTGGGCGGGTCCCATAGGGCGTGAATGAGGTCCCATGGCGGTAAGTAGGTCCCATAGGGCGTGAGTGAGTGAGTTCCCATGGCGGTGGGCGGGTCCCACAGGGCACGAGTGAGTGAGGTCCCATGGCAGTGGGCGGGTCCCATAGGGGGTGAGTGAGGTCCCATGGCGGTGAGCGGGTCCCATAGGGCGTGAGTGAGTGAGGTCCCATGGCGGTGAGCGGGTCCCACAGGGCACGGGTGAGTGAGGTCCCATTGCAGTGGGCGGGTCCCATAGGGCGTGAATGAGGTCCCATGGCGGTAAGTAGGTCCCATAGGGCGTGAGTGAGTGAGTTCCCATGGCGGTGGGCGGGTCCCACAGGGCACGAGTGAGTGAGGTCCCATGGCAGTGGGCGGGTCCCATAGGGGGTGAGTGAGGTCCCATGGCGGTAAGCGGGTCCCACTGGGCACGAGTGAGTGAGGTCCCATGGCAGTGGGCGGGTCCCATAGGGCGTGAGTGAGGTCTCATGGCGGTAAGCGGGTCCCATACGGCGTGAGTAAGTGAGATCCCACGGCAGTGAGTGGGTCCCATGGCGGTGAGTGGGTCCCATAGGGCATGAGTGAGTGAGGTCCCATGGCGGTGGGTGGGTCCATAGGGCGTGAGTGAGGTCCCATGGCGGTAAGCGGGTCCCATGGCGGTAAGCGGGTCCCATAGGGCGTGAGTAAGTGAGATCCCACGGCAGTGAGTGGGTCCCATGGCGGTGAGTGGGTCCCACTTGGCGTGAGTGAGCGAGGTCCCATGGCGGTGAGTGGGTCCCATGGCGGTGAGTGGGTCCCATGCCGGTGAGTGGGTCCCACAGGGCACGAGTGAGTGAGGTCCCATGGCGGTGTGTGGGTCCATAGGGCGTGAGTGAGGTCCCATGGCGGTGAGTGGGTCCCACAGGGCACGAGTGAGTGAGGGCCCATGGCAGTGGGCGGGTCCCATAGGGCGTGAGTGAGGTCCCATGGCGGTGAGTGGGTCCCACAGGGCGTGAGTGAGGTCCCATGGCGGTGAGCGGGTCCCACAGGGCACGAGTGAGTGAGGTCCCATGGCAGTGGGCGGGTCCCATAGGGCGTGAGTGAGGTCCCATGGCGGTAAGCGGGTCCCACAGGGCGTGAGTGAGTGAGGTCCCATGGAGGTGGGCAGGTCCCATGGAGGTGGGTGGGTCCCATAGGGCATGAGTGAGGGAGGTCCCATGGCGGTAAGCGGGTCCCACAGGGCATGAGTAAGGTCCCATGGCGGTAAGCGGGTCCCACAGGGCATGAGTAAGGTCCCATGGCAGTGAGTGGGACCTCACTCACTCACCTCTATGGGCTGCATAATTATGCAAAATGCAGGCATGCCCCAACCTTGAATCTTTCCAAACCTGGGATTGAGAAGGCCTAGAGGCAAGGTGAATCCAAGTGTACAGAACATGCAGGGGTAGGGTGCAGATTTGGCACCAGCCCAACTCACAACATGCTCAGATTCAGACTTCTGATCCTCTCTCCCAATGGAGTCCTGGAGCCTCACAAAGATCCAAACAATGGGATTGAAAGCAGAAGACATTCGTCACATAACTTTGAACATATATTCATTACCAGGCCACACCTATAATGTGCTATGTCTCCATATTTTTGTAACTCCTATTATTACCTTGTGAAAAGCATAACTATATTCTATTATGTTTCCTTGTGTTAAAAAGCATCCAGGTCTTCAATGTAAATATTTAAAACTGTCTATGGTGTTTCTAACCCTATGTACTTTTTCACTTTTTAAATACACTGAAAGGCTCAAATTATGGAGGTAGCCACTCTTCTCTTAATCTCTGAGAGGCCCAACCAGCAGAGTGGCTGATGGAGCAAACCCAGCACAAGCGTGGTCCTCTATCTACCACAGGGGATGAGAGGAAATCTCCAGGCACCGGTGTCAGAAGAAGCAAGGGACGGGGCCTCCCAATTATTAATAATATCTCCTTGCTTGGTGTCATGGCTGTCTTGCCTGCCCAGGGGCACCTATGGGCTGTGAATTAGACCGCTTCTGGGAATGGGGAGCAGAAACCAGGGGACAATTTACGTGGAGAACTTCTCTGCTGGACACCAGGAGAGCCAGAGCTCAGGAAAATATAGCATCATGATCCAGAGGGTTTGCTTTTTAGTATTCCCCCTTCTGTCTCAATGGCCTTGCTGACAGGGGTAAACACACTACTATCAAGATGCTAGGAGGCCAGGGAAAGGGAATATTTACATCTAGCACCTAAGTGCTCAGCATTCTGCCAGGAGCCTCATAGTGCTGACATCTGACAGCATCCCTGCCTGTTATCTGGTGATTCTCTTGGCCTCACCCCCACCCATTCTCACCCTCCAACCAGCTGACCCCTGTATACACCTGGCTTCCCTGCCTGCTGGCTTCCCATTGGTTCAGCCAACCAGGCACCCAGTGGGGAATCGAGGAAGGAAGAGAGAGGTCTGGGTATTTCTCTCTGGCTCCCTCTCTCACTGGGTGCCACATCTTTAGGTAACATTCTTCCTTGACTATAGCTCCTTCTGGGCAGCCCCTCCTCCACAGTTCCAGGTCTCACTGCACTCCAGTAACTCTACTTCCTCCCCAGGCCCCTCAGCCCTAGAGGTGATAGGGCTTTTCCACTGCTGTTAGTGCCTTGGTGGATCCCTCAACCTCTATAATTATTCATTAGGCTTTATTCAAACCATCTGAGGTGAATTGTTTCCTGCCAGGAGCTCTGATACCGACTCTCATTTTCAATGTAATTGCTTTTGCAATTGAGATGAAACGCACAGATGTGGGTCTATAAGCACGTGGGGGCATTTCCAAGAGTTTATTAACCTGGTGTAAGTACTAGGTTTATAAAGAAGAGCTCACAAGGCTCATTCAACATCTGTGTGGCCTTGAACCCAACTCCAAATCCAACCAGATAACCATGGCAATCCCAAGGCATGGGTGTAGAGCCTCTAAATTCTGTCTGTAGTAGGTGCACAGGGATTTTTTTTTTACTCACCCTTGCTTTCTACCACATGCTTGCTAGTAGAAAAATCTCTGAGAGGCCTATAAAACATTTCAGCTTCTCTGGGGAGTAGAATCCACAAGGAGGATAATGGTAATAGCTGCCTGTCACTGATCTTGTACACTGCACAACAACCCTGTAAGGAAGCTTTCTTTATCTCCACCTAACAGATGAGCAAAAAGATTCACAGACGGATAAGCAACTTGCCTGGGCCTGACCTCACGGCTGTTCTTTCCTTCCCATCGCACTATTTCTTAAAAGAGGGAAATAGGATCCATGGTCTCCAAGTTACTCCTAAATTAAGCCTGGAGGGATAAGCCTCCCCAGGCAAATCATAAACACCAGGCTGGGCACGGTCGCTCATGGCTGTAATCCCAGCACTTTGGGAGGCCGAGGTGGGCAGATCATCTGAAGTCAGGAGTTCCAGACCAGCATGGCCAACATGGCGAAACCAAGAATCTACTAAAAGTACAAAAACAAAAATTAGCTAGGTGTGGTGGCGGGCTCCTGTAATTCCAGCTACTCAGGAGGCTGAGGCAGGAGAATCACTTGAACCAGGGAGGCAGAGGTTGCAGTGAGCCAAGATCACACTACTGCACTCCAGCCTGGGTGACAGAGACTCTGTCTCAAAAAAAAAAAAAAATACCGAAGAAAGAGAACTTAATTTCAAGGAACAGCTAGCTCAGAAAGCTCTCTATGATAGAAGTGAAAAACTGCATACAGTGTGTCCATGTGTATAACATGTATAGTATAATCTCATCGTGGATAATGTATGGATGTGTGTATGTCTACAATGATTGTTTATGCACAAAACTTGTCAGCAATAGTTTTTTCTGGAAAAGTGAGAGAGCCATGCTCTCCTGCACAGTTTGAATTTTCGGTCATAAGCATGAAACTTAATTTCTTATTTAAAGAATCAGAAAGGAAGAAGAGAGGGAAGAAGGTTGGTTTCTATGAACACTTAGACCAATGGTTCTCAACTTTCACTGCACACTGGAATCCCCTGGAATCAAGGGCAATCACCAGGGGAATCCTGAGATCTGCAGTTAATTAGTCTGGGGTATGGCCGGAGTGCTAGAATTCTTAAAACTCCCCCAGGTGATTCCAATGGGCAGCAAGGGTTGAGGACCACTGCATTATCAGTCAGGATAAAATATAGACCAGAGGCGACAGAGCAGGTGTCTTAACTTTTGCATGCTCTGGACGCCCCCAGCAGTCTGATGAAGCCCGTGGATGTTTCCTCAAAATAACATTTTTAAATGCATGAAATAAAACACCAAAGATTACAAGGCAAACAAACTGGATTTAGTTATCACAATATTTTTCCATTGTGATATGGTATGAGTGCTTCTTTATTAATACACCAAGTAACAAGATCTAAAAATGGCTTTATTATCTACCATCATTTTTAAGTAGTGAAGAGATCTCTGCAACAACTGTAGTGCGATATGGATTTATTAATGACAAAGGTCAAGGTATTTCTAATGTTACTTTGGTTTGTTGCCTATATTCACAATGGAAGAAAATGCCAAATTTCAGTTAGAACTCAGCGTCTATTTTTTTCCCATCGAAGCTTACAGACTGCCAGGCATAGAGGTAGAAGGAGGAGGACAGGGTGCCATCAGTGAACACAGTCATAGGACTTGCTCATCCCAACGCTGATTCTATTACCGGGTGTAAGACCTCAGACAGAAGGAAAGAAGACAACAAAACAAAAACAACTTCAATCACATGCTAATTTCCATTAGAGGCTGTTCCTTTTTTTTCTTTCTTTTTTTTTTTTTATTAACTCTGTAAGGCTCCTTCAAGATACAAAAAAAGTACATTTCCTGATAACTACACTGTATATTTTAATTATGGCAATATTTTTCAAGTACAACTTCATGTGAAAAGATCTGTGTTTCTTCCACTAAAAAGACTCAACTGTGTTATCTGCCTCAAGACATCCATCACATGAATGCCAATATCTTAGGATTTAAAAGGGGGCTTTTTGAAACTTTCTAAGTATTTAATCAATAGGTTCCTTTTCATATAGAGCTACACTGCCTGCATAGACTGTGAACATGTTTTTTCTTTAATCTAAATTTGAAATAGCATTTACTATGTACTGAGCAGCTATTAGACTTCCATTACAGCACTGGGTTCTTTTCCCAAATCACAGTATTCTAATGCTCACATCCATGCTATACCATTATCCCATTTTACTAATAAAGAAACAAAATGACTAAGAACTTCAAAACAGCCTGATGGTACAAAATCACTCTCTCAGGAAAAAAGAAAGAGAGCGAGAGAGAGCAGGAACTCAAATTACATTAACATTCGTGTTGAAATTCCAGTTATAAATTAAAAGGGTTTTTTTTAACTAAACAATAAAATATTTTCTTCGGGTGGAAAGGGACCACCACACCCACTTATCCTAGCAACAGACTAAGCTAAGAAACTCAAAGACCTACTTTTCTTCATAGCCATACTTTTCTAATGACTCCAGAGTGACTTTTTAAATTCCTTCCATTCATGAAGTAATACAACACTCCAATGAAATGCAGAAGAGAATGGCATCCTCAGACCCAGCATGCAGGCACATGGCTGTGGAAGAGCGGTGGCCAGTCCCCAGGGCTGAAAGAAACCCAGCTGCCAATGCCGGTACCCAGTGATCCAGGAAGCCCTGGTCTATGTAAAGCAGCAAACAGGTTAGGGAGGTTCCCCAGGCCCTTTCACATCCATTAGAGACAACAGTAGCATTATCTTCAAACGGTAAGGTTCTCATTCCATAACTACCAGAGAGCTTTTCAAATGAGCCTAATCAATTTTTTTTTTTTTTTTAAATAGGGTCCTGCTCTGTTGCACAGGCTGGAGTGCAGTGGTGCTATCATAGCTCACTGCAGCCTCAACCTCCTGGGCTCAAAAGACACTACCACCTCAGCCTCCCAAGTAACTAGCACTATAGGCTCATGCCACCACACCCGGCTAATTTTTGTATTTTTTTTTTGTAGAGACAAGGTCTCACTATGTTGCCCAGGCTGGTCTAGAACTCCTGGGCTGAAGCAATCCTCCCACCTGGGCCTCCCAACCTGATGGGATTACAGACGTGAGCCACCGCACCTGGCCTACTCAAACGTGTTCATTCTCAATGTTCTCAAGACTTATTTCCTTTTACTTAATATACGCAATGGGGTAGGAGGTATACGATGGCATTATTTTTTAAATTTTTTGTCTCCTATGAAATTAAGGCATTTAATGGGGATGGGGAGGCTCATAAAGAATGAGTTATTTCAACATCAGCCAAACACCACACTTAACTAAGAATGCCCAAAACTCTCCTTAAAGCAGAATAAAGACTGGAGTAAAGAACTCAGAAGAGAGAGATCACAGAGAAAAGACCAGGCTAACCAAAATCAAGGACACCTTAAAAAACTGTCTAACAGTAAGTCTCAGCAATGCACATTTTGTTCTCAACTTTGTTTTCCAGCAGGGTGGAAATGTACAAGAGTGAGTGTGAAGAGATTGGGGGTTGGGGGAAGATGTTAGGAAGAAGACAGAACTGGCATTCAGTAAGTCCTAGCAAGTTTAAGGGACTTTCATGTGTTTCATTAATTTTTCCCACAACCTCACCAGATAGATTAGCACCTCTTCAACTTTAAAATAAAACTGGAAATCAGAGAGGTTAAGCAACTTGCCCAGAGGCACACAGCTATAAAGAGCAGAGTCAGAATTAGAACACAGATCAACCTGTCTCAGGGCCTCACTCTTTTTCCTGCCCCTCACTCCTCGGATCTTGTTAGTTATTTTCAGTTCAAATGTCAAGGCTCAGGAAAATTGCATCCCAGGTTCTCTTTTTTTGAGACGGAGTCTCGCTCTGTCACCCAGGCTGGAGTTCAGTGGCACAATCTCGGCTCACTACAGCCTCCACCTCCTGAATTCAAGCGATTATCCTGCCTCAGCCTCCCAAGCAGCTAGGACTACAGGCGCCTACCACCACGCCCAGCTAATTTTTTGTATTTTTAGTAGAGACGGGGTTTCACTGTGTTAGCCAGAATGGTCTCAATCTCCTGACTTCGTGATCTGCCCGCTTCAGCCTCCCAAAGTGCTGGGATTACAGGCGTGAGTCATTGCACCCGGCCCGCATTCCAGGTTCTTTAAACAAACACACACACACACACACACACCTTACTTCGGTTATAATTCCTTGGAAGGAAGGGGAAAACATCAATGCATATCCAAGAAGTCAGAGAGGAGGGGGAAAAAAGGAGCAAACAGCCCAATTTTCCAAAAGACCAAGGTGGGGGTTGGGATGGATTCCAGAAAATAGTGACATTGGTGAAGATTCAAGTTCCACAAGTGAGTATTCAGCAGATGGTTTGTGATCACTTTTAAAAGGTGGTCTGCACAGCAGAATGAATTTAGAAAGAACCAAGCAGGCCAGCGTGACCTCATGCCTGTCCGTATTGGAAGAGACCCCTTGTTTGGTCAGAACACAGGGCATCTGTTTCCACAAGCCATAAGACCCATTTCCCACATCACGACATCATCACTCCAAAGGACTCACCCAGGAGCCGTCCAAGCCAGTACTTTCCAAAATGATTTTGGTCCCATAGCTCATCAGTCAAAAATGAGCATGCATCCCTTATATATGACTTATTTTAAAATTAAAAACATGTACTACTGCCAAATTATAAATATGAGTACAATTTAAGACCTCACTTTTTAGGGAAGAAAATATATATAAATTAAAGCTTTTACATTTTCTTCCCATTCCCCAAAGGATTATCCTGAGCACCAAATGTTGGAACTTAGTGCGTGATATGGTTTGGATCTGTGTTCCTGCCTGAATCTCATGTAGAATTGTAATCCCTAGTGTTGGAGGTGGGGCCTGGTGGGAACTAATTGGATCAGAGAGGTGGAGTTCTCATGAATGGGTTAGCATCCCCTAGGTGCTATTCTCCTGATAGTAAGTTATTGTGAGATACTGTTGTTTAAAAGCATGTAGCACCTCCCGCCTCTCTCTTCCTCCTGCTCTGGCCATGGGAAGTGCTGGCTTCCCTTCACCTTCTGCCATGATTGTGAGTTTCCTTGTACCTCCCCAGAAGCCGAGCAGATGGCCAGCATCATGCTTCCTTACAGCCTGTGAAACTGTAAGCCAATTAAACCTCTTTTCTTTATAAATTACCCAGTCTCAAGTATTTCTTTAGAGCAGTGCAAGAACAGACTAATCCAGTGACCTAGATGCCGCATAGTGGTTGCTTGGAGCCCAGTGAGCTTCATCTTCACCCGGCATCCCTGACACACCTTGTCCTGGCCTCTACTCCCAAGGCTGATGGCTGCTTTTCCTCCCTGGGCATCCCAGAATCACTTCTTTCCATTTCCTCCCCCAGCACAGCCTTTCCCTCCTAAATTCCCTCACCTCCCTGAACTTGTTACAATGTCTTCTTCTCCCCTACATCCCTATCTTCTCACTGTAATAATTACCCAGCAAAATCCTTACGTTGTAACAGCAAACTGTGCCTCCATTTCACAGTCTACCTTCTCTTCTGCATTCAGGCAGTTCAATAGTACCAGAAAGATTAAATGAATACACAGTAACCACATAAACATTGTTACCAGGTTACTGCACACCCTCCTCTTCTACAGATCTTCTAACACAGTAACTAGGATTTTTCTTGTCTTCAGCCAGCTCCATTTCCCTTTATCCTCAGCCAACCATTCCAGTCCAGCACCACCCTTCCACCCCTCTATTTCCAGGCGCCTGCCTGCTGTTCCTCATCCATCCACTCAACCATTCCTTCATTCATTCCAATGCTTCCCAGGCATCCAGGATGCGCCGAGCGCGGTTTCAGCTCACAGTGAATCCTACATCCTAGGAAACAAGAACATGTCAGGAGTTGGGAAGATCATGAAAACAAAGCTCCCTGTTACAAAATAGGGAGCAAGCAGGGGCCAGAGATACAACCCACCTCACTCTCTGCCCACTTCTGCCCTCTCCCGTGCTTTTTCAAATTGAGATATTAATAAAATCCACATAACACGGAATCAGTTCTTTAACAGTACACAAACTTAGCGGCATTGAGTATGTTCACCATGTTGTGTGATCATCACCTCTATCTAGTTCCAAAACATTGATATCACCACCCCCCACCCCACCAAATAAAACCCGGATCCATCAAGCATTCTCCACAGGCCCCTGCCCCCAGCAACACTAATCTGCTTCCTGTCTCTGCGGGGTCACCTATTCTGTGTATTCCATGTCCGTGAGTCATCCCGTTACCATTCCAATTCAGAAACAGCCCTGCCTCCCTTTGGTGCTCTCCCAGCCTCCTCGAGGAGGGCCTGTCTCACATTTGTCCTCACACCCCCATGCCCCCTCCGGCCTGTATCTCTAAAACCTCAGAACAGGCTCTCTAAGCCTTTGAGCAATTCTATCACTCTTGAAAAAACCAAAACAGGGCCAGGTGCAGTGGTTCACCCATGTAATCCTAACACTTTGGGAGGTCAAGGCAGGAGGATCAATTGAGGCCAGGAGTTTGAAACCAGCCTGGGCAACACAGTGAGACCTTGTCTTTATCCCGCCCCTTCTCCACAAAAAAAGAGTTAAAAAACAAAAAACAAACAAAACAAACACTTCCCTGACATTCCTTCCTCTGTCAAGACAGCCCCAACACCTTCCTTCCCTACTCAGCTTCTGATTCATTCCATGGGATTTGCAACTTGCCAAAACCAATAAAAACGCAGAAGGCCTTGGCTCCCCAGTGCCCTTTGGTCTTGTGAAGCATGTGACCTCAGATAATTATTGGTTTTGCCCCTCTGCACCTCAGTTCACTCATCTGCAAAATGGAGATCCAAGTAACATTTACCTCACTGGATTTGTATGATGAATCGGAACTACCTGAGTGCTCACAAATGTCCCCAGCACACTGTAAGGGCTCCAATGTTGTCACTATGGTCAAGATGATCTGTCCCATAAAACCCCATGGGCCTGCTCCGCTCAGGCGGGGCCGGGCCTTTCTGGCCATTGGTTCTCTTTGGCTCAGCCTGTAAATGCAGAAATTTTCCAAGAATTGGCTCTTCCAGGTTAACACTCTTTTTGGGGTGGTATCATCTGGTCTCCTGACTTTAACCACTATCAATGCCAACAACACCTAAACCACAGGGCCCCACCCTTCCCCTCTCAGGCTCAGCACAGCTTTGCACTCACATGGGAACACCTGGGCAACACGTCAGTAACCTCAGGAGGCCCTGAACTCTGCAAGACCAGAATTAAGCGTCATCCTCCCCTTGCACTCCTCAGCCACCTCTCCTCACTCCCTCCACTTCAAGTTCCCCTGCTCTCCCATGGGGACCACTGCAGTACCCTGCCCCTGCCACTCCACCTCCTGAGCCAGGCTTGCTCCTGTTCCCTCCTTTTCACACTGCAAGCAGAACAGACCATCTGAAAACCAAATCTGCCCAAGCCATGCACCTTTCAGGTGCTCTCCACTGCTCTCAGGAGCAAGTCCAAATGCATTCCCAAGGAAGGCTTTTCCTGACCTCGCCCCATCCCCAGCAGCTCCTGCTCTGTCCTCTAGGCTCTGGGAATGCTGACTGCTGCCAGCAATGCTGGAGTTAGCCCACATGGCCCCTGCTGGCAATGTCTTTCCCACCCCATTCTCACAAATCCCGCATATCTTTCAAGGCTCAGTTCAGCCACCACCACCTCAAGGAAGTCTTTTCTGATGCCCTAGATTAGACTAAGCCCCCTCCCTGCCTGCAATTCACTGACATTAGTGTGAGTCTGTTTTCCTCATTAGGCTGTAAGCTCCCCGAAGACCTTGTTTATTTCCTCCATCTACCCATTCATCTACCCATCCATCCACCCACCCACCCATATATCCATCCACTTACCCATCCAACTATCCATCTATCTATTCAACAAAAATGTCCCAAGAGCCTACATTAGGCTAAGCAATAGGAATATAATAGCTAATAAGATGGACAAGGTTGCTGCCCATCAATGGAGGCAGACAAAAACATGTGACCACCACAACCCCCCATATTAGTCCATTTTTCTGCTATAACAATACCACAGACTAGGTTATTTATAAAAATAGAAGTTTATTTGGCTTATAGTTCTGGAGGCTGAGAAGTCTAAGAGTGTGGTGCTCGGCATCCGGTGAGGGTCTTCTTGCTGTGTCAGAACATGGTAGAAAAGCATATGAGACCGAGAGGGAAGTGGGCTGAACACATCCTTTCTATCAGGAACCCTCGATAACCCTCTCAATAACTAACCCATTCCCTGGATAACAGCATTAATCTCTTCATCAGGGCAGTGCCCTCATGATCTACCTGTTTTTAAAGGCCTCACTTCTCCATTCTGTTACAATGACAACTAAATCACATTTGTTTAGGAAGGAATATTCAAACCATAGCACCTCCACAGCAACCACACAGTGTGGGTTCTGGAGCCAGGTTCCCTAGGTTGAAATTCTGGCTCCTTCACTTGTTAGCTATGAAACCTGGGGCAAATTACTTAACCTCTCCGTGCCTTAGTTTCCTCCTCTCTCTAATCAGAACAGTAGTGCCCAGCTAGCACTTTTTTTTCCTGCTAATTCATTTTGCTAATGTATTTCATGAATAGATAAATCAATGGAAAGTATCCAGAACACTGCCTGGTACAAGTTAGCTATTCTCCGATTATTGGAGCAATGGGACTGCTTATGACATGGCCCCACCCCGGATGTGGGCACAGGTGTTATGTTAACCTTTGTGCCCTGTTTCTGATATAAAGTACTCATCAAATGTTTACTGAGTCACACTGGTAAGCCCTACAAGAATGGCTCATTGGCTCGGCATTAAAGACTTTTAGAGCTGGTAGTCACGCTGGATAACATCTGACCCAACTCGCCCACTTTTGTGGAAGAGACAGAGGCTCACAAAGTGGCAGCGAGAGCATCAGTCCCCAGATCTCCTGACTTGCCAGCCAGTGCCTTGTCCCCCATTCTAAGCAGACTCATGGTGCCCACAGCAGCACAGCTGCTCCACATCGTCCCACCTCTCCTTTCCCATGGTGGAACGGCCACAGCTCCCATACCCAGGCCGCCTCCTTCTCCGCTGGCTTTGCCTTCTCATGCCTCTCTTTTTTCTTTTTCTCCCTGTTTTGTAGCCAGTGGTTCTCCTATTTCCAGGGAGAGAGCTGACCATTCATAAAGACAGCCAGAGATCACTGTCCTCTTCAGGGAGTGGCTCACACAACCCAGTGGGGTAGGTGCAGGCCGTGAGCCCCCAAGTGCCTCTCCAGGTCCTGCTGGTCACTCCTGATGGAGGAAGGACTTTTTCTTCATCACCAGCAAGTTTCACTTTACTTACTTTAGGATTCATGCTTTTACAAGTGCTCCAAGGGTCAGAAGGCAGGTCCTCCCTAAACCTGGGTGTAGAAGGAAGGCCACGTAACAGCTCTCAACTAAAAGCTGTTCACAAATGGCCAGCAAGCGCATAACCAGCACCCTCCCTCTGCTTGCTCTGGGTTGCCAGCAGTGGCCTGGCCTGTGGATGGCATGTCATCCTCTGGCACTGCTGCCCTGATGACAAGTGGTAATCTAGCAGGGCTGTTTTATAGTCTTCGGTATTTACAGAACCACTCTGTTATGAAACTTTTACTTTTGCACCTCAGCTGGCTTAGAAGGCTGCAAGAGAACACGACACTGCGAACAAATAATTCCTGGGATGCTGTGCGAGGTTTTTCATTCCTTTTCATGACTGGCCTGTAATATCATTTATAAGAACCCTGCACTTCATCCGTCTTCATGTCTGAGCCTCCGCTGGGTGTGTTCGCACGCCTGTGTCTGAAGCTCACAGAGGCACAAAGGCTTGTCACAAGCCCCAGCATGGCAAAGCAGTGTATTTAAGGGCTGGGATTTTTACCTGAACATCTCAGAGTAATGACTATACCATACACAAAATTGCCTCATTGATAGCAGCCACAGCCAGAGTGCTAAAAACAAGAGTAGTAAATTTGTATCTACATACCTTACTATTAAAGAATTCATCTACCATTCTGGATCTTAACAGCCACAGGCTATGAAGATGTTTGCCCTGGATATGAGATTCTGTGACTCGTACTCTGTCTTTCTTATAAATGCTAAAGCAGACCCATTGTTTTAAACAATGGAAAACCATTTTTATGAAGGAAGAAACTGTCTTTCCAACAAAACCCTTTCCATGTTTTTACATGAAAGAAGATCTCTAGTAGACATTTCTCTGGCCAAAAAAACCTTTCGCCTAGCCTTAGAGAATTTCTCTTTGGCTGTATTCTTAGAGCAGAACGCATCTTCAGAAGGTTCTTCCATCTGTGCCTTACCAATTCATTTGCAGACAGAGTGGCCTGATCTAACAGCATGTAATGGAAAGTAGGCACGATTTAAGATCAGAGACCTGCATTTAACCTCCCAATCTGTACCTTATCAGTAGGGGGACCATATATCCCCTTTTATGCCTGTTATCCCAGCATAATCATCAATAGCACCCCTCTTCACTCTCAAAAGCATCCTGATTTGGATGATAAATTATATGACCACCTTGCTTATTATGTGAGTCACCCCAGACAACATACTTCACTTTCCCACATGAGTTTCACGTTTGTCCAGTGAAAATAAGGGAAGCTAATATACGTGGTTATCCCAAGCATGACATTAGACAGTGTGCACGAGACACGGTCACAGGAGGACCCAGTATTGCCCGTACACCAGCTACCATGCTCAAAAGGTCTGTTCTCAGAGAGAAAGTATTCATTTGTATGTGTGAGGTCTTCTCCTTTTGGTTGTCAAGTTGAAGACAGGACCTATATTTTCCACTTTCTACTGTGATATGGTCTATAAAATGGTAATGGGATCTATCCATGTCCAGCAGCTGCACAATTAATTCTGTCATCCATCTGACCAGAAGATGGCCCACACACGGGTACTTTAACTCCTACACTTTAGACCTTCTGGACTTTATTTATGCTCTCCACAAAGTAGGATTAAAATCAAAAATTCACCCCAAGCCAAACCTCTATGAAACAGTCCGAGTGAATGTGGTTCGGAGTGGGGGACAGGAGTGGTCAGAGATCCTACAGACTGAATCACTACCTCTTAGCGAGTAAATTTGATGAATTTCTTGCTTTCTCAAGCCAAAAAAAAAAAAAGGGCAATGATAGAAGAACAGCTTCTTAATAAAATTATGTTAGGTATCTCACTTTAAAAATTATGCCTAGGTCAGACTCACCTCTATAATCTCAGGACTTTGGGAGGCTGAGGTGGGAAGATCACTTGATCCCATGAGTTTGTGACCAGTGACCAGTGCCACTGCCCTCTAGCCTGGGCAACAGAGCAAGACTCTGTCTCAAAACAAAAAAAACAGGCCTAATTGTGCCAACAATCTTGAACACAAATCTGTAATATCAATCAGTGACTCAGAAAGCAACAGAACTTTGCTATTTCCATTTGCAAGAAAGAAAAGAAAGAAAGACGAGATGCTATCCCTTCATTGATAAACTTGTTAAATACAAATACCTTCTCTTTAAACAGTAAGAATATAATGTAATGTAACTGCCTCAATGATAAAACTGACCAATAACAAAACCCATAGAAAAATAAAGCAGAAAAAAAAATAGAGACTATTCTAGTCCAAGCTTCAGCTTAATATCTTTTTAAACAAAGAACGAAAAATTATTATTCCCATCATCTTTTAATATGGTTATCCGAGGGATTTGTGTTGAATACGAGAAATCCCTCCCCACTCTGACTTCTAAAGAAACAGGAAGGAAATGTTCAGCATTTTCATGCTCTAAATATAGCTACGAGAGGAAAGAGATGCCCATGGCAGCACAGCAATGACTTCTAGTCTGCAGCCCGACGAGGTGCAGTACAATAAGCTCTTCTGTGGACAGAGTCATTTCCTATCAAGAGAAGTTTCTAGAAAGAGAAAAGGGCTGACTCCACTCTCAGAAATCCAGGTACAGCAGCGGCAGAGCACCCTCTGGGCTGGACTCACTGAGTGGCAAGCGGGAAGCCAAGAGGAAGTGCATTCCTATGGCGCTACCTCCAAGCCAAGCCCCAATTCCTAGGGGATACCCCTCTCTCCAAAGCCATACGCCAACAGGAAAACACCCCTGGCAACCATGTGCACAACATATTTATTGGGCAGAGGGGTATTTCTTAGAGTGCTGTTGATGATATAACCTTAAAGCATACCAAGAGGAAAACGGGGTTAATGTGTATTTAGGGCATTTTCCTGCAGAATGTCTGTGGGTTTTCTCCACTTGAAAAATTGAAACTGAAGCTGAAATCAGACTTCTGTTTAGGATTCAGATAATTAGGACATTTGGCTTTAAATGAATCACATACCTTGTAGTGACAGATACTGCCTTGCTAGAGAAACGTTCTGACAAACTTGCCTCCTTGCATATGATAAAAGAGTGAGCCAAGAATAGAGCTCAATTCTTTGACCAGGTCTAAGATAAAAAGTTGGAGATAAGCCCACACCCACTCTACAAATGCAACTGACAGCCTTGGAGAAAGCCCAAGTCAGGAGGAGGTCACCTCTTGATGAAGAGGAGGGAAAGGGGAGCAGTGGGTGTGCAGGGTCTAGAACACACCACAATTCTACTGTACCCCTTGGCGAACTAGGGGCAGCCTATGGACCCCTTTCTCAGAAAGATTTTTTTAACGCATAAAATAAAATACACAGGACTGCAAAGGAAATCAATTATATTGAAATACAGTTACCAAAATATTTTTTATATTTATTTATTTATTTTATTTATTCATGTATTTTGAGACAGAGTCTCACCCTGTCGCCCAGGCTGGAGCGCAGTGGCACGATCTCAGCTCACTGCAACCTTTGCCTCTGGGGTTCAAGTGATTCTCCTGCCTCAGCCACCCTAGTAGCTGGGATTACAGGCACCCGCCACCATGCTCAGCTAATTTTTTATTTTTGGTAGAGACAGGATTTTGCCATGTTGGCCATGCTGGTCTCAACCTCCTGGCCTCAAGTGGTCCGCCCGCCTCGGCCTCCCAAAGTGCTGGTATTACAGGCATGAGCCACCGCGTCTGGCCCCCAAATTTTTTTTTTTAATTGTGATAAGGCAATACCTGCAGCTTGTATCTTAACACATTAAATAACACTATCTAGCAACAGGTGCAACAACCACCATAATTTCAAAGTGGTGATGAATACTGATATTTCAACACACCTGTTAATCATCTCTAATGTGACATGAAAATATTAGATTTCTATTGGTGACAAAGTCACAAACAGCACTAATACTACTGTGACTTATGCCCAACCTTCCAAAGTGAAAGAATTGCCAAATTTTGTCTAGAAGTTAGTGAAAATGAAAGTGTAATATTTTCCCATGCAAGTTCACAGGTCTCCCCGAAACCTTGTGCAGTTATGAAACTCAGGTGACAACCTAATTTTGCCTTCCATTCCTGCAGTTTTTCCAGAATAATGCAGAGACCTACATGGGAGCCACGGCCCAGCAAGAGCCAAAAACTACCTGTATGCATGGGAGGGTGGAGGTTGTACAACAAGGACAGTCCACCACCCATGGGTGTGGCTCGGGGAGGAGCACTATGGGACCAATATCTCTATTTCTGCTATACCCCATACATGGGCCAAGGTTTTTTGTTTTTTTTTTTTTTTTGAGACGGAGTCTCACTCTGTTGCCAGGCTGGAGTGCAGTGGCGCGATCCCGGCTCACTGCAACCTCTACCTCCCGGGTTCAAGCAATTCTCCTGCCTCTGCCTCCCAAGTAGCTGGGACTACAGGCACGTACCACCATGCCCAGCTAATTTTTGTATTTTTAGTAGAGATGGGGTTTCACCATGTTGGCCAGGATGGTCTCGATCTCTTGACCTCGTGATCCGCCCGCCTCTGCCTCCCAAAGCGCTGGGATTACAGGCGTGAGCCACCACACCAGGCAGGTTTGCTTTTTTTTAAAATGCTTCACATTAAAAGTATTAATTCAGCTGAATCATTGGGCTAGAGAAAAAACATTACTTTACAATTCATTTCCCCTAGTGCAGTGTTCTAAACCCTATCAGCCCCAAAGCCCCTGGGGCTTACAGTGAGCTTATAACACTCTTTACTATCTGAACCAAATGCTCAGATAACCTACCTAAACACAATTTCAAACATATACATTTAATGTCCTAAGATTGACAGAAAAGACAATAAAGGAAAGTAATTTATGACAAATCTAATGTATTTCAATATGCAATTAGCTGGGCCAGACCACTCTAAAAGACATAATGGAGCCATTAGATGCCTTCATTTTAATGTGAAATTTTTAAAATGTGTCATGTCAGCTACAAAGATGGACTAACACAGGTGATGTGCTAATTCTACAGGTAACATGAGTTTCCAAAATGGTAAATTTCCTAACAAAAGAAAGCACAATCTTTCTTCATTAACTGGAAACGTTGATGTTTACTTAAAATGTGCAACAATTATTTGCTTATACCTAAGTTAGGTCTAGGTTCAGATTTTGCTTGTCCATGATTGTCTAGTGGGTAACAGGAAACATTTTGTGATACACAACTGCGCTACCCATTACAGATGTTTAGCATCCCTGGTCCCCATCCAATAAATGCTAGTGGCTCTCTTCAATCACTGACAATCAAAATTGCCCCCCCAAATTGTTGAAATGCCCCCAATAACGTTGTAGGGCCTGGGACTAGACCAGAGTCCTCTCTCCAGGTGCCACACCCTGCCCACTCCTGGGTGATCTCAAGCTGGGCACTGAGGGAAAACCAGAACGGGCATTACAAAAGAAAGATCAGCCTTATTGTGTGGCTTACACCCTGTAACAAATCCCCTTACCCAGAGTTCTGCCCTTGGGACAAGAAAAGCAGAATACGCAGGGAGGAGAATTAAGCAGCCAGACACCTGGAAGCAGAAAGGAGAGCAACAAGGATTTCTGGGGTTCCTAGAGCCTCGATCCCAGGCTGCAGGGGGCTCCTGGACCCTATCCCTGTGTTCCTAATATGAGTTCTCTCCTTCCACTGAAGCAAGGTCTGGCAGGTTTCTGTTGCTAGCACCCAGAAGAATCTTTATTAATTAAAGGCATCCAACCACCTGGAAGGACAGCCATCCATCTGAACAAACGGCAGCAGCTAACACCAAAAACGCTTAGGAGTGAAACCATCCCCACAGGGTTAAGAATTGCATGCCAGGTTCTGGACTGAAATATGGTTACAATGAAGCACTAGTCAGGCTGCACCTTGGCCCGCTTTCCTGTTGCTAAAAGTCACATAGCACTAGATAGTGGCCATTTGCATCCCCATTTTTCCTATGAGTAGGATTTCTGATATTGAGGTCATTAAGACAGTTTAGGAATTGATTTGCAACCCCATTGTTCCTATAGACAGGATCTCTGACAGTAGTATCATAAGGCCTTTTTTTTAAAGGATGGGTTAAAATGTTCTCAGACCCTGAATGCCAACAACCAGTTTGAAGACCCCCACAGAGGAACGGATCAGCATGAGAATGCAGGTGGTTCACGTCCCTGCCCCATGTTCACCCTGCACTTTTCGACCAATCAACAACCTCCAAGCTTGCCCCTTTCCAAAACCCTTAAAAACTCTAACCCAAACTCCTCAGA
Organism: Pongo abelii; assembly: GCF_028885655.2. Classification (NCBI taxonomy): domain Eukaryota; kingdom Metazoa; phylum Chordata; class Mammalia; order Primates; family Hominidae; genus Pongo; species Pongo abelii. Next base: position 36,409,073 of record NC_071996.2, on the reverse strand, counting down.
GAGATGGATTTGAGGTTTCCTCCCCTCTCCTCATTCAGTGGCCCTTTGATTAAACCTTTCTCTGCTGCAACCCAGTTTCTCTACGTATTGACTTGCTGTGTGCAATCAATCTATTAAGATCACAGGATAACCTATTCTAATGTCAATAAATGGACCTTATTTGGGGGATGTTTCTCAGATTTTACCTAAGCTCTTCATGCTGTAGTTTAAGCTCATTTATTTTGATTCCATTCTCACTGACAATAAATAAATGGGCCAGGGACCATCCGTCACCTGAGATTCTACAAAGACATATCCACATCCCTCTGAAGTTCTTCTGCCTCAGCTCTTTCTCATCAATCCCATGAGGCACACAACATAAATAACAATGTTGTCCTTTCTTGACAGGCTTGGAAAAATGAAGGTATTGGAGAAATTTGGCCTTTAAGGAGCCAATTAAATCTGAGTTTTAAAAAAATTCCAAAGTCTTTTCAACCACAGAAGTCCATGATTTAATGTCTCTAAATTTTATTCTGCTCAGATATAATACCACCCTAATTCAGAAATGTGGCAATAAGGCCCAGCTGCCAGAAAGGTGTTGTAAGAGAAGCTAGGATCACTGTGTCTTTGCCTTTCCCACTAATAGACTCCATTATATCACCAAAAAAGGCACTGCTGGGATCTAATGAATAAATAACTAGCACTTGAATGGAATTTGTGTCCATTTTAATTCCAGTTAGTTTCCACTAGAAAGCCTTATTTAAAAATAAATTAAGAAGGGGGGGGCATAACACTATTTATAATGAAACAATTTAGAAATGATTGAAAAGTTTCCTATATAAGCCAATCGGGTGCAATGTTAGATGGCAAGGACCTAATTGTTGATTCCAAGGAAACAGAGAAGAGTGAGTTTTCACATCTGCCAGATGTGTTCACTATCATTTCTACAAGGGTATGAGGAGACCGAAGGGTCACTCGAACAGGGTCTTCCAAACAGAAGGTCACAACTAACTGATGGGTTATGAAATCTATTCAGTGCAAAGGTCAGAAAACTTTTTCTTCTCGGGCCAGAGAGTAAATACTTGAGGCTTTGCAGGCCAGATCATCTATATCAGTCACAACCACTGGCCTCTGCCATTGTAGTGTGAAAGTAGCCATAAACAACAGAAGAACAAATGGGATTGGGTATGTGCCAATAAAACTTTATTTACAAAATAGGCAGCCAGTCACCTGTCGCCTGACCTCTGACCAGAATTTTTTAAGACAATGAAATAGAACAAAATAGAAAACACCAGAGGCCACGATAAAGGTTAAGTACTTTTTATGAAACTTTTCTTGCTGTTATCTACTTACATATGTGAGTTCTCATTCAGCATGTATTTCTTACTCCAGGTTGCGGTCAAAAACCACCATATTAGAAGACAAACAGTTTCAGAAAGGAAAACTAGTCTGTTTCTGAGTGCAATTGGTAAAAATATAAAGGATTTTAATGGTTTTTAAAAAGGGAAAAAGGGGCAGATATAATGGACAAGTTCTTGAACCTAAGTACAATCTTAAAAGAATATTAATTAGTTACAAGTAACTAACAAAAGGATTTTTAAAAGGACACTAAAATTACTTTCTACACTATTCAAACATCTGATATGAGCCGTGCATCAGTTAACCACTGCTCTACAGCAAACTTCCCCCAAACTCAGTGGCTTACAACAACCACGGATGATTTACACATCTCTACAAGTCAGCCAGTAGGTGATTCAGGTGACCGTGGCCGACCTAGACCTGCTCAGGAGACAGCACACAGCGGACAGGTCAGACAGCATTGGCCGATCTAGGATGGAATCGGCAAGCACAAACCTGGCCCCCTCCACTGGGCTAGCCTGGGCACGATCTCATGGAGGTGGCGGGGTCTGAATGTGCAAGCCCAGTCGTGTAAAAGGCAATCAGAAACAGTCGCTTTTTACAACTGTTTATATACAGCATGTGCTAACATCCCACTGGCCAAAGCAAGTCACATAGCCAAAAGGGGGCGGGGGACCAGGGTGGGGGAAGAAGGAAGGAGGAAGAGAACCTGCAAAGTTATAGGGCAAAGAGTGTAGATAGTGGATACAGGGAGTTCAGGGAGGCCATTAACAGAGGCCGATAGTAAAAAAAAAAAAAAAAATCAATCTAGCACAGGCAAATATTTATCGTTTATCATCATCACCCTGGCAGAAGCAGAGAGGTTTTACATTATTTTAACGTTTTCCATTACCATTTCTCACTGTGTTTTTGCCTTATCGCTTGTAAGGCAGAAAAGCAGAGTGGAAAAAATGCCAATTTTGGGAATTCAGCCTTTTGTACCCTGGCTCTGCCACTTCTGGCTGTGTGACCCTGGGCAAGTTTCCTTTGCACCTCAGTTTCCCCACTGTAATAGCAATGTGTCCGGAATTGGTGAGTTCTTGGTCTCACTGACTTCAAGAATGAAGCCGTGGACCCTCGTGGTGTGATGGTTCTTAAAGGCAGCGTGAGCCAAGTTTGTTCCTTCTGATGTTCAGACGTTCGGAGTTTCTTCGTTCTGGTGAGTATGTGATCTTGCTGGCCTCGGGAGTGAAGCTGCAGACCTTCCCAGTGAGTGTTACAGCTCATAAAGGCAGTGTGGACCCAAAGAGTGACCAGCAGCAAAATTTATTGCAAAGAGCAAAAGAACAAAGCCTCCAGACTATGGAAGGGGACCCCAGGGGGTTGCCACTGCCAGCTCAGGCAGCCTGCTTTTATTCCCTTATCTGGCCTCGCCCACATCCTGCTGATTGGCCCATTTTACAGAGAGCTGATTGGTCCATTTTGACAGAGTGCTGATTGGTGCATTTACAATCCTTTAGCTAGACACAAAATCCAAGTCCCCACTAGATTAGCTAGACACAGAGCACTGATTGGTGCGTTTACAAACCTTGAGTTAGACACAGAGTGCTGATTGGTGCATTTTTACAATCTTTTAGCTAGACACAAAAGTTCTCCAAGTCTCCACTAGATTAGCTAGACACAGAGCACTGATTGGTGCATTTACAAATCTTGAGCTAGACAGAGGGTGCTGATTGGTGCATTTACAAACCTTTAGCTAGACATAAAAGTTCTCCGAGTCCCCACTAGATTAGCTAGACACAGAGTATTGATTGGTGCATTTACGAACCTTTAGAGCTAGACAGAGTGCTGATTGGCGCATTTACAATCCTCTAGCTAGTCATAAAAGTTCTCCAAGTACCCACCAGATCAGCTAGATACAAAGTGCTGAATGGTGCATCCACAAACCCTGAGCTAGACACAGGGTGCTGATTGGTGCATTTACAATCCTCTAGCTAGACATAAAAATTCTCCAAGTACCCACCAGATCAGCTAGATACAAAGTGCTGATTGGTGCATCCACAAACCGGGAGCTAGACACAGAGTGCTGATTAGTGCATACACAATCCTCCAGCTAGACATAAAAGTTCTCCGAGTCCTCACTTGACTCAGGAGCCCAGCTGGCTTCACCTAGTGGATCCGTGCCAGGGCTGCAGGCGGAGCTGCCCACTAGTCCCGTGCGCCGCGCCTGCACTCCTCAGCCCTTGGGCGGTCGATGGGACCGGGTGCAGCAGAGCAGGGGGTGGTGCCCCTGGGGGAGGCTCGGGCTACTGGGGAGGCTCAGGCCACTCGGGAGCCCACTGCCGGGGGTGGGGGGGTCTCTGGCATGGTGGGCTGCAGGTCCCCAGCCCTGCCCCGCGGGAAGATGGCTGAGGCCAGGCGAGAATTCCAGCGCGGTGCGGACAGGCCGGCAGTGCTGGGGGACCCGGCGCTCCTCCGCAGCTGCTGGCACGGGTGCTAAGCCCCTCACTGCTCCAGCCGGGCGCTCCAAGTGCCGGGCCGCGGAGCCCACGCCCACCTGGAGCTTGTGCTGGCCTGCGAGCGCTGCAGCCCTGTTTCCCGCCCGCGCCTCTCCCTCCACACCTCCCCACAAGCAGAGAGAGCCGGCTGCGGTCTCAGCCAGCCCAGAGAGGGGCTCCCACAGTGCAGCGGCGGGCTGAAGGGCTCCTCAAGCGTGGTCAGAGCCAACGCCTAGGCCGAGGAGGTGCCGAGAGCCAGCGAGGGCTGCTAGAACATTGTCACCTCTCAGTAGGACGGCTCACAATTACATAAGCCAGAGCAAGTAAAAGTACTCAGCTCAACATCTGGCCTTAGCAGACCTCAAACCTTATTTAAATACCAATGTTCTGGCAAATAGTTGATTTGAATATGTTCAAAGGGGAGAAGAACAGATCCTGTAACAGTAAACCTTCTTTGCAAAGAGAAATAGTTCCTTTACATAAAGAGCAAAGAACCAGTTCCTTATTTGGAGTTTTGAGGACTGTGGTAGGCAGAAAAGGGGCCCCCAAAGATGTTCATCATATACTAATCCCCAGAACTTGTGCTTATGTTGCCTTACAGGGAGATGGCATTATATCAAGGACCTGTAGATGGGAGATTACGCTGCATTACCCTGCTTGGTCTAATCTAATCACATCAATCCTGAAAAGCAGAGAATCTTTCCCAGCTTGGTGAGAGTATCAGTGTGATGGCAGAGAGACAAGGACTCGGCTGGACATTGCCGGCATTGAAACTGGAGAAGGGGGCATGAGCCTAGGAACATGGGCAGCCTCTAGAAGCTAGAAAAGGCAAGGAGACCGATTCTCCCTTCAAGCCTCCAGAAAGGAATAGAAACCTTGATCTCGGCCAGTGAGACCCATAAGGGACCTCGGACCTACAGAATTCAAAGAGAATAAATGTGTGTGGCTTTAGCTGCTAAGTTTGTGGCTGTTACAGCAGCAATAGAAGTAATCTTGTAGTATTTCTGCTAGAGACTGACAATGAGCAAATAGAACAGTCACACTTGAAACCACTGAACTAGGAGGAAGAAACTCGGAAACTTAAGAGTATTAACCAGACATGGCCTCAAAAAATGGAAAGCTCTCTGGACACGGTGGCTCACAGCTGTAATCACAGCATTTTGAGAGACTCAGGCCGTAGGATCGCTTGAGGCCAGGACTTCGAGACCAGCCTGGGCAACATAGTAAGACTCGTGTCTCTCCAAAAAATAAAATTTTTGAAAAAAATTTAGCCAGGCGTGGTGGCACATGCCTGTAGCCCTAGCTACTCAAGAAGCTGAGGCAAGAGAATCACTTCAGCCTAGGAGTTGGAGGTTACAGTGAGCTATGATTGCACCACTGCACTCTAGCCTGGGTGACAGAGAAAGACCCTGTCTCTAAAAAAAAAAGAACAAATAAAACTTGAAAGTTGTATTTGATTCTGCTTACAGAAATAGAGAACAGACACTATTATAGAATAAGCAACTCATTATCATGAAAAACACTTTACAGGAAGAACAATAAAATCTTAATACACAGTATCACCAAGGATCCCCTACCTATACTACTTAACAAGCTGGTACTAGGGGAAAGGCCATAGTAACAAAATCCTTTCACAGAAACTTTCTGCAGACTTCCTTTAACTGATGGCTACTCCAAACCTGCAGCTCTCTGATCACTCCCTTTCTTTTTTTTCTCTCTCTCTCTTTCTTTTCTTTCATTCTCTCCTCTTTCTCTCTTTCTTTCTTTCTTTTTTTTTTCTTTGTAGAGGCAGGAGTCTTGCTTTGTTGCTCAGGCTGGTCTCAAACTCCTGGGATCAAGCGATCCTCCCATCTCAGCCTCTGAGAGTGCTGGGATTACAGGCATGAGCCACTGCACCCAGCCTCCACTTTTTCTTAAGATAACATTGACAATAAGGTAATAAGCCCTAGTGGTGTGTGGACACACACACACTCACATTCAGAGTCCCAATTTGTTGACCTGCATGAGACCATAAACTGTGCTAAGAGGAAAAAAAAAATGTCCACAGAAAGACTGATTTTAAAAGATGAACTCCAAAAGAGCATAATGACCAAACGGAAGCTCAAAATCAGGAACACACCTAGGAATCTTTTTAAGGATAGACTAAAGAAACTAAAGTAGCTGAGAGTGCAGAACGCAGCCACGCAGGCACACTAGTAGAACCCTCCAAGTGTAGGAGAGGCTAAGTGATGCATCGCTTTTCAGATGAGAAATCAGAATCACTAAGCACAGAATCGGCCCACATGAAGACAGCCAGCTAAGTGCAGAAGCCTCACCTGCCACGGTCGGAGTTCACTCACGATGCCATGCTGCCTGGACAGCTCATCTCATAACTCCAGCACGCCAGGCCTGGAGCTTCCAGCCTGCACCCATGAGAGCTCCATGACACTCCTTTCTTTATTGGAGCTACATGTTTCTTTTTTTGTTTTGGGGGGGTTTATTTGGAACAAGCCTAGGGGGGGAAAAAAAACCTTTCCCTTGAAGGAGCTCACTAGACGTAAGAATTGTGAAGGAGGAATGGTGAACCTGTAAAAGTTGATCGTATTTACCCAGGAGAATTACATTTGTGTGTAATGTACAGTGAAGACTGCCCAATAACAATGTCATCTTTAAACCTGCCAAGCATAATAGCTAAAAATCAAATGAAGGAAGAATGTAACATTCTTAGTCACAGAGACTAGAACTTTTTTACAGAGGGAAGCCAATCAAGATGAACAGAGGGGCTTGAAGCCGTGTTTGCAAAGGTCTTACACAGGACTGGGGACACCGCATGATGAAGATTACTGGGGGAAGGGAATAGAGGGAAACTCCTCTTCCCTGCCATATCCTCACCGGGTGGGGCCTCTAACCCTAGATGCTCTAAAAAATTACAGGAAAGGGGAGGAAGGAAGTATACCAAACAGAAATACTAAGAAAGGTGCCAAAGGAAAACAGAAATCACACACACCATGAGGCAGAGACGGTGCTTTCTCTTTGCATCCAAGAAAGAATCGGTCATTTAGAAAACTCCTCACCAGTATGGATGCTTGTAAATAACAAACTGGAGGTGAAAATAACAGATGGTTTAAAAAAAAAAAAAAAAAAAAAGCAGCTGCAAGAAGACTGATACCAAACTCCCTTATGTTGAAAGGTAGTAGTTACACACTGAACGTGTAGACAGAATTTGGCCCTGCTTGTGGCAGTGTGTAAACACCCAGCCACGTCCCCAGGGCACTGTGCGAGGAACCACAGAAGGCTATGAGCCTGGTCATCTTCTCTACTCTTTGAATCTCAATGAATCTCAATTTCCCAAGGGAAAAAATAGCTTCACTAAAGGAAAGCAGGTTATTTCAGGGCTGAAAGTAAGGACCAAGGTTTTTTATTTCTAAACATACAAAGATAAACATCCCCAAAGAGAGAGTAACAATAAAGGGCTGATTCTTCTTAGTTAAGCTTTTCAGCTGTCTGCTAAAGAGAGTCTACTGGCCAGGGCAAAAACAACCTGAATGTGTTCTCAACCTTCTTTTTAATTTAATAAGGGAATTTCATTTAACTTATGTTACAACTCTTTTGCCACATGTGTAGAATTAAGCAACATTAGGAACTGAACAGATCTTTGGAGCGCATTCAATCCCCTCTTACTTCTCAACCTAACAACTGAGGCCCAAAGTGGTCACATGGGCTGAATTAGTATGTTCATCTACATTTCCCTTTATCACTGAACTTAACTCTTCTGGGTGTGCATTGACTAGGCTTAGACTTTAAAATCCTTGAGTAGCCAGTGACTATTTATTTGGCAGAAGCATTCCGAATCAGGAACAGGTAAGGGCAGGAAAGGCAACGGGTGCTCACTGCTATGTCCAATGGGAAGATTCCACAAAGTATGGCGATCTCGGGTTCAAAAAAGCATTTTGTGTGGCCTCTGCTCTCTTTCTAGGATTCCGCAGACACTGCGGGAATGTCTTCACAGGCACCGTTTATTGGAAATGTTAAGGAATAGTCCTGATACCTCTTCCAGGTCACTCCTCACCTACCCCATGCTCCTAAAGAAAGGAAATCAATGCTGAGAAGAGCCAGGAGCCCTAAAACACAGAGAATTAATAAGAGTGAAATGTAAAATCCAGCCCAGACTGGATTCCTATCATGTCAAACTTAAAAGGTGACATGAGAAAGGGAACCCCTCATTCCAAAGGACATATGTCACTTAGATTCTCCCAGCTGGGGATGGTAGGAGGGAACGGGGCCACACCAACCTGCTCCCTACCACATTCCAAGGTGAAGCTGGGTGTGAGCACACAGTGGGCTCCAGGGAGGAACAGATGCCCAGTGGCCATCAATTCTCTTCCTGTATCATTGCTATAAACAAAGCAGGCAGGCACTCGTTATCAACTGTTACCAACTGTTCCTGTGGGACCACAGATAAGATGTGAGGTCCAGCTTTGCCACTGCTGCCTGCTGGTGAGACTTTGAGAAAGTCTCTCCACCTCTCTCCACCTCGGTGACCTCAGCTAGAAAGAGGAGGGCCCTCCCTGCAGTGCCCCTGGGTATCTGTGAAGCCCTCTCGGCTTCGGTTGGAAAGAAGGTGCTGGCTAGTACAGGGCATACTCATCAGCCTTAACCACTACTCACAGCCCAACCCACACTGGCTCTGGACCTAGACCACCTGGCTTCAAATCCTTGCTCTGCCACTGAGTAGCTGTTTGTAACCTTAGCTAGATTTCCTGACCTCATGATGTTATGGTCTCTCCATGTATAAACTGGGAATAACAACAGAATCTACCTCATTGTTGAGTGAAATACCTGTAGGACAAAAGAAGCATTTGCAGTAATGCCAGTCGGAGAAGGTGGATTTTTTTCATCGCCATCATTCCTATTTTCTTGTCCACCCTTTCTTGATGTTTCTCCACCAAGACATATAATAAAATCTCTACGGTGATCACCAACATAACACACTCCCATGAGGGGACCCAGACACAGAAAAGACCCAAAACGAATAGAGTGGAAGGCTTTTCTGTGTAGGATACTTATAATAATAATTTTTAAAAAACATTTTACCAGCATGACAGGACTTATAAGCAGTCTATGCACCGAACTACAACATTAAAGCATGAAGTTCAAACAGGAGTGGGTGGGTAGCACATGTTCCCTCAAGGGCCAGCCACAAAAATCACAAAGGGATGCAAATAAGTGAGGCTGTTATTATTCTAGGGATAACCTTGAAGTGCTGACATTTTAAAAAGTAAACCTATTGCAAACACCAGTAGTTAACTCTTACTAGTAACAGAAGTACTTGGGTGTAACTCACTCCTGAGTTCACTTCGTCAGGAAATAGAGTGGAGAAATATTCCTTAGCCATTGCAGGGAGCCGCCCGAGCAAGGGTCAACGTCCAGCAGGCATTAATGCCAGCCTGGCAGTAAAGGTGACAAAGAGACAGTGCTAGTTTACAAGACAAACTGCTCCCACCAAACCCAGCCACAATAGCTTATAACCTTTGCCTGTCCTGATTTTTAAGACTGGGCAGAGTCCCGAGAGGAAAGCCCTGTTCCCATTCCAGAAGATTGTGTGTTTAGACAAGAGAACTGTGGGATTTTGAACAAATCAAGTGATTCCTCCAACCCCTCCCATGCACACACATAGCACTGCAGATATGACAAAGTCAGGGAAGGATGCACTTAATTGTGGCAATGAAAAAAATAAATACAACAGTCCAAATGGGCAAACACACAGCTCGAGTCCAAACTCCTCTAGTTGAGAATGTGGTTACAGTGCTAAGGCTCCTGGGACCCACCTTGGCAGCTTTCCAAGAGCTATTAGTTTGTATTAACACACAGTAAGAGAAGGTCTGATAAATTAAAAGTGAGATAATTTAGGAGGACATCTTTATACCCAGCACCAGCCCAGTGCACAGCACATGGCAGATGCTGGATAAATGCTCATCAGCAGCCAGCATCAGTCACAACTGTGGATGTTGACATAGGATATAAAACAGTATAGGGATATGGCTTAGATTAGAGACTTTAAGGGTTGGAGAGATCGTTACCTAATTTCAAAGAGAAATTTGAAAGTGTAGCCATCTTCTGGCTACTAAGAGTGATTCCATACTTCAAAGCAATTATTAACTTTAAAGGCAGCCTGGTAAAACTTGCACTGACAAGTCCCAAATGCTTATTTATTTCTCACCCTATCTTCTCAATTGTCACCCAGATAGCAATCTCCCCGTATAAAATTATTTCCTCCCTTTTCTCAAGTATCATCTGGATTATAGTAATCAAAACTACCCATAAACCTGTTCACCTGACACCAGGACCCTTCCCCAAATTTTGAAACTCACCATAGGAAACCCCCAAAGACAAAGCTAACAGCACACACTTTCCTGAGGCCTGTTATAACAGCATCAACACAGAATGCCACCCCCAACCCCTCCTCCTCCATGCCTCCTAGGGCCAGGAGCCCATGACACACAAGGAGGAAGGAAGACAATGGGTCCCTATTGCGCTTAAAGCCTCTTGAGAAAGAGCAGAGCAGTCACCTGTCTGTATGACCCAGGGAAGGAGGGGACATAAACTTTCCAACCCAGATCTTACAGATGACTGCTCTTTGCAGTTTTCTACACATCTCTGCAGGGTACACTAGTCACTGCCTGTCCCCTGCCAAAATTAATCCAGGGATGTCTCTGTAGTGACTTAGATCCTGAGACACATGGAACATTAGGGAAAAGTTGTCTCAAATGTCAGAGTTACAACTAGAATGGTTCCTGGGAACTCATACTTCCAAAGGCCTCCCCGTCAGCTAGGGTAAAAGGGGAGTCTAGCATTTCAATGCTTTTGGAGGACAGCTGGGCAGAAGGTGGGTTGGTTATTTTAAAACAAACAAAAAAAAATTGAATGGGATGAGAGATTATGTGAATTCCTGTGATCTCTTGAGGTCCCTTCCAGCTTCCAGATTCTACCAAAGAACATGTCATTTGCATGTACATATGCACACACCTCTTTATAAAAATGTATACAGATGTGGGCATATATATAAATGAGTACTATATTCACACTTCCAAACATAAAGCACTTGAAGTGCACACTGCTGAGGAGATCCAAAAGCCCATGAGCTGCTCTGCAGCAGCAGTTGGAGCATACGGTTGCCACTGGCAGAACTGGGCAGAGCCCTCCACCCCTCCTGCCATTGCAGTACACCTTAAAACCAACTGGTGGCTGCTTGTGCAGGTGCAAACCCTGCAAAGCTCCAAACTAGGACTGCAGATTCCTTTCTCCTAATGACTCCAGTCACGAGTGTCCCAGAGTGAGGAAGGCAGGCTGAAATAAAGGAGGAGATGAAAGAAAAAGCCCAAACCCTATACCCAGGCAGAGCCACCCCAGCAGAGGCAGATGCCAGACAGAGGAACTTCCTTCTCCTCTTCTCCCAGCCCCTACAAAGGGTGAAACAGTCACGCTCTTGCCCCTCCTCCATCACCTTGCTTTTCAGGGCCTCTCCACATAAGGCTGACAACATGGGCATTTAAATGAGCATTTAAAAGCAGAGTGATGGAGGAGGACAAGAGGAAAAAACTAAACTGGAAAAAACTAAAAAGCTCTCTAGAAAGGAGAGCTTTGCGCTAGGCCGGGCACGGTGGGTCACGCCTGTAATCCCAGCACTTTGGGAAGCTGAGGCGGGTGGAACACCGGAGGTCAGGAGTTCGCGATCAGCCTGGCCAATAAGGTGAAACCTCATCTCTACTAAAAATGAAAAATTAGCCGGGTGTGGTGACAGGCGCCTGTAATCCCAGCTACTTGAGAGGCTGAGGCAGGAGAATCTCTTGAACCCGGGAAGCTGAGGTTGCAGTAAAGAGATCGCGCCATTGCACTCCAGCCTGGGCAACAAGAGAAAAACTCCATCTTTAAAAAACAAAAAAAAAAAAAAAAAAAAAAAGACAGGAGAGCTTTGCTCTAATCTTTACTGCCAAATAAATCTGAGGATGCCCATCTCAGCCCTGAACAATAGCAACAAAAATAATTTATAGGAAAGCAGTGAGGACGGGGGGAGGGGGGTGAAAATTCATTCACCACAGATCTCAGATGCTTTGCCCTTCATGAAAAACTGTTCAGTGATTTTCTCGGAACAGACAAGGGAGTTCTGATGCAGCCACAAGGCTTAGGATGTGCAAGACACAAAGATTAACACTGGGGAGTCTCTTGGAGTAAAAACCAAGTTGATCAGGTCCTGACAATAAACTGGGGGTGGGGGTCAGTTCAACGACCTAGCTTCCCACTCGCATCTCCTTAGAATGAGATGCTACCTCTAACACTTTGGTCTGGGTGTATTTACAAGTGCGATGTTGCCATCCACCCGAACCCCACACACAACTGAGTTTGCCCCTTCCCAACTTCACAGACCCAGAAGTACTCATCTGCCCTAACTGGGCCGCCAGAGCCAGGTGCAGATAGCGGCGGCCGCCCGGGGCCGGGACCGGCAGTCGGTCCCAGGAGGGCCGGGCCCTAGACCGAATCCATCCACATCGCCCGGTTCCCGCAGCCCTGAGAAGCCAAGCACCCCCTCTGTGCTCCAAACGCCTCTGGACAATGCAAGCGCCACCCCCTTCCCTCTTCGGCTCTTCCGCGCGGCGGCTACAAAACCGCGGCTTTGTGTGTGACAGCAAGTGTATACGCGAGCGTCCCTGGGCTCACACACCCCCTTGCACCCCGCCTGCTCGCCGCGCCAGGTCCAGGCACCAAGCGGGCGCACCGCGCGCGAGTCCACCAGGCTGAGAGCCGCGCTCCAGGCCTCTGGCCACCCCGCCACGGGGAGCAGGGGCTAACACCCACGCCTCCAATCCCGGCTGCGAGGGCAGCCGGGGAGAGCAGTGCGCGTAGCTCAACTGAGGCGAGGCAGGGGCCAGGGGCGCGAAAGAGCCACAGGCGAGAGCGGCGCCCACGACTCTCTAGCCCCGCCGCCCCCAACTTTGCGAGCCGAGGGCCCGGAGTCGGCCGGGAGGGGGCCGGGGCGGCTCACGACTCGGCAGGAAGTTCCCAGGGCCGCACTGAGCATGCTCTCGGGGAGTGTGTGCGCGGGTGTGGGCTCTGCGCTCCCTGCAGCCTCCCAGACCCCGCAGCAGCGCTGAGCGCGCCGGCGGGATCGCGGACCCGCGGGCCGTCCCCTAACAGCCGGGGCGCCCCCGGGCCTCCTGGATCCTCTGGCCCGGAGCGCCGGCCCGCCGCATCCCTCCTCCCTAGGGGCTCGGGGTCAGCCTCCCTCCTTCTTCCTTCCTCCCTACTGGCCCCTGGCCGAGCCCGCCCAGTGCGCCTGGGTCCCGAGGACCCCGGCCCGGCCCGGCCCAGCCCACGCCTGCGGCGTGACCCCCACCGGGCTCCTCCGCGGTCCGAGCGCCCATCTGCCATCCCTGGCCGCTCGCCTCCAGCCCGCGCAACCACAGCTTCCTTTGGACTGTCCCTAGGAATGCCTACAAGCCCCCTCGTCACGAGGCCTGGGGGGTTCAGCCTCCTCCGGGAGGGGCTGCCCGGGGCAGGTGGGCTCCTCAAGGCGCGTCTCCCGGCTGCACTCCGGCGTCCTGCAGAGCGGCCGGGGCCGGGGCACCCACGCAGGCGGCAGAGGAGCGACGGAAGGAAGCCCCCGATCGCGCCGACCCTGGTGCGAGCTCTCCTCGCCCGCGCCTGGTTCCCCGTGCCCCCCGCGGTCCCCTCTGTGCGCATCACCCCGCGGGGATGACGAGCTCCCTCCGACGCGATCACCCGGACCCGGCAGCTCTTACCTCCTTGTTGGGCAGCAGCAGCAGCCGGGAGCACCCGCCGGCCGCCGTGCCCACGCGGCCCGAGGCGCGAGGTCGCGACGCCCCGAGCCTGCGGCGCGGCTACCTGGGCTGGATCGCGCCCGGAGCCGCCGCCGCTGCCGCCGCGGGAGCCGCAGGGCCGCCTCCGAGCGGGCCGCGGCAGGGACGGTCTGCAAACTACCAGCCCTGGCGGGGCCGCGCGCGGCGCGTCCACACTCAGCCCCGAGACGCAGCAGAGACGCTCCTGTGGGAGCTCAGTCGACCAGGGCGGGAGTCCGTCCTCAATTTCTGGCAACCCTCCCCCAGCCGACCTCACCAACTTCTCCCCGCTTCTGGGCTCGCGGCTCTAGGAGGCAGAAATTCCGGCCGGGGCGTTTGGCAAACTCCCCGCCCCCGGCCGCGCGCTCAGCCAATTCGGAACGCCCCAGCTTCTCAGGGGCCGTCGGCAAACTCTCAACCCTGTCTAGGAGGACTTCTCCCAGCCACTCTGTTCCGCAGCCCAAGGGGAGAGAAAGGAGCGAGCGGGACCTTCTGATCGCGGCCATAAATAATATTCTAACAAGGTGTGCAAATATTGATATGACGATGCATCCTCCGGAGTGGTGCAGTCCAAGCCCCAAAGGACAAGGGGCCTTCCAGCAGCGAAGCCCACTGATGGGGAGACTGTGGTCTCAACCATCTTAGAGGTGCAGGAAACTTTAACAAAACGCCCCGAGGCTCAGTTTCCTCTTTCGTAGAACGCATTACACAAAGCAGTATGTATACTGCCATTTGGTTTTTGTGACCTTGGGCAAGCCACTTAACCATTTGAATTCATCTTTATGAGCATAACAAATGCTGCTTCATGAGGTTATTGTGAAGATGATATGAAATATATGTGAAATACTTAGGGATATGTGGCACTTATAAATGAAATCCATTCTTTCTTCTCTGCCCTGCTCCCACTCCCGGATTTTAGGAACACTGTGGACGAGCTAGCTGAAAACTGCACTGCTGTAAATTCACAAATAAAACACATCCCGTGCCCTGAAGGCACCACAAAGAACATTGACTGACATGAGAGATTAAATCCAACCAAGCCCCAGTAGAGAGAATGCCATACATTTACATCGATAAGCATTATAGTTTCTTGTTAAGTAGTATCTGGAATGGAGGAAGAGTGGGCTATTGAGCTAGTGGTAGAATCCACAAGATCATAACCCCAGCAATTTCCAGACCCCATAACCAGTCACTACATCCAGACCTCATAAGGATTCATGTTCAGTTTCCCCTGATCTGTCCTGCAGGACTTCACCCCTACTTCGTTGTCCTCTCTGGGGTCTTATTTCTTGGACTTAGATCACCCCCACCCTACTACGCACCCTCCCCACCAGAGGCATTTACAAACTAGGATCATGGAATTTTTAGACCCTAGAAATGATTCAGTCCCTTTCCTTCATTTTGTGAGTGAGCTCATAGCTGGTTGAGGTCTCCTGACCCCAGGACCTTAATAGGGCATATCCACAGCCTCTCCTGCACTGAGCAAGCTCAGGGCTTTAGGCACCTTATGTCAATCCTGTCTTCAAATTTAGCTGGAGGAAATGGCTCTAACACTTCCTGACCAGATGAGCCCCAAATTATCAGCCACTTGGCTCCTCAGCTGTTAGAAACTGTCGAGTCAAGATACTCAAAAACCACAGGGAAATCTGCAAGGCCAGGATGACTGAGAAAAGACCTTTTGGTGAAATCCCAGCAATGTTCTGAGGCACGTATTTCCCTCAGTCCCTTGAGAGAAAATAGTAGCTTTAGCTCTCCCCAAGCACCAGGAGGGAAATAGAAGAATGGTGACATCTGGTGGCCGGGACTTGCTGTACTGGATACAGAGCATGCAGATTCTAATCATAATAGATTGGATTTGAAGTTAAGTTCCCATGGGTGGTTAATAATGGTACCACCTGGTTGCCTAGAGATTTCTGAAAGGCATCAATCATTTCAACTTTATGAACCCACTGCTATAGAGGATATTACACATGGTTTTTGTTTCAGGATATTTTTTATAAAAAGTATATGTGTATATAGAGAAATTAAGTAAATTCGTTTGTATACACAAATATGCATTTTCCATATTTGTATTACATAGTCTATTTATTTATATAAATCATATACTTGCAATGCCTTTAAGAAAAAGTAATACTATCTAAATTGTTTTCCCCACAGTTAAGATTACAATTTTTATTATTAATTGCTAAAGGATACTGTTTATGGACATAAGGATGCTTATTAGGATGCAGCTGTATATTTCATCACATCCTCTCAAGAGACAGTTCATTACAAGCTTAGGAAGAAAATAACATAGCAGGATTTCAATAAGTGAAAGCCCTGGCAGCTGATGGCCAAAGTCGTGCATTCCTGGTGAACAGAGATTCAGTTTAGCATTTCCACCACTTGCAAACAATGGGTGTCAGGTTAGAAAAAGAAAGATATTTAGGACTATTTCACAACAATGCAACAGTGTCTGTTGGTATTGCTAAGTCTACTCTAACTGTATTGCTTCATTTCTTTTCATTTGTCTGTCACATGTATAGTACTTTAAATAATTGCACAATTATAAGCATAGTAAACACAGCTTTTTACATATAATCAAGTATAGTCAGCCCTCCGTATCTGCGGATTTTGATCTGTGATTGATTGAATCTGAGGATTTAGGATCCTCCAAATCCATGCTTACAGAGGGCCAACTATATATTGTTTCTCAGCATCTCTTACTAAGCTGTATGTGAATTATATTTTAATAATTCATGGAGCAGATTTTACTATACCTATTTCATAGAAAAAGAAGCCAAGACTTAGTAAAGGTAAGTAATATTCTTACAGATAGGCACTGTTGATAAGGATCAGAGCCAGGATTGAATCCAAAGTTTGCCTGACTCCAAAGCCCAGAACTTTTCTATTACACCATGCTTCTCACCCCAGACAACCAGGAAGAAAGGAAGATCCATGCAGAAAGTACTGCGAATAATACAATAAATATTAAAGGGGATATTTAAGGTACCCTACATAGACCAGGTTTCTTGACCTATTCAAATTGCATGAAAATTATAGCAACAACATAACAATTATGTATGTAAACCTTATAAAGCTGGGACCCATGTGGTTCAGTCTTGTAACTGGTGTCTGTGAAATAAACAAATGAAATTGTTTTTCTGCCCAGGACCTGAACTCTAATGGCTTGAGGAATTATCCACTATGTAATCTTGGTACAAGGCAAAACCTCTGATGGTAAAGGTGCTGACCAAATTTTTAGGGCAGCATTGCTAGTGGTAGTGCCCAGTGGCTGATGCCATAATGTTGATGATGTAAGCTGTGATGCCTGGCAGATAGTGATCCAGGTGACAGTGTCTTCACCTTGCCAGATTTTAGGAGTTCTTTCTATATGCATTCCTCTGGCCTCTGCCTTCTTCTTCTTTCTTCTTTCCTCTTTTTTTGAGACAGATTCTCACTCTTTTGCCCAGGCTGGAGTGCAGCGGCATGATCACAGTTCACTGGCAGCCTCGACCTTCTAGGCTCAAGTGATCCTCCCACCTCAGCCTCCCAAGTAGCTGGGACTACAGGTCCAAGCCATCATACCCAGCTAACTTTTTAATTATTTTACAGAGACGGGGGTCTCTCTATTTTGCCCAGGCTGATCTTGAACCCCTGGGCTCAAGTGATCTTCCTTAATTAGTCACAGTAAGTTTCTGTTGCTGATGGTTAAGTAGCCTGATTGATACAGACATTTGAATTAACAGGTATAGACCCTAAGGGAAATAGATGAAATCAGGGATAGGTTATCTAGTCTGATTAAGGTTGAGGGTTAAAAACTCGGCTTCTTTAAAGGTCTTTGATGCAGGCAGCCTATGGTATACAGTGGCAAAAGTTTGTTATCAACTGTATACATCTACAATGAAGTACCCATTGAAATCAAGCTTTTGGGTAACGAAGTGGCAAAAGTTTGTTATCAACTGTATACATCTACAATGAAGTACCCATTGAAATCAAGCTTTTGGGTAACCAAGTGACAACTGAGCAATAAGACTTAGAAATAGGCCGGGCGTGGTGACTCACACCTGTAATCCCAGCACTTTGGGAAGCCGAGGCAGGTGGATCATGAGGTCAGGAGATTGAGACCATCCTGGCTAACATGGTGAAACCATGTCTCTACTAAAAATACAAAAAATTAGCCAGGAGTGGTGGCAGGCGCCTGTAGTCCCAGCTACTTGGGAGGCTGAGACAGGAGAATGGCATGAACCCGGGAGGCGGAGCTTGTAGTGAGCCGAGATCAGGCCACTGCATTCCAGAGCGAGACTCTGTCTCAAAAAAAAAAAAAAAAAAAAACAACACTTAGGAAAAAGACTCTCACAATAAGACTGTGAGAGTAAGGTGGTTGTTTTTTATGGAGCTGAATAGCTTTTTTTTTTTTTTTTTTGAGACAGTCTTGCTCTGTCACCCAGGTTGGAGTGCAGTGGCTTGCTCTTGGCTCACTGCAACCTCTGCCTCCTGGGTTCAAGCAATTCTCCTGCCTCAGCCTCCTGAGTAGCTAGGACTACAGGTGCATGCCACCATGCCCAGCTAATTTTTTGTGTTTTTAATAGAGATGGAGTTTCACCATGTTAGCCAGGATGGTCTCCATCTCCTGAACTCGTGATCTACCCGCCTTGGCCTCCCAAAGTGCTGGGATTACAGGCATGAGCCACGCACCCAGCCTGAACAGCTTTAAAAAAGAGAATTATGAGCTGAAACTCTTACATTCTCAGCTCAAGGTACCTATAAACCAGGGCTTTTCTATGACTTCTGAAGCAGTCAAGTAGAAAACCTTTTGATTTTTAGCAGGTGGAGGCCAAAATAAGTGAAAAAAAACTCAACTATTAATCTTTTGGATGGCTGAAGTACAAAGTCACTTGCATTCATAGCCTAACCACTCTCTTATTTGAAACTAAAAGCATTGATTAGAACTCATTAGGACCCTGAGGATTGCATGGAGTTACATAGGACAATTCAGATGACTTAATTTGATGTACTCCACACCCCTCAGGCCTTATGTTGGCTTCCTTTGCCAAATAAAGGCAGTCATGAGGTTCTTGCTGCTTTGATTGAGATCCTCTAATGACCTGGCTTGAGGGTGTTGCCTTGAAACTTTATGCCCTGTGCCAAATATTCCTCATTTTCTCTCACTAGAGAGCCCAGCACACCTCAAAAGGCCAATTGGAAAGGCAAACTCTGAAGGAAAAGACTTACCCATCACAGGAGGTGTGAGATTCTGCTAATTTATAAAAGCAAAAATCCGGGGAATACATGTGGAGAGAAATTCTGAGAATGCTAGACCAAGGAGGGAAGAACATAGCCTTAGATGAGGCTGAATGTATTGATATGGAGGCATTAGCAAAGTTCTAGACTCAATGTGTTCACTTGGGCAGTTGAGAGTAGTATTAATCATCTGCTTTGTTGGCTGCTGAAATCTAGACTTATAAGGACTGGTGTAAACAATAATGCTAGCTGGCATACATGTAACCCCTACTAGGTGCCAAGCACTTTTCAAAGTGCTGTCATACATCAAATTATCTAATCATAATAATAAACCTATGAGACAGGTAGTATCATCTTCATTTATAAAAGGGAAAACTGAGGCATATATAGGTTAAACAACTTTCCACATGCAGCTTGTAAGTGGTATAGCTGGGATTCAAATCAGATACCTGGTTCCAGAGTCTGAGCTTTTTAGGTCTATGCTAAGTTACATTTATGAAAGTGAGATGCCAGGGATACCTTGCTATGTGGAGGGAGAATCCAAGAATTTAAGAAAATGCTCTAATAGATGTATCAAGTGTTACCTACTTATCTACCTCAATGCTATGTTCTCTAAAATGCCCCAGAAGAAACATATTCACCTCAGCGCTGAGGAATCCACTGGTGAGGGGAATGCCAGCATTTTTGGAGAGCTCGGTAGTGGCTTTTCTCTGGAGGACAGACCTCTTAACAAAAAATGTGGCCCTTGCTCAGTTTCCAAACACATTAGCCTCAAGCCCTTCCAATAAAAGAGAGAGTGGATATACTTGTGGCAGACACCATTGGACGGTCAACCTAAAGCCATTGCAAGTCCAATTTCCTTTGCTACATCCTACTTTGGAGACTGCAAAACCAGATATTTGCTTCCTCAGGCTCTACTCTAGTAGTGCGAGGGGATGAGGCAGCATGCGACCCAGTTCTGGCCAAAGGAAAGTCCACTGAGGGATTCTGGGAAAGATATTTTGTTTCCTTTAAAAACAAATGCAGGAGGAGCTAAGTGCTTACCCTGGACACCCCTGGACTTGCTGCCTTTGAATGAGGTCATGAAGTCTGGAACTGTAACAGCTATCATTCAAACACAAGGTATAAACCTAAACTGAAAGGCCACTTGGATAATGCCGTACGGAAAGATGAAAGGAGCCTGGGTCTTTGAAGAACCATTCCTCTACAACTCTGTAGCTCCAGGCTTGTTGTTAAATGAGGGAAACAAATTCCTACTTGTTATGGTATTATTGTTCCACTTTTCTAACACCTATAGCCTAAACACATTTCTAAATGATCAAGTAACCTTTGAGGAAGGACCCCAGATAATACCACTGGAATATACCATGTATCTTCCTTCCAACAATCAGAAGAAATTTCCAAACAGTTCATATTCTTACCCTGTATTTCTTGCAAACTTGGAGGAGAATCCAAATACATGTACATAACTTACAGGAATTCATTTTTTAAGTCTCCTTTCCCTTTCTGTATAAGCTGCACTGATCACATGGTACAGTTGCTCCAGAGCATCTAGTTCCATAGGTCTCCAGCTCTTTCCTTTCTCCTCTCTCCTTCCCCACTGTTTCTATGTTTACGATGTGGACTCCCCAGCCTCTCTCCAGCAAAACTGAGGAGGGAGGAGGGGGCACTTGTAACTACAAAATCTTTTTTGGTGACTTCCAATACTCTCATATTAATAGTTGTTATTCCATCACACATAACCTTTCAACTAACTGTTGTTACTGTTGCTTATAATAAACGTTTCTGCATTTCCGATCCAATTACTCACTGACTTTTATTTTTAAAGTAAAGATGCTTTCTTTTGGAAGACAGATTGGTCCAGTACAAGGTCAGCTCACATTTGAGAATGTCAAATGTTCACAAACTGCCTATTTAAAAAATAATGATAATGCTTAAGACAATTTTTATATGTAAAAACAGGGAAGCAAGGTTTATTTCTACAGAAGATTGTATTAATGACCCTATATTAGTTTTCAATTGCTGCTGTAGCAAATTACTTCAAACGTAACGACTAAAAATAAGACAAATTTATTATTTCACAGTTCTGGAGGTCAGAAGTCTAGAATGAGTCTTAAGGAATAAAAATTGTCAGCAGACCTAAGTCTCTTCTGGAGACCATAAGGGAGAATCTATTCCTTGCTTCTTCTAATTTCTAGAGCTGTGGTACTCACTGGATCCAGGCAGCATCTCTCCAATCTCTCCCTTTTTGTGTGTGTGTGAGATGGAGTTTTGCTCTGTCGCCCAGGCTAGAGTGCAGTGGTGCCATCTCAGCTCACTGCAACCTCTGCCTGCCAGGTTCAAGCAATTCTGCCTCAGCCTTCTGAGTAGCTGGGATTACAGGCACCCACCATCATGCCTGGTTAATTTCTGTATTTTTGTAGAGATGGGGGTTTTACCATGTTGGCCAGGCTGGTCTTGAACTCCTGACCTTAGGTGATCTGCTACCTCCACCTCCCAAAGTGCTGGGATTACAGGCATGAGCCACCATGCCTGGCCAAATCTCTGCTTTTGTCATCATATTTTGGCCCTCTTCCTGAATTTTTTTTTTTTTTTTTTGTCAGAGTCTCACAGAGTCTAGCCCAGGCTGGAATGCAATGGAGCAATCTTGGCTCACTGCAATCTTTCCGCCTCTCAGGTTCAAGCAATTTTCCTGTCTCAGCCTCCTGAGTAGCTGGGATTACAGGTGCACACTGCCACACCCGGCTAATTTTTTGTAATTTTAGTAGAGATGGGGTTTCACTATGTTGGCCAGGCTGGTCTCAAACTCCTGACTTCGTGATCCACCCGCCTCAGCCTCCCAAAGTGCTGGGATTACAGGCATGAGCCACTGCACCCGGCCCTTCTTGCCCTCTTATAAGGATTCTTGTGATATATTTAGGGTCTGCCTAGATAATCCAGGATAATCTCCCCATTTTAAGACCCTTAGCAACCATGTGCAAAGTCCTTTTTTTGCCATATAAAGTAATGTTCACAAGTTCCAGGGATTATGTTGGGAACATCTTTGGGGGATCATTATTTAGCTTACCACCATCTGCCCTCTGAATCCCAAAGATTCACATCCATTCTATGTCAAGCTACATTCGCCCCTTCTCAATATCCCCCAAAGTCTCAATCTATCATAACATCAATTCAAAGTTCAAATTCTCTTTGAATATTACCATTTCAAAAGCCCCAAATGTGTTCATCTAAATTATCTAAATAAAAAATGGGTAAGACTCTGAGTACGATCCATCTTGGGGAAAAATTCCTCTCTGTCAGTGGACCCATAAAACTATAAAATAAGTTATCTACTCCTAAAATACACTAGTGAGACAGGCACAGGATAAGAGTTATAGACATTCCTATTCAAGAAGGTGAAAATGGAAGGAAGAAAGGAGTCTCCAGTCCCAAGCAATTTTGAAATCCAACTGTGAAAACTCCATTTCAAAAACTGAGATTAATCCTCTGTGGCTCTTGGCTCAACACTTTGAGCCTGAAGCTTTATCCTCTGAATCATACTTCCTTTTTCATGAAGAGTGCACATGTTGTCATCTAAGTAGGTTTTTTTCTTGTTTGTTTGTTTTTGTTTTTGAGATGGAGTCTCACTCTGTCATGCAGGCTGGAGTGCAGTGGCATGATCTCGGTGCACTGAACCTCCGCCTCCTGGGTTCAAGCAATTCTCCTGCCTCAGCCTCCTAAGTAGCTGGGACTACAGGCATGCACCACCATGCCCAGCTAATTTTTGTATTTTTAGTACAGGTGGGGTTTTACCATGTTATCCAGGCTGGTCTTGAACTCCTGACCTCAAGCAATCCACCCACCATGGCCTCCCACAGTGCTGGGATTACAGGCATGAGCCATCGTGCCTGGCCCATCTAAGTAGTTTTATCAGCCTGTTTCCTGTCTGTATAATTTTGGGAGTCCAACAACCTTTTAAAATTTTTGTCTTCTTTTTGTCCCTTTCTGGCTAAGCTGGCATTGTTGCTGCTAGTATAACATCATCAAGAATTTTGTGGGTCTCCTATGTATGTCACAGGGATTCACTCCATTAGATAAGAGGCTCTTCCACAGATCTTTCCTAGATAGTCCCATGAGATGGCTGAAAGAATCCATGAGTCATGTATTTAATCTCTTCAAAGAGCTCTCTGTGTGACAGAATGCTGTGACATTTTGTTTATTCTCAGACACTAGCAAAATGTTGTACAGGCCAGGTGTGGTGGCTTACGCCTATAATTCTAGCACTTTGAGAAGCTGAGGCAGGAAGATCGCTTGAGATCAGGAGTTCAAGATCAGCCTGGGCAACATAGTGAGACATCATCTCTAAGAAAAAAATTTTTAAAGTAACTGGGCATGGTGGCATGTGCCTGTAGTCCCAGCTACTTGGGTGGCTGAGGCAGGAGTATCACTTGAGCCCAGGTATTTGAGAATGCAGTGAACCATGATTGCACCATGGCAATCCAGCCTGGGCCACAGAGTAAGATACTGTCTCAAAAAAAAAAAAAAAAAGCCATACTTGCAGCTTTCTCTCTAGAATACACTTTCCTAACAGTAAATCTCCTAATTTTATCCTTTTTTGTAATCTGGATAGGCTGAGAATTTACAAAATCATTAAATCCTGGTTCCTTTAGCTTAACAGTCCTTTCCTCAATTTATCTCCTTCTTCTGACATTTGCTGTAAAGTTATAAAGAATAAGCTAGGTTGTACCTTCAATACTTTGCTTGGAACTATCCTCAGCTAAATACCCAAGTACATGGTTGACAAGTTCCTCATTCCACATAAATATATAACATGGTTCTGCTAACCCTTCCTGCCACTATTAAAGGTGACAGTGTGCTGGCAGCCCTCACAGCCCTCGCTCGCTCTTGGCACCTCCTCTGCCTGGGCTCCCACTTTGGCACACTTGAGGAGCCCTTCAGCCCGCTGCTGCATTGTGGGAGCCCCTTCATGGGCTGGCCGAGGTCGGAGCCGGCTCCCTCAGCTTGCGGGGAGGTGTGGAGAGAGAGGTGCCAGTGGGAACTGGGGCTGCGAGCAGCGCTTTCGGGCCAGCTGGAGTTCTGGGTGGGCATGGGCTTGGCGGGCCCCACACTGGGAGCAGCCGGCCGGCCCTGCCGGCCCTGGACAGTGAAGGGCTTAGCACCTGGGCCAGTGGCTGCGGAGGGTGTGCTGGGCCCTCCAGCAGCGCCGGCCCACCGGCGCTGCACTCGATTTCTTCTGGGGCCTTAGCTGCCTCCCCGCGGGGCAGGGCTCAGGACCTGCAGCCCACCATGCCTGAGCCTCCCCCTCCTCTGTGGGCTCCTGTGCGGCCCCAGCCTCCCCAATGAGCGCCACCCCCTGCTCCACGGCGCCCAGTCCCATCAACCACCCAAGGGCTGAGGAATGCGGGGGCAGGGCGCAGGACTGGCAGGCAGCCCCACCTGCCGCCCCAGTGCGGGATCCACTGGGTGAAGCCAGCTAGGCTTCTGACTCTGGTGGGGACTTGGAGAACTTTTATGTCTAGCTAAGGGATTGTAAATACACCAATCGGCACTCTGTATCTAGCTCAAGGTTTGTAAACACACCAATCAGCACCCTGTGTCTAGCTCAGGGTTTGTGAATGCACCAATGGACACTCTGTATCTAGCTACTCTGGTGGGGACTTGGAGAACCTTTGTGTCCACACTCTGTATCTAGCTAATCTAGTGGGGAGTTGGAGAACTTTTGGGTCTAGCTCAGGGATTGTAAACGCACCAATCAGTGCCCTGTCAAAACAGACCACTCAGCTCTCTGTAAAATGGACCAATCAGCAGGATGTGGGTGGGGCCAGATGAGAGAATAAAAGCAGGCTGCCAGAGCCAGCAGTGGCAACCGGCTGGGGTCCCTTTCCACACTGTGGAAGCTTTGTTCTTTCACTCTTTGCAATAAATCTTGCTGCTGCTCACTCTTTGGGTCCACACTACCTTTATGAGCTGTAACACTCACCGCGAAGGTCTGCAGCTTCACTCCTGAAGCCAGCGAGACCACGAACCCACCGGGAGGAAAAAACAACTCCAGACGTGCCGCCTTAAGAGCTGTAACACTCACCGCAAAGGTCCGCAGCTTCACTCCCGAGCCAGCAAGACCACAAACCCACCAGAAGGAAGAAACTCCGAACGCATCTGAACATCAGAAGGAACAAACTCTGGACATGCAGCCTTTAAGAACTGTAACTCTCACCGCAAGGGTCCACGGCTTCATTCTTGAAGTCAGTGAGACCAAGAACCCACCAATTCCACACACGCTGTGTTACAGTATCCCTCTTCCTCTAGTTTCCAATAATGTTCCTCATTTCCTTCTGAGTCCTCAACAGCAGAGTCTTTAACATCCATTTTTCTACCAACAGTCTGTTGGGTGCAAACTAGGCCTTTCTACCCAATTCCAGTGCCACTTCCCCATGGGCAGGCATGTGTTGCATCAGCACCCCACTTGCTGATACTACAATCTGTACTAGTTTTCTGTTGCTATGGTAACAAAATTACCACAAACCTAGTGGATACTATTTGGTTTACATTTAAGACAACAAAAACTTATTGTCTTATATTTCTGGATATCAGAAGCCTGAAATAAAGGTGTTGGCAGGGCTGCGTTCATTCTTGAAGCTTCAGAGAAGATTCTGCTTCCTTGCCTTTTCCAGCTTCTGCAGGCTGTTGTCATTCTTTGGCTCATGACCTCATATCATGTTGCCTTTTCTTCCTGCTTCTGTTACCCCACATACTACTACTAACTCTGATCTCCTGTCTCCCTCTTAGAAGGACCTTTGGGATTACGTTGGGCCCATCCAAAAAATCCAGGATAATTTCCCCATTCTTAATTTAATCACATTTGCAAAGCTCTTTTGCAAACCTAAAGTAAATTCACAGGTTCCAGAGATTAGGATGTAGAGATTTTTGGAATGCATTATTCAGCCTTCTAGAAGTCCCAATTCTTCCTTCCTCCTTGGAACCATTACCTTTGCCATATAATTTTGCACTGCCCTCTCACTGTGGTGGGAGAGAAAGAGGGAGTGACTTGCTTTGGCTAATAGAAAGAGGCAAAAGTGATGCCCTCCAGGGATCTTTACAATTTCCTCCTGCTCTCTTGAACATTTCCATTGTTATAAGAAGGCAAGGTTTCTTCAGTCTAGCTCTGTGGTCCCAAGAGATGGATTTGGGGTATCTGAAACAAAGCTGCCCAAACCAAACCCAGCTCAGATTGGAGCCCCCAACTGCTCCACAGACAAAAGAGTAGGCAGATAATCCCTGCAGCTAACCCTCAATTGTGTGAGAAATAAATGCTTATTGTTGAATGCCATTGACTTTTAGGGTGGTTTGTTATGTAGCAATATGATTCTTTTACTTCCAAAATAATTTTAAGGCTTAAGGGAAAACTACTAATGATCATTCAATTGTTTAGAATACCTGGAGTCATGTAAATTTACACACAAACACACACACCCTTCACCTTTCATTTTATAGTATATCGAACTTAATTTTTAGTGTTTTATAAAAACTGCTTCCAAAGAAAATACCATCTGGCTGAAGCACAATGTTTCTGAACCACAGAAGAATCAAAGAAGGCAGAGATTAAAATAGAGGAGGTTGGGCGCGGTGGCTCACGCCTGTAATCCCAGCACTTTGGGAGGCCGAGGTGGGTGGATCATGAGGTCAGGAGTTAGAGACCAGCCTGACCAACATGGTGAAACCCCGTCTCTACTAAAAATACAAAAATTCGCCGGGCGTGGTGGCGTGCTCGTGTAATCCCAGCTACTCAGGAGGCCGAGACAGGAGAATCGCTTGAACCCGGGAGGTGGAAGTTGCATGAGCCAAGATCATGCCATTGCACTCCAGCCTGGGCAACAGAGTGAGACTCTGTCTCAAAAAAACATAAATAAATAAAATCAATCAATAAATAAAATAGAGGAACTACGTTTCTTAGAACACTACCAACAGAAGATTAACTTACAAGAGAGGATGTTTTGCTGAAACAGGCTCCCAACAGACTTCTGCAAAGAAAACCTTCAGGTATTACACATAGACTCTTCCCCCTGATTTACAAGCTCTGCAATTTAGATAGTTTCCCAAAATATGTTATTTGCAACACATTCTGTTCAGCAGTTTCTTAATCACTGTTGTTATTGTGTGTGTGTGTGTGTGTGTCTGTAGCAGCTGTGTGCTGACAGCTGATTGTACACATCTCTTCCCAACTCATGTTCAGTGGTTCTGTGACATGAGGTTGATCGCTAGTAATGAGCCAAGGTGGCAGAACTTCTACCATGGAAGTTTGGCTTCAGTTATGGATGTGTGCATTGGGTCATAATAAAAGTGTATTTCTTACACTGGGTCATGGTCAGAAGCTCTGAAAGCCATGGCTCTTGTAGTGATTGAGTAAACTTCAACTCCCTACAGTACTAACAATCTATTTGTGTAAAACCTTTCTGCCCCTGGAAGCAAGGCTTGACATAATAGCAAAGCAAATGGTGACACTACCTGAATTAATTTGGAAACAGAGGCATTTTTCTATGGATGTTTCTGCCATGAGTGTTCAGGTTTTTGTGTTCTCTTTGTCCTCTATCCAGCTGAAGGGGTGGGGTAGGGGTAATATTTCATTCTAATGTTTTAAGCTATGACTTCAAATTTATGGGAAAATAATAGATATTCAATAATGGAAAAACAATGGGTATTTTGCTTGCACGACATGAAAAGATGGTAGTGGTCCCTGCTGCCCTGTTCTCAGGCCATGACGAATGCCCCCACAGTGCCATTCTTGAGTGAGGTGGCGGACAGAAATTGGCTTTGAACCACGCTGGGGGCCTGTGTCTGCAGCCAGCAGACACTTGCACAGGAATATGAGAGACCTTATGCTCAGCTGGGCTGGGAACTAGTAGCAAATAAAGTTGGCATTCCTAATGAAGGTTAGAACAATCCCTGAGACAAACAAGAATCTTAAAATCTACTCCTGTGTGTGCAAACTTATGAGGAGGCTGAGATGCTGTTCCTTTAATTTCTCATATTTTGATGAAACATATCATATACATATATATTTTATTTTATTTTACTTTAAGTTCTGGGATACATGTGAACAATGTGCAGGTTTGTTACACAGATATACATGTGCCATGGTGGTTTGCTGCACCTATCAACCCATCATCTAGGTTTTAAGCCACACATGCATTAGGTATTTGTCCTAATGCTTTCCCTCCCCTTTCCCCACTCCTCCCAATAGGCCCCAGTGTGTGATGTTCCCCACCCTGTATCCATGCATTCTCATTGTTAACTCCCATTTATGAGTGAAAACATGCTGTGTTTGGTTTTCTGTTCCTGTGTCAGTTTGCTGAGAATGATGGCTTCCAGCTTCATCCATGTCCCTGCAAAAGACATTAACTCATTCTTTTTTATGGCTGCATAGTATTCCACGGTGTATATGTGCCACATTTTCTTAATCCAGTCTATCATTGATGGGCATTTGGGTTGGTTCCAAGTCTTTGCTATTGTAAATAATGCCGCAATAAACATACGTGTGCAGAAACACATCATATATTTTAACAAACAAACTCAACCTTTGCCATGGTTTTGTAACTTCCTCTGCATTTCAAGTCTCAGACATATTCAGACCATTGGTGTTTCTCCCCATCCATCTTACTTTAGTTCCCTGCTTTCATTGTAGAGCAGAGGTTTACGCAGGAGCACTAAGTAGATACTGATGTAAAGCAAACTTTCCTGGAGCTGTATAGTGTTAGCCAGTGCCATAGATCTTAGTCAATCTCATTTCCTACCCTCCCCCACACACAATACGTGTAGCATTAGCAAGACTTTAGCCACACCCTAACCTCCAGAACCTCATTCTTTCATTTGATCAGTTAACTTTAGTCACTCTTGCCTGAATAGCTATGCAGATATGGTATCAAGTGGAACCTTTACCTACCTCCACAACATCCAACCAGATCGATGTTACTCAGTCACTCCTATAAGGGAATATTGGAGGCCCACTGGTGTCAGAGCTCCCAGGCAGCAACACTTAGCCAAGAAAGCACAAAAAGGTAACAACGACTGAAGTTCTAGTAGTAGTCGTGGCTAATTCTACATATCAGGTATAATTCTGCTCATTTTAATTACAGTGTCACAATACTCCTCTGAAATAGATGCTATTAACATCATTTTACAATGGAAGAAAACTCAGATTAAGTAACTTGTTCAAGATTACAGAGCCACGGTGGCAAAGTCTAGATCCAAACCCAGAAAGCTTGGCCCTGCTGCTTAGGCTCCTAGCAAAATGGCATCACACTCCTAACTCCAAGCCCTTTCCACCTCCCTGCAGACTGGGTTCTAATTTGTGTGAGAGGCCCAGATGTCCCTCCCCATCCTGTCCTTGACTTCCTCTCCAGCCTCCCCTTTCCTTGAAGCCACCTCAATGTACACTGTCTGGAACTCTTGGTGCCCTGAAGTTGCAACACTGTTTGTAGATGCTTTTGCACAACTTCCTTTCCACATGACCCGCTCAAGGGAATAGAAATGTCGCTGACTCTGTCTGAAGTAATATTTTAAAAGATAATCATTTGTAAACTTTAATATTTGACTTTTATGGTAAAAAAAATTTTAAGACCGGGCATGGTGGCTCACATCTATAATTCTAGCAGTTTGGGAGGCTGAGGCGGGCAGATTGCCTGAGCTCAGGAGTTCAAGACCACCCTGGGCAACATAGCAAAACCCTGTCTCTATGAAAATACAAAAAATTAGCCAGGTATGGTGGCAGGAGCCTGTAGTCCCAGCTACTCGGTAGGCTGAGGCAGGAGAATCGCTTGAACCCAGGAGGCAGAGGTTGCAGTGAGCCGAGATCATGCCAATGCACTCCAGCCTGGGTGACAGAGTAAGACACTGTCTCAAAAAAAAAAAGTTTCTAACTACGATTTTACAGTAGATTACAATAATCACTGTGGAATGATGCCAACTTGAAAGTCACTAAAATAACCATAATGATCATGGTTTACATTTAGTTGCTTGATAAGCTCTCAACAGTACTAAACTTTTCCTGACCCCTGTACTCCAGGAAAACAGCAACAGGTAAGAAATCCTCCTATTCTTTTGTTTTCTGAAATCC
This sequence comes from Pongo abelii, assembly GCF_028885655.2. Classification (NCBI taxonomy): domain Eukaryota; kingdom Metazoa; phylum Chordata; class Mammalia; order Primates; family Hominidae; genus Pongo; species Pongo abelii. Next base: position 36,379,092 of record NC_071996.2, on the reverse strand, counting down.
CTTATCCCTTTGTGTTCCACAAAACTGCTAGCTGCAAATAACCCTCCCATCTACCAATAGATAAGACTTACCTCCATTCTTCCTGACAATTCCTTTATTTGCCTGATTTTATGAAACCCCAGATCTACTTCCTTTTCTTTGAGATTCCTCACTAAAGCATATTTTCCCTATTGCAATAGACTGAATTCAGTCATCTCCTTTATTGTTCAGTTCATTTTGTCTTTGACAGTTTGGGGCCATGACTCAGGTCTGAGCCTTTCCCTTGGGTCCTCTGGTCCTCGGGTTTGTGCCCCTGACCGCTGGCTGGAGGACCTGATGGTGAGTCTGCCTCTCAAGTTTGGGTTTGAGACTCTTGTCCATTGATGGCGTGGTAAAAATTGGATTTTGATTGTTTTTGAATACTTGCATGATTTCTACTGCCAGCTTCTTTTGGTTTTATGGTCCGACCATTTGTAAACTCCGTAAATGGGTCAACAGCTTATGGAGATCCTGTCTCTGCTGTGGGAGGCATGACAATCTGCTTTGTTACTCTTTTCTGTTTGTGTATTTGTCCTTTTGAGATTAAATCAATTAAGAAAACAATGAGTTTTATATCTATATTTATGCTTGACCCATGGCTAAAATTTTATTTTGTTTTTTGAGACAGGGTCTCTGTCACCCAGGTGGGAGTGCAGTGGAGTGATCACAGCTCACTGCAGCTTTAACCTCTTGGGCTCAAGTGATCTTTCCACCTCAGCCTCCTAAGTACCTGGGACTACAGGCATGCACCACCATGCCCAGCTGTTTTTTGTGTTTTTTGTAGAGACGAGGTCTTGCCGTGTTGCCCAGGCTGGTCCTGAACTCCTGAGCTCACTTGATCTGCCCACCTTGGCCTCCCAAAGTACTGGGATTACAGGCGTGAGTCCCTGTGCCCGATCCCATGGCTAAAATTTTAAAATTGAAGCTATGAGCTCTCTATCTGTATCTGTATGTACAGTGTATACATGTCAGTGAGTTTGTAACATTTTCCTACCTCTGGATGGCATTATGTTACAAAATCTCTTAAAGGTCCTCTATAATGCTTGGCTTAGGAATAAATAAATATTTATATAGATAGCGTATTCCTGAAGTTCCCATGTATGACATGGAGAGGCTATACCTTTTGGTCTGTTAATAAGCATTTTTTGTTGTTGTTGTTTGTTTGTTTTGCCACTTTCAGAAGTTGAACTAAAGGGGATGTGCTTTTGTTAAGTGAAAAAGAGAGTAGTTTTGTTCTAAAGTAAAATGACTGGTTGCTCCAAATGAGACAGAGGAAAGTTTTGGACAAAACACAAATGGATATAGAAAGTTGTAGAAAGTTTGCAGAAATGGAATTTTGTTTGCTGTGGTCAAAGCTGGCTATGGTTTGTGATTTATTTGTAAGATTTTCAAAAAGATCTTTAGTACCAGGGATTGTACTGATGCAAAACTATAGTTTGATTCTCTCAAACTATATTTTGAGAGAATTTTGCTCAAATGACAAAATTTTCTTCTATTATTGGTCTGCTCTTGATAAGAAATTATAAAAGCAATTATTCTTACCTTCTGCGTAATCTGCCTAGATAACGAAGATTCTGAGTACTGTGAAATGTACTGTGATTTTTGTTGACTTTTTCATGTCCTTGATTATGTAAGAGAACAAAGTGTTCTCACTTTTGAAAGAGCTGAGTTAAGGTTCTTCACCATCATGTTACCTCCTACATTTATTTCTTAAAGCTGTTATCATCACTTTGATGAAATAGCCAAGTATTGTTCTCAGTAATCCATGATCATATCTTGATCAATGCTCAAATCTCCTGACAGCTTTTGATATTTTGCCATTCCTAAATTGAATCCTAAATGATATTTTTTATACCTAAGGCTGTCTTTTAGATTTTTGAGAGAGCCCCTAAAAAAGTCACAAGAGATTTGTTCTTTTACCTTGTAAAAAAGGAAGGGTCTAGAAATAATTAGGTTTATTTGATATGTTACTATTGATGAAGTCCATGGAAAGCATTGGCAAATCAGAGAAGAAGCATAACCTTCCCTAGGTTGAATTTGTAACAGTTAAATGTTGTTACTATAAATATTTTGAAATTATATGCTATATGGGAAGTTTCTAGAGAATTGTCAATGCCCTCTCTGTCCACAATATATTTCTATTTCCCAGAGTCCTGGTACTATCTTGCCTGATATTAGACAGCAACAGTATGGTGTTAGCAGTCATCATTTCATTTACTTTTTATCAATGCTAACTTGGTCGAACTTTACTTCTTTAATTTGAATCTAGCATCTTTCAGACCAGTGGTTTTCAAGTTGGGATTCATATCACTTGCCTATGGAGTTTTATTAGTATACAGATGTTTAGGACTTACTCCAGACTTACTGAATTCCTAAACTTGATCTTTTCCACATATTTTTGATATATTCTAACTATGTGCTTAATATTCATGGTGTATTATGTCTCAGGATTATTTTATGCCATATCTGAAGAATTTTTTCTTTTCTTTTTTTTTTTTTTTGAGATGGAGTCTCCCTGTGTCGCCCAGGCTGGAGTGCAGTGGCACAATCTCGGCTCACTGCAATCTCCGCCTCCCAATTCAAGTGATTCTCCTGACTCAGCTTCCCAAGTAGCTGGGATTAGAGGCACCTGCCACTATGCCCAGCTAATTTTTGTATTTTTAGTAGAGACGGGGTTTCACCATGTTGGCGGAGCTGGCCTCGAACTTCTGACTTCAGGTGATCCACCTGCCTTGGCCTCCCCAAGTGCTGGCATTACAGGTGTGAGCCACCGCGATCAGCCACAGAAATTTTTATCTGCAAAAATTATGTTCATCCACTTTTACAAACTAGATGTAATATCCACTCTTCCTTGAAAGTAGGATTAATCACTATGTTTATGGATATTTTATCTAAAACGTGTTTTGGATTGGCTTTATTTTGTTTTGCACGCCATAGAAACAAACATTCTTTCTTGTCAGTTACATTATTCTTATAATAAACTTTACTCAGGCTTTTCTCATTTTTGAAAAAATGACAATTTGGGCAAGGTAACAGGATCCAGTCCAGTTTGCAATTAGATACCACAGGTGTTTTTTTGAATAAATTAAACACAACCAGTTTGAATCTTGTCATCTACGGATAAGTTTTGCTTTACTCTGATGCTTCCCTGAGAGGTCTTGCATCAGCCACAGGTCTGAGTGGTTTTTCTTCAACAAAGGACAATCTCAGAGCCCTATGGAAACAATGTTGTGAGGGACCTTGGGTGCAGGCTTCTGAAGGCCTTGGTTAAACAACTTAGAGGCCATATATCCTTATCAGTGGACTGAGTCGGAATTTTCAGGATTTCAGTTAAAAAACTAGTAGGTTCATGAGATTGCTAACCCAACATTGAAATGAGCAAGGATTAATCACATAGTGAACTGATGGGGGATGATTGAGGTTTTTGATGAATAGTGTTGCTTTTTTTTTTTTTTTTTGAGACAAGAGTCTTGCTTTATTGCCCAGGCTGGAGTGCAGTGGCACGATCTCGGCTCACTGCAACCTCCGCCTCCTGCGCTCAAGCAATTCTTCTGCCTCAGTCTCCTAAGTAGCAGGGACTATAGACACGCGCCACCATGCCTGGCTAATTTTTTTTGTATTTTTAGTAGAGACTACTATGAGTGTCACCATATTGGCCAGGCTGGTCTCGACTCCTGACCTCGTGATCCACCTGCCTCAGCCTCCCAAAATGCTGGGATTACAGGCGTGAGCCACCCGGCCTATTGTTGCTATATTAATGCTTTATTTTTTATTATTTATATTTTTTATGTTATTTATATTTATTTATATTATATTTATATTATTTATATTTTAGGAACCCTCTAAGCTGTCTTTTCTCTTAAGCTGTCTATAACTCATAACAACTTAGTTGATTATGCTTTTATAAACAGAAATGAAACATTTATCTTTTCCTCCCTTTCTAATCTCTCCAGAATTCAGGAACTATTAAGTATTTTCTTTTCACGGCACTGTAACTATTTGAATAGGTTCAATAATGAGGTCTTCGTTGTTAGCAGGACATAATTGGAAACCTTGCTTATGCAATTATGTCTTTGCCTGGAATGTCATATTTGAGAATGATGCTTATTTAATTAGATACGACCAAGCACTTTTAAGGAACAAAGGCTGACTTTATGGAGCCAGTGCTCACAGAGCCCTCTTGGGAAAACTGTCCTCTACTTGGCTTGTAGGATTCCTAGTATTTCAGTTGAGTAAGACAAGTTATTTCCTGGGAGGTTCAGAAATGTGAAGATATTTTGGGAACCTTAAGAAGTGTGGAATTCACTGAAATCTATAGGTACTGCAGGTGAGATCTGGTGATAAGTTCTTAGCTCTTGGTTTCCTAAACTTAAGTTGCTTTTAAAAGTCCAATCTGAGATTCCTTATGAACACTTTCATTAAAGCAAACTTAAGAAGACCTATATATGGTAAATTATACTCTTCTTGCTGCACTTATATAAATAATCAGGCTAAATGTAATGAGACCACTATTATTTTGTGTTGAAGGATAATCTTTCTTTGAGAGTATTTTTGATCAAGAAAACGGTGACTGTAGAGAGAAATTCTGTGTATCAGTGGAAAATTATTTCCCAGAGTAAATCTTTCCCAGTTATCAGATTTTAGCCCTCTTCATTCCTTTTGAGCTATTTTGCACCTTTATGTAAATTGCAGATACTTCACGCATATGCACAATCTATCTTTCTGGTAGATATTTAGTTGTCTTTGTCCCCTCCCTATCAAGTAAAAAAAAACAACACTCGTGGTACCTACTTGCAAACAGGACTGGATCCTGTTACCTTGCCCAAATTGTCAGTCCACACCAAATATTCAGTTCTTCCAGTTTCTTTCAATATCTAGCTACAACACTCAATGCTAAGTTTTCCAGTTTTCATCCCTCCCACCTGACCTGGTATCATGAAGAACAAAAACTTGATTACTCAAATTCCTATTTATTGAAACTCCAAGTTGCCTTGCTCTGGCTCTTTTCTCTAGGATCCTAAGAAGCCCTGAGAGCTAAGGTCCAACAATTTGATGTAAACCTCAAAGGATTCATCACTGCAACAAATTATTCATGGGCTGAACTTTTCCCTGGACACACTGCTGTATGGCTGCTGTTTGGGCCATTAAAGAAGGAAGTCCAGCAAAATGCTCAGGTCATGCACGCTCTTATATGGGAGGCAACCAAGACTGTGGACAATATCACCAGAGTATTGACGTCCTAACTTCAAGAAACCCAATGAATGGGGTCGTGTAAGTGAAAGATTTTCCTCCACTGACCTCCTGGCATCTGTCAGACTATTTACTGTCTGGTTTCAACTCCTAGCTCTTTAGTTTAATGCAATCTTTTACATTAAATATCTGTCTTTTTAAATGTAAGATGCCTGATATCCAGGACTTGAAAAGAACCGATCTTTGCCACCACCTGTCAACAGATGGTTCAACTAATTTTACAAGAACAATGCCAACAAAAGCCCCTGAGAAACTGTTTCTTAGACCCTGCTTTGTGCCACCCCAGAGGGCTTATGATCACTTCTGAGTTGTTCAGTGAGGAATAATATTCACTTGTTTTGAACTGAAGGAGGAACTGGGAATGTTAAACTTTATCTGAGCCCTGTCCTCACAGGAAACAGTGACAGTTAAGAAATCCTCCCACTGTTTTGTATTCTGGGAAATGATTAACAACAAAGAGTCATCCTTCTCCATATGCGATAGGTAAGACCTGCCTCCACGCATCCTCGTGATTCTTGTTTACCTACCTCTATAAAACCCCAGACTCCCTGCTTGCTCTTTAGCATTCCTCACTCATGAGTGTTCTCTCTGTTGCAATAGCCTGAATAAAATAATGTCTTTAGTTGTCTGGTGCATTTTGTGTTTCACATCCCATAGAGTACATTCCAGCTGCCTGGAAGGATAGGATAGGGCAACATTGCCTGGGATGTGAAGTAAAAGACCATGAAGAAGAGGAGAATGCTGTGAGCATGATGGACAGAGTCCTAACCATAAATATCTCCCTCATAGCTGGCAAAAGTGTCAACAGAGCCAGCAGTAAATTGCTGGGTATGTTCCATTTGTCTCTCCAGACCTAGTACTCTTTATGGACAACATCAATAGGCTCCAGTTTCTTGTTGAGTTGAACCTACCAAGAGATTTGGCAGAATATTGGAGGGACAGGAGGCTAGAGGTTGGGGGATTTATTTTCCTGATCTCTCCCTGGCTGTGTTCCTACACAACTCTCTTCTATACTACTTTCCCCTTTTGAGTTCCCATAATGATTCCCTCTCCTCGTCCCTTCAGCCTTCAGAGTGGCGGTACCTCCTCTGCCTCTGGCACTAACCTCTGCACTTTCCCTTGTGGTTTTCCTATGCCTCTATTCATAGTCCCTTTGTAAATAAACACATCCTTGAAATATCCTAATGTGAATGTGCTGTTTCCTGTTGAGACCTGGTTGACACAGTTAAAATTCATTTTGGGACCTCAGGAGACACTTTGTCCTTCCAAAATCCAATCTCCCACCACCCTTGAGAAGAACCATTGCTTGAATTATTTTGAGAGAACAAGGTCCACCATGATGTAGCTCCCTTCTCACCTCTGCACCTCTTATTCATTCCATGCTCAACCAACTGAAATTATTTGAAGTACTGTAAGCATGGAATGTTATTTTATTCTATTGTGCTTTGGCCTAGGCTAAGGCTGGGACACCCTTGTTCCCACACCCTTCCCCAGAACCTGGGGAAACTTCTATTGATTTTTCAGGCCTCAGGTTAAGGACTCTTTCTCAGAAATCTCCCTGTAAGCCCCTCAACCAGTGATGTGCACCCGCACCTCCCCACACTGTTGTACGTACGTCCAGTCCTGCACCTGCCACACTCCTGGAGTGGTTTGTCTTCATGTTTGTCTCCCCAGGACTTTCCTAGCCCCATGCACACAGGGACTAGGGTCTTCTCAGTTCACAATAGCATATGGTTTGCATATTACTATTATTCAAGAAATATTGGTGGGCCGAATTACACCAAGAATACAATTCATGGCCAGGCGCAGTGGCTCACGCCTGTAATCCTAGCACTTTGGGAGGCCGAAGCGGGCAGATCACAAGATCTGGAGTTTGAGACCAGCCTGACCAACATGGTGAACCCCCAGCTCTACTAAAAATACAAAAATTAGCTGGGCGTGGTGGCATGTGCCTGTAATCCCAGCTACTTGGGAGGCTGAGGGAGGAGAATTGCTTGAATCCTGGAGGTAGAGGTTGCAGTGAGCCGAGATCACACCATTGCACTCCAGCCTGGGCAACAGAGTGAGACTCCATCTCAGAAAAACAAATAAACAAAAAAGGAATACAATTCATGTAGGGATAGTGAAGGAGGAGAGAGGCATTGGTAAGGGGAGAAGTGAGGTGTTGAATCTTGACCTTTTGCTAGCATGGCCCCAAATACCTTTTACAGCATAATAAGAAAAGAGAAAGAAAAAGCTTCAGAGTTAATATCTCAGCTCAAACTGGGTCACCCTAAAGCAGGGGGTTTTCAAATTTGTCTTCTGTCTAGGGAGTCAAACTACATAAACTAATACACTGAACCCTGGCCTGAACAGCCCCAAGGCTTTAATAAATAAAGAGTTGTACTGGGCCAAATAAGAACATAACACTACCAAACGTCCCTGCATCTCAGTTACAACAGTGTTTCCTGGGCTCAGGCCCAAAAGCAGCTCAGAGAACATGAAAGAATTTTTTTGCTTCTTTTAAAATCTTCTTTGATCGAAGAGACAACTTTGGTATTTTCCAAAACAAAAGTGGACATTTCCAGTCTGCTTAAGGCTGCTTCTTGACTCTGGCTTGAAATGAAAGGCTATTGCTGGATCCTTTCTGTCTAAGCTATTCTCTCCTCTGTGGCCTCTTCATTTATACGGACAACAACACAGCTTGTGTTACAAACATAATTCTGCTGAGTATGGTGGGTCCTTTGTTAACAGGACCTCTCTTATGGAGAAAGAGAGAGTAATTCTTGGGATGAATGGCCCCTACCCCACCATAGAATGTTAGAATATTTGGATTAGAAGGTACCTTAGAAATTATATAATCAATCTCTAATTTTTACAGGTGAGAGAACTAAGTTCTAGCATGGTGATCAAATTTGCCAGTGTCGTAGATTAGGGACAAAATTGGTTTAGAATTCTGATATTGTGCTCTATTCATTTAACACTTTCTGTTACTTTAAATATCTTTAACTTTCAACCCATTCATCAATAAAAAGTTATTTCAAGCATCTGTTAAGTTCTCAATGCCTATCATACCACTATTAAAAAGAAAGCTTAATTTTTACAAACCCATTGCATGGTAGAGACTTCTGTGGTTCACCCACATCCAATTTTCCTTTCCTTCTGGTCACATGAGCTAATTAGACTTCTCTGCCCCACTACATTTGGGAAGGACCACATAACTAGTTCTAACCAATGGGCTGTGAGCAGAAGTGACTTGTGTTGCTTCTGGGCCAAGGCATGATACATCCAGTGTGAGATCTCTAGCTGCAGCAACTGAGGAGGCCATTGGTCAAGCCTCCGTGATGAGCCTGGGTCCTGAGTGACTGTGTGGAGCAGAGCCCTCTGCTGACTCATTGTGAGATATGTAACATGTATGAGAAACTTTTATTGGGTTAAATCACAGAAATTTGGGGGCTGTTTGTTACTGCAGCATAAACCTAATTTGTCCAGGCTAATAGAGCATGAGAAATGATTCATTAATTTACAGTAAAGTTTAAATGATTATTGTAGCTCTTTTCCTGGGACATAGTTTTGAAAATCAACTTATGAGACTGAATAGGACATAGACCATTTCTTCTATTATTTTATAATTTAGTGCTGGAAAGAGAATGTGTATAAATAGTTATAAGAAAGATTATGAAAATTACCATCGAATAGTGCAGATAATGTGGGATGGGAATGTGGGATGGGAATGTGGGGGAGAGAGGTGATTCCCTGCTGACAGGAGAAATATGGCAGAATCAATGCTCAACAAGCATTGTTTAAGCTCTTCTCATATACTAGGTATTGAAAGCAGGGGACTTGAAGTATAGTTTGAACTGAGAATTTCAGAGGAGGGAGGAGATCATTCAATATCTAAATGGAAAGACAATGAAATCTACTTTTATCTATTTTCTTCACAATTTTACTTTGAGTTTTCTTGAGATTCTGGTATTCATAGTTGAAAACCACTTGGAAACTAAGTCAGAAGCCTCAGGCCTCTGTTTTCTGAGAGTATGGAAAAGAATGGAATTAGTGTGGTTGTTTGGAAAAAGCCCTAGACTAATAATCAGACTTCTATCAACTATGTCATTTGGAGGAAGTCGTTTAATTTATCTGGATCTCACTTTCAATGTCTGTAGGTAAGAAAGATGGCCCAAAACAGTGTTTTCTATTGTGCATGTCTAAACTGTGTACTATGGAACACTTGTTTCTCAAGACGTTTAATGGAAAAAGATTCTAAAGTCAATAACTTTAGAAAATTCTGCACCCTGCCTACATCTGAGGTCCTCCTCTTGGAGATTCATGGTGTACATTAGCTTATTAAAGACTCTGAGAAGTCCTACCACAAAGACATTGGTTTAGATTTGTTTAACCCAGTATTTCCCAAATTTATTCAACTATAGGTAACTCCCTTCCCCATCCCAGTACTTGTTACCATCACCTGGAATAAGTGTTGTTTGAAACACACCTTGGAAACTGCTGGTTGCTGACTGCATGATTCTGTACAATGAAGCTGTTCCCTTAGCTTTCTCACTTCTCACAGCCTCAGCACATTTGTTTCTCACTTAACATTTTCTCCAACTCATCTGTGAAGAGCAGTATGCAAATAATCATAGGTCAGACCAATGCCTTTGTTCCAGAGTCATTAAAAAGAAATAAGGTGGGTTCGGAAAATAAATATTTTTACATTTGATGATTGTCCCATACTTTCTATAAATTCATTATCTCATGATAGCTTCACAACATTATGGAGACAGAGGAGGGTGAAAGACACTATTATCCTTATCTAATGTGTAAGCCCTCTAAGGGGTGGCCAGAACTCAAGTTTTTTTCACTCTTTTTTTTTTTTTTTTGAGACAGAGGCTTGCTCTGTCACCCAGGCTGGAGTGCAGTGGTGTGATCTCGGTTGACTGCAACCTCCGCCTCCTAGGTTCAGGTGATTCTCATGCCTCAGCCTCCCAAGTAGCTGGGACTACATGTGTGCACCACCATGCCCGGCTACTTTTTTGTGTTTTTGGTAGAGCTGGGTTTTCACTATGTTGGCCAGGCTGGTCTCAAACTCCTGACCTCAGGTGATCCGCCTGCCTTGGCCTCCCGAAGTGCTAGGATTACAGGTATGAGCCACCGTGGCTGGCCCGTTTTTTTCAAGTCTTAATTCAGTGCCCCATTCACTGTATTGTGCTCCTAGAAACCAAGGGTGTGTACAATAATGACTCATATATAAAGTACTCAGTAAACACTTGTTTAATGAATAAATGGTGTCAGGCAGACAGCAAGACAAGAAAAGAAGGGAAGGAGATTTACAAGTCTAACTTATATTTATTAAATGCTTACTGTGGACGAGCAGATACAGAAATCAAAAAGATACTGCTATCTTCACAGAGCTTACAACCCAGTGAGGTAAACAGACAAGTCAGTAATAATAATAACAATGACCAACTCTATTAAACTGCTTATTAATTGCCAAGCCCTGTTCTAAGTGCTTTTTGTGTATATTAACTCATTCGGTCTTCACAATCTAATAAGGTAGGCACTCATCAACCCCATTTTACAGATAAAGAAACTGAGACACAGATCATTAAGTGCATTATCCAAGGTCACACAGCTAGTAAACATCAGAGCTGGGATTCAAATGCTGAAATTTCATCTCAGAGTCTGTGTGTTTAGCGCTGGGCTCTCTTGCACCACCAGGGTGATAAGTGTTAGGATAGATGAACACAGATATCAGCACGGGACTCTGTGAGACCCACAGTTGGAGCAGTTAAGTTAGCAGACGAGGAGGGTCAGGGGAGGCTCTTTGGAAGAGGTGGCACTTGAGTTGAGTCTTAAAGGTTGGGAAAAGAATTCACCCGGCAGAGATGAAGAAACGGCTTTCTAGGTGGAGGAGAACACAATATGTTATCTGGAGACAGAGAGCAGCAGTTATAAGAAGCTTCGGAAGGCAGAAGTGTGCTATGTGGGGAGGACATTGGGGCAGGCCAGATAGGTGAGGCCAGCAAGAGGCAGCTCACAGAGGCTTGTGAGTCCCAAGCGTCCAGGATCTCATGCAGGCACTGAGTGAGGAGGAGAAGCATTGATGGCTTTTAACTAGGGAAGCCACATGCTCAGAGAGTTTATGTTGACTTAGGAGGGATGACCTTGTCATCCAAAAGTTCATTTAAGAAGCTATTGTAGGCCAGGCATGGTGGCTCAAGCTATAATCCTAGCACTTTGGGAGGCCGAGGCAGGAGGATCCCTTGATACAAAGAGTTCAAAACAAGCCTGGACAACACAGTGAGACCCCATCTCTACAGAAAAAAGTAATAAATAAATAAATTAGCCAGATGTGGTGGCATGCACCTGTAGTACCAGCCATTTGGGAGGCTGAGGTGGGAGGATCACTTGAGCCCAGGAGTGCAAGTTTATAGTGAGCTATGACAGTGCCTCTGCACTCTGGCATGGGTGACAGACAGAGACCCTGTCTCAAAAAAAAAAAAAAAGAAGGAAAAAATAATGAAACATAAGCACTAAAAAGTAAGTAAATAAAAAGAAGCTATTGTAGCAAGTAATCCATATGGGAGGTTATGAAGTCGGAACCAAGAAGGGACAGTGGAAATAAACAAGTGAGGACAGGTGGGACTGTAAGGCCATGGGGATGACAGATGGACAAGGAGAAGATACCAGAGACTAGCCAGCCAAGGAAAAAATCTTTGAGGCAGGGTTTCTCAACTTCAGCACCATTGGTATTTTGGGTCAGATAATTCTTTGTTGGCTGGGGGGGATAGGGCTGTCGCCTGCTTCCTACTTATCAGATTTCAGTAGCATCTCCCCCCTCCCTTGCCTCTCCCTCCAGCTGTGACAACCAAGAAGGTCTCAAGACATTGCCAAATGTTCAAAGGGAAGTGGTGCAAAATCACCCCCAGCAATGTTTGTGAGTGTGTCGTCTGCAGACCAGCAGCATGGGCATCGCCAGGGAACTCATTAGCAATGCACACTCCAGCATCCCAAACCAGACCTCTCAGTCAGAAACTCCAAGGTGGAGCCTGGCACGCTTTGTCTGAATAAGCCCTTCCAGGTGATTCTGATGCTCACTAAAGTTCACAAAATCACTGGTGATTTTCATGCTCACAGGTTCCAGGGAGGAGGGAGGAATCCTTGAGGTCAGATGCTAAGGACAGGGCCAGACATGTCAGGCCTGAAGATGGAGACATTCTAGGTGGATATTAGGAGAATCCTGGTAACACTGGTAAAGGCAGGGTCAGGAGTGTGCAGGGGCAGAAGCCCCCTTGTCTCAGGTTGGAGGTGGGAGGTGGAGGAAATGGGAACTCTGAGTACAGACCACTTCTTCCTTAAGCATGGGTATAAAGACTGGAGTCAAAGCTAGGAGATCATGCAGGGTCCAAGAAAGGGGGTTTATTTTTTGGATGAGGGTTGAATATGTATATAAGTTCAGGCAAAAGAGCCAGTTGGAACAGGGCTTAAATGCTGCAAAAGAAAGAAGGTCTAGGAGAGAGAAGCAGTTCAGATGAAAGTGAAATTTGTGAATAAATGGTTCAAGACATCAAATACCTCAGTGGCAGAGGCCATGGTGTGGTTGACACCACAGATTCATGGGAGACATAGGGAAAAATCCATCTTTGAGGTTGAAAGTCAGCCCTGGGAATGAGCCTGGATTCAGGGAGGGTTTCACTGGAGATTCAGGCCTGGCCTACACCCATGCAAAATAGCTACCGATGTAGGCCAAGGACAAAATCCTCAATTATTTGGACATACCAATTAAAACAGTTTTCCTTTATTTAATGGGTTTCATTGCTCAAATTAAGAAGCTCTCTTTTTCTACCTCATTGATCAATTTATCTTGCACATAGATCCTGATTCAGTGGTCTGGAAACTCTAAGTTCATAAATCACTACAGAATTCTAGATTCTGGGTATGAGACAGTAGCTTAAGAGGTGAACTAGTCCCTCCCCTCTCTTTGGGCAAATAAAGCATTTTTGTGCTCACATTCATAGGCAATTCAACTAAGCTCCCAAGAGAGAAAGAGACTTGCTCAAGGAAACAGAGAGTGTCATTTTGTTGTTAATACATTAAATAATGAGCTTGATACTGATAGCTCTATAACCGGATGTCTGAACATTATCAGAGCATAAACTGTAACTGACAATTTCAGGATGACAAATAAGGATCCTGTAATAGAACAAGCACTGTTGTTGAGAAAACAGCTAGTTAATGCTACACAGCAGTAAAGAGCGTGGGGGACCAGAGAGGAAAGTCCTCAGTGTATTTGCTGCACTCCCATTCCCGATGAGGACTTTCTTCCAGTGAGTCATCACTCTGGTGCCTCTGAGCCTCTTTTCTGAACCTCGGCTCATTGGATGAGAAGCAGACACCTGACTTAAGCACAGCCAGGTGGAAGCCAGGTGGAAATCTCTTAGTCTGTGCTAACAGACTTCACTGATCACCTGGGCCAATCGGATTCCTTCTGTTTGGACTCTGAACTAGGGCTAAGGTGAGAATGTGGTAAACTGGTAATGGGAGCACCTTAGAGAGAGGAGGGAAAAACTTCTCACACTGACTATGGAGCCTTGGGGTGAAGTTCACTGTGACCTGGGCAGCAGTATTGCCTTGGATTCAGAGCAAGCTCTGAACTCCTGACCAGAGTCCCAGGCTCTGTGAAGCCCAGTTGCTGAGGGATCCTGGTATGGATGCTGTTTCTGGCATATGCTTGCTCCTGAAGAAGCATAACGTTGGGTTTCCAACCAACCAACCAAAACACAAGAGAACACAACAATCTTCCTTGCTTCCTTTAGGAGTCTCTCTTTGTTGAAACCAGAAGTGTCTGGCGTGGCATCCTGCTCTAGAACTCTTCCTGAAGTGAGGCCAGAGCATCCCAAGCAAAATCTCCAGGTCCCAGTCCATAGGCAACTTCCTGTCAAAGGAATAATTTCAGGAGGAAGGAAGACCACGTGCTCCATGGTTGGTCTCTGTACTGTCAGTACCACTGATGCAATGGCGGTTGGAGAGAATAGGAGTGTCTGTGGGAGAGAAGGTAAGAGGCAGTACATAACCAGCAGAATTCTAGACAGCTTCTAGTAACACACATAGTGCTTTTTCTGCAATTCTGGGTATGTACACTGAGGTAAATTGGATCTGTTTCTTATTCTCAAGAAGCTCACAGTCTAGTGAGAAAACAAATCTACAACCACGTCAATACAATTCAAGGTGATGGGTGCAGTTACAGGCATTAGAAGTGATTCAGTGTACATGGAGGAGAAAGAAGACCATTCCCAATGGAGTCAAGAGCGCATGTGAAGTCCTAGGGCTGAGGAGGCACGGCAAACCTGGTGAATAGCACCCAGTGCCCCATGGAAAGGCATAGAATGGGGGAGCAGGGGAGCGCTAGAGACGGATGGGATGGGGACAGGTCACAAGAGGCCACAACAGAGGTCCCCAAACTTCCTCAGTTCACTGTTCTCTTAGTGCAGCAGACATTTTTTTAATAGTGTCCTGAGGCCAAAAGAAATACCTAGCACTTCCATTTATTGAGTAGTTGGGTCTAAACCACTTAAGGGATATTTATGTCCTAATAATTCTAGCCTTTTTAAAACAAAGTATATAAATTGAAACAAAAACTAATATTATTATTATTATTATTATTATTTGAGACAGAGTCTCGCTTGTCTCCCAAGCTGGAGTACACTGGGGTGATCTCAGCTCAATGCAACCTCCACCTCCCGTGTTCAAGCAATTCTCCTATCTCAGCCTCCCAAGTAGTTGGGATTACAGATGTGTGCCACAATGCCCAGCTATTTTTTTTGTTTTTTTGTATTTTTAGTAGAGACAGGGTTTCACCATGTTGGCCAGCCTGGTCTTGAACTCCTGACCTCAGGTGATCCACCTGCCTCGGCCTCCCAAAGTGCTGGGATTACAGGCATGAGCAACCACGCCCAGCCAAAAACTAATATTATTATTCCATTCTTAAATACTCACCATTACTTACCAAGAGGATATGTGTACCTGTTGCACACTGCACAGTTTCTCAAACTTTGGAATTAGATTGGATATTGCCACCCTCATTTCTGCTCCATGTTGAATTTGGGGTGACACTTCCTTTTTACCACAATAACCACCAAAAATTCAGCTTTGAAAAGAGAGGATGTTATTGTAAAGAATATAGTTGGGTCTAATGCTGAACTCTGAACTACCTCAGTTCATGAGGTATCTGTCAATGTCAAGTATTGCTGCATTTCCCTCAAAAATATTAAAATATCCCCACTGCCATTGTGAGTTCCCTACAGTGCTCTGAGGCACCCCAGCCCGGTTTGGGAATTCCTGGGCCACTAGTAGCTCATGGTCTCTAAAAGAGAGACAGCAGTGAAACCACAAAATGCAAAACTTGGAGTAAGTACCTGGGGATCCCAAGCGATTGTTTACATTGATAGTGAAAGACAAAGAAAATTCTCAAACATTCTCAAAGCAGATGGAGAAATGAAATACTCAAAGGTAATGATTATAGCAAAGGAGATATTGTGTGCTTGAGAGATTACTATTAATCTTTTGTAAATGATTTTGGTGTTGGTTACCTATTAACAGCCCTCAGTCTGGGTGGGTGGCGTCACCTCTGTGTGGAGGAAGGTGTAGAGTCAAAGCCTGACGTCTCGCCCAGGCTTGTGGCTGGGGAGGCAGACTCTGGGTAGCCATTACACTCACCTTTTTGTTGTTTTGTGGGTGGTGTGTTGTGTGTGTGCACTTCTTTACTTGTTTCACACAAGCATAAAGACACTCCGAAGTCCCTGCTGTGAAAACTCTAGCACTCTTACATGCCAATCCCCAGTTTTCAGTACATTCTTAGTAGAATTCCAGGCTTTCCAAAGGGCTGTAGCAGCAACAAATGTCAAAGAAGACAGAAGACATGACAAAAAGAGAAAAAGTCAGCAGGCAGCAAAGGCATAACTTACCCAGAATGGAAAGACCCGTGCGTGAAGGATGTAAAGGACAGAGTGGCTGACCTTTGCTTGTGGGAGACCAGACAGTCAAAGGAGGTGGTGCCATGAAAAGAAAGGGGAATGGGAACCCTAGAGAGAAAGGAGCGTTTTCCTGCCACTTGGAGGCTGGTAACATTATCGAGTCCCTGCCCGTGTTGCCTCTGACAGGAATTTTCTCTCTAGACCACCTGAGGAATCAGTGCAGACACATTCGTAGGAAGAACAGGCAACTGGCTGCATGGCGTAATTAGAAAGTCACAGAAACTCCCCAGAGCCCTAGATCAAAAATAACCTCCCTACATGCCTACCAACAAGTCGGAAATATTCACCATTGTCACAGTGCTTTCGAATTGGGGCACTGCAGCTCTAGGTAGGTTACTCTGTTAAAATAGAGAGGCATTATTTTGGAAGGATAAAGCATCACCCACCAGTGTTTGTCCAAACTTTACCACAGATTAGCTCATTGTTACCAATACAATCTAACAGATTGTTATCTAATCATGTATTTTACTGTATCTTTTGTTAACTAATGCTGCCTAACAGATTAACCCAAAATTTAGTGGCTTAAGATAATAAACATGTATCATCTTACAGTTTCTGCAGCTTAGGAATTTGGGAGCAAATTAGCTGGTAGTTCTAGCTGAGGGTCTCTCATGAAGATGCAGTGAAGATCCTGGCCGAGGCGCGGTCACATGTAGGCTTGACTGTGGTTGGAGGATCTGCTTCTAAGATGGGTCATTCAGGTGGCTTTTGGTAGGAGGCCTCAGTTCCTCACCACATGTGCTCTCCACGGGGCTGTCTGAGTGTCCTCACAACATGGCTGCTGGGTTCCTTCAAGGATGAGTGATCCAAGGAAGAGAAGCAAGGGGAAAGCTGTAATGCCTGCTATTGGGAGTTATACTTTCTCACTACTAGCAAATGCTATTATTATTATTATTATTATTTTTATTTATTTATTTTTTTGAGACAGACTCTCACTCTGTCACCCAGGCTGGAGTGCAGTGGCATGATCTCCGCTCACTGCAAGCTCCGCCTCCCGGGTTCACGCCATTCTCCTGCCTCAGCTTCCTGGGACTACAGGCAACTGCCACCTCACCCCGGTTAATTTTTTGTATTTTTAGTAGAGACGGAGTTTCATCGTGTTAGCAAGGATGGTCTCGATCTCCTGACCTCATGATCTGCCCGCTTCGGCCTCCCAAAGTGCTGGGATTACAGGCGTGAGCCACCACGCCCGGCCAGAAAATGCTATTATTATTATTATTTGGACTATCACCCATGACGGGGTGCAGTGGCGTAATTATAGCTCACAGCAGCCTTGATATCCTGGGCACTAGTGATCCTCCTACCTCAGCCTCCTCAGTAGCTAAGACGATACAGCTAATTTTTGTGGTTTTTGTATACACAGGGTCTTCCCATGTTGGCCAGGCTGGTCTTGAACTCCTGGGCTCAAGTGGTCCTTCTGCCTTGGCCACCCAAAGTGTTGGGATTACAGGCGTAAGCCACCACGCCTAGCCTGGCACATGCGATTGTTAGGATAAAATTTACTAAGTCCAGACCGTACTCAAGGGGAGCGTTACTAAGTTCCGTCTCTTCAGTGGAAAAGAACCAAAGTATTTCTAGACATATTTAAAACCCACCACATCTAATCACTTAATAGTCATGAAAAGATGGGAAATGAAACAATGTTCCCTTAACAGCTTTTTTGAGGTGTAACTGACACACCACATGACTCACCAATATAAGGTGTACATTTCAGTGGTTTTTAATATATCCGCAGTGCTGTACAACAATCACTACTATCTAATTCCAAAATATTTTCAGCAACCCAAAAGAAACCTTGTACCCATCAGTGGTCACTCCTCCTTCTTCCCCATTCCCTCAGCCCTAGGCAACCACTAACCTATCTTTGGGATAGGTAATTTTTGTTATTGTTGTTGTTGAGACGGTGTCTTGCTCTGTTGCCCAGACTACAGTGCTGGAGTGCAGTGGCGAGATCTTGGCTTACTGCAACCTCCGCCTCCTGAGTTCAAGCGATTCTCCTGTCTCAGCCTCTCAAGTAGCAGGGATTACAGGCATGTGCCTCCATGCCCAGCTAATTTTTGTATTTTTGAGTAGAGATGGGGTTTTGCCATGTTGGCGAGGCTGGTCTCGAACTCCTGACCTCAGGTGATCCACTGGCCTCGGCCTCCCAAAGTGCTGGGATTACAGGTGTGAGCTATCGCACCTGGCCTGGAATAGGTAATTTTTGATAGAAGTTTAGTGAGAAAGAACAAATTAGAATAGATTTCTATTCTGGTCTCCAATCTTGCTAAAACTGATCAGTGGAAGGTAGACAGAAGGCAGGAACAATAGACATGGTGCCAGGCCTCCCTGCATGCTGCAAAGCACAGTCAGAGGTTACCCAGGAACTTCTCACCATCATTGTTAGGTTACAGACTCTGCTTAGGAAACTGAGTCTGCCTGGTGGTCTTTAGTGGGATCCCCGAGCAGCCTCTCAGGGGTCCCTAAGACCAGCAACCTGAGGATTCTGGTGACTTGTGGGTGGAAATGGTGGCCCAAATGCACTGCTATGGGTTGAGAGATGCTGTATCTAGAACCAGGTACACCTGTGTTGGGATCCCAGCCGGGCTGCTGACTAGCTTGTGTCCTTAGTTGGGTCATAAAACTTTATTTAAATCAAGCCTTTCTCAGAGGATGGTACAGGTTTTCCTTTTGGTTTCTATCCCTTGCCTACCAGTCCCTGAGACCCACCTATGGAGCACAAACCTGGATGTGTTGTGAGAATTAGAGATGCATAGAACATACTTAACCTGTGTACTCTGCACATAGTGTTTCTTTAGTGGAGGATGACTATTACCTCTATTATTCACAAGGTGGCCTGGGATAAACTTGGATTTAGGCTGGGAGCCTTTCAGTTACCTCTGGGGCATTTGCGATAGGAGCTCAGATGAGTCCCTCTTGGTTTCTCTTCCTGCAGCTTGAGACATCCCAGGCCCATTCTTGCCTCCCCTGGGTGGCTTCAGACTTTCTTTTGAACGAAGGGTGAATCTGAGAAGCTGTTTTGCTCTCACTGCACTTAGAAGTACAGCCAAAGCTTAGAAATACAGTTCTGTAAGTTTGTACATTTATATAAAATTTGTTTCATTTTAAATGCATACCATTTCACACATAAACATGCACAAATGTGCTGCTTTGTGGTGTTAGCAAAAAATAAAAAATCACTCTACAATCTAAACAGCTTGGCCCAGCTGCGGAGGCAGTGTGGAAGGAAGGCAGGTAACTGACTGGGCTCCCTGCTACCTCTGACCTCCTTTGGGCTCCTGTTCTGGATCTGTGCATGGGTGGGAGTCATGTTACACCAGCCACAGCCTCCACTGCGTTGCTTGGTGCCACCAGCCCCAGACAAGCCTCAGGGAAGAGAAAAAGGTTGGGGGGAGGAGCTTCAGTTGGAAAAAGGAGAAAACAACCCAGCTGTCTGCCAACTTTCCTCTCAAGGCTGCCATGCCGTGGCACTATTGGGCACAGATAATTTATATCTGGCCTCGACACCCTTCATTGCCTTGGGTGGCGACCAGCTCTATGGGAACCCCTTGAGCGGGCCACACTTCTGACCTCCCTATCTCACTTGGGCACCCATGTGACCACTTACTCACCTCTCTGTGTGTTATTTCTTTCTTAGCACTGCCTTTCAAACTCTCTTCTTTGCTTATTTATTTATCCTGTCCACACCCTGAGAATATAAGCTCCACAGGGCATGGGGTCGCGTCAGCTTTCCACCCAGCATCCAGGGCCTGGAACTCTGTGGTTCACAGCCGGCACACTGCTATATTGCCGAGAGAGTGAATATATCCATCTAGCTCTTAATGTTTTCCAAAGACTTCTGTCTCGTGCAGTATCTCATTGGATTCTTCTGAAAGCTAGTGAAATAGGCATTTTTATTGGTGCTGTTCTATAGGTGAGAAAACGGAGGATCCAGGTCCAAGAGTGACTTGTCTAAGGTTGCATAGCAAGAGAAGGAGCCAGAGTTCGAACCAGCTTCTGACTCTAGATCCTGTGTTCCTTTCGTCACACAGTGTGCTTGTCCCCTGTGCCACATGATGATGTTCTTGCTTCCAGAATGTTTCCCTCCCCAACTCCCCCATTTAAATTTGATGAACTATTTATACCATAGGTTTTCCTCAACAGGGGCTTTTTCATCTTTCATGACCGTGTCTCATAAAATGGCTACCAAAGAAAAAAGTGTTCCTGTTGTCATAAGCTTAGATGCATAATCCTTCCCATGCAATTTTTTTTACTGACATAAAGAGTTCATTGGAGATAATATGGAATGATCTCTAAAATATAACAAAAAAGCAAGATGCAGAACATTGTATATGGATAAAAGGGGGTGAGGGAGACAACGTGATTCAGCAATCACACTCCTTGATATTGACCCAAACGAGTTGAAAACCTATGTCTACACAAAAACCTGCATGTGGATACTGATGGCAGCTTTATTCATAATTGCCAAAACTTAGATGCAACCATGATATCCTTCAGTAAGTGAATGAATAAACTCTGGTACATCCAGACAATGGAGTATTATTCAGCACCGAAAAGAAATGAGCTGTCAAGTCAGAAAAAGACACAGAGAAAACTTAAAATGCATATTACTAAATGAAAGACACCAATCTGAAAAGGCTACATACCGTAGAAGTCCAGCTATGTGACATCTGTGAAAAGGCGAAACCATAGGGACCGTAGAAAGATCAGTGATTGCCAGGGGTTGGGGTACGGAGGGATGAATAGGCACAGTACAGGGACTTTTAGAGCAGTGATACTATGCAATGCTGGATACATGTCATTATATATTTTCCCAAATCTCTACAGTGTACAACAGTAAGAGTGTCCCTAATATAAACTATGGATTTTGGGTGGTAATGTTGCATCAATGTAGGTTCATTGACTGTAACAGCATGTACCACTCTGGTGAGGGATGTTGATAAGCGGGGAGGCTGTCGGTGTATGGGGCAGAGAGTATATGGGAAGTCTCTGTGCCTTCTGCTCAATTTTGCCACGCATCTAAAAGTGACCTAAAGAATAAAGTCCATTTAAAATAATACAATTAAATTTTAAAAGAAGGGGAGAGGATACTTACGTATGTTTGCTTATATATGCATTAAATACTTCTGGCAGGGTGTGCAAGAAATTAATTACATTAGTTGGTTCCATTGAAGGAATTAGGTGTCTGGAGTCAAGGGTGGAAGGAAACCTTTTCACTGTGTACTCTTTCATTCCTTTGCAATTTTCCACTATGTGACTATGTTATCTATTCAAAAATAAAATGACTCACTCATAGAAGCCATGACCACTCCTAGCAGCTCTTGTGCTAAGGTCTATTGATACAGATGAGCTCTGACTACTCAGTTTGGGTCTCCCTTGCCTTTTCACCAAAAAGTGGCAGGGCAGCAGGATCCAGGAGGGAACTAGGGTCAGTCCCTACATCAGCTCTCCCACCAAGACATGTACAGACCAGGTGCTGCCTGAAGTGTGACTCCCACACTGCCAGAGAACGTCCCTCTTGGAGACCACCAGGCCACATGCTGTGCCTCCCTGTCTCCCTCCAGAAGCAGAGATGGAGCTGGGGCAAGTCCTTGGGGGAACAGTTGCTTTCTGTGAGCACATTCTCTAAAGCTTTTTCATTTTTTTTTTCCTATCAGTTAATTTGTTGACAGGACCATGATGAAAAAATCTTGACGAGACCATGCAACACCAGACAAGGCGGGCAAAAGGAGTTGCTGCTCTTTTTTTTAATCTAACTTTTAAACCTGTTCATTCTCCCATCAACTATTCTCTTACCAACTATTTTCCCATGCTGCTACATCCTCAACCCCTCTCTTCTCCTGCCCTTAATGTTAGAACCTGTTTATTCCTCTACTTGGCACCCACCACCAGCACTTTTTTCTCTTTGAGGACAAAATGGTGAGAATGACTCACACTCAGGATCCCATTTTTCCCTTCTGGTCCGTATCTCCTGCTCTGGACAACCAACAGGCCTTCCATAGTCTCCTGAATTTCAAAGCCAAGCAGCTTGCACGAGGCTTTCATAATTGATGGCAAGATGTTTCCCTGTTGACTGTGACTGCGTCTTTCCAGGAGGTAAGAGTAAGAGTGCAGTCTGACTGCTGCTCAAGGTTTCAGAACATCCTCCAGATGTTCCCTCACAATCAGACGCCCTCTCTCAGGCACTGAAAACATGCACCATTCTCTGAGGGAGTCTTGATTCAAGTAAGGGAGGCGCACATCATACTTTTAAAAACCCGAACATAATAACATAGTGCAATAGCAGCAGAAGCACAAGTGTGCAACTAATTAAGACAGGGAAGCAGATGGCCTCATCCTCATGGAATACATGAAGAAAACCTCCGCAAAGCGAGGTGAAATGATGGCTCTGATAGGCCCGTGGCAGACGGAACTAAGGCAAGCTGTCTCTTCGGTCCTCCCCACTCTTTCAAGGCTAGCAAAGTCCCCTGTCATTAACGTGTCAAAGTCACAGCCATAAACAAAGGAAAGGCTCCCACCTTTTTGGCAACTTCAAATCCTGGGAGGATAAAAGAAGTTAAGTGGAGGAAATGAAATGTTTCTATAACAGTAAATCCTTTTCCCTTCCTGTTTGGGAGCATTCCGCCTACTGAGGCTCTCTCTGGTTGGGTCTGTCCCACTAAACAAGCTGGGGAAATGGGTTTTTTTTGTTTGTTTTTGCATATCTCCTTCGCCTCGATTACTGTGGTAAGCATAATCATGGCCCACACACGCATCCCCGTCCTGGTCCCAGGAGCCTATGAATATGTTACGTTACGTGGAAGGAGGAATGAAGGGAGCAGATGGAATGAGATTGTTAATGAGCTAACCTGAAGAAAACGAGGTGGTCCTGGATTATCTTGGCAGTCTCAATGTGATCACAGGGTTGTTAAATGTGGCAGAGGAAGGGAGAAGCATCGGTACCAGAGTGCTGCCTTGTGAGAAAGCCTCGAACACCCACTGCCAGCTCGAAGATGGAAGAGGCTGAGGCCACATGAGAAAGCCTCGACCACCCACTGCCAGCTTTAAGATGGAAGAGGCTGAGGCCACTACATGCAGGAAGCCTCTAGAAGCTGGAAAAGGCAAGAAGAAGGGTTTTCCCTTACAGCCTCCAGAAGAAATGCAACCTACTGACACCTTGGTATTAGCCCAGTGAGACCTGTGTCAGCCTTCCAACCTTCAGAAGGGTGAGATAATCAATCTCTGGGTGGTTTTCAGCCACCACGTTTGTGGCATGTTGTTACAGCTGCAACAAGAAATGTATAGAAATAGAAAATTGGGTCCTGCTTGACCCATGACAGGGCAGAGCCTGCCTACAGAACCCTCCTGCTGGGAGTTGGCTCAAAAATCATCTTTATCAAGTGAAGGTGGATCCCACCCACGGCTCTGAGCTAGGGCAACAGGAAGGTCTGAAAAGGCGTCTCTGACCTTTGGCTTCTAATGTCTTGGGGAAAGATGAGGTGAAACCCAACACTCATAAGAGGAACTGAGAGGAGCACTTGCTTAGAGGTCCAGGCATTCAGCGTTGGAGTCTATCATGGTATGAAAGGACTGGGTGACCTCAGATGGAAGCAGAGCAGGCTGGGGCCTGAAGGTTGGAAGCATCTGGAGGGGTAGCATCCAGGTGAAGGATGCTGCCCCACAAGGGGTCCCCATGAAGCTGGAGCACCCTAGAAAGGGGGCTGCTTATACACTTGTTAGAAAGAATGACCTTGGCCTGAAGGGCTCTCTAACTTACAGAGTCTCTCCTGAAACTCTGAATTTCTCGCCAATCATAAAACTAACCTTGTGGATTCATTAAAAAGGGATAATGACCACTGAATGGTGTGACAAGTACAACTTTAAAAAATGTAGCAGAAACTCATTACTAATTAATGCCTAGAATCAGCTTTTTAAAGTCCCTTTCTTCAATGCCCGTGAGATACAAAATTGGGCGTCACAAGCTGTTTAATTGTTCCCCTGCAGGAAAGGTGAGGCACAGTGAGTCCAAGCCTTCCTTCACTCTCAACCCTCCACCCTCCCCTGCTGACCCTGTCTTCTTTCCTCAAGAAAACCATGGGGATGAAGCAGTAGAGGGAGGACCAGCATTGAGTAGCGCCCAGAAAAGCCTATCCTGCTCAGTGGAGGTGAGCCCTGTTTACTGTCCAGGAAATACCACGTGAAAGAGGCCATGGTCTGAGAAGGGACAGGCTGAGGGGTGAAGGCAGGGCACATGTCACAGATATAGCACTTTTATGAGACATGCTTTGCCTTTTGCTGGAACCCAACCCTTATGTTGGAACTTCTAGGAGCAGAGGTTGCGTCTGTTCACACTTTTCACTCCACTCCAACCCTCTATCCCAAGTGCGAAATACTTGTGCTGGACACAGAAAGAGCTTCCATTAAACGTTTGCTGAATTGCATGAGATTGAAAGTGCAGCCAAGGTTCCTGTTTTTCTCTTAGCAGCTGTGACTGAAGATCTCATTTCCAACAGACTCCAGACCTCTCTGTGTCACAGGAGTTTAAATGAGACTGTGTAGCATTAATGTAGTTTGGAGATGATGCAATTAGATGACTGATTCCAATTTGAACAGTATTAGTTGGCTAATGGCCTTTGGGATATAATCCAACTCCTTAGCAAAAAATGATTATGATAACTAAACTTGTCCCCTAGCCCCTCTCACTCCTCCAGCTTATCTTCCTCTCCACTATGTACCCACGCAATGTCTCCTCTGAGCACACCAGATTCTTTTTGCCGTTCCTCTGGCTGAAATGCCCTCCCTGCCTCTCCTAGTGTCTGGCAAATTCCCCACCTTTCTGGAAAATTCACATTCATTTTCTAAGACTCTGTCTTAGTATCGTCTCTACTAGGGGCTTTTCCTGACACTCTGGGGTGGTTGGGTGCCTCCTGCCCATGGACGCCTAGTTACCAATTACCTGTTTTGGGGACTGTAATAGTTATCTTTATATCATCAGAGCCTAGAAAAATTCCTGGCATTTTCAAACAAATGTAGAAAGTTTCCAACAAATGTCTGTTGAATAGCTGTTATTGACAGCTACTATTTATTGAGCCCATTTTCTATGCACAACACCCTATGCTAAGCTCTCTATACTGTCTCATTTAGTCATCCCAGCAGTCATGTAAAGCAGGCTTATTTTCTCTCATTTTACACACTCAGGGACTGAGGCCTGAGAAACATAAATAATCTGGCCAAAGTTATCTAGCCACCTAGTGAAGGAGCCAACATTGAAATCCAGAAGCTTTTTTTTTTTTTTTTGAGATGGAGTTTCGCTCTTTTGCACAGGCTGGAGTGAAGTGGCGCAATCTCGGCTCACTGCAACCTCCACTCCCCTGGGTTCAAACGATTCTCCTGCCTCAGCCTCCCGAGTAGCTGGGATTATAGGCATCTGCCGCCACGCCCAGCTAATTTTTGTATTTTTAGTAGAGATAGGGTTTCGCCATGTTGGCCAGGCTGGTCTCGAACACCAGACCTCAGGTGGTCCACCCGCTGTGGTCTCCCACAGTGTTAGGATTACAGGCGTGAACCACCACACCCAGCCAGAAGCTTTTTTTTTTTAATTTTTAAAAATAGTAATAATTTCAACTTTTGTTTCAGATTCATAAGTTAAACATGCAAGTTTCTTACATGAGTATATTGCCTGATGCTGAGGTTTGGGGTACGAATGGTCCCACCACCAGAGAGTGAGCATAGTACCTACCCAACAGGTGTTTTTCAGCCCTTACCCCTTCCATCTCTCCCCCTTCCAGTAGTCTCCAGTGTTTATTGTTCCCATCTTTATGTCCATGAGCACTCAATGTTTAGTTCCCATTTATGAGTGAGAACATGTAGTGTTTGGTTTTCTGTTCCTACATTAATTCACTTAGGATAACGGCCTCCAGCTGCATCCATGTTGCTGCAAAGGGTATGATTTCATTCTTTTTGTGGCTGCATAGTATTCCATGGTGTATATGTGTATTAGCCCGTTCTTGCACTGCAATAAAGAAATACCTGAGACTGGGTAATTTGTAAAGAAAAGAGGTTCAATTGACTCACAGTTCCACAGGCTGTACAGGAAGCATGGATGAAGAGGCCTCAGGAAACTCACAATCATCGTGAAAGATGAATGGGAAGCAGGCCCACCTTACATGGCCAGAGTAGGAGGTGGGCAGGGAGGTGCTGCACACTTTTAAACAACCAGATCTCATGAGAACTCCATCACAAGATAGCACTAGGGGGATGGTGCTAAACCATTAAAACCTGTTCCCATGATCTAATTGATGGCAGCAGTGGCCCACCTGGAGTGACCACTGTCATGATGCTGGCTGCAGTGGGGGAGGCAGGGCTGGGGCTGCATGCTCCATGGAGCCGGTGGGAGCTAGGAACAGGTGGAAGCCCTGCCCCCTCCTGAGTTGACAGGGCAGGAGCCTCATGCACCTCAGGCAGAGCTGCAGATGCAGACCTGGGCATCTCTGCATTCTTGGGGGTCTGGGAAGCCCCCCTTACCCGCACAGGCTCAGAAGTGCTAGCTCCTGCTGCCTGGCCTCTCCCCACTCCCGGCGCCTGCTCTGATCTCAGAGCAAAGTTGAGGATGAGTCTGGGTGCTGTTGTAACCTGGCTGGGTGTGCCCACACTTGGGGCAGCACTGACACACCAGCCCCCTGCTGCCTCAGCCCCCTCTAGACTTTGGGCACTGACAAGCATGGGAGGGAGGCTGAGAGGGTGCTGAGGGAGGCTCCACATGGGCCTGCAGGTGCCCCTCAACACAAACAGCCTGAGCAACAGCAGAAAGCAGACAGACTTCTGGGTGGAAAGGGGTGGGTCCTGGGTGAAGCCCCACCTTCAAGCCAGAGACAACCTGAAGCCTGGGGGCTGGACTGATGGACCAGAATGTGAACTTATGATGCCTTTTCTGAGCCTGCCCATGGCCATCCATGAACGAATCAGCACACACTTCCTCTTCTCTGAAGCCCATAAAAGACCAGACTCAGCCAGAGTTGAAGAGATGATGGGATGACCTGCCTGTGGAGAGGAGCTACTCACTGCAGGGTCTCCTGTCTGCTACAAGCTGAACATTCGTCGGGATGACCTGCCTGAGGGTCTCCTTTGAGCTGTTTGTGTCTCGGTAAAACTCCTTTTCACGTTGCTCATCCTATCCTTGTCTGTGCACCTCATTCTTCCTCGACACAGGACAAGAAGTTGAGACCTGCTGAATGGCAGGGCTTAAAGATCTGTAACACAAACAGGGCTGAAACACACCCCTTGCTTGCCACATTGTGGGTGACAAGGAGAGAAGAGAGAAAGAGAGAAGAGCTGTGGCCCTTTGGGGAGCCCAGATCTAGGAGCTCCCCGAGCCAGGACTGTGACAACCTTTTTGAGGCTCTGCAGTTCCTGGTGTCTCCAAGCCTCCAGGCACCACCACATTCCCTGGTGCCAGCAGTGGAAGCTGCTTGTGGTACACCTGGTCCAGCTGCAGCTTCGCAGAGAGCCAGTGTCAGTGCTGGCACTTGGAGCTGCCTATCCCACTGCAGCCTGCATGCCTGGCTGTGTTTAGTTGCCAGACTCCATACTTGCTTGCTCACACACCCCTTGCTCACTCGCTCACACACCCCTTGCTGCTCCATGCCTGGCTTGCCCTTGGCAGGCATGAGATTTGGGCCAGTAGTGCTGGCTGAGTGCAGCCTGCCAGGCCAAGAGGGTGGAACAAGCCCAGTGGCCCTGAGTAAAAACTCGGGCAAAGGCAACACTGGCCACAGAGGTTTCTGGCTGGCAAAGCGACACTCCGAGTATCCTGTGACACAATTACCTCCCACCAGGCCCTACCTCCAACACTGGGAATTACAATCCAATATGAGATTTGGATGGGGACACAGAGCCAAACCATATCAATATGTACCACATTTTCTTTATCCAATCCACAACTGATGGGTACCTAAGTTGATTCCATGTCTTTGCTATTGTGAGTGATGCTGTGATGAACATACACGTGCATGTATCTTTTTGCTAGAATAACTTTTTTTCCTTTGAGTATATACCCAGTAATGGGGAAATTCAGAAGCTTATCTGATTCTCTGTGGGGTCTTCTAAGGTTCCAAACCTGGTTATAAACTATAGCTTTAGTTTAAAATAGAAAATATTTGAGTGGTAGATTACATTACTTTTCCCACTTGCCCTTCAGCGCACACTCTTATCATGTGAGTTTGTGGTTCTACCATGGAAAGTAGGGTTTATTGTTTGGCTCCACTGATGTTAGGTTTGGCCGTGTGACTTGCTTTGGCCAAAGGAATGTTAGTGGGTGTGAAGCAGACATAGGCTTTACATCTACCAGTGGGGTTGGGCTTGTTCATTTGTGCTTCTGCTTTTCCCCACACAGGAAGACCAGATCTCTGGAAGCTGCTGATCTGAGGAGAATGAGAGACAAGTAGAGTAGACCTGTCTCATCCCACAGCTTGAATGCCAAACTAGCTGAGGTCAACCCAGGTTCATCAAATCTCTAACGACACACAAGTACCTGAGCAAGAACGAATACATTTGTTATACCATTGAGTTTTCAGATTGCTTCTTATGCAGTATATTTTTGGTAATAGTTGATAAATATGGTTAAGAAAATAACATTAGGGACACAAATAATAATACGAGAACAATATTTCCCTCCCAGTGAGGGCTGAAATAAGGCCTCTATCTTTTAGATACATAGAAGACAGAATTCGTTGATGGTATCTGTGTTGTCCTAGATTGGTTAATTGGGGGAACACTGGAAAATTTTGTTTCTGGATAGCTTAATGAAGAGTCATCTTTCCGGGATAATTTCTTGCAGAGACTCAGATGTGCTAAGAGAATAAGCTGGAGGTCCTTGAAAAATCCCTGAAAGCCCAGCACATTTTGCTAGCTTGTGATGATTTAGAAAAGGAGTTTAAAAGATTTTGAAGTCAGAAATACACAATTAGATAGAAAATGTAGCTTGAGCCTGGGAAGTTGAGGCTGCAGTGAGCTGTGATTATGCCACTACACTCCAGGGTGGGCGACAGAGTGAGACCCTGCCTCACCAAAAATAAAATAAAATAAAATAAAATAAAATAAACTGGCAACATTTTGATTCTCTGACTAAATTGTACTGTTTACTTCCTGGCAAGGTTGCTCTTAGGTGCACCTGTATCACTTTGTGATTAAGGAAGAAGTATAAGAGGGGCCAAAAAAAAAAAAAAAAAGGATTTGGATTCAGAAACAATATGCCCCCAGGGACTTAGAATATGCAAGTTTCCAGGATATTTGCGTCACCCACACACACCTCCATCAAAATCTGTGCCTTCTAGTAAGTTTCTCCTGAATTCTGGGTTTAAAAAACACCATTCCTGGACACCCCTGGAGAGGGATGTCAACCTGAGAGAGGTCGGGTTCATTCCAGTTTTCTCTTCTTGCAGCTTGGTCTTGGCCTCTCCTGAAGCTGCGTCAGCTCAGACGCCAGGAGGGAGAATGAATGTCCGCAGTCAACCATGGCAGGCCATGGAAGCATCCATTGTATAATAATTGCGTCACTACCAGTGATTCTTTTGATAGTAATTTTAATGTTGATGGACTCACCAGGGTTAGAAATAGAGATCCTTGGCACTTCTGGAGCCTTTCTTTCACTACTGTAATTTTTCTTTAATTAATTGAAGGAATTATTCTCCCTCCAAGCCCTCAAATGTAACCAGTGAAAGTATTAAAAAGAATTGTTAAGATTTGTAGCAATACAGTCTGACCTACTTTGGAGCAAGCACATTCTGGGAAGGCAAGGTGCCCAGATTTCAACTATCTGTTTTCTTTGTGTCTAAATCCTTCACTCTTTTAGTTAAGAAAGGCCAAAGACAGACATTATTTCACTGAGATTTAGAGAATTTCATTTTCCGTGGCTGGTGATAGACTCACAAGCTTCCTTCCCATATGGGTGAAAGTCATTATATAAAGGAAGAGCTTTTGCAGCTGGGTCAAGAGAGCAGTGTTAATTTCACCTTTGTTAAAAAAAATAAAAACTCAGGGCAAGAATTTTGGTACTTGCTAAAGCGGGCAAAAATTGGAGGGATAAACATTAAGCTTTTTCAGAGGATCTTAAAAAACAGAAAGAGAGGATAAAACTTCAAATGAATAAACGTTACTTGATGGTGTTGCTTGAATTCTTCAAGAATATTCTCTTAAAAAACAGCTATTAAAAAACTTGAGGCAATGATAAAAAAAATTGTTCCTAATTCAGGCAATTAGTCAAACGTTTCAGAAGAACTTTAGCATCTACAGCATTTTTCATTTAATGATCAAAAAGACAAAGAAAGAGTTAGATTTAACCTTTTTTCAATCAATAAGTGTCTGAGTATATGACCTTCTATCTCCTACAGGCCTCAGAGCTCCTCCAGGAAAGGAGTTTGGGAATTGATCACAGGGTGGAGTTGCGAGTACAGTTTCTCCTGGAATTTTTTTCCCTCTTCTATTTTCAGCAGGGGTTTTCCTACATGTATTTCCACCCGCCAAGTTGTTCTGGGTCCAACTCATTCATTCCACTACTGCTGTTTCCTTTCCACCCTCTCCAGGATGGCATAACACAAATTTAGTAACTGCAGAACTGTAACCAGAATCCATGCATATCTGGGGAATAGCTCACGATCGCAGGCTACTTAGCTTAGTGAGCTCAGCCCAGGAAAAATTAGGTACAATATTCTTGTGCAAGAATATTCATTGCTGTGCCTCTGTGGTGGTAAAACATGTCCTAAATGTTCACAAGCCTGAGAATAGGTAAATATATTGTGACACATTCATAGTCTGGAATATTCTTGATGTTAAAATGTAGGTGAATCTTTAAAAGCATTGAGTGAAACAAAAAAAGTTGCAAAAGGGTCCCAAAGTATGATAGCAAGTATATGTAGTTTAAAATGTGAAAAAATATAATTTCAGCCAGGCATGGTGGCTCAACCCTGTAATCCCAGCACTTCAGGAGGCCGAGGTGGGCGAATCACCTGAGGTCAGGAGTTCGAGACCAGCCTCGCCAATATGGTGACATCCTGTCTCTACCAAAAATACAAAAATTAGCCAGATGCGGTGGTGCACACTTGCAATTCCAGCTGCTCGGGAGGCTGAGGCAGGAGAATCGCTTGAACTTGGGAGGTGGTGGTTGCAGTGAGCTGAGATTATGCCATTGCCCTCCAGCCTGGGTGACAGCTTGGGTGACAAGAGTGAAACTACAACTCAATTTTAAAAAAATATGATTTTTTGTATGCATATGCAGTAAAGATATGAAAAATCTCTGTGGCATGAAGACCAAAAACTTGGGACTGTGGTCACTATTTAGGGGGAGGTGATGAGGAAGGGTGAGAAATGGGAAGGGGAACTGAGGAAGTTCAGAGATATTTTTATTTCTGAAGTTGAGTGGGGGAAACAAAGTATTTGTCTTCTTGGATTATACCTTTTTGTATGCCTGAAAAAAAACTTCACTATAATAAAAGGAAGAGAAAGGAGCAAGCACGAGGGCCTAGGCCTGCGTTCCTGTCTCAGGGCTGCCCCTCACAAGCCCGTGCCTCCACTCTCTAGGTCTCTGTGTTCTCCCCCAGGGGGTGGAAAGAGGTGGACCTGAAAGTCTAGGATTTTAGGCACTGGCCTGCAGGTAAGAGACAAGTGCACCTGTTTGTCAGCCTTCCAGTCCTCCCAGGGCTGTATCTTGATGGTAGGGTGAGGGAAGGAGTAAAAACCTAAGGTGACTGGTTATGACCCCAGATGACTGGCATGCCTGAGAAACTTTTTTAAAAGCTGCACCCCCCACTGGAGGGGACTTTTTGTTCTCAAATTCTTCTAGAGAAAAAAAAGATCCCACCATTTCTCTGGGTAGCCCACTTTGGTAAATGGCAATCACTGCTAAGGAGTTCAGAGCACTAGGAAATCAAGCTACCATCAGCCCCTTTCCCTTTGGCATTTTTACATGAATAGATTCATGCACTTAGGTAAAGGTCATACATGGAAAATGCCACTAAAACAGTATTTTTCTTTTGAAGAACACTTAATGACTTGACAATACATCCATGATAAATGATGTTAAATGACAAAGGAAGATATATACATACATATATATGGTATGATCCCAATTCTGTACACACACACACACACACACACACACACACACACACACGACTGGAAGGAAGTGCATCTAAGCAGTGGGATTATGGGTAATTTAAATTTTCTTATTCATACTTAAATTATTTTTTTTTCAATTTTTCTATAATAAGTATACATTGTTGTTATAACCAGCCTATTTATGTATGTATCTGCATGGCTATATATTTTTCAATGTGGTTTGTTTTGCTGGAAGCCACATTCTTCTGCCCACCCTCCTGGCCCCAGCAGAGGGGAGGAGCCTATGCAGGCTGAATCAGTCGGCAGGGATGGAGAGTGACCTTCGCTGACGGTCATTCATACACTAAGCCACATTTTCAAAAGCTTGATCTCAAGAAGGCTTTCGAAGCTCCAGTTGGCACATTGCAAAGGAATAAACACATTGCCAGAGTGGATTCAAACATTTCCAGAGAGTTATAGAGTGGAACAAAGCTGGTTTTGACTGCCAGCATGAAGTCTCTGTCCAGAGGATGATAATGTTTCCTTAGGCAGCTCAATAGCCCAAAACCGGATGTGAGACATCCCTTAAAACCAAAGATCTCTATGCTGGTCTGCTCAGGTAAAATAACAAAATACCACAGAATGCATGGTTTAAACAACAGACATTTATTTTCTCACAGTTCTGGAGGCTGGGAAGTCCAAGATCAAGGGGTTAGCAGGGCTTGGTTTCAGGTGAGGGCTCTCTTCTTGGCTTGCAGGTGGCTGCCTTCTTGTTGCATCCTCACATGGCCTTTCCTTGGTATGTGTGTGGGAAGGAAGAGGGCCAGCTCTCTGGTGTCTCTTCTTATAAGGGCACTAATCCTGTCAGTTCAGGCCCCAACCCTTATGATCTCATTTAATCTTAATTACCTTCTGAAGGCCTCATTTCCAAATACAGCCGTGTGCCTCATAACAATGGTTTGGTCAATAATGAACAACATATGCAATGGTAGTCCCACATTATAATGTCGTATTTTAGCAGGCTATGCCATCTAGGTTTGTGTAAGCACACTCTACAACGTCACTATGATAAAACTGCCTGGCAATGCATTTCTCAGAATGTATCCCCATTGCTAAACAGTGCATGATTGTACAGTCACATGAGGGGTTAGGGCTTCAATATATGAATTCTGGGGAGGATACAATTTAGTCCATAGCACTAGAATGAATTTCAGAGAAAGTCCAATCTGCCTGTTCTCTGTGGGGTCAGACTGCCAAAGCCCTCACCATGGCTGCCTCTGTAGAGGTGAATTCTTTGAAGAACAGCAGTGAAAAGGGCACAGGCCTATGTGGAGGTAGATGAAGAGTAGACAACAGTTGTGGGAAGACACAGGGTGACATCTGGTGGCGAGGGCATCTGTAAGGGAATGCCACTGGGATTCTTTTTTTTTTTTTTTTTTTGACACAGAGTCTCACTCTGTTGCTCAGGCTGGAGTGCAGTGGCGCTATCTCAGCTCACTGCAACCTCTACCTCCCAGGATCAAATGATTCTCCTGCCTCAGTCTTCCGAGCAGCTGGGACTATAGGCGTGCACCACCATGCCTGGCTAATTTTTGTATTGTAGTAGAGACAAGGTTTCACTGTGTTGGCCAGGCTGGTCTCAAACTCCTGACCTCAGGTGATACGCCTGCCTTGGCCTCTCAAAGTGCTAGGGTTACAGGTGTGAACCACTGTGCTTGGCTGCCGCTGGCATTCTTAATAAACCACCACACAATCCTATAAGGTTGGAAGTAAAGGGAGAAACTCCAAGTGTGTGGGACTGGTTGGAAATTGGGACCCAAAGATTTATCCTTGTCTCTAAAAATCTCTCCCACCTTGCTACTGACAATCATCATGATGGTCTAGGGGATTTCTGTTGGCTCTTAACAATCCCATTACCAAAGGTATCCCCGACTTTCTTTTCTCTGTTCCCTGATGTATACAAGGGCTTCTTTTCTTTACTTTTTTTTTCTTTTCCTTCCCTTCCCTTCTTTCCCTTTCCCTTTCCCTTTCCTTTTCCCTTTCCCTTCCCTCTTTCCCTTCCCTCTTTTCTTTTCTCTCTTTCTTTCTTTCTTTTTTCTTTCTCTCTCTCTTTCTTTCTTTCTTTCTCTTTCTTTCCTTCCTTCCTTCTTTCCTTCCTTCTTTCCTCCCCTCCTTCCTTTTTTCTTTCTTTCTTTCTTTTCTTTCTTTCTTTCTTTCTTTCTTTCTTTCTTTCTTTCTTTCTTTTGTCTTTCTTCTTTCTTTTTTGAGACAGAGTTTTGCTCTGTCACCCAAGATGGAGTGGAGTGGCACAATATTGGGTCACTGCAACCTCCTGTGCTATCTTGCACACCCACGGTTGACTTATTCTCAGACTGAGTCATCTTGGAGGCTCCTTGGTTGACAACTTAGGGTATTTACTCAGTGTTATCTCTTACAATGCTGTTCTTGAAAAAGAAAATAACCAGTTGCCAGAGACTGGTTAAGAAGGTGGGTGTGAAATGAGCCTGGATTGGGGTTGATTTCTGCAGATGCCTGTCACTGTGTTAGGTCTATTATTAGTACTAACCTGTGACTGCCAATAGCCAGGGAGAGGCCTACCATTCTTGTGTTAGAATGACAATAGGCTTCAAATGATCCAGGACTAGTCAAGCATCTGAACACATAGTAGGCTGTCCAAAAATTACTTGTTGAATATACACATGAACAAAGCGGCCAGTCAGGATGTCCCTACATCATCAACAACTGTGACAATACTTAATATTTATTGTGTATTTACTATATGGCTAGAACTTTTGAAACTACTTTTGAAAGGGAAAGTCATTCCTAAATTGAAAGTCCTCAAAAGTCATGTAATCCAGTGATCTCACCTAGGAGCCTTAGGGTTGTCCATATTATCTCAGAGGGTTTGAGTGGGAATAGCTAGGAGGAAGATGAAGTCCCCAGAGCTGGGGCTCAAGCCCTGCTTCAATTAAACCAGAAGCACTTTTATCTATCTTCTGTATTGATAGTGTGAAATATATGTATATTTAACAATATATTTTAGCAATGACATATATATTAGGTACTTAATTAGATATATATATCTAATATATATAATTAGAAAGAGGGTTTCATTGCTAAAACAATATATTTAGGCAATCCACATACTTTGATCATTATGTATAATATTATATATAATATATGATATAATATATATTTTATTTTCATTTTTATTTATTTATTTATTTTTATTTTTATTTTTATTTTTCATTATACTTTAAGTTTTAGGGTACATGTGCACAAAGTGCAGGTTTGTTACATACACATACATGTGCCATGTTGGTGTGCTGCACCCATTAACTCATCATTTAGCATTAGGTATATCTCCTGATGCTATCCCTCCCCACTCCCCCCACCCCACAACAGTCCTCGGTGTGTGATGTTCCCCTTCCTGTGTTCATGTGTTCTCATTGTTCAATTCCCACCTATGAGTGAGAACATGCGATGTTTAGTTTTTTGTCCTTGGGATAGTTTGCTGAGAATGATGGTTTCCAGCTTCATCCATGTCCCTACAAAGGACATGAACTCATCATTTTTTTATGGCTGCATAGTATTCCATGGTGTATATGTGCCACATTTTCTTAATCCAGTCTATCATTGTTGGACATTTGGGTTGGTTCCAAGTCTTTGCTATTGTGAATAGTGCCACAATAAACATACGTGTGCATGTGTCTTTACAGCAGCATGTTTTGTAAACCTTTGGGTAAATACCCAGTAATGGGATGGCTGGCTCAAATGATATTTCTAGTTCTAGATCCCTGAGGAATCGCCACACTGACTTCCACAATGGTTGAACTAGTTTACAGTCCCACCAACAGTGTAAAAGTGTTCCTATTTCTCCACATCCTCTCCAGCACCTGCTGTTTCCTGACTTTTTAATGATCACCATTCTAACTGATGTGAGATGATATCTCATTGTGGTTTTGATTTGCATTTCTGTGGTGGCAAGTGACGATGAGCATTTTTTCGTGTGTCTTTTGGCTCCATAAATGTCTTCTAGTGTCGAAAATCCGCTGTTCTGCAGCCTCCGCTGCTGATACCCACGCAAACAGGGTCTGGAGTGGACCTCTAGCAAACTCCCAACAGACCTGCAGCTGAGGGTCCTGTCTGTTAGAATGAAAACTAACAAACAGAAAGGACATCCACACCAAAAACCCATCTGTACATCACCATCATCAAAGACCAAAGGTAGATAAAACCACAAAGACGGGGAAAAAACAGAGCAGAAAAACCTGAAACTCTAAAAATCAGAGCTCCTCTCCTCCTCTAAAGGAATGCAGCTCCTCACCAGCAATGGAACGAAGCTGGACAGAGAATGACTTTCACGAATTGAGAGAAGAAGGTTTCAGAAGATCAAAATACTTCAAGCTAAAGGAGGAAGTTTGAACCCATGGCAAAGAAGTTAAAAACCTTGAAAAAAAATTAGACGAATGGCTAACTAGAATAACCAATGCAGAGAAGTTCTTAAAGGACCTGATGGAGCTGAAAACCATGGCACGAGAACTATGTGACATGAGGCACGAGAACTATGTGACATAAATGCACAAGCCTCAGTAGCCAATTAGATCAACTGGAAGAAAGGGTATCAGTGATGGAAGATGAAATGAATGAAATGAAGTGAGAAGGGAAGTTTAGAGAAAAAAGAATAAAAAGAAATGAACAAAGCCTCCAAGAAATATGGGACTATGGGCAAGGACCAAATCTACATCTGACTGGTGTACATGAAAGTGACGGGGAGAATGGAACCAAGTTGGAAAACACTCCACAGGATATTATCCAGGAGAACTTCCCCAACTCAACAAGGCAGGCCAACATTCAAATTCAGGAAATACAGAGAATGCCACAAAGATACTCCTCGAGAAGAGCAACTCCAAGACACATAATTGTCAGATTCACCAAAGTTGAAATGAAGGAAAAAATGTTAAGGGCAGCCAGAGAGAAAGGTCGGGTTGCCCAAAAAGGGAAGCCCATCAGACTAACAGCTGATCTCTCGGCAGAAACTCTACAAGCCAGGAGAGAGTGGGGGCCAATATTCAACATTCTTAAAGAAAAGAATTTTCAACCCAGAATTTCATATCCAGCCAAACTAAGCTTCATAAGTGAAGGAGAAATAAAATACTTTACAGACAAGCAAATGCTGAGAGATTTTGTCACTACCAGCCTGCCTTAAAAGAGCTCCTGAAGGAAGCACTAAACATGGAAAGGAACAACCGGTACCAGCCACTGCAAAATCATGCCAAATTGTAAAGACCATCAAGGCTAGGAAGAAACTGCATCAACTAACAAGCAAAATAACCAACTAACATCATAATGACAGGATCAAATTCACACATAACAATATTAACTTTAAATGTAAATGGACTAAATGCTCCAATTAAAAGACACAGACTGGCAAATTGGATAAAGAGTCAAGACCCATCAGTGTGCTGTATTCAGGAAACCCATCTCATTTGCAGAGACACACATAGGCCCAAAATAAAAGGATGGAGGAAGATCTACCAAGCAAATGGAAAACAAAAAAAGGCAGGGGTCGCAATCCTAGTCTCTGATAAAACAGACTTTAAACCAACAAAGATCAAAAGAGACAAAGAAGGCCATTACATAATGGTAAAGGGATCAATCCAACAAGAAGAGCTAACTATCCTAAATATATATGCACCCAATACAGGAGCACCCAGATTCATAAAGCAAGTCCTGAGTCACCCACAAAGAGACTTAGACCTCCCACACAATAATAATGGGAGATTTTAACACCCCACTGTCAACATTAGACAGATCAATGAGACAGAAAGTTAACAAGGATATCCAGGAATTGAATTCAGCTCTGCACCAAGCGGACCTAATAGGCATCTACAGAACTCTTCACCCCAAATCAACAGAATATACATTGTTTTCAGCACCACACCACACCTATTCCAAAATTGACCACATAGTTGGAAGTAAAGCTCTCCTCAGCAAATGTAAAAGAACAGAAATTATAACAAACTGTCTCTCATACCACAGTGCAATCAAACTAGAACCCAGGATTAAGAAACTCACTCAAAACCGCTCAACTACATGGAAACTGAACAACCTGCTCCTGAATGACTACTGGATACATAACGAAATGAAGGCAGAAATAAAGATGTTCTTTGAAACCAACAAGAACAAAGACACAACATACCAATATCTCTGGGACACATTCAAAGCAGTGTGTAGAGGGAAATTTATAGCACTAAATGCCCACAAGAGAAAGCAGGAAAGATCCAAAATTGACACCCTAACATCACAATTAAAAGAACTAGAAAAGCAAAAGTGAACACATTCAAAAGCTAGCAGAAGGCAAGAAATAACTAAAATCAGAGCAAAACTGAAGGAAATAGAGACACAAAAAACCCTTCAAAAAATTAATGAATCCAGGAGCTGGTTTTTTGAAAGGCTCAACAAAATTGATAGACCGCTAGCAAGACTAATAAAGAAGAAAAGAGAGAAGAATCAAATAGATGCAATAAAAAATGATAAAGGGGATATCACCACCGATCCCACAGAAATACAAACTACCATGAGAGAATACTACAAACACCTCTACGCAAATAAACTAGAAAATCTAGAAGAAATGGATAAATTCCTCGACACATACACTCTCCCAAGACTAAACCAGGAAGAAGTTGAATCTCTGAGTAGACCAATAACAGGCTCTGAAATTGTGGCAATAATCAATAGCTTACCAACCAAAAAGAGTCCAGGACCAGACGGATTCACAGCTGAATTCTACCAGAGGTACAAGGAGGAACTGGTACCATTCCTTCTGAAACTATTCCAATCAATAGAAAAAGAGGGAATCCTCCCTAACTCATTTTATGAGGCCAGCATCACCCTGATACCAAAGCCGGGCAGAGACACAACAAAAAAAGAGAATTTTAGACCAATATCCTTGATGAACATTGACGGAAAAATCCTCAATAAAATACTGGCAAAACGAATCCAGCAGCACATCAAAAAGCTTATCCACCATGATCAAGTGGGCTTCATCCCTGGGATGCAAGGCTGGTTCAATATACGCAAATCAATAAATGTAATCCAGCATATAAACAGAACCAAAGACAAAAACCACATGATTATCTCAATAGATGCAGAAAAGGCCTTTGACAAGATTCAACAACGCTTCATGCTAAAAACTCTCAATAAATTAGGTATTGATGGGAAGTATCTCAAAATAATAAGAGCTATCTATGACAAACCCACAGCCAATATCATACTGAATGGGCAAAAACTGGAAGCATTCCCTTTGAAAACCGGCACAAGACAGGGATGCCCTCACTCACCACTCCTATTCAACATAGTGTTGGAAGTTCTGGCCAGGGCAATAAGGCAGGAGAAGGAAATAAAGGGTACTCAATTAGGAAAAGAGGAAGTCAAATTGTCCCTGTTTGCAGATGACATGATAGTATATCTAGAAAACCCCATCATCTCAGCCCAAAATCTCCTTAAGCTGATAAGCAACTTCAGCAAAGTCTTAGGATACAAAATCAATGTACAAAAATCACAAGCATTCTTATACACCAATAACAGACAGAGAGCCAAATCATGAGTGAACTCCCATTCACAATTGCTTCAAAGAGAATAAAATACCTAGGAATCCAACTTACAAGGAATGTGAAGGGCCTCAAACCACTGCTCAATGAAATAAAAGAGGATATAAACAAATGGAAGTACATTCCATGCTCATGGATAAGAAGAATCAATATCGTGAAAATGGCCATACTGCCCAAGGTAATTTATAGATTCAATGCCATCCCCGTCAAGCTACCAATGACTTTCTTCACAGAATTGGAAAAAACTACTTTAAAGTTCATATGTAACCAAAAAAGAGCCCGCATCGCCAAGTCAGTCCTAAGCCAAAAGAACAAAGCTGGAGGCATCACGCTACCTGACTTCAAACTGTACCACAAGGCTACAATAACCAAAACAGCATGGTACTGGTACCAAAACAGAGATATAGATCAATGGAACAGAACAGAGCCATCAGAAATAATGCCACATATCTACAACTATCTGATCTTTGAGAAACCTGACAAAAACAAGCAATGGGGAAAGGATTCCCTATTTAATAAATAGTTCTGGGAAAATTAGCTAGCCATATGTAGAAAGCTGAAACTGGATCCCTTCCTTACACCTTATACAAAAATTAATTCAAGATGGATTAAAGACTTACATATTAGACCTAAAACCATAAAAACCCTAGAAGAAAACCTAGGCATTACCATTCAGGACATAGGCATGTGCAAGGACTTCATGTCTAAAACACCAAAAGCAATGGCAACAAAAGCCAAAATTGACAAATGGGATCTAATTAAACTAAAGAGCTTCTGCACAGCAAAAGAAATCACCATCAGAGTGAACAGGCAACCTACAAAATGGGAGAAAATTTTCACGACTTACTCTTCTGACAAAGGGCTAATATCCAGCATCTACAATGAACTCAAACAAATTTACAAGAAAAAAACAAACAACCCCATCAAAAAGTGGGTGAAGGACATGAACAGACACTTCTCAAAAGAAGACATTTATGTAGCCAAAAAACACATGAAAAAATGCTCACCATCACTGGCCATCAGAGAAATGCAAATCAAAACCACAATGAGATACCATCTCACACCAGTTAGAATGGCAATCATTAAAAAATCA
Organism: Pongo abelii; assembly: GCF_028885655.2. Lineage (NCBI taxonomy): Eukaryota > Metazoa > Chordata > Mammalia > Primates > Hominidae > Pongo > Pongo abelii. The sequence continues at coordinate 36,338,041 of NC_071996.2, read as the reverse complement.
GGAAACAACAGGTGCTGAAGAGGATGTGGAGAAATAGGAACACTTTTACACTGTTGGTGGGACTGTAAACTAGTTCAACCCTTGTGGAAGTCAGTGTGGCGATTCCTCAGGGATCTAGAACTGGAAATACCATTTGACCCAGCCATCCCATTACTGGGTATATACCCAAAGGACTATAAATCATGCTGCTATAAAGACACATGTTTATTGCAGCACTATTCACAATAGTAAAGACTTGGAACCAACCCAAATGTCCAACAATGATAGACTGGATTAAGAAAATATGGCACATATACACCATGGAATACTATGCAGCCATAAAAAATGATGAGTTCATGTCCTTTGTAGGGACATGGATGAAATTGGAAATCATCATTCTCAGTAAACTATCACAAGAACAAAAAACCAAACACCGCATATTCTCACTCATAGGTGGGAAGTGAACAATGAGAACACATGGACACAGGAAGGGGAACATCACACTCTGGGGACTGTTGTGGGGTGGGGGGAGGGGGGAGGGATAGCATTGGGAGATATACCTAAAGTATAATAATAATAAAAAAAAACCCATCCTTAAATAATAAAAATTGTTCCACAGTTTAAAAATTAAAAAAATTAATAAATAAAAATAAATAAATAAAAGTGGGAAAATCATTCTTTGCTTGCAGGCCATACAAATACAGGTGTCAGGCCAGGTTTGACCTGCTGGCGTTGTTTGCCAACTGCTATTCTAGGTGTTGGACAAAAACAGCTGTAAGGTAAGCTAAAACCTTCCTGGGCCATCCCCTTACAATTTTGTTTAAACTGAGCTTTCTGGCTACAGAACTACATGTCAGTATGATCATTAATAAGGTTTTGGGACCCTTCAAGTCTTCACTGAAAAGTCTACTTAATTCTAGCTTAATGTCATAATTGTTGCTCTCTGCCTTGCAAAAGCTTTCAAGTTTATGGGTTCTATGGTCAGATTTAATGTTTAAGCTATTATATAAAAAATGGTAAAACTTGTCCTGTAGCATTTGAGATTTAATCTGAGTCTGTGTTGAGGAATATATGTTTGGACCAATGTTTTGGCAAAGTAATCCTGTCTGCTTTCTTGTAGAACAATGGTTCTCAAAATGTAGTCTCCACATCAATAATATTAGCATCACCTGGGCACTTTCTAGAAATGCAAATTCTTCAGCCCCAGACTTGCTGCATGAAAAACTGGAAGTGGGGCTCAGAAATCTGTGCTTTAACAAAAGTCCTCCAAGTGATCCTGATGCGCATTAAAGTTTGAAACAGCTGATATAGGGAAAAGTCTTGGACTTTCCAAAAAATAATCATATTACAAATAGGACATGGGGTTACCACTTGATAAGAGAAAGTCAATACTTTCAATTTGCCAGTGGGTGAAGGGCTTCTGACACCAGCTTCCCTACATTACAAGCAGAGAACTCTATGTGATAACAAGCTGCAGTAATGGAAAATCCAGGCATGCACAGGCAGTTTTGATTTGTTCCACTGCTCCACTTTCCCAGGTGTCTCCTCCAACTGATGTATTGACTGGTAGAGGGGACTTAGGAATCATAGGATGCCTGTATGGGCATAAACAAGTTGCAAACAGGGTGAAGGAAGCAACATGCTGTTTTCCTGATGGCCTCTTTCTAATCAGGGGCCTCGTTCTTTTTGTTATATGGTTGTTTTATGGTTGGCAAGTGGCAAGAGGAAATAAATGGTCCTTGAGAGAAGCAGCTTTAGCAGCTGCAACAACTCAAGCAATTCCCCGACTAAGCTCATCCATGTAATTGATGTGGGCTATTGGTCATAGTGGAAAAGGTAAGAGGAATTATGAATGGGAATGTACTGGTGAGGAAAAATAATGTATTGGCCAGATAAACAACAGAGACCTGAGTTGGAATCCTGGAGACGATGATATTAGAATTAGGAATTATAGAATGAACAAAGCTGGCATATCCATTAAGCTGGCATAAGTTCTCAACCAAATAGTAGGCTACCTGTCTGCCATCAGAGTTAAATGTCCTGACTGCTTTACCACGTATCTAGAGGTACATGGACTCTGGGCTAGAACAAAGACACCCTCTTTAAGGAGGTTTATTCACAAAAGGCTTCGTGCCTTTTATGCTTATTGTAAATATAAGTATTAAGACATCGAAGTGGCCACATAGGAAATTTGACTTTGGTTTTAGCAGGAAGTGCTCTAAGCTAATTCTCATTAGGGCAGCTACCCACACAGATAGGACTTCTGCAAGAGGCAAGTCTGGATAGTCCTTGTGGCTTAGTCATTGTTAGTTTATCACTCAAGATGGTCCAGGTAGGAAGACCTGATCAGTCTATACCATGTTCAACCTGCAGTCCATTGCTGCAATTAATGTGCAAAGTAAATCTCAATTCAAAACACACACAGGTCAAGAAGAGATGTTCTTCATGAAATGTTCAGGGATGGTTTGAGGCCAGGAAACTGTACAGAGGCATACTCTGGTGGGCATATGGGGAGTGAACCTGCTGAAAGGCTTTTGCAGGCCCCTTAGAAGGCTTCTTCCTCAATGTTGACTCAAATTTGCAGACTTTCTAGGGTATTTGTGTGGGAAGCACTCGAGCATTTTGTCTTTCATGTAAGTTTCTCCTCCCACTTCCACCTTACCTCCATCTGCTCAAGATAAATCTTCTTCAGGTTTCCCTACATGATGGCCCATCAAAAAGAAGGCGTAATTTTGAGTCCTCCTGGTTGTACTTGTTCCATATTTTAACCAACTTTCCGACCAGGCAATCTAATGGATTAGCAAAAACTAAGCAATGCTGGAAAGCCCTATTAAATCCTTGGACCAGGAAGTGCCCCCATGGTCAGCTGATTCAGGCCAGGGATAAAAACAGGACACTCAAATGTTTTATAAAGTCTTATAGAAAAAATATTGTAGGCCAGGTGCGGTGGCTCATGCCTGTAATCCCAACACTTTGGGAGGCCGAGGTGGGCAGATTACTTGAGGTCATGAGTTCAAGACCAGCCTGGCCAACATGATGAAACCTCGTCTCTACTAAAAATACAAAAATTAGCCCTGCATGGTGGTGCGCACCTGTAATCCCAGCTACTTGAAAGGCTGAGGCACAGGAATCCCTTGAACCCAGGATGCGGAGGTTGCAGTGATCCAAGATCATGACACTGCACTCCATCCTGGGCAATAGAGTGAGATTCTGTCTCAAAAAAAAAAAAAAAAGAAAAGAAAAAAGAAAAGATATTGTAAGTGGAAATAAGTGACACAGAGAATAGACAGACAAAGGGCAGGCTTCATTTATGACCTAGAATTGAAATGACAAAGCCTTTCAAACTGAAACTGTTCAGGTCCAGAGACAACTGGGTCAGCCCCAGACAGCAAAGAGGAGTTCAGAAGAGGAACTGAAAGTTAAATGGCAGGAGGCTTCACTGTGTGCCGCTAGTCCTTATGATGCCAGTCCTCTTCACTGGTCTCAAGGGCCACATGGCCACAGATCCTGCAGACTACACCAAATTGATAAAGAAAGCCATACCAGCTGTTCAGGTGTTCGGGTAAACTACATCATTCACTAAAATCAAGCATCAAATGGAAGGGGGAAGCACATAATATCCAAAAGTAAGTGGTCCAACTCGCCAGTCTTGTTAAGACCTTAAAGCAAGGGTCAGACAACTTTTCTGCAAAGGATCAGATAGTAAATATGTCAGGCTTTGTGGGCCGTGCTGTCTGTTTCACAGCTGCTCAACTCTGCCCTTGTAGCAAGAAAGCAGGTGTAAAATAAGTGGGGCTATGTTCCAACGATACTGATGTGAATTTCATATAGTTTTGACATGTCAGGAAATGTTACTCTTCTTTTGATTTTTTTAAAAAATGTAAAAGCTGGCCAGGTATGGTGGCTCAGGCCTGTAATCCCAGCACTTTGGGAGGCCAAGGCGGGTGGATCACCTGAGGTCAGGAGTTTGAGACCAGCCTGGCCAACATGGTGAAACTTCATCTCTATTAAAAATACAAAAATTAGCCAGGTGTGGTGGCAGGTGCCTGTAATCCCAGCTACTTGGTAGGCTGAGGTGGGAGAATCGCTTGAACCCAGGAGGCGGAGGCTGCCCTGAGCCAAGGTTGCACCACTGCACTCCATCCTGGGCGACAGAGCGAGACTCAATTAAAAAAGTCGAAAAGCCATTTTAGCTTATGTGCTGTACAAAAACAGATGGCAGCTAGATTTAGCCCATGGGGGGTTGTTTGCTGACCCCTGCCTTAAAGATACAGTACCATCATTGTTTTAGATATCCTCACGTGGAACTAAAGTAATACTTAATCCATTATTTTATGTAATATCCACTAAGTAAGGTATATATGATGATCAACATTTTTTAGAGATGGAGAAACCAAGTTTCACACAAATTCATTAATATTCTCAAGATTAGGTTCCACAGCTAGTCAATGTCAATACCAGGGATCTCTGTTTTTTCCTGTGTACCTTTCCTTAATGATTTTTTTTTTCTTGAGACAGAGTCTTGCTCTGTCATCCAGGCTGGAGTGCAGTGGCATGATCTCGGCTCACTACAACCTCTGCCTCCCAGGTTCAAGTGATTCTCCTGCTTCAACCTCCTGAGTAGCTGGGACTATAAGCGTGCACCACCATGCCCAGCTAATTTTTTTGTATTTTTAGTAGAGATGGGGTTTCAACATGTTGGCCAGGCTGGTCTTGAACTCCTGACCTAGGTGATCCGCCTGCCTCGGCCTCCCAAAGTGCTGAGATTACAGGCATAAGCCTGAAAATTCTAAAAGCAAACACATATTGAGCATTCAACATGTGCCAGATGCTGCTCTACATGCTCTAGACCAGCGTTTCTCAACCAGGGCCAAAAGTGGGTATTTGGCAATGTCTGGAGATATTTCTGGTTGTCACAGTGCTGGGGAAGGACTACCTACTCACTGGCATGTAGTAGGTAGAAGCCAGAAGTGCTGCTAAACATCCTGCAGTGTACAGGACAGACCCCATCACAAAGAATAATCCAACCCAAACACCTATCACACAGAGGTTAGGAAACCCTGTTCTAGATGTATTATCTCATTTAACCCTCACAGCAACCCTAAGAGGTAAGTATGATTATTCCCCATTTAACAAGCTGAAAGTCATCCCTTTCCATTCCAAAACTTGTTTCTCCAATTTTGGAGAGAACTATTTTTAAATCTTACTGTACATATTCTTTTTGCCTTAAACACTGAGCTGAATAATTAAACTCAAACATTTATTCAGTGCTTTTAAACTCACAGAGAACTTTCCATCTATATTATCTTGTCTTCACTACAAGCCTGTAGCCAATGTCCTATTATTATCATGCACCTCACCCCCATTTGGCAAACATGACACTGAGACTCTAAAAGAGATGATGACTTGCTGAAAGTCACAAAACTGGTACATGGTGGAACTGGGGCTGACCCCAGGTCTTCTCAGTTATCCTCTCATTTTCCTTCCACTTAGGCATGCTGGTTCACCTTGTGTTGAGAACACAGGGTCTCCTTCTGCCCGTGCGTTATTCTGCACAGGGTCTAGGTGGGCTACAAAGCCATGTAGCGTGGTTCTGCTCCCAGAACACTCTGAGCACTGTTTTCTATGCATGGGGCATTTGTTAAGGGTAATGTCTCAGGTCCTCCTTCCTTCATAGTCTTGCAGTCAGCATGCTTGTCTTCAGCAGGCTCCACACACACCCTCCAATCCCTTTTAATTCAGGCTCCTAATCTGCTTCAAGACAGAAAGCTATTTGGACTGATCAAAGTCATACCTAATATGAGACTTAGCAGGACCTCAGGGAGGGCCTGAAAGGTGATCTTTTGAGTAAGGGCATGAGCTTCTGTGCAGGGTCTTCAGTGAGCCACCCTGTAGCTGAGTATGCAGGATGAAGACAGCAAAGTCATCTATGGGCCATTTGAGAAGGTCAGTGCTGCCACAGATGGAGCTCCATAGAATTTCCTAGGTTTCTACAAACCCCATGCTATATTTTGTTTAGCTGCCTGTTTCCCTGTGGAAACACTAGGAACCCCTGATAGAATTAGACTCAGAGGTGGGAAATTTTCATCAGCTCTCATTGTGAGGGTCAAAGGCTTACCCTGGGAATGCTCTCTGTGGCCTTGGGCGGCCATGGCAACAGAGATACACTTCATTTGTTGCTCCTCAAGAACCTGCCACCTTTCCCAAGAGAGTCCCCACAGCCTGCCTAGATTTAAAAAGACTTCTCTCTACTTGACAAACTCCCTTCTTCTCTTCAATGATCTTCTTGTAGAGACAGAGGTCTCCCTATGAAAAACTGATACAGAACCCAGATAGTCCAGGGCTTAGGTAGGAATGGCTTTGCTGCTGACTATAACTACTGATTAGATGAAATAATGCATGTAAAGTGCTCAGTACCATCCTGGACATTTAATAAACGCTAGTTGTTATTATTATTCCTGCTTTTACTATTTTATCCCTTGCTATTGAACAGACAATGGTCTATAACTATTGTCAATAACTCCATTTTGGGGGAGAGCTTTGTGACGGAAGTTATCTTCTGATTCATTTTTTTCAGCTCAGTTGTAAATAGGTGGAATAGCTGAGTAAGGTTCCTTAAAAGTCAATATAATATAATATATAGTAAGAACTAGCATTACATGTTTTCTATGTACCAGGCACTTTTCTAAGTGCTTTACATGGGTTAATTTACTAAACCTTCAAGTTACTAAGAAGTAAGCACTATTACTATCCCCATTTTACAGATAAGAAAACAGAGGCACAAATTTACTTAATTAGTGAGTTGTGCAGTTACGATCACACTTGCTATTTCATCTGCCTGGAACATCCTCCCTTTATTTACATACCTTATCCCTCTTATTCCCTACTCTCAATTGAAACCTCTTTTTATTTTTATTTATTTATTTATTTTTTTGAGAGGGAGTTTCGCTCTTGTCACACAGGCCGGACTGCAGTGGCGCGATTTCAACTCACTGCAACCTCCACCTCTCAGATTCAAGCAGTTCTCCTGCCTCAGCCTCCTGAGTAGCTGGGACTACAGGTGCCTGCCACCACTCCTGGCTAATTTTTGTACTTTTAGTAGAGACAGGGTTTCACCATGTTAGCCAGGCTGGTCTTGAACTCCTGACCTCAGGTGATCCACCCGCCTTGGCCTCCCAAAGTGCTGGCATTACAGGTGTGAGCCACCATGCCCGGCCCTCAGTTGAAATCTTATTGACATTTTGAGGAATATTTCTGGCAGCAACTCTCCCAGGGGACCTATTCTGATCTTCCTGACTCAGTGGTTTCCCTCCCTCCTACAAATCCTGCAGAACTGTCTTCCTGCTCCTGCCCTGTGCCCCGAACCTGACTCTGCCTGATCACATGGCAATTTGTGATCTTGTCTGTATTCTACAGCAGAGCATTTCAAACTGCAGGTGTGAAACCCACTAGAGCACACTAACTGAAATAAGTTATTGGGTCTTGACCAGCATTTTCAAAAATAAGTAAGTAGAATAGAAAAGAATATCAGAGTGTGTTCCATGGAGTAAGAGCAAGTATTTGTTCCATGAAAATTTTAAAGCAGTTGTGTGTGTGTGTGTGTACGCGTGTGTGTGCACTGAGGTTGCAACATAAAAGATATTTCTAATGGGGATTTATTTTTAATGGGTATAGAGTTTAATTTTTCACAATGAAAGAGTTCTGGAGATCTGTTGTACATGAATATACTCAACACTACTGAACTTAAATACAACACTTAAAATGGTTAAGATAATAAATGTTATATTTCACACAAATAAATATAATTTTTAAGAAAAGAATTTTTACTGTGATCAGGGCCTGAAAAGTTGGAGAAACACTGTTCTACTGGATTGAGGTTATTTTACTGCATAGAACATGTGTGATGTACCTTTTCATTCTAAGCAGCACACACCTAGCAGCAGCAGCTCAGCATAAATGCCTTAAATGTCCTTTGAACTGAATATATCTCTCATTAAAAAGCAACATGTAAGTGCCCATCATATGTGATCCATGTACACATACACATACATGCCATGCACCTCCACTCTTCCACCCATCCCCAAACACACAACCCAGTCGTGCTCCCTCCAGCACCATAGTTAAAGCCACTACAGAGTCTCACCTGGCAAATACTGGGGAAGGAGAACGAGGAGATCCAGGGTGGGACATAGGAACGGAAAACAGGTTTCTGGCCCTTGACAAAGTCCCCGCATTGCCTGATGGCAACCTGCCCCCTCTCTGAGTGAGGATCCTCTCTCCACAGCCCTCAACCCCCAGTGTGTGCGGGGCAGTGTTCCCTACTCTACAGCTTCACAGGAAGCTGTGCTGTCTCAGTGAGGAAGGTTTAGCCTCCCGAGGTGTGGGAGCACTCCCTAAAGGCAGACACCATAGCTCCTCCGAGGAGAAGGCCCTGTTGCCTGCCTTTCTGCCTGCATAGCTGAGAATAGACAAACAGCTGTGACTACAAAGTCCTTGGGGGCTCTCATGGGAACTAAAACCATACGTGAAATCAGAGAATGGATCCCCCTCCCATCCCCTCAGCAAGAGATTGCTGGCATAGGAAGAAAGCTTTACTGCTTCCCTAACAGGTGTGGGGACACCTAGCCCAGGATCTGGGCTCAGGGCCCAAAAGCAGTCGTGCTTATTCTTTGTATTGCCACCAAGGGGTGAGTGGTGGTTCTGGGACAGGCACTATCCCTTCATACAGGCCCAGGCAAGCCTGGGAGGACAGGGCAGGGTGGCGAAGTGGGATGCTGTCCTGACATCGTGGTGCATAGCGACAGAAAATAATATTCCCCATCGTGGGACGGGGTCAGTGCCTGAATCAATGTTCTACTTAGGGAGAAATTTTACTGGATTAACACAGACTAGAGAGATCGTAGTATCTGAGTGACTCCGTGTTTGTATTTTGTGTATTTGAGTCAATATCCCCAGAACAACAGAAAGAATCGTCTTTGTGAATAAACCTCTCACTGATAGGAAGAGCTCTAAAGGGACCCAAGTAAAGAGCCAAGGCCCCCAAGGGCTGTCCTGCCCTGCCTAGTTCTGGGGAGAAGGAGCTGGGGGCGGAGGACAGAGGGAGGGAAACTGAGGCAGGCCGGCCTCTGGGCCAGGGCGGTGGGCCTCTCCTAGCGTGGGGGGTTGAAGGGGCTTCTCCCTGGGGCTGCAGCTGCACCCCTGCAGGGGCGCCGTTCCTACCACGCTGCAGGGAGACGGCGCCCCCCGGAGTTGGGGAGCGAAGTGCGTTGTAACCCCAGATTCTCTTTCACAGGAGGCTGAGCTGAGGGGGGCCGGGCGAGGAGCAGGGCGTCACCCACTGCGAAGGGCTAACTCCGTGCCTTTCTCTGGGTGGCCACAAACCCAACACCCAGTCAGACCAAGCACAGTTCCCAAACGGCTTCCCTCCATGCAGCTCCCTCCCGTTCCCGCCCCTGCCCTGCCCTTCAGGGAAGCCGGGAATGGCGGCTGGGCAGGGGCTGAAGGGGCCTTCCGGCGTGCCCACACCCAGGCGGAGTGGAGCGGCGCTCACGGGCAGGGCCAGGCGTCCAGAGGGGTCCCAGGGGACGCGGGGTGGGAAGCGGCCCAAGGCTCTAAGGGGAATGGACAGGGGAGGGCGCCGACCTCACAGGGACGCGTGGGGAACACATCGGAGCCACACCTCTACCTCCTAACTCTACAGGAAGGGATCTTGCAGGGACCAGGAGCACCCGGTGGCACATGCCTTTTGGGAGAAGGGAAGTGAATTCGCTGTTCTCACTTTTTCAGAGCTGTGAAAAAGTCTGTCTGGCTTCTGATCCAGAGAATCTTACCTTTTTTGTCTTTTAAAGAGAAGGGCACTTAATGAAGAAAAAAAAAAAAAAAAGCTGTCATCTTCTAAACAAGAGGAACAATTATTTTTCCAGCTTTTTTCTCTTGGAAAGAAATTTACTTCCTGCTCGTGGTTCATTCCTTCCCTCTTACACGCATGCGTTCATTGAGGAGGACTCTTTCCAGTCGCCTCCTTGCCCAGCCTGCTAACTGCTGGAAACCAACAAGGGCATACCAGAGTCTGACTTGGGAAGAGTTGCCAATCCATCCAGGAGGGCCCAGTGAAAGCAAACATTCCGAAGGTAGGTAGCCAAGATGGAGGGCAGCCCCCAGAACATAAGCAGACCTCCCCTGCAGGAATCCTTTCCCTGTGAGGAGGGAGCAACGAATCAAATCTCAGCTCCCTGGGGGATATCTGACACCCCCACCTGTGGGAGTGTGCCTCAGATCCCCAGCCTCAGATAACACATGAACACACACAAAGAGAGCCCCAACCCCAAGCTTTCAGAGGAAGTGACATTTTAGCATTCTTGAAAGATGAAGCAGATGTTGCTCAGGGAAGGAAGGCAAGGAAGGAAGGATGATCTAGGCAAAGGGACAGGTCTACACAAAGGACAGTGGCTTGAGAATGTGTAATGCATTTAACTGAGCTTCTGGAGGGCAGCTGGGTTAGAGAGGATGCAGGGGGTACCCAGGCAGAGTGATGAGAAGAGACTGAGCAAGTAGGGTCAAGTCCCATGTGGGCTTGAGAAGCGAAGGAATCGCTTCAGCTCTAAATTAGCTCCGATGTATTTGCAGTAAGATAATTTTCCCTATTTGGATAATATTAAGTATTCAGCTGCCAGACAGTGGGGTGGGGAGAACTTTCAACAATACTAAAAGAAACCCATACCTTGATAATTTACTTTGCTATCTGATGAGCATGAAATTAATTTCCGTATTAGCACATTATATGGAGATAAGACACAGAAATACAAATTACAAAAGACACGTAGTTCTCTTACTAAATTTCTGAGGAATACAGTGTATGCATTAGTCTGAAGCTAGGGAACCTAACACAAGAGAGATTTGCAGGGAGCAGCAGTACAGAGATGGATTACCCGGAGAAATAGGTTTGGCTCTGGTGCTGATGTTTTCTTTTCCTCGTAAATGGAAAAAGATAAGACATTTCTTATAAAATGTAACCATTTCTGGCATGCTTTCCCCCAATTCCTCACACATGCACACTCCCCAAGTGCTGCCAGACACAGAGGCCAGCTCTCAGCAGGACAGCGGAAGTTCATTATCCAGCCATGTAGGGCTCTCCAACCCAGACCCCCACGATCCTTGCAGAGGAATTGTGCAAATCCAGGGGGAAATGCCAGTTTCCAGTCCTCTCCGGCTTGGCTCTGTGTTCTGTCAGTCCAGCTTTGAATGATGAATTGATGAATTTCCCATTCGGCCTAAGGCTCTGAGACACCATCACCACTGAGCCTAATCCTAATGCGTTTTTAACTTTTTCCCCCTTTTAACCAGGCTCCAAGGAGAAAAGATTGCCTTGAAAATACTCCCTGGACAGGCTCACAGACAGCCAGAAGGATGAATGCCACTTTATTTGAAAGACTGAAGGCACTGGGAGTAAAAGAGTTGTTAGAAACAACCAGCATGGACTTCAGACTCCCATAGCTGTGGCTAAGGCCAGCTTGTAGCACCCTCAGGACTGCTTGTGGCCTGCCTGGCCCTCTCTACATAGAGAGGAGGATGTTTAGCAGGTATATAGCACATGAGCTGTCCTATTCTGGAAAGAATGGATACAAGGGCCGGGACTCAGTTGGCCATGACCTTGCTGTATGACCTTGCGCAAGTCACTGAATCTTCCTTTTTCCTCCCCCATTCAATGAGGAGGTTGAGCTACATGATCTCTAATATCCCTGTGAATGTTAATGTTTAGTATTTCTATTATTCTATGGATTAAAAGCCATGTCATGTTTTTGCCTTATGGTGGACATGGTGGTGGGCCTTCCAGATAACCCTTTAATGAAAACCTTGTTGACCAGCAGTTGAGAGTGTCATTGGGAAAAATGGCCTCCGCTGCAGGGGGCTGCCTGACCAGATGGATGTGGGTGTCAAGGCTTGGACCTTTCACCTCTACTTGATACTATGCCAAAGGGTGTTCTAGCTCCACAGCTCCTCATGCAGGTGCCAAGGCTGTCATTGGGCCTCAACTTCTCTCCCTTCCCAATCCTGCTTCAGCCCCTTCTTCCCATGAAAGCTTCGCCTTAACAAGCAGCCTGCATGTTACCCCCCTTCTCAGAGTTAGCTTCCTAGGAAGCCCAGCCTGACACACCCATTTCCATAGACTCATACAATTTTGAGCCTCCAACTTTTCCTTCCCCAGCCTAGTCTTCCTCCATTGCCATTTTACAGAGAAATAACAGCTCAGAGAATGACTTACTAAGTTCACTCAGTTGGCAGAACTAGGGCTATATCTTCAGTTCTCTGAGTCTCGGCCATGTCCTCTATCCATTACACCTCACTGCCTTCCCCAAGCTATCTCATCTTCCTTGCATAGTGCAGAGAGACATGTAGGCAGAGATAGATCGACTTATCCATCCATCTCCACTGCAAGGGGCGTAATAAGCAAAGGCATGAATTCATGAGTTATTTGCTGCCTCCACTTTAAATAGATAAGCCATCAGTTTTCATTTGGGGATTTTTTTTTAACCTCTCTGCAAGGCTGTATCACAAAGACACTACAAGCTCTGGATTAGGAACTAGGAAGCTTGGGTTTTCATCTCAGCTCCTCACTCTCACATTGCAAAAATGCTGCAGCTTGCTATTAGGCTCTTTCAGATGCGAAGGCTGATTGCTCTGGGCCTCCACTGAGGGTAGAGAGGGGGGTTAATCATGGAATAATAACCGGTGATGATGGTTATGTAAGATGTTATCATTGGGGGAGCTGGGTGAAAGGTACACAGGAACTCTGTGTTATTTTTGCAACTTCTTGGAATCTAAAAATATTTAAAGAGAAGAAGGTTTAAAGCAATAATAAAAATAACCAGTGATGGTCTCACTTATTCTAACAGAGGGTAGATAACTTTAGAAGCAGTAAAGGGAAACAAACAGGCAGGTTATGTGACATATTCGGATCAGACTACCCAGTAAATACACTCAATGTCATTCGGTGGCATGAATGATGAAGAAGTGTGTCGCACCAGGCTTGCATTTTTTAAAGACATGTGCTCTGCAACCAAAAACTCTAAGAACTGACAGTCTTAAAGCCAAAGCCCTGAAAAATGTTTGCTACAGCACCTGCTTCCCTATTCAGGTTAAATCTTCCCTGGTGAGTTTCACCCGTGGTTTCACCCACAGCCAGAGCTGCCATCCACTGGGTCTGACCAAGTAACTCCCTCATTTTGCAGGCAAAAAAACCTGAAAGCTCAAAAGGTAAACAACTTGTCCAGATTGCCCACAGAGTGGCTGATTTAGTAAAGGCAAACAATTCCAAGTTAGAAACAGACAGCTGACCAGCGGTCCATAGAGCACCCTGTGCTGCTTCGAGAGTCCAGAGTGGGGAAGCAGCTGGGACTCTCGGCCTTGGTGGAATGGCATCAGGGACCCTACTTCCAGCCAGCAGGCTCTAGCTACGAGCACATGAGAAGCACAGTCCTGCTGGTTGTCCGGGGCAGTCTCCTGGGAAGCCACACACTGGGAAAAGATCCTGAAGGCAGGCACTGTCCACAAATCACTCAAGAATTGAACATTTTTTCATTTTGAAATGAAAATGCATTTGAGGGTACTGCCAACTGTAAATCAAATGTTGCCTTTTAAAAAAAGGAAAGGAAAAGAAAGTAATAAACTAAATGGAGACTGTTGCCTCCTATCACAACATCTTGCAATTAAAGGTCCATTTCTTCTCTGAGTTCTCCTTTTCTCCTAGGAAAATTGAATGTTTTTCTAGTTATGAGACGAGAATGCTAACCAAAATTGTTGCCGGTTCAAAACGTGTTATCTTAGTGGTGTTTAATGTCCAAGAAAAAAACAATTAGCTCTCTTCCATGTTTCAAAGCCCAAAATCGTAAGAGGACAGTTTGAAGTTTTATGCATGGCACTGGATATTTTGAGGGTAGTGTATTTTTAATTACTTTTTAATTGAAGTATACTTTATATATAATAAAGTATGCAAGACTGGTGAATTTGTATATATTGTATACTTGATAACCCCAACCCTGACCAAGATAGAGAACATTTCTAGCACTCTAGAAGATTCCTAGAGTATAAAAATATTTAAATCACCATTAAATATCATGCAACTTGGAGCATCCAACTTTTGTCACCTGGGTAGCCAGCCCATCTCAGCTCTGGGAAAGTCTACCCCTGGTAGCCCGCTGAGATAGGAGGAACAATTTATCCTGAAGACAGGTGAAAGATGTTGAGGCTCGCTTTTCCAGAACTGCCCACCTTCAACCCTGCCTTTTCAAAGTAGGCTCATACCCTGAGAATCTTTTCCTGACAAGGTAAAATAAGTCTTAAAACAAAGGAAAAGAGAATAAGTGGAGAGTGAGGATGGCAATGAATTTGAAGCTTATGGAAAACCTAGAGTTGGGGGCAGGGGAAAGGTAACAATGAAACCTGAGAGAGTCAACTTGTAAATTACGGTTTTCAGTAAGGAATAATAACGTGTATAAGCTTGTTTTATAGACACTGAGTGGTAGAAACAATGGTCTTAAGGCTGAAGAGAGATGCCCCTGGTGATTGAGATCCCTAAACTGATGTTTGCAGAGAGCTGCCTTTTCGCTCTTCTTGATTTTCTAGTCAAGTGCCAAGTTTTCAGCTTTTGTTCTGTTTTTTTTCCAGTGGGAAATTCCTTTCAACTCTAAAGTCAAGATTTAATAACATATGAAGCTGCTGCCAACCCAGGATTTTGGACCTGATTCACCAATCTTCTGGGACACATTTTAAAATCCTTCTACCTAGAAGGTTTTCTCTGCAAGGTACATACCACCCTACTCTCCAAATTAGAAACTTACTTGTATCTTCCAAAATTAAAATCCTCATTCAAAAAAGAGGTGCAATAGCTTTCCCCACCTCCTGAGAGCACAGCCTTGGGTCCTACCCACTGTTCAACCCGGGGCCTGATGAACTGATGAACTGTGCTGAGCTGTACTGAAGACGGTTTAAATGAGACAGTTGACTCCAGGTAATGGATCAGGACCTTTAGAACTGAATTGGATTAGTACCCCATGTAGTGACTATAATAAATAGATAATAAACAGAAGGTATCATTTCTCAGAGGATCCAATTTTCTCTTTGTAACCTGTTGGCTTATTTAGGCCCCCTTTCTATCTGCCATAAGTGAAAATTTTGAGGAAATAGCAACTCCCTGTGAGCTCAGGACTTCCATTTTCTTTTCCTGCAAGTTGAGGTTTGATTCAGCTGATTTCAACAAGATTGGAAGCTTGTGTATACGCATAGCAGGGGTTCCCAACTGAGCTTCAATTGAAGTCCAGCTCCTGCTGTGGAACTAGTGGGCTCTGGACGAATTTCTGTTTGCATTAAGCTGATGTATACATCAGCCAGAAGGGTTCTGGCTTCAGGAGGGAGAAAGGAAGATTTTGTGCACAGATGCCAGGAAAGAGGAAACCCACCTTGGTCTAAAGGTCTCCTTTTTTCCCCCCACCATTTATTTATACCTTCCTTCTTAAGGTGTTTTTCTGATTACAATACATAAATATCACCTGTTTGTTGTAAATAATTCAAACAACTTATACAAATGTAATAAGTACTTTTCTATCTTTTTATACTTTTAAAAATGTTTTGTAGATAGGGGGTCTCACTATGTTGGCCAGGCTGATCTCAGCTTCCTGATATCAAGTCATCCTCCCATCTCAGGCTGGCAAAGTGCTGGGATTACAGGCATGAGTCATGTGCCTGGCCATAAATACTTTTTAAAATATAAAATATAATAAAGTATATTCACCATTTTAATATAATCAACATTAATATTTTGGTGACTATTTTCACAAACATGTCTTCATGCATACAAGTACACATCTATGTAATTTTTAAGAAGTAGGATCTAATACAAATGATATTTTTCCCTGTGAACCTTTCTCTACCTTTCTCTGTCCTCACTCATATCAGCACTCCACAACTGTCTCCATTTTCTCCAAGGAATCCATGTGTCTTAGCCAAAATGCAGAGCCTGAGACAAGGGTTTGCTTTTGCATGCAGGTCATTTATTTGGAGAAGTGACCCAAGGAAAAAGAGCGAGGGACTGAAAAGAGTAAAGCAGAGAAGGAAGGAAGGCCACTACAAGGGTGCTTTACTGAACTGCCCACCGCCATGGTAGCTGGGGCTCAGTCTCCCTGGGACCTTCCAAGGAGCTGTGTATAATGCACCTCAGAATTGTCTGCCTATGGGAAGGAAGACAGAAGCACTGATTTATTCCCTAACTTCTGTCTCCCCTTAGTCAAGGATTGCCACATAGGGTATTCATTTCCTCTTACTTCTATAGATTGTGCATGAGTGAGTGAGTGCCAGACTGGTTTAGCAGTTGTCTTACAGAGCAGCTTCAGAGAGGTCTCCACGCAGAACGTAAGACATGAAGTGCTACCGAGGGAAGGTGCTGGGAAGTCACACAGGTATGATGCTGGTCGCTGCAGCAATGGCCATAGTAGAAGGTGAGTTGAAGAAGTGTAAGGTATGAGGCATGAGAGGTGTTCAATACAATCAGTTACAAGGCCTTTACTGGGGGAGGCCAGTGGAAATTTCTATGAGAGACACTACGGGAGAGTTATTGGAACAAACTACAGTCGTCCTGCTGCAACTGGACTCAATACCACAGTGGATGTGCATCATTTCTTTAACCTGCACACATTTGACTCCCCTCACTCTCAGCCAGACTTTTACCCTTCATCCCCGCTGAGTTGGAGCTTTGGTTCCCTTGGCCACAGTTAGGCAGTTGTGGTTACTGCCATGGCCCATTTACAGTTTCCTCTTGGCATGAAGCACCAGTGTCCTCTCATTCCAGACACGTTATTTTCTTAGCCCTGCTGGGGAGTAGAAACCCATCTTCTCATAGTAATTACACTCAATTATCCACACCAATATTGTTTTTTATGGCCCACTGGCTCAAGGGATCTAAGATGACTAGGCAGTAGCTGTAACTTCGGTTCAACAGAACCCAGCTGGTACAAGCATGCCTCCACCTTTTAGAGATCCTCTAATCCAATAGAGCCTAGGGTTTCAGTGTGGAAAATATTAATTCCTCCAGTGGGTCACTGGGAGTAATGGTGAGAGTGGCTACTCCTTCTTTCATGCCTTGGTTCCAGGATCCATGTACTCTAGCTACAGGGGACGCAGACCATATAAGGGCCATTGGCTCAATGCATATTAATAACAATCCTGAAAGCTACATGCCAAACCCACAGGGTGCCATCCCCAAAATAATACCTTAAAAGAGTCTCTCATAGGTCCTTCCATCCTTGTATTGGGCTGCCAACTTCCAGGTGATGTGCTAAATGGTAGAACCAGAGATTCCTATAGCCATGTATGCAGTAGTACACCTCTTTGCTATAAAATGGGCCTCTGACCCGAGGCAATGTTATATAGGCTCTGTGCTGATAAATCAGGCACTCTCTTGGCCCTTGGATGGCAATGCTAACAGCCAGGGATAAGAATCTCATATCCAGAGTAGGCATTAATTCTGATAAGAACAAATTGCTGCTTCCACCAAGATTGAAGGGATCTGAAAAAAATCCACCTCCCACCAGGTAGTTGGCTGGTTTCCTAGAGCAATATTTTCACATCCGGAGCTTGGCTGTGGTCTCTTTGGCTAGAAGTCTGGGCATTTATCAGTGGCAGTGGCTAGATCAGCCTTGATGAAAAGAAGTTTGTGCTGCTAGGCCCAAGTGTGTAGCCTTGTTTCTGGCCACTGTGGCATTCAGGGGCTCATTGCACAAGCCCCGAGATGGCCAAGGAACAATGGGAGCTGATGTTCATATGAAGGGAACTCCTCTGTAGTAGAAGCCCTGTGGTGAGCATGAACATTACACTCAAATATCCTTACATGCTATGCCCACTCCCATAGGCCCTCCCAAATGCCTCATCTCCTAACTTCTTGACACATCTCTCAGTCTTGTTCCTCTCATGCCTGGACACCCAGAAAACCACTTACCACTGCCAGGAGTCGACGTGTAGCCATACTTAAGACCATCTCTGCTTCCATACAAATTAAGAATCACCATACTGCTCGTAGCTCTTCCCATAATGAGGAATTCTCTTCTTACTGTTCTACAGGGCTGGGGCTACAGTACAGAGGGGTCCATTTTCAGTTAGCACTGAAATATTGAGTGTATCCCTCAGCAAACTCCACACAGGCATCCTTATCCATTGTGGATACTTCTAGCACCATGTTAGGTCTTCTGACCTAAGTGGCAGCAAAGCCTGCCCCAGAGCCTAGAACTGCTGCAGAGCCTTCCCAAAACTGATGGGATTCTGAGACACCCAATAAAAGGGTTAGAGCAAAATTCCCAAATGCGTTCAATGCAACCTCCCAAATTGAAAGAGCCATACCAAATACAGTGCCTCCCAGTAACAGGAGATGTAAGAAGCAATAAATTGTTCTTTACGTTGGAGGGACTGTTCCTCACATGCCCTAGACCTTTGGGTCACTTCACTGATGCATTGGGTACCAGAAGTTGTTACCAACTCACCACCACAAACAGAGTTCTTCCCACTGTTTGGACAGTGAATAAAGCAGTTCCACCATAACATCTTGAGGTTCTGCTTCCTATGGTCACTTCTGGAACCAAGTATATTAGCCTAGATTTTCCCCAGAAGTCAGAGCTTGAGACCAGGGCTTGCATGCGGGGAATTTATTTTGGGAAATGATCATAGGGAACAAGAATGGAGAACTGGGAAGAGTGACCTAAGAAAGGAAGAAAAACTAACTCTTAAATTATTGAGCTTACCGCCACAGTAGGTAACTAGGGCTAATCCTGCTTAGGATACTATATTCATTTCCTGGGGGTGCTGTAATGAATCACCACAAACTTAGTGGCTTAAAACAATAAAAACTTTTTCTCCCACAGTTCTGGAGGCTAGACAGCTGAAATCAAGGTGTGGGCAGGGCCACGCTCCCACTAAAGTATCTAGAAAGGAATCCTTCTCTGCCTCTTCCGGCTCCTGGTAGCTGTCAGCATTCCTTGGCTTGTGTCTGCATCTCTCTCTGCTCCATCTTCACTTCAGCTTCTCTTCTCTGTGTCTTGTCTTCTCCTCTTCTATCTCAAATTTCCTCCTGTCTCTCTCTTAAAAAATACTTGTCAACCTGCCTTCCAAGAAATGTGAAAAGAAGTTCTTTAGAGAGAAAAAAATATAGAGGTTAGAAACTTGGATTTACAAAGAAAAGAAGAGCATCAAAGAAGGAATGAATGAAGGTAAAATAAAAACTGAGTTTTTATTCTCAATTTATCTAATAGGTAACAGTTTGTTCAAAATAATATCAAGTATCAGCAATGTATTTGATTATGCATGGTTATGTGTAAGTAAAATGGGTGACAACAATTGCTGCAAGGGATGAGTGGGAGGAATTCAAATTATTTTATTATAAGACACTCACACTACCTGTGAAGTGGTATAGTGTTATTTGAAAGTGGGCTTCAATTAGTTGTAAATAATGCATATTGCAAACTTTGGGCAGCCACTAAAAAATGTTTTAAAAAATAAGTATAACTGATATGCTAAGAAAGCAGAGAAAATAGAATCATATAAAATGTTCAATTACAACCAAAAGCAGGAAAAGAATGGAAGAAAAAAGTAGGAACAAAAAACAAGGGCAACAAATAGAAAACAGTAACAAATATGGGTAGATATTAATCCAAATATATCAACAACCACTTTGAACATCAATGGTCTAAATGCACAAATTAAGACAGAGATTGTAAGAGAAGGCCAGGCACAGTAGCTCATGCCTGTAATCCCAGCACTTTGGGAGGCCAAGACAGGTGGATTGCTTGAGCCTAGGAGTTTAAGACCAGCCTGGGCAGCATATGGAGACCCCATCTCTACAAAATTTTTAAAGTAGGTGGGCACAGTGGCACATCTCTGTAGTCACAGCTACTCAGGAGGCTGAAGTAGAAGGATCACCTGAGCCTGAAATGGTGAGGCTTCAGTGAGCCATGATCACACCACTGCACTCCAGCCTGGGTGACAGAGTGAGGTCCTGTCTCAAAAAAAAAAAAAAAAATAGAGAGAGAGAGATTGTCAGAGTAGATGAGAAAATAAGGCCCTACTATATATTTTCTACAAAAAACTCATTTTAAATGTAAAGCTACTGTATTTGTCCATTCTCACACTACTATAAAGAACTACCTGAGACTGAGTAGTTTATGAAGAAAAGAGATTTAGTTGACTCACAGTTCCACAGGCTGTACGGGGGGCATAACTGACAAGGCCTCAGGAAATCTACAGTCATGGCAGAAGGGGAAGCAAGCACACGTTACCATGGTGGAGCAGGAGAGAGAGTGAGGGAAGGGGGAAGTGCTACATACTTTCAAACAACCAGTTCTCACGAGAGGTCACTATCACAAGAACAGCAAGGGGGAAATCTACCCCGATGATCCAATCACTTCCTACCAGGTCCCTACCTCAACATTGGGGATTATAATTCAACATGAAATTTGGGTGGGGCCACAGAGCCAAACTACATCATTCTACCTTTGGCCCCTCCCAAATCTTGTGTCCTTCTCACATTTCAAACATAATCATGCCTTTTCAACAGTCCCCCAGAGTCTTAACTCATTCCTGCATTAACTCCAAAGTTCAAGTCCAAAGTCTCATTTGAGACAAGGCAAGTCCCTTCTGCCTATGAGCCTGTAAAGTCAAAAACAAATTAGTTACTTCTAAGATACAATGAGAGTAGACGTATTGGGTAAATACAGGATGCACGCACAGGTAAATACAGGATGCAGGCACTGGTAAATACTCCCTTTCCAAAAGAGAGAAATCCACCTAAACAAAGGGTCTACAGGCCCCATGCAAATCTGAAACCCAGCAAGGCAGTCATTAAATCTTAAAGCTGCAAAATACTCTCCTTCGACTCCATGTCTCACATCCAAGCCACACTGATGCAAGGGATGGGCTCCCAAGGACTTGGGCAGCTCTGTGTCTGTGGCTCTGCAAGGTACAGCCCCCACACCTTCTTTCACAGGCTGGTGTTGAGTGCCTGAGGCTTTTCCAGGTGCATGGTGCAAGCTGTCAGTTGATCCACTCCTCTGGAGCCTGGAGGATGGTGGCCCTCTTCTCACAGCTCTATTAGGCAGTGTCCCAGTGAGTACTCTGTGTGGGGGCTCCAACCCTACATTTTCCCTCTGCACTGCCCTAGTAGAGGTTCTCCATAAGGGCTCTACCCCTGCAGAAGACTTCTGCCTGGATATTCGGGTGTTTCCACACATTCTTTGAAATCTAGGTGGAGTCTCCCAAACCTCAACTCTTGCCTTCTGTGTACCTGCAGGCCCAATACCATGTGGAAGTCACTGAGGATTGGGACTTACACCCTCTGAAGTAGCAGCCCAAGCTGTACCTTGGCCCCTTTTAGCCACAGCTGGAGCTGGAGCAGCTGGGACACAGGGTGCTATGTCCTGAGGCTGCACAGAGCAGTGGGGCCTTCAGCCTGGCCCACAAAACCATTTTTCCTTCCTGGGCCTCCAAGCCTGTGATGGGAGGAGCTGCTGTGAAGGTCTCTGAAATGCCCTGAAGGCATTTTCACCACTATCTTGGCTATTAACATTTGGCTCTCCTTTACTCATGCAAGTTTTTTCAGACTTGAATTCCTTCCCAGAAAATGGGTTTTTCTTTTCTACCACATGGTCAGCTGCAAATTTTCCAAACTTTTACTCTCTACTTCCCTTGTAAATATAAGTTCTAGTTTCAGTTCATTTCTTTGCTTATGCAAATGAGAATAGGCTTTTAGAAGCAGCCAGACCACATCCTGAATGCTTTGCTGCTTAGAAATTTTTTCTGCCAGATACCCTAACTCACCTCTCTCAAGTTCGAAGTTCCACAGATCTCTAGAGCAGAGTCACAATACTCCCAGTCTCTTTGCTAAAGCATAGCAAGAGTGACCTTTACTCCAGTTCCCAATAAGTTCCTCATCTCCATCTGAGACAACCTCAGCCTGAACTTCATTGTCCATATCACTATCAGCATTTTGGTCACAACCATTCAACAAGTCTCTAGGAAGTTCCAAACCTTCCCTCATCTTTCTGACTTCTTCTGAGCCCTCTAAACTGTTTCAACCTCTGCCCATCACCCAGTTCCAAAGTCACTTCCACATTTTCAAGTATCTTTATAGCAATGGCCCACTTCTCTGGTACAAATTTCTGTATTAGTCTGTTCTCACATTGCTATAAATAACTACCTGAGACTGAGTAGTTTATGAAGAAAAGAGGTTAACTAACTCACAGTTCCACAGGCTGAACAGGACGCATGGCTGGGAGGCCTCAGGAAACACAATCATGGCAGAAGGGGAAGGGGAAGCAAACACGTCTTACCATGGTGAAGCAGGAGAGACAGTGCAGGAAGGGGGAAGTGCTACATACTTTCAAACAACTAGATCTCATGAGAACTCACTCACTATCATGAGAATAGCAAGGGGGAAATCTGCCCCTAGATCCAATCACCTCCCACCAGGTCCCTCCCTCAACATTGGGGATTGAAATTCAACATGAGATTTGGGTGGGGACACAGAGCCAAACCATATCAGCTACATATAGATTAAAACAAATGGATGGAGAAAGATACACCATGCTAACATCAACCAAAGTAAGCAGAAAAGCATTAGTAGCTATATTAATTTCAGACAAAGTAGTCTTCAAAGCAAGGAAAGTTATCAGAGATGAAGAGAGGCACTACATAGGATAAAGGGGTCAGTTCTCCAAGTGGACATAACAATCCTTAATATGTATGTACCTAACAACAAAGCATAAAAACACATGAACTGAAAACGGATCCACTACAAGGAGAAATAAATGAATCCATTATTATAGGTGGAGATTTCAACACCCCTCTATCAGAAATGGATCAATCTAGCAGGCAGAAAATTGGGAAAAACATAGTTGAACTCAACAACATTATCACTCAACAACATTATCACTCAACTGAATATAATCAACATCTACAGACATTTCATCCAACAACAGTGAAATACACATTTTTCTCAAGTTCATATGAAACATCCACCAAAATAGACAACATCCTGGATCATAAAACGTACTTCAACAGATTTAAAAGAATAGAAATCACGCAATGTCTGCTCTCAGAAAACAATGGAATTAAACTAAAAATTAACAACACAAAGAACAATCACAAACTACATGGAGATTAAACAAGACACTTCTAAATAACACATGGGTCAAGAAGTCAATCTCAAGAGAAATTTTAAAATATTTATAACAAATTCAAAATGAATACACAACAAAATGTGTGGGATGCAATAAAAGCAGTGTTTACAGAGAAATTTGTAGCATTGAATACAGATATTACAACAGAAAAAGATATCTAAAATCAATAATGTCATCTTTTACTAGGAAACTAGAAAAAGAAGAACATATTAAATCAAAAGTAGTCAGAAGAAAAGCAATGACAGAAATTAGAGCAAAAATCAATGAAGTGAAAAACAGAAAATCAGCAGAGAAAATCTATGAAGCAAAAACTTGGTTCTTTCAAAAGACAGATAAAATTAGTAAGTCTCTAGCCAGGCTAACTAAGAAAAAAGAGAGGACACAAATTATTCATATCAGAAATGAAATAAAAGACATTGTTACAGATTCCATGGACATTAAAAGACAATGAAAAACACTATGAATAACTGTATGCCCACAGATTTGATAACCAGATGAAACAGACTAATTCCTTGAAAGATGCAATCTGCCAAGACTCACAGAAGCAGAAACAGAATAGGCCCATATCTATTAAAGAAATTCAATCAATAATTAATAACCTTCCAATACAGAAAGCATAAGACCAGAGAGGTTCACTAGTGAATTCTATCAAATGCCTAAGGAAGAAATTATAGCAATTCTCTTCAATCTCTTTCAGCAGATAGAAGTAGAGGGAATCCTTGCTAACTCATTCTATAGGCCAGCATCCGCCTAATACCAAAACCAGACAAAAACATTACAAAAAAAGAAAATCACAGGTATTTCTCATCAACATAGACGGAAAATCCTCAACAAAATATTGCTAGATGAAATCCAACAATATATAAAAAAATTATACATCATGACAAGTAGAATTTATCCTGGGTGTGCAAAGCAGTTTTAACATTTGAAAATCATTTGATATAATATATGACATCAACAAGGTAAAGAAGGAAGAAAACGAGGAACAGCTCCAGTCTACAGATCCCAGCATGAGCAATGCAGAAGACAGGTGATTTCTGCATTTCCAACTGAGATACTGGGTTTATCTCACTGGGGAGTGCCAGACAGAGGGTGCAGGACAGTGCATGCAGTGCACCGTGCATGAGCCAAAGCAGGGCGAGGCATCGCCTCACCCAGGAAGCGCAAGGGGTCAGGGAATTCCCTTTCCTAGTCAAAGAAAGGAGTGACAGACAGCACCTGGAAAATCGGGTCACTCCCACCCTAATACTGCGCTTTTCCAATGGGCTTAACAAAAGGCACACCAGGAGATTATATCCCACACCTGGCTCGGAAGGTCCTACGCCCACGGAGCCTTGCTCATTGCTAGCACAGCAGCCTGAGATCAAACTGCAAGGCGACACTGAGGCTGGGGGAGGGGAGCTCACCATTGCCGAGGCTTGAGTAGCTAAACAAAGTGGCCAGGAAGCTCGAACTGGGTGGAGCCCACCGCAGCTCGAGGAGGCCTGCCTGCCTCTGTAGGCTCCACCTCTGGGGGCAGGGCATAGCCAAACAAAAGGCAGCAGTAACCTCTGCAGACTTAAATGTCCCTGTCTGACAGCTTTGAAGAGAGTAGTGGTTCTCCCAGCATGCAGCTTGAGAACTGAGAAGGGGCAGACTGCCTCCTCAAGTGGGTCCCTGACCCCCGAGTAGCCTAACTGGGAGGCAACCCCCAGTAGGGGCAGACTGACACCTCCCACAGCCTGGAACTCCTCTGAGACAAAACTTCCAGAGGAACGATCAGGCAGCAGCATTTGTGGTTTATCAAAATCCGCTGTTCTGCAGCCACCACTGCTGATACTCAGGCAAACAGGGTGTGGAGTGGACCTCCAGCAAACTCCAGCAGACCTGAAGCTGAGGGTCCTGACTGTTAGAAGGAAAACTAACAAACAGAAAGGACATCCACACCAAAAACCCATCTGTACGTCACCATCATCAAAGACCAAAGGTAGATAAAACCACAAAGTTGGGGAAAAAACAGAGCAGAAAAACCTGAAACTCTAAAAATCAGAGTGCCTCTCCTCCTCCAAAGGAACACAGCTCCTCATCAGCAATGGAACAGAGCTGGATGGAGAATGACTTTGATGAGTTGAGAGAGGAAGCCTTCAGAAGATCAAACTGCTCCAAGCTAAAGGAGGAAGTTCAAACCCGTGGCAAAGAAGTTAAAAACCTTGAAAAAAAATTAGACGAATGGCTAACTAGAATAACCAATGCAGAGAAGTCCTTAAAGGAGCTGATGGAGCTGAAAACCACGGCACGAGAACTACGTGACGAATACACAAGCCTCAGTAGCTGATGCTATCAACTGGAAGAAAGGGTATCAGCGATGGAAGACAAAATGAATGAAATGAAGTGAGAAGAGAAGCTTAGAGAAAAAGAATAAAAAGACATGAACAAAGCCTCCAAGAAATATGGGTCTATGTGAAAAGACCAAATCTACATCTGATTGGTGTACATGAAAGTGATGGGGAGAATGGAACCAAGTTGGAAAACACTCTGCAGGATATTATCCAGAACTCCCCCAATCTAGCAAGGCAGGCCAACATTCAAATTCAGGAAATACAGAGAATGTCACAAAGATACTCCTCAAGAAGAATGCCACAAAGATCTAAAATTGACACCCTAACATCATAATTGTCAGATTCACCAAAGTTGAAATGAAGGAAAAAATGTTAAGGGCAGCCAGAGAGAAAGGTTGGGTTACCCACAAAGGGAAGCCCATCAGACTAACAGCTGATCTCTCGGCAGAAACTCTACAAGCCAGAAGAAAGTGGGGGCCAATATTCAACATTCTTAAAGAAAAGAATTTTCAACCCAGAATTTCATATCCAGCCAAACGAAGCTTCATAAGTGAAGGAGAAATAAAATACTTTACAGACAAGCAAATGCTGAGAGATTTTGTCACCACCAGCCTGCCCTAAAAGAGCTCCTGAAGGAAGCACTAAACATGGAAAGGAAAAACCGGTACCAGCCACTGCAAAAATGTGCCAAATTGTAAAGACCATCAAGGCTAGGAAGAAACTGCATCAACTAATGAGTAAAATAACTAGCTAACATCATAATGACAGGATCAAATTCACACATAACAATATTAACCTTAAACGTAAATGGGCTAAATGCTCCAATTAAAAGACACAGACTGGCAAATTGGATAAAGAGTCGAGACCCATCAGTGTGCTGTATTCAGGAAACCCATCTCACATGCAGAGACACACATAGGCTCAAAATAAAGGGATGGAGGAAGATCTACCAAGCAAATGGAAAAAAAAAGGCAGGGGTTGCAATCCTAGTCTTGGATGAAACAGACTTTAAACCAGCAAAGATCAAAAGAGACAAAGAAGGCCATTACATAATGGTAAAGGGATCAATTCAACAAGAAGAGCTAACTATCCTAAATATATATGCACCCAATACAGGAGCACCCATATTCATAAAGCAAGTCCTTGGTGACCTACAAAGAGACTTAAACTCCCACACAATAATAGTAGGAGACTTTCACACCCCACTGTCAACATTAGACAGATCAATGAGACAGAAAGTTAACAAGGATATCCAGGAATTGAACTCAGCTCGGCACCAAGTGGACCTAATAGACATTTACAGAACTCTCCACCCCAAATCAACAGAATATACATTCTTCTCAGCACCACACCACACCTATTCCAAAATTGACCACATAGTTGGAAGTAAAGCACTCTCCAGCAAATGTAAAAGAACAGAAATTATAACAAACTGTCTCTCAGACCACAGTGCAATCAAACTAGAACTCAGGATTAAGAAACTCACTCAAAACTACTCAACTACATGGAAACTGAACAACTTGCTCCTGAATGACTACTGGATACATAACGAAATGAAGGCAGAAATGAAGATGTTCTTTGAAACCAATTAGAACAAAGACACAACATACCAGAATCTCTGGAACACATTCAAAGCAGTGTGTAGAGGGAAATTTATAGCACTAAATGCCCACAAGAGAAAGCAGGAAAGATCTAAAATTGACACACTAACATCACAATTAAATGAACTAGAGAAGCAAGAGTAAACATTCAAAAGCTAGCATAAGGCAAGAAATAACTAAGATCAGAGCAGAACTGAAGGAAATAGAGACAGAAAAAACCCTTCAAAAAAATCAATGAATCCAGGAGCTGGTTTTTTGAAAAGATCAACAAAATTGATAGACCGCTAGCAAGACTAATAAAGAAGAAAAGAGAGAAGAATCAAATAGACACAATAAAAAATGACAGAGGGGATATCACCACTGATCCCACAGAAATACAAACTACCATCAGAGAATACTATAACAGCTCTATGCAAATAAACTAGAAAATCAAGACGAAATGGATAAATTCCTCGACACATACACCCTCCCAAGACTAAACCAGGAAGAAGTTGAATCTCTGAATAGACCAATAACAGGCTCTGAAATTGAGGCAATAATTAATAGCTTACCAACCAAAAAAAGTCCAGGACCAGATGGATTCACAGCCGAATTCTACCAGAGGTACAAGGAGGAGCTGATACCACTCCTTCTGAAACTATTCCAATCAATAGAAAAAGAGGGAACCCTCCCTAACTCATTTTATGAGGCCAGCATCATCCTGATACCAAAGCCTGGCAGAGACACAACAAAAAAAGAGACCAATATCCCTGATGAACATTGATGCAAAAATCCTCAAGAAAATACTGACAAACAGAATCCAGCAGCACATCAAAAAGCTTATCCACCATGATCAAGGGGGCTTCATCCCTGGGATGCAAGGCTGGTTCAACATATGAAAATCAATAAACGTAATCCAGCATATAAACAGAACCAAAGACAAAAACCACATGATTATCTCAATAGATGCAGAAAAGGCCTTTGACAAAATTCAAAAACCTTCATGCTAAAAACTCTCAATGAATTAGGTATTGATGGGAAGTATCTCAAAATAATAAGAGCTATCTATGACAAACCCACAGCCAATATCATCCTGAATGGACAAAAACTGGAAGCATTCCCTTTGAAAACTGGCAGAAGACAGGGATGCCCTCTCTCACCACTCCTGTTCAACATAGTGTTGCAAGTTCTGGTCAGGGCAATCAGGCAGGAGAAGGAAATAAAGTGTATTCAATTAGGAAAAGAGGAAGTCAAATTGTCCCTGTTTGCAGATGACATGATTGTATATCTAGAAAACACCATCGTCTCAGCCCAAAATCTCCTTAAGCTGATAAGCAACTTCAGCAAAGTCTTAGGATACAAAATCAATATACAAAAACCACAAGCATTCTTATACACCAATAACAGACAAACAGAGAGCCAAATCATGAGGGAACTACCATTCACAACTGCTTCAAAGAGAATCAAATACCTAGGAATCCAACTTACAAGGGAAGTGAAGGACCTCTTCAAGGAGAACTACAAACCACTGCTCAAGGAAATAAAAGAGGATACAAACAAATGGAAGAACATTCCATGCTCATGGGTAGGAAGAATCAATATCATGAAAATGGCCATACTGCCCAAGGCAATTTATAGATTCAATGCCATCCCCATCAAGCTACAAATGACTTTCTTCACAGAACTGGAAAAAACTACTTTAAAGTTCACATGGAATGAAAAAAGAGCCCGCACTGCCAAGTCAATCCTAAGCCAAAAGAACAAAGCTGGAGGCATCACGCTACCTGACTTCAAACTATACTACAAAGCTACAATAACCAAAACAGCATGGTACTGGTACCAAAACAGAGATATAGACCAATGGAACAGAACAGAGCCCTCAGAAATAATGCCACATATCTACAACTATCTGATATTTGACAAACCTGACAAAAGCAAGCAATGGGGAAATGATTCCCTATTTAATAAAGGGTGCTGGGAAAACTGGCTAGCCATATGTAGAAAGCTGAAACTGAATCCCTTCCCTACACCTTGTACAAAAATTAATTCAAGATGGATTAAAGACTTACATGTTAGACCTAAAACCATAAAAACCCTAGAAGAAAACCTAGGCAATACCATTCAGAACATAGCCATGGGCAAGAACTTCATGTCTAAAACACCAAAAGCAATGGCAACAAAAGCCAAAATTGACAAATGGGATCTAATTAAACTAAAGAGCTTCTGCACAGCAAAGGAAACTACCATCAGAGTGAACAGGCAATCTACATACTGGGAGAAAATTTTTGAAACCTACTCATCTGGCAAAGGGCTAATATCCGGAATCTACAATGAACTCAGACAAATTTACAAGAAAAAACAAACAACTCCATCAAAAAGTGGGCAAAGAATATGAACAGACACTTCTCAAAAGAAGACATTCATGCAGCCAAAAGACATATGAAAAAATGCTCATCATCACTGGCCATCAGAGAAATGCAAATCAAAACCACAATGAGATACCATCTCACACCAGTTAGAATGGCAATCATTAAAAAATCAGGAAACAACAGGTGCTGGAGAGGATGTGGAGAAATAGGAACACTTTTACACTGTTGGTGGGACTGTAAACTAGTTCAACCCTTGTGGAAGTCAGTGTGGCGATTCCTCAGGGATCTAGAACTAGAAATTCCATTTGACCCAGCCATCCCATTACTTGGTATATACCCAAAGGACTATAAATCATGCTGCTATAAAGACACGTGCACATGTATGTTTATTGCAGCATTATTCACATTAGGAAAGACTTGGAACCAATCCAAATGTCCAACAATGATAGACTGAATTAAGAAAATGTGGCACATATACACCATGGAATACTATGCAGCCATAAAAAATGATGAGTTCATGTCCTTTGTAGGGACGTGGATGAAGCTGGAAACCATCATTCTCAGCAAACTATCGCAAGGACAAAAAACCAAACACCGCATGTTCTCACTCATAGGTGGGAATTGAACAATGAGAACACATGGACACAGGAAGGGGAACATCACACACTGGGGAGTGTTGTGGGTGGGGGGAGTGGGGAGGGATAGCATTAGGAGATATACCTAATGCTAAATGATGAGTTAACGGGTGCAGCACAGCAACATGGCACATGTATACATATGTAACAAACCTGAACTTTGTGCGCATGTACCCTAAAACTTAAAGTATAATAATATAAAATAAAATAAATTTAAAAAAAGGAGGAAAAAACATGATTATATCAATAGATGCAAATAAAGAATTTGACATATCCAACACCCCTTCATGATTTAAAAAAAAACTCAATAAACTAGGAATAGAGGAAATTTCTCAACTTGATAAAGAATATCTGCATAAAACCAACTGCTAAAATCCTACTTAATGGTGAGGAACTGTAAGCTTTCCCAATAAGATCAAGAACAAGCCAAGCATGTCTCCCCTTACCATTCCTTTCAGCATTGTACTGGAAGTCTTAACTAATGCAATCAGAGAAGAAAAGGAAATAAGATGTTTACTGATGGAGAAGGAAGAAATAAAACTTTCACAGACGATATGATTCTCTGTAAAGAAAATCTGATAGAATTGACAAACATCTGGAACTAATGGGTAATTATAGCAAGGTTGCAAGATACAAGGTTAATATACAAAAGTCCATTTTTTTTGTATATACCAGCAATTAACAAGTAAAATTTGAAATTAAAAGCACAATGGCATTTATATTAATAGTGCAAAAAGTGAAATACTTAGGTATAAATCTAACAAAGCATATGCAAGACCTATATGAGGAAAACCACAGAAATCAAAGAACTAAATAAATGGAAAGATGTTCCATACTCATACATAGGAAGACTCAATATTGTCAAGATGTCAATTTTTCTCAGCTTGGTCTATATATTCAATGCAATGCCTATCAAAATCCCAATAAATTGTTTTGTGAATATCAACAGATCTAAAGTTTATATATAGAAGCAAAAGATCCAGAATTTCCAACACAATATTAAAGGAGAAGAACAAAGTTAGAGGACTGATGCTGTACACTTCAAAAGTTATGATAAAGCTGTAGTAATCAAGACAGTTTGGCATTGGAGAAAGGATAGACAAATAGATCAATGAAACAGAATAGGGAGCCCGGAAATAGGCTCACATAAAAATAGTCAACTGATCTTTGACCAAGGAACAAGGGAAATATGATAAGAAAAGATGATGCCAGGCACAGTGGCTCATGCCTATAATCCCAACATTTTGGGAGGCTAGAGTAGAAGGATCACTTAAGCCCAGGAGTTTGAGACTAGGCTGGGTAACACAGGGAAAACTCCTCTCTACAAAAAATTAGCCAGGTGTGGTGGTGTGCACCTGTGGTCCCAGCTACTTAGGAGGCTGAGATGGGAGGATCGCTTGAGCCTGGGAGGTCAAGGCTGCAGTGAGTTATGACTGTGCCACTGCACTCCAGCCTGGGCAACAGAGTGAGACCCTGCCTCAAAAATAAAATAAAATAAATTAATTAAATAAAAGATAATATTTTTAACAAATAGTGTTGGAGCAACTGGACATCTACATGCAAAAAATAATGAACCTAGGCACAGATTTTAGACTCTTCACAAAAATTTACCCAAAATGGATCACAGACCTAACTGTATAACTATATGTAAAAACTATAAAACTCCTGAAAGATAGCATAGGAAAAAATCAAGATGACCTTAGGTTTGGCAGTGACATGTTAGATATGATATCAAAGTCATGATTCATGTTAGAAATAATTGATAAGTTAGACTTCCCTGAAATCACAAACTTCTGTTCTTTGAAAGACACTGTCAAGAGAATGAAAAGACAAGTCATAAACGGGGAGAAATATTTGCAAAAGACATATCTAATAAATAACTCTTATCCACAATGTACAGAAACTCTGAAATCTCAGCAATAAGAAAACAAACAACCAGACTAAAAAATGGGTCAAAGACCTTAATAGGCACCTCACCAAAGAAGATATATGTAGATGGCAAATAGACATATGCAAAGATATCACACATCATGTGTCATCAGGGAATTGCCAACTAAAACAACAATGAGATGCCACTACTAGATGTGCAGTAGTGTCTAGCAGGTGTAGACACCACCATACCTACCAGAATGGCTAAAATCCAGAACACCAACAATAGCAAATGCTGGCAAGGATATGGAGCAACAGGAATTCTTATTCATTGCTGGTGGAAATACAAAATGGTATAGTCACTTTGGAATTCAGTTTGGCACCCAAAACTAAATATACTCTTATCATATGAGCCAGTAATTATGCTGCTTGGTATTAACCCAGAGAAGTTGAAAACTTATGTCCACACAAAAACCTGAACACAGATGCTTACAACAGCTTTATTCATAATTTCTAAAACTTAGAAGCATCCAGGATGTCCTTCTGTAGGCGAATGAATACATAAACTCTAGTACATCTGGGCAATGGACTATCACTCAGCACTGAAAAGAAATGAGCTATCAAGCCATGAAAAGACATGGGGAAAACTTAAATGCATGTTATTAAGGGAAAGAAGCCAATCTGAAAAGGCTACGTACCATAGGATTCCAACTATATGATGTTCTGGAAAAGGCAAAGCAATGGACCCAGTAAAAAGATCAGGGGAGGGAGGAATGAATAGGCACAGCACAGAAACTTGTTAGGACAGTGAAACCACACTGTGTGATATATTATAGTGGATACATCTCATTATACATTTGTAAAAATTCACAGAATATGTAAGGTTCACCAAGAGTGAACCTTAATGAAAACTCTGGACTTGGGGTGAGAATGATGTATCAATGTAGGTTCACCAGTTTTTCCAAAGTACCACTCTGGTGGGAGTGTTGATAATGGGGGAGACTGTGCATGTGTGAGGGTAGGGGGTATATTGGATATCTCTGTACTTTCCTCTCAATTTTACTGTGACCCTAAAACTGCTCCAAAAAAATAGCCTTGAAAAAAGACACTTGTCATTGGATTTAGAACCCACCTGGATAATCCAGGATAATCTCATCTCAAAATCCTGAATTTAATCACATCTGCAAAGACTCTTTTTCCAAAAGTAATAACATTTGTATGTTCTAGAGATTTAACACATATCCCTCTGGGGAGCCTTTTTTTGTCCTAGCACAGACACTTGAGGAGTTTTATGGAGCACACCTCAAAATTGCCCACTTGAGGGAAGGAACAGGCAAGAGTTAATCCACCAGTTCCCAAGCCCCATTGTTCAATGCTTGCCACAAGGGTGTTTCCCACCTTGAGCTCCCAGGTTGGTATGCATGTGTGAATGCCTGTGGGACCCAGCAGGCATCCACACAGTGGCATCAGAAATCCTAAGTGAAAGTCGGCAGTGCAGCTGAGAGGTGGTACTGTCAACTTACCTCCCTGAAGCTGGTAGCTGCAGCAAAGCTTGGCTGGCATAAGAGGAAGACTGAAGCACAGGCAACAACAGAAAAAATAGAAACATTTGCCTTAGCCCATTCTCGCATTGGTATAAGGAACTACCTGAGACTGGGTAATTTATGAAGACAAGAGGTTTAATTGACTCACATTTCTGCAGGCTGTACAGGAAGCATGGTTGGGGAGGCCTCAGGAAACTTACCATCTTGGGAGAAGGCAAAGGGGAAGCAGGCACATATTCACACGGTGAAGCAGGAGATAGCAAGCTAAGGGGGAAGTGCCACATACTTTTAAACAACCAGATCTTAGGAGAACTCTATCACAAGACAGCGCTAGGGTGCTAATGGTGCTAAACCATTACAAACCACCCCCATGATCCAATCACCTCCCACCAGGCCCCACCTCCAACACTGGGGATTACAATTCAACATGAAATTTGGGTGGGGACACAGAGCCAAACAATACCAACATTAGAGTACATCAAAATGTAAAACCTCTGTTCATCAAGGGACACAATCAACAGATGAAGAGACATCCTACAGAATGAAAAAATATATTTTCAAATCACATATCTGATAAGTGGTTAATATCCAGAATACTATATAAAGAATATGATTAGTTTGCTAAGGTTGCCATGATAAAGAACCACAGTGACTTAAATAACAGAAATGTATTTTCTCCCAATGCTGGAGGCTAGAAGTCTGAGATTAAGGTGCTGGCAGGATTGATTTCATTAGAGGTCTCTCTCCTTGCCTCATCGATGGCCACCTTCTCCCTAGATCTTCACATAGTCTTCCTTCTGTGTCAGTCTATGTGCTAGTATCTTCTTCTTATAAAGACACCAGTGCCCACCGTAATGGCCTCGTTTTAATTTAATTACCTCTTTAAACTTCCTATCTACAAATGTAGTCACATACTGAGGTACGGGGGGTCAGGACTTCAACAT
Organism: Pongo abelii; assembly: GCF_028885655.2. Taxonomy (NCBI): domain Eukaryota; kingdom Metazoa; phylum Chordata; class Mammalia; order Primates; family Hominidae; genus Pongo; species Pongo abelii. The sequence goes on along the minus strand of NC_071996.2, from coordinate 36,303,593 downwards.
ATGAATTTGGGGGAAACACAATTTAACCCATAACAGAAGTCCTGCAACTCACCACCAACAAAGCACACAAACACAGAGATAGGCACACATGTACACACACCCATGAATAAAAAATGGGCAAAGGAATTGAATAGACATTTCTCCAAAAAAACCTATACAAATGGCCAAGAAACACGTGAAAAGATGCTCAACCTCACTAATCGTCAGGGAAATGCAAGTTCAAATCACAATAAAATATCACCTCACAACCACTAGTAGAACTACTATTAAAAAAAAAAAAAAAAAAACAAACCCAGAAAATAACCAAGTATCGTCAAGGATGTGGAGAAATTGGAACACTTGTGCATTTTTGTGGGGAATGTAAAATGGTACAGCTGCTATGGAAAATGGTATGGCAGTTCCTCAAAAAATGAAAAATAGAATTATGATATTATTCAGCAATTCCACTTCTGGGCATAGACCCAAAAGAATTGAAAGCAAGGACAAAAAGAGATATTTGGCTGGGAGTGGTGGCTCATACTTGTAATCCCAGCACTTTGGGAGGCCGAGATGGGCAGATCACGAGGTCAGGAGATCGAGACCATCCTGGCTAACAGGGTGAAACCCCATCTCCACTAAAAATACAAAAAATTAGCCAGATTTGGTGGCGGGTGCCTGTAGTCCCAGCTACTTGGGAGGCTGAGGCAGGAGAATGGCGTGAATCCGGGAGGCGGAGCTTGCAGTGAGCTGAGATTGCACCACTGCACTCCAGCCTGGGCAACAGGGCGAGACTCCATCTCAGAAAAAAAAAGGGATATTTGTACACCCATGTTCATAGCAGCATTCTTTACAATATCCAAAAAGTGAAAGCAATTCAAGTACCACTGATGGATGAATAGATAAAATGTGATATAGACATACAATGGAATGTCATTCAGCCTTAAAAGGAAGGAAATTCTGACCATGGTACAACATGGATGAAACTTGAGGACATGACACTAAGTGAAAGAAGCCAGTCACAGAAAAACTAATACAATACTGTATGATTCCACTCATATGAGGTAGCTGGGGTAGGCAAATTCATAGAGACAGAAAATAGAGTAGTGGTTGATGGGGGTTGGGAGTAAGGAGAATGAGGAGTTGGTGTTTAGTAGAGCTATCGTAATTGTCTTTCAGTTTGAGAAGATGAAAAAAGTTCTGGAGATAGATAGTGGTGGTGGTTGCACAACAAGATACTAATACCACTGAACTATATACTGAAAAATGATTCAGAAGGTAAATTTCACATTATGTGTATGCTGCCATAATTTTTAAAAATTAACCAATTTTTAAAGTTAACTGAATAAATATGAGGCATATTAACAACAACAACAATAAAAAAAGAAAAGTTTAAATATTTAAAGAGTTTTCTTCTAATATGAGTGACTATGGCCCAGGAACAGTCTTAAGAGGTTCTGAGAAGGCGTCCCCGAGGCGACCGGGTTACAGCTTGGTTTTATACATTTTAGGGAGACAGAAATTACAGGAAAGACATAAATCAATACACATAAGGTATATATTGGTTCAGCCTGAAAGGGCAGGACATCCCAAAGGAGGCAGAGCAGGAGAGGTGGATTCAAAGATTTTCTGTTTGGCAATTGGTTGAAAGGCAGCTTTGCAGGACCATTTAAAAATATGTCAAAGAAATATATTTTGGGGTAAAATATTTCGATTTTCTTCAAGATATCCTATCTGTCATGTGATGCTATACCAGAGTCAGGTTGAAATTTGGGATCCTATTGTGATAAAGAGTCTGTTTTGTCAGTCCTATGACCTCATATTTTAACGTTAATGCTGGTCAGTTGTGCCTAAGCTCCAAAAGGGAAGGGATATAACAAGGCTTGTGCAACCTCCCTTCCCATCGTAGCTGGGAATTTAGTTTTTCAGGCTTCTCTTGGCCCAAAGGGGGTCCATTTAGTTGGTTTGGCTTAGCATTTTGTTTTTGGTTTATAGGCAGGACCCAAAATGGTGTGTGATACCATTTTAATAACCTATATTATGTCCTTCCCTTCTATTACTTTATACTAACAAAATCATATAAAGACCATATGATGCTTGAGGCCAGGAGTTCAAGACCAGACTGGGCAACATAGAGAGACCCCATCTCTACTAAAAATGAAAAAAATAGCTGGGCATGTTGCTACATGCTTATAGTCCAAGGTACTCAGGAGGCTGAGGCCAGAGGAACACCTGAATCCAAGAGTTTGAGGCTGCAGTGAGCTATGATTGTAACCAGTGCATTCCAGCCTGGGCAACAGAGCAAGACCCTGTCTCTAAAAAAAAAAAAAAAAAAAAAAAAAAGGTATGAAACAATCCCTTACACATACACATATATTAAAATATATTAAAATATATTGTTGTATAAAAGGGAATTACATTTCTAAGCATTTCTATGTCTTTATTTTGCAACCCAAATCCCTCCAAGTAATCTGAAATAAATCTAATTCATTCTTTGCAATGTCTGCATTTTATTCCACAGTACGGATATAACACCATTTATTCATACAATATCTTCTCTTGGTTGAAAATCAGTTTATTTCCAGTCTTTAAATACTAAAACTGAACACACATTATTATGCATATTTCTGATGGCTTTGTGTTAAACTCTGTAGAGAGAGGAGCTCAAGGCTGAAAATCATAATGATTTTGTGAGTCCAGATTCAAGTAGTGATGCTTTGGGCCTTGATGATAAGATGCAAGAACTCACCATAAAATACCATGCCTCCTTGTCCTCTGAGGCCACAGGCAGCTAAAGGTTGAAGGGATGCTATGCCACACAGACGGCATTATCTCAGAAGGCACCAGCAGCAGAAGCAGGATGTGAGCAGACATGTCCCTGAGCACAGATAAGGCCCCTCTGGAGACTCCCAGAAATCACTGGGGGAGATTCTGCCCAGGCTTGGAGTCTCCACAATTGTTCCACCATGATTTGTGCCATCAGGTTGTTGCAGCTTGGGGACATCTGGGCTGAACAGGGAAGCTTCCCATGTTCAAGGTAATGATAATGCATAATGATGATGCACATCTTTGCTCTGATGAATTCAAGGGATTCATTACTACAAAAATCATCATGGGGTTCTACATTTTGAAGGGCAAGCTACAGAATTGCATAAGCAGCTTTATTTCTCTTCAACATTAAGAGTAAAATAAATCTGGCAGGAGAGGACACTGGGGATATAAATGGCAAGTGTCAGAATGATAAAAGATTCCATAAAGCATGTGGTATGAATAAGAGGGAGAGCAAAGAATTTGGAAACTTTATTCATTTCCCCTCCCTCTCGCTGAATCTTAATTCTCCACTTTATTACCAGTCATTTAACATTAAATTCCCTATGAGGGACTTCCAATGAAGGAACTCTGTCCATATAATCCTGCCCAGGGACCCACTCCACCCAAGTACATCAATTGTCTGGGTTTATTCTTAAGCTCACAATATAGTTAAACGGCCAGAAGAAGAATGGTTAAGTGTTCATTCTGAGAACTCTGTCTGCATTATTGCTAAATCAGTTGCATAATAATTTCCACCAATCTGTATGCTGTTTCACCTGATTCTACTCATGCATTCACACATAATTGCAATATTTTAGATATCTTTAAAACTCAGAGGAAGGAGAAAAAGACAGGGCAGAGTGAAAGAGAAAAATAACTAATGCTGAGATGGCCACAGATTTTCCTTCCCCACCATCTGCTCTGCTGTTTTCGCTGCATCCTTTCAATGTGAAGTTTGCATACATCCCCAGAGCTCTGTGAAGTTTGCACATAAAGTTCAATCTCCCCTGCCAAGCTGTCAAGCCAAACCCCAACCTCCCCCTCAAATTTGATTTCCTGTTGCCCCCTACTACTAACTCTCCTTGGCCTCTCCCCTAAATCTCCTTGAGTTTCCTTGAGTCTAAGTTTCATACTTGCTGTCCCCCACCGATGTTGTCTTCTCTCTTCTAATCAAGCCTCTTCTTCCTTCCAGATCCAGCTCAAGCCCAAGAACGTAAACTGCCCATAGGGAGAGACTTTTTTGTCTATTCTGTTCACTGTTATATCCCCACAATTACTGAAACATGGTGGCTGCTAAATAAATATTTGCTATATGAATGAAAAGTTAAGCCTACTCCTGACTCTTAGCCCATTTTACCACCTGCCAACTATGGTGATATCTGTAGCTCTTATCACCTGCACTTGCATCTTTCCTTATTCACTGCCTAATCTGATCAGGCAACTGTGCCCATTTTTTTCATCTCATCTCCAGTAGACTGAAGCATCCTCTAGGATAAGGATCTCTTCCAATTCACTTTCTTCGAGCCACCATCCACATCCACATCATTCAGTTATGCTGTCAACTGAGTACTTTAATTTTAAATTCTTCAGCATCAACAATGTGATAAATCTGTTTGTCAGTTTTCATCCTCTTCCACCCCCAAGTACAGGGGATAGTTCATTTGAAATCTCTAATCAAGCATCCACACACCACCAGCATTCAGCCAACATTATATTCAATCAACTAACTCCCAAGAGCTTAAGGGATGCTAGAAATTATTTTTCATCACTGAAATGCATATTGATCAAGGTATGTGGATTGCCTACAAATATTGTTCAAGCACTTCTGCCATTGCTTGAGCAAATCATCAGCATCTTTCTCTTAGAAAACTACAACAGCTTCCTAACTCGTTTCCCTGACCCCTCTTTCTTGTGCAGTCTTGCCACACCTCCAAGTTCAACCTAGTCTTCACTATGCAAAGTGATATTTATAAACATAAAGCTGATCGTTCATATGCTCTCTTAAAGCTCTTCAGTGGCTTCTGTGCAATGCACAGCAACTGAAGAGTTCAAGGCCACCGAGGATTCATCCCTTGCATATCTCTCTAGCCGTATCTTTCAACATCTACCACCTTCACTCCCCATCCCCTCACCACACACACACACACACACACACATATACATACACACACCATCATTTTACTGCATGTGCACTTAGTTCACACTGTCATGTAAACCAAATCTGGGTTTGCCACTTTATCTGCATTTGTGAATGAGAAATGGTGACTTGTGTCTAAGCCTCTATGAGTCCAGGCCCCTCATCTATGAAGAAAAATAATTCTCTCATTGCTAATTTTCTCAGCAGAGATTTCAGTGTATCCATTGGGGGTTACAAAACTTTCATTTCTTTTTATAACTTTTATTATAGGTTAAGAGGTAAATGTGCAGGTTTGTTATATAGGTAAATTGCATGTCATGGGGGTTTGATGTACAGATTATTTCATCACCGGGCTCATAAGCACAGTATCCGACACACAGTTTCCTGCTCCTCTCCCTACTCCCACCCTCCATCCTCAAGTAGGCCCCACTGTCTGTTGTTCCCTTCTTTGTGTCCATGTGTTCTCAATATTTAGCTCCCATCTCTCAGTGAGAACATGCCGTATTTGACTCTCTGTTCCTGCATTAGTTTGCTTAGGATTATATCCTCCATCTCCATCCATGTTGCTGCAAAGGACATGATCTCGTTCTTTTTTATGGCTATGTAGTATTTCATGATGTATATGTACCACATTTTCTTTATCCAATTCACTGTTGATGGACACGTAGCTTGATTCCATGTCTTCGTTGTTGTGAATAGTGCTGCAACAAACATAACAGGTGTATGTGTCTTTATGGTAAAACAATTTATATTTTGAGAGGTATACAACCAATATTGGGATTGCTGGGTTGAATGGTACTTCTGTTGTAAGTTGTTTGAGAAATTGCCACACTACTTTCCAAAATACTTCCATTTCTTAAAAGTTGGAAAATAAGATGACTAGAAAAAAAGAATTGTTGAGCAGAGGGAAAAGCTAAGCACTGACTCTATGTATCTTTGCTTTGTTATAAGTCTTTTCAGTCTTGGGATACAGAATAATATACAAGTCAGAAGATGAGCTCTGAACCATGTCATCCAGAGCCACATCCTGCCTCCATCACATATTCTAGTGACTCTTTGAGCAAGTTATTTAATTCCTCAGGGACTCAATTTCTGGATTTGTTAAATAATGACAATAACAGCACTTATTTGGATTTTTACGAGAGTTAAATAAATTAATACTTGTAAAATACTTAGCATAATGCCTGGCATGAAGTGAGGACTCAGTAAAGGTTTCATTATTATACTGCAATTTGTAAATCAAAGGTCACCATATTGATACCTTGATGGTATTATCATGGGAGAGGGTGATGGAGTGTGGTTGAATGAGCATTGTCCCAGAGACCTAGTTTCTAGTCTCCGCTCTGCCACTCACTAACTGTGTGGCATTTGTTGAGTCTCATCCTAATGGTAGTACTTGATTTTCCCAATAAGAGTGTTGAATGAAGCAAAGTTATTCAAATTTTAGCAATAAAACCCTCTTTCTAATGATATATATACATATATGTGATTATACATATTTTTACATGTATATGTGTGTGTGTAAATGTGTGTGTATATATATACATATATATGTGTATACATATATGTATGCGTGTGTGTGTGTATATATATATATAAAACTTTGCATAGTGAAGATTGGGTTGGACTTGGAGGTGGGGCAAGATCACACAAGAAGGGGTGGGGGTGGTCAGGGAAATGAGTTAGGAAGCTGTTGCAGTTTTCCAAGAGAGAGATGCTGATGTGCCTGAATAATATTTTTATTTTTAATTATTTTTTATTTTTATTTATTTTTTATTTTATTTTATTTTGTAAGTTCCAGGATACATGTGAAGGATGTGCAGGTTTGTTACATAGGTAAGCATGTGCCATGGTGGTTTGCTGCACCTATCAACCCACCACCTAGGTATTAAGCCCAGCATGCATTAGCTCTTTTTCCTAATGCACTTACCCCTCATCCTCCCCTGACAGGCCCCAGTGTGTGCTGTTCCTCTCCCTGTGTCCATGTGTTCCCACTGAACAATATTTTTAGGCAATCCACATACCTTGATCATTATATATAATATATATAATGGCAATCCACATACCTTGATAACTGTATATAATATATTTCATAAAATACATATTTTTATACATGTAAAACATATAATTATATAAATTATATTAAATATATATTATAAATTATATATGAATAAACATATATTACACATAATTATGTATAATATGAATATATAATATATAATTATATAAATTATACTATATATATTTATACATAAATCAATACATATTATATATAATTTATATAATTATATATAATATATATTATGCAGGGGTGGAGCCAAGATGGCCGAATAGGAACAGCTCCAGTTTACAGCTCCCAGCATGAGCGACGCAGAAGACAGGTGATTTCTGCATTTCCAACTGAGGTACTGGGTTCATCTCACTGGGGACTGTTGGACAGAGGGTGCAGGACAGTGGGTACAGTGCACCGAGCGTGAGCCAAAGTGAGGCGAGGCATAGCCTCACCCAGGAAGTGCAAGGGGTCAGGGAATTCCCTTTCCTAGTCAAAGAAAGGGGTGACAGATGGCACCTGGAAAATTGGGTCACTCCCACCCTAATACGGTGATTTTCCAATGGTCTTAGCAAACGGCACACCAAGAGATTATATCCTGCACCTGGCTCAGAGGGTCCTACACCCATGGAGCCTGCCTCATTGCTAGCATAGCAGTCTGAAATCAAATTGCAAGGCAGCAGCAAGGCTGGGGGAGGGGTCCCTGCCATTGCCCAGGCTTCAGTAGGTAAACAAAGCTGCTGGGAAGCTCCAACTGGGTGGAGCCCACCACAGCTCAAGGACGCCTGCCTGCCTCTGTAGACTCCACCTCTGGGGGCAGGGCATAGCCAAACAAAAGGCAGCAGAAATCTCTGCAGACTTAAATGTCCCTGTCTGACAGCTTTGAAGAGAGTAGTGGTTCTCCCAGCACACAGCTGGAGATCTGAGAATGGACAGATTGCCTCTGCAAGTGGGTGCCTGACCCCCCAGTAGCCTAACTGGGAGGCACGCCCCAGTAGGGGCAAACTGACACTTCACACGGCCAGGTACTCCTCTGACACAAAACTTCCAGAGGAATGATCAGGCAGCAACATTTGCTATTCACCAATATCCGCTGTTCTGCAGCCTCCGCTGCTGATACCCAGGCAAACAGGGTCTGGAGTGGACTTCCAGCAAACTCCAACAGACCTGCAGCTGAGGCTCCTGTCTGTTAGAATGAAAACTAACAAACAGAAAGGACATCCACACCAAAAACCCATCTGTACATCACCATCATCAAAGACCAAAGGTAGATAAAACCACAAAGATGGGGAAAAAACAGAGCAGAAAAACCTGAAACTTTAAAAATCAGAGCTCCTTTCCTCCTCCAAAAGAACGCAGCTCCTCACCAGCAATGGAACGAAGCTGGACAGAGAATGACTTTCACGAGTTGAGAGAAGAATGCTTCAGAAGATCAAAATACTCCAAGCTAAAGGAGGAAGTTTGAACCCATGGCAAAGAAGTTAAAAACCTTGAAAAAAAATTAGACGAATGGCTAACTAGAATAACCAATGCAGAGAAGTCCTTAAAGGACCTGATGGAGCTGAAAACCATGGCACGAGAACTATGTGACATAAATGCACAAGCCTCAGTAGCCAATTAGATCAACTGGAAGAAAGGGTATCAGTGATGGAAGATGAAATGAATGAAATGAAGTGAGAAGGGAAGTTTAGAGAAAAAAGAATAAAAAGAAATGAACAAAGCCTCCAAGAAATATGGGACTATGTGCAAGGACCAAATCTACATCTGACTGGTGTACATGAAAGTGACAGGGAGAATGGAACCAAGTTGGAAAACACTCCACAGGATATTATCCAGGAGAACTTCCCCAACTCAACAAGGCAGGCCAACATTCAAATTCAGGAAATACAGAGAATGCCACAAAGATACTCCTCGAGAAGAGCAACTCCAAGACACATAATTGTCAGATTCACCAAAGTTGAAATGAAGGAAAAAATGTTAAGGGCAGCCAGAGAGAAAGGTCGGGTTGCCCAAAAAGGGAAGCCCATCAGACTAACAGTGGAACTCTCGGCAGAAACTCTACAAGCCAGGAGAGAGTGGGGGCCAATATTCAACATTCTTAAAGAAAAGAATTTTCAACCCAGAATTTCATATCCAGCCAAACTAAGCTTCATAAGTGAAGGAGAAATAAAATGCTTTACAGACAAGCAAATGCTGAGAGATTTTGTCACTACCAGCCTGCCCTAAAAGAGCTCCTGAAGAAAGCACTAAACATGGAAAGGAACAACCGGTACCAGCCACTGCAAAATCATGCCAAATTGTAAAGACCATCAAGGCTAGGAGGAAACTGCATCAACTAACAAGCAAAATAACCAACTAACATCATAATGACAGGATCAAATTCACACATAACAATATTAACTTTAAATGTAAATGGACTAAATGTTCCAATTAAAAGACACAGACTGGCAAATCGGATAAAGAGTCAAGACCCATCAGTGCGCTGTATTCAGGAAACCCATCTCATGTGCAGAGACACACATAGGCTCAAAATAAAAGGATGGAGGAAGATCTACCAAGCAAATGGAAAACAAAAAAAGGCAGTGGTTGCAATCCTAGTCTCTGATAAAACAGACTTTAAACCAGCAAAGATCAAAAGAGACAAAGAAGGCCATTACATAATGGTAAAGGGATCAATCCAACAAGAAGAGCTAACTATCCTAAATATATATGCACCCAATACAGGAGCACCCAGATTCATAAAGCAAGTCCTTACAGACCTATAAAGAGACTTAGACTCCCACACAATAATAATGGGAGACGTTAACACCCCACTGTCAACATTAGACAGATCAACGAGACAGAAAGTTAACAAGGATATCCAGGAATTGAACTCACCACAGCACCAAGCAGACCTAATAGACATCTACAGAACTCTCCATCCCAAATCAACAGAATATACATGGCTTTCAACACCACACCACACTTATTCCAAAATTGACCACAGTTGGAAGTAAAGCTCTCCTCAGCAAATGTAAAACAACAGAAATTATAACAAACTGTCCCTCATACCACAGTGCAATCAAACTAGAACTCAGGATTAAGAAACTCACTCAAAACCGTTCAACTACATGGAAACTGAACAACCTGCTCCTGAATGACTACTGGGTAAATAACGAAATGAGGACAGAAATAAAGATATTCTTTGAAACCAATGAGAACCAAGACACAACATACCAATATCTCTGGGACACATTCAAAGCAGTGTGTAGAGGGAAATTTATAGCACTAAATGCCCACAAAAGAAAGCAGGAAAGATCCAAAATTGACACCCTAACATCACAATTAAAAGAAATAGAGAAGCAAAAGTGAACACATTCAAAAGCTAGCAGAAGGCAAGAAATAACTAAAATCAGAGCAAAACTGAAGGAAATAGAGACACAAAAAACCCTTCAAAAAATCAATGAATCCAGGAGCTGGTTTTTTGAATGGCTCAACAAAATTGATAGACCACTAGCAAGACTAATAAAGAAGAAAAGAGAGAAGAATCAAATAGATGCAATAAAAAATGATAAAGGGGATATCACCACCAATCCCACAGAAATACAAACTACCATGAGAGAATACTACAAACACCTCTACGCAAATAAACTAGAAAATCTAGAAGAAATGGATAAATTCCTCGACACATACACCCTCCCAAGACTAAACCAGGAAGAAGTTGAATCTCTAAATAGACCAATAACAGGCTCTGAAATTGTGGCAATAATCAATAGCTTACCAACCAAAAAGAGTCCAGGACCAGATGGATTCACAGCTGAATTCTACCAGAGGTACAAGGAGGAGCTGGTACCATTCCTTCTGAAACTATTCCAATCAATAGAAAAAGAGGGAAACCTTCCTAACTCATTTTATGAGGCCAGCATCATCCTGATACCAAAGCTGGGCAGAGACACAACAAAAAAAGAGAATTTTAGACCAATATCCCTGATGAACATTGATGCAAAAATCCTCAAAAAAATACTGACAAACAGAATCCAGCAGCACATCAAAAAGCTTATCCACCATGATCAAGTGGGCTTCATCCCTGGGATGCAAGGCTGGTTCAACATACGAAAATCAATAAATGTAATCCAGCATATAAACAGAACCAAAGACAAAAAAACCACATGATTATCTCAATAGATGCAGAAAAGGCCTTTGACAAGATTCAACAACGCTTCATGCTAAAAACTCTCAATAAATTAGGTATTGATGGGAAGTATCTCAAAATAACAAGAGCTATCTATGACAAACCCACAGCCAATATCATACTGAATGGACAAAAACTGGAAGCATTCCCTTTGAAAACTGGCACAAGACAGGGATGCCCTCTCTCACCACTCCTGTTCAACATAGTGTTGGAAGTTCTGGCCAGGGCAACAAGGCAGGAGAAGGAAATAAAGTGTATTCAATTAGGAAAAGAGGAAGTCAAATTGTCAAATTGTCCCTGTTTGCAGATGACATGATTGTATATCTAGAAAACACCATCATCTCAGCCCAAAATCTCCTTAAGCTGATAAGCAACTTCAGCAAAGTCTCAGGATACAAAATCAATGTGCAAAAATCACAAGCATTCTTATACACCAATAACAGACAAACAGAGAGCCAAATCATGAGTGAACTCCCATTCGCAACTGCTTCAAAGAGAATCAAATACCTAGGAATCCAACTTACAAGGGAAGTGAAGGACCTCTTCAAGGAGAACTACAAACCACTGCTCAATGAAATAAAAGAGGATGTAAACAAATGGAAGAACATTCCATGCTCATGGATAAGAAGAATCAATATCATGAAAATGGCCATACTGCCCAAGGTAATTTATAGATTCAATGCCATCCCCATCAAGCTACCAATGACTTTCTTCACAGAATTGGAAAAAACTACTTGAAAGTTCATATGGAACCAAAAAAGAGCCTGCATCGCCAAGCCAATCCTAAGCCAAAAAAACAAAGCTGGAGGCATCACGCTACCTGACTTTAAACTGCACTACAAGGCTACAGTAACCAAGACAGCATGGTACTGGTACCAAAACAGAGATACAGACCAATGGAACAGAACAGAGCCCTCAGAAATAATGCCACATATCTACAACTATCTGATCTTTGACAAACCTGACAAAAACAAGCAATGGGGAAAGGACTCCCTATTTAATAAATGGTGCTGGTAAAACTGGCTAGCCATATGTAGAAAGCTGAAACTGGATCCCTTCCTTACACCTTATACATAAATTAATTCAAGATGGATTAAAGACTTAAATGTTAGACCTAAAACCATAAAAACCCTAGAAGAAAACCTAAGCAATACCATTCAGGACATAGGCATGGGCAAGGACTTCATGTCTGAAACACCAAAAGCAATGGCAACAGAAGCCAAAATTGACAAATGGGATCTAATTAAACTAAAGAGCTTCTGCACAGCAGAAGAAACTACCATCAGAGTGAACAGGCAACCTACAGAATGGGAGAAAATTTTTGCAAGCTACTCATCCAACAAAGGGCTAATATCCAGAATCTACAAAGAACTGAAACAAATTTACAAGAAAAAAACAACCCCATCAACAAGTGGGTGCAGGATATGAACAGGCACTTCTTTTTTTTATTTTTTTAAATTTTATTATTATTATACTTTAAGTTTTAGGGTACATGTGCACAGTGTGCAGGTTAGTTACATATGTATACATGTGCCATGCTGGTGTGCTGCACCCATTAACTCGTCATTTAGCATTAGGTATATCTCCTAATGCTATCCCTCCCCCCTCCCCCCACCCCACAACAGTCCCCAGAGTATGATGTTCCCCTTCCTGTGTCCATGTGTTCTCATTGTTCAATTCCCACCTATGAGCGAGAACATGCGGTGTTTGGTTTTTTGTCCTTGTGATAGTTTACTGAGAATGATGATTTCCAATTTCATCCATGTCCCCACAAAGGACATGAACTCATCATTTTTTATGGCTGCATAGTATTCCATGGTGTATATGTGCCACATTTTCTTAATCCAGTCTATCATTGTTGGACATTTGGGTTGGTTCCAAGTCTTTGCTATTGTGAATAGTGCCGCAATAAACATACGTGTGCATGTGTCTTTATAGCAGCATGATTTATAGCCCTTTGGGTATATACCCAGTAATGGGATGGCTGGGTCAAATGGTATTTCCAGTTCTAGATCCCTGAGGAATCGCCACACTGACTTCCACAATGGTTGAACTAGTTTACAGTCCCACCAACAGTGTCAAAGTGTTCCTATTTCTCCACATCCTCTCCAGCACCTGTTGTTTCCTGATTTTTTAATGATTGCCATTCTAACTGGTGTGAGATGGTATCTCATTGTGGTTTTGATTTGCATTTCTCTGATGGCCAGTGATGGTGAGCATTTTTTCATGTGTTTTTTGGCTGCATAAATGTCTTCTTTTGAGAAGTGTCTGTTCATGTCCTTCACCCACTTTTTGTTGGGGTTGTTTGTTTTTTTCTTGTAAATTTGTTTGAGTTTATTGTAGATTCTGGATATTAGCCCTTTGTCAGAAGAGTAAGTTGTGAAAATTTTCTCCCATTTTGTAGGTTTCCTGTTCACTCTGATGGTGATTTCTTTTGCTGTGCAGAAGCTCTTTAGTTTAATTAGATCCCATTTGTCAAATTTGGCTTTTGTTGCCATTGCTTTTGGTGTTTTAGACATGAAGTCCTTGCCCATGCCTATGTCCTGAATGGTAATGCCTAGGTTTTCTTCTAGGGTTTTTATGGTTTTAGGTCTAACATTTGAGTCTTTAATCCATCTTGAATTAATTTTTGTATAAGGTGTAAGGAAGGGATCCAGTTTCAGCTTTCTACATATGGCTAGCCAATTTTCCCAGCACCATTTATTAAATAGGGAATCCTTTCCCCATTGTTTTTTCAGGTTTGTCAAAGATCAGATAGTTGTAGATATGCGGCATTATTTCTGAGGGTTCTGTTCTGTTCCATTGATCTACATCTCTGTTTTGGTACCAGTACCATGCTGTTTTTGTTACTGTAGCGTTGTAGTATAGTTTGAAGTCAGGTAGTGTGATGCCTCCAGCTTTGTTCTTTTGGCTTAGGATTGACTTGGTGATGCAGGCTCTTTTTAGGTTCCATATGAACTTTCAAGTAGTTTTTTCCAATTCTGTGAAGAAAGCCATTGGTAGCTTGATGGGGATGGCATTGAATCTATAAATTACCTTGGGCAGTATGGCCATTTTCACGATATTGATTCTTCCTACCCATGAGCATGGTATGTTCTTCCATTTGTTTGTATCCTCTTTTATTTCATTGAGCAGTGGTTTGTAGTTCTCCTTGAAGAGGTCCTTCATGTCTCTTGTAAGTTGGATTCCTAGGTGTTTTATTCTCTTTGAAGCAATTGTGAATGGGAGTTCACTCGTGATTTGGCTTTCTGTTTGTCTGTTTTTGGTGTATAAGAATGCTTGTGATTTTTGCACATTGATTTTGTATCCTGAGACTTTGCTGAAGTTGCTTATCAGCTTAAGGAGATTTTGGGCTGAGACAATGGGGTTTTCTAGATATACCATCATGTCATCTGCAAACAGGGACAATTTGACTTCCTCTTTTCCTAATTGAATACACTTTATTTCCTTCTCCTGCCTAATTGCCCTGGCCAGAACTTCCAACACTATGTTGAATAGGAGTGGTGAGAGAGGGCATCCCTGTCTTGCGCCAGTTTTCAAAGGGAATGCTTCCAGTTTTTGCCCATTCAGTATGATATTGGCTGTGGGTTTGTCATAGATAGCTCTTATTATTTTGAGATACGTCCCATCAAAACCTAATTTATTGAGAGTTTTTGGCATGAAGGTTTTTGAATTTTGTCAAAGGCCTTTTCTGCATCTACTGAGATAATCATGTGGTTTTTGTCTTTGGTTCTGTTTATATGGTGGATTACATTTATTGATTTGTGTATATTGAACCAGCCTTGCATCCCAAGGATGAAGCCCACTTGATCATGGTGGATAAGCTTTTTGATGTGCTGCTGGATTCGGTTTGCCAGTATTTTCTTGAGGATTTTTGCATCAATGTTCATCAAGGATATTGGTCTAAAATTCTCTTTTTTTGTTGTGTCTCTGCCAGGCTTTGGTATCAGAATGATGCTAGGCTCATAAAATGAGTTAGGGAGGATTCCCTCTTTTTCTATTGATTGGAATAGTTTCAGAAGGAATGGTACCAGTTCCTCCTTGTACCTCTCGTAGAATTCGGCTGTGAATCCATCTGGTCCTGGACTCTTTTTGGTTGGTAAGCTATTGATTATTGCCCAATTTCAGCTCCTGTTATTGGTCTATTCAGAGATTCAACTTCTTCCTGGTTTAGTCTTGGGAGGGTGTATGTTTTGAGGAATTTATCCATTTCTTCTAGATTTTCCAGTTTATTTGCATAGAGGTGTTTGTAATATTCTCTGATGGTAGTTTGTATTTCTGTGGGATCAGTGGTGATATCCCCTTTATCATTTTTTATGCATCCATTTGATTCTTCTCTCTTTTTTTCTTTATTAGTCTTGCTAACAGTCTATCAATTTTGTTGATCCTTTCAAAAAACCAGCTCCTGGATTCATTAATTTTTTGAAGGGTTTTTTGTGTCTCTATTTCCTTCAGTTCTGCTCTGATCTTAGTTATTTCTTGCCTTCTGCTAGCTTTTGAATGTGTTTGCTCTTGCTTTTCTAGTTCTTTTAATTCTGATGTTAGGGTGTCAATTTTGGATCTTTCCTGCTTTCTCTTGTGGGCATTTAGTGCTATAAATTTCCGTCTACACACTGCTTTGAATGCATCCCAGAGATTCTGGTATGTTGTGTCTTGGTTCTCGTTGGTTTCAAAGAACATCTTTATTTCTGCCTTCATTTTGTTATGTACCCAGTAGTCATTCAGGAGCAGGTTGTTCAGTTTCCATGTAGTTGGGCAGTTTTGAGTGAGATTCTTAATCCTGAGTTCTAGCTTGATTGCACTGTGATCTGAGAGATAGTTTGTTATAATTTCTGTTGTTTTACATTTGCTGAGGAGAGCTTTACTTCCCACTATGTGGTCAATTTTGGAATAGGTGTGGTGTGGTGCTGAAAACAATGTATATTCTGTTGATTTGGGATGGAGAGTTCTGTAGATGTCTATTAGGTCCGCTTGGTGCAGAGCTGAGTTGAATTCCTGGGTATCCTTGTTGATTTTCTTTCTCGTTGATCTGTCTAATGTTGACAGTGGGGTGTTAAAGTCTCCCATTATTAATGTGTGGGAGTCTAAGTCTCTTTGTAGGTCACTCAGGACTTGCTTTATGAATCTGGGTGCTCCTGTATTGGCTGCATATATATTTAGGATAGTTAGCTCTTCTTGTTGAATTAATCCCTTTACCATTATGTAATGGCCTTCTTTGTCTCTTTTGATCTTTGTTGGTTTAAAGTCTGTTTTATCAGAGACTAGGATTGCAACCCCTGCCTTTTTTTGTTTTCCATTTGCTTGGTAGATCTTCCTCCATCCTTTTATTTTGAGCCTATGTGTATCTCTGCACGTGAGATGGGTTTCCTGAATACAGCACATTGATGGGTCTTGACTCTTCGTCCGATTTGCCCGTCTGTGTCTTTTAATTGGAGCATTTAGTCCATTTACATTTAAAGTTAATATTGTTATGTGTGAATTTGATCCTGTCATTATGATGTTAGCTGGTTATTTTGCTTGTTAGTTGATGCAGTCTCTTCCTAGTCTCGATGGTCTTTACATTTTGGCATGATTTTGCAGCGGCTGGTACCGGTTGTGCCTTTCCATGTTTAGTGCTTCCTTCAGGAGCTCTTTTAGGGCAGGCCTGGTGGTGACAAAATCTCTCAGCATTTGCTTGTCTTTAAAGTATTTTATTTCTCCTTCACTTATGAAGCTTAGTTTGGCTGGATATGAAATTCTGGATTGAAAATTCTTTTCTTTAAGAATGTTGAATATTGGCCCCCACTCTCTTCTGGCTTGTATGGTTTCTGCCGAGAGATCAGCTGTTAGTCTGATGGGCTTCCCTTTGATGGTAACCCGACCTTTCTCTTTGGCTGCCCTTAACATTTTTTCCTTCATTTCGACTTTGGTGAATCTGACAATTACGTGTCTTGGAGTTGCTCTTGTCGAGGAGTATCTTTGTGGCATTCTCTGTATTTCCTGAATCTGAATGTTGGCCTGCCTTGCTAGATTGGGGAAGTTCTCCTGGATAATATCCTGCAGAGTGTTTTCCAACTCGGTTCCATTCTCCCCGTCACTTTCAGGTACACCAATCAGACGTAGATTTGGTCTTCTCACATAGTCCCATATTTCTTGGAGGCTTTGTTCATTTCTTTTTATTCTTTTTTCTCTAAACTTCCCTTCTCGCTTCATTTCAGTCATTTCATCTTCCATCGCTGATACCCTTTCTTTCATTTGATCTCATCAGCTTCTGAGGCTTCTGCATTCTTCACGTAGTTCTCGAGCCTTGGTTTTCAGCTCCATCAGCTCCTTCAAGTACTTCTCTGTATTGCTTATTCCAGTTATACATTCTTCTAATTTTTTTCAAAGTTTTCAACTTCTTTGCCTTTGGTTTGAGTATCCTCCCGTAGCTCGGAGTAATTTGATCGTCTGAACCCTTCTTCTCTCAGCTCGTCAAAATCATTCTCTGTCCTGCTTTGTTCCATTGCTGGTGAGGAACTGCGTTCCTTTGGAGGAGGAGAGGCTCTCGCTTTTTAGAGTTTCCAGTTTTTCTGCTCTGTTTTTTCCCCATTTTTGTGGTTTTTTCTACTTCTGGTCTTTGATGATAGTGATGTACAGATGGGTTTTTGGTGTGGATGTCCTTTCTGTTTGTTAGTTTTCGTTCTAACAGACAGGACCCTCAGCTGCAGGTCTGTTGGAGTACCAGGCTGTGTGAGGTGTCAGTCTGCCCCTGCTGGGGGGGTGCCTCCCAGTTAGGCTGCTCGAGGGTCAGGGGTCAGGGACCCACTTGAGGAGGCAGTCTGCCCGTTCTCAGATCTCCAGCTGCGTGCTGGGAGAACCACTGCTCTCTTCAATGCTGTCAGACAGGGACATTTAAGTCTGCAGAGGTTACTGCTGTCTTTTTGTTTGTCTGTGCCCTGCCCCCATATGTGGAGCCTACAGAGGCAGGCAGGCCTCCTTGAGCTGTGGTGGGCTCCACCCAGTTCGAGCTTCCGGCTGCTTTGTTTACCTAAGTGAGCCTGGGCAATGGCGGGCGCCCCTCCCCCAGCTTTGCTGCCGCCTTGCAGTTTGATCTCAGACTGCTGTGCTAGCAATCAGGGAGACTCCGTGGGCATATAACCCTCTGAGCCAGGTGCGGGATATTATCTCCTGGTGCGCCGTTTTTTAAGCCCGTTGGAAAAGCGCAGTATTCGGGTGGGAGTGACCCGATTTTCCAGGTCCGTCTGTCACCCCTTTCTTTAACCAGGAAAGGGAACTCCCTGACCCCTTGCGCTTCCTGAGTGAGGCAATGCCTCGCCCTTCTTCGGCTCGCGCACGGTGCGCGCACCCACTGACCTGCGCCCACTGTCTGGCACTCCCTAGTGAGATGAACCCGGTACCTCAGATGGAAATGCAGAAATCACCCACCTTGTGCGTCGCTCACGCTGAAAGCTGGGGAGGGAGCTGTTCCTATTTGGCCATCTTGGCTCCTCTGATTTTCCCACTTTTAAGTGGTTGTCAAAAAATGACTGTTTCATGAATGTGAAAATTACATGAAATTCAAATAACAGCCAATTGCAATGATGGTTTCATTAGTACATAAAATTTTGTTCGTACACAGCCATTTCTACTGTTTTTGTGTTGTCTATGGCAGAGTTGAGTATTTGCAACAGAGATGGTCTGGCCAACAGAGCCTAAAATATTTACCATCTGGTCCTTTACAGAAAACATTTTGCTGACCCCTACGTAAGCAGGAAGGGGATTGTATTGTGGTATCCACTTGCATGAGTGAAGCTCATAAAGAAGCCATAAACAACCCTTAGGAGATGCAGGCCCAGTGGCCTTAGGACTTGGAGCATGGACTGAAAAATTCTAGGTTTTAACATTGGTTTTAATATTCCCATCAGATTATTAACCGTCATGGCAATTAGCTGTGTCTGCCAAAAAGACCCTTTCTTTTGGCCCCTTGCCATGTCCCTCAGTTCCCAGTGTCTCTGCACTTTTGCTCACCTACACTTTTGTTTTTTTGAGATGGATTTTCTCTCTTATTGCCCAGGCTGGAGTGCAATGGTGCGATCCTGGTTCACTGCAACCTCCCTCTCCTGGGTTCAAGCAATTCTCTTGCCTCAGCCTCCTGAGTAGCTGGGGTTACAGGCATACACCATTATGCCCGGCTAATTTTTTTTTTTTTTTAATAGAGACAGGGTTTCTCCATGTTGGTCAGGTTGGCCTCGAACTCCCCACCTCAGGTGATCCACCTGTCTCGGCATCCCAAAGTGCTGGGATTAAAGGCATGAGCCACGGCACACCTGCACACTTACTCATCTTCACACAGTACTCCAGAAAATGGGTTAGTTACCAGTTCTCTAAGCTCAGCAACTGCACTGGGAAAAAAGTTAGTGCTGCGTTTGTGTTTATGTACTTCCTGATGGTGGTGAGTGGCCCCTTTATGGTCTCACTACAAATATTTCATCTTGGAGCAGTGGTGGGTGAAGTCCTCCAGGCAGAAACAGAGCTGGCACAGTGCTGAGCAAGATGCTGCATATCCATCAGCTTGGTCACATAGAGACCCCTCGAGCTTCACAGGACTGACATAAATCAACCCATAGCTTGGTGGCAAAAGTACAGCCTGACATTCTCCTAGGAATGACCACAGTGGAATACTGAATCATGGCAAATTTCCCAAAGACGCAAACATTCAGCAAAACAAACACAGGTATTTTTGAATACTGAATAAAATTAGTATTTTGTGATTTCAGGGTCTCAATAATGACTGACTGCTTGGAACACTTCCCAAGCAAACAATTAAAAATACATGTTTTGAATATGAAGCTTTCATTGATAAAGCTATAAAGTACTGCTGCTTGAAAACATTTCCCTAACTTCTGTGTACTTTTGTAACCGTGAAAAATGTGAGGACTTTTTTTACATAAAACTAAAAATTATGAATTAAACTGCTTTAAAAACAAGAATTCTATGTCTTCAGCTTGGTCATCTATTTAAAAGATTCTGATCTGTTAATAAGAGAACACAAGCCACCGAATAAAAAGTCCATGTTCTAGAAATAGCAAAAATATGGTATGGAGCTGTTTTTTTTCGTTTAAGAAGTCATTTGTAGATCTTGTTTCTCTAAAATATATTTTTCAAATATGGAGACCTTTGTATACGATCCCTTTTCAACTTCAAAAAGTGGTTAAAAACATTTATATAATAAAAATGATAAATTTAACACTTTACTGTAATATTAAGAATGTGATTTGCTGTTTTTTCTCCATAGGGAAAGAGCAATTGCTTTATGCAAATGTAATGCAAGATGGGATTTCAATTGGCATGTACTGTAATTGTGTTATGCTAGCTGCAATGGTAAGAAATGGTGTCTTTTGTGAATTGGTGCTAGGCAAACTCTAATAATCTAAAAAATATGTGCATCTAGAGAAATGTTTCCACTAGAACATTTTATATAAATTTTATTTTATTTGAATAGGTAATACAGTTTCATGGTTAAATAAAATCAAAACAATACAAAAAGATTTGCACTAAAACATTTGCACTCGCTCCTGTTTTCATCCACTCCAGTTTGTTCTCCAGAGGTAATCATTTGTATTAATTTTATATTTATTATCTTATTGTTTCTTTTTTGCAAATGCAAGGAAGTATGAATATTTATTCCTATTTCTCTGCTTTTTCTCATATAAAAGGTAGCATTGTAAAGGCACTGTTAGAAACTTTGCTTTCTTCACTTACTATTTAACCTGTAGATTTTTCTTTGTCATATATAGAGAGCCTCTACATTCTTTCTTTAGCCGTACAGTACTCCGTTGTGTGGCTACAATGACCTCTTCAATTGATCTCATTGCCAGGTCTTGCTTGTTTCCAACCTTTTGCTATTGTGCTTTTAAGAACGTTTAAAAATTCTCATGTGTAGGCTTTGCACATTTCCTCTTAAGCAATGGTTTTTATTTATATGTAGTTCTTTCTCTTGTTCTGAGTAAAATTTTAAGGTGTAATACCTGTCACATTTTTCTAATATCTGTTTATTAAGCAATGTATTTTATCTGGTTATATTTTGTTATATTTCCTAATATTCTTAATTTGCTTTTAGAAGTCTAAACTTACATGACATTATAGTACTAAACGTACTTGTTTAAAGGCTTCTTAGAACGTGGCATTCCATGGTTGGTACTGTGGTTCACACCTGCAATCCCAGCACTTTGGGAGGCCGAGGTGGGCGGATCACGAGGTCAAGAGATCAAGACCATCCTGGCCAACATGGTGAAACCCCGTGTCCACTAAAAATACAAAAATTAGCTGGGTGTGATGGCACGTGCCTGTAGTCCCAGCTACTCATGAGGCTGAGGCAGGAGAATTGCTTGAACCCGGGAGGCGGAGGTTCCAGTGAACCCAGATCGCTCCACTGTACTCCAGCCTGGCGAGAGTGAGACTCAGTCTCAAAAGAAAAAAAAAATTTGGCATTCCATACTAGGACTGCCTTTAATTTAAAATAAGATTCCTAATTAGCTGGGTGTGGTGGTGCATGCCTATAGTCCCAGCCACTCAGGAGGCTGAGGTGGGAGGATCACCTCACCCTGGGAAGGTCAAGGCTGTGATGAGCTGTGATCATGCCACCACTGTATTCCAGCCTGGGCAACAGAGTGAGACTCTGTCTCAAAAAAAGATTCCTAATAATATATTCCTGATATACTCTATGAAGTAATACTCTCATACATAGTCATAATAACTTGTGTTTACATGTATCCTTCCTTGGTTATCACATGGAATTCCAAGACACTACGATTCTCTGTAAAATGAGCAAAAGGAAAATTAAAGACTTTAACTGGTGCTGATCCAAAATAACACAAATTAGAAGAATGATTTTGATTTATGAACTATAAACTTTAGTATAATAATACTTGATATAATTTTTTAGGTAAGAGAATATTTATTGCTCATTATAAAAAGAGGAAAATTAGTTCAGAAAAGGTATACAGATAATACAAAAATTCTAATATCAGATCAGAATTCCATAAAGTCAAATTGTAATTGAATATTCAATGTCTAATATGACTAGAAATTGAACAGTAGAATGCACAATTGGTCTGCATATCAGGATCTTATGTTTATGACTCTTCAGATATAACCCTGCATTTACTAATTGTGGATGGCCCAGAGGTGCCTAAACTCTTATAAATGACTTTCCATATATCTCTTAAAGTGGTGGGACAGGACTAATTTCTACTCTACTGTACTAGCTGAATATTGCTACTGAGACAATACTATTAATAGTAGTCAAAGCTACTCTCTTTTGAAAACTTAGAACTACCATCTGTCAGAATGTCAACACCTTTGTTGAAAAATACAGGGAAATAATGAGACTATAGAAAACTTCAGATAAGTATTTTAAAAAGCAACAAAGAATGTGGGATGATGAGTGACTTTAAAATTCATTCATTCAACAATATTTATTGACAACTGTTATTGGGCATGAATAAAAAGAGTTCTGGGAATACATCATAATACAAATTAACGGGACTGCCATTTTTAGTGAGATGTGTTCTAAGGGTAAAAAAAAAAAAAGCAGTTACTCTATTGAACTTCACTGAGTAGGATCACTGTTTGTATTAATATTGGTACTGCTATTTTGAAATTTATTTATTGTCAATTAAAGGAAATAAGTAAATTATTTTTTCTAGGAATAAGGTTTTTGATATAAGTTAATATAAACTATTACTAAATAATCTAGTATAAATACATACAGGCACACACAAAGACATTAGTTTACTTTCCATTGGTAGGATGATATCATAGATTGTGACTTTAAGTCAGACAAAGCTGTAGAAAATGTTCGAAGTTCAATTGGATATAATTGTAAATGTCAGTAACAGTAGTAAAGTAGTTGGAGGTATAAAGGAATGCAACAGTTTATAAAATTCTAAGATCTTTAGTCTTAGATCGAAAAGATATTTACATATTTAAGAACTTCAACAATTTTATAGGCCAAAGTTCCCATTTTAGTGGAAAATTTTCCAACATGTAAGTGGCTTTACTCATCAAATTTCAACCATAGACATCAGTTTCTTGGAATGTGCTTGACTAAATATTTAAAACAATCATACCAATGAAAACCACCAGAAATGTTACACAAAATATAATTTTAAAATATTCTTAAAAGCACTGAAGAGCCAACATGGGAATAAATAATTTGCAGGCCAAAATCTCAGTGAGAAAAAAAGTACAGAAGTCAGCATAAAGAGACAGGGAGATGGTAAATATGAAAAAATAATTAAGATACATGGAGGATAGAATGATAAGGTCTAACACACATGTAATTGGACTTCCAGAAATAGAGGAGATGGAGAATGTGATGGAAGCAATGTTGTAAAAGGTAATTCTTGAGACTATTGCCCAACTGATGAAAGATACCAATCGACTGATTCAAGAAATACAACAAATCTCAAGATTAAAAAGAAAGGAAAGAAACTCACATCTACAGAAAACTAATGACAAAGAAACTACTTAAAAGCAGACCAAGAGCAAAGACAGATCACTATCAAAGGAGGTGCAGGTAGACTGACGCTGACTTCTCAACAGCAAACATGGAGGGCAAAAAACATAACCTCAATGTGGTGGAAGAAAACAGCTGCCAAATTATAATTCTGTACACAGTGAAAATATCTTTTAAGTATGAGGGCAAAATCAAGAGGTATCACTTTTGGCATCTACTATAGATGTAGTGCAGACTGTAAGGAAGTCCTAAAGAACCGCACAGAGATGCAGGCCAAATATCTTAGGCCTCATATTGTGGACTGGGAGGCCATTGGGTTTTGGTATGTCCTGTATATTTCTCAATGATCTTTGCTTGCTCTTGTAGCTTGTTATCACTTGTCAGGAAAAAATGCTTCCTCTCATACTGCATGTCCTTGACCTGATAGACGATTACCATATGGCTTTTCCCTGTGTTATTCAAAGAGAGCACTGTAAACTTGGTGTGCTAAGATGGAGAGATATCATTCTACAGAAGAAATCTGCCTGCCCTCCTCATCCCCCAACAAAAAAGCCACATGTCACAGATACTGTTGATTCAGAACTTGGAAAACAAGTAAGAATCATGTTTTACTTGGCTTGAACAAATAGTGTGACCCTTTTCAAAAGTCAGTTATAAGTGGGCTTTACAAACGGCTCTTTAGAAATTACTAACCTAAGCTCTATTTTAAGAGAACATCACAGAACGTCTTTCCATATTATAATATTTTGCTATGCTCAGCTTGCTTCTTAATTCAGTGTACCTAAAAGAATCAATCCACTGTTCCATTTCTAGATTTAAATCATGTGTCTAGAAAGGCCAGTCAAAGAACTGGGTGTACAAGTGGTAGAGATTCTGCATTGCATGTGCTTGCTTTGTTCCTTCCTGTATGAGGCTTTTTAGTTAATAACAAAGTCTTCCTGAAAGCCTTGTGTCTGAGGTCTTACAACAGACACCAGGCTTTTCTATAACAATTCATCACAATTATTCTGGAGAAGAGAAGTTTAATAAGCCCATGATATAGTGGCTAAGACCCCAAGGTCTTCAAGGGAAAAAACATGATCTGCAAACCACCTTCAAAGGAAGATGAGCTGTGTGACAGAAGAGACCCTCATTTTGCCCTGACAAGGTAGCTGAGGTGAATTGCTCTGTATAGTGGAAAGTGATGAGAAAAGAGGGGTGTGTATGAGAATCTGGGAGTGAAGAGAGAAGAACCATTGAGGATCAGGATACAGATTAGGAAACGAAAACAACCAAACACCTTGGGAGACTATATTTACTATTTTGGGGTGAGGGCTCTTAACCCTTTTTTTTTTAAGATGGAGTCTCCCTGTCACCCAGGCTGGAGTGCAGTGGTGTGATCTTGGCTCACTGCAACCTCCGCCTCTTGGGTTCAAGCGATTCTCCTGCCTCAGCCTCCCTGAGTAGCTGGGACTACAGGCATGTGCCACCACGCCGTTAATTTTTTTTTTTTTTTGTATTTTTAGTAGAGACGAGGTTTCACCATGTTGGCCAGGCTGGTCTCTAACTCTTGACCTCAGATGATTCGTCCGCCTCAATCTTAACTTTTTATGTGCCATGTCGCCCTTTGGCAGCCTGGTAAACATACAGATCCCTTTCCATGCAGAAAATAAAATACATAGGTTTACAAAGCAAACATGACATTGAAATACCGTTATCAAAATATAAAAAGAAACAAATTTGAGATAGAACAGCATATGCACTTTGTTATTAACACGTTACATAAAAAGATCTAGAAGTGGGTCTAATGGTCACCATATAGTTTGAAGTAGTGGTGAGCATAGATAACATATTTCCAGATACAACTGTAATATGATATTTAAAAAAACCTGTGGTTTCTGTTGCTGAGAAAGCCACAGCTACAGCTCACATAGTTGCCTATTTTAATATCAGAAGGAAGTGCTTAACTTCAGTATTTTTGTCCAACCAAGGTCATAGACCCTATATAACTTCTGCTGTAGGGATAATATAAATTTCCTCCTTCGCCATGTTAAGTCTCTAGCAAGTATTACACTGAAAGGCAGTGCTTCCATGGGAGCGGATTCTCTTGGGGGGCCTGGTCTCCTGCCAACTCTCAATGCCAAGGCATTTACCAAGGGCTCTGTGGACCATGGCGCTGGCCTACGGTAGGTGGAGTTGGGGCCCCTGCTTGTGGTCTTGCATACTCATAATCAGATGACTTGTTAAAAACACACAACGAATATCTGCTTATAAGAGAAATGCACTTAAAGACCAGGAAACAGTAGATTAAATATTTTCCCTAAAGTGTGTTAAGAGCCTGTAACAGGAAGCCTAAAAGGGGTGATTCCTTCCACCTCTTCCTATCAGTGCGGCACTTTTAACATCTCAAAACACTTTTCAATCCATCATCTAATTTGTTTTTCACAACCACCCTGTGGTTGGCAATGCAGCTCTTATTCTTTTGCTTCTTCATATATATATATATAAAACACAAAAATTCAATATGGAATAATCAGTAGTATTTCTGAGAAGACTACAACTATTCTATGCTCAGAGGGAATATTTAAATGAAATGAAATATTTAACATATAATCTCCCCTTGCTGCTAAAGAAGAGGAAAGGCAGTACTAAGTGCTTATTAAAGGAGAACACGTTTTTGGAAAGTATGTGCTTATAAAAAATTCAAACAATACAGAAGCATTGAAGAGATTACTTAAAAATTTTCCCTCCCCCTAATAAAAATACATCAGAGAAACGGTATCAGACAGAACCCAGTTAAGGGACAGAAATAACTACAGTTATTTAAACATAGACAATTCAATCTACAGAATTATTAATTAGGTCCAAAGTTGTTAATGAGGTAACTGGAAAGGTAGAAAGATAACCAGAAGGCAGGGGTCCGCAAACTACGACCCGTGGGCCAAATCCGGCCTGCACCTGTTTTTGTAAATAACGCTTTATTAGAACACAGCCATGCTCATTTGTTTACATATGGTTTATGTCTGCTTTTGTGCTGTCACGACAGAGTTAAATAGTCTCAACAGAGATTATATGGCTTCCAAATTCTAAAATATCGATTATTTATCTAGCTCTTTGCCAGAGAGCCTTGCTGACCCCTGCTTAGTACTGAGGTATCAAGGAGGTAGTGACTGTAGAAAGCAGCTTCTACTTCCAGGACTGCGTGAACAAAGACATATGGCTGGAAACTCCTTCTAAAACTTAGAAGCTTGGAGGAGTTAAAACTGAAACTCTGAGGAGGGGCCGCTGTTGGCTGCTGCTGGTGTCTCTTAGGGAGGGGAGGCCTACAAGTGCAGGAAAGCTGTGGCCCATTTCCATTTGAGTGAGTGAAGAAACGAAGCCCAAGAGAACTGCATTAGACCACATGGCCTGGGCTCCAGTTCTTCTTGAAGATGGCTGGTTTAAAAGAAAGGAGAGAGGGTGGCAGGATATGGCACAGGAAGGGCATTCTTGCTTAGGGAATGTCTTATAGGGAATATGCAGTGCAGGAATAGAGCTTGGAAGAGAGAATGAAAGCTCCTCAGACTCCCATGCTCAGGTCACTGACCACACAGGTGAAACTGTGATCTCTGCGCATGGCCCCAAGGCATCGGTATTTTCTTTTTCTTTTTTTTAAACAAACACCTAATGTTTATTAATAAATCAGTACATTTGAGGGCATTTTTCTGATATCAGTCCTTCACCACTACCCACAAACCCCACCCACACAAAGGGAGTCCATGCCACCTTTGCATTGGAATCTGGCAACTGAGCATTAGAAGGTACATTTATAAACGGGAGCATAGTTGCAAATATATCAGACAAGGGTTCTTACAGCTGCAGCCATTTTTAATTAAAGTAATTGGTGAAGGAAGCAAGGTATCAGTATTTTCAAAAGCTCTCCAAGTGATTCCAGGTTGTGGCCAAGGCTGAGACCATTGCTTTAAACTGTGAAATGCTTGTGCTCAAGTTCACAGAAGTGCTTCCTCTCCTCTTCCTGCCTCACTCGTGGAGTCTTCCCATGTTGGAAGGAGTCCATTGTTTTTGGGCAGAGGTGGCTGCTTCTGCATCTGGTGGGCAGGTGGCAATGGTTGGCTGGGAAGCAGCAGCTCCATATCCCTCACAAACAACCTGAGGCATGCCTGTTTCTGGTGCTGAGGCCACCAGGGACGAGCGGGCTTTCCCTGGGCTACTTGCTAAGAGCAGTGTAGCTCTTTCTCCCGTGTCCCCAGCGCTGTCAAGCCCTGGAGTGAAGCTCCTTTCAGAGCACCAGCATTTGTGTAATGAAGGCAAAATAAACCTTCCTGAGGGAGGAAAACTCCTATGCAAGAGGAGGCAGGGGCAGCCAAGTCACAGGCCCAGGTAGCTCTGAATGCAGGACCTGAGGGGATGGATTCGCCAAGCTGCACAACCCCGGGACCTTTGTCGACCTTGCTGATGCTTTCCAGCTGGGAGAACACACTGAGCGATGGACTGAAAAAGCAAGCCTGCTTCTTTCTTAAATTTTTTTTTCCACAACAGAAGTGCTATATAGTCATTGTAAAATGAATGTTTTTTGGGAAAATACTGAAAAGCACAAAGTAGAAAATGATTATCTGTCATGCCTTCCATGACCCAGATATAACTACAGGTAGAATTTTGGGGTAATCAGCCTGAACATTCAATGCATACATAAAATATAGTATAGACATAGCAAAATTTGCATCCTGTATTAAAAATGTAATATACCTTGAGCATTGTCAACTGCACTATTATTTTTAATGGCTTGCTGGTTCTATCATCATATCACACAGCTTTATTTAATCATTTCTCTGTTTGTGGATGCCTGGGTTGTTTTTATTTTTCATTCTCCATAAAGAATACCACAAGAAACATCCTTACAGATAAGTCTTGACCCACTTACTCGATTATTTTTAAGTTCCAGTCTGTGGGCTTGCATGCCTTCTGCCTGGAGCTCTTCTGCCTCCAGGCTCTTTACTTAGTTAATCTTTGTTTATCCCTTCAAGTCTGAGTTTAGGATGTCAGTTCTTCCAGGAGCCTTCCTGACCTCAAGGATAAAGAAATAGCTTTCCACATGGATCTTTTGGTTATGAACCTTGGTAGCACTTTGCTCTTTTCCTTTACAACACTGACACATTTATTTCTGTCTTGTTTCCTATCAGGCCCCCAAACTTTGAATAGCATTGGGCCCGTGGTAGGTATCCAAGCATTTGCTGATTGGATACATACATATGTCAACCTTTCTTTTCTTTTTTTTTTTTGAGACAGAGTCTCTCTCTGTTGCCCAGGGTGGAATGTAGTGGCATGATCTCAGCTCACTACAAACTCCGGCTCCCGGGTTCAAGCGATTCTTGTGCCTCAGCCTCCCAAGTAGCTGGGATAACGGTGTGTGCCACCATGCCCAGCTAATTTCTGTATTTTTAGTAGAGACAGGGTTTCGCCATGTTGGCCAAGCTGGTCTTGAACTCCTGACCTCAAGTGGTCTGGCCTCCTGGGCCTCCCAAAATGCCGGGATTCCAGGCATGAACCACCATGCCCAGCTATACATCAACCTTCCTAAGCTGGGTTTTTAGGTATCTTTTCATCTTCCACAGAGGCAAAGCTGTAGAAGACTGATTTAGCCTCCGTTTCACTCACAATCCCAAGGCTTCAATGAACAGACTACAGGTAATGAAGCCAAGACCAGGGACAGATCACCCCAAATGTTAGTTAGCTAACTGTGCTTATCTGATGGCCACAGTCAGCTTCGCCAACCCAGCCCAGTGAGCTCAGAAAGCATACCTTGGTTTCCCGAAGGACAAATTTACCTTTACTAGAGGAAAATATCTGTCCATCCACCCATCCATCTTGTACAGATTGATTATATTTCCTTCCTCCCTTCCTCCCTCCCTCCCTCCTTCCTTCCTTCCTTCCTTGAGACAGGGTCTCATTCTGTTTCCCAGAATGGAGTGCAGTGGCACAATCATGGCTCACTGCAGCCTTGACCTCTCAGGCTCAATTGATTCTCCCACCTCAGTCTCCTGAGTAGCTGGGACTACAAGTGTGCACCACCATGCCTGGCTAATTTTTTTTTTTTTTTTTTTTTTTTTGTAGAAATGGGCTTCACCATGTTGCAAGGAGGCTGGTCTCGAACTCCTGGGCTCAAGCGATCCTTCTGTTGCAGCATCCCAAAGTGGTAGGATTATAGGCATGAGCCATCGTGCCCAGCCTTATATATTATTTCTTTACTCAACAAATATTTACTGAGTGTCTACCATGTCCCAGGCATGGTTCAAGGTTCAGTGAAAATGGTGGCTAAATCTCTTTCCATTTGGAGCTTATAGTTCATACAGTATGTGGAAAGCACTGTGCTATCAATTTAGAGAATATCCACTGAGTAGTTCCTACTCCCAAGGAACTTACAGTCTACTGAAAATTTATGGCAAGCACACAAGTAGCCGTGCCACTAGTTGAAGGTGATATGAAAGCTGGAAACTAAGAATTATGGGAGAGTGAAATATTTCCTTCTTTGTCTGTGGTTTCTGAAGGAACTTACATGTCTGTATACAATTTCAACTCTTGGTCCAGTGGTGGGAACAGCATTCAAGCTGATCCGTACCCTCTGGCTTTAGTTGATTGGTCTAGGAAAGGAGGCTGATCCTAACTTGACCAATTTGCTTCCTTCTCTGAGATATTTCAGAATAAAATTAAGAGGTTCTGTTTCTTCCTAGGACTGCACATTTTAAGAGGCAAAGTTCTCAGGAGCTGTAGGCAGCCATATTTCCTGCCACATGGATGTGCCAATCTAAACAGAGAGGGAGACTTTCTAAAAGAAAATTATATTTGGGAATAGGCATTGCAATGGGGATATGCGTGCCATGGAAAACTATGTGCACTTTCAGGGAGATAAAGGAAGACAAAGAATTTTAAAGGAAAAATGAGGAAGATTACATAATAGTTTTGAGATATTATCTTTGGCTACAAGGATTAATAACAAGAGTGACACCAGACCTAGGTTGGACAGATAGTTGTTGGGCAGATGTCCTAGCAGAAGTATTTTTTGTGTAAGGTTGCGATGACCTTTGTGCAAGGTTGTGGTTTTTGCAGAGTCTTTTGTGATAGTTCTTGTCATCAGGCTTTCCTGGTTGAGAACCTCCCTTTGTGACCTTCCTTGGCTCTGTATGACAGAATTTTTAACACAAGTGACTCCATTTTGATTCTGACAACTTTCACGGAATAAAATGGGCTGCAGTGAGAAAGAATGTATCCTAAGTGAAGACAGAGTTAGGAGATGGAGTGTCTGGGGACCTTTTATTCCATAGTCCCAGTTGTACCCACAACCTAGCTGTAGCTTCTCCCTTTTTTGGTTTTGCTTGTTCAAAGCTTTCGTGTATTCCACTGGCCAATATATTCATTTCTGACACTTATTATTTAAGGTTGCACCTAACCAAAAGACTCTTTTCTAAATTGGAAGGCTTTCCGGAGCAGGTGACATTTGACCTGAATCTTAAAGGTTTCATAGGAGTTACATATTTTAAGTTTTGCCTTTTGGTCCAAGCCTGAACTACAAACAAACAATCA
Organism: Pongo abelii; assembly: GCF_028885655.2. Classification (NCBI taxonomy): domain Eukaryota; kingdom Metazoa; phylum Chordata; class Mammalia; order Primates; family Hominidae; genus Pongo; species Pongo abelii. Next base: position 36,272,410 of record NC_071996.2, on the reverse strand, counting down.
AGTCACATTTTGATGGTTGTTTTGTACTTAAAAAATTAAAATAATCTCTTTCCCCAATAATATTGAAAGTAGGAAAATGTCAGCCTGAACTACCAAAAAAAATAAATAAATAAAGTCACATTTTGATGGTCGTTTTGTACTTAAAAAAATTAAAATAGGTCGGGCGCGGTGGCTCACGCCTGTAATCCCAGCACTTTGGGAGGCTGAGGCGGGTGGATCATGAGGTCAGGAGTTTGAGACCAGCTTGGCCAACATAGTGAAACTCTGTCTCTACTAAAAATACAAAAAATTAGCCAGCCGTGGTGGCGGGCGTCTGTAATCCCAGCTACTCAGGAGGCTGAGGCAGGAGAATCGCTTGAAGCCAGGAGGCAGAGGTTGCAGTGAGCCGAGATTGCACCACTGCACTCCAGCCTGGGCGACAGTGCGAGACTCCGTCTCAAAAAAAAAAAAAAAAATAATAATCTTTTTCCCCCAATAATATTGAAAGCAGGAAAATGTCAAATAATATAGAAAAATGTAATGTTTACCCCATCACCTCATAGTCCTCATAACCCTCCAGAAATAACAACTGTTAATTTGGGATGATCATTTAATAAACAGTGATCTGTAGTCTGCTGTTTTCTCAATATAAACATTTAAAAAATGTTTTTGTTTTTTGAAAAAACTTTACTTGGAAATAATTCCAAATTTACAAAAATTTGTAAAATTAAAAATAGTACAATGAAAAGAAATCCTACCTGAGGTATCTTATTTATTTATTTGTTATTTATTATTATTTTTTTCAGACAGGGTCTTGCTGTGTCACCCAGGCTGGAGTGCGGTGGTGTGATCATGGCTCACTGCAGCCTCAGCTGGGCTCATGTGATCCCCCCACCTCAGCCTCCCAAACAGCTTGGACAACAGGTGTTTGTACCACCATGCCTGGCTAATTTTTAAACTTTTTGTAAAGTTAAGGTGTTACTATATTGGCCAGGCTGGTCTGAAACTCCTCCTGCCTTGGCCTCCCAAAGTGCTGGGATTACAGGAGTGAGCCACTGTGCCTGGCCTCATCTTATATATATTTTTTATTGTTCACCTTTGAGTCATTGGAAGGCAAATTATATACATTATGGACCTTTACCTCTCAATTCTTTGGGGTATGCATTCTAAGAATAGGAGTAATCTGTCACATAATTACAGTGCAATTGTCACCTTCATAAATTTTCACTGATTGATAGAATAATGTTATCTAACTTATTGTCTATATTCCAGTTTTTTCAGTTGTTCTAATAATATCATTTGTAGCATTCTTCCCTTCTGGTATATGATTCAATGTAGGGTCAGGTATTGTTTTCAGCTGTCACGTCTCCACAGCCTCCTTTAATCTGAAACTTTTTCACAGTCTTTCTTTGTATTTTACAATATTTACATGTTTTTAAAATAGAAAGTTCCTTGTTTTATGTTTCCCTGATATTTCCTAGTGATTAGATTGATTATATTCTGCATTCTCTGACAGAGTACTGCATAGGCAATGTGTCCTTTTCAGGGGATAACATCTGGAAGTATAATTTAACTGCAGGAAAATGCACAAATAAGTGTACAGCTTGATGACTTTTTGCATATTTACATACCTGTATAACTAACAAGATCAAAATCAAGAATACTTCCATCCGCTCAGGGAGTTTTGTTGTGCTGCTTCCCGTAAACGCCCACTTCCACCTCTCCACCCAAAGGTAGCCCCTCTTCTTACTTCTAGCATCATATATTAGTTTTTCATGTTTTTGGATTTCATATAAAATGAATTATGCAGTCAGTATTATTTTATGTCTTACTTCTTCTTTTTTTTCCTGAGACAGAGTCTCGCTTTGTTGCCCAGGCTGGAGTGCAGTGGGATTATCTCGACTCACTGCAACCTCCGCCTCTAGGGTTCAAGTGATTCTCCTGCCTCAGCCTCCCGAGTAGCTGGGATTACAGACTCCCATCACCAGGCCTGGCTAATTTTTGTATTTTTAGTAGAGACTGGATTTCGCCATGTTGGCCAGGCTGGTCTCGAACTCCTGACCTTAGGTGTTCCACCTGCCTCGGCCTTCCAAAGTGCTGGGATTACAGGCGTGAGCCATCGTGCCAGGTCTGTCTTACTTACCTCTGTCATCTAATATGATGTTTTTGAGTTTCTACTACGTTGATGCATAGATCCACAGTTTGTTATTTTCCTCTGCCATTTAGTATTCCATTGCAAGAATACATTGCAGTTTGTTTATCCATTTTCCTTTTGCTGGAGAATGTTCTCAGTTTTTGGTCATTATAAATCAAATTTTTATTAAAAACCCTTTATAAGCCTTTTGTGGATATATATTTTATATATCTTTATATCTCTACTCCAATGTTGGAATCCAATTGCTAGACCATACAGAAAGCTTATGTTTACATTTTTAAGGAAGTGCTAAATTGTTTCTGAAAGTGCTTTTACCATTTTACACTCATAACAGGTGTTTATGAGAATTCTAATGGCTCCACGTTCTAACCAATGCTTGCAGTACTCAGTCTTTTTTATTTTAGCTCCTTCTGGTGATAATATAGTAGCATCTCTTTGTGGGTTTTCTTTGCATTTCCCTGATCAATTTTAAGCTTCTTCCTATAAGCTTTTTGGTCACCTGGATAGCTTTTTTTGTGAAATGACTTCTCAAGTCTTTTGCCCATTGTGTTAATTGGGCAGTATGGTTTCTGTTATTGATTTCTAAGAGTTCTTTGCATACTTTGGATGCAAGTTATATCATGTATGTGTATATATATTATATATATTTATGGTGAATATTTTCTCTCAGCTTATCTTTTAATTCTTTTAATGTTATCTTTTCATGGACAAAAGTCTTTCACTTTGACCAAGTTCAATTTATCAATTAAAAAAATAAATTGCAGCTTTCACATTTCACATAGCCATCTCAAATTAATTTTTGCATATGGTGAGAAATAAGGGCCACGGTTCCATCCTGTGTAGGTTCTAGGCCCTGCTTCTAGCAGGGCTCTGGACTCCGAGCTCCTCAGGCTGTGGGTGTCTCCTCTCTCCAGCCTGGCCCAGCTTCTCTTGTTGCTGCAACTGCACGGCCAGCAGATGTGGTGGCAACAGAGAATTAGCTGTGCATTTAAAGCTCTTACAGATTCCAATCTGTCTTGCCAGCCCACGGGTTGTTCTAAGCTCAGCTAGTTTCTCATTTTTGTAAAGTCCCTGTGCCTATGGCAGGCTGGATTCTCCACATACTCAGCAGACCCCTCTAGGGAGGAGAGCAGCCTCTGACCTCTTTTCACCTAGGAGGGCCTCCTCCACCAGCACTCTGTTCCTTTAGACTTCTTTGCTTCCACAACTCTCTGATGTCATTTACAAATATACAATGGTTTTTAGCTTATTTATGCTTTTCTTAGTTGTTATAGTGAGTGTGATGACCCATTGCAACTGTCCACATCATTACTGAAGTCTAGAGACATAGTTCCATGACTTTCAATTACTATCTACAGAGTAACAATTCTCCTATTTTTATTTTGAGCCAGAACTTGGCTAATGAATCCCAGACCTTTATCTCTGGTTATCCTAATGTTTCATAAGCCTCTTAAATGTACACATCTGAGATGGGATTCATCATCTTTCCCTGTAAAAGAGCTGCTATCTGGAATTGGTTGTCTTGGTGAACGCCATTCCCACCCACCTAGTCACCCAATTCCTGAACTTGTTGACTCTTTCTCCCTCACCACCCACATCAATGAGTTACTAATTTCACTGGAATCTATCTTGGAAAACCTCATATATCTCAATGCCTTGATTCCCCTGCCACTGCGCTGCTCAAGGCCCTCACAGTCCCTGGTCAGAACAATTGCAATCTCTTCCTAACTGAACCCTAGTCTCTGTCTCTCTCTCTCCTTCTCCTCACATTATTTTCCTTACTACTTGCAAACTGACCTTTTGTCCAGGCATGGTGGCTCACACTTGTAAGCTCAGCACTTTGGGAGGCTGAGGCAAGCAGATCACTTGAGGTCAGTTCGAGACCAGCCTGGGCAACATGGTGAAACGCTGTCTCCACTAAAAATACAAAAATTAGCCAGGGGTGGTGGCACGTGCCTGTAATCCCACCTACTTGGGAGGCTGAGGCAGGAGAATTGCTTGAACCCAGGAGGCGGAGGTTGCAATGAGCCGAGATTGTACCACTGCACTCCAGCCTGGGTGACAGAGTGAGACTCAGTCTCAAAAAAATAAAAATAGGAGTGATTTTTAAAAATAAATGTCTTTTTGATATGTAGAGGTAGCTAAAATAAATACACATCTCTTTGAATACTCATATGTGATTGAGTCACTCCAAGGCTTTAACATTCCTGATAGCTCTCTTAATTTTCACAGAATAAAGTATAAATCTTACAGAATTCAAAGTCCCTCCTAGTCTAAGCCCATTTTTCTAGTCACATGTTCAGTCAGTCCCATGTTGATGACCGGGGCCAGTGCTGTGCAGCACGGTAGGGTGGGGTGCCATTCACATTGTATTTCTATATGAATGGCAATGCCATTCATGCCACTAGAGTTTTGCAGTGAAATATCCCAGTTATTCTCCAGCAGCTCTGGATTGCTCTCAGTTCCCTGAAAATAAAATGTTCATTCACACCTTTTCACTGTTTTCTCAATAGCCTTCCTTAGTTTCACCACTGGCAAAATTCCTCTTTCTAATCCAAGAGCCAGCTCAGGTGACTCCATGACCTTTTAGGATTTTCTGTAGCCACTCAGCCAATACAAAATAAGTTACTCCATTATTTGGGTTCCATTATAAATGCCATTCCACATTGTATTACCAGTTTGGTTTATATATCTGTCTCTCCTGTTAGACAGTCGGGTTTTAAGGGGAAGTCAAGCACCCTCAACTGTTAGGCTGAGTATATCTTTGCTAATTTGAGTTGAAATTAATATATGTGGACAGGGTGTGACCTGATTGTTGAGAGCTTTGAACATCAGTTTGTGGAGTTTGTATTTTATCCAGGAGACAATGAAGAGGCATTAGGATTGGGGCTGGGCAGGCAGTACCTGATGAAATGGACTCTGCCACGCTTAACAAAAATGGGGCAGCATCAAACAAAGAGAAGTCTAGGCAGGAAGGGCAGCTGGATTGCCTGTCCAGCCTGAAGCCCTGGATGGCAGTCTCCCTCAGACACTGTGAACGGGCATGTGAAAGCCCTCTTCCTGCAAAGGAGAGCAATTAGCCAATTTCAGAATTGACTCCATGTTAGCTTTTAATTTTAATATCCAATTTAATGTTCCAAATGTTGGTTTGTTTAAATCATCCCATAAGCACATTTGCAGATGTTTCTTCTTTTTCCCTTTTTTTTTTTTTTGGAGACAAGGTCCCACTGTTACTCAGGCTGGAGTGCAGTGGCACAATCATAGCTCACTGCAGCCTTGAATTCCTGGGCTCAAGTGAACCTCTCACCTCAGCCTCCCATGTAGATGCGACTACAGGCACACGTCACTATGCCCAGCTAATTTTTAAAAATTTGTAGAGACAGGGTCTTTCTATGTTTCCCAGGCTGGTCTCAAACTGCTGGGCTCAAGTGATTCTCCTGTGCTGTCCTCCCAAAGTGCTGGGATTACAGGTGTGAGCCACTGCACCCAGCCTGTAGATATTTTTTTGATGGTAGTGGCTAGGCTGGTTCTAGGTGTAAACAGCAGCTTCTTTATGACAGGCTACATGTTCTGCTTCTGGGCTGGGACATGTGAAGAAATAACCCTTCAGCTCTAGGGTAGATGTACGTCCAGTCTCTGCTTCACCCCTCATCTGACTTCCTTTTCCCCCACTGGAACCCACAGACCTACAACAGGACTTTGGGCCCATCCAGGCTGGACATGGCAGGGACATGGCAGCAATGTGTTTTTCTACAGAATCAGGTCATCCTTGCAGCTCCTTTGTTTCTCTCAATTTTCCTTATTTCCTTTGTTTTCCCGTTGGTCCTGATTTTCTATTTCATTAACTTTGTTATGTATTTCTTCTGCTGAAAACAACATCAGATACATTTTGGAAAAAGGCAGGCTATAAATAAAAACAATAAAATAAAATAAAACAATAGGATGCCTTGAAAAATATACATGTTTATTGTAGAAATTTTATGAAATGTAGACAGATATAAAGCAGAAAGTGAGAATTTTTCTTTTAGAGAACACCAGAATTAACATTTTGGCATGTACTTTTCTGTATTTTTACATAAAATTTATATATTTGTATATTATACTTTATACGTTGACATACAGGTATTATTATGGTTCAAGCATCCTCTCCAAAACTCATGTTGAAACGTAATTGCCAGTGTAATAGTATTAAGAAGTGAGACCTTTAAGAGGTGATTAGATCCTGAGGGTTCTGCTATCATGGGTTGATTAATGCCATTATCCACTGGAGCGGATGAGTTATCATGGGAGTGGATTCCTGATAAAAGGGGTAAGTGTGGCCCAATTTCCTATCTCTGTCCCTCCCATTTGCTTGCCCTTCTACCTTCTATCACGGGATAAATCAGCAGGAAGGCCCTCACCAGATGCTGGCACCATGGGCTTGGACTCCCCAGACTCCAAAACCAAGCACCAAATAAATTTATCTGCTTTATAAATATGCAATATTTTTTATGAGCAGCACAAAATGGACTAAGACAGGTATAGATATATATACACACACATTGATTAAATATGCAAAAACAATAAAATGATTAAATATGTAATTACAAATTGGTTAAATATGTAATAAAATAAAACAATAATAAATACTCTATTTTATAACCTGCTCAAGTCCCATATATAAAGTAATGTAGTATTTGCATATAACCTACTCATGTCCTCCCATGTACTTTAAATCATCTCTAGATTTTTATAATACCAACATAAATGTTGTGTAAATACATAGTTGTTATACTGTATTTTTAAAACTCGTGTTATTTATCTTTTAAAATTTTTTTCTGGATATTTTTGATTGGACATTGGTTGAATCTGAGGTATCGAGCAGGTGGATATAGAGGGCTGACTGTATTTCATGCTATGCAACAATTTAAGAAGAACTTGATTAGATCTTTAAAGGAGCTCAGAAATTAGATGATAAAACATCTGAATGAGGTGGAATTGGAAGTTGCAAAGCTAAGGAAAGAAAACGAGGAATAAAACACTATCACTATAAAAGTAATAAATTTAAAACAGAAAGGAATAGAATAATCATGGCTGAAAATGTAATCACTGAAATTCAGGAAAAGCTAAAGATAATTTTGTTAAACATAGGCTGGGTGTGGTGGCTCATGCCTGTAATCCTAGCATCTTGGGAGACTGACACAGGTGGACCACAGGAATTCAAGAGTAGCCTGGGCAACAGGGCAAAACCCGGTCTCTACAAAAAATACAAAAATTAGCTGGGCGTGGTGGCATACACCTGTAGTCCCAGCTACTCAGAGAGCTGAGGTGGGAGGATAGCCTGACCCAGGGGTTTGAGGCTGCAAGTGAGCCGTGATCATACCACTGCACTCCAGCCTGGGTGACAGAGTGAGACCCTGTCTCAAAAAAACAAAACAAAACAAAAAAAATTAAATTATTTATTTACTTAGTTTTGAGACAAGGTCTCATTCTGTCACCCAGGTTGCTCCCTGCAACCTCTGCCTTTCAGGCTCAGGTGATCTTCCTACCTCAGCCTCCTGAATAGCTGGGACCACAGGCATGCACCACCACACCTGGCTGATTTTTTTGTATTTGTTTTTTGAGAGGAGGTTTTGCCATATTGCCCAGGCTGGTCTCGAACTCCTGGACTCAAGCAATTCGCCCTACTCGGCCCCTTAAAGTGCTTGGATTACAGTCATGAGCCACCATGCTTGGCTGAAACTTAGATTATTTATAAAAGAGAATAAAAGAAATAGAGAAAAAGATGATAACAGCTATGGAACAGAGATCATAATAATCAAATGTTGATAAACATGAAGTAAAGAACTCAATGAATAGAAAAGTTGTTAAAAGATTTCATAGAAGAAAAATTTTTCTGGAATGAATATCTGACTTTGATGTAAAAGACAAACTATATTGTATAATAAAATTGGTCCACGTGATAGACTCTGAAATGTATCCTTTTAAATTTATTGGAGAAAGAAAAAGATAGGCATTCTTTAGGTCATCACGCAGAATAAGCAAGTCTTTTGAACAAGGGTCAGATTATTATGGGACTTTCCACAGCAACAATATAGTCAATGGAGCAATGTCTATAATTATGAGAGAAAGCATGAAATAAAACATCAGCAATTATCAAACATAAAAGAATCAGGGAATAATTACTTTAGAGCCATTCTGGAAGCGAATAAATCAACTACTTTGTGGTAAAATTCCAGTAAACCAAGAGACAAGTGGAGACGCCTTTAGAAAAAAAAAAAAAAAGCAAAAACACAAAAACAAGTGGATAAACACATGTAAAAACACAGTGAGATAATACCCAGAAAGTTCTGAGTATGACAAGAATGTCATACTCAGACAAGAATAAGAATTCATATTCATAGTTGTGTGAATACTAAGAAATATCAGAGGATTACATAAGTCTTCTGTGGGGCGAGGTGGTAGTCAGTAGTGGGAGAAAGAATTTTTGATTGAATTTTCACCTCATATATTGCATTTTGAACCATGGGACTATACTACAAAATCAAATAAATAAATATCAGAAAATAATAACGTCTTATGAGGAGAAAGTAAAACAAGATACAGTGCAAACATATGACAGAAATAGCATATAAGGAAAAGTGCATAATTGGAATGATGATGGCCCAAGGTCCTGCATTGTTTGGGATGGAAAGCAAACATATTGGTTAACTTTAGAAGTGTGTGACAAGAATTTTATAGCCATGTTGATTTTCTAGTAGAAAAGGGAGGACTCTCTCTCTCTGTCCCCCAACATACACTTGTGGAAATTTGCTTTTGGTGCTCAGACCCAGAACTGTTGCAAAACAGAGCTAAAGTCCTCTAATGCCAAGCAGGAGCTCTGGTGGCCCTTTTCCTTGAGACCACTGCTGTTTCTGTGCCATCTTTTATTCTGGTCTCAGTATCTCTACTACTTCAATTTCTAGCCTCTCCTGCTTTGCCAATAGAAAAAGCACAATAGTTCGTGTAGGGATTTTGCATGGTATTCATGAATGAGGTTAGACTGTAATGTTACTTCCTAATAATGTCTTTATTCTGTTTTCAAATTAAAGTTATGTTTGCCTCATAATACGAGTTAGAGTATCTTTCTACAGTTTAAGATTGGAACTAATTTTTTTTTTTTTTAGATGGAGTCTTTCTCTGTCACCTAGGCTAGAGTGCAGTGGCAAGATCTTGGCTCACTGCAACCTCCACTTCCTGGGTTCAAGCAATTCTCCTGCTTCAGCCTCCCGGGTAGCTGGAATTACAGGTGTGTGCCACCACGCCCAGCTAATTTTTGTATTTTTAGTAGAGACAGGTTTCATCATGTTGGCCAGGCTGGTCTCAAATTCCTGACCTGAGGTGATCCGCCCGCCTTGGCCTCCCAAAGTGCTGGGATTACAGGCATCAGCCACTGTGCCCGGCCAAGATTTGAAATGATTTTTTAAAATGTTATAATGTAGTACATGTTTTAGTTGTGAGCTTCTGTATTGATAGTGTAGTAGTAAAAACAAAGTCTGATGTTACCAGTGGTTTGAAATTTACTGAGATTTATTTTATGGCCTGGTACAAAGTCAATTTTTACAAATGTTTCATTTGCACTTCATCTGTTCTCTCTGATTATTGATTCCAGAGTTATATATACATGGCTATTAAACCAAGACTGTTTATTATGTCATTCAAATTTTCTATGTCTTTACTTTTTAATTTAATAAAAAATTAAATTTTGTCTTGAAACCATACGTTTCTTAGATAGGCATTTTAAAATCTCCCACTATGATTGAAAAATATTTATTTCTCTTAGTAGTTCTGTCAGACTTTGCTTTATATATTTCGAGCCCATGTTATTAGAATCCTATATATCAATTAAGTAAATTATAACATTAATGCTTAACTTCTAAAGTTAACCAATATGTTTGCTTTCCATCCTAAACAATGCAGGACCTTGGGCCATCATCATTCCAATTATGCACTTCTTTCCTTATATGCTATTTCTGTCATATGTTTGCATTGTATCTTGTTTTACTTTCTCCTCATAAGACATTATTATTTTCTGATATTTATTTATTTGATTTTGTAGTATAGTCCCATGGTTCAAAATACAATATATGAGGTGAAAATTCAATCAAAAATTCTTTCTCCCACTACTGACTACCACCTGGCCCCACAGAAGACTTATGTAATCCTCTGATATTTCTTAGTATTCACACAACTATGAATACGAATTCTTATTTTTCTACTTTCACGTACAACAGTCAGCATAATGGAAATACTTCCATACTTTGATTTTTTTTTTTTTTTTTTGAGATGAGTCTCGCTGTGTCACCCAGGCTGGAGTGCAGTGGCGCGATCTCGGCTCACTGCAACCTCCGCCTCCCGGATTCAAGCAATTCTCTGCCTCAGCCTCCCGAGTGGCTGGGATTACAGGCGCCCACCACCGCGCCCAGCTAATTTTTTTGTATTTTTAGTACAGACGGGGTTTCACCATCTTGGTCAGGCTGGTCTTGAACTCCTGACCTTGTGATCCACCAGCCTCGGACTCCTAAAGTGCTGGGATTACAGGTGTGAGCCACTGCGCCCGGCCCTTGTACTTTGATTTTTTTAAACTTAACAGCATATCTCAGTGATCTTTCACATCAATATATAGGATTGTCATCATGCATTTTTGTGTAACAGTATTCCATTGTATGGATGTACAATAATTTGTTTAATGAGAGCTTTATTGTTGAAAACTTGGGTTGTCTCCAATCTTTCTAATACAAACAATGATGTAATGAGTACTCTATATTGCAGTGAACACTGGTCAATTTCTACAAGGGTAGTTAAATCTGTGAGATGAATTCCCAGAATTAGGGTTGCCGGGCCACAGGGTAAATGCCTTTTTAATTGCACAGATTTTGCCAAATTGCCCTTGTGGATTTGATTTGCTAATACTTTGTTAAAAAATTTTGCATCTATGTGCATGAGTGAGATTGATTTGTAATTTTACTTTCTTACTATTTTTTTTGGTCATTTTGTGTATTAGGATTATGTTTGCCTCAAAAAGGGAATTTGGGATGTTCTTCTCCCACCCCCCGTAGAGTTTGTATAACATCGGCTTTATTTTTTTCTTAAGTATTTGGTAGAATTTGTTAGTGAGTCCATCTGGGCCTGAAGTTTTCCTTGTGGGAAGGTTTTAAATTACAGATTAAAATTTTTAATTGAATTATATAGTCTGACATTACTGAAAGAGGAAACTGAGGCCTCATTATAGAAAGATACTTTGGAAAAAAAATTCAGGCTGACATGATTTCTCTCAGCACAGAGAGTTAGTTGACGATAGTAGTTAAGAGCATAGTCTCTGAAACAAGGCCAACTTGGTTTGAATTCTGACTCTGACATTTACTAGCTGTGTGGAAAAATTAGTTAAGCTTTCTGGTTCAGTTTTCTTGTGTGTAAAATGTGCATAATAGTAATGCCTACCTCATTGTGATTTTGAAGATTAAACGGGTTAATGTAAGTAAAGCACTTCTAGGTACATCATAGACACAAATAAGTACTAATTTCCATTGTTGAAGATATTATCCCACTGTATTCTGGTTTACGTTGAGAAGAGTCTTGTAACATAATTTTTGTTCCTTTGATAGTAATTTATCTTTCCTTCCTGGCTACTTTTATAATCTGCTCTTTGTTTTGGTATTTTCTAGTTTGATTATGATGTATCTCAGAATGTATTTCTCTATCCTCTTTCTTCTGAAATCTGTGGATTAGAGTACTTAATCCGTTCTAGAAAATACTTACCTTTTATTTTTTTTCAAAGATTGCTTCTGCCTGGTTCTCCTTCTCTTCTTTCTGGAATTCTGATTGAAATCTGTGGATTAGAGTACTTAATCTGTTCTAGAAAATGATCTGGTTCTCCTTCTCTTCTTTTTGGAATTCTGATTGAAATCTGTGGATTAGAGTACTTAATCTGTTCTAGAAAATGATTACCTCTTATTATTATTATTTTTCTTCAAAGATTGCTTCTGCCTAGTTCTCCTTCTCTTCTTTCTGGAATTCTGACCATAATGTGTTGTACCTTCCTACTCCATGGTTCATGCCTCTTGACTTCTTTTTGGTATTTTTCCATCTCTTCATCTATTTGTGGCTAATTTTAATAATCTCTTTAGTCCTCATTTCTAGTTCACTATGTGTCTCTTCAGCTATGACTAATCTGCTTTGCAGTCAATCATTAAGGTTTTAATCTCAATTATTAGTTTTTTAAAAAATTTCTAGAAGTTTTGTCTGGTTGTTTTTGAAATGGTTGGGCACACTTCATATTTTTAGTTCCCTGTTCATTTTCAAGCATCCCCTCTATTTCTTTAAGCATGGTAAACATAATTTTATTTTTATTTTTATTTTTTGAGGCAGAGTCTCACTCTGCTGACCAGGCTGGAGTGCAGTGATACCATCTTGGCTTACTGCAACTTCCACCTCCCGGGTTCAAGTGATTCTCCTGCCTCAGACTCCCGAGTAGCTGGAATTACAGGTGCCTGACTGATTTATTTTTTGTATTTTTAGTAGAGACGGGTTTCACCATGTTGGCCAGGTTGGTCTCGAACTCCTGACCTTGGGTGATCCGCCTGCCTCGGCCTCCCAAAGTGCTGGAATTACAGAAGTGAGCCACAGCGCCCAGTCAAGCATAGTAAACATAATTTTAAATAATGTTTCTGAATAATTCTAAATCGGAAATGTTTCATGATGTTTCCACCCTTTCTTGTTTTGGCTTATTCTCAAACATGGCACCTTGTTTTCTTGGGTATTTTATGATGTTAAATTCTAAGCTGCTCCTTGGAACTTTATCTGTAGGAATTCTCTGGGGGCTGGGCAGAAGGTAGGTCCTCCAGAGAGAAACTTCAGTTGCTTCTGCTGTGTACCTTAAGGCAATATCATAGTCTGGGATGACTTGAAATCCTATTTTTTGCTTGAGGTTTTACAAAACATGAGGAAGTAAAAATTTGGGCCACAAATTTAAGTACATGTTAAACTTAATCTTAATACTTAAAAAATACCAGTTAGTAAAATCTAGCTGTGTGTCTGAGGGTCCATCTGTCTGTTTTTCTCTGTATATGTGCCTAGAGTTATTAGAAATGAAATCTAGAAACATTAACAAGGCTTATTTGTAGGTAATACAGTTTAATGAGTTTTACTTTGTTCTATTTTGTATTGCTTAATTTTATTTTGTTATGACTACTATTTGCCCCCCACCCAATACAATAAAGTCCGTGCTTTAAAAACAAACAAATATGCGAAAACTTTGCTATAACATATTAAATACCTTCCCTCAATTCAACTGGAGGTGTCCTGCCTGGGCCTCCCCTGTGCTTCTGTTCTGTAACTGGATTCCTGCCCTGTGCTCTGTGTCTAGGTCCTTGTGTGTAACCTTGGATTAGAGTCCAGTCTCTGGTTTCTAATCCAACATCTCCAGCTTCAGTACTTGCTGACAGACTTGTCAAGCCTGCCTGCTAGGTTTTAATATCTGGTCCACATCAAAGTTCTTTTGCCAGGGCCTGTCCAGCAGGTTGCTCTTGTCAGATGCTTGCTGCCAGTTCCTATCTTGCTGTTGCACCAGGCTCCTCTGTCAGCCCCTCCAGATGGTGTGCTCTGCTGGCTCCAGTGCAGTCCTCAGCTCCTTCTGCTGGACCGGGGCTTCCCTTAGGAAAAAGCTACTTGTAGGTACCAGTTGGTCTGTCTCTAAATCCCTCCCTCTCTAACTCTCTCCCTCTCTCATTCTAGTCCCTTTCTTCCCATCTTGCCTGTCCTCATCACTCCCTTCCCCACCTTCCCCTTCTCCTCTCTATTCTATCCCACCCCTTTCGTCTTTCCTCTCTCCTTCTATCCCCTTTCTCTTTTATTCTTCTCCTCCCCTTGGCTGCCCTCCCATTCCCTCCCTTGATCCCTCTTTCCTCTTTTCTTTTCTGATTCATTCTTCCTCCTCCCATTTCTTATCTGTAAAATGATTTGTACAGGTGATTAGATTAAATAATAAAATCTAGATTGCTTAGCATACTGTTGGATTCATAGTTAATGCCATTATAATTATTACATATTTAATAAATCATTCATTCATTCATTCAACAAACATTAATATCCTATCATGCACCAGGGGTAGTGCTAGGCATTCATGGTTGAGTCACAACCAAGTAAGGAGAATAACCAGGGAACAGACGCATGCTCCAGAGTTGGCTGGCTGATCTGTGCTACTAGGTGCAATGGTATGTGTCCCCTTGTATACAGAGGCCGTGGATTGTCAGGCCTGTGGCAGAACTCAAGAGCACTACTCCACAGCTGGTTAACATTGCCCACGGAAGGATTTGTTTCCTGATTTGTTTTCCTCAGCAGAGTGTTATTGCCAAGAAGATGGATGTCCATCCCTCTAAATATATGGAGCCTTTTGGTTGGCACAGAACTATAAGTCAGCCTGCCTGGACTCTAAGCCTGGGACATTCTCAAAACAGAATTCAGAAAATCTATATTTGAGTGATTTTTATAAACAAGGCAGTAGATAGGAAATAACGGGGTGTAAGTGCTTGCCGCACCTTTTTCAGGAGGTAAGCTGGATTTCTGCAAGACTTGAGATTTCTTTTTAAAAGGAATCTATGCAGTCTCTGAGTTTCATTATGAGCCAGACTTGGGCTCCCAGTACCAATTCTTGTCCAGAAAATTTTGTCTTTGGAAAATAAGATGTCCCAGAAGACAATTTTCTACACGTAGTTGAGCTGTTTTTAAAGTGCCATTGAGTGTGAAATGTATGATTTCCACCTGTATTGGACATTTGGCCTTTGAGGCAGGCCCCCTGTCAGACCCCTGTGCAGGGTCACTGTCCAGAGGAGGCATGGCAGGGCCAGCTTGGAGCTGCAGTGCAACCTGGCAGCCCTGTTGCCAGGTTGGGGACTGCAGGCTCTCGATCTTCATGTTATTTATGTAAGTCTGTCTTAGCTCCCTCTCTCCAGGTCCCCTTTCCTGGGCTGACCTCTGGATGCACACAGCTGGGTCCCCTCTTTCCTCCAGGCTGGATCATGTGACCTGGAACTTCTGCTATTGAACCTGCCATCAAAATCTACCTGTCACTTGTCCCAACCCCTTAGATTCCTGCTCACTCCTAGAGACCTGAGGTCAATGAAGATGTCGCATTATATCACAGCTTTCCTTGGTTGGAAAGTTAACAATATCCCTACCAGATAACATAGAGGCTGGGGTGACAATGGACATCTTCTGAAGTCCTTTAGGAATTAGCCTGTTGAGGAATTTTTCACACACTATAGCAGGTGGGTAAGGGAGATATTTAAGGACCTGTGGGATTTTCCTTATTTCTCAAATCATACCCATTTTGTGGCTACTTTCTTTGTATATAAAAAGGACTGGTCTTCATTGTAAAACATCTACAGCAAAAGGTTCAGGGACTGGAAGGACCAACCCAGGTCTATAAGGAAGGTGAGAGCCTGGCTGTTGGGTCAGTCTCATTTCCTTGGGCTGTTGTTCGCTGGATCCCAGCTAGCAAGGCTCTTTATCTTTTTGGGTAACAATTCTGTCATATACATTTCTTCAGATTTTCAAAGCAATACATGCTCATTTCAGGTAACTAGAATGCACAAAATAAAAAATATGAGTCGAGAATGATGGTTTCCAGCTTCATCTATGTCCCTACAAAGGACATGAACTCATCATTTTTCATGGCTGCATAGTATTCCATGGTGTATATGTGCCACATTTTCTTAATCCAGTCTATCATTGTTGGACATTTGGGTTGGTTCCAAGTCTTTGCTATTGTGAATAGTGCTGCAATAAACATACATGTGCATGTGTCTTTATAGCAGTGTGTTTTATAATCCTTTGGGTATATACCCAGTAATGGGATGGCTGGGTCAAATAGTATTTCTAGTTCTAGATCCCTGAGGAATCGCCACACTGACTTCCATCATTCTCGGCAAACTATCACAAGGACAAAAAACCAAACCCCACATGTTCTCACTCATAGGTGGGAATTGAACAGTGAGAACACATGGACACAGTAAGGGGAACATCACACACCAGGGCCTGTTGTGGGGTGGAGGGAGGGGGGAGGGATAGCATTAGGAGATATACTTAATGTTAAATGACTAGTTAATGGGTGCAGCACACCAACATGGCACATGTATACATATGTAACTAACCTGCACGTTGTGCACATGTACCCTAAAACTTAAAGTATAATTAAAAAAAAATGAGTCATTCATCATCCTGCAATCTAATTAGACCCACAGCTAATTAGATTGGTATATGTGCTTCTGATCAGAGACAGATCAATAGATGGAGAAGCCTCAACATCACTCCACTTAGCTTGGTGGAGATAATGCAGTTATTATAGTTCTTTAACTCTAGAACTGTGGCTCTCAAGGTGTCATCCCTGAACCAGCAGCATTGGCATCATTTGGGACTTGTTAGAAATGCAAATTCTTAGGCCCCACCTCAGATCTTCTGGGAATCAGAAATTCTAGGGGTTAGCCCAGCAATCTGTGATCAAATAAGCTCTCTAGGTGATTTTAATGCACACCAAAGTATGAGAATTACTGCTATATAATGAATCTGACCCCTCCTGACCCCTACCTCATCTGCTATGAGGGATTGCCAGAAGAGAGCCTCAATTTAGCTCAGCTGAGTTTAAGCTTAATCCAAGCCCACAATTTATACAGTCTTTTTAGATTTAACATCATCTTCCTGGGACAATTGCTCAGGCTTTTAGATTCTTTCCCTGCCAGTCTCACGCATCTCTTCTCAAAATGACATTTGGGAGATCAGAGGATGAACCTTACGTGTCCACATGGCTAGATGGACCCCTGCCTTGTTCTGGCACCTCCAGGGGTGCTGCCTGCTGTTGCTGAGATACAGCTAGCCTGGTCTTATCTTTAGACATTCTGCTGGCATTTTCCCAGGCATCTGTGGACTGCTGACATGTGTCCTGTTCTCTCCCTCAGCTTGTTCAGGATCCAGGAGCCTCCCCCTGCTACCTAGGTCTTCTCCTAGCTCCCATGGGTACTGTAGACCCTGGGTTTCCGCCATGTCTTCCACTTGCCCTGACCCAGTTGGTCCACATAGGCAGCCTCCTGTCCAGGTCTTAGCTCAGGGTCCCTGCCCATGATGCTCATGCCAATCAGCAGTGACTTTCTGCCTTCTTAGCCAAGCTGGGGTCAAGTCATGCATCACGGGGCGCTTTGCACAGCGGTTCTTTCCCTGAGCCCCAAGGGGAGAGTAGGTTCAAGTCCTGTCTACCTCAGTGGTCCCGTGAGCTCTTGGGACACAGTTTCTTCTCCCCGAACATCTTCCCCACTCTTTCTCCATTTATCTACCCTCCAATCTCTTAAGCAAAGCTGCTGATGTATTGACTGGTCTGTTGTCATCAGTTCCCAGCTTTCAGGCCTATCTCAGGGGTAAAATCCTATTGTGAATGTCAAAAACGAAACAGCAATTCTTTCTCTTGGCATCTGTAAAAATGCCTTGCCCTGAGGCAGATGGATGTAGGATGGTAAAATAGGAAAACACAACAATGTTTCCAAATCTTCCCCTCTTTTCATAATCAAATATATACACAATTTTTATATAATTTGGATTCTACTGCACGTACTTTTAGATAGGTCTTTTTTTGTCACTTATCCATATGCCATGAGCACTGTTTCCATGTCATTAAATACTTTTCTACAACATGACTTTTAATGGCTCTGAGGAATTCAATTAAATGTGTGGTGGGAAGGAAAATAAATTGCTATTTTAAAACCTTTTGGCAGTTTATCTTGGGTTCTCTAGGGTGTGGTGGCAAACTTCATTTTAGGGAGACTTTTCATTGTTGTTGTTACTGGGATAAAAGAAACACTTCTATGGGCCTTTTGAATATGCAAAGGCAGGGACCAATGCCTGCATTAGGGCCATAGTTTGTGACAAAAAGGGAGATGGCAGGCAAGGTGCGGTGGCTCACACCTGTAATCCCAGCACTTTGGGAGACTGAGGTGGGTGGATCACCTGAGGTCAGGAGTTCGAGACCAGCCTGGCCAATATAGTGAAACCCCGTCTCTACTAAAAATACAAAAATTAGCCGGGCATGGTGGCACATGCCTGTAATCCCAGCTATTGGGGAGGCTGAGGCAGGATAATTGCCTGAACTTGGGAGGCGGAGGTTGCAGTGAGCCAAGATCGCACCATTGCACTCCAGCCTGGGCAAAGAAGTGAGCCTCCATCTCAAAAAAAAAAAAAAAAAAAGGGAGATGGCAGAGTTGTTCTGGTGGTTGTAGAGTTTTGGCTTCCTGTGGGGCCTGTGAGTCAGGGATTACAGGCCTAGGACCCAGGCACCTGAGAAGAACTTAGATACATGTAAGAGTGTACTCTACCACGGGGAGGTGGGCCAGGACAAACAGGTGAGATGACTAGCAAGAAGTGTTTAAGCAGGTAGCCAGGCGGACAGGAGCAGGGCAGGAGAGGCCCCCCCACCACCTCCACAAGAATGCTAGGCAACCATCAGGTGATGGTCAGGTGGTTGTTAAATTGTCTCCCTAAAATAATAATTGGTTGCAGCTAGTGCCAGGGAAAGGCAGTCTCCCAATAGGTAGAAAACAGCTAAAGCGGGTGATTAGCAGCTTCCCAGTAAGATCTTAGGAGCTGGGCGAGAGGGCCCAGGCATGCCTAAAAGGCAAAATGGCGGCGTTTAACAGGTGCGTGACCTTCCTATAGGAACGCTCCACTGGCAATGGGAAAATGCCTCAGATGAGCATGTGCACAACTTCAGTAAACACACTGCGCATGCAGCCCCTCCCAGGCTCTGGCAGGCTACTGCGCATGTGCACAGCCTGCCCCAAGGGAAAATCAAGGGAGGAGAGACTCAAAGTGTCGGAAACATGGAAGCTGTAAAACCCCAAGTCAATGGTCAAACAGGGTACTTGAATCTCTCAGGTCACCCGCTTGGCCCTCTTCCAAGTGTACTTTACTTCCTTTCATTCCTGCTCTATAACTTTTTAATAAACTTTCACTCCTGCTCTAAAACTTGCCTCAGTCTCTCACTCAGCTTTATGCCCCTCGGATGAATTATTTCCTCTGAAGAGGCAAGAATTGAGTTGCTGCAGACCCGTACGATTTTGCCACTGTTAACAGAAGCAACTTAAAGTATGAGAGATGGATTTAGGAATACTGAGGTCTGACTTGGAGATAGAAGTTTTAATTACACATCTAAGTGATGCCTTGAGAAATTAATGAAGGGGACTGTTTCCATGTTGCTAGTAGACTAGAAAGAGGATAAAAATGTGGCCAAAAGACACGAGAAGCCAAAAGCAACATGAACACCAGAGGTGACAGCTACTCCCTGTGAATTTTTAGAAATACTCAAAAATCTCGGCGTCATAAAGAATGGGTAGTTCAGTTATTTTGTTGGAATATTATGCATTTGGGTAATTACAGAAGGCTGGAAAACCTGGGATACTTTAACAATAAGTATATTTTAATTTATTTAACCATCACTTATTTGGGGTATTTTTTCCCATTTTCCACTATTATTTAGAACA
This sequence comes from Pongo abelii, assembly GCF_028885655.2. Lineage (NCBI taxonomy): Eukaryota > Metazoa > Chordata > Mammalia > Primates > Hominidae > Pongo > Pongo abelii. Next base: position 36,252,739 of record NC_071996.2, on the reverse strand, counting down.
CTGCTATAAAAAGCTTTACAGATTAAAGTTTTGAGTGTATTATGGATTGCTTCCTTGGGGCAAATTTCTAGAAGGGGAATTGCATGGGTGATGGCTATGACAATCTTAAACACTTGTGATATAGAACAATTTTAAGTCTTTGAACTCCCCAGTTCAAAGTCATTTGTAGGGTCTGACTCTATTAGAACTGCTACTTTGCACGTAGTTCCTGAACCAGATGGAGAATTCCAGTGTTTGATGGCGTGATCACCCATATGGGTGGGGACACGCTGAGTGGGTCACATCTCTCTCTCAGACTTTCCTAGTTTCAAAACCAAGGATGATTCAGTATCAACCTTGTCAGTTTGATGTAACAGAAATTACATTTAGAAAGTGCACACAACTTTTTATATACTAAAAAAACTGTAGATATTAATAATATTGAATTCTCTGCCCTTTCTTTTTTCAGGATGAGAGAAACTTGAAGACTTCAGTGCTTTTTGTATCTATGACTCCGGAAAGGAAAGAAAAATAAACCATGTAGAACCTGCTTGCTGTCCTGTCCTCTGCCAGCCGTTGGCCTCAGTAATTGGATTCAAGGATATTTATGACCTACTTTTTGAATCACTGCAGCCCAGGCTGTGCAATTTCTTATGTTCTCTTGCTGAGAAACCAACATACAAGCAGAGATTGTGTATTTTTCTATAAAGGTAGAAGTAGGCGCTTCTGGAAATTCTGGAAACCTTTCCAAGTTTACAGCACAAACTACCAGAATGAAAAGAAGGGGTTTTGTTTATTCTTTCTTTCTTTTTTTTTTTTTTTGAGGCGGAGTCTCGCTCTGTCGCCCAGGCTGGAGTGCAGTGGCGCTATCTCGACTCACTGCAACCTCCGCCTCCCGGGTTCACGCCATTCTCCTGCCTCAGCCTTCCAAGTAGCTGGGACGACAGGTGCCTGCCACCACGCCTGGCTAATTTTTTTGTATTTTTGGTAGAGACGGGGTTTCACCGTATTAGCCAGGATGGTCTTGATCTCCTGACCTCGTGATCCACCCGCCTCGGCCTCCCAAAGTGCTGGGATTACAGGCGTGAGCCACCGCGCCCGGCCGAAGGGGTTTTGTTAACAGGTCTGTTTTGCTAGGATTCTGCATGGGGTTGGAGCCTTGGAGAGGAGGCTTCTTCTTGTCCCCATTGGTGTTGATTCTGTCTCTGATACTCACTGGTAGCAATCAGATCTCACCTGGCGTAAAGCACTGGCTCCATCTCTTTTCTAGGAATGGATTTTTTTTTTTTCCATTAAGAATAGAGTCACCTCAGTATGAACAGCTGATACAAGGGGAAAAAGAAGCATTTCCAGCAGTGCTTGTTTACCAGTCCTTTATGACCAAATTGATGCAAAGTGGGCCACAAACATGCTTGTTGACACCTGGAGTGTCCAAACTCCAGAAATAGATGAGTCCCTCATGAAAATATATATAAAGCAAAGAGATAGAAGAAATTGATTAAACCGATTAAACCCATAAAGATATGGACAAGGAAGAGAAAGCAACCAACGTTTACCGTGTCTTTCTATTAATAGCTACCCAACACTGTCCTGGAGGCTTTTTAAAGAGCTTATCTCATTGAAGCCAAGGCTGGGGCTAGTGAGAGGCCAATGAGGTGAGTCATGCTTCTGCAGGGGTGGATTCTGTCTTTATTTAGAATTTTGAAATTTTGTTCCTCATGGATTTTTTGCATCGATTTTGATTTTTTTTAAAAAGTTTCCTCTATTGAGTTGAATAGTATCTCTCCAAAATTCATGTCCTCTCCAAACCTCAGAATATGAACTGATTTGGAAACAGAGTCTTTGCAGATGTAATTGGTTATGATGAAGTCATGCTAGATTAGAGTGGAGTCTAAATCCAGAGACTGCTGTCCTTATTAGGAGGCTGTGTGAACACACAGAGACCCAAGGGGAAGGTGGTCAATGTGAAGACAGAGGCAGCAATTGGAGTGAGGCAGTAATTGGAGTGATGCAGCTATAAGCCAAGGAACACCAAGGACAGCCAGCAGCCAGCAGAGCTAGGAGAGGCAAGGAAGGGTTCTTTCTTGAGCCTTCAGAGGGAGCATGGTCCTACTGACACCTCGATTTCTGATGCATAGCCTCTAGAACTGTGGCAGAATAAATGTCTGTTGTTTTAAGCTACTGAGCTTGTGATGGAATAGTCCCCTCTTACCCAAGGTTTTGCTTTCTGAGGGTTCAGTTCTGCAGTCAACTTGGAAAATTCCAGGAATAAACACTTCAAAAGTTTTAAATTGCACACCATTCTGAGTAGCATGATGAAATCTTGTGCTGTCCTGCCCTGGACGTGGAACATCCCTTTGTCATTGACATCGTCCGCTCCTGACATCCAACCGTGGACATCATCATGGCTTGAGGATCCAGAATCAACTGAGGCAGATGATCTTCCCTTCTGACATCATCAGAAAGTCAGGAATGGCCCAACGCTATGTCACAATGCCTGGATCATTCACCTCCGTTCACATCATGTAGGCATTGCATTGTCTCCCATCATCACAAGAAGAGGGGTGAGTGCAGTATGGTAAGATTTTGAGAGAGAGAAAGAAAGACCATACTCACATAGCTTTTGTTACAGTATATTGTTATAATTGTTCTATTTGAATACTAGTTATTGTTGTTAATCTCTTACTGTGCCTAATTTATAAATTAAACTTTATCATAGTTATGTATGTATAGGATAAAACTGTGTCTTTGGGTTCAGTACTATCTCCGTCTGTGGTTTCAGGCGTCTGCTGGGGATTTTGGAATGCATTTCCCCACGGATAAGGGAGACTACTGTACTTCATTACAGTAGTAGCCCTAAAAAACTAATACAGTTGCATGACGATATTACTTCTCTTGATCACTGAGGATATTGGTGCCCCCTTAACTTTTGCACCTGAGTGCCTTGTTCTCCTCACCCTAATGCTAGTCCTGCCCTGTAATTTCTCCATTGTAACCACCCAGTGAGGGACACGCAGAGGAAAATTGTCTCTAGGCTCTTTGATATGACACACATGATATATGAATGGTATACAAAATTTAGAAAATATGTAATAGGTTGGGAAAAATTAAAAAGTGTGAATCAGAGGACTAGTAGGCCTGAGAGTTAACCTAAAGGAATAATCCTAAATATGAAGGGAAATTTTATCCCACAAAAGCAGTAACTGTTGAGTTAGAAGAGTAAAATCTAGAAGCAACTGAAAGTCACACCATAGAGGAAGGTTAAGTAAACGATGACATAGCTTCTCAATGGGCTATTATGCAGTCATTAAAAATGAGGTTTATAAAAATATGTTATAGCTTGTAAAATGTTTTAGCTGTAGAGCTAATTAAAATTAATTAGAAAAGTGTTTATACAGTATGACTATAACCATGTTAAAAAAAAAACAGTATCTTCAAAAATAACAATATCTGGCCACACCAGAAACAGGAAAAACAATAGTGTCTTTTGGTGATAGTGATAGAATTATTTATGCCTAAATTTCTATTTTTTTATGAGCACACATATTTGTTTTCTATTGCTCTGTAGTAAATTACCACAACTTAGCAGCTTAAAACAATGTCTATTTATCATCTTGCAGTTTTGTGGGGGAGACATCTGGGCATGGCCCAACCGGGTTCTCTGTGTAGGGTCTCACAAGTCTGAAATCAACGTGTTGGCCAAGCTGTGTTCTCATGTGGAGCTCATGGTCCTCTTCCAGTCCCTTTTGAGTTGCTGATGAAATTTACTTCTTTATGGTTGTAGGACTGAGGTCTGTCCCTATGTTCTTGCTGTTTGCCAACTGAGGCTGACACTCAAATACTGGAGGCCGCCCTCAGGGTCTGGCCTTGTGGACCCCTCATAGCATGGTGACTTCCTTTTCCAAAGCCAGTAGGAGACTCTCTTTCCAGTCAGCTATGACAGAGTCTTATATAAAATAACCCCATCAAGGGAGTAACTATCCTAGCCACGCTCAAGGGGAGGGGATTCTACAAGACATATATAATGGGGAGGGAATGTGGGAGCTATCTTAGAATTCAGCTACTAGAATAAAGAAAGGAAATGTGTTGCTTCTAGAATAAAGAAAGAAATTGGGGCCTCAGAGCCACAGGGTCGAACCCGTCATTGTAGCACTGTTCTGGGCTGGGTGACTGGCTGGCTCACCTGGGGTGAGTTCCATGGGGAGAAGGATGCTCTAGGGAGATGCTGCTGCTGCTGTCTCTCCAAACCAGCTCAGTCTGAAGGTATTTTTCCTTCCTCCCTGCACAGGCATCCATGTACTGTGTATGTGAGTCAGAATCCACATGTTCACTCTACTCCCGCTGGGGATTATAAGCATTCCTTGAAGGAATAGAAAGAAAACTAACATCGACAGACATTTTGGTATTTGGCAGGCCCTAGAGTGAATGCCTGATATAGTCTGTATGTTCTGTCCCCTCCAAATCTCATGCTAAAATGTGATTCCTGGTGTTGAACGTGGGGCCAGTGGGAGATGTTTGGGTCATGGGCCATGATTGGAAGCTTCCTGAGGCCTCACCAGCAGCAGATGCCAGCACCATGCTTCCTGTAAAGCCTGCCGAACTGTGAGCCAATTAAATCTCTTTTCTTGGCCAGGCACAGTGGCTCACTCCTGTAATCCCAGCACTTTGGGAGGCCAAGGCAGATGAATCACTTGAGCCCAAGGTGGATCACTTGAGCCTGGCTAACAAAAATTAGCCAGGTATGGTGGTGCACACCTGTAGTCCCAGCTAACTCAGAAGGCTGAGGTGGGAGAATCACTTGAGCCCAGGAGGCAGAGGCTGCAGTGAGCCGAGATTGCGCCACTGCATTTTACCCTGGAAAACAGAGCCAGACCCTATCTTAAAAAACAAACAAACAAACAAAACTCTTTTCTTTATAAATTACCCAGCCTCAGGTATTTCTTTATGGCAACAAAAGGGTAGACTAACACCGTGCTTTATGTAAGTTGTCATTGTTTAAAAATTTATTTTTATTTTTATTTTTTGGGACAGAGTCTCACTCTGTTGCCCAGGCTGGAGTGCAGTGGCACAATCTCAGCTCAGATTGCAACTTCTGCCTCCCGGGTTCAAGCGATTCTCCCACCTCAGCCTCCTGAGTAGCTGGGATTACAGGTGAGCACCATCACGCCCAGCTAATTTTTAAATTTTTAATAGGACAAGGTTTCGCATGTTGGCTGGGCTGGTCTCGAACTCCTGGCCTCAAGCAATCCACCTATCTTGGCCTCTGAAAGTGCTGGGATTACAGGCGTGAGCCACCACACCTGGCCATAGTTGTCATTTTTAGTCCTCATAATAGCCTTAAGAGAGGAAAAGGAAGACTCAGAAAGGTTAAGAAGCTCTCCTCAGGTTGCACAGCCACTTAGTTTCAACAGCAAGCGTTTGAGCCTGGAGCTTTCGACTCCATGAGCAATATTCCTTTCATTGTTTCAACAGTCATTCATTTCACAGATTTGTGGAATTCCTCTGTGCAGGCACTATGAGGAATGCCAGCATCATGACAGTGAAGGGGCAGGTCCTGGCCTCTCCCTTGTTGGAGCCACAAGTTCTGTAAGGAGAACAGACATTCAACAAATAATGCACAAACATTAAAATCGTGGTAAGGGCCTCTGGGGCAGCTGGTGCTGTGGGAGTTGGAAGATTGGACTTGACCCGGTCTGAAGTAAGATCCGAATGGCTTCTGGGGAGCACAAAGGGCAATAGACTACGAATTGGCTGTGCAAAGACAGTGAGGCAAAGGGCATGCCAGGGAGAGAGCAGGTGCAGGGCCTGGCTGGAGGAAGCGCCACAGCACAACACAGGTGCTTGCAGAAGGCCCAGGGGGCCCGAGTCAAGGGTGCAGGGGAGAGGACATGTATATGGGGCCTTGGTGGCTGTGCAAAGGGCTTTGGACTTTCTCCTAGTTGCTGTGAGAAGACTCCTACACTACGCAGAGGCTCAAATAGGCAGGTAAGACGATGTCTTTCTGTGTTGCATATTTTTATTCATGTATTTAACACAATTGATCTCAACCAAGCCTATTTGAATCACCTGGAGAGTTAAAACAGCTAAAACCAATATCCTGCCATAGACCAATTAATTAAGAATGTGGAGGGATGCCATTGGAATCAGCATTGATTTAACACTTCCCAGATGATTTTCATGCACAGCCAATTTTGCTAATTACTGACTTAATTGTCATTAAAGTTCTGCCTAGGGCCCCTCTGTGCCAGGGACTAGCACGGTATTAGGAAACGGGGACCTTACCCTCAAGGAGCTTGGCTTTCTCAGGCATGTTCAAGCTACCTCTGTTCATTGGCTCCTTTGGTCATTAATTCACACCTGCTGGGCTCCCAGCCCATGTCCTACATGATCCTTGGGGACAGTGCCCCTACCTGGCACTTATAGGCACTGTTCCTTCCAAGCCTATGTTCAGTAATAAACAACAATCAATCAGAGGTGAAGAAGGACCGGCATGCAGAGGTGGAGGCCAGCATGCAGAATGAAAGGTATACACAGAAACACTAACTCAGCCCAGCGTCAGGGACAGGGCATGGCCATGTCCAGATCTGTGGCAACCACAGAGTGACAGAGAGCAGGAGCTGTCAGCTCAGGAGGTCAGCGACCAAAGGTATCACTAAGGAGCTCAAGGAGGAGGTTCTTTCTCCACTCATTTGCTATGGACAGAGGCCTAGTGATGTGAGCTTTCTTTCCCCAGAGCCTAAATAGCCTAAAGGCCCAGCAGAGAGAACTCCCAGGACCCACTCATTGCCTACTGGTGCTGGGTCTTCCTTCTTCTTCTTTTTTTTTTTTTTTTTTTGAGATGGAGTCTTGCTCTTGTTGCTCAGGCTGGAGCGCAGTGGCACGTTCTTGGCTCACTGCAGCCCGTGCCTCCCAGGTTCAAGCAATTCTCCCACCTCAGCCTCCTGAATAGCTGGGAGTACAGGTGCCCCCCACCATACCCAGCTAATTGTTGTATTTTTAGTAGAGACAGGGTTTCACCATGTTGGCCAGGCTGGTCTCGAACTCCTGACCTCAGATGATCCACCTGCCTCTACCTCCCAAAGTGCTAGGATTACAGGCGTGAGCCACCAAGCCCAGACCTGGGCCTTCCTTCTTGTCTCACCTCCAGCCCACCTGTCTTGCTCTGACATGGAGGGGCAGAACATGGCAATCTGTGTGTGGCAAAACACAACACAACAAAAACAGCCATAAAAGACACTCTTGGGACATTTAGGGAAAACTGAATTTGGACTGGATACTAGAGGGTGTTGTGGATTGCTTGCATTTTCTTAGATGTGGTGTATTATGGTTCTGTGAGAGACTGACCTTTATTCATAGGAGATGTATGCAGGAAAATTTAGGCCAGATGCATCATGGGGTCTTCAACTTTATTTCAAACGGTTTGGCAAAAAATATTTTTATAAACGTATGCATGTATAGATGTACACAGAGAGATAGAGAGTGGAAAGCACATATGGGAAAATATTAACAACTGTTGAAATCAAAAGCGCGCCAGTGCTCAGTTTACTATTTTAATGTCTTCTGTATGTTTAAATATTTTCATAATAAAATATTGAGAGGGACATTACACTTTAAAACGCAAAAAAAAGGCCAGGCACGGTGGCTCAAGCCTGTAATCCCAGCACTTTGGGAGGCCGAGGTGGATGGATCACGAGGTCAGGAGATCAAGACCATCCTGGCTAACATGGTGAAACCCCGTCTCTACTAAAAATACAAAAAAATTAGCTGGGCGTGGTGGCGGGCACCTGTAGTCCCAGCTACTCGAGAGGCTGAGGCAGGAGAATGGCGTGAACCCGGGAGGCAGAGCTTGCAGTGAGCCAAGGTGGCGCCACTGCACTGCAGCCTGGGCAACAGAGTGAGACTCCATCTCAAAAATAAATAAATAAATAAATAAAATAAAATGCAAAAAAAAAAAATCAGTCATATCTGAGTTCAAATACTGGCTCTACCTCTTCTTAGCAGAATGGACTTGAACTCCTTACTTTACCCTTCTGGGCTTTTGCTTCTTCATCTCACCATCAGGGACAGCGACACCTGCTCAGAGGGCAGTTAGGATTGTTGGAGATGACAAATGTAAAGCACTCAGCATGTGATGGGCCCAAGCCAGGTGCTACACAGGGCCCAACCTGGCCAGAGAGATTCAGACACATCCAGAGAGTGGCACCCTATGGCACCCTTCTCCGAAGAATCCATTGGTCACTGAGACTGCAATGAAGTCTCCTTGGTATCATCCACCTTCAGGGTTTAGGCATATTCAGATGTGAAAGATGGGTGGAGGGGAAAGGAGTCTGAAAGATGCAATGATGAAGGGCTGGGTGGCAGCCCCCATGGCAGGCAGAATCTGTAAAGTGCCCACTCCCTAGCCCCAGTATCTCATCCTAACCCCGAAGCCTGTGAATACGATGAGACAGCACACCTGTGATTGTGTTATATGGCAACATTGACCTTAACGAGTACCCAGATGGGCCTGATCTAATCACACGAGCCTTAAAGCCAGAGTTTTCTCCAGTTGCTGGTGGAAGAGGAAGGCAGAGAAAGTGGAAGCACGAGGGGAATTCGACCCGCTGTTGCTTGCTTGAGGATGGAGGCGCCCCATGAGGGCAAGGCTGTTGGCACTGAAGAACTGACAGCAGCCCCTGCTGACAGCCATTAAGGAAACAGGGACCTCAGTCCCACACCCCCAAGGAACTAAGTCCTGCCACCCACTCGAGTGTGTGGAAGTAGATCCGTCCTCAGAGCCTCCAGACAAGAGCCCATCCCGGTGGATACCGTGACTTCGGCGAGTGAGACTCAGCGGAGAACCCAGCTGAGCCCACCTGCACCTCTGAGCCACAGGACTGTGAGCTGATTGATGTTGTGAGACTGTGGTGCCAAACAGAACCCCAGGTGACACCTAGCATAGGCCAGTCCTGTGCTATTTGCTCAGGATAACAGCCGCTAAGTTTGTGGTACTCTGCTATGTAGTAATCGTGAAGTTATATCCCCCTTAATTAATCCTAAATGAAGAAGGATCTGGCTGCATTTGCAACAGAGGAGTGGGCAGTGGTGTTGAACTTGCTGCCCTGACCCAGCTACTGGATTTAAGAATTAACTTATCAAACTCTGTGACGTTTTGGGAGTCCCAGCAACCTGCCCCCAACAGGTGAGCGTATTTGTTCTCACTCCATCAGGGGTTGCTCTTCTGTTACTAGCCAGGGAGGAAGAACCAGTAGGATCTGAACCTCAGGGGGCAAAGCAGCCTTGAAAGCAGCAATCGATGGTGGCACCATCAGCACAGCTCCAGCTCAGCCACTTCCACAGCAATGATGTCAAGGGTGGGCCGAGGAGCCTCATGGCAGAGATGACGGCAGAGATGACAGCAGAGTCACCAACTATCCAATAACAGCTGTGCCACCCAACGATGACTTGGACTGGTTGGAGGGCATTGAAAACACCTCTTGGAGGATCCTTCAATTCTCCTGGTGGGAGGGGAGACTTTTGCAACGGACCAGAATAACTGGTAATGTGACCAGGGGACAATTATTAACATTAGTGTGACTTTACTTGAACCCCGGGTTGGTGAGGACTGAACATATCCAGGCTATAGAAATGCCAAATTCTATTTGTTCATTTAAGAAGTGCTTATGGTATCAGACACTGCTGGGTGACAACAGGAAAATATACAGGCTCTGCCTTGATGGGCTCACTGTATAGATGGGGAGAGAGAAGACGGGCATGAATGGGTGCCACAGAAAGAAACAGTGCAAAGCAGGGGTCATGCTTCCCCAGAGCTTTTGTCTGCTCTTGACTCTTTCCAGGTTATTTGCCAGGAATCTCTCCATGGGGCAAGAGATGAAAGGTGGGGAGTTTCTTTGCCTTGTCCCCTCCCTCCTGCTTCCCAGTAGGTACAGTCCTCCTTGTGTCCCACCAACAGCACCTCTCTCTGCAGAGGCTGCGAGACAGGTCAAGCTCATGATGATGCCACCCAGAACCAGGAGGCCCACCCTGGGTTCAGAGAGAGCATTGTCAAAATAAAACTAGAAATACACACTTCCTTTGGGAATGGTTGGGTAAGATAGGCGATCAGGGTTCAAGAGCCAGTGGGTATCCACAGATGGGGATGTGATGAATCGAGTCTCTGCTGATTTGGAGAACCTAGTTGGGAAGGGAGGGCATGAAGGGAGGAATGGGCTGGTGGTCCCATGAGCCTGGGACTTGCAGGTGATACCACGTTGGAAGAAGAACCTCAAAGGAAACAGGGATGGGCAGTGACTCTGCTACAGTTTTCCCAGCTGGAGAAAACTCAGCTTTCTGAGAACCAGCTAAACGTAAAACCATTTGCCTTAGTGATGCAGGTTAAAAATAGTGATAATTGCCAGCTCCCCCGAGTGTGGCCAATTATTACCATTATTATAATTGGACTAGAAATTAACCCGTTGTGTATGAAACCCACATGTATCCAAACTTGTTTCAGGCCAGCTGGTTTGTGAAACTCAAGTGTTAGCATGGTTGGTGTGTTCCTGGAAGAACTCAGGCAGGGGTGGGGGCTAGGGGAACAGTGCCAGCTGCAGCCCTTTCTTTCTTCTGGTGCAGGAGTTGTGAAACCCAAAGCAATGAGAAGTTGTGCCACAAGTCTGACTGGCCTTGCCCTTCCTAGTAAAGTGGCCTCCAGACTGACCATCCACACCTGTTTGCCTGCTCTCAGAGGGGCAGGGGACTGTGGCTGTGAGGGTGCAGCCTATGTGTTCTGCAGGGTCTTCAGACCCCAAACAATGCAGAGGTCTGAGGGCATTGGTGAATCCCAAACTGATCTAAATTTCGAGGCTCACATAGGAGGTTTCCCCATTTTGGAAAATTGCCCTGCACAATGTGGTAAAGGGGACAGAGGAGTTAGCGTTTTGCAACACTAAGGCAAGAATGGACTAGGATGAGGTAAGCAAGGTGCCTGGGATGCAAAATGTAAGGAGGCACTCAAGCTCAGCTTTACGCAAGGGCAGGGCCAGCAGTTGCAGGAAACTGAGTGTGAGCCCCTCCTTACATTTTGTGCCCTAGCCGAAGTCCTGCCCTAGGGATGCCTGCCTGTGGTCCTCATTGAGAGAAGAGATGCCTGTGATGGGGAAAGCCCTAGAAGGGGACTTGAGAGGAATAGAGGCTCTTGAAGCAGACTTCATTTTTCTCTCTTCCTTAGTAACAGATGCCCAAATTAATTTAGAAGGGGTGAGCATGAACTCAGTTTAATAAAAGCACCTAAAGGATGATTTCCCAGACACTCACCCAGCCTGGTGTGGCCATGTGTGAAAGAGAAGCAGAGCGTGTACTGTGTGGGCAGGGAAGGCTGCTTAGAAGGAGCTGACTAATCTGAGAGAAGCCTCCTTGTTTTGCCATTTTGACTTTTCTCCTCCTTCCAGCCTGGAATTTGGAAGCTTGAAGAGCATGTTGGACCATTAGGTGACCTTGAAAATTGAAGCCACATACTGGGAAGACAGAATAGAAAGATAGAAGCCAGACACAGCAGAGCTGTTAATGATGCTGTTATTGGCTTCATGATAGCATATAACAGAGGTCTTTATAGATAAAGAATTGTAACTCAGAGATAAATTAACCAGCTCAGCTCTTCCTCCTAAGATAGGGCAGAATGGGAGCTAAGACCCAAGACTATCTGATTCCAAAGCGTGCTCTTAGCTACGACCTAGTACTGCTGTACAGGAGCCTCTTGGGACACAGCTGAAAGCCACCTCCTTTTCTGACTCTGCTGAAAGGGTTTCTATCAAGACCCCCTGAGCAGCTTGTGCTCCCTGAACCTGAAGCCTGATCAATGACTCTACCGTCCCCTTGCCTCCGTGGGCTGGGCCTAAGAAGATCAGGCTTCCTCTTGGGGCCTTCAAGCTCTCAGTTTCCAGCTCACCACCTGCAAAATGCTGGTCCTGCCTGCCCAGCATGGAGGGAAACACCTGTTAGGTTTGTTTTTTTTTTTTCCCCCAACCTCCACATGCTCAACTAGATTAGGTTCCCATGAAATATGTATGCTTTCTCCTAAGGCCTTGGAAAGTCTGTGTCTGTCCAGATCAGCTGGCCTGATTGGCAAGCCAGGCTGAGGAGAGCCACTGTCTTATTCCACTGCTTTGCCCTTTATCAAGGGGGGAGGGAGAGGAATTCTGGCTGCAGCATCTTTGTGTTTCAAGGGCAGCTCAGGACTAGAAAGGCTGTCCAAGGACAGGTTCTGAAGGTGGCAGCATGGAAACTGGATTATTCGCAAGAAAACTTTCAGCCAGGAAATAGACAGGGCTTATCTCGTACAATTTGAGGCCCGCAGTCATATCCCATATCACCTAAACTTCTTGCTGCTTCTCTGCTTGCAGAGTCTCAGGACACTGGTGACTCATTGGTTTTGCTTTGAAGACTTTTGAGATTTTCAGCAGGCTTCTGAAATTGGGTTCTGGTTTGGGTTTGAATTTTGAATTGTACTCATCAAAGGGTTCAAGCTTGCCTGAACAGGTGGAAGGCTGATAGGGGAAGAGGACACGTGAGGGACCTGCCACAGGGGCTGTTTATATGGAAAATAAAGGGCTGGGTTGGGGAGAGAGCTTATGTTAATGGAAGAGAAAGTTGAAGTACATCAGTTTGTTTCAAAGAGTGGGGAAGAGTGGGGAAGGGGATAAAGGTGAGGTAGGTCATGATGCATGCCCTCTGTCAGGGAAGGCAGCCATAGTAAAGGGTGTGGTGCAAACAATGCAAACCATGTGCCTGCATTCTTACTGGGACCTCAGGCTGCACCACTTCAGTCTCCTGTTTCCAGGGGGTGTGTTTGACTGTGCAGTGATGGGTGATGGTGCTGGGCCTCTGGGCACCGCAGTGCAGGCTGCAGTGGGCACCAGCAACCATGTCAGTGCTCAGTGACATCTGCTCCAGCGGGGCTCAGCTGGGTATGAGCAGTGCAACCACCACCTCTGCCACTGGCCCTGTGTGATGGTGAATTTCATGTGTCAACTTGGCTGGGCCAGAGAGTACCCAGATAGTTGGTCAAACATGATTCTGGGTGTGTCTGTGAGAGTGTTTTTGGGTGAGATGAACATTTGAATCAGTAGACTGGGTAAAGCAGATTGCTCTCTCTAATATGGATGGGCCTTGTACAATCAGTTCAAGGCCTGAATACAACGAAAGCCTGACCTTCCCCCAAGTAAGAGAGGTTTTTTTGCCTGACTGCCTTTGAACTTAGACATCAGCTCTTTCTGGTTGTACACAATATTCCAGTCTTTGGACATAGGCTATGTAGATTTTATATTTGTCAACCTCCGTAATCTTGTGAGTCAATTCCTTATAATAAATCTCTTTTATATATGTACTTATGTATCAATATGTGTATCTGTGTATGTGTATCTTCCAGTGTTTCTCTGGAGAACACCTGATCAATTCACACTGTCAAGAGGCATCACCATAGTGAGGCAGGACATCAGCAGGACTAGTTTTCACGACCCTGTTCATCAAAATAGGATGTAGCAAAGAAGCAGGCCCAAACCAACTAGGGCTAGAAATTATAATATATTTGCATAAGACACTCCCACCAGCACCATGACAGTTTACAAATGCCACGGCAATGCCTGAAAGTTACCGTATATGGTTCCGAGAACTCCTGGCCCCATTTCCAGAAAGTTCATGAGTAATCCTCCCCTTATTTAGCATATAATTAAGAGTGGGTATAAATATAGCCAGCCCTCAATCCACGAGTGCCACTCTGCCTAGGGGACAGCTCTGCTCTGTCTGTGGAGCAGCCTTTTTGCTGCACACTGTTGTCCTAGTCAACTTGCTTTCCTTCGCTGTCAGCTTGCTCTTGATTCCTTCCTAAGTGAAGCCAAGATCCTCCCCAAGCTGAGCCCCAATTTTAGGTTTGCTCCACCAGTGGTACCATAGTGACCAAATTAAAGGGAAAATGGCAACTGTTATAGGGTAGCCTAAAGGGATGTTTCAAGAACACATCTGGAACTTTCCAGAAATACCTGACAGAAATCTTTAGGGGGAGTGGCTTATTTCCTTAGAGTCAGTGAGAACATAGGCAAAGAGTCTCCTTTGAGGGCCTGTGATTGGCTGGATAATGGCTCCCAAGGATGTCCATATCCTAATGCCCAGAACCTGTGACTATGTTACCCTGCATGGCGAAGGGAACTTTGCAGATATGCTGAGCTTAAGGATCTTGAGTTGAGGAGATTGTCCTGGATGGTCTGGGTGGGCCTAATGTAGCCACAGGGTCCTTATAGGAGAGAGGCAGGAGGATCAGAAGGAGAGGGTGTGAGATGTGATGATGGGAGCAGAGGCTGCAGTGAGGCACTTGGAAGATGGAAGAAGGGGCTGTGAGCCAAGGAGAGCAGTTGCTCTCAGAAGCTAGAAAAGGCATGGGAGGCTAACAGAAGCCCTCTGTGGGAAACACATTACTTTACTCTGGAAAGAGCAGGGAATCAAGACATTAGCCTGAGCAGCAAAGGAGTCTCTACATAATCTGGTGGGAGACACTGAGGAAGGTCCCCTGCCACCCCTCCCTGCCAGTTGCACTGACTGATGCCCTGATGATGTGGAAGTACTGAACTGACCTTGGAACTACTTTTTCCCAAATTATATTTTAAAAAATGTTCTTATGGGTGAAGTCACTGTTTTGGAGGGTTTTCTGATGTGGCAGGCAAATGCATCCTAATGGACCAAAATCTCGGCTGGATTTCCTCTGACCACCTCAAAATGTCATATGTAAGGACCAGGAGGCTGGGCACGTTTTGGAGACACTTAAGATTTCACAATTATTTCCCCTGCATGTAAGGCGGACCCATCCTGTGGATAGTAGGAAATGGTATAGGGACCCCTCTCTCTGTGCTAGGATTTGGTTTGGTGTGAGCATGCTACTAGACAGGGAGGTTTGCTTACCTGATCCGGATGCTTTGACATACAGTAAAGACCCGAGCGAGTTTTCGCCATGAAGAAACAGTGGGAGAGAGTTCTGCTAAGCAAATAGACAGTAATTAGGGGTGTAATTATTGCCAGAGAGTGAGGCAAAGGGCTGTCTCCTTGCTCACCACCCATCTTGTAGTTTTTCTAAGTTTGGCTTGGTTTCCCAAATCATCTGAATTGCACATTCTGTCTTTGTGTTTTCTTGAACTATTTTTAGGTCCTTTGATTCAGCTTTGTTGGCAGCTGCTCTTCCCCCAAATACTTGAAGAACTTCCAGTTCCACAGTCGGATGAGGCAAAGACTCGGTGGTTGGGAAGCCGCCCTCTTCCCCCTGCAGCATCCCTGAGTTATGGGGATGCAGGGCCTTAGGCTCAGCAGGGCGCCTGCTGGTCCGCAGTTGGCATTCTCCACGCACCCTCCAATGGAGGCTTTCCTACATGATGTCAGAGCCCAGGTTGCCTTCTGTGAATGCAACCCTCACCAACATTTTGATGTGGCCCTTTTAGACTTCTAGTCTTCCCTTCAGAAAACATGGGATATTTCTTCTAAGGTTCTCTCTGTAGGTGTGGGCAAAGGCAAGCCTTCTGATGGACTCCACAGAAAACACATGGCTTTTAAACTCAGCTGAGCTTTCAGCACTACTTTAGGATCTTTTACCCATTCCTAGGGTATTCCTTCTCTGAATTCTCACATTGGTTGGTGACTGCTTGGCTCAAATCACAGCTTTGCCACTCACCACCTATGTGATTGTAATCGCACTGTGCCTCAGTTTTCTCTTCTGTGGGATGGATAGGATAATGATAGCATTGATCTCCTGGTGGTGGTGTGAGGATTCAATGAGTATGTATGCACAGTGCCTGACAAAGAACACACACCCTAGGGGTATTAGCTGCTGTTTGTTCCAAACCTTAGTGGCACTTCTCAAATTCCCACCCTTAGCCCTGACCCTGCGTTCTCAGGCCACAATGTTGACATCTTCATTATTGAAAAAATGGAGACCTCTGGTAGAGATGATCCCACTTCTCTTTGACATCACACATTTGTGTTTCATGAATTCTTAGCCTCTTCTTTCCTATCTCAGAGGACCAACAGTCCCTCCTGCTTGCCAGCGCTTCCACTTGAGGGCATGTACTCTGCTCTTCTCATTTCTTAAGTCTCATCTCCAGGGTATCCCTGTCCCATGTGACCCCTTCTCTTCACAGTCATACTTCATTATTGCAAAGGAAGTGCTGAGTAGAACACATTCTTGGTAGAAAAAAAGCACAGATAGAGTCAAGAGCCACATAACAACATTTTGGTCAAGACGGACCGCATGTATGACAGAGGACTCATAAGATGAGAGTATCATATTTGTGCTGTACCTTTTCTGTGTTTTGATATGTTTAGATACATAAATACCATTGTGACACAATTGCATACAATAATCAGTGCAATAACCTGCTATACAGATCTAGATCTGTAGCCTAGGAGCAATAAGATACCATATAGCCTAGGTGTGTACCAGGCTATGCCACCTAGGTTTGTGTGAGTATACTCTATGATGTTCACACAGTGAAATTGTCTAATGATGCATTTCTCAGAATGGAATGTATGCCCATACTTAAGCAACTTGTGACTGTAAATGGAAATTAGAAATCACTCGGAATCCCAATCTCTCCAATTGGCCCCCTCTCCAATCTCCTCTTTCCACCCATACAAAGTGATCTTTCTATTTGTCAATTTCACCACACCATTCCTCTGCTTCAAAACCTCCCATGAGTTCCCCTTTCTACAAAATGAAGCAGATCTTCCTCAGCCTGGCAATGGGGCTCTCTGGCCCCCACACTGAGTGCCTTCCCATCCAGGAGGTCTTTCTGACCTCTGACTTTTGCTCCTGCTCTTTTCCCTAGCTGGCAAATTCTACTTGAAATTCAAGTTCCAGATGAAATGTCTGTTTGGCAAAACCTCCTTCCAACTATCTGCAGCCAGCAGCAATGATTGCTTCCTGTGTTCTCTGTGGCATTGTGCAAATCTCTAATAAGGCACTTATCACATCCTAACACCTGTGTAGCATCGTATTTACATAATTCTCTAGACTCATGGAATTTGGTGGTTGTTGGGTGATTTCCTCTCACGCAGCACTCCTTGGAATAGCTGAAATAAGGGTGCAAGTTCTCCCCCAGTGTTTGAATAGTCATTTAACTTACATTTGGAACTGGCATCTCATAAACAGCCCTCAATCCTAACTTGCAACTGAAACAGGGCAGTTTTGGGGGCTTATGTTGGGTGATCCTCTGTTAGGGGCCCCTTTTCTGGTCTTTCCAGGAGGCTCCGGTGACTCGTCCATGCCAGGTTTCCTGCTGTGTTTGCCTCCCTGAGTTATTCATGATCTGCCACTCACTTAGCTTTAGATCAGTAGTCCTGCAGCTTCAGCATTTTGCATCACTTGGAGGTAGGGGTATTAAGAGGGAGAAGGAGGACAAGGATGTATTAAAATGCAGATGACTCGGTCCCCACCAGAGTTGTGGATACCCAGGAGGTCTGGGGTGGGGGCCCAGACCCAAGATTGTGCATTTCTAGTGAGACCCCAGGAGATGCTGCAGCTGCTGGTCTGGGGAACACACTTTGAGAACCCTAGCCCTCAGAAAATGGTCAAGCTTGGGCCTGGCTTTCCAGAACTGCTGTTCTCTTACATTTTCTCTCTATCTCTATGGCAATGGCCATGGTTTTTCCTTTGCTCATTAGCTTCACGACTGCCGAATCTCATTCCTTTTAAACCTGTTTGTTCCTCCTTCCTGGTCCTCTTTCCTAACCTGCCTGGTTTGAGCACCCAAAGGACAAGGACTATGCCAATGTGGCTTGTCATCCTTAGTGTCAACAATGACTGGCAATCACTAGGAGCTTGAATACTGCAAGAATAATGGAGCTGGATGTCTGGTTCTGGCCCTGCTATTGAACAGGTTCTTTTAGCAGTAAGTTAAATAATCTCTGCTCAATTTTTATTGTGGGCAAATGAAAGAAATGGTGCTTGACAGCAGATATGGGTTAGAGAATTGAGTACAAAAAGTCTTTTAGGAGGAAGGTTAATTCATAACCAGTCTTCACAAGCTGGAGGCAGTGGCTGAGAGACAACACACACAGTGGATGCGGTGGGGCAGCTGGGAGCACGAGGGTCCTGTAGAGCCGATTCTAGGGTGGGAGATGTCCAAGTTTTTATTTTTTATTTTGATTGAAGAATTTTTAATTGATACATAATATTTGAATACTTTCGTACCTGCATATTGTGTTTTGTACAATATATTGTATTTGTACAATGTGTATTGTATTTGTATATTTGTATATTGAGGTGCATGTGATATTTTGGTACATGCATAGAATGTGTGGTGATCAAGCTGAGGTGTTTAGGATATCCATTCAGAGGTGGCCCAAGTTTTGTTCTGTAACATTCTTCACAGGAATACAGCTATTGCAGCATCTGTGAGAAAAATCCCCACAGAGAATCTCTGTTTGGTGAAAATAATAAGAAAATGTCAGTCCCGTGTAGCTGCTCTGGCCTAGCATGTCACAGGATACTAATATAAAGGCTGGCTATAAGAAAAGTAATAATGTCTATTTTTTATTAAAAAATTAATTCACAATTTAGAATTTCTGAGAATATGAAAGGTACCCTGAAGGACATAAGTTACCTGTAATGTTAACACCCAGAAAATATCAACATTTGCATATTGAAGGATTTCTTTCTTTTCAGTGTCTTTTCTCCTTTTGAAGTAATATTTTGTGGTGTTTTTAGCTTTTATACATTCTGCGTCATGTTGTTAAAAATTCACCTTTTATTATGAACATTTTTCTGTCATTTACCAGACTTCAAAAATACGATTTTTTACATTTTTATTTTCTAATTACAAAAATAATAATTATTGTAACTAAATCAAAGGATTCAGAAATATTTCCTGTACTCCAATTTTACTCCCCAGAAGAAACCACTGCTAACAGCTTGAGACTTTTTTGTTGTTGTTTCTGGGCATAGTCAGTAATTCAAATTTTAGAGCAAACAAACATGGGTTTATATGCCACTTGCTCTTAAAAAAGATTTAGCATTTTGTGGGCACTTCTTTTTTTACTACAAATAGTGAAAGCATTATTCTTCATAGCTACTCAATATTCTGCGATTGAACATTCCCATCGTTGGGCAGTTTTAGTATTCTAAAGAATGCCGAAATGGGCATTCTAATATGTACTTCTTTATCCGTGAGAAGTTGGAGTATTTTTAATGGCTCTTGGATGCTAAGCAAGTTGGTATTAAGAATTCAGCTTCCACTGGGAGATATACCTAATGCTAGATGACGAGTTGGTGGGTGCAGCGCACCAGCATGGCACATGTATACATATGTAACTTACCTGCACATTGTGCACATGTACCATAAAACCTAAAGTATAATAATAATAATAATAAAAAAAAAAAAAAAAAGAACAAAAAAAAAAAAAAAAAAAAAAAGAATAGGTGCAATTCATATACACCGTGGAATATTATGCAGCCATAAAAAAGAATGAGTTCACATCCTTTGCAGGGAAATGGATAAAGCTGGAAACCATCATCCTCAGCAAACTGACACAGGAACAGAAAACCAAACACCGCATGTTCTCACTCATAAGTGGGAGTTGAACAATGAGAACACATAGACACAGAAAGGGGAACATCACACACCGGGGCCTGTCAGGGGATGGGAGGAAAGGGGAGGGAGAGCATTAGGACAAATACCTAATGCATGCAGGGCTTACAACCTAGATGATGGGTTGATGGGTGCAGCAAATCACCATGGCACATGTATACCTATGTAACAAACCTGCACGTTAAGCACATGTGTCCCAGAGCTTAAAGTAAAATTAAAATAAATTAATAAGAATAGGTGCAATTAAAAAAAAAAAAAAAAAAAAGAATTCAGCTTCCAAATAGAGCTCTTGGCTTTGGTCTCACCTTGCCTCCTGCCTCTGCCTGTCTCTCAGTCAGTCTCTCAAGCTGCTTTGGGGTTGGCTGCAGTTTGCAGTGAGGATCACTGAGCCCCAGGACCCCCTAGTCATGCCTCAGTGGTAGCATTTTCCAAGAAGAAGGAGAAGTTTTGAGGAACTCAGAGTTGCAGAAATGGCCTGGCGGGTATAGGGGGTTCCCATCATTCCCCACTGTGAACACCCAGGGTTGGGGGTGGCTGGGGTGTGGGGAGTAGGGGAAGTAGGGGTGTGGGGAAAGGAGAGGAAGTGAACATTTCTCCGCTGAAGGGGAGGTTCCATCTCCATCTCTGCTCCTGAGTCACAGTAGAACAAATAGCTGTGGGACATAAAAATGTGAAGTTAGTATGGTTGAAGGTAGGGGAGAAACTGTTATTCGCCCTCCTGGAAAGGTCAGGTCAACTGCAAAGAGAAAGCAATAGGAACAAGAGATTGCAGGACTGAGGCTTCTAGAATGGGAGCTCACAGGGTGACTTACATCAGAGCAGATATGTGATGTGCCATTTCATGCGATGGGAAAATGTGCTTCTTCGTGAAAGGCTGGAGAGGGTTCATGGTTCACCGAAAATGAGCAGGAAATCACATCCTTCCAGAATATGCAGAGATAGGGAAGAATCTTGGGTTCTTGAGGAATACAACTGATGTGTGATTATTCCAGGCCAGGGATGTGAAACAAGGATCTCCACAGCCATTTCTCGTTTCCTCAAGTATTTCTTGCTCTGGGATAATCCCTATATAAACTCCTCCCTGAGATGTGCAATGGGAGAAAAGGATCAGTTTAAAAGGAAAAGAAACTATGAAGGCACGAAGGTTCCTCCTTGAGACACAAAGCTGGAAGTTTACAACGGCAGCTGCCCAGGATGGGTTGGGATGGGAGCTCTTCAAAGGCTCATGGAACATGTGCCTGGTGGTCACAAGTTTCCAACACTTTGGGCCATGTATCAGTCAGGATTCAGAGAAGCAGAACTACTGGGGGACACACACACACACACAATCCCTGCAACCAATTATATATGTATATTATATATAATATTATTGTATATTTATATTTAGACAGTTTCTACTATTGGTAAGGTCAAATCCCTGCAACCAATTTATATAAATAGCTGTGTATATAATTTAATATTATTATACTATGTATTTATAGAGTGAGACGGTTCCTATAATTTTTGGTAAGGCTGAATCCCTGCAACAAATTGTATATATACGAAGTAAAACAGAGTAAGAACAGGCTGGAAAGAACAAGCCGGAGCCCACGGGATGAGCTGAGCCCCCTGTCAGTCCCCATTGTCTCTGGCCGGGATGGGTGGGGGACATGGATATCCTGTAGAAGCTGAGGCTCCTTATCAAGTGTGAAACACACCTGGGCAGGAGTTGCAGTGGCTGAAGAAGAATCTAGAGAAGGCAGAGCAGTCGCAGGCCTGACCACTCCCTCACACCTATGAGTGAGCTGGCAGATACATGTGAACATGTGTGAGCTAAGAAATACCTGCTGGCTGGGCGTGGAGGCTCACGGGTGTAATCTCAGCACTTCGTGAGGCCGTGGTAGGAGGATCACTTGAGGTCAGGAGTTTGAGAACAGCCTGGCAACATAGCAAGACCTTGTCTCTCCAAAACATAAAATTAGCCAGGTACGAGGGTGCACGCTCATAGACCCAGCTACCTGGGAGGTTGAGGCAGCAGGATTTCTTGAGCCAAGGAGATTGAGGCTGTAGTGAACTGTGATGGCACCTCTGCACTCCAGCCTGGGTGATGGAGTGAGATCCTCTCTCAAAAACAAACCAACCCCCACCCCACTACAAAACACCTGTTGCTTCCCTATGCTCACAAAATTTCCACAAGAATCTCTCTGGTGGTCCACCTTAACCAGAAACATACAGAAAAGGAAATTCTAGGAACTGTAGTTCAGCCTAACCAAGCTGATATATTACAAAGCTGCTACAGCCCTCTTCTTGATCACTTGTCACTCATACACATCTCCTGAAACCAGACTTAATCTCCAAATAAAGACATGATACAACCATCTGATGTACAAACAGAAACACCCTAAATTTGTCTCCAAAAGAAGATATATAGTCCTTTTTTTGTCTTTGGGTAATGTTCATTCTTCTTCTGGGAAGCTCATGCCCCTACTTTTATATCCTACCTTAAATACTGAAATATACGGTTAACATGTTAGCATATTTTTATATAATAAGGAGAAGAGAGAGGGAAGAAACAAATATTTAGCTAATACATACATAAACATTAATATCTAAACAAGGAATAAATATTCATGGCTGCTACAGTCCTCTATGCAACTGGTCACAGGGTCGTAGCTGGTATTTTTATCTACCTTCTTTTACTATCCATTCCACTTTCCTTCCCTTCACAAAACACCTAAGCTGGTCATGGCTCCTTGCCCAGTGGGTGACCCAGACCTTCATTGCTGGTATGGGCATTGCTAGTCCTGCCTCAACTAGGTGGTTGAATTTAATCACAGGGCATGAGAATACTAACATACGTCCATTCCAAACATACATCTTCCTATGCCCTTTATGTGGCAGCAACTCAATTTTGTCATGATAGACTGGAGTGATTCTCTTAGTGTATTCAGCAACCCCCTTTTCGGCCTATTGATTCACAGGCACGAGGGATCCCAAAATGGCCAGATGGAAGTCTCCAATTCCAGTTCAACGGAATCATTGTTGTGCTATTAGAAATTCTCCCTTCAGAACGAAGACCACTAGCCCAGTAGAACCTAAAGTCGAGGGGACAGGAAGCACAATGTTGCCAATGGATCACTAGGTGAGTAGTGAGGGGAGCCCCTCCCATTCTCAGCACTTGATTTGCAAACCTGCGCATCCTGACTACAGGAGAAATAGCACCAAATATCAGATACTGATTTGCTGCATTTGCTGCTTCCTGGAAGATATTGGCCCACTTCTTTAATGTTCTGCCACCTACCTAATGCTGTAATAGAATCTTTACAAGGCCATTTCATCATCCTGCCAAGCTAGCTGCTTCAGGTTTATGGGGAGCATCATATGATCAGTGAATTCCATGAGTCCCAGATATATGGGCTGATTGTTGTACTTCATTTTCTGTGAAGTGAGTTCCTTGGTCATATCATATACAAGGATGTTTGGGATAACAGGAAGATAGGTAAGGCACTGTGTAAGTCTATAGATAGTAGTCTTGGCAGAAGCCTTGCAGGCAGAAAATGCAAATTCATAAACAGAATAAGTGGCTAAGAACAAATTATTCTGTCTTCCATAATGGAAGCAATCCAAGGTGATCAACCCGCCACAGTCCTCCTGAGGAATGGGGCCATATCAAGTGCTCAGTGTTGGTTTTTCTGTTGGCAGATTCAACAGTCAGCGTGGCTGAAACCAGACTGGCCTTGGTGAAGAGCAGTCCATGTTCCAGAGCCATAGGGCCACTTTATTCATGAGTCCATTGGCCAATGACAGGAGCGGCTGGGGAAACAGGCCGAGTGGTATCCACAGAATGGGTTATCCTATCCACTTGATTGTTAAATTCGTCCCCTGATGAGGTTATCCTTGAGTAAGCTTGTACATGAGTTACCAACATCTTCACACCCCATTTCTATGTGGAGTGGTGCATCCACATACCTCTTCCTAGATCTCTTTGCCATTCATTTTTCAGTCTTGTTCTTTCTAAGTCCCTGACCATCCAGCCAAACCATGAGCAGCCCATGAAGCAGTTTAGACCTATGCTTCTGGCCATATCTCCTAGGAAACATGAACAATCAGCACCTACTCCAAGTTCTACTCATTAGGAGTATTCCCATTTATGACTGTCCTGGTCATCCCCATGTGGAGCTGCAGTGCTGCACCCATCCACTTTCATGTACAGAACCATCTGTAAACCATGCACAAAGCTTTCTATTTCTCCTGCTCAATAAACTGGTTTTAGGGAACTCCTCAGGAGGCTAGAGGTATAGGTGGAAAGAGAGAAGTCACACTAGCAGAAATAGAGGCTTTGGGGATCTGGGCTACATCCTCATTCAATCTGTGTCCTCAAGACCTGCTCAAGCCTGATCTCATGTATACCACTTTCATTTGATGATGGAGTGCTGCTGTGAATGCTGACATTTATGGCTTGATGGGTCAGGCAACCCCAGTTTATGCTGGGTAGCTCAGGTCAGATAATAACTTGGGGTCCTATGGTCATTTTGTCTCTACTAAGGCCCAGTAGCAAGCCAAAAGCTGTTGTTATTTCTCAAAGGGATCATGGTTATCTGCAGAGGATAGCATGGCTTTGTTCCCAAATCTGAAGAGTCTGCATTGTAATTCACACATATTGCCTACCAAAGTCTCCATATATCATCACTATCAGCTACTGACTCTTCATGTGTGGTTATATCTGTGGGTTATATGGTCAAAGTGTTAGAGCAACTTGCATCGCAGCCTGAACCTGCTTCAAAGCCTTCACTTTTCTGGGATCAACTAAAATTGGAAGATTTTGGGGTCACTTGGCAAATGGCAGATGTTGCCTACAAAATCCAAAGAAACCAACTATGCATTGTGACTCTTTCCTAGGTAAGATGGGCCCGATGTAGCAACTTGTCCTTTACCTTGAAAGAGATAGATCATGAAATTTTCTTAAGGTTTTTGTGGAGTTTATTTCTCTTGCCCTGATGCAAATATTGTTTCAATGTGCCTAAAATGGTTGCTTATTAGGTCTGATCAGCATCACCTCATCAATGTAATGGACCAGTATGGTGTCCTGTGGCATGGAAATGTGGTGGTGTCCCTATGGGCTAGAGTATGGCATGGAGCTGGAGAGTTTCCCTAGCCTTGAGGTAGAACAGTGAAGGTATATTGCTGGCATTGCCAACTGAAAGAAAAGAGCTTCTGATGGTCTTATTAATAGGCATTTGTTGGATCAATAGCTACATAAAAGGTGACATACAAGCTGCATGCATACAGTGGATGTGTTGCTTTGTTCCAACAACAGCTGCATCTGGAAGAGCAGCTGCCTTTGAAGTCACCACCTACTTAACTTCAGGATAATCCCTGTCATTCTATAAGCTCCCTCTGTCTTCTACACAGGCCAACTATTATAGGCCAGTTATATGGGGATGGCATGGTAATCACCATCCCTGAATCTTTCAAGTTCTCGGTGGTGACACTAATCTTTACAGGAATGTGGTTTTGCCTTTGGTTTACTATTTTTCTAGGTAGAGAACAGTACTAGTGACTTCCGCTTGGTCTTTCCTACCATGATAGCTCATGCTCCTCTGCAGGTTAGGGAGCCAATGTGGGGATTCTGCTCAGAATGTCCATGCTGATGAATGTACCCCAGAACTTGGGAAATGACCATAGGATGATTTCAGACCCTACTGGGCCTACTGCGAGATGGAACCAAACCCAAACTCCATTAATCATTTGACCTTCATAAGTGCCTACTCTGACTGGTGGATGGCAGTAACATTTTATGCATTCAGGAATTAGTGCTAGTTCAGGGCCAGCATCCCATAATTCCTGAAAAAGTCTAATTGTTACTCCTTCCCCAAGGTACAACCACCCTAGTAAATGGCCACGGATCTTTTGGGAAAGATTGGGAGGGAGATACACACTTATACATTTTTCACGGTATGGCAGGCTCCTTCTTCAAGGATTCACAAACTCTATGTTGGTGAATCAGTTCAAGTCTGGGAACTGACTGAGAGGCTATGACTCTGTCATTTGGTGACTTAATCCAGAACTTCTGATCACTAGACTTAGAGCTTTTCCACTCACACAGATACAGAAGACTTAATAGACTACCTATCTACTTTATTTCTAGGGACAGTATGATCAGCTTAGTCAATGCCAACGATTTCTGTGAATCAGACTATTTTTATTATTGCTTTGGTTCTGATGTCACTTGGTCCCTGCCACCCTAGAATCCTATCACCTTCATTGCATTCAGGAATCTTAATTCAATCATAGTTGATGCCGTAATATCTGATCTACAGAGACGAACAAGCACTGAACTCTGCAAGGATGCTGAGGGAGGGGTCACCTCATGAATTTATCACAGCCTTGGCAAAGGGTGTGTCCTCTGGACCCTTCCAGAATGGATGAGCAGGTCTTACATGATCAATCCATTCTAGCGTTTTAATCTCCTTAGGTCTTCAAATACTTGCCTTTATAGTACACTAAGAAGTTGTGGCATTTTGATTTCATTTGCTGTAGACCACCTTTGGATACATATTTCAGTTAACCAACCAAACAAGTGTTAGAGCTCTTCCCGTCTCCTTGAAATAAAGCATGGAATACATACTCTCTGCTCAATGCACCGTCATTAGTAAATTTGTCCTGATCCAGTTTGTACTCCTTCCTCGTGAACTCAGGCAAGAGTGGAGAGGGAGTGGCTGAGAAAGCTAGACTAAAGAATCAAGATTTAATGAACTTACTGGTCACCGTTTACATCATGACATACATTCTGGAAGGGACCTAGGAGACTGGTCAGGAATACCTCCTAACTAGCAAGGGAGCTAACTTTCTCCTTAATTCACTTTACTTTGCACTGTTAGCTCATTCTTGGTTTTCTTGAGGTGAGCAGATGACAGAGTTGGGAAAGGATGCCATTGTCGCTTGGATTCTTTCCTGATAATTCCTTCCTTTTGGTAGGAAGAGTAGATAGCTCTTCAGCTTCCTCCTCTTCGAATAGGGTAGTGCTTTATGTAAATTGCGAGGATTAGAGAGACTATAAAGAGCTTGGCACATTGCAGACATGTAATACATATTTGGCATCTATTCTTATCATTAGACCTAACTATGGGAGTAAAATCCATTTTCATCCTTTTTGTTTGAATATGTTTGAGAGCTTTCTTGCTGTTAGTTTGTTAATTTCATTCTATATATCCTGAATTTTGTGCAGTCAGCAGATTATAGCCATTTGCCATTTCTTCAGATAACTATCTGAAAGAGCTGAAATTTTAGAATCAGACAGTGCTGTGGCTGAAATATTGAAGCATAGCCATGACTGCTTTATTCCAGTGTAAACCTCAATGCAAATGCTGCTTGACCAGTGACTGATTTGCACCATTCATGGAAATTAGAAAACTAGAAAATTAGTTCGTTTTGTAGTGCTTTTCGATAGTCATCCACTGAATGGAGGCATGAGTACAAGGGAAGAACAATCCACTGAATATGGGACCCTGTAGGTGGTATTTTATTCCTAATTTAGAAAAAAATATTCAAA
This sequence comes from Pongo abelii, assembly GCF_028885655.2. NCBI lineage: Eukaryota > Metazoa > Chordata > Mammalia > Primates > Hominidae > Pongo > Pongo abelii. Next base: position 36,225,631 of record NC_071996.2, on the reverse strand, counting down.
ACAACTTAATTTTTGTAAGTAAACAGAGGATGGTACAAGTAACTTAGCCAAGGTCGCATAGAAAAAAACCCAGGATAGTGTAGTGCTTCAAAGCATAGGTTTCAGAACCAGGTAGTCTGGGTTGAATTTTGGCTAAGGGCAATTTATCTAATCTCTTTGTGCCTTGGTTTCCTCAGCTGTAAAATGGAGGTTACTCTGTCTATCCCAAAGGCTTGCTGTGAGGATTAAAGGAGTTATCACTTTAAAGCCCATAGAACAGTTCCTGCACATTGTCTATGTGCTCAGTAAGTGTTTGATAGTGAAAGCAGGTCTGTTGATATCCTGTGTTTGTGCTTTGCCACTGGGGGAAGCTGAGTGAAGGGTACATGGGAACTCTGTACAGTTTTTGCAACTTCTTGTGAGTCTTAAATTATTTCAAAATAAAATGTTACATAAAACAAAGGCAGGTCTCCTGGCTCCAAAGCCTGTACCTGTGCCTGTCCTTGGATATCCTTCTGTCCATCATTAGGTAAAGGCATTTCTTAAAAGTCCCAATGCAGGAGCTGCTCCAGCCTAAGGGCTGCAAGGTTAATCAAAAGGTGAGTGTTTCAGGATCCAACTGTACATTTAGAGAACAGCTCCACTACTTAGAGTAACTAATTAAACCTGCAAGGAACTGCAAACCTGTGGTTTAAAATCTCTAGAATTGAAAGCTGTGAGAAACATCATTCTGTCCCATTTAATGATGAATGGAGGATCTGAACTAAAACTCCTCAGTAGCCTGTGTGAGTTCAGAATTACATATGTATGCACACACCACACATTTATCTTAGAAACCTCGAAGATTAACTACTTGTTATGTGCCTGTGGCCTAAGTGTCAGATAAAATCCTATATAAGCACTGGGAACATATGGTATAATTTTGTTCATCAAAGTAAAAGAAACATGAGGCCGGATGCAGTGACTCCTGCTTGTAATCTCAGCACTTTGGGAGGCCAACGTAGGCAGATTGCGTGAGTCTAGGAGTTCAAGACCAGCCTGGGCAACAAAGGAAGACCCCCATCTCTACAAAAAATTGAAACATTAGCCAGGTGTTGTGGGAGTGCCTGTAGTTCCAGCCCCTCATCGGATTGAAGTGGGAGGATCGCTTGAGTCCAGGAGGCTGAAGCTGCAATGAGCCATGATTGCACAAGTGCACTCCAGCCTGAGCAACAGAATGATACCTTGTCTCAAAAAAAAAAAAAAAAAAAAAAAAAGGAAAAGGAAAAAGAGGCCAGGCGCGGTGGTTCATGCCTGTAATCTCAGCATTTTGGGAGGCTGAGGTGGGTGGATCATGAGGTCAAGAGATCAAGACCATCCTGGCCAACATGGTGAAATCCCATCTCTACTAAAAATACAAAAATTAGCTGGGTGTGGTGGCACACGCCTGTAGTCCCAGCTACTCAGGAGGCTGAGGCAAGAGAATCACTTGAACCTGGGAGGCAGAGGTTGCAGTGAGCCAAGACCACGCCACTGCATTCCAGCCTGGTGACAGAGCGAGACTCCGTCTCAAAAAAAAAAAAGAAAAAAAAAGACAGAAAAGAAACATGAGGAAAATATCTGGGAATACCATTTTTAAGACATTGAAAGGAATGATGTGTCCAAATTTCTGCAGATCAGGTGATTTTGCTGATCCAGTGAGGTGTATGAGAATTTGTAAAACCCAGGGCTGAGGCAGAAACCAGTTTTCTGACTTCTTGAATTTGCTCTTGAACTCTAGTCAGCATTTCAGAAAAAAATATGTTCAGAAAGAAGTTCCTAGTAGCACTCAGGGATCCTCAAAGGTGTTGGGAGGGTGGGGTCTCTCAAAGAGAGCGGGCATGGGTAGATTTAAAACTCAGTTTAGATAGTAACAAAATGAATATTTGGAAAACAAGCCAAAAAAGGCTTTTTGTAATTTCTGACTGGATAAAATAGTGAAGAATAAAATCTTCCTGACTGTGAGGAATATGTCAAAGAAAACAGATTCTTGCACATCAATAATTCTTAGGGTGATGGACAAAAAATTCCTCAAAAGGCATGGGTTAAAAAACAGTTTGAAGAATTCAGGACTAGATGGTATGACTCTGTTACCCCAAGAATGACATCTCATCGACCCCATCTCTACCTTCCCTACTCTTCACCATTAGCCAAGACAAATCAGGACAACTGCTAAATTATTAGCAGAAATTTTACTTTGACTTCACTGAGGACTCAGTGTTTGAAAGGGAAATTGCAAAAATATTTTTTTCCATGGAGTCTACTTTTTCACTGGTCCAAAAGAACTGAGTTCATTGGGCTTCAGAGAATAACTGAAGGCTGGTTGTTAAAGACATGGGATCCACGAACTACAGTCCACATCCACTCTTGCCTGCCCTCTGTGGCCTTGCTTCACCAGCCTGACTGCTGGGCTTGGGTCCTGCCTCAACAGCTTAGGAAGTGAACTGTTCTGGGTGAGACATGTAATCTCTCTGAGCCTCCATCTCCTCATTTATACCATGAAGATGATGATAGAATGCTCCTAAGTTGGTGGATGAAATGCTTAAATGAGATAATGCATTTAAAGCACGCAGTGCCTTAAAAGTTGTCAGTAAAATGAGCTATACTTATTACTATCCTGGAGTGGAATCAGGTGATCTTCTGTCCACCTCCACCTGACACCCCACCACACTCCATACAGATGCCAGTGCTTTCAGTCCTATCATGGGGTCTTATATAAATGCCTGGCCATGCTCCAAGTATAAATTGTTGTATGTATAGGAAGACAGCCTTAATTAAATAGAAGCAGGATTTGGAAGACCTAGACATCTAATCTGTAATTCAGTTCCTGGTCAAGATGGAAGCTGAGTATAAAAGGCACCTGAATGCCAGGTGATTCAACCTGGGACCTCTCTCCAGGAAGGAGGGGAGGTAATAATAAGACTTAATAATACCTTCCCTGCGAATAATACCTTCCCTGTGAGTTCCTTAAGTTCCAAGTGCTATCCTGTCCAGGCCCTCTCATGGGGATCCTTCCATAACTCAAATTTAACAAAATGGGACCCTTGTCACCCACCTCCCTTTCTGGTAAGGTTGCTTCTATCTGGTGAGAACTTAAGTCAGAGGTCTTCGTCCTGGTGACAAATGTTCAGCTTCTCCAGCGGATGTTCCAGTGCCGGGAGCTCATGCTCCCTGAACGCCTGGCGTGGTGTCTCTTCTCAGTGAGCACAGCCTTTCTTGAATTCACACCAGCTGAACTTCGTGAAAGTGCACTTAGGGCTACTAGCATTTGAATTTCCAACTTTTTTTTCCTCTTTGGCATTTTGTTTCTATTTTTTGTGCTTCTTTTTTGTATTTTATGTATCCTTGTGAGCCATCTGCCATCCTTTCTGGAATGAGATGGCATATAAATGCATACATATATGCATACATAAAATACATACTGATATTTGAGAAAGACTTATCAAACACAGGCATCCCTCAAGGTCATTGGTATTCAAGAGAGTGAGGGGGAGGGAGGGGGGAGATAATGGTATTTTTCAAAACATATATGCCAGTAATCTTCTGGTCCCCTCTTTACCTTTATTTTAGAGACCCAGGTAATTTTAGAGTCACTCTGGAGGGAAAATTCGTATCTTGAAAAATTCTTCTAGGTGATTTGGACATACCTTTCTGCCTCCCAGCCCCCCACCCATGGCTTATAGCCACGTCTCCAGGATTCCTCAGCTGCATTCCTGGATTTGGTCAGAAAACAGCCTGCTCTGCTGGATTAGCTCTTCTCTCCGTGGAAATGCCACCCTGGAGTTATGAGGTAGTGTTATGTCCTTGGCTTTTAGAGAGAGATAATATAAGAAACAGACAGTTGAAAGGCATTTCTGAATCTTTTGCAAAGCCTGAGATGAGGCCATTGTCCATTATGTGACCAAATGTCACCCAAATAAAGATTTCTCTTCACAATCCTTTATAATATTCGGTGCTAGAGAAAAGTTCAATTCTCCAGGAAAACCTGAATTATTTCTTTTTATAGATAAGCAGAATTGCAGTGCCCATCATGCTGTCATTTATTTTTTCATTATCTTCCAGGGGATTCTGTTCAATCCAGCAAATATTGAATGCTAGCTACCATGTAATATACTGGATTATAAAGATCAATAGGGCCAGTTCTGGGCTCTGAGACATGGTCTAGGGGACACAGACCAAAATACATTATAGCTATGCTTTCCTCAGATGCCTTTTGTAATGATATCTCTTTGTTCTCAGTAGTTTCTGAAAAGCTTTGTTCTCTAAATTTTTATGTGCCATGTTGTATTTATATAGTTTTCCCCAGTGGAAGCAGACTTTTGGAGGAGTTTTTTGTTTTATTTGTTTTTGGCTAGTTGTTGTCCTATATTTCCTACTGCCCTACATCCCCCTTTCAGAGCACGGCCTCTTTCTAAGGCTTTCTGGTGCAATGCAACCCTCCTCGATGGCCACAGCTGATTGACTGGAGTGAACTTGTGACCTGAACTGGGCCAGTCAGATTTTTCATACTGGAAATTTGGCGTTGGAACCCTGAGAAACAAGTCAGGTGGTCTCGGGGGCTGAAGCTACGGAACTCCTGGTAGTGAGAAAAAGTGAGATGAGATTGATGATCTTCAGAAGGAAAAGTTTGGACTAAACACCCAGAGGAAAGCTGAAATGAGAGACCACATGGAATGAAGGAGAACGTGAGTATGAGCAAGCGAGGGTGAGAAAAACACACGGAAGCACATGAAAGTTCTTTTTGGCTGGTTTCTATTTTCTCTGTGACATAAAAGGCAAGGTCTTTGGTGGAGAGTAGGAATGGGAAGAGGGTGGGCAATTTGAGAAGAGAGAGGGTGTGAATTACTCATCATGGAGTAGGGGTATGAATTGACTGAGGGAATGTGGTTGGAGGGACAAACAGCACTACAGGCCCACTGGAGGTTTTTGTCATGAGTTTACATGGAGACAAGTCTTCCTAGCTGCATGCTTATCTCTGGACACTTTCAGCTGTGTGGGTGTGGCACAGGCAGAAAGTCAGATTTAACCAGGGCTAGGTTTTCTGCTAGGTGAGTGTGACAGAAGAAGAGAGGAGCAAAGGAGTTGATGGTGTCTTCAAAGGACTGATGATAACAATGGACCACAGAGCCTAATAAGAAAGTTTGGGGTACAAGTGGACAGCGCAATGATGGCAGTGTTAAACATCCTAGTGTGGGCTAAGAATCACTGGTATTCCAGTACAGGGGGAGTAAGCTGGGGAGATAAAAGATGATATTTGGAGAATAGGATATGTAAAACACAGATTGTGAAGGAGGGCAGTAAGTGGCAATGCCATAGAATAAGGTGGGGGAGAGCAGAGGTAGGGTGGACAAAATAATTGGAGATGAGAAGATCAAGAAACTGAGAGATAAAGACCCTCGAGTTGTCATCTGCGTGAATACTGAAATCATCAAGTGTTAGTACAAGAGTGGTCTTAGAGGGAGAGAGAGGGAAATGGAGCAGAGTCGCTTGGAGACCTTTAAGTGTCTCCTACAAAAAGGAGCAACGGAGGGATTGAACAGCGCATAAGCTTCACAGAAGCTGTGTGTGGGGGTGGTTTATGGAAAAGATAGGAAGAACCAAACTGTTTTTCCTATTTTTACACACTCACTCAATACTCAACACAGAATATTTCACCTCTAGGCACCAAAATGTGCAGGAGTTTCTCCCAACCCCAAACCAATTCTTCAGCGGATGCCAGCTGGGCATCCTCCAATTTAATTCAATTCTGACACTACCTACCTGGAGACAGTATCAGATCCCACAGATTGAGGGCTCCATTCCACAAGACTGCCCTCTACTCCAGATGCCAGTTGTAAGTCCTGAGTTGGGACCTGCGCTGCTGACCAACAGGCTATAAATTGGGCATTCCCAAGACCCCGTTAAGGGGTTGATTTGCTACGGCAGATAACAGAACTCAGGGAAACTACTTATGTTTACCCATTTAGTATAAAGGATATTACAAAGGATATAGATTAATGGCCAGATGAAGAGGTATGTAGGGCAAAGTATGGGGGGAGGGGCAGAGCTTCTGTGCTCTTTCCCAGAACCTTCACACTTTCAGCAACCTACAAGCTCTCTAAATCCTGTTTCGTTTTTTTATGGAGGCTTCATTACACATGCATGATTAACTAAACCATTGGACATTGGTGATCAATTTGACCTTCAGTCTATCTCCTCCCTGGAGCCACCTCCAGGGTTGGGGTTGAAAGTTTCAAACTTCTCATCACGTGGTTGGTTTCCTGGACAGCTAGCCCCACCCTGAGGCTACCTAGGAGCCTCCAGCCACCAGTCATCTCATTAGCATACAAAAAGACACATCACTTTGGAGACTCCAAGAGTCTTAGGAGCTGTGTTTCAAGAAAAGGAGGTGAAGACCAAATATGCATCTTATTATAAATATTATTATAACAGTTTATAGGGGAGGAATGGAGTTCTGAAAGTAGCAATGAGAAGTGGGACAACTTCCCACTCACAAACTCAGTGGTACCAGAGGAGTGAGATAAAACAAATCTTGAGGGGGCTGTGTGGGGGTGTTGTGTGGGTAGAAGTGTCCTTGGGGGAGAGCCTGGCTTCAGCAGAGCAAGAAATAGAAGGAAACACTCAGAGAAGAAGATAAAGCTCTCCTCCTTCATACTGAAATGAACATTCAGAGAAGAGATTAAGGACAGATGGTATTTTGCTGATGATAGGCCATGAGTTTCAGAAGTCACAGTGAAATAGTTTGAAGGGGTAGGAATTTGGATTCTATTATGAGATGTTCAGAACTTTGTGAGGGCGAGAGTCCAGGTAGAGAGGAAAGACCTGTGGTTGTGGACATCTTGTAATGATCTAGGGAAACAGAAAGTAGGGTCAGGTGGTAGTGAGACTGATGGTTTCTTACCAGGAGGTGAGTGATCCACTATTTCAAAATAAGTAATTTAAAATCTAAGCTGTTGGAATCTTAAAATATTCTGAGCCTCAAGAGAATGTGATTATGGGACCTGAGTCAGGTAAACAGGGAGCTATAACCTTTGTTTCTCTGATTATAGATTAGCTCTGTTCCTTACCTATACTGGTTTGTAAAATGTTGTAAACAACTAAAGGGCCCCAGGGAAGACTTATTTTCTATGTTGATTATCATTATAGATTAACTTCTCTCTTACCTTTCTCACATAAAGACTTCATTATTTCATTGCCTAAGATGGAATGTTAAGTACACTCTTTTAAATTGGAAAGGAAATGAAAATAAGCTGTTTGGAAAGGACAACAAACTGTAACTAAGTTGTAACTCATAAACCAGTCTTGTATAGAAAATGTTGTAATCCTACTAAATTTCTTTGTTTTCTGCCTATATAAGGAAGAACTTTTACCTCTGGAGCACTGACCCCATTACTCTGGAGTCTGTGTTTTTAGGATGGGTATTCTCAGATCTTTGTGTGAAGAAACTGTTTAAAACTGGATTCTGATCCTTTTGATTATTTCAGGTTCACAACTGTAAATGTAGGTTCTATTACTAACCTGCCAGGGGTCTGATCTAGGTTTCATTGCTTGCTGTACAGAAAGCCAATCACTGAGACAAGTATTGCCTGGGAAGAAGGCTTTATTTGGGTGCTACAGCTGAGGAGCTGGGAGGTAAGTCTTAAATTTGTCCCTCCCTCCAACCAACTAAAATTGGTGGTTTATATAGCAGGGAAAGAATGTAGCTGCCTGTGCTAGGTAGAGTGGTGGGGATTGTGAAGAGGAAAGAATTAGGAAGGGGTAAGGAAGCAATCAAAAGGAATGAAGCGTCTGGCATCTCATTGTCTGGATGAGTGATTTGGTAAATTTCAGTTCTTTGATACTACCAGGAGATCTAAGGGTTGGTTTCCTGAGGAAGGAACTCAGATAAGACAAATATTAAGTTTTAAGCTTTAAGACTAAGAGAGTCAATTTCTAAGTTTAATAAAAAAGACCATAAACATCAATTATATGGGACAATTGGGCTGGTTTCAGTTCCTTCTTGCAAGTAGGTTCTTAGATGGTAGCAGTGAGGTGGGAAGTATGGGGAAGGGTTGCTCTGCAGTGCTCTGATTGGGGAGGCATGGCTGGCAGTAGGGGCACGGGACACAGGAGCAGGCACACGGCTCAATCAGTCACAGACTCCAGCTCTGGACAGAGTTGGTCTCTAACCCTGGGAACCAATAGTCCAGGCTTTTAGTTATCACTTTCAACATCTCTTGTGTAGACATCTCTTAACCATCATTCTTAAATCTCCAAACTCTGAAAACCAACTTTTTTTAATATTATGCATTTAGTAGCAAAACTTGACCTGACCTAAACTAACAGGAGTGTCTATACAAACATTAATTATCCTAAGAAGTGTGAATATTTATATATTTTAACCATAAAATGTTTAATGAATTTGACTATGGGGGCTGTTCTATACTCCATGGGGAGTATATCTTGTATACTACCCTATATTTTGTTTTAAAAATCTGAAAAGTGCTTAAACTCATCTGATTCCAAAGGTCATGGATAAGGGCTTTTGGATTTATGCACCCAAACAAGGGTGTAAAAGCATCTCCTAAGCCTTTTCAAGGTGGAGACAGCTTCATGGGTCTTGCCGCACCACCTGTGAACCCCGTGAAGAGTGCATTGAGGCCCCGTGGGCTTGTTTGCCCAGGACCCGGATGTCCTGTGGACTTCACCTGCTTGTTATTCACCTTCCTGTTTCTGTTCTCCCTTCTCTTCTACAGGTCAAAACAGTGTGGGAAAAGAAATTTAAAAAATGTTATTAAAGAAGCTACTGGCAACCTAAAGGAAGAAACTGAGGCAAAATTAATGTAAGTAAAGAGTTTATTTGGGCCAAGATGAGGATAGCTGCTCAGAAGATTCAGGCCCAAGTGACCTTGGATAGGAGCTCTGTTTGGCCTTTGTTACCAGCAGGTTTTTAAAGGCAAAGGCAAGGGGATACGTAGGGGGATGATACAAAGTTGTTTGTCAGGAATTCTCTTTGGTTTACAGAAATGTCATTCATTAGTTATTGGCTATACATTGTTGACATATAGATTATGACCTAATGATATCTAGCATGTGGTGACATTAGGTTAATTTTGAGCTACTTGTGAAAATAGGCCTAGAGTCCACATAGCAAGCATATTCAAGAGATGATTACTTAGCTCAGGAGGGGAAGTGGGATGTGACTGTGGCCTCATTCTCATGCCTCACTGGGCCTGGTAATTTAAAGGAGGTTCACATTCCTCAGATAGAAAGTTTCTTTTCTTTCTCACTATAAGCCTCTGTCTTTCTTCTCTCTCTATTGCTAAGTGGTTTGGCATAAAATCATCTGTTCTGGTAGAAACCTAAGGGCTTTTCATTCAGCTGTTGAAATTCATACCCACTGGAGATTCTAGAGCCATCAGTGGCCATAGTTCCTGCCACTGGAGGAAACTGTCTTTAGAGAGTGAAGGTGAAGCTGACATTTATAAACAGCCACAGAGAGAGGCAGGGCTGGAAAGCAGGCCTGGCTCTGTTCCAGTTCCTGTGTCCATTTTGGAGACGAGTTTCCCTTTCCTATGGTTTGATTATGTGATCCCATGAATCTCCATCTCCTGCTTAAGCTGGTTTGAGTGTCTTGTCCATAAATGAAGTGTCAGGGTGTCCTAAGAAGACAGTGGAAAGTGATGGGGTCCAGCATCTGGGATGTTGGGCATCTTAGTACTGGGGGAGTGTGTCAGTCTATAGCAAAATTTTCACTTCTGGGCTGGGCTTCAGGATGGAACTCAAGTCTCTGGAGGGAGGAGGGGCAACTTATAGTCCTAGAGGAACTGGGGTCACAAATGAGTTCCAAGTCAAGGACTCAAGACCATGAGTCAAATATAGATGCCTGAGTGCTGCTGGACCCAGACGCCCAGATGGAGTCCAGGGTAGGCATCACTTACAGGTCGTCTTTGATGCATAGAAATAAAAAAGGCAATCTAAGGGGCAGAATTTGGGTTGAAGACCAATAATAAAAATCAAGCAGCTTGTTCTAAGTAGCAGTTGTCATTTGGAAGAGGCTAAGCCGAAAGGGTGAACATGGTAACATTTACAGATAGAAAGAAGGATAAGCCGATGAGAGAGGAGAACTTCAAAGAAAAATGAAGGAGGTAGAATCTGAAAAAAAGTCCTGGACCAGAGAGAACATGGTGTTGCTGCTTTTTTAGGTTATATGTGGGCTAGGTTGTGGATATAGAGAAAGCTGCTAAAGGTGGTAGTTCACTGAAGATGGCAGAAGCACCATGAGCAGAACTGGGACACAGTATTGGGGCCAGATGAGACTACAAGATGACAAATTTTGGGGGTCAGGAGGGGAAGTGGGATGTGACTATGGCCTCATTGGTAGACTCTTCCATTCATGGCCCCCAAGGGACCATGTCTCTCAATATTCATGCTCTTGTGCATTGTCTCCCATATTGAACTCTGGGCTTGGCAAGGTGACTTGCTTTGGCCAATAATATGAGCAAATTAAATAGGGATAAATTAGAGGCCTGATAGGCATTTGCATATTGGACCTATGCTCTTTGAATTCTGAGATTGCCAGAGGATGGATTGACTAGCTGTCATTATCTTACTACAAGCCTATGGATGAAGCCAGCACAGGAGGTAATGGAAGGAATTGCAGAGCTACGAAGCTGTGACTGTAATGCAGCATGCCTGGTCCCCTTCCTACCTCTAGTCTTCTTGTTATATGAACTGATAACTTATAGTTTAAACTTCTCAGTAAGTTCACTTTCTTGCAACTGAAAGTGTCCTAATGACACAGTGTATTAGTCCATTTTCATACTGCTATAAAGAACTTCCTGAGCCTGGGTAATTTATAAATGAAAGAGGTTTAATTGACTCACAGCTTAGCATGGCTGGGGAGGCCTCAGGAAACTTACAATTATGGTGGAAAGCAAAGAGGAAGCAAGAGACCTTCTTCACAGGCAGCAGGAAGGAGAAGTGCTGAGCGAAGCAGGGAAGAGCCCCTTATAAAACCATCAGATCTTGTGAGAACTCACTCACTATCACGAGAACAGCATGAGGGAAACCGCCCTCTGATTCAATTACCTCCACCTGGTCTCTCCCTTGACATGTGGGGATTATGGGGATTACGGGGATTACAATTCAAGATGAGATTTGGGTGGGGACACAAAGCCTAACCACATCACACAGCCTTTTGTTTTTAATTTTTTGAGGCAAATTCACATAATGACATGGTTTTTTTTTGAAGCTGGGAATTCTATAGGTAAAAATACTTGCAAGGCACTTAACAGCTTCAATGGGGAAACTCTATCCTTGTGTCCATGCCTTCTACTTACCTGATCCCCTAAGTACCATTTTCTGAAATGCTGTCCACTGGGATGCAGCAAGGAGTCCAGTTGGTGATTTTAGAGCATCACAGCCATGAAGAATTACTGAGTTGTATGTACTCATCTGGAACTAAGACAGCCTTTTTGGTTCCAGTTGTCAGCTTGAGATCTATTTATCTTTGCTCCCAGGGGGCTATATAAAGGATACCAGAAACAGATACTTCTCATGTCCCTTCTAACTCAATGAGTAATAGACTTGATGGTTTTTCCCTCTGATATCTGAAACTTTAAAAAGACAATAAAAACACACAGATCAATATATTGAATAACTATATCTTCCAAACCTCATACTCAGTTTCTCATTATACACATATAAATTAGCCTCATGCAAAGAAAAGAAGCATAGCTTGTAACATCTTTTCTATCTGACATGTGCTGCTGCCTAGAAGACTCCTTAACATGCTCCCTTTATTACATCTCCCATCATGTTCTCCACTTGAGTATCCAACAACTGGAATACAGTGTTATAGAAATGAGCAGTTATATATCTGTAATTATTTCCAGCTTCAACTGTGTCTATAATAAGCCAATGTACTTAGGTCACTAAGCTCTAAATAGGCCAGAGGGTATGGAAGACTTATATCTATCCCCACCACTGGAAGAAAGCTCAAAGCTTGTCCTTATTGCTCACGCTGTGATGTCTTCCCAAAGGGAGGGCAGCAGGGCTGTTATTTGGGGACAGCTGAGACCTGCAAATACATAAGAGCAGAAATGACCAATGGAGCATCCCCATTGTCTATCACAGGGAAAACGCAGAGAGGGAAAATAGGGCATATTTTCCCTCACTGTCCTTAATGCAATACAAATCTCATCACTCCATCTCTCTTTTTAGCCTGTGCTGGAGCAAATAGTTTTAGAACATGCACAATTTGAAGCAACCCCATTAAGTCAGGATGGCAAATGCTGTAATTTACCCATACTCCTTCCTTGGAGAAGTTGAACAAATATTGCAGATGGGCTTTATAGGTAAAGACTGTAGCAGAGCCTTATTAACTAGGTTTAGAACAGTAGGTTGAAGCCCTTTCTCAGACAAGAACCACAGACTCTGTTTCCACTTGATGTGATAGATCTGTTAGGGGTGCTTGTGTCTGCACTAAGATTACAGCTCTAGGCAGGGTAGTTCTTGAGACACTTAGACCACAGCTGTGCTCTTCTAGGAATGAGGCAATTCAAGTGTTAAATGGGCTCCATGTTTTAATCTTTAGCACTTGAACTTATTCTATTTCTGTCTCCTTCTTTGCTATCTTAGGCTCAGCTGTCTGTGGTGGCAGGACTTCTTCCACAGCCAACCAGCATACAGCTGGTCACCACAGCCCTAGGTGCTGCCAAAGGCTGAGAGGAATGAGAAATGCTAGTACTTTCCTTTGCGCAAGGGTGGGAGATGGTGGAAGGGCATTTCTGTCTAGTTCAAGTAAGCATATATTGAGTTCTCCCTACTGGCTAGGCCATTACAGACATAGAAATGAATAAAGCATGGCCCCTGCCTCAAAAGCTTTCATTGTCTACAGTAAGGTTTGGCAAACTATACCTGTGAGGGTGAAGATGCTGCCTGTTGTAAATAAAGTTTTATTTAAACACAACCATGCACACTCATTTACATATCGTCTATGGCTGCTTTTGTTCTACAATGGCAGAGTAGGTCTAACAAGATCATATGGGCCCAAAAGCCTAAAATATCTACTAACTGATCCTTCACAGAAAATGCTCACCTCTGCACAACTTAGTAATTTTTGGTATATTTACAGAATTATGCAGCCATTACCACTACCAAATTTCAGAACATTTTCATCACCCCAGGAGACATCTCATATCCATTAGCAGTTAGCCCCAGCCCTTGATAACCACTAATCTATTCTCTATCTTTATGAATTTGTCTATTCCTGACATTGCATAAAAATGGAGTAATGCAAAATGTGGCCTTTTGTGACTGGCTTCTTTCACTTTCAATACTGTTTTAAAGGTTCTTTAATATTTTAGCATGCATCAGTGCTTCATTTCTTTTTATTGCCTAATAACATTCCATTATGTGTATATACCATATTTGGTTTATCTGTTCCTCAGTTGATGATGTTTCAGTTATTTCCACTTTTTGACTATTATAGTTAATGATATTATGAATATTTGTGTATGAGTTTTGTGAGGATATGTGCTTTTGCTTGGGTACAGACCTAGGCATGAAATTTCTGGGTCATAGGATAACTGCATTTAACATTTTGAAGGACTGGCAAACTGCTTTCCAAAGCAGCTGTGCTGTTTTGCAATCCTACCAGCAACTTATGAAGGTTTCCATTTCTCGACATTCTTGCTAACACTTGTTATTGTCTGTCTTTTTGATTCTGGTTGTCCTAGTGAGTGTAAGGTGGTCCTTCATTGTGGTTTTGATTTGCATTTCCCTCAAGGCTAATGATGTTGACTACTTTTTCTAGTGCTCATTAGCTATCTGTACAATATCTTCTCAGAAGAAATGTCTATCAAATCCTTTGCCCATTTAAAAATTAGGTTATTTGCTTTTTGGGTTAAGTTGTAAGTGTTCTTTATATATCCTGAATTCTAGTTTCCTATCAGACAGTATATATTATGCAAATATGTCATCTCATTCTGTGGGTTGTTTTTTCACCTTTTTGATGGTGTTTTTGGAAGTGAAAACATTTTGTAACCTTGATGATGTCCCATTTGCCTATTTTTTCTTTTGTTGCTTGTGCTTTTGATGACCAATCTAAGAAACCATTGCCTAATCCAAGGCCACAAAGATGTACTCCTATGTTTTTTTTCTAAGAGTTTTACAGTTTTAGCTTTTATGTTTAGGTTTATTATCCATTTTGAGTTCATTTTTATATATAGTGTGAGGTAGGGGTCCAAAAAATCCTCTTGCATGTGAATAGACAGTTGTCCCAGTACCATTTGTTGAAAAGACTATTCTTTCCCCATTCTTCACACCCTTCGTGAAAATCAATCAACTGTAAATGTGAAGATTTATTTCTGGATTCTCAGTTCTATTCCACTGATCTATATGTCTATCCTTATGCCAGTACCACACAATCTTAATCACTGAAACTTTGTAGTAGGTTTTGAAATTGGGAAGTGTGAGTCCTCCAACTTTGCTCTTCCTTTTCAAGATTGTTTTGGCTATTTTGGATTCCTTGCATTTCTGTATGAATTTTAGGATAACTTTGTCAGTTTATGCAAAAAAAAAAAAGCCAGCTGGGATTTTGACAAGGAATGCATTGATTTGTAGATCAGCTTGGGGAGTATTCCAAGATCAGTTTTAATCTTTTTGTTTCCAAGATGTTTTGAGCATGGATCATCTGGGTAACTTGCATCAATGATTGCCAGCATTTCTGAGGGTTAAGTTTCTTTTATAATGTAAACCATTATTACTGACTTCTCAAAGGATAAAACTTTTACTTTTCTGTTAAAAACATCATTTTATTGCCTAAGTACATAAGACCAAAAACTGTTATGAACTAGAAAATGCTTTTAAGTGAATTTGTATTTTATTAATTCATAATAGTGTCTATATATACTTCAGAAATTATAGAGCAAAATGTGGAGAAATGGTAAATATTCTGTTTTCAGCCACTACTTGGTATATTTATGGAGTCGTTGTCCGGTTTGCAAAAAAAAAAAATCAGCTCCCACTTAGGGAACCTCTAGTTAGCAAGAAAATCCTTCTTCTAAAGCAGGTCTATCTTTCTGTCCAGAGTGCCTCAGCCATGGAACAGGGAGGCGTGAGCAGGACTGGCCTTCATAAACTGAATAAAGATGCCAAGTAGCTCATGATCAACCTGGTGCTTTTAAAGAGTTGACTTTCTTGTGAGGGAAGGAAATTGTATCCCAAGCTGCTTCCCCTGTTGTCTAAAGCTGACTTTGCCTCACCTGGCCTGGGGAACTTTGCTCCCTGGATGCTCTGCCAATTGAGTTAATTGGCAGTATGCTCAGATGAACAAATTCAGCCACAGAAATACCTCTAAGATTTTTCTTTGGCACCTTCAATTACCAGTTTTTATTAAAAAGAAAAAAGCAAGCAAGCAAACAGAAATCTCAAGTGAACATTCTAATCTTTCCTGCTGGCATCACCTTTCTTTATATTTGGAACAAAGTGGAGAAGTAAAAAATTGTCCTTTTTTTTTCTCTCAGTCAAGACGCTCTATTGAAGAAAAGAATGAAGTAAATTGATTGCTTATACTAGTCCAGAAAATCGTTCAGATTTGTATTCTCTTCTACTTAGAAACATCCACTTTGCCATATTGTAGTGGAAAGGTCACTGATACTAGAATGAGAATATCTTAACTCAAGTCCCAAATCCCTGTCTTGCTGATCTCAATTTCTTTACAGTTAAATAGAATTAATAATAGCTAACTTTTGAATGTGAGAATTAAGGGGAAACTTGAAGACAGTAAAGCAGTTAAATAATTCAAGTCTTGGGTTTTTAAAAAATTTTATTACTAGCATGCTATTTTTGCACGAAAAATAATGCACCCGCCACCTCCTGAGATTCCCAACCTCCTTCTAGAGGGCCACGTTTTTCAGGTGAGGCATGGGCCGCCGCAGGCTTCCCTTCCTGCTGGAGTGAGTGGAGACTATGCCCCTCCCCAGCTGTGTGCCCAAATCATGCAGAGACGGCTCAGGAGCTCCCAGGGCCCAGCAGCTTCTTCCTGATGGCAGGAGTGGGCCAAGGCAGCATGCCAGGGCCCAGGTAAAGTGAGACCCAGACAGTAAGGAGAGAGGGCGAGGAAGTCACCAGAGAGATGAACATAGCACTTCTTTTCCTCCCTTCCCATTTCCCACCTGTCCATATAACTAGCATGACTTACATCTTCGTATGTGTTCTTTGACCCCCTGTGTTGTCCTTTCTTTTTTAGTGTTAAACATTTTCTAGGCTTCTGGCTTGGTGCAAATGATTTGCCTTTGGAAAAAATTGTATTTATTGAAAGCTTCACCATTTAAATAAAACCCCTCTAATAATTCCCCCTTCCTTCTTTATTATCCCTCCTTCCTCTACAGGCTAGATTCCCATCTGTGTTCATTGCCTTGGGGAGGAGCTTGAAAAGGTGGGGTAACCTGCTAGCCACTGGCTTCCTGTTTCTGGAGCCTGGCCCATGATGGGGAGCAGTGAGGTGCCCTGGGTGGGGTGAGGTGTAATAGGAAAGCATGAAGCTGGTGGAAGTGGGAGTGCCTCTGAGGGGAATGTTCAGGGTCAACACAGAAGAGCTTCTGTCCCTACTTTCCTGCTCTTGGACTACAGAAATGTCCTCTGGGCTGAGGGCAGGCTCAGAGTAAGGAGGAGAGAGAGAGAGAGACAGAGAAGCAGCAAGAAGAGCAGAAAAGTCAACAGGACTGAGAGGGCCATGGTGCAACCTGCTTCAAAGGCAGGTCCTCGGAGCCCATGTCACTGCAGAGGAGTTGGACGGCTAGAGAACAGAGAAGTTTGGCAGCCATCATCCTTGGCCATAGTCCCGGAAGGCTGCAAGAGGCTAGGTGGGCGATGTATGAGCAGGACATCTAGCAAATGGGCCATGGAGAGCCTGGCTGAGACTTTTATGTCCTATTCTGGCCCAGAAACTTCACAATGGGTCATAAATAGCACAGAGAAGTGCAGCCCTGAAAGGTTCACATGGACAGGAGTCTCAGCATGTGGACAGGTGATAGAGGAGCAAATGGGGTGAGGCACATTTTAGCCAACACCTGTAACTGAGGCTTAGGAGATGCCCTCCCCTTTTCCCCCCATGGCCTGGTACTAAGTACTCTTTCTTGAATTGGGGAACTACCCTGGACAAAGGACTGAATTCCCATGGACTGAGATTACATTTTTGTCACCCTAGCAAGAAGAGGGCTCAAATAACAATTCTAAGGCATTATAGAAAATTGTGTATTTCTTGCACACTTGAGTTGGTGGAATGAAATTCATACCCACCACACTGTTCTTTGTCTATTCCTCGTATGTGTTCCACTCTAGTTGATGTGACTTGGTGAGTCTTTCGGACTGGATTAAATATGGTGCAACAAGTCTTCGTCAAGCTTACCATTTGCCTGTTCCTCTATTAGGTACCAGGAACAGGCGTGTGAATGAGAAGTCGTTGGTAGTAGGCAGCCTCGAAGGCCCTCATGAGCTGCACCTCCTGGTATTCTTGACCCTGTGAATGCTCTCCATTTGAATATGGGCCGGCTCTAGTGATGTAACAAACAGAATATGGCAAACAGAATATGGCAAAAGTGATGGGATGTCACCTCCAATATCAGATTACAATTAGACTGCAGCTTTCCTCTTGCTCATTCTATCTCTGGCTGGTTCGGAGGGAAGCCAGCTGCCATACTGCAAGCTGCCTGAAGAATAGATCCAGAGAAAAGGAACTGATATCTCCAGAACTGAAGACCTAGTTCCTACCAATAGCCCTGCTGGGGAGCTTGGTTTCTTCAAGTGTTGAATCTTGAGATGACTGTAGTCCTGTTTGACACTTTGCAGCCTTGGGAGAGACTCAGCCAGAGGCACCCAGCTAAGCCTCCAGGATTCCTGACCCTCAGAATCTGTGAGAAAATAAATGTTTCTGTTTTACGTTGCTGTGTTTTGGAGTTACTCATTATGCAGCAAGAGATAACCAGTACCCAGTCCTTGCCCTCCAGGAACTCTTGCTCTAGGATGAGAATTTCTTTGGAAAGAGCATTCACGATAATAAAGATCGGAGAGCTAGGCATAAATGCATGGATTCTGTTAATTGGGCTTCAGGCAGTGAGAAGAGGAGATGAGACGCAGGATGCTGAACAGGCAGTAATGCCTGTGAGGTCTGGGATTGGTTTCCTCTGGCCAACACATTCTCTTTAATTACAAAGCTTAGTTCCTGAAATGACAATTTTCTATTTTTACTCAGTGGATTGATAGAAGTAAGAGAAGTAGCATTCCATGGTAGAAATGAGAGAGCAGAGCTGTTTAGTGAATTTAGCTCAAAACAACAAGTGTTTTTGGGGCGGCCACTCTGTACCTATAAGCCCTTCTCTCACATACTCATAGATGCTGTGCCCCAGCCTCTACTGAATCACCCTTTATCGAGGGCATTTTGCTAGGATAGGCTGTGCTTGTGACTGACGTTCTTAGTCATCACCCCTTCTGTGAGGTGGAGCTACTGAAAAATGGTAACTCTCATCTGTCATTGTTACAGTTGCAACAGATTTAAAGACAACTTCATTGAAAATAGAAAAGGGTGGTGGTGGAGGCAGCTGCAAAGGAGAATTGGTTTTTCTTCTGAAAAGCCCTGACTCAGGCCACACATTGAGAGTGCTGCAATCTTTTTGGTTCTACAACTTATATCCCAGAATCCCCAACCCACTATGAAGATACACTCCCTTCTCATCTGAAACATTGTGTGCTAACAACAGCAACACTGGGAACTTCGGATATTTCCTTGCAAATGGATTTTTCCTTTGGGTGTGACTACATTGAAATATTGCTCCTGGTTCTGGTTCTTAATTTTAGGTGAGTTCAGAAAAAAAGATGCATCAGATTGAAGGAGGACATTGAAATCAATTATATACCGATTAGCTCGGAGGAAAGGTTTCCTTGTTCTTTTTCTTTTTTTCCGTCTTTCTGTATTGGCAAATCCCCATGCACACTGCAATTGGTGCAGTCAAGCTGCTCCAGGCTTCTGATAACTGCCTCAATTGTCAGAAGTCACTGGGAGTGCCAGCAGTCAGCCACAGAACTACCACTGAGCTTTATGGAACTTTGCAAATCTTACTGGAATCCATTGCATTTCATCTTGTCAGTCCAACTAGCTCACTGTCTGTTGTATGTGATGTTTTAGAGATAATCTCTCTCTGGGCACAGCATAGTGTTTGTTGTGTCTGCTGAGCATTGACTGCCTTATCTTCTGTTACCAGTATTCTGATTCTGTGGGGAAGAAAATCCCACTCTCAGTCTGCATGATTGGGGTGGGACTGATCCCAATCCTGGTTCCAGAAGGGGGCAGGTAACCCATGGATGGGCGATTAGAGTGCTTTATCCCCTGGTCCCAAGGCCTGGTTTAGGATGGACATATGACCCAATCCAGGCCAGACATAGCCATTGAGACTTGGTTCTAGGACTTCTATTTGAGGAGTGAGAAAAGGCCTGTTATGCTCCATTAGGGTTGGTGCTACAGGCAGCTCTCTTATGATCACAGGGGAGTGCCTGTCCATGAATGGAGACCACATAGAGGATAGGAAGAGAGAGAGAGAGAGACAGTGAGAGAGAAACACACACAGAGAGAGAGAGAGTCAGAGAGAGAGAGACAGGAGTTTCATGGGTCAATACATTTTTTGTCATTCCTCCTTTTGTTTAATTAAGTTTAAGCTGGGTTTTTGTAATTTGCAGCTCAAAGAATCCTGACTATATGCTGGGAGCACAGTCTGCCACGGGCCTGCACATTTTTGCAGGATATGCCAAGAATTCAAGGCCATACATCTCTTTCCTAAGACCTTTCTCAGAATCGTGTTTGCAGGGAGCAATGTTGCAGGATGAAGTCACCTCTCTCACAAAGAGCAGGCTTGCATCTGCTTCCTATAAAGGCAGTGAGTCTCCTATGTTCAGTGTTCCTTTCTTGCAACACAATCCTTCTTGGGTGCATGCATTCATCTATACCCCCACTGTGTTGTCCCTGTGGGACTTGGGGGCATGAGGAACAGATACAAACCAACAGCATGTTCATGCTGTTACTGGGCTGTGACTACTAAAGACTTTTGCCTCTGACCGAGGGGTCTTGTGACTTCTGCCAACATTCATGAAAAATAACAGTCTGGCTTATTAGCTTAAAAAGTAAAGCAAACCCTTAACCCTTCTTGACACTCTATGGCTCCTTCGGACTTCTGTAGGCTATTGAATGTTGCACAGAAGCTTGGTTAAGAGCACATGCTTGATAGGAAGACAGATGGATTTGAGTCCTGGCTCAACCATTCTCTATCTGATTTTGAGCGAGTTATTTAACCTCTCTGGCCTTCTGGTTTCTCCTCTATGAAATAAAAATAATACTTCCAATTACAAAATACATGTAATGCCCCTGGCTGAGAACCTGGCTCAGAGGAAGTTCAGTAAGTGGTAGCTGTATGTAACTGCCTAGTGGTAGCACTTAGCACATGATTTTTAAAAAAATATTTAATCATATTTTCTCATTACAGAAGTAAAAAAAATCATTGTTGAAAAATTGGGAAATATATGTCAGAAAGATAAGAAAAGTTTTTTAAAAATTATAATTCCACAACCTAGATAACCGTTATTATCATTTGGTGAATATCAATATGGAGTGTGTGTGTGTGTGTGTGTGTGTGTGTGTGTGTGTTTTAAACCAAAGCAGAATCATGTCATATGCACAATTTTATCTGTTTTTTTCTTACTTAATATATCATGACCATCTTTCTAGTTCCTACTTCTTTTGTAGCTTTTTATGAAAACATATTATAAAATAGTTGGTATGTATAACACAATATAAATAGCATAGAAATAATTAAGAATAATAAAATGGACACTTAGGAACCCACCATGCAACTTATGCAATAGAAAATTACCATACCATGGGAGGCTTCCGTGTGACCCTCCCTGACCACATCCGCCCACCTTCTTCACCTACCCCCAGGATACCATGATCCTGAATTTTGTGTTTTTCATTCTCTTTACAATTTGTGCAGTTTTACCATGCATACCTGTATTTGTAAAAATTTAGTCTGCTCATTTTAGAACTCAGCGTTATGGTATTCTGATTGCACGTGTTTTCTGTGACTTGCTTTTATGCTGGACATATGTTCCTGAGATCCATCTATGTTGATGCATAGAGTTGTAATTTATTCACTTTTGGGGGTGTATGGTATTCTCATGTACACATGTGCCATGATTTAGTCAAGGGTATCTGGAAAAATCACAAAGGAAAAGGATTTGATTGACATCATCTGCCTCCCTTGGCAGGTGCTTCACACTCTGGATGGGGGATGGACGTCTCACCCTGAACCTAGCTGTTTGCTTTCAGGCAGGCCAATTTGATGTTTCCCAGCCCCAGGCAAGCTGACCCCAGACAATGCAAGCCCCAGGAGTATCATGGAGGAAGAAAAGAAGGGTTGAGGGCTGGAGATTATGGAACAGAAGACAGCCTGGATGTCTCAGTTAATTTACAGCTATTTAACTGGGGGAAACTGTAGAAGAGACAGAAACATTCTTCCATTAGGATATATGGCTGGAGATACAGAATTGAAGAGGCTGAGAATACTCTGCATAAGAAAGGGCATGGAAAATGTTAGAAAACTTAACCTGTGTAAGAAAGCTAACACTCTCTAACCTTACTAACAGGGGGCTAAGTCAGCATAACCTACATGGAGGACAATTTGGCTAAATCTATAAAAATTAAAAATTCATCTTCCCTTTGATCCAATGATTAAATTTCTAGAAATTTACAGATGTATAAAATCATATATGAACAGTTACTTATTGCAGCAATTTTTATGATAACAAAGTAGTAAAACAATTTAAATGTCTATTAATGTGGAAATAGATAAATAAATTATGCCTTATTTATCCAATGGAAAACAATGCAGTGTGTTAAGGAGAAGGAGGCAACTCTATAGATACTAATATGGTACAATCTCCAAGTTTTATTAAATGTAAAAGCAAATTGCAGTGGTGTAAAATGGTGTGTGTGTGTGTGTGTGTGTGTGTTTCTATCTGCTATCTGTATATAGAATATCTCTGGTTGCAGTGGTTACTTCTGGGGATCTAGATAATGGGGATATAAATGGGAGAAAGGTAAATTACTTTTTATGTCTTTAAAATTTTCTTTTTTTTTAAATTATACTTTAAGTTTTAGGGCACATGTGCACAACGTGCAGGTTAGTTACATATGTATACATGTGCCATGTTGGTATGCTGTACTCAGTAGCTCGTCATTTAACATTAGGTATATCTCCAAATGCTATCCCTGCCCCCTCCCCCCACCCCACAACAGGCCCTGGTGTGTGATGTTCCCCTTCCTGTGTCCATGTGTCCTTATCGTTCAATTCCCACCTATGAGTGAGAACATGCGGTGTTTGGTTTTTTGTCCTTGGGATAGTTTGCTGAGAATGATGGTTTCCAGCTTTATCCATGTCCCTGCAAAGAACCTGAACTCATCATTTTTTATGGCTGCATAGTATTCCATGGTGTATATGTGCCACATTTTCTTAATCCAGTCTATCGTTGTTGGACATTTGGGTTGGTTCCAAGTCTTTGCTATTGTGAATAGTGCCACAATAAACATATGTGTGCATGTGTCTTTATAGCAGCATGATTTATAATCCTTTGGGTATACACCCTGTAATAGGATTGCTGGGTCAAATGGTATTTCTAGTTCTAGATCCCTGAGGAATCACACATATGAAGCTACCAATGAGCCAAAAAGTAAGTGAAATAAAAAATAAAAATATGTGGAAGGCAGGAGTCAAAGAGCAGACAGTAGGTAAGTGAAGATGCTGGTATGGGGCTTTGTGGAGAGGCAGGAGGGATTTGTTCTGAGAGCGACAACTGGGAAATTTGTTGTGAAGAGGACTTTTGAGAAGTTTTGCAGACTATTGGGATGCTGTATAGCCTTTTGCCAGCATCCCTTTTGTCCAAGAAAACCTTTACTCCTTAATGCCACTTTTGAAGCTGGATTCTTTTTCCTTTGTTATGTGTTCCACTCAAAGAGAGGACTAAAGGTACCAGAAGCGAGGCCCTTTTTAGGCAAAAGTTGTAATAATAACATAATAGCAAAATAAAGATAATAAAGAATGGCTACTATTTTAGCATTTACAGTGTGACAGACATTGACTAAGCATTTTACATATATTATCTCATTTAATCCCCATATAAACTATATAATGTTGGTGGTATTATTCCCATTTTATAGATAAAGAAACTGAGGCACAAAAAGATTAAGTAACACATGTTCAACATTATGTAGCTAGTAAGTGATAGTACTGAAATTTGAGCTCATTTGGTTTGCCTTTGAAGATTGTGATTTTAACACTTCACCATATTCTTTTCCTAAGGAATGAGGAATTTCTTAGGCATAGCAGCATGATCGTGTGCACGTGCGCGCACACACACACACACACATCTAACTTAAGATTTAACTGTGTACAAATATTTATGGGCCAATTGTCAGGTAGAGCTGAGACAAGAATGTAGAAACATTATAATCTTGTTCACCCAAAAAAATCTAGAGACATTAGGATTTTAGGCAGGGTAATCATTTGGGGAATATTGGTAAGAAAGATGCCTGCAAACTGACAGGCAAGCAGGTGTTGTTGCCATTCCTGTTAGGCCATTGGGAATTCCCAGAATGGGAGACTGAGGAGGAAATCAAATAAATAGTTTGCTGACTCCTCTAACTGGCAAAAGTATTTTCAAAACTCCATGTAGATTACTTACTCTTGAGTGGCCCTGAGAACTTGTGTGATATATTTCAGAGATGACGTGTTAACCCAAAAGCTCTGAAAAATCTCCCTGGAGCTCAGATAAGCCAAGCTGCTTCAGCTCCCATTGTGGATGAAATAGTCAGTGTTTTCATAGGAAGACTGACTAGTTCTTCTTTCTTGTCTCTTATTGTTCCAACAAGGCTAATTCCAATGAGTTTATGAGAACAATTTAAGGCTTATTTTCTCAGCCGCTTTTCCAGAGGGAGCTGAAGTAATGTCAGTTCCTTCATTACTACCTACAGAGGGATAAAGTGCATCTCTGTATTGTTCCCTATATTAAACTGTTTTTTTTGGACAAGAGAATTTCCAGGCAGATACTTGTATTCCCACCAACACCAACACTTTTCATCTCTAATTTAAAGAGAAAAGACACTCTAGATTTGGGTTTCCAAATAGCACAGCCAGTAGCCTATGATGCATCTGTTAGCATTTGAAATGTGGCTAGTCTGAATTAAGATGTTCTGTAAGTATACACCACATTTCAACGACTTAACGTGAAAAAAGGATGTAATATATCCCCAAACTTTTATATTGGTTACGTGTTATAATGATAATAGAGGCAGTCCTTGCTTTGCCTGTTGGTGTAGAACCATGAAAATGATCCTGCAAGCTGAAATGATGCAAGTGATTTTAATTAACAATGGGTGAAAATTATGATTATTATGCAAACTTTAAAACATTTTTGTCTAAACTTTAAACATTCTTACTGTCAGCCATAAATGTATGCAGAAATTTAAAAGTGGTAAAATGAACCTATTTAGTACACAGTAATCTCAAATAATGGAAACATCGAGAATTAAAGTACTTCTTTTCTTCTTTGTGAATAGTTGGAACAGTGCTTGCCTTCTTCTTGTCCTATAACTTGTAGTATGGAGAGAGCATCTTTTCTAAGCTTTGCCAAATTGTCATATTACTTCCTAAGATCAGCTTCCAACATTTTCTCCTTGCTTTCCCAATGTTGTGAAATCGGAGAGTTTCTTCAATGAGAAGTTTTGTTTCATTTTTTGGGTTTTTTTGTTGAGACAGGGCCTTACTCTGTCATCCAGGCTGGAGTGCAGTGGCTCAATCATGGCTCACTGCAGCCTCAAACTCCCTGGCTCAAAAGATTGTTCCCTGACCTCAGCCACCCTAGTAGCTGGGACTACAGGTGCACACAACCATGCCAAAATAATTTTTATATTTTTTGTAGAGATGGGGTTTTGCCATGTTGCCTAGGCTGGTCTTGAACTCCTGGACTCAAGCAATCTGCCTACATCGGCTTCCCAAAGTGCTGAGATTATAAGCATGAGCCACAGCTCCTGACCCAATGTAAGTTTTTTGCTGGTGTCCCTTCCTCTGGGTCATCATCGTTTCTGGGACAGTATCGTTTTTGGGACAGTCATGTTCCACATTTATGTCCATGCATTTGCCTTCACTAAGTTCCTCTGGCTGCATATCTTGAGACTCTCGAACAGCAGTAGTGTCAACAGTCCCTACAGTGATCCATCTTCTAATCACGCCTACATTCACTTCCAACAATATCACTTTTTGTTTCTTTGCTGCACTTCCGTATTTGTTGGCCATTCCCTCTTTAGATTATTCATTTCTGTAAAATGTCATGTGAGTTTACCACTGGGAGACAAGGAATCAACACAACTCCATGCATGCTTCACTGTCTGCGCCTGGACTGAATAACAGATGCATAGTGACCAATTGCTGATAGACTTCAAAAGAAATGGCATGATTGGTCATTGCTATTGATGCACACATGTTGTTTATGTAGTGATTTGTGGACTGAAAGTCTAGCAGCAAAGTTTTTACTTTATGCAATAAAGTAAAACTGTATATTAACTGTATGCAATAAAGTACAGGTAAGCATAATGTACAGTTAATATACCAGAGTTAATATACCACAGTAACTGAAATTTGAACCATGTTGTTGGAAGATTAGTGTTATTTAATTAAGTGGTGGTAACTGGAATTTATGCATATTGGAACCATGCAAAGCAAAGTATGCCTGTATTTTTGGATACTGGGTTAAAGTATATCATTAAAATTATTTGTACCTGTTTCTTTTTACTTTTTGAATTAACTAGTAGAAAAATTTAAATCACATTTGTGGCTCACACTATATCCCTATTGGACAGTCCTGCTCTGTACCATACATTAACAAAAAATTTAGGAGAAGAAAATAAATATACAGTTGAAAAAGAATGAAACATTGTTAGAGTTTTAAGTAGCCGGCAACAAAGTAAGAGATTCCAATCTTCTCAAATTGAGCGTGATTGTATGGTGAAAAACAGTAAAGCTAAAATTAAAAATATAATAGATTGGGAAAATGTTTGCATCATATATGTAAGCCAAAGGCAAATTGCTGATATTATGAAATTATTCATTCAAACTTGTTCCAAAATTATCAACATCCCAGTAGATTGTTAAACAGATGAATAGGCAATTTATATGAGAGAAAACTGAAATAGCAAATGAATACCTAGAAAAATGTTTATCTTGTCTAGTTATCAAAGGCATGGAAATTACTGTTAACTTCGAGTTACAATTTACTATCCACTCTATTAATAAAACAATTACAACCCTCCACACTGTGGGAAATTTGGTGATTTCATGCACCATGGCTGACATTTTAATTAGATACAATACTTTTAGTTAGCAATATTGTATAAACAGGAAAAGACAAAAAGACATTTTTAACCCTTGGACCTAGTAATGTCACTCCTGAGAATTTAAGAAAATGAAATAATTCAACAGGGACAAAAAGTTATATATACAGTAAGATGTATATTGTGTAATTTCTTATAATAGCAAAAAAAAAAGAAAAAGAAAAGTTAAGGACATTCTAAATGTCTGATATAGAACACTGCATCCCACAATGACAAAATGCATTGTGTTTTCTAGATGCTTATGGAAGGTTTACTAGAGTTTAGCACATGCTGTGTCATAAAGCAAGCTGAAATATATTTCAACGGAGTGAAATCATTCAGAATATGGTCTTTGAGCACAGTAGAATTATGCTAGAAATCTGTAACAAAAGCTAACCAGAAAATCACCAACTGCTTTAAAAGTAAGCTATTAAATTACAAATAACTCATGAATCAAAGAAGGAAACACAATAAAAATTAGAAGATATTTTGAACTAAATGATAGTGGAGACATGGCATATCAAAACATGTAGAAAACAGATAAATGATGCTCAAGGAAATAACTGCCAACCTAGAGTTCTATAATAATAAAAATATTTTTCAAATAGGATGGTGAAATAAATATATCATCAGATTAGCAAAAACTAGGAGAATTCCTGCAATGCCTAGAGGAAAATTTATATTCTCAAATGTATATATTAGAAAAGAATTAAATACTACATATCAATAATTCAAGTTTTCACCTCAAAACGAAACATAATTTTAAATATCACCACACACAACAAATTAGTCCAAAGAAAGTAGTAGGAAGTTAATAGTAAAAATAAAAGCAGAAATAAGATAAGTAGAAAACAAGTATTAATGCAATAAATAAAAAAACCTAATTTCTGGAAAAAGACACATTAAATTGATAAAACTATGACAAGACTGATGTAAGAAAGAGAGCAAATTACCAATTCCAGTAATAAATAAAGAGACATTAGTATAGATGCTATAGACATTTAAAAGAGAAAAAGACATTACAAATAATGTTATGCCAATTTCAGTGAATTAAATTCCTTGAAAAACATAGCTTACCAAAATGGACACAATAAGAAAAAGCAATTCGAATATTATATATCTACTAAAGAATTTAAATGTTTTATTTAAAGCCTCTGTGCAAAGTATACTCCTGGTCTGGATGGTTTCTTTGGTGATTTGTAGCAAATATTAAAGCAAGTGATAAATCCATTTTTTATATACTCTTCCAGAATATAAAAAAGACGGTAGCCTTCCTAGACTTTCTATGGGACCAGCATAATCTTGATAGGTAAATTACTTAAGGAAATTGTAAGAAAGGTAAATTACAGACAAATTTGTAGCATGAATTATATATATGTAAATTCTAAATAATATATTAGCAAATATAATTCTTTGATATGTAAATGGAGAAGGTATCACAATCAAATGAAGTTTATTTCAGAAATGCTAATGATGATTTATTATGAATAAACAATCAATATAGTTCACCATATTTGCAGAAAAGTGGAGATAAATAAAATTTTCTTAATGATTACAAAAACACGTTTGATAAAACATAATATTAATTCATGATAAAAACTCTTAGCAAACCAGGAAGTCAATTTGAATTATTGAAAACTTTCTTCCTATGCGTAGGAGCATGATATGGATACCTGCTACTTCTATTAAAAGAAAAATGGAAATCTTAACCAAGGCAATAAGGCTATAAAAAGAAATTTTAAGAAGACAGTTTGGAAAAGGGTGAAATAAAACTGTCACTCTTCATGGACAACATAATTGTACATAGAAAATCTAAAATAGAATCTAGAGACAACTACTAGAATTTATAAGTAAATTTGGCATGGTTGTTGGATCCAAGATCAAAGTATGAAATCAATTGCATTTTTATATATTGGCAACAAAAATGCAAATAAAATTAAAATTAAAATTAAAAAGATAGGATTTACATTAGCATAAAAACTTTCAAATCTAGAAATGTATTTAATGATAGACATTTAAGACCTTTATGCTGAAAACTATAAAACTTTGCCAAGAGAAATTTTAGGAGCCTAAATATAGAGAGGTTCCCCCCCCATTTTTGTGGTTTAGAATTAAAATGGTCAGGATGTAAATTGTCTCCAAACTGATCTTTAGATTAAACACAATCCTGATTAAAATCTCAGCAGGTTTTGTGTAGAAATTGACAAGCTGATTCTAAAATTCACATAAGAATGCAAAGGGCAAAACATAGTCAAAGAGATTATTTATAAAAAGAAAAATTATTTTGAGGACTTACACTCTCAGATATTGAGACATATCACAAAGCTGTTGAAATTAAGAGAGATTGAAGTTTGCATAACAATAGATAAAAAGACCAATGGAACATAGCAGAGAGTCCACATCTCTATAGTTATCTGATATTTTACAAAAGTGACACTGCTGTATAGGGTAGAAAGGATGACCTTTTTAACAAATGGTGTTGTTATTTGGATATCTACATGGGAAAAATGAATCTTTATCTTACACAAATCAATTCCAGTCAGATTGTAGATCTATAGGCAAAAGTTAAACAAATAAATGCTTTTGGAAAAAAAAAAACCCACAGAAGATATATTTGTTATCTCAGGTAGACAAAATTTTCTTAATTCGGATATAAAATGCACTAGTCATAAAATGTTCGCTTGGACTACATTAAAGTTAGGAATTTCCTATTCATTAAAAGACACCATTAGAGTGAAAACATAAGCCACACAATATTGAGTATATTGTTAATAAATATAAAAAGACTCATATCCACAATATGTAAAGAACTGAAAATCACTGAGAAAAATTAAATAACGCAATATAAAAATAGGCAAATGACTTAAACAGTCACTTCATGAAAGAGGATATCCAAATGGTCAATAAATGTGAGAGCATGTTTAATCTCATCATCAGGCAATGTAGACTGAAATCACAATATGACACTACTACTCATTCATTGGAATAGCCAAACAAAGAAGATGGATAATACAAAATATCAGTGAGGGTATGGAACAAGTGAACTCTCATTCATTGCCGGCAGGAGTGTACATTGGTACAACCACTTTGAAAAAATGTTTGGAAGACTCTACTAGCCATATACGTATGCTATGAGGCAGCAATTGTACTCCTGGCTATATACCCAATAGAAATGCATGCACAGTGCACCCAAAATATACAAGAATGTTCATTGTATTATCTGAAATAGTTCCAAACTGGAACAACATGTGTTCATCAACAAAAAATGAATACATAAACTTTGGCATATTTATACAATAAATACTATAGAGCAGTAAAAAATAATGAATCATTGCTACATGCAACAAAGGGTAAATTTTCAGATGTTAATGTTGAGTTAAATAAGCCTGACACATATGACTTTATACTGTATGATTATATTTATATTAAGCACAAAAATGTAGGCAAAACCAGTCTTTGTTTATGGAAGTCAACGTAATGGCTAACTTTGGGTGGGTACTGTCATTGAGGTGGGTTGCTGGTAATGTTTTGTCATTCATCTAAATGGCTGTTTATAAACTTTGTAAAAATTCATCAAGCTTTATTAAGATTTGTGCACCTTTTGCATGAATGTTATATTTCGTAAGAAAGTTTATAAAGCAGAATATGAACAGGGAAATGTGTGTGTGTGTGTGTGTGTGTGTGTGTGTGTGTGATGTGTTCAGTGGTCAGGATTGCTGACTGTTTCTGCACAGTCCTTTAGAAAAAGGAGAGGCGCAGGAGAGAAACAATTGAGGCCAATCGAGTTGAAAGTGAGGAAACCTACATAGGATTCATGAAGATGGATAGTCTGCCGTGTGTTCTGTGATTTATAGCTCATAAAGGACTTCCCTGTACATTAACTCAATTCCTCTTCACAACAACGTTTTGATGTAAAAATTAGTTATTATCTCCATTTTGCCTTTCGGAAAACTGAGACTCACAGATATTGGGTGATATTTGTTTTCTTTTCTTTTTTCTTCTTTTCTTTTTTTTTTTGAGATGGAGTGTTGCTCTGTTGCCCCGGCTAGACTGCAATGGCATGACCTTGGCTCACTGCAACCTCCACCTCCTGGGTTCAAGCGATTCTCCTGCCTCAACCTCCTGAGTAGCTGGGATTATAAGCATGTGCCACCACGCCTGGCTAATTTTTGTATTTTTAGTAGAGATGAGGTTTCACCATGGGTGATGTTTCTAAGGAAGCAAAACCGTGAAGAGCCACCATGCTCTTTTCACTACACTGCTGTTAGAAAACTAGACATTTGGATGGAAGAATATGCTGTGGTCTGAAGGTTTGTGTCCCTCCAAAATTCATGTTGAAACTTAAACTCCATTGTGGTAGGTTTTTGTTTTTGTTTTTGTTTTTTTTTTGAGACGAAGTGTCACTCTGTTGCCCAAGCTGGAGTGCAGTGGTGCGATCTCAGCTCACTGCAACCTACAGGCATGTACCATCGTGCCCGGCTAATTTTTGTTTTTAGTAGAGACAGGGTTTCACTATGTTGTCCAGGCTGGTATTGAACTCCTGACTTCGTGATCTGTCTGCCTCGGCCTCCCAAAGTGTGGGGATTACAGGTGTGAGGCACCGCGCCCGGCCTGTGGTAGTTTTAGGAGGTGAAGCCTTTTGGGAAGTGACTAAGTAATGCGGGCTCCACCCTCATAGATGAGATTAGTGTCCTTATAAAAAAGGCTTTGGAGAGCTGCCTGGCCCTTCACTCCTTCCACCATATGAGGACACAGCATTTGTCCCTTCCAGAAGATGCAGCAACATGGTGCCATCTTGGAAACAGAGAGTGAACCCTCACCAGGCACATTGGTCTTGGACTTCCCAAGCCCCAGAACTGTGAGAAATCAATTTCTATTATTTATACATTTCCAAGTGTAAAGTATTTCATTATGACAGCAGGAATGGACTAAAACAGAATATGCTATATGCTACGTGGAATAAATTATTCCTCACAACTTTTCTATGAAATTGGCATTATCATCCTCAGTTTGCAGATGTGGTTCAGGAATACCAAATAACCTGTGAACATACAATCTAGTAAGTGGCCAAGGCAGTATCTCAACATGTATCTGTCTCACTCTGGAGCTCATCTCTTTCTCTGAAATGTAGCTGCTAGCTGCTTATGTGTGGTATAAACGATTCAGCTGCAAGAACTCAGACAGCAGAACGATCACTGCAGGGTGGGTCAGGGAGCCTTTGTGGAGGTGAAGGTACCCTTTGGGATAGATTTAATTAATAAATGAATGAATGAATTTTTTTCTCAACTTTTATTTTCTATTCAGGGAATACATGCACAGGTTTGTTACCTTGGTATTTCGTGTGATGCTTAGGTTTGGGGGTACAAATGATTCCATCACCCAGGTACTGAGCATAGTACCCAATGGTTAGTTTTTCAACCCTTGACCCCCTTATTCTCTCCCTCCTCTAGGAGTCCCCAGTTTGTATTGTTGCCATCTTTATATCCATGGGTACCCAGTGTTTAGCTCCCATTTATGAGTGAGAATGTGCAGTACTTGGTTTTCTGTTTCTGCATTAATTCACTTAGGATAATGGCCTCCAGCTACATCCATGTTGCTGCAAAGAACATAATTTCATTCTTTTTATGGCTGCATAGTAGTCCATAGTGTATATGTACCACATTTTCTTTACCCAGTCCACCACTGATGGGTTGATTCCATGTGTTTGCTATTGTGAAAATGCTGCAGTGAACATGTGAGTGCATGTGTCTTTTTGGTAGAAAGGCTTGTTTTCTTTTGGATATATACCCAATAATGGTTTTGCTGGGTCAAATGGTAATTCTGTCTTAACTTCTTTGAGAAATGAGATGGGATTAAATAGGAGACCAGGATGTGGAAAGAACTCTGAGTTTGGGGGGAATGGAGGAGATCAAGAAAGTGTTGGAAGGCTCATTGGTCGGTGAGCAGCCTTGTTTGGCTGAAGTAGAGGGTTTTTTAAGTTCCAAGAAGTCAGAGACTGTTTTGTGAATTGAGTTATCCCCAATGCTCAACACAAATTAAATGCTCGAGATAAATGAATAAACTGATTGGTTAGCATCAAAATTTGTGCACTTTTTAGAAACGTAACAGTTTATGGATGGCGTAGTTCATTCAGTCCACTGGTAACACAATGAGGTTTAATTTGACACACTAGTTAAAAAACTGAAAAGTACCTAGAAAATGAGATGGTACCCGCTAAGCCAATTGAGAAAATATTCAAGAAAATCAGAGTGTTCCAAGTGTGAATGCTTTTGAGTCCTAAAGGTATCTGAAGGCACAGGGTGAATATGACTTAGATGAGTGCCTATCCTGGGGCCAGCATCTGCAGATCGTACTGAGATTGCCTGCCCAACTCCTTCCATTTGGGTCTTTTGAGCCTTTGCCTTGCTGTCAGACTGGTGCTTTTGGGAAACTTCTCTATAAGCTCTGTTTTCACGAGAAAAATAATTTGTTGGGATAATGATCTACACGATGAGACAGAGTATTTCAGGCACTACCTCCTGTTTGAATGGAAAAATAGTGTTTCAGGTCACTCTCTAAGAATTCCTCTTTTTTGATCTTGCAGGAACACTACTCCCCAAATAGGTTCTGCCCATGGGATGTGGAGTTGATGAATTTTCTAACCTCAGTGTTGCTGACACTTAGATCCATGCGCTTCTGGAAAGATTCATTTCTAAGCCATCACGGCTGATTGAATGATTGTATCCCCCAGGTGTTTAATAATGGATCCATGTCAATCCTAAAAGAAGTATCTGGTGGACTGCAATAAGGTTCTGCCTGTGATCATCTCCATTTTATCATCCACTCATGAAGATGTGAAAGCCAGACTTCAGACAGACAATTAGAGGGTATTAGTAATGCATATTGGATGAGAAGTTGTGACACAAAATTTTAATAGGCTGCAAAGATGTGCTAAAATTCACTAGCTATAAATGATGTCGTAGGTTCAGGTAGATACTGAGACAAACGTGAACAGAATACATGAGATTACACTGAAGTTCAATTAACTGCTAGTCAAAAACTAAAAACTAAAACAATGTATTCTGTAGTGAACACTTGCAGACCTGTGTGCTCAGTTCACCTTTTCTAGAAGTTGCCCCTTCTCCTTGTCCAGATGGTTGCAAAAAAGCACTGAAGTCACAACATGACCTGGTTCCTGGCCACAGTTGGTAGGTCCAGAAATTGATATTCAACTTAAGAATAAGGATCTGTTCTGTTTATTTTAAAACCGGAACCAAGAATGGTAAGCTGGACTGTCTTCGAAAGCCTGGACCCTAAGAAGTAAAGCTTTGGATTTCTAGGCAGCCATGTCCCCCACCACTGGGGCGGCAGAGGAATCTAGTCTTTGGAGAGAGGGGTGGACATGAGAGATGGAAGGAGACTCCTGTCTACATGTCCCTGTGGCTCAGCTGCATTTCTCTTCCTTGAGTATCACTGTATTCTAATAACCTAATAGATCCTCATATTTTACCTTTCAACTCAAGCTAACTAATTGTCTGTAATATTTGCAAAGCAAAATGTTCCAAGTACATGACTTAAGCTCCAGCTCCAGTGCCCTGAATAAGGGTGGGA
The DNA here is from genome assembly GCF_028885655.2 of Pongo abelii. Classification (NCBI taxonomy): domain Eukaryota; kingdom Metazoa; phylum Chordata; class Mammalia; order Primates; family Hominidae; genus Pongo; species Pongo abelii. The sequence goes on along the minus strand of NC_071996.2, from coordinate 36,191,592 downwards.
TAATCATAATACTAAATTTCCAAGTGGCCAAGTCTAAACTTTGCCTTGGCCACACTAATGTGGTCAATGTGGTCATTTCCAGGCTCAACTTTCTGAAGACGATGGTCAAGAGACAGAAGTCTCTGAGGAAGAGGAGGTAGCTGTTTAGAAATGTTTAAAGGGTTGCCATGTATAAGTCAAAGTAGGTGTTCTATGTTGCTCTAACAGACAAAAATGATACCAATAGTCAAAAGTTGGAATGCAGATTTTGACTGGACACAACAATTGTTTTTGTAAGTATTAGACTTATCCAATAAAGGAATGGATGACCTAGTGAAGGATCAAGGTCTCTGTCAATGGAAGGTTGGGTCAGAACTTAGATATGCATTTATTTGGGAGTTTGATGAATAGTTGGCTACTAATAGCTGTCATTTATCAAAGGCTTTTTATGTGTGAAACACTGTGCTTGACATATGCTTTATGTAAATTTATGTAATTTATGTAAATTATTACTTCATAATAATCATATGAATAGATATATCTTATACATTTAATAATAGTTATCAAATATTTATAAGACATGGATGAAATTGGAAATCATCATTCTCAGTAAACTATCGCAAGAACAAAAAACCAAACACTGCATATTCTCACTCATAGGTGGGAATTGAACAATGAGAACACATGGACACAGGAAGGGGAACATCACACTTCGGGGACTGTTGTAGGGTGGGGGGAGAGGGGAGGGATAGCATTGGGAGATATACCTAATGCTAGATGACGAGTTGGTGGGTGCAGCGCACCAGCATGGCACATGTATACATATGTAACTTACCTGCACATTGCGCACATGTACCATAGAGCCTAAAGTATAATAACAATAATAAAAAAAAAAAGAACAATATTTTGGTAATTTTAAACGTAAAATTAAAAAAATTTGTTATGCTTCAATTGCAGAATTATGCTACAATTAATTTCAGTCTTTGAAGTATTTGTACTTTTACCACTTCATGGCATTTTTGCTACTTTTTTTTTTTTTTGAGATGGAGTCTCGCTGTGTCGCCCATGCTGGAGTGCAGTGGTGCGATCTCCGCTCACTGCAAGCTCCGCCTCCCGGTTTCACGCCATTCTCCTGTGTCAGCCTCCCGAGTAGCTGGGACTACAGGTGCCCACCACCACGCCCAGCTAATTTTTTTGTATCTTTAGGAGAGATGAGTTTTCACCGTGTTAGCCAGGATGGTCTCGATCTCCTGACCTCGTGATCCGCCCGCCTCGGCCTCCCAAAGGCATTTTTGCTACTTTTAAGTTTTAAATTATTTTATTGATACATAATTTTATGCATATTTATGGGGTAAGTGTGATATTTTATTACATGCATAGAATGTGTAATGATGAAATCAGGGTTTAGGGTATTCATCACCTGGAGGACTTATCATTTCTGTGTGTTGGAAACATTTCAAATCCTTTCTTCTAGCTATTTTGAAATATACAATACATTGTTGTTAACTATAATCACCCTACTCTGCTATTGAATATTAGAACTTATTCCATTTCTTCAACTGTATGTTAGTTCTCACCAACCCACCTCTTTTCATCCCCTAGTAACACCCCACCAACACACACACACACACACACACACACACTTTCCAGCCTCTGGTAACTATCATTCTACTCCCTACCTCCATGAGTTCAACTTTTTTAGTTCTCATATATGAGTGAGAACATGCCATACGTGTCTTTCTGTGCCTGGCTTACTTCGTTTAACATAATAACCTCCAGTTCCATCCATGTTGCTGCAAATGACAGGATTTCATTTTTTTATGGCTGAATAGTATTCCACTGTGTATTTTTGCCATATTTTCATTATCCATTCATTGACTGATGGATATTTTAAATTAATGAATAATTCTCAATTTTGACTCAATTCTATAGGATATAGTGGCCCTGCCAGATTTTCAAATAATACAAGCTACCACATTTTCATTTCCATTATGATTATTTCAGTTATATTTACCCAATTGCTTCCCATATATTTTTCTGGATACAATTGATAATGTCTTTTTGTTTATTATATAGCAGGAAAACCAACTTTTGTTGTCTTAATATTCTCTAGCTGTGAAGTTCAACTATTTTATCTTTCATAGCTGGGTAAGAACAGGAGTAATATTTTCTATTTTACTGTTGATCACCATCCCCAAAATCCCTAATATTATCTGCTCCATAAAAATCCCCAAAACCAACACTCAAGGGTTTGCTTAACATCAGACTGAATGAATAATTTCTTTGAAAAGATAACCCAAATTTGATATCTAGTCTGACCTATGATATTCTTTATAAAATAAGGAATTCTTATGTATCATACTGAATTCTAAAATATATGTTCTTGAGCTTTAAAAAGCTTTCTAAAACTATTTAATTCTGCATTTTTTTACCAGCTACTGTAAAAATTCTGCCATATCACATCATTGTTGCCTTACTTTGTTCATCCTTTTTTCCTAGTTTGTCCCACGTTTTTTATCTCTATAAAATGTCAGTGAAGAGACTAAACATAAATATACAAAGATCATGGCTAAGCCAGATGCAGACAGCCTGATAGTGAATGCCAGATGCCAGAGATTCTCTTCAATTTAAATATTCAGCACCAGGTGGCTTAGTTGACCTAACAAAAGAACACGTGTTCATGAGATGCAAAGATAGAATTGGAGATACTAGTTCTCATTTGGATAAAATTTAGTTATTTAATGAAAGCATGCAAGAAGGGTTTGAAATCAAGTAAAAATGAAATTAAGTTAAATCATTCATTCACATCTATACAGAAAGAAAATTTTATTCCAATTTGTAAAATTTCTTTTCAGAAGTAATTCATAGAACAAATACTAGTATTTATAATATCAGCTAGAGAAAAAAATCCTTTAATTACGCTTTAGTGAAAGCATAATATTAAGTCTGTTTCCAACTCCCTAAAGAGTGGCAATAATTAAGATAATCAATGTTTCCTAGTAGAAATAGAATTTCTTATAAAATACATTGTATTTCTTGTTTTGAAAGATCTCATAGCTCAAATTTAAGTTGGTGCCTTTATAACTAGCTACAGTAAATAAGCTGGCCATGGACTTTGACCTTACACAGAAACTAATGACCTTAGGAGTATTCCAAGATGTTTTATTAACATAAGTGAAGTGAGTTAACACAGACTTGCTGCAATATGTGTTTGTGATACTTGTTCACATACATGTGAAGCATATGTGTGTGCATGCAGTTGAGTACTTCTGTTGTCAAAGTGGCCACTGTCTTAGAAAGCAATCAAATGAGGGCAGGATGTTAACTTTACCATTAACTAAGCAAGACGACATTGCCATCACTTACATTTATTCCTTACAAGTTACTTTTTAAGTGTGCAATAGAGGTTCATGAGGAAATAGCCCCTTAAAAATGTTTTAGACAATATTTAAAATATATATAGCAAATGAATAACTATATAGTCAATGCATTGGAATTATACACTTGCTGTACGTTATTGCTTTGTAAGGGGTTGTATTAGTTTTCTGTCACTTCTGTAACCAATTACTACAAATTTGACAGCTTAAACAGTGCAGACTTATCATCTTAGGGTTCTAGAGAGTAGAAGTCCCACATGGGTTGCCCTGGGCTAAAATCAAGGTATCTGTTGTGTTCTTTCCTGGATACTCCAGGGCAGAATCCATTTCCTTGCCTTTTCTAGCTTGTAGAGGCCACCACATTCCTTGACTCACAGTCCCCTTCATCCATCTTGAAAGCCATCATCATTGCATCACTGTGCTTTTCTTTTGTGGTCACATCCTCTGACTGACTCTGCCTCCCTCTTCAACTTTTGTGGGCCTTCGTGATTACATTGAGCTCACTGGACAAATCAGCACAATCTTCCTATTATAATGTCAATGGATGAACAACCTCAATTCCACCTGGTCCCTTAATTCCTCTTTGCTATGTAAACACTTGCAGCCCTGTGTTCACAGGTTCTGAGGATTAGAACGTGAACATTTGGGGGCAACACATATTCTGTCCATTACGAGGGGATTTGGGGAACTTCACCATCCAAAAAGCAGACTTTTGCATAATTTCTTTCTTTTTAAGACAGCAGCCCATCTTTTGCTACTCCTGGTGTTTGGACTCCCTTGATTCAATTTCTCTTCCTGTCTTCTGCTATTGCAAAGGAAGGCCATAGTCTAACTGCATGTGGCTGAGGAGGTAACCTTGGGGTTTATCTCTTTCTTGACCAACTCTTCTCTTTTCTGTCCCATTCTATTTCCCTATCTCTAGCAGTGCCATGTCCTCCCAATTTTGAGGCTCTTTAGGGTTCCAGCCTGTGAATTAGTTTCCAAGCTTGGCCACTGAAAGAAGTTTCATTCTACTTAATAGCATTTTTTACCCACAATTTTTCTCTCTCTAATTCTCTTGTTTCTTATGGATAAAAAATTAATTGCTATAATTTTAGAAAGGTTTCAGGAGAAAGTAGAGACATACATGTGTGTTCCATCAGCCAGATAAGCAAATAACCAGAAGTCTAAGATACTTATTTTTTAGAAGACAAAGTCCTAAGGCTGACAAGTAATTTGTCTAAGATCACAAAGACAAATAAATTGGAACTAGAATTCTATTCTAGGCTTTTCTGATCTTTGTTTTGGGAGGATAATTAGATGTAATAAACTTTAAGGTCTCTCTTTAATATAATATATTAAAGATACATTAAACCACAGTGATTCTCAAGATTTATTGTCTGTCTCAGCTGAGAGGCAATTTGTATTATACACATACCATATAGTTCCTACAAGATTTTAATTAGCTTGAGAAATTTATATGTCTTCATAACTCATATTGTATCATATACATGATGGTCACCTGATAAATATTACAAAGAAAGACTATGAATGCTTATTTGCCAAACAGAATTGATCTTCAGAGCTTCCTAACCTGTAATCCTAGGATCTGGCCTAGGGCTCAGGTTAAACTCCTGATATAATGTAATGGTAATTCCATAGCAAGATTCTTCACTCGAGTCAGCTGTCTGCTCACATGTTGCTCCCAAAGCTCTTATAGAAGCACATTTGAGATAAGATGGCCAAGGTTAACTGTGTGTATTATTACTGCTGGGCAGCTATTGACATAGTATCTAAATTTCAGGTAATTGTTTTGATAACACATTTGATATTTGGAGAACATTAATGGGAGTCATCAGTGTTAGTGATATTTTCTTTGTAGTCTCCTAGCCTCAGGCATAGTGGAGATAGTGTTTAGGCTGAGCTATGACCTTCACTGCTTTAAGAATTAAAAAGTTTGCAGTGTCAAGGGAGTGAGAAGACAAGCCACAGACTGGGAGAAAATATCTGCAAAAGACATATCTGATAAATAACAATTATACAAAATATACAAGAAAACTCTTAAAACTCCACAATAAGAATACAAACAATTTGGTTAAATAGTAGGTAAAAGACCTTAACAGACACCTTACCAAAGGATAGATTCAGTTGGAGAATAAGCTTATGAAAAGATGGTCTACATTTTATGTTATCATGGAAATGAAAATTAAAATGACAAAGAGATATCACTATGCACCTATTAGAATGGCCAAAATCCAGAATGCTGATAAAACCAAATGCTGGCAATGATGTGGAACAACAGGAGCTCTCATTCATTGCTGGTGGAAATACAAAATGGTACATCACTTTGGAAGACAGTTTGGCAATTTCTTACAAAACTAAACATGCTCTTACCATATGATCCAGCAATCATGCTACTTGGTGTTTACACAAAAGAGTTGAAAACTTATGTCCACACAAAAACGTGAACATGGATGTTTATAGCAGCTTTATTCATAGTTGCCCAAACTAAAAGGCAACCAAGATGTCCTTCGGCAGGTGAATGGGTAAATAAACTCTGGTGCATCCAGACAATAGAAAATTATTCAATGCTAAAAAGAAATAAGCTGTCAAGCCATGAAAAGACATGGAGGAAATTTAAATGCATATTACTAAGTGAAAGAAGCCAATCTGAAAAGGCTACATACTGTGTGATACCAACTACAGATGCTCCTCTACTTACTATAGGCTACTTCCCAATAAACCCATTGTAAATTGAAAATATCCTAAGTCAAAGATGGCTGTTTTTGTTAGACATGATGGGATGGGAAATCACAAGACACAGTACCCAAAAAACGCTGGCAAGACAGTACACTTTAGAGCATCAATTGTTTACCCTCGTGACAGCGTGGCTGACTGGGAGCTACTGTTCACTGCTGTTTTCTAGTATGGCAAGAGCAGCAACAGAGAGTCTCCTATCATGTATTGCCAGCCCAGGAAAAGATCAGAATTCACAATTTGAAGTACAGATTCTACTGAATGCATATCACTTTCACACAATGGTAAAGTTGAAAAACAGTAAGCCAAACCATCATAAGTTGGGGACCGTCTGTATATGACACCCTGGAAAAGGAAAAACTATTCAGATAGGAAAAAGATCAGTAGTTGCCAGGGGTTGGGGGTGGAGTGGGGGGGTGAACAGGTGGAGCTCTGAGGATCTTTAGGCAGTGAAAATACTCTGTATGATGCTATAACTATGGATATGTATCATTACAGATTTCTCCAAACCCATAGAATGTACAACACAAGAATGAACGATAATGTAAACTATGGACTTTGGGTGATAATATTTCAGAGTAGGTTCAGCAATTGTAAAAATGCACCACTATGGTGGGGGATGTTGATAATGGGGAGGCTATGCATGTGTGGATGTAAGAAGTATAGGGGAATTCTCTGTACCTTCTGCTCAATTTTGCTGCGAATCTAAAACTGCTTTAAAAAATAAAGTCTATAAAAAAAGGATTACAGTGCCCCCCCATATATTATTTAAAATCATATCGTAATTTTAAAATTATGATATCCTTCATATATAATTCAAAATTGGTACAATACTAAATTGAAAATTATTTTAAAAAATTTCCTAAATGACAGCATCCCTGATTTTGGGAGAAAATAGCAAATTCTATTTTTTTTTTTTTTTGGATACTGAGACTTGCTCTGTCACCCAGGCTGGAGTGCAGTGGCACGATCTCAGTTCACTGCAACCTCTGCCTGCCGGGTTGAAGCGATTCTCCTGCCTCAGCCTCCTGAGTAGCTGGGATTACAGGCACCCGCCATGATGCCCGGCTAATTTTTGTATTTTTAGCAGCAACGGAGTTTTGCCATGTTGCCCAGGCTAGTCTCATACTCCTGACCTCAAGTGTTCCACCCGCCTTGGCCTCCCAAAGTGCTGGAATTATAGGCGCGAGTATTTCCACTGAGCCCAGCTAGCAAATTCTTTCAAAGAATATTTTCACTCTCCTTTTTCTGTGGGTGCTCCTGCTTACTGCAGCTTGGGGTGCTGCCTTTTCGGTTACCTGAGGTGGGTAGTGGAGATTCCCAATTCCCAGATCCCTTTTATTTCCCCAGTGGTTCCTTCGGTCCCCATGGCCAGGACACATGGAAAGGTGCAAGGTATGAAAACCCCTGCCCATGGTGAGGGACCTGTTTGGGCCTCGAGATCCATTTTTTTTGGTTCCTCAAGTTTCTGGTGAGTTTGGCAAGCCTTCAGAGGTCCTTCCAGGGTGGTACATGAAGTTTCTGACAGATGGGTGTGAATTTGAGAGCTATCCTCTCTTGTCTAGCGGGGTGAACTTAGATAATTCATTCTATGTCTTCGAATCTTGGGTTCTTTTGTAACATTTGTTTTAAAGCTTTTGTAATATGCATAAAATACCAACCTCTTAGGGAGAATGCCGGGAAGAAATGGCATAAGACACACAGAGGAGTCAGTGCAGTCCCTTCAATAAGTATCATTTCCACTCTTCTCTTTCCCAACTCCATCATAAAAAAGGTGGCCCTGGTGATCATAATAGGGCACATTTTATAGTAATTCACACATTACAAAGCAATTTCATACACATTGGTAGCATTATCAAATATTAGTGTTTGAAGGCAACTGGAAAATCTAGTTCTTATCTTCTCAATAAATAACCTAATCCCAAGAAACCTAATGTAATTTATCCCAGGTCATGCAGCTAGGTAAAGGCACTAGTGTGATTGAAAGCATGGGTGATATTCTGCTCCTAAATATGCCTTTTGATGTATCTTATCCTTATTGCATATGTAATATCTTAGAATAATAGCTTCTGTGTATATTCACCTACCAAAATGCCACACAAGTTCCCCAATATTTTCTCATCTAATTCCTACAACTATCTTCCAAGGTGAGTACTATTATTTTCTCATTTAAGGAATCACAGAATGAGGGCTCAGACAAGTTGAGTACCATCTACAAGGTCACCTAGCCAAGAAGAGGCAGGGTAGAAATGGGTTTGACAAACAAGCTTATGCTCCCAACACTCAAGGTTGTTGTCTAGATGGGGTTATTATAGGACAAGGCAGATGGAATTAGTTGAGCTGTTCAAATCATCTGTGTGAGTTATTCCCTGCGATTGGTATTTATTGCTAGGAAACATGGCAGTGGAGTGTGTATATGCTTTGTAGTTAGACTTTGGTTGGAATCCAAACTCTAGAGAAGGTGGCCTGTCAAGTGGAATGATTGATCATGGACTTTGCTGTCAATCTGACCTGTGTCCAAGTCCCTGTTCTGGTACTCACTAACTATATGACCTTGGGCAAGTTCCTTATCTTCTCTAACTTCTGTCTGTGACATAGGATAATAACAGCATCAATCTCCTTGTGTTGTTCTAAAGAGGAAATGAGAGATATTGTTTATAAAGTGTACACACAGTACTTTGCACAGTACTTGCTACCTAGTGGGTGCTTACTAAATGTTAACTTTTCTTATTATTGTTTTCATTATTGTATACACAGTACTTTGCACAGTACTTGCTACCTAGTGGGTGCTTACTAAATGTTAATTTTTCTTATTGTTTTCATTATCGTATACACAGTACTTTGCACAGTGCTTGCTAGCTAGTGAGTGCTTACTAAATGTTAGCTTTTCTTATTATTGTTTTCATTATTATTTAGCCTCTCTGAGTCTTGGTTAACTCATTAGTAAAATGAAAAAATGATAACTATGTTATAGCGTCAGTGTAATAATTAGAGAACTCTATGTAAAGTGTCTGGTCCCCAACATATGGTCACTCAAAGGAATGGTGTGACTCAAGTGTATACTAGAGGCTTCTATAATGAAGTCACAGATAACTGCAGATAAATATTAACCTATTGGAAAAGTATAGATAAGTAGTCTTAATGGCAATAACGTTGTTCTCTGTGGGAAGCTGTTTCCAAATCTCCATTTTCCGTTTTGTAAAATCAACATCAGGGTTAAATGTAAAGCTACGGGTTAGGATAGAGATGAGCTTTGCCCAGGACTAAGTGGAGGAATGGCCAAAATGTCTTCAACTCCAAGGTTAAAATGCAAAAATCTATTGGTCTCTGTTGATTGCTTTCCCTTGATCATGGAATTAAATGGCAGGCACGTCGTGGCTTTGCAGCAGACTGCTGTGTGCAATCTCAGCTCAGTTTTCTGTCAGGTGTGGGCCCTGTGTGTAAATAAACCAACCACGCTGTTACCCCATGATGCAACCATCTGTAAAATGGGGATTAGGAGTGCTGTGAAAATGAAATGTGGGAATGTGTTTGACATGATGTATTGTCATGCTCCATAAATGTCTTCAAACATTAAAAAACAATTTAAAAGTTAAATGTTGGAGAAATACAGAATACATTATGTCCAAAAAAGAAGCCTAGCTTTCCAGACCTCCCATTCAAAGCATGACATAACACCCAGGGAATTATGTTGATAATTACCCATGTCTAAAACAGTAGTACCGTTTAAAAAATAACCTTTTATTTAGGTTTTAGTGGCTTAAAACTGCCTTGACAGGCATTTTTATCAAACATTGACATACTCTTCCTAAATTATTTTGAGAGGCAAAGTCTAAAGGATTGTTTGGAAGAAAAAATTTAATCTTCTTGAACACGCGGTATCTCCGAAAGCAAATGAATTTCTAACATTAGTATTTTAATTATTTGGCTATTGTCTAGAAGAAAGTCCTTTTGTAGTTCCGAAAAGCTCCCTACTGTCATCTGAATTATGACAAAGCATTTCATTTTGTAGGAATACCGCCTCTTTCACAAATTACATAATTGCAGAAAGATCAGTTAATAAGTGCTGAATTCTTTATTTGCATACAGTTTAAGGACATCACTATGAAGACTCAGAATATTACTTTTTATAAATTCGCTCATTTCTGAAGAGCAGCCAATACTGGATCTCTTGAGTATTCCAGCTGTCCTTTATAGAAAATAAAAGTATGGAAGAAACAACATAGGTTTCTATACAGAAAGACAAAACCCTCACTTCCCTCAAATAATGGTGCCCTAGAGAGGAGGGGGAATAATATTTATTGAGCACCTGCTATGAAGCAGGCATTATGCCAAGAGCATTAGAGGCATGATTTCTTCATTGTAATCTTGACAACAACCCCATGACATAGACATCTCTTCACATCTTTGTTCATTGTGCTGCCCAAACTTATCTTTCTCCCCATTCCCTTCACCTCCACTTCAACTCCAGGTAGAGAAATTCCTCCCAGTGTTTTCATGCTACAGCTCACAGAGAAAAGGATAACATTTGCACGGCACACTGCAACAAACAGCAGAGTATTCTGGAATATTTAGATAAGGCTTGGTGAAAAAAATCCTTTTTATATATAGTATAATTTACAAGAAAAAAATCATATATTGTAGGAGATATTAAATATTGAATTTGTACAGTTGCAGGACTCTTTCCTTAGTTCAGCTAAAGATGGGTCCTTGTCACACAGCCATGAAAAATTAGCCTCGCATGCAATTTGGAGGGTGACAATAAATGGAATTTATTGGGTAAAAAGTGGGGGGGAAAGGGAAACAGGGACCCTCTACAAAGCCAGAATCCTGCTAGTGTGCTTCCTGCCTCACAGATTGAATCCCACGTTCCACCCAGGAAGAGAAGGGGCCAGGCTCCTCCCTGCTGCAAACAGTGCGAACTTCCCAAGGCTCCCCACCAGTGCACATCCCTCCCAGTGCACAGGCTGGTTGGAGTTTCTCATGGGACCCCTTCCCACCTGGCTGTCTCCGTACTACTCTTACAAATAAAACCATTTAATGGATTTAAGGCTATTTATATATTTTTCTTTTTTGTTACGTCAGTTTGGGTAACTTGTGCTTTTCAAAAACTATGTCCATGTTATCTGACTTGTCAACTTCATTAATACAAAGCTGTTCATAGTATACCCTTATTGTCATTTTAATGTCTACAGAATCTGTAATTTTGTCCCCTCTTACATTGCTGATGATAGCAATTTGTGTTTTCTCCTTTTTTCTCGATGCTAGAGGTTCAGCAACCTTATTGATCTTTTCAAGGACTTTACGTTTGTTGATTTTCTCTATTGTTTTCTGTTTCCCTGATTTGGCTCTAATTTTATGGTGGTTTTTTTTCTTTTTTGGGGTTTAATTTGCTCTGCCTTTTCTTGCTCCTTAAAGTACAAGCTTTGAGCATTGATTTTACAGTCTTCCTCCTCTTAAATACAGACATTTATAACTATGAAGTTCCCGCTAAGTACTGCTTTATCTGTATCACAGAATTGTGAAATGATATGTTTTATTATCATTCTGTTCATATTTTCTAATTTCCCTTGTGATCTGTATATACGTATATTTATATATGTATGTATGTGTATGTATATATGTATATATAGACACACACGTATGTAATGAGTTATTAGAAATGTGCTGTTTAATTTCCAAATATCTAGAGATTGTCTAGATTTGTTCTGTTTATTTTACATATATTTATATACACATACATATATATAATCTAGAGATTGTCTAGACTTGTTCTATTTTATATATATATATATACACATATACACATACACATATATAACCTGGTGATATATACATACACACACGTAATGAGTTATTAGAAATGTGCTGTTTAATTTCTGATTATCTAGTGATTGTCTAGATTTGTGCTGTTTAATACAGTAGCCACTGGCTATATGTGGATATTCAAATTAAAATTACAATGAATTAAAATTAAAAACTCAGTTGCTAAGATGATCTAGCTAAACTTTAAGTCCTCAATAGTCACATGTAGATATGACTACCAGACTACCACCTTGGGCAGCACAGATATTTCCATCATTGCAGAAAATCGTATTAAAATATTGTATTGTTATTGATGTCTAATTTAATACTGCTGTGGTCAGAGAGTATATTCTGTATGATTTCTGATCTTTGAGATGTTTGGAGACTTGTTTTATGATCCAGAAAATAGTCCACCTTGGTGAATGTTTTGTGCGCACTTCAGAAGATTACTCAGTCCTTTTCTGTTGTTGGGCGTCATGCTCTAGTACTTTCAATTAAGTCGAGTTATATCTTTTCTATCTTTGTTTAAATTTTTTAAAATCTAGTTGTGCTATCAACTGCTGAGAGAGTGGTATTCAATTCTTCAAAATATTGATTTTACATTGGTTGTAAAATCAATGCTCAAAGCCTGTACTTTAAGAAGCAAGAAAAGACAGAGGAAATTAAACCCAAAATAATGATGGACTTATCTATATTTTTCTTTTGTTCTGTCACATCTAAAATGGTTATGTTTTCTTCATCACATAATTCATTTATCATTATCAAACACCTGTCTTTATCTCATTATGAAATACTCTCTGTGCTGAAGTCTCCTTTCTATTATATAACATAGTCATGGCAGATTTCTTATAATTAGTGTTTGTGCGGTATATGTTGTTCCATTTTCCATCCTTTTACTTTCAACTTTTCTGTGTTTTTATGTTGAAAATGTATTCCTTGTCAACAACATATACTTTGGTCTTCCTTTTTAAACCAATACATACTTGCTGATGTGTTTGTGTTTTATTCCACCTGCTCTTCGTTTTTTTGTTCCTCCTTTTCTGCCTCTCTTAATGTGTGAATTAACTATTTTTAGATATTATTTTTTGTTGTTATTTTCTGTCATCATTAGTTGCTTTTATGTCTCTGTCATTTTTATATAGATATTGCTATATGCATCTCTAATTTATCACATCGACAACAAAAATTATTTTACTACTTCACAAGCAATATAAAACTCTTAATATATTTTAATTGCCTTTCTCCTACCCTCTATACTCTTGTCATACAGCTTACTTCTAAATATGTCAGAACAATGTAAAATAACTACATTGTTTTTAGTTTTACTTTTAGAAACCAATGGTCTTTAAAATATTTATGTGTGTGTGTTTGTGTGTGTGTGTGTGTGTGTGTGTGTTTTAATGTCTTTTATATTTACTAACATGCTTTCTCTTTCCAGAGTTCTCATTCTTTACTAAGGAACTGGGTGTCTAATATTGTTTCCTTTTGGCCTAAATAACTTATTTGAGTATTTCCTGGTAGTAGAAATCTGCTTGAGGCAATTTCCTTCACTTTTGTTTTCCTGAAAATATGTTTATTTTGGCTGGTTTCATTTTTGGAAAAGATTTCACTGGCATAGAATTCTAGATTGATTTTTTTTCCTTTCAACACTTTAAAATGTCATTTCACTGTCTCCTGGTCTCCATTGCTTCCAGTAAGAAGCTGTAATTTCTATGTTGCTCCCCTGTAGGTAATCTCTCTTGTTTTCTCTGCCAATTTTCCAGATTTTCCCTTTATGTTTGGAATTCATCTGTTTGATTCTGATGTGTCTATGGGTGCTTTTACTGGTATTTCTTTGAATTCATTCTTCTTTGAGTTTGCAGAGCTTATTCCATCTTGGGTTAATGTCTTTCATATATGTTGGAAAATTCTAGGTCATTTAAATTTTTCCTAGAACTCAAAGTATGTGTTTGTTTGGCTGTTTTAAATGTATCAGATATCTTGAATGCAAGTAGAGTGTTCTGATACAAATTGTCTTCACTTTCACTGTTCTTTTCTTTTCTGTGTCTAGTATGCTAACAATGTGTTAAAATTCTTTATCTATAAAATATTTTTCATTTCTAGCATCTTCATTTGGCTCTGAAATTGTCCACCTGTCCAGAGATTTTGCTCACTTTTCCACTCAATCCTTTTATATATTGTTATTATTTTACAGTCCCCATATGATAATTACAATAATTCTGTGGCTCTGGTTCTATCTGCTGTTTTCTCTCTTGAGGAAGATCGTTTTCTTAACTTGCTCATGTACCTTATAATTTTTGATTAATTATAAATGAACAGTAGAGTCAGAAGAAAATAATAATCATATCCAGAAAAGGGCAGGCATTTTTATTCTGGCAGGCCATAAGCTTATTTTTACACTAGAATTTTTGAGATAATTTAGTCTAGTTGATCTAGGTCTGAAATTGTTGTTGATTTAGTTAGATTCAATTCACCACAGGCTTCACATTGTTCAATGGAGAAATCAGAACTTGGGGTATGAGTGCCTGAGGGAGTTGATCAGTCCTTCTTTCCTGCCCTAGTACTTTAGCCAGCCTGGTTTGCCTTTGCTTCATGCCTGTCTCAGCTCTTAGGAAAGCTGTCACATACTCAGTGCAAGGCATGGAGTAGCTGGAGGTTTCTCTTAATATTCTTGTTCTGCCCCTGGACTTCAGCAATACCTGTGCACTTGGGTTTGGAGTGAGATGTCTTTCTTAGCTCTCTGGCCCCTCCCCCAATAGGTAGATGGTCTTTACCTTATTAGGTAAGGACCATAGTGTCTGTGGGGTTTCCTGTAGTACTAAGACTCCAGCAGGCTTGGCACACGTACCTAGAGAAGAGGGGATGTTTCTCTCAGCTCTCCAGCATCTCCCCAGTAGCAGATGGCCATTGTCTAGTGTGCAATGTAATGTCCAGAAGGCCAATGGAGTTTCTCAGTTCTCCCCTCAGCCTTTGGACTTCAGCAGACCCCATGCACCATGCCTCACTGTGCACTCAGCTCACCTGTTCCTCCCCCAGTGGTAGAGAGTTGCTGCCTTATAATCACCATGACCAAAGTGCCTGTGGGATTTCCTTCAGTTCACCTGCTCAGACTTGAGAAGCTCTGAACATCTGTATCTTGGAGTTTGTGTCTTGCTTGCTTGATCTTTCTGTGAGCACTCAGTGAAAGCCTGTAGAAAAGAGTTGGTGGGTAAGTGGAGACTCCCCTGGTGTCTGAGATTCCTGGGGATTCTAAATGATCATGCAGGCTATACTCTCCCTTTACAATTGCACTAGAAGTTCAGCTGTTTTTTTCTTATCTGTATCCATGGCAGCTTCTTCTTCCACTCACTGTGCAGCCAAAGATAAAAGCAGTTATGGGGTCTCCTCTCTTCTGGGAGGTTTTTGTCATTTTCTTTCAATTTTGGTTCATTAGGTTTCTTTACAACCTGAGCTCTCTTACAGGCTTTTAAAAATTATGATTTTTTTAGATTATCTGGTTTATTCTTGTTGTTAGGGTGGGTGCAATGTTCTCTCTTGAGTTTCTACATCTCTAGTGGAAGTGGGATTCAACATAGCTTTGTATGTTGGGTTTTATGTTGAAATGGGTACAAGCCCATTCTAATTGACTTTTTAATGTGCTCTCCTCAAATTCTTGATCATCATCATTGAAAACAGAGTTTCATACAGAGATGACAAAATATTTAAAACCATTTTTTACAATCATTCAAACATTTGTAAGAATTATATTTAAAGACTTTAATAGCTACTTTTATTGACAAATGCTATGTTAAATTTTATTTTGTAACAAGGCAAATAGAATTCAAATGTGAGCTGTCTTTTGCATATCAAGTATTTGAAAATAACAATGGAGCTCTAATTTATAGAGCATGCATGGCAGAGCATTCACCAGGAAGTTAACTGGGTTGCTAGTGAGAGCACCATCAGCTACAAAGAAACAATTAACAGATAAATGAGAAATAGAAATTTGGAGTTACAAAGGAAATGAAATCGGTATATTGAAGAAATGTGTACATTTCTATATTAATCGCAGCATTTTTTCAATAGCCAAATTATAGAATCAGCCTAAATGTCATTAACTGATGGATGGATAAAGAAAATGTGGTATATATATATATATATATATATATATATGCCACACACACACACACACACACACACACACACACACACACACACACACACACAATGGAATACTATTCAGCCATTAAAAAAAAAGGAAATCCTGTCATTTGTGACAACATGGATACATCTGGAGGACATTGTATTAAATGAAACAAGCCAGACACAGAGAGACTAATGCCACATGATCTCTCTTATATGTGGAATCTAAAAAAGTTGAACTCATAGGAGCAGAGACTAGAATGGTGGTTACCAGAGGCTAATGGTGGGGAAATTGGGGAGATATTGATCAAAGAAAATAAAATTTCAGTTAGGAGGAATAAGGTCAAGAGATCTATTATGCAACATGGTGACTATAGTTAAAAACACTATATTATATGCTTAAAAATTACTACGAAAGTAGATTTTAAGTGTTTGCCATAATTTGAATGTGTTCCCTACAAAATTCAGGTGTTGCCAATGTGGTAGTGTTAACAGGTGGGGCCTTTAGAAGGCAATTAAGCCATGAGGGCTTCTCCCTTATGATGGAATTAAGGCCTTTATAAAAGAGGCTTCATACAGCATTCAGCTCCCTTGCCCTTCCACCTTCCACTATGCAGGGGCTCAGCATTTCTCCACTCTGGAGGACACAGCATCAGGGTGCCGTCTTGGAAAGCAGCCCTCATCAGACAAGGGAACCTGCCAGCGCCTCTATCTCAGACTTCCTAGCCTCCAGAACTATGAAAAGGTAAGTTTCTTTTGTTTATAAATTATCCAGTCACAGGTATTCAGTGATAGCAGCACAAAAATGGACTAAGATGGTATTCTGCCCCCAACAAGATAAATATGAGGCAGTGCATATGTTAAGTAGCTTGATTTAGGACACTTAGCCTCTGTATCATTGTCAGCTCTACTGTCTGACAGGGTTCAACTGAGACAATGGATGCACGTGCTGTTGGTGTATGATGCATTATAGTATAGAGATAGAGACAGCATAATGATTATCAAAATGACTAAGCCTGCTAAAATATCTAACTACTTTAAGAAGTGCCCTTGTAATGCCCTCATTCTGGGCAGTGTGACAGCCAGTGGGAGAGGTAGTATAGTATATTTAGGGAGCTCTAAAGTGATTAGATTCCTGACTTGACCACTCAGCTAATTGTGGGATGCTGGACAAAATGATTTGCCATTTCTATGTCTTGATCTTCCTATTTGTAAAGTGAAGATACTATTAGTACTTGCTCACAGGATGCTATGTGCCAACACTCAGTACCACACAGGCATGTTGCAAGTGCTCAAAAAGGGTACACCATTTTAGTAAAAGGAGATTCTTCGTACTCCTCACATCACAATAAATGGGACACTATCTCCCCTACTATTTTAGAAGTGTTTCCCTAAAATGTGAATAGATGTTCTGTGGAGGAAAGAAAGCAACCAAACATGTTTCTATGATCAAGAGTTTGTGAAACGCTATACAATATGCATCCTTCAGAAGTTTCACACTGTGGGTTTGCACTTCAAAGCTTCTGAATTGCTCCATTATAGAGAAATTTGTTCTATTTCATTTATCCAGGGTGTCTTAAATGTATTTTCACATGAAACACTTTTGTTACAAACCACTTATGAACATCTGGTGTAACTATTTTCACCTGTCAACATCCCAGTTTTTTTTTCTAAATCCCTTCAGTGAAAGGGAGAAAAAGAAGCACAAGTGTTTATGGACAATGGAACAGAAAACAAAGGTTATAGCATATCATCTAAAGTGACAAAATAATAGTTACTACATAATAGTGATCACTAAATAATAGTATATTACTAAATAATTGTGATACAAATAGTGATAAAACTATACTGGGGTTAGGGTTGGTGTGATAATTTAGGTGAGTGAAACTGATCTACTAAAGGAAGTCACGAGATCTCTCAAATTAATACACAAAGAGACACAAATACATGATTACAGAAGTTTTGATGTGCAAATCCAGACTAATGTATTTGTGTATTTGAGAGACACAAATACATTATTTGTAGATAGAGCAGGAACCACTCAACTGAAATTGCTGTCTTTCACTAGAAGTCCCTCTGTAAAACCTGGTTTTAAAGAAATGCATGAGTTACTTGGATAAAAATGTACACAAAAATAAAATCTTTGAATATTCCAAATTTCTAGGCTTAGTTTATTCTACACTAAGCCAACTCTAAAACTGGTGAAAAAAGGAATATCAAGAGAATCAGGGCCCCCACCCCACCACCTCCACAAATCTAACAGCGAATGGAGCTGTGATCAATCACCACTAGCCAGCTGAAACTTCAGGGGCCTCTTTCTGCTTGCTCCCTTTCTATTTTGTGTGTGCTTTAATCATTTTTCCTCCCTCCTCTGCTTCTTTTCTTTTTCGCATTTCACGCTGTCCTGCAGTTCTATATTGCAGTGTAAGATTAAAAAGAAACTAATAAGCCCAGGGCAACTGGCTGATTGGTGAATTCAACCACCATACTATCTCGACAATATTATGACTATTTTTCCTCCCAGCAACTCCATATATGCCTGCTTCTTTATGACATTTTTTTAAAAAAGCCAACAGACTCTGAGAATTCACTACAAATCCTCAGCTAAGAAGAATTTCAAGATGGAGCAAGCTTTAGAAATGGGATTCATATTGCACTATCTACTAAGCTCTCTTAAGTTGCCAAAGCAAATCAAAGTATCCTGACTGGCTGATTAAATGATTAATTCTGCCTGGATTTAATTTCTGGCTTTTCTGGGATTCAGCTGTGGTCTAAATTAAAGCATTAACCTTTTAACTAGAAACCTGAATTGAGTTTTCCTTTGGTTTACTATGATATGGTTAGTCTCTGATGCATGGCTCCCATCAGAGACTAATCTTCATCCTTCAAAATACAGCCCAGAATTCATCTTTCTTCCATTTTCTTCCTCTTTCCCAGGTACTTTGACTCATAGTTGCCCAGAAGGTCTCTCATATGCCTTTGTGACAGCGCCTCCCACGCTGTCCCACTATCTGATTACCTGTCTGTCCACCTTGCTAAAAGGCATATCTTAGACACACAACTGGTGTGTACAGTCCCCTTCTGTTGAATGTGGCTAGGCCCTATGAATACGATGGGATATCATGCCATTGATTAGGTTACCCTATATTGGCAGAGGTGATATGATACACTCTGTGATTACCATAAGTTAGGTAAAGCTCTCATAGCAGCCTGTAGGAATGCAGCCTTGCCAGTACCTTGATGTTAGCCCACTGAGATTGATTGTGGACTTCTGACTGCTACAACTGTAAAACAATAAATTCGTGGTGTTTAAAGTGTGTGGTAATTTGTCGTAGCAGCAATAGGAAATTAATAGATTTCAATTCCTATCCCATTCAATATAATCTCAGAGGAACTATCCATCACAAGGCTAACTCTACTTTCTCCCAAAGGAAAAACATGACCCAGATTTTCTGAGACCAGAATCAGAATGGAAGGCCATTGCTGCTGGGTCACCCCAGCAACAACACTCAGGATAAGATTCCTCATGAAGGCTGGGTTCCCTGTAGGCCCATCCCTCCCCAAATTGATCTGATTACCTTGAGCCAATTAGTGACCCAGAATCTTTATGATGAACTTCATTTTTTTTTTGCTTTGATTAGCTAAATGTAATTTCTTTTACTTGAAGTCAAAAAACCTTACCAGCTATAATTTGCTCAGCATTTACCATCTTCTTTCCCAAATATTCTCTCCAGCTTAACTTCCCCTTCCAGATATTGTTCTGTGTGTTTTAATTACATTTTAACACTTCATAATAATTTACTCTTTACACTGTAACTCTTGATGATAACTTTCACAATAATCCTGAGGTTAACTATTTTTAAGCCCATTTCACTGACAGAAATCAGCACTAAGAGGTTAACTTGCCCAATGTCAGGTATCTATTTGGTGGCAGCACCTGAAATGAAATATGGTTTTTTGTTGTTGTTGTGATTTTTTTTTTTTTTTTTTTTTTTTTTTTTTTTTTGAGACAAGGTCTTGCTCTGTCTCCGAGGCTGGAGTGCAGTGGCGCAATCACGGCTTGCTGTATGTAGCCTTGACCTCCTGGGCTCAAAGGATCCTCCCATTTCACCCTCCCAAGTAGCTGGGACCACATGGACTACCATGCCCGGCTGGTTTTTTTCTTTTTATTTGTAAAGACAGGGTCTCACTATGTTACCTAGGTTCATCTTGAACTCCTGGGCTCAAATCCTCGGGCCTCAGCCTCCCAAAGTGCTGAGATTACGGGTGTGAGCCACTGTGCCCTGCAGGTCTCTTATTTTCAAAAGTTCATTTGCCCAGCCACCAGGCTCTATTGCTTTGAAATAAGTAATGGCCATCAAATAAATGTAACAGCGGCATTCCTCACAGAACAGAAGAATCTAAAATAGAGCAAGGAATGGGCTATGTAGCTGCTGTAGGTACAGAAGCTAATAAAGAAGGAGAATATTTTCAGAAGGGAGGAAAATCCCAGGGTGGAGGAAATAAACAATGGCTCTTCCTCCCAGAACTGAGTTCTGCACTGTGATGTTTGGACAAAATATTAAGCAAAAGAATCACGAGAAACAAAAGACATGGTTCCTATTCCCATGGGTTTAGGAATCTCATTCTTATAAGACCAACAGTAGCAAAGAAAAGGGCTGTTGGGAGGATTACAGGAGGTAATGCAAGGAGATCTTTTGGCAAGATGTTTGGCAAGTAATGAGGCTAAACAAACATTTACGTAATTCCAGGGCCAACCCACTCCTTTGAAGGAGAGATCCTTCCTTTAGATATGGCTGTGCCTCCACCTGAGATTTGGCCAAGCTTGCACCCCTGATCCAAGGTTGCTCAGTTTCCTGTTTACCTAAGAGCAATCTTATTTTCTTCTTTTGCAGTTCTCCAGAGGGCTCTCATCTCTGGGCTCTCATCGTTCACCCCCAATGCCTGTTGGTTAGTATAGCAGGAGGGGGTTTTACCTTCCATGCCCCCTTCCCTGCCTTCTCAAACTGGGTGGCCAGAAGGCCCTCTTTGATGAGGAGATGTCTACTTAATAATGCATCAGCACTAGGTCTTTCATGACAGAATGGTCGGTTAACTTCAATGATTCCTGCCCAGGCTGGATTATTTCAAGCCAATATCCTATAGGAAAAATGGAGGGGCCTAAAACCTTCCACTCCAGCATTGTGTTGGGGAAACACAGTCAGACTCAGGGACCTAGAGGACAAAGTGGGGAAGAGCAGAGATAAAAAGACCAACAGAATCAAGGGGAGAAGAACTGAGAGTAGAATAGACAGCAGGTGGACCAAGAGGCAACTCAAGGAAGGTCATTAATTCACTCATTCTTGGATATTTATGGATGTCTCCTTTATTTCAGGGAATATGCTCACAGGAAAAGGCTTCTGCCCTCAAGGAACTCCCATGACAGCTCAGGTGTGGGTAACACACTTGTGAACAAATTAGATAATTTCAGAGTGATAAGTACTAAGACAAAGAAAAAAGAGGATGATGTGACAGAGTGGGGAGGGGAGGAGGCAATATCGGATAAGGAGGCCTGGGAAGGTCTCTCTGAAGTGGTGAAAGTCAAGCCTAGACCTGATTGATGAGAAGGTAGCATGTGGAGATGGAAAGAATGTTCCAGGCAAAAAAAAAAAAAAAAAGGACGGCAAGTTCAACATGGAGGTGAAGAGAAAGACTGGTCCCAGTAGGGTTAGAACAAATTCAAAGTCTTAGTGGTCATGCACTTGGTATGGGCAAACAACAAGAAGCAGACCAGGGTTAGAGCTGTTTCTGCTCCATCCTTTGGAGTGCCAGCGTGGGCAAGAATTATTCCTGGTTGGAATTTTCTCTCATATATGGACTCTACCAGCCTCCCCTCCAAAATGTCAAGGGGAAAGCACAGATAATGATACATGCCTCTTATAGATGAGGAATCCTAGGCACAGATCAGTGACCATCCCAGAGAAACAGAGAATGTGAGTGGCCGAGGTTCAGGCCCTAGTCATCTCCATCATAGACATGTGTTCTTTGCTTGAATCCACAGAAATGCTCATTGCATCCAGTTCTTGGCCTGCCTGATTTCAAAAGAAGCTTCCGTCTTTTCTTTCCTCTCTCCACAGTGTGTTAAAGAAACCTGGACATCATTCTTAGCTAATATTAACGTTCATTATTTGTTAACCCTATATTTTTCCTCTTGTTTCTTCTCCGTCCCTTTTTCCCTCTTGAATTCGAGCCTCTCTACCTCCACTTGGTTTATTCGGCTGTTGGCCCACCTTCGCAGGCCTCGGAGACAAGGTCCTTCCTGTACACTGTCCTTACCAAGTACCTTGGAGCATGGGGAGGCTGGGGGCCCAGTTCTTACCCTCCCACTCTGGGTCTTCTAACATTCCCACTTACCTGAGGGGCAGACATTGCAGGGCATCTCAAACCTCACAGGTTTTGGGGGAAAATAACTGAGAATTCTGAGTGGAGCCTGGTAAGAATGCAAATACCAAGCCTCTACCATCAGATTCTGATTCAGTGGACCTGGGATGGGTCCCAGGAATCTGCATTTAAAGAGACTTCTCTATCAATTTGTTTTCTCTAAATCAAATTAAATCTGTTTCCAGAGACAGAAACAGTCTGACTTCAATTTTCATCTGAATATATTTTAATGAGTTTCAAAGTATGACTTAATAGTTCTTGAATATAATTTGAATTTAATACAGAATAAATATTAGATATTAAAACTACTGAGAAACTAAAGAATGCATATTATAAAAGGTTAAGATGATATAATTTACCTACTTTATGGTTAGTGGTAAAAACAATTTTAAAAATCAAATCTTTATTTCTTATTAAAAATAATCTGATTCTAAGCCTCAATCTCAGCCAGTACTAGAGATCACCCCCTTCCCAGGGGTCGCAGATTAAAGAAGAGCTAGACCATGTCTGAAAACTGGGGAGGGCCCTCAAATATCCTGTCTGCCACGCTTGCTACTGAGAGCCACATATACTGAGCTCACAGGTATCCCTGCAAGGCTGACAGCTCTGCTGCTTCTTAGCCATACTTGGTGCCTGGGAACCTGGATGGGCTGGGGTGATGGGGAGGGCTGGGAACCCTATGCCAAGTACCTATCCTCCTGGGTGGCCAAGCAGTCATTCCCTTCACCTTGCCTCTTGCCTTCCTCTGGAGGCCTCTATACAGGTGGAGTGGGGGGTCGGTGCCAGGGGTAGGGTGGTAAGGGGTGGATGCTGATGACAGTGTAGCCGGATGAGTTGCAGACGAAACCCCTCAGACACCGAGTTGAGGAAGGAAAGGGCTTTATTCAGCCAGGAGTGTCAGCAGACTTACGTCTCAAAAAACTGAGCTCCCCAAGTGAGCAATTCTTGTCCCTTATAAGGGCTTATAGCTCTAAGGGGGTCTGTGTGAGAGGGTCGTGATCGATTGAGCAAGCAGGGGGTACGTGACTGGGAGTTGCATGCACCAGTAATCAGAACAGAACAGAATGGAACAGGACAGGGATTTTCATGATGCTTTTCCATACAATGTCTGGAATCTATAGATAACACAAGCAGTTAAGTCAGGTGTTGATTTTTAACTACCAGGCCCAGGGCGCAGCACCAGGCTGTCTGTGGATTTCATTTCTGCCTTTTAGTTTTTACTTCTTCTTTCTTTGGAGGCAGAAATTGGGCATAAGACAATATGAGGGGTGGTCTCCTCCCTTATCACACACACTTTGAGAACTTTACTCATTAGTGGGAGTTCTCACTTTCATCCTCGCTACCCATGTCTTCTGGTAAGACAGATCGATAGTGATTCATATAGTATACTTGTGCTGAAGCATTTTGGTGAACTAAGGTAGCAATGAAGCTTTTTATCATTTGAAGGAGTACAGGTAGTAAACAAGGGAGTAGTAAGCAGGTTCCTATTACTATTACAACTGCTATTATAAGAGTTTTAAATCCTTCTAGTGCTGGGAATCATTTTTCAAACATGGCCCCAGGATCAAATCCATGCCACACTTGCACGGGCACATGTGCCAGTTTTGTCATATCTCTAATTGTGTCTTCAACTACTTGCCCTTATTCATCTATGTGTGGACAGCAATTGGTTAGGTTAAATTTCCCACAAACTCCTCTTTCAGCTGCTAGCAAGTAGTCTAGGGCTAATCTATTCTGATAAATGGCATTTCTCATCTGGGTTTCTTGCTGGGCTAAAAGAGTCAAAGCTCTGCCAGTTTCATTAGTGATTATTTCTAAGACAGCTTGTAACCGTATAATCCGGTTGAGCATATAGATGGGGGTTCAGTATCCCTATGAGCAGTCTTATGCCTATGTGGCAGGCTCATAGTACTGTATGACTCTTTCAGGGGGCCACTTGTCATTTTTCCAATCGCCTATGGCTATGCTCCTCTTTTCTCAGGAAGCATAGACAGGGAAGCCTAGGAGCTCACCTGTTTTTCTGGGCAGTAGGAAAAAGGATGGCTTAAGGGTGCTAATGACACAACTACCTGCCCATTGGTCAGGTAGCTTGTTGTAGGCTCTATGCTCGCATATCCAGTATCGTCCAGCTGGAGCCGTCCAGTCCCAATGAGACTCTGGATGGGCCCAAACAATTTGCAACTTAGGAAACTTACTAAATGGATTCTTTTCAGTATGGTTTAGACCCCACCAAATGACTGTTCTTAATTTTATTTCAAAAACTGTGACCATAGGGGGCTCAGATAGGTTATAACACACATAAGGCTGGTCACTTCCTGGGCTACATACCTTGTACTGGGTGGCATTATACAAACAAGTCCCTTTTAGAGTTCTAGCACATTTATAATAACTATAGAACAAAAACACAGTTTTAACTTTTTGCCCTACCTAAGTGACCTGACATATACACTGGGAACAGTCCCCGGTTTGAGGAAGGTCAGTTGAAGTCCTTACTGTATGAGTCCAAAATTTAAGGAAAATAAGTCCCACAGTGAGTTTCCTCATACTTCAGTCATGTGTGGACCAGTCAGCTTCCAGGTGTGACTGGAGCAGGGCTTGTTGTCATCTTCAGAGTACCTTTGCAGGGATTGTCCGGACTTGATCTCACCTCCCAGGTCTCAGGTGCTGCAGGTATCACGTGGCTGTGGTGGATCCAGGCTGGGATTCCTTCTACTTTCACAGCTGTGGGAGTGGTGAAGATGACGGTCTGGGGTCCTTTCCACCGTGGCCGCAAGGGGGCTACGTTCCAATCCTTGATCCATACCCAATTGCCTTTGCTGTTTCCTGTACCAAGTCAGCCACAAATGCTGGCCCATTGTCCTAGCTGATTCATAAGGGCAGTCTAAACCTAGGGATGAGATCTCTGCATTTGGGCATCTCGGTGAAGTCTACTTGAGGATCTTCAAAGGGGGCTGCTCCATAAACCTGTATTCCAGGCGGGACGGTTAGACCTTGCCTAGCATTGTGCTGCCAGGAGGTGACACACTGCTGCACCACTGTTTTGGCAAGGGCTGACAGATGTGAGATGTAGAAGTACCTGCCTAACAACTTTGCAAGTGACCCTTGGCCTAGGTGGGTGGTCTCACGCATAGCCAGTACAACTGTGGCTCCTAGCAGTTGTGGCATGGCTATTCTTCCATCTGATAACCGGATCCATTCTTTTTCTATCAACTGCCCTCCCTCTGGTTGATGAAATGCCAGGGTGAAAGGGATAGTCAATTGGACTAAAGCACAAGTGCCATTCCAGTTATTTAGCAGAGTGTTCAGTAAAGGTCCACCCACAATACCACCACACATCCGCTCAGGGATGAACAAGGGCTGACTTATTGGTAAGCTCTTGAAAGTTCTTAAGCTCACTGCATCCCTTCAGGTCTCTAAGGAATGCTAAGTTTCCTCCTTGTCATGAGAGACATGAAGGGAACTTAGTGTTGGGAGATGGAAGCTGGATGGCCCTTGGGGGCTGACCCGCAGGGTGCTGAACTTTGGGATATAGCAGAGAGAGCTTGGCATGACTTATTACTCCAGGCTGTAGAATCCTGGAAAAGAGCTACCATGCAGCCAATGCCTGGTTGACTGGAGGACCACCTTAGGGGAAGGGGGACAACCTGGGCTTCTGGCCTGCCATGCGCACAAGCATAACAGTTGCTTTTGTTTAATGTGCAGACAGAATATTTGATCCATTCCAACCAGGCATTTGCATCTTGGTATCCTGTCTTAATTGCCAAAGTTTAAGTGTTTAACTTCTATGATCCTCTAGTGAACTGAATGTATGGTTTTAGGAAATTACAAAAACTGATTGGGGCAGTCCATCCTTGCTCTCTAGTAGTCCACAGAACATTGGACCAACTACAGCATAAAAGCTGTACATGGGGGGCAAGACTCCTGGTTGACACTGGGGTCTTTATCAAAATCTCCCCAGATTAAATGGTCCCAATTTACTAATGCCCAGTGTGAGGAGAGTCAGGAGGGACAGAGGTACTTTTCTGAAGTAGAGATCTGTCTTTGACTTGGCAAGTCCCCACAGGGTATAACAAGGCAAACATTAAATGCAATAGTTTGAGGTGAATTCAACTTGGTTATGTTAATAACTAGATGGGCAGCAATAGAGTGAGGAAAGAAAGAGTAATAGAATAGATGAAAGAGTTAAATTTCTCTTAGCTTTAGTTGGGTAGGGTTTTCCCCTGGGACTATGGCCCAAGACTCTGGAGGGGGTGGTGCTTTCTTGACTCAGGTGTGATGAATCCATCCCTTTTTCTCTGTATGAACAGCAGTCTCGGTGGTTAGCAGCACAAGGTAGGTTCCTTCCCAGGCTGGCTCAAGTTTTTCTTCTTTCCACACTTTGATGAGAACATAGTCTTTGGGCTGGTGCTGGTTTACCAGAAATTCTAGGGGAGGTACATGTGATAAAAGACTTTTAGTTTTGAGGAAAAGGAAAGTGGAAGATAAACCAAGTATATAATTTCTAAGAAATTGACCTTTTGTTTTAAATGTGGGGACATCAGCAGTGGACTTTATAGTCCTTGGTGCCTTCTGAGAAATTTCCTTTAGCACCTATTTTTATTAGTTTTTAGACCAAAGAAAGCCAAATACCATTTTATATCTGACAGTGCTTCCTGTATGTTTATACCAGATAAGCTAGATTTTACCTTTATATTATTGTGTTATTAATGTTAAACTTAGTTTTAATAAAACTTTGTAGACATATTTATTCAATTTTTAATGTCTGACCATAAGGTAAGATTTTTATAGACTTTTTAACCTTTTATAATTTTTGTTAAAGGGCAGGTTAGTGCTTTAAGGAAAACCCATTGTGTTTTTACTTTAATGTACAGCTCACAGAAAAAATGGATGATACCCCTTTAACTTTAGCCAATATGTTTACACACAGAATTTCCTTTACAATTAACATTTTAAAACTTGCTTAAACCTTCAAAACAAATTTTTTTAACCTTTTAATGT
This sequence comes from Pongo abelii, assembly GCF_028885655.2. Taxonomy (NCBI): domain Eukaryota; kingdom Metazoa; phylum Chordata; class Mammalia; order Primates; family Hominidae; genus Pongo; species Pongo abelii. The sequence goes on along the minus strand of NC_071996.2, from coordinate 36,164,155 downwards.
AGGTAAAAATCCACATTTTTACACCTCCTTATAATACTTTTACTAAAAGTATATTTCACTTTTCTTATATACCTTGTACATATATAAACTGTTTCTTCAATAGTTTTACATTCAGGAGGCCTAATTACTTTTAAATTATATAACATTTCTTGCATAAATTCCTTTTTTATAACAAATTCTTTTCTTCTTTCACGACTTTCACAGACAATTTTTCGACATGTATCAGCTTTGACTTACTGCAAACATCCCTTTCTTTAAACAACCAGTTAATTAATTTTAGGACAAGAATTTACTATATAACATTCTTTTGACATAAATTCTCCACCCCCCCTCTTTTTTGTTTTTTTTGGTTTTGGATAGTTCTGAATGGGTGAGGTGTGCTCACAATGAGGTTTCCTTTAAAGGTTATTTTTCTACTTTTTTCTGTTAGCAAAGTCGATGCCACTACAGATTGAATGTATTTGGGCCATCCGCAGGTTACTGGGTTAAGGAATTTTGATAGGAAGGCTACGGGTTGTGGGTTGTCAGTGGCCTCAGTGCTTTCAGGCTACACCCTTGTTTACACTGACAACAAAGTGGTATTGGAGTGTTACATGGTCACCAATAAGACCTTTAATTATCAATTATAGGTTCTAAATTTACCATGGCTTTTAAAGGAATAGGGTACACTTTTTTTTCTTAACTACTTGTATATCTCTTTTTCTCTCTCTTTGACTTTATCTCTCTTTGACTTTTTTTGTCTCTGTCTGTTCCTCTCTCTGCCTTTCTTTCTATCTTTTTGACTACTTCTTTGTCTCTCTCTTCCCCCCTCTCTTCTTCCCCCCTCTTCTTCCCCTCTCTTCTTCCCCCCTCTTCTTCCCCCCCTCTTCTTCCCCCCCTCTTCTTCCCCCCCTCTTCTTCCCCCCCCTTCTTCCCCCCTTCTTCCCCCCCTTCTTCCCCCCTTCTTCCCTCCCTTCTTCCCTCCCTTCTTCCCCCCCTCTTTTTCCCCCCTCTTCTTCCCCCCCTCTTCTTCCCCCCTCTTCTTCCTCCCCCTCTTCTTCCCCCCTCTCTTCCTCCACCCCTTCCTCCACCCCTCTTCCTGCCCCACTCTCTTCCTCCCCCCCTCTTCCTCCCCCCCTCTTCCTCCCCCCCTCTTCCTCCCCCCTCTTCCTCCCCCCCTCTTCCTCCCCCCCTCTTCCTCCCCCCCTCTTCCTCCCCCCCTCTTCCTCCCCCCTCTTCCTCCCCCCCTCTTCTTCCCCCCCTCTTCCTCCCCCCCTCTTCCTCCCCCCCTCTTCCTCCCCCCCTCTTCCTCCCCCCCTCTTCCTCCCCCCTCTTCCTCCCCCCCTTCCTCCCCCCCTCTTCCTCCCCCCCTCTTCCTCCCCCCCTCTTCCTCCCCCCCTCTTCCTCCCCCCCCTCTTCCTCCCCCCCCTCTTCCTCCCCCCCCTCTTCCTCCCCCCCCTCTTCCTCCCCCCCCTCTTCCTCCCCCCCCTTCCTCCCCCCTCTCTTCCTCCCCCCTCTCTTCCTCCCCCCTCTCTTCCTCCCCCCTCTCTTCCTCCCCCTTCTCTTCCTCCCCCCCTCTCTTCCTCCCCCCTCTCTTCCTCCCCCCTCTCTTCCTCCCCCCTCTCTTCCTCCCCCCTCTCTTCCTCCCCCCTCTCTTCCTCCCCCCTCTCTTCCTCCCCCCTCTCTTCCTCCCCCCTCTCTTCCTCCCCCCTCTTCCTCCCCCCCTCACTTCCTCCCCCCCTCTCTTCCTCCCCCCCTCTCTTCCTCCCCCCCTCTCTTCCTCCCCCCTCTCTTCCCTCTTTTCTCTTTCTCTCCTCTCTGTCTCTCTCTTTTTCTCTCTGCTGGTCTTTCCTTGCCTCTGCCAGCCGCTTATGCTGCTGTTCTCCTCTCTCCTTCCTCTGCCCTTAGGGGAGGGACCAGCGGGAGTGGAGCTACTCTTTCTTCCTTGGCTGTCTGTCCTTTTGCCACTAGTACAACTGCTGCCTGTCCTCTTAACCACTGTCGGGGGTCTAAAGCCAGCTGCAACCAAGTATCTATGTATGGAAACTGATCTGGGTGTCCTAATTTACCAGTTACTTTGTGCCATACCTTTGAAAATAGGGACCTGTCTAGGCTTCTTTCTGATGGCCATACCACCTCTAATGCTGACCAGTCTATCTCACACAAAGCCTTAAGCTTTCCAGGTGTCATAGTGATTCCATAGTCTCCATTGAATCCTTTCTTGAAATTCTTTAACATAGTTCCTAACGGGGTAGGCTTACTTTGTGTTTTACTCATTTTCCTCTCTCAGGAGACAAAACAACACTCTTACTACAAAGAGAGAGGGGAAAAAGGGGGCAAAAAGTCACTCACTCACCAAGCAGTTCACACTAAAACCAAAGTATGGATAAGGAGTTACTCATTCATCAAGCAATTTGAGCCAAGTCAGAACCAAAATCAAATCCAAAACAGTTCAAATCCAAAAGTCAATACCAAAATCTAAACCAAAACAGTGCAAATCTAGTCAAAATCAAAACCAAAACCAAGGTGCTGATTAAGGCACACCGTAGGTGATCAGGCCACGTTTCCACTCGGAGTGGGCAAGTTCCAAGATTGGTCTTACTGTGTTCCAGATGTCCGGACTCCAAGCGCCGATTTCTTCCCGGTGTTCAGCCGCTGTTAATCCTCCGTGGGGGGCCTACTGTGTACTGCTCTGGTGAGGCATTCCACTGGGGCAATTGCCTACCTGGGAGTGCTCTCAGGATTCATGTCACTAAAGCTGGCTGGAGTCCCCTGCAGGGATGCTCCACAGGGCAGGCCTAAGCCACCTAAGAGGCTGCCTCGACTGTCCACCAATCACCTTGCTTCCCAGTCAGAGAACCAAGAAATGTAGCGGAATGAGCTGCAGACGAAACCCCTCAGACACCGAGTTGAAGAAGGAAAGGGCTCTATTTGGCGGGAGCTTTGACAGACTTACGTCTCAAAAAAACTGAGCTCCTCTAGTGAGCAATCCCTGTCCCTTTTAAGGGCTTACAACTCTAAGGGGGTCTGTGTGAGAGGGTCATGATCAATTGAGCAAGCAGGGGGTACGTGACTGGGGGCTGCATGCACTGGTGATCAGAACGGAACAGAACAGGACAGGGATTTTCACAGTGCTTTTGCATACAATGTCTGGAATCCATAGATAACACAAGCGATTAAGTCAGGGGTTGATTTTTAACTTCCAGGCCCAGGGTGTGGCACCGGGCTGTCTGTGGATTTCATTTCTGCCTTTTAGTTTTTACTTCTTTTTTCTTTAGAGGCAGAAATTGGGCATAAGACAATATGAGGGGTGGTCTCTTCCCTTCACAGAACCACGAAAATGCCATTTCCTTCCTAGCCAGGAATCTGCATGTGTAAGTCCTCTAAGGAATTCTGACCCAAGTGGTCCTTGGATTTACTTCTGGTAACGCCTTAGGGAGTATATTCTGCACTGACTGGTGGATTGACTGATGAACTCATTTCCTTCATTCAGCAAGCATTTATTTACCTTTTCTCTGTACTGGGGGCCAAAGACAGAATAGTGATCAAAGCAGACGGAAGTCCCTCTCCTCATGGAGCTTACATTTCTGTCTTAGGCAGACAATGGATTCACAAAGAATATGTGCAATGTGGTGTCTGGCAGTGATGAGGAAAAGGGAGGCGAAGTGAAGGGAAGAGGGCCCGAAGTGCTCTTTCTTTTCTCTTTGAGAGAGGATCTTGCTCTGTCACTCACCCAGGCTTAGGGCAGAGATGTGATTGCAGCTCATCACTCAATCACAGTGATGTGATTGAGGCTGCATCAGAGGTTGCAGCCTCAACCTCTGTGGTTCAAACAATCCTCCTGCCTTGGACTCCCAAAGTGTTGGGATTACAGGCATGAGAGGTGCTACTCTTAAAAGGCAATCCAAGTATCTCAGAGAAGGTGACATCTGGGGTGAGGGCTGGATGGAGGGAGGAAAGTCTCCAGGGAACATGGTCCTGAGCAGAGACCAGCGATTGTGCAGGCCTGAGGCTGGAGTGTGTGTGGGGATTCTGGAGGCCAGAGTTGCTGAAGCAGAACAGGGGAGGCAGGGGTGGAGGCCTGAGTTATTTGGCCTGGCAGGGGCAGTCGGGAGCCTTCACTGGGGCCAGGGAAGGAGTGGTTTTACTGGATTTCAGAAGATGAACCCCTTTGGATGCTGGCAGTGACTAGTGCGGAGCACACCCCTGAAGCCCTGCCCAGAGCCTCTGGGCTCCTTTGACCAGCTCTGGGTGCCTGCAGAGGACAGCCAGAGGGCACTGGGGCCCCTTTACCCCAAGAAAAACTTCAAGAGGCCAAATAGCCTGAAGATTATCAGGACTGCCTTAAACTCATGGAGTCACAGCCCACGCCTGACTGTGGGGTTGTGTAAAAGTCACTTACTCTCCATCCCACTTATTTTGTTCCACTTGGAGTTCATTCTGGGAGAATTCACCCTATGACAACCCTGAGGGGATAATACCCAGTTAGCCTTCTCTGGTCAGACCACATCCCTGTGCCCCCCGAGGCAAGCTGGCTGTGTCTACAGCCCTGACTCTGTGCCTTGTACTGCCCACCTGCCTTCTGCTGAGACTTGGATCTTCCTGACACCTCCGAATTTTACTATCTCCTGATCGTTGAGAGTGCAAAGCACAATGCTGGGGAGGTGGCTGGGCTGCGGCGTCAGACTTTCCCATGTAAGAGTTTCAGTCTTGGCTCTGGCGCCATCGGCTGTGGGCCTTAGGCCGTCTGAGCTTGGCTTTCTCATATGGGAGTCAGTGATAACCACACCCCCCTGCCAGGGGTTTGTGTCAGTTAAATGCCGTAAAGCACGTGAAATGCCTGGCACCCGGGAGTTGCTCAACAAATGCTATAACCTTCCTTTTCCATTCTACCCTTAGATATTAAAATTTTCCTTCCTTTCTTCAAGGAGATGGAGAAGGGCTTCTAAAAAAGCAATTACAGCAATAGCGAGCATTTATTCTATATTTACTAGTGTGCCAGGAACAGTGATAAGGGCTTTGCACATGGGATCTCTGAGTATCTTTCACAGCTCTGTTATGGTGTCTGTGATTTACTTTGAGTCTTTGAACCAGATGATGTGTTCCTGGGTGTGTGTGATTTCAGTGAAGCCACAGCCCAGGTGCAGCTGGTAGTCTAATGTGGGTGGAACACGCAGGAGTGGCCTGCTAGCATTCTAATCAAAAAACCTCCTGAAGGTGAAAATAGGAGTCTGTTATCTGCATTTCTATTAACATCGGATACATTGCCAATTAGCTTAGAGAATGTCAGAAATATTTCTAGACTGGTGAAATCAGTGTCTTGTTAAATAGCATGGCAAGCATTAGAAATGGGTTTTCAAAGGTGAGATAAAGATCTTTAAGATATTTATTTGGTCTGGATAAAATATTTTAGAAATATTCTCTACCCTTACATGAGTCGGGTATAAAGATCCAGAGACACCTATGGCCTGAGTCCATGGAAATAACTCAGGAGGCGAACTCCTTTACCTGCCTTGTGTCCAGCCACGAGTAAGCAAGAAGATCTGGTGTTGGATGCCAGTTTTAACATTAGCAGAATCCTGCCTGCTGTCAGTGTTGTCTGCCTCCCAGGACTCTCCCATGCAAACGAGGCTTCAGGCAGTCAAGGGGCAGAGGGCTGGGACATTGTGGAGCTTACAGAACAGGTACTGTGATTCCTTTTGGGTTTGGTTGCTAATACATGTCTATATACATGGCAGAATTTTGAAATTTCCTTCCTTTTTAACCTGATAGCCAGCTTGTAGAGAAAGGGTCCCCATCTGTCACCCATCTTGAACTTCTGAGGTTACCCAATCTACCCGAAGGAACCTAAGAAACATGTGTGATGAAACTGACTTAGGTCAGTTCATAGTAAATCCTATGAATGACATATTGCCATTAGAAGAGTTTAGTATTAACTTGGTCCTGCTCATCAGGAAGTGGCAAAGCCAGGGTCCAAGTCCCGCCCTTAATCCAGATTTACTCTCTGGATCACTATGCTGTCCTGACACCAGAGAATCCTTCTGTTATTCATTTCCTCCTCCATTCATCTCCATGGATAGGCAACCTGGGCATGATTGACATTTGGGACTAGATAATTCTTTGTTGTGGGGACTTTTGTATGATGTGCATTGTCGGATGTTTGGCAGCATCCCTGGCCTCTACCCACTAGATGTAGTAGCATCGTGGGCCCCAGCTGTGACAACCAAAAAATTGTCTCTAGTCATTGGCAAATGTTCTCTGGAGGACAGAATTGTTTCTGGTTGAGAAGCACTGACATAGGTCCTATTTCCTTGGCAAAATTCTACCTCTTCATAAGTAAATGAATAAAAAATCCCCCCAAACCAATGGCTATGTTTTACTGAGTGCTTCTGATGGGTCAGGCACTGTGTCAAGTGTTAGCTGTGAGAGAAGCTATCATCTACCACAGCGTCACCTCAGGGGAGTAAGCGTATTCACTACAGCTGCTCCACATACAAGTATGAGGAGCCAGCACATCACCACCCTGCAGGGTACCCAAGACCTTTATTAGGCTTGAGACGCCTCTGTATAAGCGTGCCTTTTGTGACTGGATCTTTGCCATCTGGGCCTTTCTGAGGTTGTGTTTGGTAGACATCCTTAACATCTCACTGCAAGACATAGCTGAGATCTGTAGGTCCTGACAGACTGAGTATACAGACAATTGCCAAGCCGTATATGACAATATGACCCTGACCTACAACCTCTGCAGCAATCAGTCCTGGGAGCCAAACCAACACCTCTGTAGCAGTCGGCCCAGAGTGCTCAGGGCTTGTTCAATGACTGCTAACTTCTCTATTTTTTGCCCCTATTGAGAGTCAAATATGCCCCTCAAACCCACCCCATAGGAAGCCCCATTTCTAGCAAGCCTGTCCCCAGCTTCCTGTTAATCAGGGAGCCCGTGAAGCTTGGCTTTTTTCTACTCTGAAGCTTTCCTACTGCCCTGCCTACCTTGGAGTCTCTGCCAAATGCAAGTGATGGAAGCTGCCTTCTTTGCTCTAGCAAGGTCCAAATAAATAGTCTCTGCATCTTCTCATTTGGGCGGTCTCCGTTTAGTTTCACAATCTCCCCCCCACCACCTGGCTACCAGCTAGTATGCTACAAGGAAAGCAGGTCTCAGGAGGAATTCTGCCACACAGACAAGTATGGAGTGGCAAAGCACACACAGAAATGGTCAGACCCACTTGTTCTGTTGGTTTATGGAAGCTCCAGCCTCAGTTTCTCAAGAGCTTCCATAATATCTTACATGAAAGCTTCAACCGGAAATAGATGAAGTGCCATTATAAACAAGAGTGGCAAGATAGCTGAGCTGTCCTCTGGGAATCCTGCTACAAGTATCAGAACACAGGGTCAAATCAGAGTGCCAGGCCTAGTATTTCTCTCAAGAGGGTTTAGCTGCTGGGCTTACTTATTTCTTGTATTCCTGTTCATGTAAGGGTATGTATGCCTAGATAATATTTCCATCCTTTCTACACGTGTTGAACACCACTCATGTCACCAATGAAAAATGGCTTTCATTATCCCTGTTGCTAACTTTTCAGCTCTCTAGCATGGATCTGGATAGTCAGATTGGAAGAGCTGCCAGTGCTCTGGGGTGGGAGTGCCTAACTGGAGTCTTTGATGTGCTAACAGTTCTGGGAGGGTGAATCTCTGATTAAGCCCTTCAAATGTTAACTAACGGCAGGCCCTAGAATGGAGGTTCTTTTTATTTTATTTTATTTTTTTATTTTATATTATTATTGTTATTATTATTATTATTATTATACTTTAGGTTTTACGGTACATGTGCGCAATGTGCAGGTAAGTTACATATGTATACATGTGCCATGCTGGTGCGCTGCACCCACTAACTCGTCATCTAGCATTAGGTATATCTCTCAATGCTATCCCTCCCCACTCCCCCCACCCCACAACAGTCCCCAAAGTGTGATGTTCCCCTTCCTGTGTTCATGTGTTCTCATTGTTCATTTCCCACCTATGAGTGAGAATATGCTGTGTTTGGTCTTTTGTTCTTGCGATAGTTTACTGAGAATGATGACTTCCAATTTCATCCATGTCCCTACAAAGGAAATGAACTCATCATTTTTTATGGCTGCATAGTATTCCATGGTGTATATGTGCCACATTTTCTTAATCCAGTCTATCATTGTTGGACATTTGGGTTGGTTCCAAGCCTTTGCTATTGTGAATAATGCTGCAATAAACATACGTGTGCATGTGTCTTTATAGCAGCATGATTTATAGTCCTTTGGGTATATACCCGGTAATGGGATGGCTGGGTCGAATGGAATTTCTAGTTCTAGATCCCTGAGGAATCGAATGGAGTTTCTTAATCTTTTCTGTGCCTGGACCCCTTTGGACTGCTAGTAAAACCCACAGATGCCTTCCCAGAATACTGTTTATAAAGGAATTAAAAATACATAAGAGGAAACCAATTATATTGAAATATACAGTAGCTATCAAAATTTTAAATACATGCGATGTAATAATACATGTGCTTCTTTATTAACGCATTACATATTAAGGTCTGGTGGCAGGTCTCAGAACTACCATAAATTTGGAGTAGTCATGAGCATAAATATTTCAACGAATCTGCAACAGTTGTAATGTGATATGCAAAATCTCTAATTTCTAGTTCTTAAAGTCATGGGAACTTCTGTGGTTTTCTGCATTCATATTTGAAGGAAATTTTAAATTTTAGTTAGAGGTGAGTAAAAATAAATACATAATTTTTTCTCCCCTCCAAGTTCATGAACTCTCCTGAATGCTCTCTGCAGGTCTCAGCATAAGAAGCCCTGCCCTGGAGTGTAATGTTAAATATTCATACAGCACAGTGTCTATGCTGAAGCAAGGTATAGTATGCCACTGTTCCTGGTAGGGGGAATTGTCATTTATTTGGCATTTTCTACCCCATTGCCTCTAGATGATGAACTTCAGGGCAGCAGAGATCACGTTGTGTTGCCTGCTGGATCGCCAGTGTTAGAACAGTGCCTGACACATAATTGGTATTTAGCTATCAATCATTTATTGAATGACAGCATCAGATGGAGACAGCAGGTGCTGTGTCTGGACAACACCTCATCTGTGCAGGGTATCACTGCTGCCAAAGTCAAGGTCTCCCCAAGAACAGAGAGAAGGAATATTGGCACAGCCCTGGGCAAGTGAGGAGAGGTGGGTGCCTGTGGCTCTGAGCACTCCACCAGACTGCTTCTGGGAGCTCCAGGCCTGTGCACTCTTCCTGTTCTTCTGGGGTAATGGCTATCTTCTATTAGAACCTTCTTCTAGAATGAGCATCAAGCTCTTGTCCCTCTGCCCTCCATGCCCTTCACTTGTCCTTTGCTGCTTCTCCTGTCAGGTCTCAAGATTTTTTGTTTGTTCATTGGTTGGTTGGCTTTTTGAGACAGGGTCTTGCTAGGTTGCCCAGGCTGGTCTTGAACTCCTGGGCTCAAGCAATATGCCCGCCTTGACCTCCCAAAGTACTGGGGTTACAGGCGTGAGCCACCGTGCTGGCCTCAAGACTTCTTTTTGTCCTTTGTCCAAGAACAATCCTTCCTTCCATTTTTACTCTCCGCCTCACCTCCTCCCCCCGACATCTTTTCTCTTTTGTTCGTTATTCTAGAATTCTCTCATCCTTTCATAGGCGAACTTGATGTTCTTTATGCTTCGGGCATAAAGAACCCCATGATGGTATTGAGAACACTATTTCCTTGGGGGTAAGGAAGGCTTTATTTTAAAAACCCTCTCAAGATGTATAGAGAGATTGAAGGAGAGATTGAGAAAGAGGTATGAAAACCATCTGAGCACTCTTTCACCACACCCATCTTGTTTCCTATTATTCTTACAACCTCTCTATGAAGTACATACTATTAACCACATTTTTGTACAGACCTGGAAGTTTAGGTAACATGCCTAAGTCCACACAGCCGGTAATTAATAGAGGAGATTGCATCTCCTTCTTCCCATCTGCTAAGCCAACACCCATAGCTCCTAGACTCCTTGTCTAAGGCTGTGGAACTGGATGGACAAGGTGGGAGTCATCTGCCTTACAACCCTAGGAATAGGGTTGTGTTTCTCAAACTCCTATGGCGGAGGGCCTGTTTGACTGAATTTCTAATCTGTTTCAGACTGGTAAGTGCTTACCCGGCAGGACTAGTTCACAGCCCTTGCCTTAAATGAATCACCAGCAAGTTGGCAACATCCTGATGGGTCCAGCTCTGTTGAACAGGTCACAGCCCTGGATATTACGGTAATGTCGAATTGCTATACATGTTTCTAATAATCATCTTCACATTCCGCACTTGTCTACTTGTGGAATGGCAGCACACAGTTTGCAATGCGCAGCGTTGGGTGGTCCCACACTCTGAGTAACAGTGGTGCAGGACGTGGCAACTTGCACCATAGCCAGGTCTCCACGAATGCAGCTGCCCTGTCAGCTATCCTTCTTCCTGCTAAGCACATAGCAATCTGCAGATGTTTTACAACGTGGAAAATTCGCAGCTGGCTCAAGATAAATAATTTGACAATGTCCTCATTTACAGGGCAGAATATCTATGATTCCTTTGAGATGTTAAAGGAAATATTTTCAAAGTCTCCCTTGTTCTGCATGTGATGTTAATTATAGTGTTATTTATGGCTGTTGCTATGCGTTTTGGCTAAGAGGCATTTGAATCATTTAAGAGCTGCCGTTTCAACAAGGACTTGCTAAGGTGTTTGGACATCCTCGCTGTTGGCAGTGGTGCCTGTAATTTTTCCTTCCTTGGGGCACCCGCAGGGATTTCTATGCTTCTGGTAAACAGATGTATTTAAATAGTCAGCATTCCTCAGGATTATGATTTCTACCTGACATACAGGCATGTGGATTTGCTGCTATCTTTTTCTATCAGCATCAGACACCCGAGGGAACATGTTCTCTAATCCGTTTCTTTGAACCTTGGCTTGATTCCTTCTGGGTGGTTCTGGTTCCTCCTTTGCACACAGCTCACCTTTAGGAATCCCACAGAGCTGGAAACCGCCCTGCAGTGCTGGCTTTTGTGTCTCAAACACACCTTTTTGGCGCCACCCCGTGGCCAATTAAGTTGATTTCAGGTCCTGGAATTGTGAATCTCAGATATCTAACTGGTAAACCTGGACTCATTGTTTAAGGAAGGTCCCGAATGTTTGAGAAACTGAGGTACTTTAAGACAGTGGCCAAGGAAATGACCATCTAGAAGAGTATGATTTTTTTTTTACCCCCAAAATACCCTACTTAAGAGCACAGCTTGGAGAGCCTGTCTGATTTGGACTTGAACTTTTGCTCAGAGGCTTGCTAGTTGGATGACACTAAACAAGTTCTGTAATCTCTCTTAGCCTGGCTTATTCGTTTATAAAAAGGAGATGATAATAATAATATGATGGTGAGGATTAAATGATATACTTCTAGTGTTTAGCACAGTACCTGGCACATGATAACTGCTTATTAGTTATAATGGTCATTACTATCATTCTGATTCTTTGATGTTTCTAGTATAGTGGCTGGCACATCCTCTATCAATGGTTGTTATTAGTAATAATAGCCAATTAAAAATTATTAATCAATTAGCCAATATTTATCAGTTGCCTTTTATACATTCAAATCTTTGTTTTGAGCCTGGCATTGAACAAAAGACTTGGGGGTAGTAATAGGCTTTTTCCTCCAAGGGCTTGGAATTCATTCAAGTGGAGAAACATGGCCAACAAATAGTAGTTCTGTCTGGCACAGAGGCCAGAGGCGTGGAGGAGGAAGGTGGAGGAGGCTGGGGACAGGGTAGAGAAGGAGGTCTACCTCCCGAGCCCTTTCCAGCCAGCCAGCTCAGCCCTGGAGCACTGGGGCGGGGCCTGGCTGGGAGGAAGGAAAGGAAAGGAAAGGAAAGGGGTGTGTAATGGCAAGAGCACCCGAGGCAGGAGACTAAGGAGGATGGGAGGGGAAGGTGGATTCTATGCAGGGAAAGTTAGGGAGTGACTGTCAAATAGCATGGTGAGTCTTTCCTTGTCATCTTGTGGGTTAGTTTCCTGGGGCTTCTGTAACAAATGATGCAAACTGGGTGGCTTAGAACAATAGAAATGTCTTCTTTCACATTTCTGGAGCCAGAAGTCCAAAACCAAGCTGCTGGCAGGGCCCTGTTCCACCAGAGTCTCTACTGAGAATCTATTCTTGCCTCTTCCAGCTTCTGGTAGTACTGGGTGTTCTTGGGTTTGTGGCCATGTGGTTCCAACCTCTGCCTCTGAAATCATATGGCTTTCTCATCACTTCTACGTAGTAATGTAGGGCCCACAGGATAATGGTCTCATCACGAATCCTTAATTTCATCACATCTGCAAAGACCCTTTCTCCAAATAAGGTCACCTCTACACGTTCCAGGGATGAGGGCTTGATGTTTTAGGGGGCCGGTATGTAGGGCACCTTATTTCTTATTTTCTCTTCTAGTCTGAATTTACTAGATTTCCTGTTTTTTTTCTAGTCATCTTTTCCTTAAACCTACTTTCTGTTTTTCTCATTCTCCTGGATTATAGTTTCTCCCCCCACCACCTCCAGGCTCTTTCCTTTTCTCTGGTGAGAGTTGAAGTGGTAGCAGGTTTTCCAGGAAAGGAGTTCTTGGGTTTGCCAGGCCTTTGGTGCTATGTGGCCCGTACTGGGGACTCTACTCTCTTCCCTCCTTTTCTCTTTCCTTTTCCTAGACCACCTCCTTCCCACTCCATACCACCCACCACGTGTGTCCTCATCACCCACTCATCCTTCATTCCCAGTCAGCACCAGCACAGCCTCTTCTGGGAATCCTCCCTGACCAGTTTCCCCTTCTCTAGGAGTTATGCTAGGTCCCCCTCCTAGGGACCCCCATGGCTGCTGCTTTGGCTACATGTCCACTGAGGACTTTCTGGCAGCTCTGTTCAACCTTATGTCTTCAGGACCCAGGCTGACGGGAGGTTTATTTTAATATTTGTTTCTAGCACAATACTGACACCTAAAGCCTCCACCTAGAAATGACGCACATCACTTCTCATGATTTACTTATTTATGAATGAGATGGAGGTCTTTCTATGTTGTCCAGGCTGGGCTCAAGCTATCCGCCCACCTCAGCTTCTCGAGTAGCTGGGATTACAGGTGCACACTAGCTAATTAAAAAAAAGTTTTTTAAAGAAGTGACGGTCTAGCTATGTTGCTCAGGGTGGTCTCAAAATTCTGGGTTCAAGCAATCCTCCTACCTCAGCCTCCTGAGTAGCTGGGATTACAGGCATGATGCCACCGTACCCCACTTTCTGCTCACATTTTATTGATCAAAGCAAAGCTACGTGGCCATTCTTACCTTTAAAGGGGCTAGAGAAGTGCAGTCATACCTGTGCCTAGAAGAAGACCTGGCAATATTTGGTAGATGACACAGATGAGCAGCTCAAAGGTGAACCTGCTGTAGAGTTCAAGTCCAACTCAGGGAGGACAGCATCTCCTCTGTTCAGGTAACCCTGGGCTTAGTCCATTTCAGTATATAGGAATTTGTACCAACTTCATAAATTCAGGAGAGATGCAGATGGGGAGGGGGTGGGGGTCTGTGCTTGCCCTTAAATGCACCTATTTGATTCCTGGGAAGCAGCGTGGCGTAAGGGAAGGAGAAGCCCACCCACAGGCTTAAGTTAGGTTCAGAATGGGCAGAGGAGTTTCATGGCCACATCCAAGGGATGTGCCTCAGCTTCCCCCTGAACCTGTCTCTTCTGGAGAGGTTCAGGTAACCAGGGAAAATGGGTAACTTTGTGCCAACCCAGGCTCTACGGCCTCCCCAAGAAGCTCCAAGAATGCATGCGAGCAAAATCTGCTATGCCCAGACAGAGTGGGCCCAGGAGAAGGGATTAGGGTCTTCCTGGCTCATGGGTGAAGAACATGCCTGCGCACTCCAGATGTGAGTGCTGGGGTCCCTCCGGGGCTGCTCTGGGGGTTCCCCAGCTTGCCTTTTGGCTGTCACTGAAAGCAAAGTGAAACTTTGGACTTGGTGTTTTTTCAGGGCGTTCAGTTTCCTTAGTGGCAGAAGCGAGCTCTACTTTAAGGAAACTCGATACACGAAACTGTAGATAAATTAGGGACTGGCTTTGTGCTATGTAAAAGGGTTCTTTGATGTAGAAAAAGGATTTGTCATAAAATTTAATAGACTTGAAATATCTGATTACAGAAACTCAGTTTGTATACAACATTACATGGACACATGTCTTTCTTATCTAAAGCTTATCTGCATATTGGAATCTGAAGTACAGGGAACCATTAAAATAAAGAAGTGTAGAAACTGCCTGTTTATTCAGAGAGGGAAAAATCCTAGACTTTGGAGCATGCAGATGGGGTATCAAACCCTGTCTCTGTCTTTTATGAATAGTCAAGTAGTATTAGGGAAGATGCAAATCTGAGTTTCACTGATGAGCATGAAACAATATACCTCACGGGGCTACGTGATGAGCTAACAGGTGCATAGCTGCAGCTCAGCGACCTGCAATGAATTGGCTGTTGGGAAAATTTCATGGTTTCTGTTTCCTGAGGAGGTGATCACGATTGTATCCTCATTGTGAATATGCTGTGCGTAGATCTGGAAACAGAATTGTTCATCTTCAGACTTTACAGGAGCAGGGTAAGAGGCTGGGTTTCAGGCTGTAGGGGTCTGGCCGTCTCTGGTCTCCAGCCCAAGGCTGAGTGAAACCACAGTGAGTGCAATTGCTTGGGTTTCTTTCCAAGTTGCCTCTCAGAGGGTCCAAGGTTTCTTCCTCCCAAAACCTCAGAGTAGAGGAAAATAACTACTCATGAGGCAGAAATATTAGTAGGTTATAAGTTGCTAATATTTAGTGGCCAGAAATTTCCATTTGGGATTGGACTGTGCACAGAGCTAACTGGGAAAGTGCCTCTGTTCTAGGCCAGGTAGATGAGGGAGGAAAGGTCACTAGAAGTGGCACAGGCTTCTGCTGCCCACCTCTCCAGTACCCTGGATTCATGGGCCTCATCTGACTGCTTCCCATCCTTCTTTGGAAAAAAGACAGGGAAACCAGCAGCAGTGTTCCCAGACAGGTACAGGTCATTCTCTGCTGATGTGGCATGAATACATTTTCCTCTCCTCCTTCCTCCCCATCCTCTCCTTCTTCCTCCCCATCTTCTCCTCCCTATCCTCTCCTCTTTCTCTTCTTCCTTCTCTTCTCTTTTTCTTCTTACTCCTCTTCTTTTCCTCCTGCTCCTCCTGCTCCTCCTTCTCCTGTTCTTCCTTCTCCACTTCTTTTCCTTCCTCCTCTTATTTCTTTTGTTTTTATTGTTATACTTTAAGTTCTGTGATACATGTGCAGAACGTGCAGGTTTGTTGCGTAGGTATACACATGCCATGGTGGTTTGCTGTACCCATCAACCTGTCATCTACATTAGGTATTTCTCCTAATGCTATCCCTCTGCTAGCTCCCTACCCACTAACAGGCCTGGTGTGTGATGTTCCCCTCCCTGTGTCCATATGTTCTCATTGTTCAGTTCCCACTTATGAGTGAGAACATGTGGTGTTTGGTTTTCTGTTCCTGTGTTAGTTTGCTGAGAATGATGGTTTCCAGCTTCATCTATGTACCTGCAAAGGACATGAACTCATCCTTTTTTATGGCTGCATAGTACTCCATGGTGTATATGTGCCACATTTTCTTTATCTAGTCTATCATTGATGGGCATTTGGGTTGGTTCTAAGTTTTTGCTATTGTGAACAGTGCTGCAATAAACATACCTGTGCATGTGTCTTTATAGTAGAATGATTTATAATCCTTTGGGTATACACCCAGTAATGTGATTGCTGGGTCAAACGGTATTATATTAAATGGTTCTAGATCCTTGAAGAATTGCCACATTGTCTTCCACAACGGTTGAACTAATTTACAGTCCCACCAACAGTGTAAAAGCATTCCTGTTTCTCCACATCCTTTCCAGCATCTGTTGTTTCCTGATTTTTTAATGATCGCTATTCTAACTGGAGTGAGATGGTATCTCATTGCGGTTTTGATTTGCATTTAATTTTTTTTCCAGAGGTGATTATTCCCTTCTGAGATTATTTTACCCTCTGGATTTGGATGCACTGATTTTTCTTGTCTCTCTTCCTACCTCTCTAACTGTCCCTGCTCAGCCTCCTCTGTGGACTGACTCCTTCATTCCTGAATTGCAAGGCCCCTCTATTTTCCCTTCGTATTTGCTCCCCTCTCCCCAGGCAATTAGACCTTCTCCTATAGCTTCAGGAGATGCCCCCTCAAGACTCCTAAATCCTTTATTTCTGGATGAGATCTAAGCTAAGCTGCCAAACATGCATCCTCAGTGAAGTGTCACACTGATACCTCAAGTTCAGCTGCCTTGGACTGAGCTTGCATCCTGGATCCTACCTACCCAGCTGCTCAATCCAGACACCTGCATATTAATTTTACTGCTTTCTTTCCATCAACCTTTAAAGACAGTCAATGACTATTTTCCTACTTTCATCTCTTGTTACTTCCCTGGTTCAGGCTCCGGTCTCTATTACCTGCATCATACCCCTGATAAGCCTGTGGCCTTCCATCTTGACAATGTGTTCTACATGAAACTCTCAAGGTCAATTTCTAAAAACACAAATTGGGACATTTCTTTAATTAAATTTTAATGGCTCTCATCATCCATAGGATAAGCTTCATTCTCCCTTGAGAGTCAAGCAAGGTCCTCTGAAGTCTAGTTCCTGGCTTCCCCTCCAGCTTTATTTTCCCCACTGCCACACTGTTAGCATCAGTCATCTTATGGGTCCCGAAGCAGGCCACACTACTTCAAACTTCTCAGTTTCTGAAAAGTCCTTTGCTCTGCCATATACTGGGTGAATTCGTAGACGTCCTTTGATTTTTACTTTTTTTCTGTAGAGTTGTCTCTGACTTTCCACACTGAATTAATCACTCCCCGCTTTGGGCAATCGCTGTATCTCATACCATTGCACCTCTGTTGTTGCACTTGAAATTGCTTTTTATGAGTTCATCTTTCCCATTAGACTGAATGCTTGAGGTCAGGGACTGAGCCGTATTCATCTTTGTATCATCAAGTTTGGGCCCAAGGCCATATCGTCAATATTAAATAGACACTCTGGTTCAGACCCTGAGTGTTTTATAAGAGCCTTTCTGTGCATTTAGTAGGGAAGGATACAGAAAATCATCTGCCCAGCTGTCACATGGCTCTCCCACATGGCTCCAAGAATTGCCCTGCCACTCAAGAGCTGCTCAGGATCCCCTGCACCTCCTCCCAATCACTGCATCCCTTTCAGCTCTATAAACTTTCTGGACTCTTCTTTCTTCCCAAACTGTGCTCTTTTGTTTTCCAATGTGATAGATACACTAACTTGGCTAATTTAGACAGAAGTATTGATGGCCAAAGGTAATGATATAAATAATAGGCAGTTTATATTTATATAATATAATTGCTTCTCATGTTATTTGTTTTAGTAAAAGTTTCTACCATTTGAATTTCTTTTTAAAAATTTGAGCTTATAGTTTGCATGTTATTAAACTAAGAAGTATCATTATTGATATGAATGAAGAAAAAGAATCTCAATTGCTGAACTTTAGCTAAATGTTTCTTCCAGCATGAGATATGGAAATATTGGTGTCTTGAAAAGCCTTTTTCAATTCATAAAGCAGATTATGAAAAACTGCCAGGAATGAGAGTCATTATGTTTGTTTAACTGTTTCAACTTCAGGCTGTGTCTATTGACGTCCTTGTTATAATTTTGTTCTGGTGTCTCCCTCCTGTATGTGTACTAATGAATTTGTGACCATTATGATTGTCTCATCCACATAGAGATTGGATTAAGAGTGATCATATAATTCAGTTCTGGCAATAAAATGTGAGGGAGGGTCTGCAGGAGAGTCTTAATTTTTTTTTTACTCTTATTCTACTGGACACTATCACATCCACATAGATTCCTTCAGTTGTGGCAGCTGTGGGAAAGAGGTAAGCAAGGACTAAGCCAACAAGATGATCACAGGGCAGAAACACAGAAGTAACCTGGATTCTTCTTGACATCTCAGCTGCTGAGTTAACTCACTCAGAGCTTCTCCGCATTGGATATTCTTGCAATGTGAGTCAGTAAATCTTCCTTCTTGTTTATGCTAGTGGTTCTTTGAAAAGATGAACAAAATAGACCTTTGGCTAGACACAATAAGAAGAAAAAAGATGACTCAAATTACTGAAATTGGGAATGAAAGAGGGCATTACTACTGACTTTATGGAAATAAAAAGGATTATAAAGCTATGATTGCAAATTAGTATTTTGCAAATTAAAATTCTGAAAATTAAAATTTTACAAATTGCAAATTAAAAGTTTCTACAAATGAGAAAACTATGATAAAATAGAAAAATTCATTGAAAGAACAAAACTACCAAAACTTGACTCAAGAAACAATGGAACATCTGAACAGACCTATAACAAATAATGAGATTGAATTAGTAATCAAAAATGTTCCCCCAAAGAAAAGCTCAGGACCAGATGGTTTCACTGGTGAATTCTACCAACCATTTAAAGGAAAACTAACACTTATCTTTCACAAAGTCTTAAAAAAAAAAAAAAAAAAAAGAAGAAAAGGGAATACTTCTCAACTCATTATAAAACAAGATGAAGATAACATACCCCAAAAAACCATCTCTTATATAGACCAAAAATCCCCTATAAAATACTAGCAAATCATTACAGCAATATGAAAAAAAATTTATACATTGGGACCAACTGGGATTTATCCCAGGAATGCAAGGTATGTTTAGGATACAAAAATTAATCAATGTATTAATAGAATAAAGGACAAAAATTACCTTACACCAAATAAAAAATTAATTCAGAATAGATCATAGGCTAAAAGTAAGAGTCAAAACCATAAAACTCTTATAAGAAAACACACAGGAATAAACTTTTGTGAGCTTGTATCAAGCAATAGCTTCTTAGAAATGACACAGAAGCACAAGCAACAAAAGGAAAAGATGAATGAGACTCCATCAAAATTAGAAACTTTTGTGTTTCAAAGAACTCTTGTCAGGAAAGTGAAAACCAACCCACGGAATGGGAGACATATTTGCATATTATATATCGGGACAAGGGACTTATATTCAGACTATAAGAAGCATGCCTACAACTCAACAGCAAAAATTGGACAAAGGGGAGACTGATTTGAGTAATGATGAAACTCTGGTCTCCCACACAGCTGGCTCTGCATGAATTACTCTTTCTCTATTGCAATTCCTCTGTCTTGATAAATTGGCTCTGTCTAGGCAGTGGGCAAGGTGAACCCATTGGGAGGTTACAAATTTGGGGGCTTATTTGGTGTTGGCCTTGTGGCTAGCTGCCCTTGGTTCAGTAGCCCCCTTCCGGCAATGGATCCAGAGGCCAGCCCAAGCAGCTGCCTAGTTCTCTTGTACTGGGTGCTGACTCTGGTAGTCTCTTTACTTGTGGGGTGCTGTTGACCCAATGTGTGTGGATTTAATTGCAATAGAGAAATAGTCCTGGGAGATGTCCCATAACAGTAGCCCTGTCACATGTGTCTGTCTGTAGCCCCATTGTGGGGTGTCTGGGTTGGTGAGTATCCTGGGCACTGTGAATACCTCCTTTCTTCTCCTGCCTGGTTCTGTATCTCCATGGTGTGGTGTCTTTCTGTAGCTCCACCATGGGGTATCTGTCTCAGTTTGGCTCCTAGGGAGTCTTGGTTGCCTCTTCCTTCCTAACTAGTAGGAAGAGTCTTGGTTCGGGAGACTTCTCAATCAGGAAGATTTTGGAGAGATTTCTCAGATGGAGAATAGGAGGATAGTTTGGAAAGGATAACCTTGGAGTTCTTAGTTAGGGATCTGATTTGGAAGGACTTCTGTCTGTCTCATCTTTTATGTGTTTGTAGATGTGGAGGAGATCTCAGAAGGAATTGCTGACAGAAGTCCAGCAGGCCTAACTCAGAGAACCCTCCTTACTTGTCTGATCACATTCAGTGAGCCCTGAAGAAAGCTCGAGAAGCCTGTCTCGGTAACTATCCGTTCTTTGCCTTTCCCAGAGACCACCCATTGTGAATTGCTATTCAGAGGTGACCCTCCCCACCTGGGGTGGACCAAAAACAACAGAGACCAATGAGGAGAAAGTTTGAGCTTTGCCAGGTTGATACTGGATACTGAACAAGGTGACTAGTATCTGTTTTATGTGTATTTTGCTCAGATGGAATAATCTTAATTCAGTTCCCCATGCAACCTGTTGGGCAACATCTTGCAGACTTGAGAATCTCTTGCCTGTGGTTCTATAAAACATAAAAGAGTGATTTTATTTTATACAGTGGCTTGACCCCCACAGCAATAAGCAGAGTCATCAAAAGCCACTTTCTTCTTCTGGAAGGTATAGAGAAAGGGAACCCAGAAACCCAGTATGCCAGCAAAAAGGGTAAGAAATTCTTACCAGCCAAATTTCTGGTGAGTATGTGTGTGTGTAAATGGTAAATGTCACTATTTGTCTCTTCTTCAAGGGTTTGATTAATAGAAAAAAGGATTTGTGAGACTAGTCTTAGGCTGTAGCACATCTGGTGTACTTTGTGCTAATAATTTGTCTTTCTTTGTTGTTATGTAATGGAGAGAAGGATATCACAGAATAAAATGTGGATTTAAGACCTCTATAAACCTGCTTTTTAAGCCAGCCAGGAAGGCTGGTCATTTACAAATGTTGCTACAGGTCCCTGAAATCAATACTAGATGAAATTTCTCTGTCTTGTTTTGCGTCCTTAAGAGCTTCACCTTGTGACCATGTGGGGATACTTTCTCTTGGTTTCTGCCATCCAGAGGACAAGAATTTTGGGGTTCATGTCATAGTCCTAAAAATTATCTTGAGCAGTTAAAAGCCTTTGCAAGGTTGAAATTGGCTGCTTTAGACTTGTGGGGAAAGCAATAGGAGCTGCTTAATGCTGTGTAGCTCAGTAGCTAAGGCTTTGCCTTTTGACAATGGCAGGCTGGGTTCAGTGTTTGGCTTCTGAATGATTCCTTTCTGGTTTGTTATTTGTGTTACTGCCATTTATTGAGAGTTCCACCCATCCCCCTGTCCAGCCATGGAGAACTTCTGATTTCCTGTCTTGAATTTTCCTTGCTCTGAACTACCCTTGGGGAAATTCTAAATCTTGTTAAAAACAAGAAAACACTGCTTACCATCTCTTTGAGACACCTTATGTGTCCATGGTTAAGTTATAACCTTAGTTAAAACTTACTATATTCATGTGGGATGTTACCTGTCATAGAACTCAAAAGCCAGAAATATTGGCTGTCCTGGCTAGAGTTTGGTAATAAGAAATTTAAAAAGATTTCTTTTTTAAACAAAGAAACTCTATGGTTAAAATCAGCTTAATTAAAAACAGATATCCAAACTACATGTATTTAAAAGGGCTATCTTTTTCTTCCGGAATCATGTTTTTCTGAAAAGTGTTTCTTCTTGGTCAACTGAATTGTTTTTCTCCATTTTTGTCTTCTTGCCACTGTTGATGCCCATGTGAGAGAACCTAAGATAATTGCTAACAGCCTGAGACACCTGGGGAAAACAGAGGAGGCACCACAGATCCCATTCTGGGAAAACCTCTGTTTTCCTCCTGGAACTCCAGGAATTGAAAGAAAATAGATCCCTCTTAAAATCTAAGGCTCTGTTCTATTTTGCATTGTGGTGGTTTTGACTTTTGGGGGTATCAAAATTGCTTTGCATTATGGGAGAGCTTTTAGCCTTGGTGTGTAATAACTAGATAAGAAATATACTTTAAGGGATGGCTAATGGCAGTTACGGAGGGATACTCGGCTCTTTGCATGCTTGGTTCAGAGAAGCATGCTCTAGGCCATCTGGAAGGTGTGGAAACATCCCCAGTCCTCATCGAGAGATGAGACTTGCATGGGGGATGGGGCTGATTACAAAATGGGCTGATTGACTTCGGGTTGCCTTGCAAAGAAATGCACGGTGGAAGCGCAGCACTATCTTCTCCAGTAGTATTTCCCTCCTTGTTGGGGATCCAGGATCCAGTATAAAATGGTACCTTTAATTTTGGGGATCTGTGTTAGCCTTCCAGTTTTGCCTCATTAGGTCCTAGAAACTACATGCTTTCCTGGCCCTGTTCCTCCAAGGGCTCCACTCTGAAACCAGTCATCCAATTAAGAAACCGGCAAATGAAAAATCTTACAACTACTGGATCTTCTGTCTGTGTATTTATATGTGTTGTGTACGTGATGTTTATATATAAAAGAGCTCTGATTAATTGGCTTAGGAAAATAAGCACTTAAATCATATTTTGTCAGAAAGATAGAAACACTAATGCCTTTTGTTCATATGACTTTAGTAATCTTTCAGAAATAAAGACAATTTTAATGATTATTGGTAAATAAAACTATCTTCAAAATTTAAACATTGGGCCTAAATTTAGGTCAGATATCAGATTTGCTAAATGGTTTAAGGTCATAAACTACTTTGACTTTTGAAAACCGTTCAGTTTACCTACTTTGGAGCATGAGATTCTAGATAAGTTTTGGGAATACGTGGAGTTAGCCATGCCCCCTAGCTATGCTAGAAAGAGTAAGACCTTATCTGCACTTCTGATGTCCTAGGCTCCATATCTAGTACTTAATTAAAAATCGCATACTTACCAGGTTTTTCTCCAAAAGTAAAAGTTGCTAAGAGTTAACATATAATTGAGACGACTGGAGAAACAGTTTTACATACAAGGTGTGTAAGCAAAGTAGAATGTGTTTTGGCAAAAGATTATAAGAAGACAATGTGTTTTTGTGCCTGGTTTAGAGGGTTAAAGGACCGTTTTAAGTTAAAATAAAGGGTTCATGAAGGGTTGACCTTGTACAGAAAGTTCTGTGGATATGAGCAAGTTGGCTAAGATTTGAAGGAGATTTATTTAGTTTTTTTTCCTGTAGGTCGAACATTCAAATGAAAGCACACTGATGCAGGGCCAGAATCTGGGCCCAAGTGCCCAAATAACAGGGTTTGCTTAGAAAATTAATCTGTTGTTTAACAGAAAATTGTAAAGCGAAAGCATTTTAAAAAGTTTATGAAAATCTTACCTTATGGTCAAACTAATTTAAAACTGGATAGATTTATAAAATTTTATTTAAAAACTAGTTTTAGCATTAAAGACACACTAGTGCAAACATGAACTTTTGTTTCCTCTTTTGAAAAATTTTTGTGTAATATTGAGAGACAATGAAAGATTTTTGTTTGCCTTTTGAGTAAACCACACACACACACACACACACACACACACACACACACAAAATGGAGGGGAGAGAGAAGAGACAGATTCATTTGGCCTCATGCTATCTTCATCGAGTCTTGTTGTTTGGAAAGTTAAGTCCTCTATCAGAATAAATGTTTTTATTTTTTAAAATTTTAGAGTTATCATTTTGGCCAAATGAATGACTAATGGTTACCTGGGATTCTATTTTGTGATATCCAGTGTTTTACACCTTTTGATATTTAACAAATGTTCCAAAATCAAATTACAAAGTACATCTTTTTCTGACCTAATTAATCTTTTAGATATTATGTCCCCTAAAGTCCAAAAATGACACATTTGGCTTATTTGGTATAAAAATCATACACAAAGCATTGTCAAATATGAAATGGTGTAGCTTCTTTGGGCTATATTTGTATAAATATGTTATTGGCATGTGTTCCAAAATTATGGGAAATGCCTATAATTCTCACATGAGTTAGGATATATTCTTAATAGTATAATTGTTATGTAAAGTTGTATGCCACAGAAGTAACCAAAATTCCTAGTCAATTGTGGCTTTTAATGGTAGTTGTCCTAAGACTTTTTGTCATACACAGACAATTGTTGTCTTCTTTTGATTCTCTTCAAAAGGTGGTTTGTAATCAGCTATAGGACTTTGACAGGTGCTCTTGAATGCAGATTTCTAATAACTTTGGATAATGTGACATTAGAATAGAGAAAAAACTTTTGGGACTCTTATGGAAACCTGAAATGTTCATGAATATCAAGCAGAACAGGAGTTAACTGAGTGGACTGAACTAATAGAAAACCAAAGTAATATTTTTTTGACTTTTATGGTTAAAACCTTGCTGATCCTTTTTGTTTTCCAGAGCCAGGAAAACTTTTCTTTTGAGCTGTTTATAGCTTTTAACAACTGAGGAAAACATACTCCTGTGAACAAAATTTAGAGCATATTTCTTTCTCTCTACCTGATTTCTCCAGAATTTGGAAACTATTTGTGAGTATTCTCAACTTATGGCAGTATAGTTATTTGCATAAGTGCAATAAGAATTTGTTTTCTTCTGTAACAAGACACAATTGGAGAAACTGGTTATTTTACCAAGGCTTTGACTGGAATGGCATGCTTTCTTTAAAGAATCAAGGTTGACTTGTAGAACCAATAAAAGTCCCTTGGGAAATCTGGCCCCATACCTTGTCTACACAGTCCCTGTACAAGGTTCCTGACTTGTGGTAAGTAAGGAATGCTGCTTTCTGACAGGCCCAGGAGCCCCAAGTTGTCTTGTGACCTCAAGAGGAGAGGAATTTACCCAACTGATAGTATTTGAGGGTACAAACCCATGGCTGGGCTTGGCTTTAAAAAAGTCTTGGCTGAGATTGATTATGGAACAGAGTTTCATCAAAGCCAATTTAAAAAGCCTATGTGAAGAATAATTATTCTTTCTGTGCTTTATGTAAATAATCAGGCCAAGTACATAAGACTAAAGTTTATTTTGTAAACAAATCAGTTCTATCATGGTTTGTTTTTAATAAAAATGGGGCCTGGAGAGAGAAAAATAATGCTTCAAAAGAAGAACTATAGTATACCTGTTGTTAGCTGTTCTTGAGGTTTTTTATTTTTTTTGGAATTTGGACTAAATTCTAAATTCTTTGTGGGCTACAAGTCCCCAAACTAATGCTTTCAAATCTTTACTTTTAAAACTGGGAATTTCACTCCTTACCCTACTACTTATTATTTACCTTATAATACACTGTTCCCTTAAATGCAGTACTAAAACTATACATGACAATACTAATGCCTTTGCCATGCAAGACTTGGAGCCCCAGCCAGGCCTGCGTGAGTACACTCAGACAGTTGCAAAGTGGTTCCACTCCTCTCACCTTGGGGTCAACACCTACTGCTACTATGCCCCTGATCAGCAGGAGGAAGTTAGTGGTCTTCCCTCCTTTTCCATCTTCGTTAGCCAACACCTTCAGATTAAGGTGCTATAAAACCCAAAAGGAGGGATTGAAACCGCCATTGCAAAATTATAACTGAGACAATGAAAGAGATCTAACCTAAACAACTCCATCTTGCTTCTAACCACCAAACTGTCCTTGTTCATTCCTGGGCATAGGCTGAACTAATTTTGGGAGGAACTTAGTTTCTAAGTTTATTATAGTTTAAAACAAAGACAAGGGGCTTGGCATGGTGGCTCACACCTGTAATCCCAGCACTTTGGGAGACCGGAGGCAGGTTGATCATTTGAGGTTAGGAGTTTGAGACCAGCCTGGCTGATACAGTGAAACCCTGTCTCTACTAAAAATTCAAAATTCAAAAATTAGCCAGGTGTTGTGGTGGGCGCCTGCAATCCAGCTACTCGGGCGGGCGGGGGGGCGGGGTGAGGCAGGAGAATTGCTTGAACCCAGAAGGCAGAAGCTGCAGTAAGCTGAGATTGTGCCACTGTGCTCCTGCCTGGGTGACAGAGCAAGGCTCTGTCTCAAAAAAAAGATGATAACAGCCCTTCCAAAACAAACCTCCTTCTTGCCTGTGGACTAGACTGCCTTAGCAGGACTAACAAATTAGCCATAAGACTACGAGATTCTGACCCTCCCAAAACTGCTTCTCAGATCAGTGCTTGAGATATTTTGCAGATCTTACTTGACACTTGACGGATCAGCTGGCACCACCCAGATCAATTAAACTGGCTCATCAGATTTTGTGGCCCCCATCCAGGAACTGACTCAGTGCAAGACGACAGCTTCAGTTCCCTGTGATTTCGTCTTTAACCCAACCAGTCAGCACTTTTGACTCACTGGCCTTCCCCTACCCATCAAATTATCCTTAAAAACTCTGATCCCTGAATGCTCAGGGAGGTTGATTTGAGAAATAATAAAACTCTGGTCTCCCATACAAAAAAAAGGCAAAGGATTTGAATAGATATTCCTCTAAAGAAGATATGCAGATGTCCAATAAACACATGAAAAGTTATAACCATTAGTCACTAGGGAAATGCAAATCAAATTATAATGAGTTACTACTTTACACACACTAAGAGGGCTAGAATAAGAACAGACTGTTGTAATAATAAGAACAGACTATTATAGGTTGACAAAAACGTGGAGAAATCAGAACCCCCATATATTGTGGTAGAAATGTAAAATGGTTCAGCCTTTTTGGAAAGCAGTTTGGCAGTTTCCTTCAAAAGCTTACCCATAGCATTGTCATATGATCCAGCAATTCTCCTCCTAAGAATATATCCAGAATAATTGAAAACATGTGTCTGCCTAACTACCTTGGTTAGAACCTATAGTACAATGTCAAATATAAGTGGTGAGAGTAGACATCCTTGTCTTGTTCTGTATCTCACAGGAATGATCTTAGTCTTTAAATATTAAATATGATGTTGGATTTTTCATAGATGCCCTTTATGAGATTTAGAAAGTTACCTTCTATTCCTAGTTTGTTGAAATTTTTTTAAATCATAAATGGGAGTTTAATTTTGCCAAGTGCTTCTCCTGCATCTGTTGCTTTACATTCTTGTTTACACTTCTGTGTAGGTTGTGTTTGGCTTTTTAATTCTACCATGTTAAAAATTATACCAGGCTAGGCACCGTGGCTCACGCCTGCAATCCCAGCACTTTGGGAGGCCAAGGGGGTGCGGGTCATGAGGTCAGGAGTTGAAGACCAGCCTGGCCAATATGGTGAAACCCCATCTCTGCTAAAAATACAAAAATTAGCTGGGCGTGGTAGCAAGCGCCTGTAGTCCCAGCTATTTAGGAGGCTGAGGCAGAAGAATCTCTTGAACCTGAGAAGCAGAGGTTGCAGTGAGCTGAGCTGAGATCATGCCATTGCACTCCAGCCTGGGTGACAAACTGAGACTCTGTCTCAAAAAAAAAAAAAAAAAAGTTATACCAGTGGTAGCTTATTGTAGTTGTAATATGCATTTTGTTTAATGAATCTGGCCACATTTTCATATGTTGATTGGTCATTTGGATACTCATTTATGTGAAGTGCCCATTCAAATGTCTTTCCTATTTCTATATAAGCTTGTCTGTCTTTTTCTTACTTATTGGTAGAAGTTTTCATATTGTCTAGATATGTGTCCCTTCTAGTTATTTATATTATAAAAGTCTCCCATTCTTTGGTTGTCTTTTCATACTCCTAATAGTTTCTTTTGATGAATGCAAGTTTTTATTTTTAACTTAGCCTAATTTATCACCTTTTCCTTTATGTTAGTAGATTTTGTGTCCCTTTCAGAAATCTCTGCCTATGCCAAGGTCATAAAAATATTCTACTACTTATTACCTTTTAGAAGATTAATCATTTTATATTTCATATGTAGATACACAATCTGTGTGGAATTAACTATTTCATATGGTGTGAGGTAGGAATCAGATTTTATGTCTTTACATATGGCTGTCTAATTGATCAGCAATACCTATTGACAAGACTATCTTTTCCCATGCTTTCAGTGCCACATTTGTCATGTATCAAGTGTCCATACTGCATGGATCTGTTTCTGAAATTTCTATCCCATTCTTTTTAACGTATTTTCTTGCACCAGTACCACACTGATGTTTTTTAGTTTATTTTTAACTTTTTATCATGCCAGTTGTGCTTCCAAATAGTTTTTTTCTTTGCATATTCTTTTTTTTTTTTTTTTTCCAATAGGTTTTCGGGAACAGGTGGTGTTTGGTTACATGGATAAGTTCTTTAGCAGTGATTTCTGAGATTTTGGTGCACCCATCACTTGAGCAGTAAACACCACCCAATATGTAGTCTTTTATCCCTCACCCTGCTCCCACCCTTTCCCTTGAGTCCCCAAAGTCCATCGTATCATTCTTATGCCTTTGTGCCCTCATAGCTTAGCTCACACTTACAGGTAACATATGATGTCTGGTTTTCCATTCCTGAGTTACTTCACTTAGCGTAATGGTCTCTAATTCCATCTAGGTTGCTGTGAATGCCATTATTTTGTTCCTTTTTATGGCTGAGTAGTGTTCCATGGTGTGAGTGTATGTGTGTGTGTGTGTATATACACACACACACACCTATATATATTTATCCACTTGATTGATGGGCATTAGGCGGGGTGCGTATTTTTCCAATTGGAATTTGTGCTGCTATAAACATGCCTGAGTACTATGCTGATGTAATTCTGTCGCTTTATTATAAGTCTTGACATCTTCAAAAGTAAATATTTCTTTTTTGCTCTTGTTTGAATTTGTTGTGGGTATTCTTGGTACTTTACACTGCCGTATCAGTTTTAGAAACAGTTTGTCAAATTACACACACACACACACACACACACACGCACGCACGCACGCATAAGTCTTGTTGAGATTTTGATTGGAATTGAATCTATAGATCACTTTGGGGAGAATTTGACACATTTATAATATTGAAACTTCTAATTCAGGAACATAGTATTTCAACTTATTTCAGTTTTATTTAGTTTCTCTCAATAATGTTTTAGAGTTTTCTCTGTAGAGATCATGCATGTAATTCTGTCAGATTTATTTCCTAGGCATTTGATTTTTCAGTGTCATTATAAATAGTGTAATTAAAACATTTAAAATTTTCTAATTCTTTGTTCCTAGCATGTAGAAATACAATTTTTTCATATGTTGACCACTTTTCCAGTATAATTGCTAAGCCCATGTATTAATCTAATAATTTATCTATAGTTTGTTTTGTATGTCTATATACACAATTATGTCTCCTGCAAATAATGGTAGTTTTTCTTCTTTCTAATCTTTTTTCTTGCCTTATTAGGCTGGACTTACTAGATTAATCCAGTACAATGTAAACCTAATGGGCTTATTATATTAGTCTAGCGCAGTAGTTAATAAGTTCCAATCTTGCTTCATTCTCAGTTTCACAGGGAAAGCTTTCAACATTTTATCATTAAATATAATATGCATTATTGGCTTGTTGTAGATAGCGTGTATCATATTATGAAGTTCACCTTTCTTCCTAGTTTGCTGAGATTTTGTTATGACTAAGTGTTAAATTTTAACAACTTTTTTTCTCCACCTGTTGAAAAAAATATTTTTTTCTTTTTATGTAACTACAATAAATCATTTTAGTTTCAAATGTTAAACTACCCTTGCATTTCTGAAATTAACTAGTCATAATGTACTATGTTTCTCATATATTGTTGAATTCTTTTTGATCATATTTTGTTGTGGGTTTTTGAATTCTAGCATTATGTTTAGGATTCATGAGTAAGTTTAGTAAAGAATTTTCATGTAATGTCCCTTATCAGGTTTTGATATCAACATTATGCTGACCTTATAAAATGAGTTAGGAAGTACTCATTATTTTGAAAAATCTCTGGAAGCGTTTATGGGAGATTGATGTCATTTCTTCCCTAGTGATTCTTGCTTTTGGGAAAATCTGCATATTCTATGAAGTCTAGCTCTCACCGTGTTCCCTCAACTAGCCTCAGATCTGACAGTTTTGGGTAGGTGTGCTTCATAGTTTATGTTTTGGGCTCATGCTTGTTTCTTTACTTCTTTGAAAATGGTATCTTTTTCGTATGTATGTTTTGCACTGAAATATGCTAAGTACCAAACCAGTATAATGGGCAAAACATTTTAATGGGTTTTAATGGAGTTGTAAGAAGAGAGTACAGCAAAAATATTTCTCTTCTATCTCTTGGGGAAAATACTTCTCTGTTTTAATACAGGAAACTTTGCTTTACGCCAAAGTAATGAAGCTTTTTCTTTGGAAATTTTAGACATCTAAGATGGAAGAATGAAGGAACTGTTTTGGGAGAAACATGGTTCTTAAGGAGAGAAACCATGGTGTGTGGGAAAGACACTGGATTGGGAGTCAGTAGGCCTGGATATTTGGCTACATTCTCTTCCTTATTATCTGTGAGGCACTTAAGTTATTTGAGCTTTTAGTTTCTTTTCCCGTAAGACAAAGAGAACAACACCAGCCTTGCCAAGCTCGCCGGATTAGTGGGAGGATCAAATGGGATAAAAAGCATATTATCCTATTTGTAAAATGCTATAGAAATTAAAGTATATTATTTTTATGCTTTCATATTGAGGTCCTTGGAAAGCTGTCAGGGAATAAGAAACAAAAGGCTGTTACAGCTACTCTTGCCTTTTTATTCCATCTTAATGAATATCCCCCAGCTAATCTGCAGTCACAGAGGAGTCACATTAATATGGAACTTATATAATTCATAAACTGCCACAGTAGCTTGGAAAGGGTTTAATCAGTTGCCTTCACTCTTAATTATTTTAAAACCTCAGTAATAATCAAATGAGCTGCATGGCAGTTTAATTAATTTGCATTAAGCCCAAAGGTCTTGAATGAGCAGTGAGTTTATAAATATGAAGTGTAAGGGCTTGGTGGCAGCGTGTCAAGCCTGAATGGGTATCTGGGCTGCTTTCCATTGGTTCCTCCTAAGTCAGGCTGGGAGTGTGTGTGTGTGTGTGTGTGTGTGTGTGTGTGTGGCATTCACACAGTTCCTGTCTGTTTATTACATTAGAATTGGCCTTGAAGCCTCTGAAAATGAGCTCATTTGCTGTCACTTGCTAGTGACAAAGCAAAGCTTTTGGAATTATCTGTAAATTGCAATTGCCTATGTTCTTCCTGCTCTAGTTTCTATGGTTAACAGAACTGGCTGGGTGTTACTTTTATTTTTATAGAGGAGAATTGGTGCTTTATTTTGCTCATCATATTGGTTCAGTAATTAGCATATGTCAAGGCAAAAAAATCCCACTAGATGACAATGGCATTCCTGCATTGTTTTAATCTGAGCATATACAACAGTGAGATGGCTGCTCATTCCCAATCCAGGAAGCCACCCTCTCAGGCACGGTTCTGGGAGGAATTTATAACTGACATTACCATCTCTCTGGGTTTGGAGTTACAACCTATCTCATCATGAGACATTTATGCCAAAAGGGTCAAGTGGACAAAGAGGGAGAAAAAGGATGTGGGTAAGTGGAGTCAGTCATTTGACTGTTTTATTGCTCTGTTTTCTATCAGTACTGGATGACTGCTGGTTTTAGGGAAACAAAGCAATCTGGTGTGATGGTCAGGTAGCCCTGACACTCACCCTCCTCTAATCCCATTGGCAGTATTGGTCCCATCAAGGGACAAAGCAGTGGTAGGTAGAATAAATGGGTCCAGAGACTCTCAGAAATGGAGTGACTAAATGTGGCATCCTATCCAGTATATGCTTACCTTGTTTATACTTAGATGCTAAATGTTGACCAAAAGTGGCTGATATGGCCAGTTTAAACCTATGAGGTAATTGACAGACAACGAATGTTGCTGGGAAGTCTCGTATGCTTACTCTAGGATGGTACAGGCATGCACTGCCACAGGTGTATCAAGTCAGGGAGGGCAGGGAACTGCCAGCTCCGGCCCTTTGTGGCTAACTCAGCTGGTTAGAGTATAGTTGAGCTCTGGGATATGGATCAGATTTGATCCTAAGTGAGCAAGTCAGTTTCTTCAGATCTACTTCTCTACAAGCCAGTTCTCAAATGGGTGCTCTTGGTCACAAGGTGATAAATAGGAATCATTAGACTATAATGTTGCATGCAGGAAACTTGGATCTTTTGGGTTGCACTGCTAAGTTTAATTTCTCTGTGTCTGTTTTCTCATAAAAATGAGAGTGTTATGGGATAAATTGTCTCCTCAAAATTCCTGTTGAAGTCCCAACCCCCAGTAGCTTAGAAAAATGTGACTGCATTTGGAGATGGGGGTCTTTAAAGAGGTAGGTAAGTTAGGTTACTTTGTAGGGCCCGAATCCATTATGACTAATGTCCTTATAAGAAGTGAGATCCGCCTGTAATCCCAGCACTTTGGGAGGCTGAGGCAGGCGGATCATGAGGTCGGGAGATCGAGACTATCCTGGCTAACACGGTGAAGCCCCATTTCTACTAAAAATACAAAAAATTAGCCAGGCGAGATGGCAGGCGCCTGTAGTCCCAGATACTTGGGAGGCTGAGGCAGGAGAATGGCGTGAACCTGGGAGGTGGAGCTTGCAGTGAGCCGAGATTGCACCACTGTACTCCAGCCTGGGTGACAGAGTGAGACTCCATCTCAAAATAAATAAATAAATAAATAAATAAGAAGTGAGATCAGAGATAATCACAGAAAGGACCATGTGAGGACATAGGGAGAAGACAGCCACCAACAAGCTGAGGAAAGAGTCTTTAGAAGAAACCAACTCTGCAGAAACATTGATCTTGAACTTCCCTAGAACTTCCCCAATCCCCAAAACTGCAAGGAAATAAATTTATGTTTTTTTAAACCACCCAGTCTGTGGTACTTTGTTCACAGCCTAGCAGACTAACACAGGGGAGTCGTAATGTGCTACCAACCTTCCAAGTTGTGAGGATTTACTGAGATACTTGATGTGAAGCAGGTGCAACAGAATCTGGCACTTAGTACAAAGAGTGCTTATTTATGGAATGGTTATTGTTTAAGCACAAGTCCTCCTGCTGAGACAATTTTTCAACTTGGTGTATGTTCAAGGCACCTAGAGTAGAGCTGTTCCATAGAACTTTCTGTATTAATAGAAATGTTATGTAGCAATGTCCAATATGGTAGTACTTTAAGTGTGACTAGTGATACTGAGAAACTTAATTTTAAAAATTGGATTTAAATTTAAATAGCCATGGGTAGCTAGTAGCTATTGTATTAGACAGTTCAGATTAGACAGATCTGTATTAGACAGATACTAGAAGATACTTATGTGAGGCCCATTTCTAATTTAAATAGCTAAAATATCATATCTTTCATCAGCGTTAGGTACCAGATTCTTCACAGTCTTATAGGCTAGTTTACAAAAGTCATCAATCTCATTTTCACTTAGAATTACTGTATGCGATGTCAACTCTTGAGTGTCCAACACATTAAATTGAGTTCTTTGCTATTTTCAACCAAACATGTTAAAATCCCCTATTGCTCTATGCCTTAGTGGTAGGAAATTGTACTTAAGGCTGAGGTGGGAGGATGGCCTGAGGCCAGGGGTTTGAGACCAGCCTGGGCAACATAATGAGATCCCATCTCTACAAAAAATTTAAAAAAAATTAGCCAGGCATAGTGGCATCTGTAGTCTCAGCTTTCTGGAGGCTGAGGTGGGAGGATCACCTGAGCCCAGGAGGTCAACACTGCAGTGAGCCATGATTAAGCCACTGCACTCCAGCTTGGGTGACAGAGTAAGACCCTGTCTCATTAATTTAAAAAAAATAGTATTGAAGAAAGGACCCAAATGAAAATGGCCCATAAAGGGCTTTTATTTGGATATTTGAGGGAATTTTAATTTATTCTCAGGTTTGTATGGATCTCTCTCTTGTGAAGAAGGAAAACTGGAAAGCAACAAGGATTTTTCTAACTGGATCTGAGGCATGAAAGTGAGGTGGGGTCCCCAGACTGTGACTCAGGACCTTGTTGATGAGGAATATGGACAAGGACCTAGATTCTTACTAGTTGCTTCTCAAAGCAGGAACCTCTGCTTTTACCTTAGGGGAGAATGATCACCCCATGACTTCCAACATACCTCACCACTTTAAAAACACAGGCACAGCTGGAAGAGAAACAGCTCTATGGTAAGGTGAGCAAGATTTTTCTTAAGTCAAATTCATTAGAATGGCTACTGAGTAACAGGTCTCTAGGCAGGAAAGATGGAGAGTGAGCCAAAAGGGAGGCCACCGTTGCCCTCAGGGAATATGCCATCTGGCGATGCAGGCAAACGTGAGGAAATAATGACACAAATGGCTGTGATAATGGTAAGAAAAGTTACTGAGTGGTATGATAGTGTCTGACAATGATACAGAGAGGAGACAGGGAAATACTGGGTAGAAGAGGGTGCTTTCCCAGCAAAAGACCACCCTCAAGCCTGGAAACCCATGGCCCTAAATGGGAATAGGCATTCCTGTTTTTGCACCCAAAAGTTGACTTTTGGCCTGCCATGTCCCCCGTCCTGTACCCATATAAATTCTAAACCCCAGTCTCCATGAACAGATGAACAGAAATGCAGAAGAGTGGCAGAAGAGCATGGCAGAGAAGGGGAAAAGAGAAGCATCTGAACATCAAGAAGAGTTCAGCTGGGAATAGTTGGAGGGGAGATTTGCTGGTAGACGGCTGTACTCCAGGGTAAGGTCACCTTCCCACTCCATCCTCTTTCCAGCTCCCCATCCATCCGACTGAAAGCCACCTCTACCATTCAATAAAACCCCCGCATTCACCATCTTTCAAGTCCGTGTGTGACCCAATTTTCCTGGATGTTGGACAAGAACCCGGGTACCAAGAGGGCACTGAGCTGTCTGTGGATGGCAGAACTAAAAGAGCACTGTAGCATGCCCGCTGGGGCTTCGGGAGTCGTAGGCACCCACTCCTAGATGCTACCATGGGGCTGGAGCCCAAGAGCACTCATCCCGGATCCTGTACCTGCCAGTGTGCGTGCTCCCACTCCTGTAAGGGGTTTGAGTGCACACTGTGGCCAAGCAGATGAAACACACCCCTTTTGCACATCCTGCAAGTGGGGGGTCAGGGAACTCTCCTATTTTCATAAGGGGCAGCTTCCCTGAGAAAGAAATATTTAGGCTGAATTCTACAGTATGTCCTTCCAGGCTTGAGGAAGAAAGGACAGGAGATGTTTAACCATTCATTCAATACCTTAATATATAAGTACTACATTAGCCACTGGTAGGAGATGCAAATGTGATGAAGATGGTTTTTTCCTGTGAAGACTGGGGTGCGGCTATGTCGAGGGGTAAATGTGTACCAAATAGATGCCAAGACAGAGGCTAGAGGGCAGTCAATGTCAAATGTGGGGTGAAGAGATGGGGTTCAGCAGAGACAAACATCTGTCCCAATGGAAGCTGGAATGGCCTCACTGAGAGCAGGCTATGCACTGGATATTGGGGATAGGCAGGAGGGGATGGAACCCAGTGCTTTAACCTGACCATAGGAGTCAGGTGACAGTGAGCAGCTAAGCTGACTCCACCCTACTCAAAGGAAGAGATCCTGTCCATGTTTTCTGGTCCCACATAAGCCCAGTTGTAAGGAACATGGCTGTGCTGTGGCCAGGTGGGTATAGGCCAAGGTAAACATCCTGTGTGACTCTGAGTTCAGAGCCCAGTTGTATAACTCCACTTGTTATCACAGCCATGTAGCCATAACGTGAGAAGGCTCATCACTTGGTTCTAAGCCACTATTGTCTGTAAAAGCTATAATTGCCCTGCTGACACTATACAGGCACACTCATGCCCAGAGAGAGGGTTAAGCTGCTGACCCTGAAGGGAGAGCTGGCCACACATCTGTGCATGGGAGCAGCCGACTCAAGCAGCCGAGACAAAGCAGTGTAAGTTGCTGAATAAAGCCATAGTTCACCTACCTATACCCCTCTGAGTGTTCTTATAGCTGTCTACCCTTCATCTACCCAGTCCCTTCGGACCTCAGCATGGGCTGGAGCCTGGACTTGAACCTGACGCCAGCATTCTTGTGTAGTCTCATGGTGGTGGTGAGAGGGGGGAGGTACGAGCAAGCAGCCCAAATGGCTGAAATTTAACGTTTCTCCTGCTGGGTGGTAGGACTTAGAACCAATGTAATTTGGTTTAAAGAAAGATTAAAGTGCGTTTTGTTGTATCTTAGAGTTCAGGAGTAAAAGTCAAACCTCTTGTGTTTGTTTTTTACCCTCAGGAAACTTGTTAGGAGGGTGAGTGGATAAAAATGTGTTAATATTTACCACAGTACAATTAGTGCCGGTGAGACATCTTACAGGGCATTCAGAAGAAAAAGCCACTTCCAGCTGGAAGAACCAGGAAAGTCTTACAGGATGAGATGGCAGTTGGAATTGCTCATTAAGAACAGGTTGGGGCTCAGTGCGGTGGCTCATGCCTGTAATCCCAGCACTTTGGGAGGCCGAGACGGGTGAATCACCTGAGATCAGGAGTTCAAGACCAGCCTGGCCAACATGGGGAAACCCCGTCTCTGCTAAAAATATAAAAATTAGCCAAACATGGTGGTGGGTGCCTGTAATCCTAGCTACTCAGGAGACTGAGGCAAGAGAATCGCTTGAACCTGGGAGGCGGAAGTTGCAATGAGTCAAGATTGCACCACCACACTCCAGCAAGACCCTGTCTCAAAAAGAAGAATAAGAAGAAAAAGAACAGGTGGGATCACATACAGGCAGAGGGAGGGTATACCAGGTAGGGAAAAGAGTTAGAACAAAGTCTTACAAAACATGGGCTTTGGTTGGGTGTAGTAGTTCCCGCCTGTAATCCCAGAGACTTGGAAGGCTGAGGCAGGAGCATAGCTTGAGTCCAGGAGTTTGAGACCAGCCTGGGAAACATAGGAAGACCCCATCTCTACAAAAAATATAAAAGATTAGCCAGGCATGGTGGTGTCCACCTGTAATCCCAGCTACTTGGGAGGCTGTGGCAGGAAGATCCTTTGAGTACAGGATATGGAGGCTGCGGTGAGCTATGATCATACCACCACCCTCCAGCCTGGGCAATATAGTGTGACCCCATCTCTATTCAATAGATAATTTTTAAAAAGAAAACATGGACCTTGTTCTGGGACAAAGATTAATACTTCTAAGGCAGACTAACAGAAAAACTGGACCCTTCAGCTCTGGAACTGATGATCTCCCACAGGGACACATCTCCATTGAGAATCACTACATGTGTGTTGTATCCCTCTAACCACTACATGTGTGTTGTGTCCCTCTAATTCAAGAATATTTTATCAAGCTATACTTCTTATAATTTGAGTTGTAAAAATCAATACAAATATGTGAAATACAGTATAACATTGGGTATTATTTTATAAACTATAAATGGCTCTCTTAAGGGTGTGATTCAAGCCGGGCGCAGTGGCTCACGTCTGTAATCCCAGCACTTTGGGAGGCCGAGGCGGGTGGATCACCTGAGGTCAGGAGTTCGAGACCAGCCTGGCCAACGTGGTGAAATGCCATCTCTATTAAAAATACAAAAAATTAGCCGGACATGGTGGTGGGTGCCTGTAATCCCAGCTACTTGGGATGCTGAGGCAGGAGAATTGCTTGAACCCAAGAGGCGGAGGTTGCAGTCAGCCAAGACTGTGCCCTCATACTCCAGCCTGAGCAACAAGAATGAAACTGTCTCAAAAAAAAAAAAAATGTGATTCACCACCACTTCTCCTCCACATTTGAAAAACACTAGATTCAATTACAGCTTAAGATATGTGTGTGGAGAACCACGGGGGTTAGGACTAGAAGGTTTGATTCAGACTAAGCGGTTAATACTGAGTGAACCAATCAGATCAGAGGGCTCTGGTCGGAGAAGGATGGATTTGATCAAGGAAGACATTCTGGAAGATGGGCTATGAACAAGGCATTGAAAAGCATAAAGAAAAGATAATAGGTAGGGTTAGGGGAACCAGTATCTACTTCGTGCTTTGTTGAGTGAATAAGCAAATAAGGAATGAATGCATGAGTACAAGGTGATATGAAATTACTCAGGTGAAAGTTCCCTTTGACAGAATGGGTCACCAAGGGACAGGTTCTCCAAACATGGACAAGCCACAAAAATGCATGGCTTATATTTGAAACTCTGATGGTTGATAGCATATGAAGGAAAAAAAGTTATTATTGCTGCATGTCACATGAGAAGAGAAGGTTTACTTGGGGCTAATTGAAATTGAATGCAGCCACCAGACTGGTTACCCGAAGTCAGCAGGAGTGGTTGGCTGACTGAGGTGTCCCCTGGGAATTTTCTCTATCAGTTGAAAAATAACAGCTCTCTTCCTTTCATGTGAAATAACCCCAGAAAATTTCCTGGGCCTTTAGCAGATGAGCTGTGAGCAAAATTCAGGCAGAAAATAGAGGCGATGGGTCAGCTGTTCAACGCAGGGAATGGAATTGGATTTAATTCAGCAGAAAATAATGTTCTGGGTGAGAAGCTCACGCGGTTGGACTCCCAAGACTGAAGGAGAGTTAGTAACCTTGTTGGCCTGGCTGCCCAGAAAAGACAGGTTGGATCTCTCTCTCCAAAGACAGCCAGCTGCATGAGAGAAGAGAGAGGAGGAGAAGCAAGCTCATTTGTGTCTGGTGGGAGACGGTTGTTTTCTCTGAGGTGCAGGGCCTTCTGCCTTGAGGCACGCAGAAGCCAACTTGCAGGCTGGATTTCGTCATTTGGGGATAGTGATGGAACCTTTCATAGGTGCTCTTACTCAAGAGTCTGCTGCCAGTTTTAAAGAGAAGGCAAAGCACAGTAATCTTCCAGAAGATCAGAAACCTGGTCAACTCCTCTTTCCCAACCCAGATTCTGAATGCTTTGGGGACTAAGACAAAGGAGAAGCAGATAGAAGCTAAATGTTACTTCAGTACCAATAGAAGTCAGGATGGAGGGCATGGCTTTAGGTCTGTGAGTGTGCCCAGAATTAAGCATAATCATCCCTCCCCCCAGCCCCTGACAACTGACGATGCTTGAAAGGGCAGGCCCAACCTCCCCATGCTAGACAGACCCTGCCCCAGGAGGAACAGCAGAAATCAAGCTCCCCTAGGGCAGCTCATTCCCTAGAGGGCAGAAGGAGAAGCTGAGATAGGCAGGCCAATTGTTCTCACATTTATCAATCTGCCCCTGGACAGGAAAAGAGGCCAGAACTGTGGTAGCCAGCACATCAGGGAAAACAATACTCTCCTCTAGTATCCAGCTGAACCAAGAGCTTTTCCTAATTCATTCAGGAACTACACTCAGAGGACCCAGTGGGTAGCAGCTCCCCCGACTCCTCCCATGCCCCACCCTGAGTTAACCTACTGTGGGCTTTGAAATCAACTGGCTTCTCTAGGACTTTAGGGCAAGAAAGGCAGCTGCTATTCTAGTTTACAGAAAAAGGCATCCAAGAGTGTTTTGGAGGTTGAGACTATTCAATTCAGTGATCTGCTCCAGATCTATTGGAAGAATTTTGGATTCTGGATACTAGGGAATTGGCAATACACTGGTATACAGGATTGGCTTCATAATTTGCAGGGCCCAGGTTCAAAAATTAAAAACATTGAACAAAGGTCAGGAACCTATAAGTATGGAGTCCTATGTCACTGCACAGCTTGTGTGCCGTGAAGCCAGCCCACACTGTGCTTAAGGATATTACTTACGGTCTTTGTATTTTTCCTTCTGTACTTATTCTCCAGTTGGGAGCATATCTCTTTCTCTCTCTCTCTCTGTCTCTCTCCCTCCCTCTCCCTTCCTCCCTCTCTCCTTCTCCCTCTTTCCCTCTCCCTCTTTCCCTCTCCCTCTTTCCCTCTCCCTCTTTCCCTCTCTCCCCTCTCTCCCTCTCTCTCCCCCAATTCACCCTTTTGCTAGTAGTATGTGAGTATAGAGCATACTCTAGAGGAAGAGTAAAGAGTTCTAGTTGCTGTACATTCTTGCCAACATTGGTTTTGTTATCTTTTAAAATTAAAAAACAATTTTTAGCCATTTTGGCTGGTGAGTTTTATAAATATTGACTTTTAAAAATAAGTCTACTTCAGAAAAGATTGAAATGTTCTTAGACATAAAACCACACCTCCTATCTTATCTTCTCTCTCTACAGTGGCATTACTCTCTTGCACTGTATTTCTCCTTGTCATGGCAAATAGAGCCATGGCAAATTCTGTTGGGAAAGAAGAACCCTTCAGACTAGAAGAGTCAGGGAAGACTTTATGGAAGTGAAGGAATTTGAGTTAGAGTTTGAAGAACTTGGAAAAGGTGGGGAGGAGGGGGAGGGAATTCCCAGGAGGATTAGTTAGAGGCATCAAGTCAAGTTATTCTGGCTGTAGAGAAGATTCTAGGGGGAGATGGTTGGTGTGGCTGAAGGTGGCAGGTGATTCTTTGTGGCTGAGAAGCTTGGCTGCCACCACTGGTTTGCACATATCTTTTCTAGGGGATAAGAAAATTAATCTGTCCAAATTCTATTCAAAGGTACAAAAGAGGGAAAGGCTGGAAGCTGGAGACAGAATGGAGGGATGATGGAGGGCCTACATTAGGGTTCAGAGCAGTATCAGAAGACCAAGAAAGTCACACATGTTTGGAAGGATGATTTGACAGTCCTTGGCCACATTCCTTGTTCTCAGGCTATCATCGTGGGCTGTGGTGGGATGCCTGGTTGGACTGCTCATGGTGACACATGTGCGATGTCACTGTTTGGCCCTTCCCTGTCCACCTCAAGGGAGAAACACCAATATAAAGATACACACAGTAGGTGCCACTCATGATATCATTGTCTAAGTCAGCAGTCCCCAACCTTTTTAACACCAGGGACTGGTTTTGTGGGAGACAATGTTTCCACAGATGGTAGGTGAGGGGCAGGGGTAGTTTCAGGATAAAACTGTTCCACTTCAGATGATCAGGCATTAGATTCTCATAAGGAGCATGCAACCTAGATCCCTCTCACATGCTGTTCATGATAGAGTTCGAGCTTCTATATGAATCTAATGCTGTCGCTGGTCTGACAGGAGGTGGAGCTCAGGTGGTGATGCTTGCTCGCCTGCTGCTCACCTCCTGCTGTGCAGCCCAGTTTCTAACAGCAATGGACCAGCACCAGTCCATGGTCTGGGATTGGGGACCCATGGTCTAAGTCACTAACAGAGTGTGGCAGTGTCTATTAGGCCTGAATGTAAAAGAATGTTACAGGATTAAAGTGCTTTAGTGCCCTTCAGCTGATTTCATGTCTGTTCAAGAAGGAAAGTTTCTTTTCATTTCCTTTTCTTTCTTTCTCTCTCTCCTTCTTTCCTTCTCTGTCTCTCTTTCTTCCTTTCTTTCTCTTTCTCTCCTTCCTTTCTTTTCCTTTCTTCTTTCCTTCCTTCCTTCCTTCCTTCCTCTCTCTCTCCCTTCCCTTCCCTTCCCTTCCCTTCCCTCCCCTTCCCCTTCCCCTTCCCCCTCCCCCTCCCCCTCCCCCTCCCCCTCCGCCTCCCCTTTTCTTTCACTTTTCTTTCACTTTTCTTTCCTCTTTTCCAGTTAGGATATAGAACTTATTTTGATATTCTGGAGCCCCACAATATATTGACTGTATGGCATGTTTGCAGCTACTCCATGATACAGGATATTTTATACAGTTCTTTCTTCATGGTTGCAAGTGATCTCTTCCTTCTTCCTTGCTTGAAAAATGGCAAGTTACCATATCAATTTGTTTCTCATATTAATATGTGCACATTATCCTGTGTGTCTATGAAGTTGACTGTCTTGCTATTGAGACACATGTGGTTCTTTTAAATACATTTATTTTAAAATTTCTATTCTGTCTCAACCCCAAATGCCCATTTTAGGATGTAGGAGACATGTACGTAAATCTCTCTTGTGTCAAGAAGATATGAGAACATGTGTAGAACCAACTTAACAATGGTTTGTATTGAAGGGAGGTGGTGATGGCAGAGGACTGAGCAGGGGTCTCCCACCTTTGCTGTGAGAAGCCAGACAGTGATTGTTAATGTGTATGGTTGGGTGTGCATGTGGGCATCTTTTAGAAAGTCTGTGTGGGCTGAGTTGGGGAGCAGTGTGCTGAAGGCGGGCTCCACTTGGTCAGTGAACAGGAGGGGAAGTCCATTTCTAGACTGAGATTTCATGCCCTTTTCTCCAGAAATATTTGGGAGCCTCCAGACAAATCACCAGCACTCACAGGCCTTGGTTCCCAACTGTCTAGTATGAGATTGTGGCCAGTCGTCCCATTTTCCTCTCTGCCATATCATGAGCATCACACATATGTGAGATGTCTGTGCAATACAAAGAATTTTTGTTATTAACCAAACACTCCAGAAACCCTTCAGACATTTCCCATGAGACATTTAGACTCAGAGCATTTGGCTTTGAATAATTAGACAGGAAAAGGGTATTTATTACTACTTCTCATTTAGGCCAAGTTTGCTTATCCTGTTTGTCTAAAATAAGAGCCAACAATCTGGAGTGGTTTTGATTGGATCTAAATATTTCTCCATATTTGAATGAGCTCCAACGGCCTGTTCCAGCCCTGGGGCCAGAACACCTGCATGTTCTGGAGGAGACCAAGCTCGTCTGTGTGTGCAACGGCTTTGTCCTGGCTATGGCCAGTGGGGCCCTTGTCCCCACCTCAGTGACTATAGCCATTCAGCTGCCTCCTGCTGCTCTAAGCACTTGGTGGGGGCCAAGCCCAGAAATTAAATCGCTATGGGAATCAAGCTTCTGCCTCTAACAACTCAGGCTACTCTGTCTATCTGAACTCTGGGAAGCTGGCTTTTTCTCAAGCATGGTTAACACTTTGAGAGAAAAAGAATAATCGTAGCTAATATTTACTGAGAACATGTTAGGCTCCTAGGCACTGTTCTTTTTATTATTATTATTATTATTATTGTTATTATTATTATTATACTTTAGGTTTTATGGTACATGTGCGCAATGTGCAGGTAAGTTACATATGCATACATGTGCCATGCTGGTGCGTTGCACCCACCAACTCGTCATCTAGCATTAGGTATATCTCCGAATGCTATCCCTCCCCCCTCCCCCCACCCCACAACAGTCCCCGAAGTGTGATGTTCCCCTTCCTGTGTCCATGTGTTCTCATTGTTCAATTCCCACCTATGAGTGAGAATATGCGGTGTTTGGTTTTTTGTTCTTGCAATAGTTTACTGAGAATGATGATTTCCAATTTCATCCATGTCCCTACAAAGGACATGAACTCATCATTTTTTATGGCTGCATAGTATTCCATGGTGTATATGTGCCACATTTTCTTAATCCAGTCTATCATTGTTGGACATTTGGGTTGGTTCCAAGTCTTTGCTATTGTGAATAATGTCCTAGGCACTGTTCTAAGCACAGTCCTTATGATAACTCGCTTAATCCTCATAACCCTTGAGGTAGGTACTGTTACTATTTCCATTTTACAGATAAGGAAGTGGAGGTGTGGAGAGGCTAAAAAACTTAAGTTCATTCTACCAGTAAGTGACAACAGGGGTGATACTGCTATAACACTAGTGACATAACAACCAGGATGATCCAGGCACCAGCCAACAGAGGTAAGGCTGTGACCAGTCAGCAGATGCTGCCTGTGAACACAGCTGGCTTGGTTCTGCAGGTACTGCTGGCTGAGCCCACCTGAGGTGGGGATCCAAGCCCAGGTAGTCGGGCTGCATAGTCCACATTCTTACCACATCTCAACCTTGCCTCTGCTTTCCTGTGGGCCTAGTCCACAGTAGGTGCTCAAGAAATAGTATGCTAAACTAAGTCCTATGTTGTCTAACTGCTCTGTTGTGGGGGCATTCCTGAATTTTCTATCTCCTGCCCAGAGCCTAGTTGTACTTTCCTGGCACCACTCATGAGTGGCTTTCTAGTCTCTGCTCTGGGGGGGACCCCTTATCTCCCTCTCTTTTCAGTATCTAATGAACACTCACCTTCTTCTACCCTCTCTACTAAACAGCCTGTTACTCTGTGTGTCAGCACACTCAACCCTTCTTCCTTCCTCCTCGGACAGCCTGTGATGGGGTTCCTGAAGGTGTGGCACATCTGTGGTTCTCAGGAGGTGGCCCAGGCTGGTCCCGGAGAAGCGGGCAGGCCCACACCAAGGTTGAATGACTAGCCCCAGTAGGTCCTTCAAGGTCCTGTTCTTCTTTGGAGGAGAGAAATAGCATTTCTAGAGTAGAATTCCTCCATAGATTAAATACTGATACTGAGTCTCTGATTCAGTAGGTCTGGAGTGGAGCCTGAGAATCTGCATTTCTAACAAATTTCCAGGGGGTGATGCTGCTGCTGGTTTTGACACCACACTTTGAGACCACTGCATTAGATTATTCCTGTTTCTAGAGCCAGGCTTCCTCTACTTCAAGGCAACTCTT
Organism: Pongo abelii; assembly: GCF_028885655.2. NCBI lineage: Eukaryota > Metazoa > Chordata > Mammalia > Primates > Hominidae > Pongo > Pongo abelii. The sequence continues at coordinate 36,120,122 of NC_071996.2, read as the reverse complement.
ACAGCTTTCAGGTGGGAGCTTGGAAGGACACCCAAGGCCCCTGGAGGGGCTGTTCTCATCCTTTCTCAGTGTTCTTGGCCACATCTTCATAGCAGCCACTTGTTTGAAAAGAGTTAATCCTGGCCAAAGTCCCAACGCCTGGCCTTGCTGGCTGAAAACAAAGGGCTGCATAAATGCTGGGGGTGTGGTGGTAGCTGTGGGCAGCAGAAAGCATGTGTGACCTATGTCCTCTCACTGGGGGCCTCTCACCCACCTCTCCACATGCTGATATCATCCCACTGGGGGCCTGATGTCCAAAAGACACAAAAGGGCGTGCAGTGAAAATTCTCCCTCTTATCTACCCTCTGGCCACCAAGTTTTCCTCCTCAGAACAGTCAATGTCAGCTCCTCTCTGAAACCTTCACCCCTCCAGGGAGATTACAACTTTCACCCCTGGGATACCGAGCCTTGTAGGCAGATCTTTAGCACCACATGTGTGGCATTGATTTAAACTGTGAGCAACTGGAAGGCAGATCTGTCTTCATATATAAATTTTTTTCTTCAGAGATGGGAGCTGGAGTGCTGTGGTATGATCATAGCTCACTGTGACCCCAAACTCCTGGTCCCAAGCCATCTTCCTTCCTTACCCTCCTGGGTAGCTGGGACTATAGGAATACACCACCATACCTGGCTAATATATATACAATTTTTTTTTGTAGAGATGGGGTCTCACTATATTGCCCAGGCTGGTCTCAAACTCCTGTGCTGAAGTGATCCTCCTGCCTTGGCCTCCAAAAGTGCTGGGATTACAGGAGTGAGCCACTGCACCTGGCCTTGTTTATTCTTGTGATTGTATGGAACATCTTGTAGGCATTCTCTGAATGCTTGCTAAATGAAAACAAAAGCAATGATTAGTATATTAGTCCATTTTCATGCTGCTGATAAAGACATACCAGAGACTGAGTGATTTACAAAAGAAAGAGGTTTCATGGACTTAAAGTTCCACATGGCTGGGAACTTACAGTTCCACACTGCCCTAGAAGAGGTTCTCCATGAGCACCCTGCCCCTGCAGCAAACTTCTGCCTGGACATCCAGGCATTTTCATACATCTGCTGAAATCTAGGCGGAGGTTCCCAAACCTCAATTCTTGACTCCTGTGCACTCGCAGGCTCAATACCACATGGAAGTTGCCAAGGCTTGGTGCTTGCACTCTCTGAAGCCATGGCCTGAGTGCTACATTGGCCCCTTTCAGACACGGCTGGAGCAGCTGGTATGCAGGGCACTAGACCCTAGGCTGCACACAGCACAGGGACCCTGGGCCTGGCCCACTAAACCACTTTTTCCTCCTAGGCCTCCAGGCCTGTGATGGGAGGGGCTGCTGTGAAGACCTCTGACATGCCCTGGAGACATTTTCCCCATTGTTTTGGGGATTAACATTCGGCTCCTTGTTACTTATGCAAATTTCTGCAGCCAGCTTGAATTTCTCCTCAGAAAATGGGTTTTTCTTTTCTATTGCATAGTCAGGCTGCAAATTTTCCAAACTTTTATGCTCTGTATCCCTTTTAAAACTGAATGCCTTTGACAGCACCAAAGTTACCTCTTGAAAGCTTTGCTGCTTAGAAATTTCTTTTGCCAGATACCCTAAATCATCTCTCTTAAGTTCAAAGTGCCACAAATCTCTAGGACAGGGGCAAAATGCTGCCAGTCTCTTTGCTAAAACAGAACAAGAGTCACCTTTGCTCCGGTTCCCAACAAGTTCCTCATCTCCATCTGAGACCACCTCAGCCTGAATTTCATTGTCCATATCATTATCAGCATTTTGGTCAAAGCCATTCAACAAGTCTTTAGGGAGTTCCAAACTTTCCCACATTTTCCTGTCTTCTGAGCTCTCCAAACTGTTCCAACCTCTGCCTGTTACCCAGTTCCAAAGTCACTTCCACATTTTCAGTTATCTTCTCAGCAGCGCCCCACTCTACTGGTACCAATTTATTGTAGTAGTCTGTTCTCATGCTGCTGATAAAGACATACCTGAGACTAGGCAATTTACAAAAGAAAGAAGTTTATTGGACTCTCAGTTCCACATGACTGAGGAGCCCTCCCAATCATGGTGGAAGGTGAAGGACACATCTCATGGTGGCAAACAAGAGAAGAGAGCTTGTGCAGGGAAACTCCCAGTTTTAAAACCATCAGATCTCATGAGACTCATTCACTATCATGAGAACAATGCAGGAAAGACCCACCCCCATAATTCAATCATTTCCCCACCAGGTTCCTCCCAGGACACATGGGAATTATGGAGTTACAATTCAAGATGAGCTTTGGGTGGGACACAGCCAAACCATATCAATTAGGAAGGCAGTGCAGCACAATAGATATAACATAGTCTGACTCTGGAGTCCTCAGACCTGAGTACAGGTTCTAGCATTGCCATTTATTAATGTGTAGCCTTGAACAGGAGCTAGTTAGCCTAGGTTATTCTGTTTTCTCATCTGCAAAATGGGCACAACAGTATCATCCTGATATGTTGTGGTATTAAATAAGATGACACATATAAAGCTCCTGCTGCAGTGGCTGGCACAAAATAGGTGTTCAGGTATTGGTATGTATGAGTGAAAGAAACCATGTGCCAGACAGACGAGGGGTTGGAGGATGAGATGGGCATAGGAAGAGGAGTCCTGGGACCCTTATCTTTCAGGGTTTTGAGCAATGTTATCTTTTAGCCTGCAATATCAAAGTGGGGTAAAGCAAGAGACTCTTGAGGGTAGAAGATGGAGCTGGAGAGAGTGGAATGAGATCAGAAGACAGATGTAGGGAACCCTTCACTGCCTGTTTGGTCTTTGTTTCCATTTCTGGTTTTTATTAATGTATGAATTCACAGTCTGTCATCTTTCACACATACCCCTTTTGTCTGTATCCATCAGCTGATCTTAGTCCTGCTATGGGTAGAGGCAATCACAGTAAAACTTGAAAAGGCCTGTGCTGAGAACCATGAGATCATGGATCTGTGTTTAATAGATGTTTGGGAATGGGAATGAGATTGTTGTTTATTATGTGTGCATGATATATCTGGGCTATTAAAAAACACTCCTGGTTCAGTCCTCCTCTAAGCTGTACTTGGCTTTTGTATTGGCTAAGCTCCCTTTTGTGCTATGGAAAGATACACTGCATGATGTGGTAGACATTACAAGTTCCCATATTATGAGTATCCAGTTCTTTTCCCCTTCCAGGCCTATGGAAGACAGGGCCCCCTTGCACGTGGACAAGGCCATGTGCCTGCTTCTGGTCATCTGTGAGCAGAGGCAGTACAAAGCCCACACCTCTCTCTCTGTCTTTCCTCGGGCCTGTGATCATGGAGGAGGCTTTGGTATAGGGACCAGAGCTGCAAGATTAAAGCAACTGGGAGCCCTGAGCCACAACATGGGGGAAAGATGCCTTGAAGAAGCACCTGGTTTGCTCAAAATCCTCTGTTGCATTAAGCCACTGAATTTGGGGGTTGTTACTGTAAGATAACCTGGCTTGTTCTAATATACAAATCAATGAGAAGACACGACAAGTATTTTTACACTTTTTCCATCATTGGTAGGTTATATATGGCACTGAAAACCCATGTTTTTAGTATAGTGGTCGAGACTAAACAGTTGATAATTATAATTATATCTCTGGCCTAGAATTACCTTCCCTCCCCTATTATTGGTTATGTTGGAGCCACGCAGTTCCCAAATAAGATATAACTTTCCAAATTTAATTTTTTAAATTAGTATACCTTTTATAATGTATTTCTATTAATCCAAGTTTATTTACGCTATAGTTTAAATAATTAAACCCATAATTCTTAGTAATATGTAGTAAGGATTTCAGGAATACATCTCTATGAAGTATAATCATATTCATTTTGGAGTCATCATAGAAGTCAAGACTGTTGTAGCTACAGAAACACAATGACAGAAACCCAATCCAATGCAAACTAAAGTTTAAAAAGTTAATTTTTTTAAGTTTGAATTTATTGTTTATCAAAGTTAAACTTTAGGGCTGATGTTCATCTAAGGCAAGAGGAGAGTCAAGGTAAGGGCTTGCTGGGGTCCTTTCTTCTTCATCTCTTTCCTCTGGTTCGCTCTATAGCGGAAGAGTTTCTCATCTTTTCAGCTCAGCATTTCTACCTGGTAGAGGAATATGGCTGCCATCCGCTCCATAAGCCTTTAGTTCCTACACTTGGGTCTTCACAATAAGAGAAGAAAAGTGCTTTCTTCTCCCAAATCTAGTCAGAAAACTCCTGGGAAGAACGCTTTCCTGGCTTCTCCCCCATTAGATCAATCCCTTTGCTAGCATTGACCAGAGTATTTTAGGAACACACCTTTTGTTACCAGGGGAGGGGAAGAAAGGAGGCAGTACAGATGGAAAATCTGGGGCTGGGCACAGTAGCTCGTGCCTGTAATCCCAGTGATTTGGGAGACCAAGGCAGGAGGATCATTTGAGCCCAGAAGTTTGAGACTAGCCTGGTCAATATGGCAAAACCCTGTTGCTAAAATACAAAAATCAAACAAAACAAACAAAAATAACACCTAAAAATTAGTTTCAGAAACGTTATTGGTCACAGAGTGGGGCCAATATCGCCATTTTGATTTTAGTGTGAATTTAATAACTTTGCTTTCACTGATGGTTATGATCTCCTCTGAGGTTCTCCTCACCCAAGTGCTGTCAGACAAGGTGTGAATAAGAAGAGTTTATTGGGTTTGGCACATGATACCCAGGGTTACACAGAACCAAGGTATTAGTGCCATGGTTGTTGAGTTCATGTTGTACAGATATTTGGGGAACTCCATGAACAAGGTTGGCTGTAAAATAGCCCCTCTAGGTGTGGGAATCCTATAAATCTCCAGCTCCCAAGGCAAAATGCTCCTTAAGTACAGTTAGCAGGTACCAACTTGCAGCTATATAATTACTGAGTTCCAGGTGAACATGTTGTTACTCATCCAGCATTGCTTCTTTCTGATGGGTGTCTACTACTGAACTCTGGGAGCTGGTCTTTGGAAGATGAAATCAAGCAATGGTGTACAGGCTTTTGTTTTGTTTTTTGCTGAGCTGCCTCTCTAACGCCCTTCCCTGCCTCTCCTCCCTCATGTCCCCTCTGGGACATTAGTTAATTGGCTCCAGGATTGTTACAGGAGCCACTTGGCTAAAAGGGAAAGATGGTAGGCGAGAGAGTGAGTCCGGGGCTGCTGCCCATAAGAGTTCTTACATTTAAACTCAGCTCTAAAGGAAGAAGGCTGGAGTCTTCCTACCTGTGAGGCTTCAGGATGTGAATTTCATGAGTGAGATCCTGCTTTTGTTGAGCTCCTGAAAAGTCTCTTCACACACTCACATACGGCTAGGAGGGTGGAGTGAAAGGGCAGGTTGTGCTGATCCTTATTCTTCTATACAAATCCGACCTGGTTCGTTCGTTCATTCTCTCTCTCTCTCTCTCTCTCTCTCTCTCTCTCTCTCTCTCTCTCTCTGTCTCTCTCTCTGTCTCTGTCTCTCTCTCTCTCTCTTTTTGAGATGGAGTCTCGCTCCATTGCCCAGGCTGGAGTGCAGCGGCGCGATCTCGGCTCACTGCAAGCTCCTCCTCCCGGGTTCACGCCATTCTCCTGCCTCAGCCTCCCGAGTAGCTGGGACTACAGGCGCCCGCCACCACACTCGGCTAATTTTTTGTATTTTTAGTAGAGGCGGGGTTTCACCGTGTTAGCCAGGATGGTCTCGGTCTCCTGACCTCGTGATCCACCTGCCTCGGCCTCCCAAAGTGCTGGGATTACAGGTGTGAGCCACCGCGCCTGGCCAGACCTGATTCTCTTTGAGGCTGGGCTTGGGTTTTTTGGGAGGAATCTCAGAGACAGCCAACGAAGGCTGGAATTTACTGTGAGCCTTTCTCCACCCCACCCTCCCCAGTCCTCCCTGGGAGCTGCTCTCCTCTTCTCTAAATTTGGGGCCCTCCAGACTTAGAGAAAGCACAGCTGTTTCGATGCCTCCACGGGGAATCCCATTGCAGCACATTTCTGGTTGAAATTGGCTCAGTCATACCAATCATGTGTGAGATGTGATGACAGCTGGGAGCATGGCTGATTGTCCAAGGACTGAGGAGTCAGGGCCAAGGTTTCAAAAGGGAGAATCCCTGCACCCCTGCTCTACTCCAGTAAGGGGCTCTTGTGTTGGGGCTTGTCTCTTCCCATAGGGCCTGCAAGGACCTGGAGGAAGGTGGAGTCAGTTCCCAGACAAGCAAAAAAACAAAAAACCAAACCCCAAACCAAATTAGGTGCCTGGATATTCCAGGGTCTCTGCTTCTTTCTCTGTCCCTCTGGGAAACTCCTGCTTATCCTGCAAGATGCAGTTTTAGGACCATGTCGCTCATCTTCTCTAAGAAGCCCTTCCTGATCTCCCTGTTAGGGGCTGGTCTCTTCCCTCTTTGGGCTTCCAGAATACATGTTTATCCCAGCGCTTTTACGTTGCTTGAGTTACCATGTTACATGCCTATTTTTTTCCTCCTGAACCACATACTCCTTTATTTTTCCTATTTAAAAATGCATAATATGTCCTAACTCTTCCAAGTTAGGAAAAATATTAACTCATTTTATCTTCATGTCAACTGTATAAGGTAGGTATTATTATCATGCCCATTTTGCAGACGAGAATACTGAGTTACAAAGAGGTTACGTAATTGCCTGCAGCCACAGGTGTCGTAAATGGAAGAGCTGCTATTCACACCTTGGCAGTCAGGCTCCAGAGTCTTAGCCACTGTGCTACGCTGCTGCCAGGTGAGGGTAGCGTTTATGTTTTATTCATTTTTAATTTCCAATTTCTAACAATAGGCCTGGCACAAGACTTAACAAATGTTTTTGAAAGAAAGAACATAGTATTTATTTGTTACAGAGGGAGAGGAATGAACAACTTTTTGGAGTCAGTATATATATATTCTGTGTAATAAAATCTGCACTGTACTAATTTATTATGTTGTTTCTGAACTTTTTCCCTAAGAAGATGTATGTGTGTGTGTATGAGAAATCCATTGCAATTTGCTGTTATAAATTTATCTCCATGTTTCAAGTATTCTTGTATACTTTTGCTCAAAAACAGAGTAGAAATTGTTCTTCACACTCTTAGACAATGAGAGCTGGCACTGTACGATGCAAACTCTCTCTGCCAATGAGCCTGTACCCTCAACTCTCTTGAGTTGAATGTATTCCACTAAAGAGGGTTGTTCATTCTTGTGTTGCCTCTCTTTTTGCCATTCATTTCATGTTCTAGAAAATCACTTTAGCCCATGATGACTGGCAGGAAAAAACCAAATAAAGCTGTGTAAGTTAGGGGCCTGAGTCTGTCTCAAAGAAACACAGCAGAGAGGATCAAGCTGGGTGGTAAAAGGCATGCAACGTCATTCTCTAGACCTAGCAATGGCAGCCACCAGTGCAGCTGTAAAGCAGTGTCGGCAGCTCTTTATCTGAGAGAAATCAGAGGAACTCTTCAACCACCTCCAAGAACAGCAACAACAACAAAAAGGCCCATGAACAAAAATCTCTCTCTGGAGCCAGAACTGGCTGTTTTGACAGACTGACACACTGCAGCAACTTCACAGTGTAAAAGGGGAGACAGACAGCAGTGCTGACCAGCAAGCTGTGTTTGGATGCCCCAGCGCTCCAGCGACTCCTGAGCCTGGTATCCACCCTCCCAGCTTACCTGCATTGTGGGTAACCTGCCTTTTATTGGAAGTATGTACCACCAAGCCCTTTATTGGCAGAAAGAACCACGCATTAGTGTGTAATGACCCCAAGGACAGTGTCGCACCCTTGCTGGGGGCCACGCTTGGTGGAGTCTAAGTTATGCCTTGTGATTATCAGTAAATGACAACCAATACTTGCTCTCATGGGAGCCACACTGATTATGTTGAAGCCATCAGTTCCCAAATAGGCATGTAACTTTTCAAATTTAATTTTTAAAATTAGTATGCCTTTTATAATATATAATCTTTCTAATAATCCAAGTTTATTTACACTATAGTTTAAACCCATACTTCTTAGTGATATGTAATAAGTTGGGATTTCAGGAACATATCTCTATGAAATCTAATCAGATAAGGTCCCTTTCCTGCACAGATTTGGCTAGATCTCCAGTTCACAGAATACATTTCCTACATTAAATGAGGAACATGTTGAATGTGCCACACATTGTGCGAAGCTTTTTACAGATTTTATCTCACTCAGTTGTCATGACTCAAATTGTCATGGAAAGTACAAGGGTGAAGTTGGATCCAGGAAATAAAATTTAGATGTTATGCAGACAATTCATGTTGTCTTCTTTGTGCTTAGAATTGGTAGATAAATACTGAATGCTGACTAAGTACCAAATATTCCTATTCAGAACCTAGAATAGCACTGATGAAGACATGAGAAAAAAAAAGTCTTTCCTTCCTCCATCACTTACTGGGTAGTTGATGATTCAATAATAACTATCTTGTATCACTTAGGACTTACTTTCAACTCTAAGTACTAGATGTTAAGAAAATAGTGACTTATTACAATGAAAGGTTTTGTTTTTCTGGCATAACGTGAAGTCTGGATGTAGTCAGTCCGGGACTAGGAGAGCGGCTTCACAATGTCATCAGAGATGCAGGCTACTTGTATCTGCTGTCTTCCAAGATCGTTAGTGCATGCTTGTCTCATGGGCATGAGATGGCTGCTAACCTCCAACCCTCTTATTCACATTTCTAGCAGGAGGAAGGGAATGGGCCAGGGCTAAAAGGAACATACTGGCTGAGTCGGCTCCCTTTTATGAAATTTACCCAGCATTCTCACCTATTACCTTCTTCTTGCGTCCCATTAGCCAGATTCATATCATATATTCACCCCTAGCTGCAAAGGTGGCTGAGAAAATGAGTTATGTTTTTTGGGGGGAGTGTTTACTGTTGTGTCTAAAGGGACATGTGAGTCTGCCACACATCTCTGAGCTTTAATTTACTGTTTTCAGCTTATAGAGTCACTCTGGTAACTCTTGGAGGTTGGGGAGGGCTGCAGCAGGCATAGGCAGACTGCCTATAAGGTGTAGATTGAGGAACACTTGGAAGGCTTAGAGGTGAAGTCATATAGGCGGATAGTAGCATAAGATAGACACAGCATCTTTGGGACCCTCATGACCTTTCTACTCTTATACTTCATCTGAGAGCTGAAGCTCCAATAATTTGACAGCTCATTGAACATCTGGCTGGATGGCTGTGGACCACTAAAGGTTCTTTCTAGAACCATATGACCTCTAAGTGGCTGGTGGACATTCACACCCCTAGAGGGGCAGGCTAGGATGGAAAATGTCCAGGGTGCTTCTTACCACCCATCCTCTGGGCAAATGCAACATAGGAGTGATCATTCTAGAGACCATTGAGCTGCCATCTGTCTTTACTACAGGCAGATTGGGGTTGGAATATGGGTGGAACAAAGTCCTTTGTATCGCACAGACACAATGCTAGGGCAGAAAGGAGAAATGGACCCACATGTGACAGCAATATTTTTTGAGGTGGTGCAGTCATCATGATAGCCAGATTTTAGATTGAATTTAATAACATCATGAATGACAGAGTGATAGAGATAAAATTGTCTCCCATCTTTGGGGTCAGCTACATTTAGGAGCTCTACATCCATTAACATGTTTAATCCAGGTAACCAACCTCCAAGGCAGTTGGTCATTGCTCTTTTACAACTGAGGAAACAGCATGAGTAATTTGCCTAGGACACAAAGCTCGGGGTGCTTAATTGAATTAGAGCTAGCTCCTAGTCCTGAATTCTTCTCACCACATGATGCAAACCTCATAACATACTTGGAATCCTTTTAGTGCAAATAGGGGCAGGTTGGAATTGGAGAGAATTAAAATAATCCGGGGAGGTGTTTCCTCTGCTTCCCTGGGACTCTGGGAAACTGGACTTTGGCCATGATTGCAGTTGTCCAGCAGATGGCACCAGATAGCTTAGAATCGGTTCCAGCGAGGGGTGCACGGACTCAGAGGGAATTGGACTAAACCACACACAGCTGAGGTTGCAGGACAGAGGGGAGAAATCTAAGCCGAGATCCGGGCACCACAGGGGGTTAGGCATTCTCCATCCACTGGGGACCTCTGGGGTGGTGCAGGCAGGCTGAGATGTGTCAGCCCTCGGAGGATCCAGATGACTTGCAATGGGACAGGTGTTCGGGAAGGGGCTTGATGCTTTAAAGGTGAGGCTGGCTTCTGAGAATGGAGGGAGAGATTGCTGAATAGTTTGAAAGAAGCTACAAAACAACCCGCCTTTGTAAGGACATGGACCCCTCTGTGATATCTCCCCAGTGATGTCATCATACGTACATCAGCTAAGTATTTCATCTATAAGAAGAGTAGGATGTCCAGGGCCTACAAAAGCCACAGGACAGTGAACAAGTACTACCTCCAAGTGGTTGTCTTCCTAAGGCAAAACAGGGGTAAAAAGACAAAACAAACACCCAACTCCACCTCAGTCTTTTTTTCTGGCAAATTTCTCTAACACGTATCCTCCCAAACCACTGCCAACAAAATACAGGTGGTCTCCTTGGCCTTCACCCTCCCTGCGAGTTTGCTGGGGGCAGTCGGCTGCATGGGCACAAGGCAGGGCCTGCTGTCAGCCCGACGCGGGGCTTTCCGGAGCTACTGGGTGATGTCAGCCACCTCCTCTTATTCCTGGAGCCCCCTCAGGTTCAATTCCACATCCATAAATCGGCACTTTCACCTGAGGCCTTGAGTCACTGGGGAGTTCCCTAGTGGCTCGAAGTGAATGCTCCTTCCCTCAGGTGTTTCCATTGCTCCCTGTCAAAAGTGTTTTGAATTGAATATGAGGATAAAGACTTTTTTTAAAACATGTGTTTATAAATGTTATCAAAATGACAGCAGCGTGCAGCTTGATGCCATGTGGAGAACTTAACAATCTTCAAAGCAGTCTAATTCAGAAACAGACAAACAGGCCATTTTTACAGTGTCCCATTTTAAGCTGCTGTTGTTTGTGCTTGCATGTCTGTGTGTGCATGTGTGCATTTGAAGCCGAGAATGGTATGTTCTCTTATGCCCTTGCTACTCAAAGTATGGTCCCTGGACTGGCAGCATCAGCAACATCAGGGAGCTTGTTGGACTCGCATCATTTTGGGCCTCACTCCAGACCCACTGCATCAGAATCTGCATTTTAACATAATCCCCAGGGGATTTGTGAGTTGCTTAGAGTCTGAGCACCAACTGCTTTCTGTTCCAGCAGCTTTCTCAATACCTGGGGAAGGAGAGGGGAGAACCACAGAACTGGGCTCTGTCTTCTAGGTGGGCACGTTATTCCCGCTCATTGGGGACCGTGTCTCTGTTCCTTTGTTCCCTTTGAGGAGGGAGGGTCTGGTTGGTGGGGATTAGCACATTCTGTTGGGCAATAATGGGCTGGGGCTACATATTTGTGCCATTTTATGGCAAGAGGTGTGGACTGGGGACATATGGAGAAAATAGCTCCTCTGATGAGCAAGTGGTGGGCATGGAGTATCCTGTAGGGAGAGGTGGCAGGAAGGGGCGGGAAGGCAGTGAAGTCTCAGCACAGACACATTTGGGCAACAGCAGCTCACATGAAATTATATGACATCTCCTTAGATGGGAGTGGGGGCGGGGATTCTGAACTGGAAGCATTCAGCCTTTTCAGGAAACATCCAGAGACATGAAGGACTTATCTGTGGCTGAGGGGACCCAGGTGTTGCCTCGGACTGTGTCCTGGGACTCTCCCCAGGGACTCTCCATGCTAAGTGGAACAATTTGGGTGGCCAGGTTGGATGGCAGATGGAGACAGTGTGCAGATGTATGGCCCTGGAAGATAAGAAATTTTTTGTGTACATTAAATAGGCTATTGTTGTCCCAAAGGCGCCATTCCCATTCTTTTCCTGACCCTCACAAATGTCAGTTACATAACAGAGACAGATCAATATCTGTTTCCATGTAAGTATCGTAAGTGCTTTTAAGGAAGATCCAGCTTTTGGCTGAGATGAAGACACATTCCTTCTCTCAATTAAGTTCCCAACCTAGTGGCATGAATAGAGTGTCTCTTGGTCTGGTTTCCCTTCTTTTAAAATCTGAGCAATATTAATTTCCACTGTTGAGGGAATAATTGGAGTTGATGGAGGTAGTTCTATCCACCAGGGAGGCCTGGTCTAGCTAGATGTGGTGGGAGCAGTGCAGGTGAGTGGTGTTTGGCTGGAAGCAATGATCCATTCCTTCTTCATATGTGTACATGTCACTGGGAGTCAGGCTTCCGCTTCAGAGCATGCTTCGTTTCCTGACCCAGCCCTGAGTCTCAGAGGCCACCCAAGTCTTTGGAATTTACTTTTGGCACAAGGGCAAGAAAAAGTATCTCTCTCCCTTATTGGCTTCTTTTATTCCCATATGGGCCTCAGTTACTCATCAGACTCCAGTTTCTATTTGCAGGATAAACCCAGAAAGAAATATAATCCTCAGAGAAAATGGTTCATGTCCCACTGGGCCTCTGTTAGGCATGTTGGGCCTTGGAATGAGTTCACAATCCCAAATCCTAAAGTTAAGGTCCCAGACAGTCTGAGTCTCTTCTGTGTGCTGCTGAGTTTCCAATGCACGATTCGATGCTTCAGAAGCCAGCCAGCCTCACTCCTGCTTTCCTCTCCCCTTGCAGAGTTGGCCCTCCCTGTTGGATGGGACCTTGTCATGATTCTCTGCAAGCTGATTGGTTGGCCAACCTGGTTTTCTGGACCTAGCTGGGGACATCTGAACCCACTGAATGCCTGAGGCCTGGCCAACTGTATTAATATATCTTTTAGGCAGGGTGTGGTGGCTCACACCTGTAATCCTAGCACTTTGGGAGGCCAAGGTGAAAGAATTACTTGAGACCAGGAGTTCAAGACCCACCTGGGCAACATAGTGAAACCCCCCCGTCTCTTAAAATAAATTAGCTAGGTATAGTGGTGCATACCTGTAGTCCCAGCTACCCTGGAAGCTGAGATGAGAGGACAGCTTGAGCCTGGGAGTTCAAAGCTGCATTGAGCCATGATCATGCCACTGCACTCCTGCCTGGGCGACAAAGTGAGACCCGGTCTCCAAAAAAGAAAAAAAAGCATGTCTTTTGATTTGAATGTTTTGACATCTGGGCCTTGCTGACACTGGAGAGATTTCCCTCCCAGCTAGCCAGTTCCTAGAGAAAGTAAGGAACTCTTCTGCAAGTGTGCCTTTCACAGGCAAAACAGTCGATCCAGAGACCGTATCCCATGCCTTCTCTATCAGGCTCTTACACTCTGGACCAATAATCACTCCAGGGCCAGGTCCTAGATGACTTGGGACAGCCCTTATAACCCAGCGCCTCCCCAAATGATTTAACCTAATCAATCCTCAGCCTATTCACGCTGCCTCACCTGTCCCTTCTCATGCAAACCACAATATGGGCTTGTGCTGGTGTTTTCCCTTTGCTCCCTCTGTCCCCTGACCAACGCTGGTTCTTCTCTTGTGGCCCTGCGTGCTGTGCTGTGCTGGGCCTCTTTTGTCTGGGGATCTGTGAACACACACATTTCTCCTTCCATGACAGCTATTTCCATATGTTGTGTCTTACCATACCGGATTAAAACAAATGTGGGTGCATTTTAAAAGACCAGCCCTCCTCCCCCTAGCTTGGACCATGCTCCTTGAACCCACAGTTCACCGAGCTTCCTGTCTTGTATGTGTAGACCTCCTGCCCTTCCTGACTTCTAACTTGGAATGACCATCCCTCCTCCAAGGCTTTTTTTTTTTTAACTGTTACAGATATCCCAAGGCCCGAAACATCTAGAAATTAGGAATATGGCTGTTGTACACACTTTAAATGTTGCAGCCAACCCACTGGGATGCACATTCCTGAGCTGGTGCTGTTATTTCTATGAGAAGGATTCCAAGAGTAAAACAGCTGGGCTGGGGGACACAGATGCCGTTAATTTTGATAGATATTTGCAGACAGCTTTGCAAAAAAGCTGCCACCATTCACATTTCTGCTGGCAAGATATGAAATGAACTCTTTCTCCGGAAGCTCCCTGGGATCTTGGCATTCTTGGAGTCTAACCCCCCCAGGTGTCCCAGGTGAGCACTGTTAGCTGCCAAGAGCCCAGAGCTCCCAAGGGGTTGGGGTGGGGCTGTGGCCCCTCACAGGTGCTGATGCCACCTAAGAACCCAGGCTGACTGGTGAAGGCAGGATGATTCCCACTGGTCTGCCCATAGTGGGCACTGGTTCTTTGACCTGAGACTCTGCAGGAGACATTGTCTCTGATCCCCCTCCCTGTTGGCTGGGCCTCCCAACAGACCTCTCAAATTATTTTTGCTATATTTGGTTTCACGATTAGTTAAATATTAAGAATTTCATGATTCCTGGGTAAATTTGTCTTTTTTTTTAAGTCTTATCCATTTTCCACAGAATTTGTCTTGCAAGCCAGGAGGCATCTTGGTGGCAATTAGCTCGTGTGGAGTAGGGGATTTCCTGGTGCTACTCAGGCCATACAGCCCTGCTGTTTACTCCTCAAGACCATGTCAGCAATTTTCTCCTTCTATGCTCAAGGGCCCATTTAAAATACACATTTTATTTTTCAGAAAACTGCACAATTATTATTTTTCTTTCTTTCTTTTTTTCTTTTTGAGATGTAATCTTGCCCTGTCACCTAGGCTGGAGTATAATAGCGCAATCTCAGCTCCCTGCAACCTCCGAGGCCTCCCGGGTTCAAACAACTTTCCCACCTCAGTCTCCTGAGTAACTGGGACTACAGTCAACCACGCTCATGCCCGGCTAATTTTTGTATTTTTGTAGAGACAGGATTTCAACATGTTGGCCAGGCTGGTCTTGACTCCCGACCTCAGGTGATCCACCCATTATTATTTTTGTAGCAAAAAATATAGCCAAGCAAGAGAAAAAAAATTATTTAAAATATTGCTAACCAGAAAAAAACATTACTAGCATTTTGGGTGGGTTGTTTTCCAGGGTTTTTTTTTTTTTTTTTTTATAAGAAAGCTTATTTTTGGCCTGTAACCTCCACATTTCAGTGGAAAAAAAAAATGTGTGTCATTCCTTGTCAGTAAATTGGTTTATAGCACCATTTTCTATGGCTGTGTAAGCATTTTGTCATCCTTTACATGGTTTAACCAAACACCTATTGTTGGTTGCTTTTCCTAGATCTTTGCCATTGAAATAACATCTATAACAAATGGCTTTGCACATATGTTCGTATAATTGTCCAATTATATTCTTAGGCAAAATGCCTAGAAATGAGATTACAGAATTAAAATGGAGTCACTTTTTAAGGGCTTTTATGTTGAATTGCACTCCAGAAAATGTGCGGCAGTTTATATTCTCCCAAGAAGGATTTGAGTAACTATTTCTTCAAACTCTTTCAAACAATTGGGAATTGTTATTATTTTTCATCTTGGCCAGTTTGATAAGTGAGTTTAATGTTTGCCAACAAGGGCAATAAATCCCTCTCCTTCACCATCTCACCATCAACACGAAGGGCTGGGAGCGTGGAGTCTTCAGTCAGATGGACCACGTTGATGGGACCGTGGACAAGTCATGTGACCCCTGCGAGTCTCAGTTTCCTTAGCTTTAAAATGGGCATAATAAAAGCTTGTCTCGCTGGGTTGTTGAGAAGTTTACGTGAAGTACTACAAGGAAAGTGCTTACGAGGGTGCTTGGCACAAAGAGTATTTTCAATAAATAGCCTTTCAAACAGTCCTCAAAATGTCACCTGGTCTGCCTCTTGCCTTAAGCAAACTCCTACTCAAGGCTTACGGACCTCTCATGAAATAGGCGAGACCCCATGGAAAGACGTGCGATCCCTTTGAGCATTGCCTACCATGAGAAGCTCTACGCACAACCTTAGCTCTGCTTGTAGTAACGTGGAAGCAGTTATATGCACCCCACATGTGAGTTCCCTCTTTCACATGCGCAATCTGTAAGATTTCAATTTCATTGATCATCCATGAAGAGTCACAGCATGTTAAGATTTGACTTCTAAGGAAATTTGGGCCAAATTACTTTACCTCTCTATGCCTCAGTTTCCTCTTTTGTAAAATGAGGATAATCACAGTCCCTGCCTCAGAGAATTACGGTGAGGATTGAATGCATTAATATTTATGATGTACTTAGACTGGTGCCTGGTGTGTGGTAAGCCATGTTTTTTCCTAACCAAACAAGTGAGTGCAGGCATGGTATGCCGTGTGCCCAGTGAGCCCTTGCTACTGGGAGTGTTACAGCCACACAGGAAGTGTGAGCAGGGGAGCAGGCCTCAGTCGGGGCTCTGTGCAGTGCACATGAGGATGGTCCATCTGCCTGGCCCTGGATGGAGGAGTGAATGGAGATTGATGTCTGTGTGCTTCCTTTCACTGGAGCAGAAGGGCAGAAAAGAGAGTTAACACAGGGTTTCTTTGAAGGGAGCTCTGCCAGTTGGATGAGGGTCAAATGACTCGATCAAACGTCTGTCTCATCCTATCTCCTTCCTTGTCACTTCAACTCCAGGATCATCTCAGGGGAGAAAATTCCCCAGTGAAACTTGACACTAAAATCCAGATCAGAGAGTCTCAGGCAGCCTCTGGCTGAGCATGCGGATGAGGAATGGGCATCCAGCTGATGGGAAAGCTGGGGATGCACAGTTCTCAGTCATCAAACTCCTCACTGGGGGGTCGCTGTAGGGTGCATGTGCCAGGCCAGCCCCGAGCAGAGGAGAGGCCCTGTTCCTGGAGGACTGCAGTCAGCCTCGGGCTGGCTCCCACTGGAGCAGAGGACAGCCTGAGCGAGGGCTGCGGCTCACCCCTGTGCCACCTCAGAGTGTGTCCTGGGGTCCTCATATCTGTAATCTGCCAGCCTTAGGTGATGCTGACTCCCAGAGCCATTGTGTTTGGCCAACAGAGTACTTTTTAAAATTCAGTTTGGCAAGGCTTGGGCATGAGTGTTGGGAGCTGGGCTCACACTTCCAGCTGTTTCCTGTCACCTGACCTCCTCCTGATGCCCTGGGGACTAGCTTGGCTCTGTGGGCCTTTAGGATTTCTACCTGCATATGGAAGAGACCCTAAAACTTGTGTGCTTCTCACTGAGCAACAGCTGAGCAGACCCAAACCACAAGATGGGGCCTCTGCTATTTAGCCCCTAGCACCGTTTAGGGGCTGTCCTCTGTCCCTGCTCTGCTGGAGGCTCCTCCTCCTATTCTCCCTGGTTCTCCAGCTATGGGTGGATGCTGAGCTCGTGACCACTCGCACTCTGCTGCACTTCGCAGAAAGATCTCGGGAATCCCCTATTGCCTGGATTTTCTTACCACTGAGCCCCACCCCTGGACCCCTGGACAGGAGCACCCTACGCAGGAGCATCTGCCTGAATGAAGACCAACTTCATAATACCGCTTTGGGTGACTACACATAGACACCCCTCAGGGTCCAGCCTGAAAGTGAGATCAGATCTCCTGGCCCCAGCCCCACCACTCCTGCCTCTGCCTGCCCACTGGTCACACTGTGAGGCCCAAGCAAGTCTAGGACTCTGAGAATGACCTCATGCCTTGCCTGAGAACTTATTCACAGTATCCTAGCAGCCTTGGGTGTGTGACTCAGCCTGCAGCAGTTGAAAATCAATGAGCTGTATAGCAGGACAAAAGGTATCCAGAAGGAAAAGGGACATTTGACAGGCAGCAGAAGTCACGGTCACTGGAAAGCTTCACTAAGTCATAAACTACATGGGCCCAGCCGAGAGGCTGCCTGTGGCCACTGGGTGAAGGCTGAGGCGTGCGTTCCAGCAGCAGCGCTGGGCAGGAGAAGCTTGTTTCCTAGGGAGGTGATTGTGTGCTGGACTAAGGTGGGCATGGAGCTTAGGTTCTCTCTCCACATCTGGCACCGGTAGATCACACGAACTTCAAGTTTCTTATGGAGGGGAGAATAGCCCCTCTGAATCTAGTGGAAGCCACTCTGAAAACCAAGCCTGATGTGGGGGCACATATCAGGCCTTCAGTTTCAGTTCCCTTTCTGTTTGTACTGAACTTGCTTAGAATGGACTTGGACTCAAGCCATGAAATTTTGAAGTTTTGCAGTTGCTGTATTTCTAATTTTTATTTTATTTTGTTTTTTAGAGACAGGGTCTTGCTCTGACACTCAGGCTAGAGTACAGTGGTGAAATCATAGCTCACTGTAGCCTCAAACTCCTGGGCTCATGCCTCAGCCTCCTGAATAGCAGAGATGACAAGTGCGCACTGCAGTGCCTGGTTAATTAAAAAAAATTACAGAGACATGGTCTCACTATGTTGCCTAGGCTGGCCTCAAACTCCTGGATTCAAGTGATCCTCCCACCTTGGCTTCCCAAAGTGTTGGGATTACAGGTGTGAGCCACTACATCTGGCCCTATCTCTGACTCATCAGATGTATTATAAGATGCATCTGGATTTCAGAGATGCTAAAATGGCAAAATAAATTTGCATCTTAGAGTCAATGACATCCATTATTGGTTTGGGAAACCTGCTTCCTGGAGATCTACAGTATCCATTTTCCAGCTGTGAAAAGTGCTGTCATAAAAGCACCTGCTTAACTTAGGATAAGTCCTCTTCTTCCAGACTTACTTGACCAGAGAATCCCCTCTGTGTAGCTCCTGTAGCTTTCTCTGAAACTTATATTCTATGGAACATATTTTAGGCCACCTTAAGTCATTTAGAAGAGCTAAAATTGTATTCAATATACTCTCTTCATTGGCTTTAGTTCTGTGATGTGAAACATTTTAGAAAGATTTCCATAAAAATACTCAGATATCAGTTTTAGCTCAGATTTGCAAGAATCCTTTGGTGAGCTTGGGCCACTTCTTGCCTGCTCCAGGGGCAGATTTGCATAAAGGGCCCTAGGTTTTGGGGAAATTGCTGGTTTTTCCTGATTTAAATTAAGATTGTGCTCCCCTAGAGGCAATGTAGAACACCCACCAAAAGCCAGAAGTGCCTCCATGTCCCACCTTTCTCCCATAGCCAGGGACTGGTGCTGGGCTATGAAAGGTCAGCTCCTTTGCCTCCAGGTGAGCCAATTTCTATAGTGTAATTTCCACTCCAGAGCTCCCTGTAGGATCAGGCTGAGGCTGGGACTTTGCCTCAGATTGCACCCTTGCCTGATTTTCTCTTTTTCCCTCACTTTCTTACCAGTTTTTTCCAGAGGTACTACCTTAATAGATCACTAGCACATGAATTCTCACCTCAGAGTCTGCCTCCAGGGAACCTAACAACAGGCAGGCACCTGAAAAAATCAATAAGCATTCTTAAATATGTTCAATATTTAGTTTGCATTGCAATTTCTCCAGTATTTCATTATTTCTTTTAGTAATTTGCTTGCTTGAATTAGGATCGATGTGTGGTTTATGCACATTGAGGGGATAACTTTTAAAATCTCTTTTAATCTTTAGGCACCTCTTCTTTTCCATTGCAGTTATTTATTTATTTATTTATTTGGTTGGTTGTGGGGCGGGAGGTGGTTTTGTTTTTGAGAAACAAGACTGTTCCAAGAGATTTCCAGAGTCTGGATTTCCCTGGTGTTACTATTTGACATGATCTTCTGTCCTTGTTTTCCTTGTGAATTGGTATCTACCTCTAGAGGCGGGACCAGATTCAGGTGTGATTTATTGGTAGGATTCCTTCATAGGTGGCGTGTTTTCCGTCAGCTGGTGCCTAATTTCTAATTGTCTTTCTTTTTGTGATGCTGCCACCTATTGAAACTTCATGTTCAGACCTGTTATTGGGGGTTGCTAAATGATAATATTCAAATTCTGTTATTTCTTCTCTTTTAGACGGAATATTCTAAGATGCTTCCCTTTACCAACTCTTTGGTTACTTAAAGTACAGTTTGCATAGACAGAAGAAGAACAAATGTTTGATTTTATCCTTTATCTGCTTTCAAAATGAGTTGGTTTCCCTAGCATTCTTGAATGTCTTATCTTATTAGATTTCTTTTTGTATCCCGATGAGCTCAAAGATTTATATGTATATCATGCTTTTCGATCCATCACAATTATACAGTGGATATATGTTTCGCTTTGTGATTTCCTGTTAAAAAAACTCAGAAGTTTGTCTTGTAGATCTTTTCATGCATGTGTGTAAAGATCTACCTCATTTTTCTTTTTTTTTTAAATCGCTACTGAATAGGACCCAATAGACATGTCTAGGGTTTACATTAGACTCTTGCTATCAGGCTCAGCTTTCTATAGTACTTAAGACAATTCACGATGGAAGTACAGAATTTTTACCTTTTGAATGAAAAAACAGAGTCCAAGGTCACCTAGTTTAGAAGTGGTGACCAGGGATTTGAGCCCAGCAATTTTGGCCTCTGGAACCCCTGCTCTTGACCACTGAGGCTCTGACTGGGCCAACCTGAGCTGCTTTCCTGTTCCAACGGAGTTACTCAGGCATCCCCTCCTTAGTCTGAAGCCAGACCTTCTCCAGGCTGCTGGCTACACCTTCCAGCCTCCTCAGGGATCCTCTTCCAATCAATTCTCCCTCTTGTGTGGACTTGTCTGCCTCTGGAATCAGCACCTTTTCCTCGGCAGTGAGCGTGCCCACATCTTCTCCATCTTAAGTAAACAAAGCATCCTCCTCTTGGCCCCATGTGCCCTTTGAGTTGAGGCCTGCCTTTCTCCTCCCATGACCACAGTTTTTTTTTTTTTTTATCGCATCAGAGGAGAACAGGAGGCCTGTGAACTGGCTCTGTATGTTCCCTGTGTGAACTTCGGGGCCTTTGTACCTCACCGGGCAGGGAGAGGGGGCGGTGGGGACGGTCTCAGCCCACCCAGGCCATTAGCTCTGTCTTTCCAGATCCCATGTGTAGGGCTCCCACCTGCCTCTGCTGGGTTAGCCCTGAGGAGCAGGTAAATTTTGGAAAGTCAAACATGGCCTTTGCACTCTTGGCTTGGAAGTAGTGGGACAGTAGAAACTGCATGAGAAAAGTTTTGATTTGTAGAGGGGTATTCTTTTGACTTTTATCAGACTCTGAATATTCATTCTTTCTTCATGGATTCTTCCTTGACATGCTCAGCCTTCATTAGTGTTTCTTTTTGCTGTGTAACTATTACCAGTTCTCCAAATGTTTTGCTTTGCATTATTAGCTAGGTTTAGATAAATACATTTGTAAACTTTTGGGGGGCTGCTATGCCTTCTAATCTTTGATTCCCTTACAGTCAGCTAGCCCACTGGCTACCCTGCACATGGCAGGCACTCTGTAGGTGGATGATGGTCTCATTCATTGTCCTTACTGGCCTTGGAGGAACAATGGGGTCATATTAATAGACAAACCAGACAGCATAGTCTTTAGCTTCTATCTTCTGATACAAGACATCAGATTAATAATGTCTTACATGTGCTCCCCCGAAAGCTTATTTCTGCCACCATTACTGTCTGATGTTTCTTTCTTGGGATTGTCTGATGGAAAAACCCAGTAATAGGAGCTTAAACCAATAAGGATTTAATTTTGCCATGTACAGAGGAGTCTGTAGGTAGGTGTTGGTGCCAATGAGGGAAGCAATAATGTTGGGTCAACTCCTCTGCCATCCCTTTGGTCATGCTTGGTCTTCCTCCATCATACTGTTGCCTCATAGTCACAAAGTGGCTGCTGCTACTCCAGACATCATATCCATATGTAAGGCAGAAGGAAGATGGAGAAGAGATGGTTATACCACTTCTATCTCTCCCCTTTCACTTGGAAAAATGGATGTTTTCCCATAATCTCTGCAGATTTCTGTTCATGTCTTATTGGCCAGAACTCAGTAAAGTGACCACTCCTACTTTCAAGGAAGGCTGGGAAAACATTTTCAGGTAGGCATATTGACACCCCTACTAATATCTGGGCTCTTTTAGCAAGAAAGAGGTGGGCATGGCTACTAGTTACTCAACAAACGTGCCTATTCTGCCTCAACCCCTTTAGCATAAATTCTTTTCTAGGAAGTTTCTGAAAGTCCTTGCCTAAAAAGGGGCTCCTGGCAGGTCTAACTTGCCAGATTGACAGATCTGTCTAAATCCTAGCTAAAAGACACTCTGAGCCCCCCTCCACATTTGACAAAAGTGGACTCATTTGACAAGAGCATGGGCTAATTTAGAAATACCAGTGTTCCAACTTACCGTGTAAAAGGGTGTCATAAACATGACTACATATGATGCATAGAGATAAAAGATATTAAGTACCTAACGTGGTGCCTAGCACATGACTGGCATCCAATCAATATTAATTTCCTTCTCCCACTGTCTCTTCCCTACTAGTGCCCCTCCTTCCTTGTGTTAGCAGGAAAGGTCATTGTAATGGGCACTGGGCATTTCAGCTCTTTGGCTCATGACCCAGAATTCCCAGAGAAGGATCTCAAAGAACATGCCAACTCTCAGGACTCAAGGAAGCCAGAGATGGAAGCCAGAAATGTCACATGTCTTTGGTTTAATTCAATTCACAAGTTGCTCATCCAGAAAACTAGAATCTATAGCAAACCAGGCCTAATTAGCTCTGGTGCTTGCTCGATGGATCTGCTTGTTATCCTGTAATAATGTAATCCATACTGCCTGCCTGGCATGCTATCAGAGGTTCTATGAGATGCACAGAAACTCAAGAGGTCATCCAGTCTGCAGCATGACAAAATGGAGCTTACCCGAGCTTCTGTAGTAGAATCATTTCTCCATGTAGGCAGAGAGGATGGCTGCATATATGGTGTAGTTCGGTAAGATCAACAGTAAGGGGTATTTTGCCTTATTATTATTATTATTTTTACCTTTTTACCTTCTTGATAGATTATATGCTAAAGTGAAAGGAGCATTCAACTAGAAGTGAAAATATGGGTTTGAATTTTGCTCCCACCACTAATTTGCTTTATGATTTTTAGGAAAATTATGCAACCTCTGTAATTCTCCATCTTTCCTAGGAAAATGGGTTCCTGTGAAGGTTAAATAAGAAAACTTTTGTAAAACCTATGGCACATAGTAGGTTTTTAATTAAGGCATATTTCTTTTCCTGCCAAAACAATAACAGCAACGACTATGGACTAGGAATTTTTAACATGTTAGCTCATTAGTTCTCAAACTGTGGAAGTATAAGGAAAATCCCCAGTTACAGATGAGAATATTGAAGCTCTAAAATACTAAATAACTTGCCCCAAATCACAGATTGGTTAAGTGGTGGAGCCAAAATTTGTACCAAAATTTATTTTATTTTAGATCTTTCTATTCACAGATATACCAGCTAGTCCTTTCACTATTCTTGGCCTAAAATCTTAGTATCCTGCCTGCCATATTTTTATTTTAATAGCAAGTAAAGTCTTACACTAAATGGAAAGCCTGCATGGTGGCATTGCAGGTATCAACAAGTTAGTTGAAGAAATCAACCAACCAACTAAAGTGGATTTGAGCTATAAGATACTGACACTGTTGCAAATTCACTCTACCCAGAGGAGTATCATTGGGAAGTGTGAGTCTACACAGCTTCTCTGGACCCCAAGGCCTTTCTGAGGGGCTCACTACTTCCCACTCCTCTTTTCTTCTGCATGCCCTTGGCCCATGGCCCACCCTACCTTTATGAAAGTGTAGTAGAGAATGCAACACTTTTTTTTTAATTTTTGTGGGTACACAGTAGGCATACATATTTATGGGGTACATGAGATGTTTTGATGCAGACATGCAACGTGAAATAAGCACATCATGGAGAATAGGATATCCATCCCCTCAAACATTTATCCTTTGCATTACAAATAATCCAGTTACATTCTTTAAGTGATTTTAAAATACACAATGCAGTTATTATTGACTATAGTCACCCTATTGTACTATCAAATAGTAAGTCTTATTCATTCTTTATCTATTTTTTTGTACCTATTAACCATCCGCACCTCCCACACAGCACCTCCTGCCCTTCCCAGCCTCTGGTAACCCTCCTTCTACTCTCTGTGTACATCAGTTCCATTGTTTTGATTTTTAGAACCCACAAATAAGTGAGAACATGCAGGAATGCAGCATTTTCCTTTCTCTCCCATCCCGTTGTTTTCAAAACAATATAAAATCCATTTTGATTTCTCTAAGCCATAGAGAAAGAGAAACAGGTTAACCAAAAGGTGAACTATTTGATACATTATATAAAAACAGGAAAACCCTGAAACTGTGGCAGGCATCATCCCTGCTGACATGAGGAGACACTCTCCCACGCCTCTTTGGGAGCATCCAGATTGGTTTCCTTTCATTCTCTTCCCTCTCTTCTTCTCTGGGAAGGGAGTATCTCCCAGTTTCACTGAGATTAGTACAGTTTGGTAGGAAAGAGACCGGACTTGGCACCTGACATACTTGGTTGGGGTTTAGCTCTGCCACTGTATGACTTCACCTCTTGTGCCTCAGTTTCCCCCTCTTCCAAATGTGGATAATAGTGGCACCTTTCCCCTGGGTTTGTCATGAGGATTAAATGAGAACACACATGAAAAGTTCTCAGCATAGTGCCAGGCACGTGGTAAGCAATTAATAACTGGTAGCTACTTATAATCACCACCATCCTGTGGGGAATTCCAAGTATCTCTATTTTTTTTTTTTTTTTTCTGTTTTTCACTGGGGAGCTGCAACAAAAATGCCCAGCTAACCCAGACATAGAGTTCACACTCAGTCGTTATTCTGCATGTTCCCAAGGGGAAAGAATCATATTAAAAAGGATAAATAATTTCATTCATGGAAGAAACATATAAGGCCAGAGAGCTAATGATTGAAGGACTGCAGAGGAGCCCTGTAAAGTGACTGAGGATGGAATGTATTGTCACAGTGTCATTGGGTAGGTTACTATTGTGTTTTTTTTTTTTTTGAAAAATTTTAAAGGAAGTCAGCAGACAATGGAGTGAAAGATTTGTCTGGATTTTTTCCTCTGCCTTTTCTTCTTTAATCTGAGGTCTGCTGGGCTGTTCTTTGAAGGCTTGGTTTTTGATGCTACTGATGAGATGCAGGTGGCTTTCTGAACAGTCATGTTGTCATTTATTATTCTTTATTATGTAGTTTGCCAACACCAAGGTGGAAGTTTTGAAACCTTTTTGGCTGACTTATGAATGCTAAATATGACAGGTACATTGTAGGTCTTTATTTGGGGCTGCAGGATGGCTCTGCCTGCTTCAACAGTGAACCCACTCAGATATCTATCAAAACATTAGAATCGCTGGTGGGGATGATGTCTGCAGACCACCCCAGGGGTCATCCAAACATCAGGAATCATTTACAAATGAACAGCTGTGTTCTCTACACAAAGTAACTGTGTGGGTGGAGACAAAAAAGTATAAATATTCAAAATTTCCTTGGTGCGTAGGATGCTATTTTTGTGATTTCTGTAAACCATTCAAAGCATGATTTTTTCCTCCTATTTGTCATACACATTAGCAGAAAAGAATCAAGGAAAATCAGTGGAAATCTTTAGAATATTAGGTAGTATCTGAATTTGTGAGCACACGAGTTCTGGACTTGAAATATCTTGGAATATTCCTTTAGGATATTATTTAGTAATTTAAAATATTTACTTTAAGATTTTTAGAAATTAAGATTATTTTTATATTTTCCCAACCCAGTGTTTCAATAGACTCTGAGCCCAAACTGATAGTTACTGGATTGCCATCAACAACAAAATATTTTGTTTGGACCAGTTCTGTGCAATTGAGCTTTTATGCTGATGGAAATGTTCACCGTCTGGGCTGTCTAAAATGTTGCATCTAGCCACCTGTGAAACTGGGTTTTAAATTTAATTACATTTTAATGAATTTCAATTTCAATTGCACACGAGGCTAGTGTTTACCTTATTGGACAGAGCAGGTTTGGGCTATTCTGTGGAGGAGATGTCAGAGGACCACCATGTTCTGAGCTTGGCTGAGGACATGTAGCAAAGCCTCAGTCCTCTCCCAGGTCATGAGAAGCAATGTTGCCATGAGACCACTGGCTCCTGTCTTTCAAGTCTTTCCAGGCCCACCCAAGCGTCTTGTCACAAAGCCTTCCCTGGACTCCCTCTCTTTTTCTGGTTACCTAAAATCACCTGCGCCCCTGTTCAGGTACTCTGTGTGTGCTACCCTGCAGAGCTAACTTTCACCCTGCAGGTCACATTCTGTGTTCTCATGAGACTGCAAGTTCATGGCACCATCTGGCTACTGGAAAGTCCTATCCCAGCAAAGGTGGAAGAACCGACCCAGGCAAAAACCAGGCAGAAACACCACAAGCCCTAGGGCCTATGAAATCCATCCTGCACTCACTTTGACCTGCTGTGCACCCTCATCCTCCATCCCTACTTTACCTCCATTTCTATTTGTTTGCTTTCTTGCTTGCTTCTTGCCTGCCTGCTTTCTTTCCTTCCTTCCTTCCTTCCTTCCTTTCTCTTTTATCTATTCTTTTCTTCTCTTTTCTCTTTTCTTTTCTTTCTTTTTTTGAGATGGTGTCCCGCTCTGTCACCCAGGCTGGAGTGCACTGGCACAATCTCAGCTCACTGTAACCTGTCTCTTGTGTTCAAGCAATTCTCCTGCCTCAGCCTCTCAAGTAGCTGGGATTACAGGCACCTGCCACCATGCCTGGCTAATTTTTGCATTTTTAGTAGAGACAGGGTTTCATCATGTTGGCCAGGCTGGTCTTGAACACCTGACCTTAGGTGATCCGTCCGCCTTGTAAGGCACTTTGGGAGCAAAGTGCTGTGATTACAGGCATGAGCCAGAAACGCCTGGCCCATTTCTACTTGCTTTTTAGAATCCCTGTATTTTCTTGCTCCATTATCCTGTTGTCCTACTGATGTCTCCTGGCTTTCACTCACCCACTCAGTTCCATGTGAAGACCTCTCTTTAGTTTCCAGTACCTTGGGACTTTCCTGTTGTGCTTCCAGCAACCAACCTCTTTGGCATGAACACTGGTGTCCTCCTGAGGTCCAACCCAGGGCAGACCCTGCCGAGGCGAAGCCTGGTGTCCTGGGATTGTCCCCCTCCTTCATGAAACACAGGAACCCATCAATTTTTGTTGAGTGCTTAATGTTGACAAGAACCTATTTTAAAAATACATTTATGTTTTTTGTTTTTAATTGCTTCTCAGATGTAAACTGGGTGTGGCTGCTTTGAGAAAGCAAAACCAAATGGCAACATGATAATCTAAGCTGTCTCTCCAATCTATCTCCTCTCTGTTTTCTTTGACCTGCAGTGAGGTTCATGAGTCTTCATAGTCTCTGTATCTAGTAATAGTGTAGGGGTTTGTGAAAAAGGTAAATCACAGGGTAAATGATTTCATTCCTTTGTCTTCAGTGTATTGACATTATGGCCCCGGGTGGGGAGGGAGATTTTCCACCGTAAAGGGTTAGGAAAGGGACAGAGATGAGAGAAGAAGCTTTGCCAGGTTAGGGGGTGAGTGGCATTCCTGTGCTGTATTCTATCGGGGCATGTGAGCAGGTGGTAAATGCTTTGGATCCAGATGAAAAAGGGCCATCAGAGGCTTCCCTGAATGATTTTAAATCAGAGATAATACTCTTCTAAAATTTAGGCAACATTCAATCCTTCCTTTGAAGGAATAGCTTGATTGTAAGGCACTAGATGGTCTTACACAAAATATATGTATGTACACATACTTATAGATATATGTGCTCATAAAAGATACAGCAGAGCAATGGATTACTCTTATCACACTCAGATTGCCAAAAATGTGTTTTTCTTATTTTGCCTGTTACTGATATGATTTCCCTTATGACAACCATTCCTATGGGAGGTGGGAAGCCCCAGAAGGGACTTAATGTAGTCCAATTTTGAATCTTAGCCTGAGCCAATCAGTTGAACACTTTATCTGAGTAATTGCGTTTTTTTAAGGATAAGTGCTGCCTTTCCTATTCCTGCCCCTCCCTGCCTACTTCCCTCCTCTTTAACAATATATCCCCCATGTGTGTGCAGGGAGAGATGCTGCTTAGGTGCTCAGTGCAGTGGAGGGAAGTCTGGGCCCTCGTATCCACAGGCATCCTCTGGGGACTCCCTGGCCACTGGTACAGAGCAGCAGGACTAGTATATGTGAAAGTGGAACCAATGAGGTGTCCACATGGTTTGATGTGTTGGTGTCACTGCTACAGACATTGGCTCTCACCTTTTGAATCTGGTTTCAAAGTTTCCCCATCCTTAAGGACCCCAGGCTTCTGCTGAGGCACTGGGACTTGCAGCACCTCCAAGTCCCTTCACTGGGGCAAATGGCAACCTCGGGGGCCCTGCACACCATGCCAGGGGAACCCACAAAGCTGGCTAGGGCGCTGGTGCTGGGAGAGCACACCCAGCAATGGTCCAAGGTGACGTTGGGGGTGTATTCATCAGCTTGGGCTGCCATAACAAAATACCAGAGACCGGGAGACTTAAAGAACAGAAATTCATTTGCTCACAGTTCTGGGGGCTGGAAGTCCAAGATCAAAGTGTCAGCAGGGTTGGTTTCTGGGGAGACCTCTCTCTTGGCTTGCATTTGGCCTCCTTCTTGCTGTGTCCTCACACGGCCTCTTTTCTGCAGGCACACTCCTGGCACCACTTCCTCTTCTTAGAAGGACACCAGTGCTATTGAATTAGGGCCTACCCTCATGATCTCATTTAACCTCAGTTACCTCTTTAAAGACCTTGTTTCCAAGTAAAGTCACATAGTTGATTAGAGTTTCAGCACAGCTCCCTGCCTCCTCCATATCCATTTGGGTGTTTCTAAATGGCCTACCTCTTCCAGAGAAGTACAATAAATGAAGACCCTGAGATTAAACACAACATCCCTTTCTCCCACAATCACTGAGGAAATTCTGTCCCCTGAGTCTGCCAGTCTTCATCCTGGATATGCTAACACAAATGTAGGTGCTCCTTTTTTTCCTGCATGATGTTGGGCTTTCAAACATTTAGTCAAACAATAATCTATATTGACTTTGCTCTGTTGGGAGCTAACTTCTCCCTGAATCTCTGAGACCAGTTGTCTGGAAGCCTCAGGAGAGGGAGAGTCATAGGATGATAAATATACATGAAATTATAAAAAGAAAATTCTCTTTTTTACACATCCAATTATATTTATTGCATAAACACACAGCACCTGCAATGCCACCTCTTCTGCTTTCCTTGAATTTGATGAAATTACTTGTGTGAGTGTTAATGTCATTATATATAAATAATTAGTTATATTTTAATACTTATGGAATTTCATCTTCTTTCATTGCGATATTCCAAATTGGGGACAACAGGGATGTCCAAAAGGAAAGTGGAAATTAATAAAGACCAGCCAAATGCAAACAGGCAAAGGCTATTTATTCAGAGCCTGCTATAGCAGAGGTGTCAGCCACTGTCACTTTTTGGCAAAGACTCAAAGGCAGGCAGAGTGGGAAAGCTTCAGGTATGTGCCAGTTGGGCTCCTGGCATGGGGAAGCTGCAGGCTGGCCAACTAGAAGCAGAGTAGCCTATGTGATTTGTTAGGGGTGTATATTTGACTTTCTCTGGTTGGCCTTAATTTGGAAGTGGGGACAAAAATTAGGGAAGCTGTCAGTTATTAATCAAGGCCTGGCCATTTTGGGCCAACTGTTACAGGATTTGTTGCTTGGCTTCCTGGACTAGTAACTAGAGATAGCAATCTGACTTACAGACAGCAGGCTGGCTATCTATAGCTGGATAATAGGTTGGTTTCTTTTGCTGGTTGCTGCGGGTTGGGGGTCAGTTATCGACTTTTATATGTGGTCTACCCAAGGTCATTTGTATGTTCAGTGTCTCAGGAGTTTGTTAAACTCCCTGCTAAGCCCTCATGTTTCCTTCAGGTACATCCAAGTGAACTGATGCTGAGTCTCAGAGCAGGTACCTCATGTGGCTCTTATGCCTGAGAACCGTGAGGTCTCGAGAAGACACGGTAGTGCTGTATTGTCAGGTCCCCCCATGTTCCCTCTGCCTCTGTCCGTGCTGTTCTCAGGGTCCAGGCTCAGTGATGCCTCCACTTCTGGACTTGACATTTATGAAGGAATGTGTTCATGTTTTAGGTCATAACCCATTCATAGGGTTCAAAAAGCCAGACAATAAAGGGACAGGCCTTCTCCCACCTGGCGTCCATCTATCTCATGGCCCAACAGTGTCCCACATAGGTAAACATTTTTTTTATTCCTTTTTCATGTATACATGAAAGACCTTCCAGAGTTTTAGAAAGCCAAATGGAGGCTGGGCGTGGTGTCTCATGCCTGTAATCCCAGCACTTTGGGAGGCCAAGCTGGATGGATCACCTGAGGTTGGGAGTTTGAGACCAGCCTAGATGGTAAAACCCTGTCTCTACTGAAAATACAAAAATTAACCAGGAGTGGTGGTGGGCACCTGTAATCCCAGCTAGTCGAGAGGTTGAGGCAGAAGAATTGCTCGAACCTGGGAAGCAGACTTGCAGTGAGCTGAGATCGCGCCACTGCACTCTGGCCTCGGTGACAGAGTGAGACTCTGTCTCAAAAGAAAAACAAACAAAAAAATAAATGGAGCAAACATGGATAAAGATTTTGTTTTTCCTGCTTTCATATAGAAAGTTAATACACTATACATACTGTTCTGTACCTTACTTTTTTCACTTAATTGTTAAATTTTTCCCCATATTTATACATAGAAAACACCACATTTTTTCTTATTGCTTTTAAAAAATGACATAGTATTCCATTCTTTGTACCACAAACTATTTCTTGAGAAACATTGGATTATTTCCAATCTTTTTCTAGTGTGAACAGAACTGCAGTGGATAAACCTGTATACATGCCATTTGGTACCTGTGTAGTTGTACTTATAAAGTAAATTCCAAGAAGTTGGACTCATGGGTGAAAGCGTAGATTCTTTGGCAGTTTTGCCAGTGATGGTCAGGTTGCCCTCTCTTGGAGATTCACCAGTTTACACCCCTTCCAGCAGCCTGTGACAAATGTGTAGACTTGATCTAATAATCCCTTTTGTGAATAACGTTGATTTAGGGTCTTCAGTGACACATGGAGCTGGGTTTGATGGAGGCAGCAGGCTCGCTGGGGACCTCACCCTCCCCATCCTTAGGCACTAGTTTCAGAGACTTCCATTTTTGGTTTTATGGAGGAGAGTGCCCCCATGTGAGTGGGATGCAGAACCTTCTAAAGGCAAATCCCCCCAAGTTAAGGGAATTTATTCCTCTAGTCGAGCCCTCACAGCTCCTGCTTGCCTTTGGTCTTGATGGCTTTTGACCCTGACTGCTCATTGTTTCTGCTTGGGGTTTCCTGGCAGCCATTCCTGAGGCCTGGCCCTGACATCACTCCCACCCCATGGGTATGCTTTGGTACCTGATGCTCCTCAGGAAGGGGGCGGGTCAACATTTACATCTGCATGTCTTCGGCAGGAAGGGCCAGGGAGGAATTGAGGAAATGCGAGTTTGGGCAATGGCCAATGTCAGTTTGCTGGCTGTTGTCACCTTTGGTCCTTGGAGCTGCCTTGTGTATTTCTTGGCTTATCCTCCAAATCGTTGCTTCAGCACTAGAGGAGAGGTCCCAAACTCAGCTGCATACAGGAACCACCCAGATGAAACAGATGAGGGCCATGGGCTGCAGGTACCCGGGGAGGAGGAGAGAGCACCGCTACCCTTTGAGGCTCCAGCGAATTGCTGTCACGTCAGAATCCTGGGCCCAGTAAGCCAGAGCTTTTGTTACTTTCGAAAGAAGTTAGAAATGGAGATTTTTATGTTAAATTTCACAGTATTAAAATGCTGGCTACTAATTCACATTGAAATAACAACAACATCTATGATAGCTCTAGGGACTCTAAATAGCACATCCAAGAGTAGGGGTTGGTTTAGGGGCTGTCAGTTTGCAACTCTGCCTTAGCCCTGTGTCTTGTGTCTCAGAATGGCCCAGCCTTTCTGTTCCCTCAGTCTCGCTATGGGCCTGGATGTGAGGTGCTTGCTGCTATTTAGACCTGTAGACCTTGAAGGTGCTGCTTGTTTGACTTTATTTTATTTAACTGCTTGTTTGACTTTATTTTATTTTAGCGATGGGGTCTCTCTCTGTCTCCCAGGCAGGAGTGCAGTCGGGCGATCATGGCTCATTGTAATCTCAAACTCCTGGGTTCAAACGATCCTCCTGCCTTAGCTTCCTGAATAGCTGGGACTACAGGTACACATCACCATGTCTAACTAATTTTTAAGTTTTTTTTTGTAGAGATGGAGAGTTTCCTTGTGTTGCCCAGCCTGGTCTCCCAGGCTCAAATGATCCTCCTGCCTTAGCCTCCCAAAATAATAGGATTGCAGGGATAAACCACTGCGCTGGGCCAGCTTGTTAATATTATTGGTTTGTGGTAACTTTTCTTGGGCAACTGTCTCTTCTATAAAATCTAGACCCATTTTAAAGTCAACAAGTTACAATCAAAATGTTATAGCTCCTAGGAACTTTTATCTGGGAAAGCCCAGTGCTCCCACCTACCCCTCTTACCTCCATTCCTGTTGGGGCTTGACTCTCTTCTTGGGAGGAGAGGCCTGCTGCTCCCATGTGCATCCGTGAACCTTCAAGGAATGCTTCTCACAGGCAAGATCAGTGCAATCTTAGTCTCTCTGCTTTCAGAGACTGAAGCAGTCATGTCTTCAGTCATAGCCTCATTTGGTTCTTTCTAGAACAATCTTCTGAGGAAACTTTTGCTTAATCATCCTCCTCCTATTCGTTTTTCCTACAGCAGCAACTCCTTTTCATCTGGGAGGTAGAGCCAGTAATGGAAAGAATGTATTGATCCTGGAGCTGGTGTTATCTCTCCAAGCCTCGGTTTCCATAGCTATAAAATGGGGTCAATAACAGTGCCCTCTTTCTGGAGCAGTAGTAAGAATCAAGTGGCATATGTGAAAATGCTCTGTGAATTGCAAAGTGTTGCAAAGGATATATAAAGGTTTTTATTCTTATTTATTGCACAAGAGCATTTATTTATTGCGCAAGAGCATTACAGCTATAAAAAAGGAAACATTGAAGATATAAAAAAGACATTGAAGACCCCTGCAATCTCACTATGCTAACCCAAATGCAGTTATATTTTCCAGTATTTTGTATTCTGTTCCATTTCTTACCCACATAAAAACAATCAGAGCAATCCTGAGCTGAATCTGTTCTCCCTGTAGGCTGCTCTCTGCCCTTCTGTTCTCCAGCATATGGGAGGGAAGCAGAACCGACCCACTTGGAAGATGCTGGGTGAATGATTTATTCACTGAGCATTTTTAAAGAGACTAGACATTTTATGTAGATGAAATGTGGAGTTCACATAACACCAAACATCTAAAACAGCAAAGAAATGAAACTCAAGAAAATCTTCGGCTGGGTGCGGTGGCTTATGCCTGTAATCCCAACACTTTGGGAGGTTGAGGCAGGAGGATCACTTGAGGTCAGGAGTTCGAGACCAGCCTGGCCAACATAGTGCAACCCCGTCTCTACTAAAAATACAAAAATTAGCTGGGCGTGGTGGTGGGTGCCTGTAATCCCATCTACCATGGGAGGCTGAGGCAGGAGAATCGCTTGAATCCAGGAGACAGAGGTTGCAGTGAGTCGAGATTGTGCCACTGCACTCTAGCCTGGGCAACAGAGCGAGACTCTTTTCAAAAGAAAGTCTTCATAGTGATAGTGATGCCTTATTTTACAGAGTATTTCAGTTTTTAAAGCGTTTTCATGTGTATTATTTCTCTTCTTGTAACAGTGCTTTGAGGAAGATAGGATGGAGTGGACATATGTATTATTTTATGGCTGAAACAAGAAGCCCAAAGAGGCTAAGTGATTGTTCAGGGTTATGGTTAGTTTGTGCTAGAGTTGGGCTTGGAAAGCAGATTTCATAGACTCTTTTCCTGTCCTCTTAGTTTCTGTCGATTTACTTCTCTGTGTTCAGTGACCACGTGTTAATACTTTTTCTGTATTAATTCCTCCGTAATATCAGTTACGTAATAACAAATCCTCACTGATTATTTGATTAATAGGATGTGTTGAAAGCCACATGTAAGGTTGTTTGAATATCATAACAACTGTAAGCTATAACTTACTATAGCTCTTTAAAATGAACTGCAGTGAGCTACAAATCTTGCTTTACATTTGCTGGGAAGGAGTAGGTTACAGCCTGAGATGTAAACATCCACTTGTTATTCCATGAGTGCCTTATTTTGTATGTTATTGTAAAGTTTGCTAATTACTTCCACATCTGTTATTTTACGTGGTCCCCAGTGCATCTCTCTGAGGTGTGTCAATCGAGTAGCATCTGTTGCCTGTTATCAGGATGGGAGCCTGAACACTTCTGCCAGTGTCTCAGTATTGGAGTTGCCAAGGAAAACACAATGCAGTCAAGCCCTGGATGGAACATACTTTGCTCATATAGAGAAGAGATAGAGAAAGAGCAGCTTCAATAGAGGGCGTCAGTCCCCCATGGTGAGTGGGGCCCTCCAGCAGCCCATGAAGGCCCATTGGCCTGTGTGCACTCATCTTGTGCTGCAGCAGAAGCATACATTCTCTGCCCAAAGGGGACAGAAATAGCAGTGGGGTTGGCCAGGTGCCGTATAATGTACATGCTTGTGCAGAACAAAGGGGTATGAGTTGAGTCTGAAACAGGGAAAGATATTCCAACAAGCCCAGCTCAGGCTGTGAGGACTCTACCTCTTGGTAAGAAGGTATGCTGGGCCCAAGGCCCATTCCCATGCACCTGAAAGGGGGTTGGGAGACTGTGCAAGAGATTGCCTTTCTCAGCAAGTTGGTCAGCACAGCCACGAGACCGAGATGTGCACAGACCCTCCAGACTTGTGGTGTCACCTTCCACTGGGATATCCAAATCAGAGGGTTCCTGTCTCCCTTCTATATGTTGCAGGCAGGTCCACCCAGTGGTTCCATGAATTTCCAATGGAGACAAGTTTGGCGCTGGGGATGGAGGGGTGACAAATTCCGTTTTGGGCTTCTCAAGGAGGCTTACAGCCCCTCACCAGCCTATGCTACTGTCATCTGCTCCCAAGACACTGCCCAGTCCTCAGAATTGCTTGAGCCTCTCCTACCTGTTGTCCCACCAGCAGCCTTTCTTCATCGTGACAGTTCATCTCTCATACCTGTTGTGTGTTGCAGACTTTATTGATATTTTGGGGAAAATAGAAGGTAATTACACCACAGGCAGAAAACCACTTCCAATTCCATTCAGATATTCTTGTTCATAGAAATCTACTGAGCAGTTTTCTCCATGGGGAATTTCTTATTTACCTGCTGCCATGTTGTGAGGGCCTTCTTGCTGCCTATCTGGTCTGTGTTTTTCCTTTCTCTCACTTCTGATGATTCTCAATCCCTTTCTTTGGGGCTTAATTTTATTTTTCATATTGATGTGCAAAATGATTCCTTTCTCCCCACTTTTTAATTTTTTTCATGCTTCCCTTTCCATACCATGCTCTGGAAGTTTTTACCTTTTATTCTCAAAGCAGCTCATTGAGGTATTTTATACAAAAAGAGATCTCTCCAGATTTGAATTCTAAATTATATAAAAGTGGCTGCAGCTGGTTCTTATGTTAAATACCAATTTTCTTTCTTTTTAATGAATATTTCCATTTTACAGATGAAGAAACTGAGGCTTTGAGTGTTTAAACAGTTTGTATGGACATCAGAGCTAAGGCCTTGTTCTGAGGTTTTCCCACTCTACCCTATTTTTCAAGAGACTGCAATGTTAATAGAATTTGTTCTAACGATATCAATCCTTATCTTCATTTACTTTTTTCTGTCATAAGTTATTACATCAAAGAATACTTTACATTGACTTTCCACTGCTCAGAATTCAAGGAGCAAAATCTTAATGCTTAGGAGCAACGAATGTTGTGGATGCTGTTAACACAGCAGAGCCAGGCTGTTTATATTCCTTGTAAAAATAATTGTCTCATTAATCTTCACCTCAACCACCTAATCCTGTTGCCAAGGTCAAGGTGAGGATGCAGGTGAATTGCAGATATGTCATCATGCACACAGAGCACGGTGCCCACGCCTGTTGTTTGAAGTGGCAATGAGTGTTGAGGCTCAGTAGAGATGAGAGAGATAAAGGTCCCTTCTTTGCGATTGTGCAAAATGGACCCACTCTGAGTCATGCCAGAAACATATCCTGCATAGTAACCAGGCACGGAAAGGCCTGTCTAGCAAGGGAGGTGTAATTTCCTGTGGAATTCATTTCTACAAGACCTACTCAATGTTGAATTAACTGGTAAACTTTTACTCCCTTCCTAGATAAACATTTCTATTTTAGTGGTCAGCCTGCTATCAGAGAGGCAGTGACTTAAGTGCAAGAGAATCTACACAGACAACAGTTTTTGCTTCAGTGCACAAATTACATCACCGGATAATAACTGGAAAAGAATGTATCATGGCAGATCATTGATTTATGAGCTGCACTTAGGAGAAGAAAATGAAGATAAAGGAACCTCAGGGGTTGATTATATATTTTTAGGCAAGATGAATTAGTTTCTGTCATTAATTTGGCTTTCTTTAAAATTTTCTTATTGACACATAATATTTGTACAGATTTATGGGGTATACGTGATATTTTGTTACATGCATAGAATGTGTAATGATCAAGTCAGGAGACCCAGGGTATCCGTCATCTCAAGTATTTATCCTTTCTTTGTGTTGGTAACAATAAGCCCTCTCTTCTAGCTGCTTTGAAAGATATAATACATTGTTGACTATACTCACCCTACTCTGCTATCAAACATTAGAACTTATTTCTTTTGTGGAACTGTGTTTGTACTCATTAACTTACCTCTCTTCATCCCCCTCCTACACCTCCACATCCTTCCCAGCCTCTGGTGTCTATCATTCTACTCTCTATCTCCATAAAATCAACTTTTTTAGCTCCCACATATAAGTGAGAACATGCGATATTCATCTTCCTATGCCTGGAATATTTCATTTAACATAATAATCTCCAGTTGTATCCATGTTGCCGCAAATGACAGAATTTTATTCTTTTTTATGGCCAAATAGTATTCAGTTGTGTATATATACCACATTTTCTTTCTTCGTTCATTGTTGATGGGCCCATATGTTGATTTCATATCTTTGAGATTGTGAATAGTGCTACAATAAACATGGGGGTGCAGGAATTCCTTTGATATACTGATTTCTTTTCCTTTGGGTAAATACCCAGTAGTGAGATTGCTGAATTTGATGGTAGTTTAGTTTTAGTTTTTTGAGGAAGCTCCATACTGTTTTCCTAATTTACATTCTAATTGTTATACTAATTTACATTCCCACCAACTTTCCCTTTTCTCCACATCCTTGCCAGCATCTGTTATTTATTATTTTCTTAAAGTAGTCCTTGTAACTGAGGTATGATTATATCTCATTGTGGTTTTGATCTGGCTTTCACTGATGATTAGTGATATTGAGCATTTTAAAAATATACCTGTCAACCATTTGGATGTGTTTTTTTGAGGAATGTGTATTCATATACTTTACCCACTTTTTGACTGGATTATTATTATTATTTTTTTTTGCTGTTGTTTGAGTTTCTTGTATATTCTGGATATTTGCCTGTTAGATGAATAGTTTGCAGATATTTTCTCCAATTCAACATGTTGTCGTTTCACTCAGTTGATTGTTTACTTTGCTGTGCAGAAGCTTTCTAGTTTAATATTATATATTTTCATTTGTCTATTTTTGGTTTTGTTGCCTGTGCTTTTTATATCTAAGCCATAAAATCTTTGCCTAGACCAATGTCCAAGAGGGTTTTCCATATGTTTTCTTCTAGTAGTTTTACAGTTTCAAGTCTTATGTCTAAACACATAGATTTATTTCTGGGTTTTCTATTCTGTTCTATTGGTCTATGTGTCCATTTTTATACCAACATCATGCTATTTTAGCTACTATAGCCTTGTAATATATTTTGAGGTAAGATAGCATCATACCTCCAAATTTGTTCTTTTTGCTCAGGATTGATTTGGCTATTCATGTTCTTTTTTGGGTTCCATGTGAATTTTAAGGTTGTTTTTTCTATTTCT
This sequence comes from Pongo abelii, assembly GCF_028885655.2. Classification (NCBI taxonomy): domain Eukaryota; kingdom Metazoa; phylum Chordata; class Mammalia; order Primates; family Hominidae; genus Pongo; species Pongo abelii. The sequence continues at coordinate 36,082,186 of NC_071996.2, read as the reverse complement.
GTGAAGAATGTCATTGGTGTTTTGATAGAGATTGCATTGAATCTTTAGATTGTTTTGGGTAGTATGCTCATTTAAACAATATTCGTGTTTCTGATCCACGAGCATGGGTGCTGAATGTGGAGGTGGCAGCTGGGTGGTCCTGACCTCAGGCCCCTGGAAGGAGTGCACAGATGCCAGCAATGGTGGATGGGGTGGGGTTACTCCCAGGCCCCAGGCAGCACACTTGTGCACTAGGTGGGGGGTGACAGGCTGGGAGGGCCTGTCCTCGGGGCCCCTGGTGGTGCACATGGGTGCTGGCTGCGGTGGGCAGGGTGAGGTGATCCCAGGCCCCCCAGCAGACTACTTTGGTGGCAGCAACAGGGAAAGTCAGTCCTCAGGCTGTGTAGAAGTGCATGGTGCTCTTGCTGCTTAGTGAATGGGGTGGGGTCTCTGGCAGTGACAGCAGCCATAGGCAGGTAGGTCTCAGGCTCTGAGGAGTAAATGCTTTAGCTCCAGCAGTGACAGCAGAGGAACCAGCAGGGAAATCCAGCCCCCAGGGTACAGGCAAGTGTATCGTGTCCCTGCTGCTGGAGGGGGACAGGGTCATTGCCAGTGGCATGTGCTTTGGCCCCAGTAGCAGTGGCAGTAGCAGGGAAAGCCAGTCCTCAGGGTGCATGCAAGTTCACAGTGACCCTGCTGCTGGAGGGGGACAGGGTCATTGCCAGTGGCATGTGCTTTGGCCCCCAGCAGCAGTGGCAGCAGCAGGGAAAGCCTGTCTTCAGGGTGCATGCAAGGGTGTGATGGCCCTGCTGCTCGAGGGGGATGGGGTCATTGTCAGTGGCAGCAGCCATATGCAGGTGGATTTCAGGCTCTGGGGAGCATTCACTTTGGCTGTCTTTGTCCTGGAGGCAGCCTCTCCAGGGCACTGCACTGCCCATCCCCAGGGTGCATGACGCCGTGTATGCTAGAGTGCTGGGGCCTGCTGCTTTGCTGGGTCCAACTGATGTCACACTGCTAAAGCCCTCCAGGTAGATGCAGGGGCTGTCACTGGGGCTCCAGGGTGTGGAGATGCAGGGGATATTGGGTCCCCAGGCAGTATACGGTCTGGTCAGGGCTGGCCTCTCCGTATGGCACCTTGCTATAGCTGCTTAGGTCTTCAGTGTATATGGGAGCCAGGGTGAGTTTCCTCTCTGGAGCAATGCCGTCATGTGATCTCCAGGCAGGAGCCTATGGCTAGTCTCTGGGCCCACAAGGGTAGAGGGTTCTCCTGTGGATATGGTTGCAGGATTCTGCAGTGGGAATGCGGACCACTGGGGATCTCTCTCTTACCCTTTCCCTGCACTGGGGAGCCTCTCTCTGCTCCCAGCCAGTTGCAGCTGAGCCAACTACCTCACTTCCCTCTCCTTCTGTGCCTCAGGGGTTTCCTGTCCCTTCTCTGTTGAATTCCAGTGTTCTCTCTTAAGTGCTTTATTCAAAGTGTGATTATTGTGATTATCTATTCACTATTTTGGTTATTCTTTGTGGAGAAGGTGAGTGCTGGATGCCTGTGGTCAGCCATCTTGAAGCCTTCCTCCAATCTTTTAATTCGGTTTTCCTATTCAACAGTTATTTACTGGGCTAGGTACAGTGTTAGATAAAGAAGAAACAACAGTGAACAAGAAGACATTGTGCCCGTCTTTAAGGAGCTCATGGTAAATGAATAAATTATGACTGCACAAATCGTGCTGTGAAAGGTAAAAAATCCAGGGTACTGTGAGAGCACTGAGAAGCATAGTCTTGGTGGTCAAGAAGAGCTCTTCTTTCAACAGCTTCTTTGAAGCTGGTATCTGACAGATGAGGAGTTTGCCAGAGAATAGAGAGGTAGAAGTGTTGGCTTTATTTCAACCATTAAAATAACAAAGGTCAGAGGTTGGAGCAGTGGTGATGTCAGAGGCATATAAACCAGAGCAACTCCAACTTGAATAGGCGCTGAGTAAAATAAGGCTGAAACCTACTGGGCTGCATTCCTAGACAGTTAAGGCATTCTAAGTCACAGGATGAGACAGAAGTTCGGCACAAGGTACAGGTCATAGAGACCTTACTGATAAAACAGGTTACAGTAAAGAAGCCAGCTAAATCCCACCAAAACTAAGATGGCCACGAGAGTGACCTCTGGCCATCCTCACTGCTACACACCCACTAGTGCCATGACAGTTTACAAATGCCATGGCAGCATCAGGAAGTTACCCTACATGGTCTAAAAAGGGGAGGCATGAGTAACCCACCCCTTGTTTAGCATATCATCAAGAAATAACCATACAAATGGGTGACCAGCAGCCCCTGAGGCTGCTCTGTCTATGGAGTAGCCATTCTTTTATTCCTTCACTTTCCTAATAAACTTGCTTTCCCTTTACTCTATGGACTCACTCCGAATTCTTTCTTGTGTGAGATCCAGGAACCCTCTCTTGGGGTCTGGATTGGGACCCCTTTTCTTTAACAGTGAGGGCAACTAGATGTGGAGTGGTAGAGAGAGAGAATATGTGGTTTAAATTTTGGACATGTTGAGATTGAGGTGTTTTTGGAATATCCAAGTAGGAATGCCCAAGAAAAGTTGGAAATTCACGTCCAGGGAAAGGAACAGATTAGGATTAAACATGCAGGTCGGGGGAGTCATGACCACTCAGCCCTGTGAGCACTGAGTTGAAATGAGCACCCAGGGTGAGGTGTATAGACTGAGATGAAAAGGATCCCAAAGGACCCCAACATTTAAGAGATGGATGGAAGAAGCAAAGTCCTCAAAGGAGATTAGGAAAGAAGATCAGAGGTGGAAGGGAGATTGGAAGAGAGAGTGGCACCTTGTTAGTTTTTCACTTGTGGGAATAGGTACTGCATTGTTACAGTAAGGACCTTCAGACTGACCAGCCTGAGAGATGTACACAAGCAGTGTGCATCAACAAACAGGTCAAGAACCGGGCAGATCCGGTGTGAGACAGCACTTGCCTCAGACACAGCAGTTCTGTTAACCAGATTCAGTCTGAGGACTGTTAATTTGAGAACCCTAAACTCAACAAGTTCTTTCATTTTTCCAGCAAGGAAATTGACAATCAATGTAGTTCAGTGACTAACTTGATGACTCACCTTTAGTTATTGTCAAAGCAGAGGGAAAACATATCCCAGTCCAAGGCACCTTCCCATATACCCTACTGCTTCAGTACTGAGCAGATCTCTGTAACCCACAGATTCTCTGTTAGATTTTTGGCATTTTAGGGGAGTATGAGATGCTTATTTATCCTTAAGGTCATTAAAAATCTCCATGCTATACTTAAGAAATGATAGTTTTCATGCATTTTTTTTTCTATTGTAAACAGAAGATAGTGTATTGGCTCATCTTCCAGTTGATAGAGATGGTATCCTCATTTCCTAGATCCAGAAAGCAGTGAGGCAGAACATTCGGGAGATTACCAGAAACCACAGCTGGTTTCTTTGACATCCTTTGACAGCATGGCATCTTGAAATTAGAAAGAGATTAATATTCCGTCTAATTCCACTCACACGTTTGGGGCATTTGCTATGAGCTGGGCGCTGTGCAAAATGGTTCTTTGGATTTGTTTTTCACTTCTTTCCATGTAGATGCTAGTGGTAGGGAGCGGCTTAGTGCTTAATGCTAGAGTAGAAATAATACCAAACCTATCTTGCATATCCTCTGGAACCCTTCAAAACTCTCTCCATAAGCCACCACAGCTTTAGAGTAAATAATAAATGATCTACTTGCAAAGCTTGCCCAGTGTAGCCAGACCCTGTGCATCTTCTGAAGATGGAGCAGATGACCAGAGCATCAACCACCTGGAGAAGCGTGAATGAGTATAATACATTCCTTTATTCTTTCATGCTTTGGAAAACAAAGATTTCACTCTTCAGAGTTGCCAGGTCAGGCTCTCATTACAGAACCACTTTATTCAACAAGACTTCTCTTTGGCCCCTGCCAGCACATGCCCATTCCTCACAATGCCCTGAGCACAGGAAGCAAAGCATTTTTGTCTTTCCTTCTGTTGTCTCCTCTGCTTTGATTTCTGTCTATTTTCTTGTGTAGTGGGGCTTAGGCCAAGATAACCTATGAATCTGGGAAGAACCCTGGTTTAGAACTGAGTATGTAAATGGCTGCCATCACGTGACTCTTCTTGTGTGTATCTGAAAGTGTTCCTCCCTTTCTCCTTCCCTCCCTTCCTTACTATCTCTTTGTCTTCCCTTTTCTTGCTTTCCTTTTTTTCCTTCCTCTTGTTACTTGCTTTATTGCTTTCCTTTCTTCTCCCCTTTCTTGCAACCCTTTCCTTTCTTGCTTGCTCCTCTTTCTTGCCCTCCTTTTCTTGTTTCTTTCTGGCTTCTGTTTCTTGCTTCCTGCTGCCCTTCCATGCATCTTTCTTCATGCTTCTGCTTTCTTCTTTTTTCACTTCCCTTTATCGCTTCCCTTTTCTTATTTCTCTTTTCTTGCCTCCTTTTTCTTGCTCCTGATTTTTTGCTTCCCTGTTCCTTCTTCCCATTCTTACTTTCTTATTTTGCTTCTCTTTGTTCATTTAGCTTCTCTTGTTTCCCTTTCTCACTTCCCTTTTTTTCACTTCCTCTTTTCTTTGCTTCAAGTTTCTGGCTTCCCTTTTCTTCCTTCCCATTCTTACTTCCCTAGTTTCGTGCTTCCATTTCCCACTTCCCATTCTTTCATGCTTCCCTATTCTATCTTCCCTTTTCTAACTTTTTTTTTTTTTTTTTGCTTCTAATCCCTGGCTTCTCTTTTCTTGGTTCTCTTTCCTTGATTGTCATTTTTACTTCTCCTTTCTTGTTTCCCTTTACTTGATTTCCTTTTTCTGCTTCCTTATTCTCCCTTCTCTTTCTTACTCCCATTATCTCATTTCCTGCTTTTCTTTCCTCATTTCCTTTTCTTGCTTCCCTTTCAAGCTTCTCTCTCACACTTCTCTATTGTGCTTTTCTTTGACTTTTTTTCTCACTTCGCTTTCTTTTTCTTCAGTTCCTCTTCTTACTTCCGTATTACACTTCCTTTTATTGCTTCTTTTTTTCTTACTTCCTTATTCTTTTCTTGATTTTTCTTTTTAATTTCCTACTTTGATTTTTTTCTGATTTTCAGTTTTCTCTTTCCTTTCCTTTCTTTTTCACTTCTTGCTTCTGTTATTTTGTTTCCATTTTCTTTTCTTCCTTACCTACTTTCCTATTTTCCTTACCTTCTATTGATCGCATTTTTAACCTCCTTTCTTTTTCCTTCCTTAAAAAATATCTTGTATTCTAATGTGTCTTTCTTCCCCTTTATTCCTTCACTTTTCTTGCACCTCTTTTTTGTTCTCTTTTATACTTTTGTTCTCCTCCCTTTTCTCATTTAACTTTCTCAGCACCTTTTTCTCACTTCCCTCTTCCACTTTCCTTGTCTTGCTTCCCTTTTCCCAATTCCTTTCTCACCCCCCTTTATTGACTACCATTTCTTACTTTCCCATCTTGCTTCCCTATTCTTGCATCTCTTTCTTAGTCTTAATTTTTCATCTCTTTTCTCATTTTCTGTTTTGTGCTTTCCTTTTCTAGGTTCTCTATCTCACTTTTATTTCTTGATTCGTTTTTCTAGCTTCCCTTTCTTGCTTCCTTCTCTTTTTCCTTCCCTTTCTTGCTCTTTTCTCATTTCTCTTTTTAGCTTTTTTTCCTCATTTCTCTTTTCTTGCTTTCATTTTTTACTTCCTTATTCTTGCTTCCCTGTCTTACTCTTCTATTTTGCTCCCTCTTTTTGACTTGCTTTTCCTGCTTTCCTTTTCATCCACACTTTCTCTTTCTTCCCTTTCCTTGCCTGCTTTTTTCTTTTGCTTTCCCGGTGCTACCTTTTTCTGTCTTCGTTCTCCATTTTGCTTTTCTTTCTTGCTTCCTATTCCTCACTTCCCTTTCTGGTTACGCATCACATACTTCCCTTTTGCATGCCCTTTCTCTCTCTCTCTTTTTTTTTGCTTTCATATTTTTCCCCCACATTCTTGTTTCCCTTTTTTTCACTCCTCTTTCTTATGTCTGTATTTTACTTAAATATTTTTCTTCCCGCCTTTTCATACCTTTTTCTTCCTTTACTACCTTTCTCTTGCTTTCCTTTTCTACTTTCCTATTTTGTGTTCCTTTATTCTTTTTTCTTTTCCTTTTCCTTTTCCTGTTCCTTCTTTCACGCTTCTCTTTTTATTCCTCATTTTCTTGTTTCTTGCTTTCCTTTTCTTACTTCCGTTGTTGGCTTCCTTTGTCTATTTTCTCTTTTTTGCCCCCCTTTCCTATTTCCCGATTTTAGTTTCCTTCTTGCTTGCAGTTTTTACTTCCCCTTCCTCACTTCCCTTTCCTCATTTCCCTTTCATCACTTCTGTTTTCTCAGTTCCCATTATCACTTCTCCTCTTTCTAGATTCCTTTGCACATTTCCCCTTTCTCATTCCCTTTCTTGGCTTACCAATTCTCACTTCCTTTTTCTTGCTTTTTATTTTGTTTCACTCTTTTTGCTTCTCTTCCTCATTTCTTTATCCTTTTCCATGTTCTCAGTTCCCATTCTCACTTCTTTCTTACTATTCTTTCTAGATTTCCCTTTCTCCCTTTTCTTACTCCCTTCTCCCTGCATTTTTGCCTCCTTTTTCTTACTTTTTATTCTTTCCTACTTTGTTCCCTCTTCTTGCTTCTCTCTCTTTTCCTCACCCTTCTGGTTTCCCTTTTCCCTTTCCTTACTTTCCTACATTTCTCACTTTTTCTTGCTTTCCTTTTGCATTCTCATTTTTCACTTCTGTTTTCTTGCAACTCTTTTCTCATAACTTCTTTCTTTGTCTTTGAAATAGGATCATATTATATTTCTTAGTCTGGCCTCAAACCCCCATACTCAAGCAATCCTCCTGCCCCAGCCTACCGAGTAGTTGGGACCACAGGTGTGCACCACACTTAACTGCTTCTCTTGCCTTGTTTCCTATTCTTACTTCCCTGTTCTTGTTTCATTTTTCTCACTTCCTTTTTCTTGCTTCTCATTCTTCCATTCCTGTTTTCCTTACCTCTTCTTGCCTTTTTCCCTCTCTCACCTTTTCTCACATCACTTTTGCTATTTCTCTTTCTTATTTCTTTCTTCCCATCTTTTCACTTTCCTTTCTTTCTTCCCTTTCTGCTTCCCTTTCTTCTCTTTTATGCTTCCCTCTTTTACTTGCCTATTTTAATCACTTTTTCTTCCTTTTTTTCTCACATTTTTAGCATTCCTTTTTCCTCTCTTCCCTTTATTTGCTTTTCTTTCATTTCTCCTTTCTTCCCCTACTTTTTGCCTTCTTTTCTTCTCTTCCACAGTTCCCTATATGCGTCCCCTTTCTTGTTTCTTTTTCTCTTCTCATTTTCACTTTCCTTTCCAACTACCTTTTCATGATTCTTTTTTCTTCCTTCCCTGTCCCATTTCTCTCTTTTTTTTGTTCTTATTTTTTGCTTCCCTTTACTCACTTCCCTTGCTCAATTTCATTTGTTCCTTCCCTTTTCCTGCTCCCATGTTTTGCTTCTGTTTGCTCACTTGCATATTTTGCTTCTCTTTTCTTGCTTCCCTTTTCTTCCTCATTTTTCTTCCATGTTTTGCTTCCCTTTTCTGATTCCCTTATGTTGCTTTTTTCTCTTTTCCTTTCCGTTTCTCTCTTTTTCTTCCCTTCTCTTACATTTGTTACTTTTTCTTTCCTTTCTCCCTGCTCCCCTCTCTCTCTGTCTTTCCTCCTCCTCTGCTGCCACTGCCTCTTCTTCATCATCTTTGTCCTCCCCACTAGATAAGCTTTGATCACTGTGGAGTTTGGAATGGGGTTCCTAAAGAGCATCTGCTTTCCAATAAGTGAGACCAGCATTCAAATCCTGCATCCACCACCTTTTAACTGTGTGGAACCTAGAAGATTATTCCATCTCTCCGAGCTCCAATCTCTTCATCTTAGGCAATCTACTTGATAGCTGAGTTATGCTTTCTTTTTATTTCAGATCAAATTGGCTTGAACCCCGTCCACTGTGCATAGGTGGGTGGATGGGATCAGCATCTCTCTAGATTATAAATGAGAGGGTTGCTTTGTCTTTCCCCAGTGGCTGTGTTAGCCACGGAGTTGAAGAAATGGCTTTTTATTATTATTATTATTTTTTTACAGAGTCTCACTCTGTTGCCCAGGCTGGAGTACAGTAGCGTGATCTCAGCTCACTGCAACCTCTGCCTCCCATGTCCAAGAGATTCTCCTACTTCAGCCTCCCTAGTAGCTGGGACTATAGGTGCCCACTACCACACCCAGTTAATTTTTGTATTTTTAGTACAGGCGGAGTTTCCCCATGTTGACCAGGCTGGTCTCGAACTCCTGACCTCAGGTGATCTACCTGCCTCAGCCTCCCAAAGTGCTGGGATTACAGGAGTGAGCCACCGTGCCCGGCAAGAAATGAGTCTTTTTACAGTCCTGTGCTTTCTGTCTATTCTGAGCTGCAGCATTTCAGATATAAAATGCCACCACTTTCCTGCCTTCCTTCTGAAAATGTCTCTTGCACAGTGTTTCTGTAGCAGGCTATACTGATGGGTTGGGGCCAATGATGGGTTTTAGATCTCCATGTTGCTGTGTGAATTTCATCCCTCTCTAAAGTAAAGGTGGCAAACTTGTGGTCAACAGGCTAAATCTGGCCAGAAGACAAAGGCAGCCCACAGATACATTGTATTTAGCTGGCACAGTGTTGTACAAAAACTTTTGAATTAGTTGTCAGCATTTGAAAAATCAGAAGATTTCATGTAAAAGTCAGCTTTCTGGCTGCTCTTGAACAATGGAAGAAGAGGTGATGCGGGGTTTGCATTTCTTCATGATTGGGTACAGCTGAGTATCATTTGCTCCCTTAGAAGAGCCTCAAGTCCAGCTCGGCCCACTCTACTGGCTTCTTTGCTCCATATTACCTTCCTGGTCCCTTGTCCCCAGAGGCCTTGGGGAAAAAGGAAACCTTCTGTTTAATAATGCTTCTCTAAAACATCTTGCATGTGATCGAAATCCTCTAAGATTCACTAAGCACTTCCTTTCTGGCACATACTCTCCTTAAAGCACTGAACATAGGGCAGACTATATCTTCTTACATAGAGAGGAGGGAAAGAGTTTATCAGGAGAAAAAATTATTAGAAAGAATTTTATCCTGAATTTTTTCTTGAAATAAACAGATCTATAAGCTCAGCCCCCCTGGAGCAGAGAGTCTGGTACTGATAGTAGAGGAGGATCTGGAAGGACTGAGGGAAGGCAGGTAGCATAATAGCTCTCCTGCTGTGCTCCCAGAAGAATCCCTTTTTTATTAAGCAGAGCTGAGGTTGGCAACCAGCATAGGGAACTGTTGGGATGCTGGAAGGGCTGCTCCCCATTCTAGATAGCAGGCAGTCGAGAGACAGTTAAGTAATCCAAAGTCAGAAAACATAGCCAGAAGGCTGCTCAAAGTCTGTGGAAACAGCAAATTTGGGGCGCAGTCTATAGAAACTGAGGGACAAGAATGAAGAAGGTGACCAAGAGCCTGCAAGCCACTGCAGCATGGGGCTCACAGGACAGGGCCCTGCATGGGCTTCTCTGGCCACCAGCCTGCCCAAGAGCTGATGGCCAGGTGGCTTTGGCCTGGTACCTCCCCATCCCCTCAGTCAGCCTGAGGTTTTCTGCTGTGCTGCAGCTGGAAGGCGGAGCTCTGAACATAAATGTGGGACTGGCAGATGTGCTTCTGACTGGGAATCTGTTGAGAAAAAAGCATTTTTCTATGTGTGGGGAGGATGCTGGGGATTCACCCAAAGGGCCCTCCCAGTTTGGTCCTTTCAATCCACTGCCCCAACCTTCTTGGCACTGAAGTCACTTTTTTCTGTCAGTGACATCATCAGAGACCTATGCCCCTTTCCTCTTCTCAAGGCAGAATTAATTGTTCCTGTGTCTCTGATGCCTTTGCTGTAGGTGTATTCTCATGTGAGGGCACTTTTCACATTTGCAATACATCTGGATGTCAATGGATCTGCTTTCTCCCTTACAGAGTTGCACATTTCATGCACATGCAGTTATGCTTGTACGTTCATTAAGGGCTTGGTTCATTTTTATATTCCCATCCGTAGTGCCTGGGACCTAGTAAGACGTCAGGAAATGTTTGTTGGATGAATAAGAGACTGAATGAGAATTGACCCCACAGGATCACCTCTCTCTCTTTGTACCCTTTTCTAGGTCATAGCTGTCACCTCCCTTTCTCAGAAGCTTTTCTATATGCTTCATTGCTTTTTCAAGGTCTTGCAAGGTGACCAGCTAAGTAATGTGATATTCCAACCCATGGCAATGCAATGGTTCCAACAATTGGATCATATATTTCTCTGTACTGGCAGTTTTGCAGACACATGTCTTTATTTTCTAATGAGGAAGTCAATCCAATGCAACGAAAATCCTATTTACCCTCTTCAGCAACATCCAATTGTTGAGCAGTATTTCTGGTCAAGTTGTCTCTTAAATGACATGCCATGATCAGCCACCTGCATTGCCTTATTATGATGCGTCTTTGATTTTACTCCTCTCCAATCTGATTGTCCATCTTCTACCACCTTCCTTATCCTTGCAATATTTCCCAAACGATGGTAAGGGCCCGGGACATGGTAGTTTTGTACTGAGCTTCTCTTGTTGTGTCTTGGTGAATGGGGCTGGTGTTCCTCCCCTTCCTGAAGATGTTGGATACAATCTCCTGATATCTCTGAAGATGCTGTGGGAGAGGCTGCATATATTTGTGCATGTGTATCAGGCCTGAGCTCCCCTTGTTCTAAAAATTTGAATGTGACCAAAGAAGCGGGTTCAGCGTATAGAGAAAAAATTAAAGTGATACTTTTTTTCCTAAAATGGTGTCAACCTCATGTCCATTTGAATCAAGTTCATTTTGCAGATGTTTGCATCCACCCAATTATCCAGCATTCCGCCACCTGGCAGCTGACAATTCAAAATTTGCTGATGCAAAGATTGCTTATGGGTACAGAAATTTAATCCACTTACTCTGTCTAACCAGTAGCTCCTTTGCCCATGTCAAATCCCCCACAGGAGCTATCAACCCTATGTGTGCTAGGTTTTGACAAGCCATTTTTGCTCATATACAATTAAATTATTTCACAGGGAAAGGAAAGGAGCTAGGGAGGAGAATGTGGAAGGCTCCAGGAAAGGGGAAAACAAGGTCACAGCGTGGTTTTCCTTTCCTGAACGCTACAGGAATCCTTATAAGTTTGCTGGTTTAGGGAAACGACTCTGATGTATCCAATCATTTTCCTCAATTGCTTTGTTCAAAGACCACAAGCCTAAAGGTTTGAAACAAAAGAGGAGCAATAAAGTCAGGTCTCAGGAAAACTCTTAGGTAGTTGAAATACCATAGACGTCCCTCCTCTGGCTCTCACAGCAGCTTCTTTGCTGAAGTGCCTAACACGTTTATTTACTGTTTAAGTTATCAGTATATCCTCTGAACTCTAGGTTTCTTGATGGTAGCGATTCAGTTTTATTTATCAGAATGATTGTGCCTGCTATGGAGCAAGTGCTCAAAATCCTGAGTTCTGAGTGCAATGAGGAAATGTGTAGGTCAGAGCACTGACATACTACCAGCATTTAAAGATGCTCCTTGAATACAAAGGAGAGGGTGGTGAAGGACACAGTGACAGCACGTTGGAGAGAAACACCACGAGAGAGGGGTCTGGGCTGCCTAGAGTGGCTGAGGCCAATAGACCTTGGCAGGCCATGCTGGGCTGCTGTCTGGTTTTAGCTACTTGTTGAACACGGGAGGACACAGTAAGGCAGGCTGGAACCCTAATTTAAGCCAAGAGCACCACTTTGGTGCACAACACACAATCAGGATGCCCTGGAACACCACTCAAGGCAAATCACCACTGACCTGTGTGGAATCAGCATTTATTCTGTGGCTTTGATAGCAAATTAGATGGGATTGACCTGTGTTGTGGCTGTCAGATAAGCAAGGGTAAGGGTGGGCAAATTAAATCTTTGAGTTCTTTCTACTTGGCATTTGGAAGTCACATTGATCCCTTGGGTCTGACAAAGTCCTCAGTGATATATTTGGGATATGTGTCCCCACTCAAATCTCAGGTTGAATTTGTTATTATCAGTGTTGGAGGTGGGGCCTGGTGAGAGAGGATTGCATCATGCAGGTGGATTTCTCATGAATGGTTTAGTACCATCCCCTTGGTGCTTTTCCCATGATAGTGAGCGAATTCTTGCAAGATCTTGTCATTTGAAAGTGTGTGGCACCTCCTTGTTCCTGTTTTCACCGTGTGGGATACCTGCTCCTGCTTTGCCTTCTGCCATGAATAAAAGCTCCCTGAGGCCACCATCCTTCCTGTACAGCCTGCAGAACCCTGAGCCAATTAAACCTCTTTTCTTATAAGTGGTTAAGACTTATAAGTCTCATATAAGTCTTATAATACTTGAGACTTACGTCTCAAGTATTTCTTTACAGTAGTGTGAGAACTGACAAATACACTCAGGATCTCCAAGAATCATGGTAAATGCTGGTCTTTAGAGAGGGAGCACTTCAGCTTCCTATTGATAAGAACAGGTTGACACTCCATTGATTAACAAAAAAAGAAAAAAAAGAAACTTTTTTGTCCCCAGGTTGATGAGGCTATATGTAAACTTTCACGTATAAAGTCTGAAGTGTCTATGGAACATCAAGGTGGAGATTGCAGAGGCAGATAGAAATATTGACCTAAAATATAAGGAGGAGTTGAGAATGAACATAAAACTTTGAAAATCATTAGCATAAAGATAAGTCTTATTTATATATTCCAGTAAAGTAGGGGAGAAATTATTTGTTGAATGAACAAATTGATGAATAAGTGAATGAGTGGAGTTCTTACTATGAAGTAGTATAATTAATTTTTAAACACAAATATCCTGGGACTTTTACATCCAGATAAGCTTTCTCTACTTCAAAGTAATCAACTTGGATTTATTCCCGTAATATATTTATTGCCCAGGGCGGTTTCAAGCTCCTGTAGGAATTAGCTGCGTTCAGAGCACATGTTTCTACTAACCTTCCGTGATGGTGTCTTTTCATGTGTTAAGGAAGAATGTGATTTCTGTAAACAATCAAAAGTAGTTCAAGGCCACATTTGGTGAATGATTTGAGGAATGTGAGAGATAACCATTTTGGTCATTATCAGTTTTAAATTCTAAAGAAACAGAATTTAATTTTCAGTTCTGAAGTCACTTTTAAAATAGCAACACTGAAATGTTCAAGCCTCAGACCATAGCCTCCCTTGGTGATAACTTTGAAGTTCGACATTGTATGTATTCTAGTGGAAAAACCTGAAACAAAAGACATACGTTTATAGACATAGAATATATATAAATTATATATTTTTAAATATAAAGTTTGGGTGTTCAGCATTGGCTGTGCACATGCAGCCTCTACTTCTTGTTCGTCCCTATTTGCTTTCTCCCTCCGCCCCACTCCCATTTTGTTTTGTGTTCCTTGGGTCATAACAGCTGCCATGTTTAAAGCACTCTTTGAGTAGAGCTAAGTACTGATAACAACAGAAAAGATTCTGAGAACTGTAAATGGCAGGGGAGGTGGGCAGTACCTTACTGTACTTTGATTCTTTTACTCTTTGTCACTTTGTCTGACCCCTGAGCAGTTCTGACTGGGATAAACTAAGTCTTTGGTTGGATAGATTCTGTGGCATTCAAGTTTTATTAAGAGGACTTGACTTCAGTATTGAGGGGAGTGGTAGAAAGAAACCAGCGTGAGTGGTAAACTCAGGAGACCTAGATGCTGGTTCTGCCAATATTAATAATTATATTGCTACTGTTACTACTACTGATGCTGCTCTTGTTACCACTACTTCTGCTCTTTAGATTGGCAGTGTTTTGTACTTTACAAATCTTTTTAACATACTTTGTCTCATTCTTCACAACGGCTCCATGAAATAGGAAGTTATCAACTGAGTCATTTTCAAGTAGGTGAAGTGAGCACACTAAGCTTTCAAGTACTCATTCAAAAATGACAAGGCAAGTTGCTTTGACTCTTGGGACTAGACTCCCTAAAATACACTTACGCTGCAAATTTTATGCTCCTCTCTTTTAGTAGAGTATAATATATTAGGTATCAAAGTGTAGTTTTGCATTTCATGAGGTCCCCAAAAACAGGTGATCATGGGGAATCAGTCCGCATGGTAAGAGTTAGAATATGTGAAACAAGCAAGTGCAAGTTACATTAAAATTAAATACTTAAGGGAAAGATAAAGTCATAAAAGTGCTTATTTTGAGCCCGTTTCAGTCTTAATACTCCCTCCAGGCTGGGTAGAACCATTGCTCTTATCTGCGAAGTTGCTATGGAAACCAATTGCACCCTTCTCCCTCTGCAATAGTATTTTTCTCAGGCACTCTCTCTCAAAAATCTTAGCAGTGAAACAGACATCAAATCCCAGCAGATTAAAAAATGGGATTTGTGTTTCTTCTCCCCGCCCTCACCCTCCTCCTTTCAAAGGCATGACTATTGACAAATGGGTGGCTCATGAATTCTCCCTACAATGATCCTTTATCTATGCAGAAGGATGCTGACAGAGGGACTGTTGCGGTGATGGAGGGAGGCCTGTGTTTGCCAGGCCGTAGGGCTCCTGCAGATGACAATCCCACCTGCCGTGGGCCCAGGTGCTCTGTCCTGGTTTGAAGGATGAGACCCACTCATCGCACTTAGAGGAACATGAGAAACATAGAATTATTGCTCATCAACATCAAAACAGTCGAGCAGGTGACAGAAATGGGGATGAAGAAGAGGCTTGTTTGGTTTTTGGATTCTGAATTCACTGAACAAATGGTGGTTAGGGAAACCTGGGAAGAATCTGGAAACACTGGGTTCATGGGTTTCTTAATCTTGCAGGCGATTTTTTATTATGGTCTGATGAGAATACTCATCAGGCCACATTAAGTCTATCCCCCACTATAGGCAAATGAGATATTCTACACAAGTGTTCTTGTTACTGCTGTTATAGTGCTGCCTATGAGTGGCCTCTCCAGCACAGTGGTTTCAGGACAGCTGGGCTTCTTGCATGTTGGCCGGCTTCCCCCACAGTGAGTATCCCAAGAGAAGCAGGCAGAAGCTGCATGGCCTTTGATGTGCCAGCCTCACAGACATATAGCATCACCTCCGTGAGACTTTGTTCAAGTAACTATAAGCCTGCAAAGACACAAGGAGAGGGGCACATAGACCCACCCCTTGATGAGGGGGCTGTTAAATAATTTGTCACCATTTGAAACACCTCCAAAATAAGTGAGTTTTCTGGAAATCTATAGCAGACTTTTTTTTTTTTTTTTTTTTTTTTTTTTTTTTTTTTTACAATTGGTGGGGTAGGGGATGGAGTCTCACTGTGTTGCCCAGGCTGGAGTGCAGTGGTGGTGTGATCTTGGCTCACTGCAATCTCCGCCTCCCGGGTTCAAGTGATTCTTCTGTCTCAGCCTCCTGAGTAGCTGAGATTACAGGTGCCCTCCACCATGCACAGCTAATTTTTGTATTTTTAGTGGAGATGGGGTTTCACCATGTTGGCCAGGCTGGTCTCAAACTCCTGACCTCAAGTGATCCACCTGCCTCAGCCCCCCAAAGTGCTGGGATTACAGGCATGAACCACCATGCCCAGCTCAGGCTCCTTTAAGTGCCAAACTTTAAAGCTTCTAACTCTTTGTTGATATCTCAGGATCTTCATTAATAGCATGGATTAAGGTACTGTGTGGAAATAAATGTTATCTCCAGGGCATACTGAATAGAATAAGATTTTCTTTAAACATTACCTTTTGCTTAGTGTGCACGTTGTTCTGTGTGTTTTACATATTTTATCTCATTCAATTCTGGAATAATCCAATGGTAGGTAGACAGAATGTGAGCTGCATTTCAAAGATGAGGAAGCTGAGGCTCAGAGGGAAACTACCCGAAGCCACACAGCTAATAATCTCTACAGGTTACTAACTCTCAAGTGTTCAATTGCAAAACTCAGAATTTTGGAGGAGGAGTGAGGGTGTTCACTTTTGCTTCTATTTGGAGGATATAGGATGTCTCCTCAGGCCCTGGCTCTCTTCACACTCTCCTTCTCTGCCTTAAGGGCAGCTACTTTCCTTTCTTCTGTGATGACATTGCTGCTTCCTCTACCCCTTGGAATTCTTTTTCTCTGCAAAACTGATGAATACCCATATGCTGTCTCCTCAATTTTCCCTTTCCCTTTTATTGCCACACCAAAGACCACTGCAGAAACTGTTTTTTCTTTTAGAGCTTTACTGCTAATCACCATAGAAAATGTAGACAGAAGTTGATAATGATTTCCCTGGGGAAATCCCAAACTTAATCTTGTCCACATCGTTTTTTACTGTGTCCTTGACTCTGGCCTAAAGTTTCTGACTCCTCTATTCCTGTAACTAGTAGGTCCACATTTGCTCATAAACGAGGCCACATTTCCATTAGTTAGTTATATGCAGAAGAAGATTGAGTGCCGGCCACACCTTCATGGGCGATTCCTGAGAATCCTTCCCAGCCTTGTCTCATGAGACCTCAGAAACAGGTTGCTGCTTGCTGTGTCCCCAGCTGTGGCCCGTCTTGGGCTGCCCAGCCATGCCTTTGCTGCTGCTGCCTCCACAGTGCCCCCTGCTACCACCACCCATCTGGCCTGAGATGACGGGGCAGTGGGCAGAGAGGGGTCATTGCTTTCCTTGCTACCATCTTTTTCCAAGCAAAGGGTAGCTCTTTCTCTGGCTTCCCCACCACACAGCCAAAGTCAGGTTACTTTTGATAATTGGAGATTTAGATACAGTATTTAGAATGGTCATCAACTCAGTCATCACTAGGAGCTCTTAGCAGATGAGGTCCCTCTTGGAGGGTCTATAAACAGAGACCATCTTTTCCACAGGTGAGCAAGGCCCTCCTTGGCCAAGCTGCTGGCCTTCCTAATATCCTCTGTGGTGTGTGCACTGCGAAGTTCCAGTCCTAACAGCCCTGAAGCCCAGAGAACAAAGTTTTCCCCTTTCCCCAGTCTAAGTCCCACTTCAGGACTCTTCATTTCCTGCCACAGAACTGAGTTCTTTTTAGAAAGATCGATGGTAGGAATATTCACTTTCCTTAGGGAAAAACCATCTCCACCCTGTAGCATCTGTTTCTGGATTCTCATTGTCTTTCCTCCACCCTCTCCTTCTGAGGTTTGGAGAGTGTCAGTTTGGGGATAGGAGATACTCACTTAATGGAGATGATGAAGGAAGGATTTGCCTTCATTAGCTCATCACACACCTCTAAGCCATAAAGGGGGAGCTAGGAATTCACGAGAAGAGAGTCATCAGCATGCCTTCTGCAGACCCCACATCTTGACTGAAAGTAGATGAGGTGGGGTAAAAGGCTTCGCCTCAGCTTAAGTCAAACTTTAAAAAGCTGCTTGGAAAACTTTTCGTATTCCCCTCGAAATCCGGGGATATAAGAAAAGATACCCAAGTTATACCTGATAAAACTTACAGTTGCATCCCTTAAGTGAAAGTCAAGTTTGCATTGGAAAAACCCTGCAGTTTGGTGGGGCAAGGATGTGTACAGACATGTTCCCTGCAGGTCTGGTGTGGACCAATTAGGAGGGAAGCACAGCAGTCTCCTGAAAAAGGATCCTACTCAAGGGGACCATGAGGAGGAATGAGGCAACCCCAAGGGAAGGAAGGACCATAGGGATCCAGGGACTGAGGGGGCATCAGAAGTGGATTATCAGAGGAGATATCATCCATAGCAAGGGACCTGCAGGTAGGAGACCTCCTAGCAGGGAATTTGCTCTCTGGAGAACCCTCGAAATGCCTCGTTAGGAAAAGAATCAGCAGTTGCTCATTGTGAAACATCCAGAAACCTCCAGGCCCGTCACAACTGCCTCAGCCGTGTAAACTATGCTTTCTTCCTTTTCTCCCTCCCCCAGTCCAACCTAGGAGTGGCTACAAATTTCAGCTAGTGGGTAAGGAAGGAGATGATGGGGAGAATACAACATTTCTTACCAATCCTCTCCTCCCTACTGCTGACTTCTAAGTCTGGGGCAGGTACAAACTGGGGAAATAAGAAGTTTCTGATACAATGAACAATTGAAGTTTTAATATTGTAATACTAAAAGAAAAAAAGTTTTAAATAATACTGACCTGAACATTCTAATACCTGAAAGAATGAGACTAGTCACTATTATCTGATCTGTTGAAAAAGCCATAGAATCTCAAATCCAACATGTATAAAAATAATTATGTGTCATAATCAACTGGGATTTGTTCCAGGCAGGCACTCAAGGTTAGTTCAACATTTGAAATTAAGAATCAATTATTTTAATCTACCACATAAACAGACTAGAGAAGAAGAATCATATGTTCTTATCAATTGATCCCGCAAAAACTCTTGACAAAATCCAACACCCATTCTTGATAAGAAATTTCAGCAAAGTAGAGATAGACGGGAACTTTCTCAACTTGATAAAAAACTACTTCTAAACCATACTTAGTGGTAAAAAACTGGATGCTTTAACACTAAAATTGAGAAGAGGGAGAGGTTGTCCCCTGTTAGCACTTCAATTCAACATCTACCAGAAGTCATAGCTAATGTAATATAACATGAAAAGGAAATAAAATGCATAAAGATAGGGAAGGAAGAGATCAAATGGTCTTTGTTCATAGATGACATGACTGTCTATGTAGAAAATCCCCAAAGAGTCAACAACAACAACAAAATAATCCTGGAACTAATAAGCAATTATAGCAAGGGTAACAAGGTACAAGGTTAATATACAAATGTCAGTTGACTTTCTATATGTCAAAAATGAACAAATGGAATTTGAAATTTCAAAACACAATATCATTTACATTAGTGCCAATAAAGAGGAAGAAATATTTAGTTATAAAACAAAATATGTTCAAAATATGAAGAAAACTATAAACTCTGATGAGAAATAAAAGAAGATCTAAATAAATATTCTGTGGTTGTAGGTTAGAAGACTCTATATTATTAAGATGTGAATTCTTTCCAACTTGACCTATGGATTTAAGGCAATTTCAGTCAAAGTCCAATAAAGCTATTTTGTGGATATTGATAAATGGATTCTAAGGTTTATATAGAAAGGCAAAACCTGGAATAGCCACACAATATTAAAGAGGAAAAATAGAATCATACTCAATGGTGAAAAGTTGAAAGCTTTTCCTTTAAGAGCAATAACAAGAATGTCCACTCTCATCACTTCTATTCAACATAGTACTGGAGTCCTAGTAAGAGCAATTAGGCAAAAAATAGAAATAAAAGCCATGCCAATCAGAAAGGAAGAACTAAAATGGTCTCTGTTTGCAGCTGACATAATTTGATTTGTAGAAAATCCTAAATACACTACCAAAAAACTGTTAGAACTAATAAACAAATTAAGTAAAGTTGCAGGATAAAAAAATCAATAAGTTGCATTTTTAGATACTAACAATACAAAATCTGAAAAAGACATTAAAAGAACAATATTATTTATATAGTATCACAGAGATAAGATACTTAGTAATAAATTTAATCAAGCTGATGAAAGATCTGTGTACTTAAAATTATCAACCACTGATGAAAGAAATAGAACCTGACACAAATGGAAAGATAGCAGAAAAATCAGTATTGTGTCAAAATATCCATACTACCCTAAGTCATCTACAGATTCAATGCAATCCCTGTCAAAATTTCAATGGCATTTTTTACAGAAATAGATTTTAAAAATCCTAAAATTCATATGGAATCACAAAAGATCCTGAATAGCTAAAGCAATCTTGAGCAAGAAGAACAAAGCTAGAGGCATCACACTTCTTGACTTTAAATTATATTGCAGAGCTGTAGTAGTCAAAACAGTATGGTACTGGCATAAAGTCATATACTTAGAAAAATGGAATACCGAGCCCAGAAATAAACCCATACATATATGGCCAATTAATAGTCAAGAAGGTCTCCAAAAATAGGCAATGGGGGAAAGGATAGTATCTCCAATAAAGTGTTAGGAAAACTGGATATCCATTTGCAAAAAAGTGAAATTGGATCTTTATCTTATACTATATATAACAATCAACTCAAAATGAATTAAAGATTTAAACATAAGATCTGAAACTATGCAATTCCTATGAGAAAACTGGGGAAAAGCTCCATGACATTGGTCTTGGCAATGATTTTTTTAATATGATGAAAAACAGATACCAAAAGCAAAACTAAACAAGTGGGACTACATCAAATAAACTTCTGCATGGCAAAGACAATAAAGCAAAAAGGCAACAAACCGAATGAAAGAAAATATTTGCAAACATATACCCAATAAAGGGTAAATATCCAAAATATATAAAGAACTCATGCAACTCAATAGGAAAAAAAAAAAAAAAAACCCAAACCAAAACCCCTACCTGAAAAAAAGGCTTTGATTTTAAAATGGGCAAAGGACCTTAGTAGACATTTTCATTTCACAGAAATGGCTAACAGGTATACAAAAAGGTGCTCAGCATCACTAATCATCAGGGAAATGCAAATTAAAGCCAAAACGAGATATAAGCTCACTCCTGTTAAGATGGTTGTTATAAAAAAGTCAAAAGATAAGAAGTGTTGGTGAGAATGTGGAAAAACGTCAAAAGATAAGAAGTGCTGGTGAGAATGTGGAACTCTTAAACGTTGGGAAGGTAAATTGTTACAGATATTATGACAAACAGCATGGAGAGTCATCAAGAAATTAAAAATAGAAAAAGCATATGACCCAGTAATTCCACAACTGGGTATATATGCAAAAGATACAAAATCAGTATGTCGAAGAGCTATTTGCACTCTCATGTTTATTGCAGCATTATTCACAATAGCCAATACATAAAAACAACTTACATGTCTATCAGTGGATTAATGGAGAAAGAAAATGTGAGACATATGTATCTCACATATGCCATATATATAAAAAATACTATTTAGCCCAAAAAAGAAAACAAATTTTTGTCATTTGCAATAATAACAGGTGAACCTTGGAGGACATTATGCTATGAAAAATAAGCCAGGTGTAGAAAGACAAATACTGCATGATCTCACTTACATGTGGAATCTGAAAAAGTAGAACTTTAAACAGACAGTAGAAGGGTAGCTACCAGGGTTTGGTGTTAGGGAAAATGGGGAGATTTGCCCCAAAGTGTACAAACTTTTGGTTATAAGATGAATAAGTTCTGGAGAGCTAATGTTCAGCATGATGACTATAGTTAATTATTGTATACTTGGAAAGTGCTAAGAGAGTTGATCTTAAGTATTAACACCATATATATAAACAAAAAGGACTGTGAAGTAATGTGTATGTTAATTAGCTTAATTGTGGTAACCGTTGCACAATATATGTGTATATCAAAACATCCTGTTATACACTTTGAATATATACAGATTTTTTGTTAATTATACCTCAATAAAGCTGAAAAAAAAAACAAAGTTGAAGGACTGATACTATTTGATTTCAGTCCTACCATTAAGCTATAATAATTAGGAAGGCATGGTATTGCAAAAGAATACATACATAAATAAATGGAAGAGAACAGAGTGCCCAGAAATAGAGCCACATAAATACAGTCAACTGTTGTTTGACAAAGGAGCAAAGAAATTCAATGGAGAAAAGAAATCATTTACCCAACACCAAATGATGTTAGAACAATTAGACATCCACAGACAAAAAACAGATCTAGACACAGACTTTGTACCTTTCACAAAAATTAATTTAAAATAAGCCATATACCTAAATATAAAAAGCAAAATATAAAAACTTCTGGAAGACAGTCTGGAGAAAATCTATATGGCTTTGAGTTTGGCATTAAGTTTTTAGACACAACAGAAAAAGCACAATTCATGAAAAAAATGATGTTGGACTTTATTAAAATTTAAAAACTTTGCTCTTTTTAAAGGCACTGTTAAGACAATAAAATCACAAAGCACCAACTGGAAGAAAATATTTGCAAAACACACATCTGGTAAAGGACTTCTATTCAAAATATACAAATAACTCTTATGTTTGATATCATTTGTGGTTAGGGAATTTCAAGCTAAAACAACAATGATATACCACTACGTATCCCTTAGAATGGCTAAAGTCCAGAAAACTGACAGTACCAAATGCTGGTGAGGATGTGGAGCAACAGAGACTCATTCATTGCTGGTGAGAATGCAAAATAATACAGCTGCTTTGGAAGATAGATTAGCAGTTTATTACAAAGCTAAAAATAGTCTCACCATGTGGTCCCACAATCTTGATCCTAGGCATTTATCTGAATTAAATTTTGTCCACAAAAAAACCTGCCCACAAATGTTTATAGTAGCTTCATTTATAATTGTCCCAAACTGGAAGTGATCAAGATGACCTTCAGTAAGTGAATAGATAAAAAACTGTGGTGTATACGTAAAATAGAATATTATTAATCAATAAAAATGAGATATCAAGCAATGAAAAGACATCGGGAAACCTTAAATGTGTTTTGCTAAGTGAAAGAAGCCAGTCTAACAAGATGACAAACTGTAAGATTCTAACTACATGATACTCTGGAAAAGGCAAAACTATAGCGACATTAAAAAGATCAGTAGTTGCCAGTGGGGAATGGGGGAGGGATAAATAGGTGAAACACACGTGACTTTTTTTGTTGTGGGGGGTGGGTGAACTATTCTGTATGATACTGTAATGTTGGATATGACATTATACAATTGTCAAACCCATAGAATTTTATAATATAAAGAGTGAACCTTAATGCATACAATTAAGAAGTAATGTACGTGGTTAGGGGATTCTAGGAAAGAATGTGTAGTGTGACGAGAGATTCTGACTGTGTTGCAAATGTATGAAACAGCCTCACTGAAGGGAGGGGTGATAAAGATGCTGACCTAAGTAATTTTGGAAGTGAGTAGAGACTAAGAATAAAGACAAAAGGTATTGCACATAAGCACTGTACTTTAGTTGATAAAGTTGTTTCTTATGGGGTTACAGGTTAACAATTCTGATACTGCTATACGTGTATACTGAAAGTGAACAATTAAATAAATGGATGCCGGATGGTGAGATCCAGGTTTCTCATAGTTGCTATGGGAATTTACAGATAAGCAAGAGGAGGAGGTTAGAATGATCCAGGTAGGGTAATGGATTAAAGTTAGAGACATTAGTCAGCCATATGTTTAACTTGATATAGATACTAATGTTTACACATAGAAATATTTATAGATAGTAATATACACAAATTTATTTCTTCTGTCAGCTGAGAGTTTCCAAAAGAAATACCCCAGTAGCAAAAATGAACCAGGTCTCCTTGGAGAAATGGCTGATTCTAAGACTGGGGCAGAAAATACACAAGGTTAATCCTGAGCATCTTGTAGTATCAGAAATTAAGGAGGTGATCAAAACAAAAACAACTCATTAATGTAGTATGTCAAAGGGGCACAGGAACCAACAGAAAAACCTCCCAATCGCCAAAGCTGAAACAATGTGAACCACAAAATTATAACATAGTGTTGGGTTATAACCCAGAATATAATATGACTATCCACTTGCACATATATTGATATAAATCAAAGATCAAATGCATTAGTAAATGGGGAGAAGAGACCATTCTCTTGCATAGAATAATTCCAAATAAATTATGTAGCTACTCCACCCTAAAGGTAGAGGGATACAATGCTTTACTTCTGGAGTGTGGGCTGCACACAGTGACTTCCTTTCAAAGTGTACAACATGAAAAGGGAAGAAAAAGGAGTACAGTAAAGAACCGTGACAAACATTGTCAGCCACATGATCATTGTCAACAACAGCAGAGATAAATCATGTCAGTGGTTTGTACTCTTCATATGATGTGCTGAAAATGGCATTTTAACTCTGTAATCTTCTTCTCAAAAATGCAGATCCCATGTCATGAGAAAACACCAGAAAAAAATTCTATGGAAGGGCATCGTACAGTGTACCTGACTAGTACTCCTCAAAGGTCATAAAAAGCAGTTGGAGAAACCATCAAAGCCAAGAAAATCCTGAGGAGACACAACAATAAAATGTAATGTGATATTCTGGATGAGTTCTGGGAATAGAAAAAGGAAGTTAGGTAAAAACTAAGAAGATCTGAATAAAGTGTGACGTTTTAGTTAATAATAATATATCATTATTGGTTCATTACTTTTAGCAAATGCATCATACTAATGTAAAACGTTGATGATAGGGGAAGAAGTTTGTGGCAGTGTATGTGGGAACGCTTTGTGTTATCTGTTTAATTTCTGTGCAAATCTAAAGCTATTTTACAAAGTAAAGTATTAAGTAAAAGATAAAGCTATGATTTTTTTCTTTTTTTTTTGGGGAGGGGGATGGAGTTTTGATCTTCTTGCCTAGGCTGGAGTGCAATGGCACGATCTCGGCTCACTGCAACCTCTGCCTCCTGAGTTCAAGCGATTCTCCTGCCTCAGCCTCCCAAGTAGCTGGGATTACATGTGCCCACCACCACGCCCAGCTAATTTTGTATTTTCAGTAGAGACAGGGTTTCGCCATGTTGGTCAGGCTGGTCTCAAACTCCTAACCTCAGGTGATCCACCCACATCGGCCTCCCAAAGCGTTGGGATTACAGACATGAGCCACTATGCCCGGCTCCTATCCATGATCTTATCCTAAGCTCATCCAGGAAAGCCAATTCTTCAGTTCAAGTCTGAAGAAGGAAAAAAACCCAACATCCCAGTTTGAAAACAGTCAGGCAGGAGAAATTCCCTCTTATCTGGGGGAGGGTTGGCTTTTTGTACTTACTATTCATGCCTTCAACTGATGGGATAAGGCCAACCTACACTAGGGAGCCAATCCCCTTTACTCGTGCAAAAACACCCTCACAGAGACACATTTGACCAAATATCTGGACAACTTGTGACCCAGGAAAGTAGACACATAAATTAACCATTACAGTTGTCTTCTCACATACACCCTTGTTTATGAGAATCAAATAGGATAATTAATGTTGGAGTACCTTATAAAAACATAAAATGCTTAGTTGTTGAATGAATGTTCAGACTAATGAAAAACTTTCTTTTTAATCCCAAGCTTTTCCACTCATATTGTTTAGGGATTTTAGATATTTCTATACAGTCACCCGAGCTTGTCTTGTATTATCTTCCCACATGCTGTATTACCTTGTATTATCTTCCCACATGCTGTATGGGAACAGCAGCATGAGGTATCCATGAACACGAGGCTTGGCCCTCCCTGCTGTGTCTCTGATTGCCTAGGTCTCTCTCTCTGCCTCTGCTCATGTTGTTTCTTGCATCTATTTCGGTTATTTCTAGTTTGCACCCCATGCTTTGCTCTTGGGTCCCTGCTTGCTCTTGCCCTCAGCACATCAAGACTGACTTCAGCTTCCCCACTTTGTGTTCATCCATACTGTGCATGGACTCAGTTCCTCTCCATGCCCCAGTTCTCCTTGCTCTTTGCCCATTTCATATTATTTCCTGGGGACCCATCTCTGATTGGTGCCTCCTAGCCAATATTTTTGCAGGCTTTTCTCACCTTCAGTACCCACACTTGTTCTTTATATTTTGTCAGGGGTCAACTCTGTTCTTTTCCTACTAGATGGCAGACAGGAAAAAAAGGAAGAAAAGGAAAGAGGATAACTTGGCCTCTCCATAACTATGCTGCTGTGATGCTGGGTACTGGGACCCTCAGGGTCTCTCAGGAACTCTGTACCCGTGTACTCAGGAGACACACTGAAATCCTGGCTGGTGCGCAAGTGAGGAAGCTACTTTTCTCCCGGGTCCAATGGCCTCACACATCTGATGTCATTTCAAAATAATTTCCTTTCTGCTAGCTGCTCTGGTTTTCAAGTAGGAAAAAGTTGTCACCCTAAATGACTCACATTTGTGACTTTCTTTTGGATTGCATACTTAAGAATGTTCCCATCCTACTTCATTCGGGTCTCAGCAGGATCCTGGAACCAATAGGTCTAAGACTGGAGATTAACAGCATAACTAATGTAGGTGTCTAATAAGTGGCCAGCCTTCCCAGTGGCTCTGCCTTCAAGTCTTTCCTTTAAGCTTGGGAGTCTGGCTCACTTTAGACCCCAGACGGCTGCTCACATCTTTCCTAGCAGCTGCTAAGTGTGCAAATGAGAACACTTTCATGAAAATACTTCTATGGCTATTATGGGCCTCTACTCTTATCTCAGAGAGAAAATGCTTATCTCTGAGTCTTATATAATTCAAATGAGAGACCCGTATAATGTGGCTCTCTTCTTTAAATTACAGGGAATCAGTGGTCTGTCCTGAAAGGTCCTCTGCATCTGCCTGAATGAAAATGACTCAAAGTGAGGAATGTCTAATGATGCTTGTTGCTAACATGCTCTTAGCATCCTTATCAGGCAGGGCAGCCAGCAGGAGCCTCAGACATTTCAGATATTTTTGGCCCTTGAGATCTCCTTCAGGTGCCTACATTAATTAGCCTATTACATTCACATCAGATAAATATCAGGGAGAAACACTTTGGTAAAAGGAAGGTTTTGGAACTCTCTCCAATGGATGAGAAAATTAGACTGAAAATGCCTACCTGTTATTATTTGTGGATGAATCAGACTCTTTATGCAAAGAAGATTATAAGAATGGCTGCTTTTTTTGCAAAATACTTCTCAGCCTGAAGGCTAGATATCAATTTGCAGGATTTGAAAAATCTATGATTGTGGCTAATTTGCTGATTTATTTATTTCTGCTGTGCCTTCTGGAAACTAATTTTAAACCTGTAAAACAATTAGTTCTCAGGAAGCTCCTCAACCCCTCCAATTGTTTTATCTATGAAGGCTGGTTTAAAAGTACAGCTACTAGCCATGTTTGGGGGGAAGCAAATTTTATTCATTTTCAGGTCCCTACTGCAAATCTTTATATGGAGTGTCACTGTTGGTGACTACCCATTTCCAGGAGCTACACACTCCAGGATCTTCATCATGGAGAGGGGCTCTGATATGGGTTAAGGACAAAAATCAATGCTTAGGGATGCATATGAGGCCATCTCTCAAGGGAAGGTATTTTAGAAGAAGGAGGATGACAGGAAATCTACATGAAACCATGACAGGTAAGTGCTTTCTTGGAATTCTTTTCCTCATGGTGCATTTTAATGTAGTTGGTGCGATGACCTTACCCTTGCAAAGATGGAAGGAACTGGGTTAGGGCTGAGAGAGAAGCAGGCATAGGGCAGGCTTCTGAGACCCACCTCTAATCTAGGCAAACTGTTCCCTCCTCACATCTCACATGCATAGGCAGCTTGCCAGGTAGACTTCAAGCTGAGCTTTGGCCCCAAATCCCTAGCTAGTGTTTACAAAGCCAAGGACTTGCCTGGGATGCCTTAGGCCTGTAGAGAGTTGTTGGCTCTGGCTGTGGTAGGTGATTGATGAAAGCTTAGAAATGTCAGGGTCTTGGGTGCCTCAACCAGCATTATTTAACATCTCTTAGTAAAGCGCCATACATTTACCGAGTGATGGGATAAGGCTTTGAATCTGAGAGGTGAAGTATGGTTGTAATTCACATTTGCTGGTCTCCCGCTAGACCATGCATCACCTGCACTTGCCCTTCTTCCTGAATCTTGTCACAACCTTTTGATACTCATGATGGAGGGAAATATGTCAACAAATTGGCAGAAACAATTTTCATATTTAAAACATATGACAAATTTCCACTTTGTCTAAGTGCCATGTTTAGGAACTCAGCTATTTCGAATGAAGGGTATACTTAGTCTTAAGCTGAGACACGTGTCCACCCTGCGGAGTGGCTATAAGTACTTAACGTTATATTGAGTTTCCCTGGCATATTGAGTATGGTATACTATTAATTAATCCAATCTCAAGTTTCATGTGATGAAGGAAGTGAGACAGGACAACAAATCTGTGGAGCTAATTATTCAAAAGGCACACATGTTGAAAATGATAAATTGAAAAACTTAAAAATAGGGGTGAAGATAGTAAATAGAGATTGTAGATAATTACTGGCATAACTGAGTTGTTAGGGGCATTTGAGAGACAAAGTTATTAATATGGCATCTGCCATGTTCTTTCACAACGCTCTACGGACCCTTTCCTGGGCAAGATGGACCATACAGACCATGAGTCTGACCATTTGATTTTGTATTTTGAGTCTTAATGTCATACACAGTGATTTAAAATACACATCTACAGAAATATATATACATATATACACATATGCATATGTTAGTAACTAGGAGAAGACATGTTTATCTGACATTCTCAAGTCAGATAAACCTGAGGTTCTCAAGTGTCAATTTGGATGAAAGCACAAATTCTTTCTCATGGCTCTCACAGACAACCTAATAATTAAGTCGGATTTCCTTCTTTTCCTTGGTCTCTGTAGGAGGTGCTGGTAACAGGTAGGACCTCCTAGAAGAGCAGCAGAAGAGAGGAGGAGGAGAAAGAAACAGATGCTAGAGAATTCACTTCTGGTAACAGGTAGGACTTCCTAGAAGAGCAGCAGAAGAGAGGAGGAGGAGAAAGAAACAGATGCTGGAGAATTCACTTCTGTATCCTTCAAACATTGCATCTGTGTCTGCAGGACAGTTCTCCAAGTGGCCTTGGACTGACCCAGATCTCCTTACTTTCTTGCTCATAGTTCTCCAGAATAACTGTAGAATGAGTTGGGAATGTAGCATCTTGAGATGGGGGAACTGCCTGAAAGAGTTTGGGCTGTTTCTATTTTTCCTAGGGAATGTAACATCTTGTGTTAGGGAGGAATGTCCAGGATAGCCCAAGCTTTGTTTCTGTCTTGCTGGGAAGCAGGGTGACCTTCAAAGACTTGCCTAATGAGTCCTGTCTCCCCTGAGGTTTGCCAACCACGGCAGGCAGCATTTCGGGGCACTCAGCTGTGGTGCAAGTGGGACACATGCATTGAGACTCTGTCTGCCCTGGAAGCCTTCTTGAGCCTTGCGGGGCTAGCACACAATGGCTCCTAGGCTTGTCTTATCCTTTTCTGCAAGTACTAAACCCACTTCATGTAACTTGTTGTGTATGAAAATGTTCTGTCTCACTGGACTCAGGTGAGTTGGCAACCAGTGCACAGGGAACCTGCTCTGCAGGGTCCTTTTCATGATAAAAATAAGGCTGACTTTCATTTAGGTGGTTAATAAGCCTTCTTCAAGATTAAGCAGCCCTTCTTAAATAGTTCACTCTGCTGTGAGTCTAGAAGACTCGCACCTAGCCAGGTAGGCAGACAACAGTTTATTTTCCTACTCCTCAAATCCATGAATCCTTTGATCTCATCTGTCCCCATTGCTTTCTGAGTCCAGATATTGTCCTGACCACCTGCTACCCAGCTGACTGCCACAGCTGCTTTTGGTGATACTCATCCTGACATCTGGGAGGATGGAATTCAACTTTTGCCCTCAGCTGTGTGTATTCACAAATGTGGACCAGTTGAGATGGCCACAGTGGTGACTGACCACAGGCTGGACCTTATTTCAGGGTTTCTCTGATTTATGTGAGGCCGTTTCCCACCACTCTATTCTTAGAGGTTCGCATGAAAATATGGCAGATTTGGAAGACTTGGTTGTTCTAGAATTTCAATTTTCACTTTTTAATGAAGCGGCCCAGCTGTGGAATTAGATTAGTTATTGGAATTTTATGGTGTGTGAGGTTTAAGAAATCAAGGGAATAGAGCAGAAAACACAAAATAATTAGTTACGAATTCATCCTCTTAACTGTATCCTCAGTCGGTATGTAAAAGAAGATGGGTAACTACATTCAGCATCAGAGGACCAGAATCTAGCCCAGTTACTTTCTGACTCAGCTTCTGCTTTGAGTAATTACTCACTGTCTCTGGGCATCAGTTGCATTTCCTATCAAGGGGCATGTTGAGCTGGACCTGAGGAGTTTAGCTGGGAAACCATTGTCCAGGAGCCTTCTGAACCTGCTCAAATTGAATACATAACTATGGATTTTCTTTTTGGTTGGAGGGGAGGGGATGAGGGTCCAAAACTTTCATCAAATTCTAAAGAGTCTGTGAGCAGGAAAATATTATGAACCATTGAATTGGGCACCCCCTATGGCCCATTCCAGCCTAGATGTTCCAGAATTCCAGAACATTCTATAACAAGGAGAAGTTGACCTCAGGCTCAGCTTATGTCTGCCTATCTAAACCAATCCATGCTGACCTCTGCCACCTCTAAACTCTTATATACTTTAGTTAAATCATCAATTATTTATTAATTCATTAATCAAACATTTACTAGGAAGCCAGTTAACACATATAGACTGAGTACCTATTATCTGTCACACAAATGTCAAAATGGAGCCAAAGGCTCAAATCAGCAGCATGTAATGAGGCGACATGCATTTTCATAACCTCTGTTATACAGTCAGTACTATTGAGATCAGCAGAGTTTAATTGTGGCTGGATTTGAGAAGCACTGGGCAGTCCTTAAAGTTTTCCTGTCCAGGCCTCAGCCTAAACCTGTTATATCAGAATTTCTTGGAGGTGGAATGGCAGTATTTCTCCTCTCGTTCCTCATCTGATTTCAAAATGTAGCCAAGGTTGATACTTGTTGATTGGAATGGTGGTCCTTGCCCCACAAGGACACTATCAGCTTAAGAAAGCCAAAGAAACAATTAGCCCACACGTGGTTGTTTACTTATTTATTTTTTATTTGTTTCTTTTTCTTTTTCTTTTAAGTTCTGGGATACATGTGGAGAACATGCATAGGTATACACGTGCCATGGTGGTTTGCTGCACCTATCAACTGATCATCTAGGTTTTAAGCCCCACATTCATTAAGTATTTGTCCTAATGCTCTCCCTCCCCTAACCCCCCACCTGCCGACAGGCCCCAGTGTGTGATTGTCCCCTCCCTGTGTCCATGTGTTCTTATTGTTCAGCTCCCACTTATGAGTGAGAACATGCTGTGTCTGGTTTTCTGTTCCCGTGTTAGTTTGCTGAGAATAATGACTTCCAGCTTCATCTATGTCCCTGCAAAGGACATGAACTCATTCTTTTTTATGGCTGCATAGTATTCCATGGTGTATATGTGCCACATTTTCTTCATCCAGTCTATCATTGATGGACATTTGGGTTGGTTCCAAGTCTTTGGTATTGTGAATAGTGCTGCAATAAACATATGTGTGTATGTGTCTTTATAGTAGAATGTTTTACAATCCTTTGGGTATGTATCCAGTAATGGGATTGCTGGGTCAAATGATATTTCTGATTCTAGATCCTTGAGGAATTACCACATTGTCTTCCACAATGGTTGAACTAGTTTACACTCCCACCAACAGTGTAAAAGCTTTCCTGTTTCTCCACAACCTCGCCAGCACCTGTTGTTTCCTGACTTTTTAATAATTACCATTCTGGTTGTTTATAACTATCAAATTGCACCAGTGCTTCCCAGTGCATTTGGAATAAAATCTAAACTGTGGCTACCAGGCCCTAGGTGATCTGGCCTCTGTTTACACTTATTCATTCATTTAATTAAATTTATTGTACATCCTACATGTGCCAGTCAAGTGTCTTAAGCGGTAAAGACAGAATAAATCACACAAGTTTCTTGCTCTTTGGAGCTTATATTCTGGTGGAAGAGACAAACCATTATAAACCATATGTAAACACATGTATTGATAAAACAGTCTCAAAGAGTGGTAAGACCTGTTTAGAAAACAAATCAGGAGAGTGGACCTGAAGTGGAGGAGTGGCAATGAGCTAATTTAGGGTGACTGGTCAGGGAAGGTCTTTCTGAAGAGGTCTGCTTGCCCTTGAGGCTTCAATGCCTGAAAGGAGCCAGCTGTCTGAAAATCTGGAGGAAATGACTCTAGGCAGGTAGAATGGCATGTGCAAAGGTTCTGGGCAGGAATGAACTTGGCACAAAGTCCCTGGGGCTGGAGTGTAGTGAAAAGGGGAAGAGCTGAGGATGAGGGCTGAGGTGGGAAAAGGCCAGTTGTGTAGGGCCTTACAGGCATGGTTCTAATTTCATTTTAAGTGCCCTGAGAAGAACTGGTACTAAGGGCCCCATCTCACAGTTGAGCATTTATCATTAAGTGCTATTATTATTTTTATTATATAAAGCAATCCTTGCTTTATATGGCACTGCAGGATCAAATCTCAGTTACCGTAGAATCTTGCAAAGCAAGGACTGAACTCCTATGTGCACAAGTTTCACTTAACATGGTACCATGCAAAGTGAAGATGGCCTGTATCTGATAATGATTCTCTAGTTATTTTTATGCTAGTCTTATTTTCTTAATTTAATTTTGAGATCACCCGAAAAGGGTGAAGAGACTTTGAACTATTGGATGATTGTTCCTGACCATTCACTCCCTCTGAGTGACTAGTCTATGTACCCATGGGAGACCTAGACAGCCTCCCCCAGTTGACTTTGGGCTTGGCCATGTGACTTACTTTGGCTAATGAGAGGTGAACAAAATAAACATTTGCTGTGTTCAAGCAGAGGCCGTAAATGCGTGTGTTCTGCTCAGCTACTCTTTACTACTCTTGAATTCCTTCCCACTGCAAATCCCAGGGAGGAGCTCCTGGATGAAGGATACTGGTTCTACAAGAAGACAGGCATTGCTGGGCTGTAGTGAGCCAAGCTGAGCCCAGAGGGGCTGATCAGAGGCGTGGTCAACTCACAGCCCTTATGTAATATGGGCAAGAAATAAATATTTATTGCAGTAAACCACTAGAAATTGCGGGTTGTCTGACCACAGTAAAAACTGACTAATATGGTCTAGGAAGTACAGAAAACATAGTACTTACGAAGTACTCATGAAATATTTACTGGCCGATTAAAAGTGATTAGAAGTATGGACCCTGGAGCCAGACTGCTTGGATTTAAGTCCCAGCTCTGACACTCACTATTTGTAGGAATGCGGGCAAGTTACTCAACTTCTCTGTGCCTCAGTTTCTCTATCTGTAAAATGGGTATAATATTAGTACATTCCTCAAAAAGTGTTTGTGAAGATTGTTAGTTTTATATATATAAAGTATATAAAAATATATAAACTAGTATGTGCATAGTAATATATATATTTTTTCTTAGAATTATGTATGGGCACACAGTGTGTGCTAATATTATTACTCAATATTTATCTTAGTTTCATTTTGACCATACAGTAACCTTTATCATACATTGTTTTAGTTTTCCTGCATTTCATGTGTTATATAAAGTGATTTCTTATAAACCACAGCTTATTTTGACAGATCAATTTTATGTTGAGTAGTTAAGATATTCCCACTGCATTTACTATTTCCCTGTGTTCAATGAACCCGTTTTTTATTCTCATCTTTTAGGTCAAAGATAAAAATGTTCAGCAGAACCATATTTGGCAATACATATCTGATATTTTAACAAGTGGCAAAGTGGCAAAGTACTTTTGTTAAGTGGAAAATAATTCATTAAAAAAGGGAGTGAAATGAAATGTCAAGCAGTTGAGGACATTCCAATATTGGAAATTGTGAATGCATGACAGGGGCAGAGACACTCATATTTAATAAAAATGTTGGGCCCCAACTTAAAAACAAGAAGCAACACCAAGAATCAAACATACATTCTCATCTTGCAGGAAAATAAAAAGATCTGAAAGTCAGTAGGTCTGTCAGTATGAAAATCAGTAGGTCTGTCAGTATGAAAAAATGTCAGTATTTTTATTTCTTTTTCTCTCTCAATGGTGACGCCTATTCATTAAGCTTTTATTATATAATATACATCTTTTACTATGGCTCACTGTGTTTCAATTAAGCTTTAACTGCCCACCATAAAACCTAATGCAAGCTAAAGGTTTCCTTTTATTCCTTTATCTTTACTGGGCACCAAACCTAAGCCATCTATCAGTGCTTTATACGCAGTTCCTGAATAGGCATTTGTTACCCAGAACTTCTTCCCCAGTTTCCCAGAGCTTTTGAAACATTCAGTGCCCTTTGAAATACTTTTAAATCCAAAAATATAAACCTTTCTGCCAGAACTGATACTGCCACAGTGCAACCCACTGATCACCTGGGTTTTCATTTTTGAAACATCATTAGACAATGGATTTGAACAGAAATGGAAAATTCATCCAACTTGCTGGGTTTCACTCCATGGTGTTTTGTCATTTAATGGCTATGTTTAGCAGCACAGCATTTTCCATGGGCGTCAGAAGTCTTGAGACCAGAGGTAGAGTCATTACTTAAGGGCATCTTATTGCTACAGATAAACCCATCTTTGGGTGAGCTGATGATAATATAGAAATAATTTTAAAAACTATAAATAAAACTTACAGCTATTGAGTGACTGTAGGATAGACTGGAAAGTTCATGGACTGGGGAAGTGAGTTATCTTTGTCCATCTCTACATGTCTTTGGGTAAGTATTCTATTACTTTTGCCATCACTTTTAATGGCAAAAACTGCAATTACTTCTGCACCAACATAATAGGTCTAATTTTCCTCATCTATGTTTCCCAAGGGTCCTTTGAACAAATGGAAAAAAAATTTTTTTTTTCTCATGTAGGATCCAATCCAGGATCACATTTTGCATTTTGTTGTCATATTTCTTTGGTCTCATTTAACACAGGATATTTATTCCATTTCTCCTTGACTTTCATGATCTTGACAATTTGAGAAGTACAGGGGCTTTATTTTATAGACTGTCTTTCAGTTTGTTTTCATCCTTTCCATATGATTAGACTCGGGTTTTACATTTTTGTCTGGGCAGCTATAGAAGTGATGTTGTGTTCTCCTCAGTGCATCAGATGAGGAGGCACGCCATGGCTATGTCCTGGAGGTGGTGATGTTAACTTTGGTCACTTGGATAAGGTGGAGACTTCCAGGTTTTCCTGATATAAAATCATTTATTTTCCCTTTTTAGTTAATAAATATTTTATAAGAACATACTCTGACACCCTGTAAGTATTCTATTTCTCATCTTAGTTTTGCTCATTAGTTTTAGTGTCCATGTACATGTCTTAAAGACCCCACTAACTCCAAGATTCTGTTTGATTATGCTTTAGGCATAATCGTGAATATGTCACTCATCAGCCTAAAAGTCTTCGGTTGTTTCCCTTTCATACAGCAAAGTGTGCCCTCCTCAGCACAGCACGGAAGGTCCTCACAACCTGGCCACATCCAACCTTTGCAGCTTTATACTTCATCTACAGAAGCCCAATCATATTGTTTTTGGTTCTCAAGACTTGTCATGTGCTTTCTTGCTGCCCGTCCCCTTGTTCATGTATAGTGGGCTGAATGGTGCCCCCGCAAAGATATGACCACATCTTGTTCTCTGCAACCTGAGAATGCTATCTTACGTTGAAGAAGGGACTTTACAGATGTAACTAAGGAACTTGAGACAAGAAGATCATTTTGTATTATTGGGTGGGCCCTAAATTCAATAACAAGTGTCTTTGTAGAAGTGAAATATAGGGAGATTTGACAGAAGAGGAGGAGGCAATATGATAGAGATTGGAGTGGTGTGACCACAAGTCAAGGAATGCTGACAGCTACCAGAAGCTGGAAGAGGAAAGGACAGATTCTCTGTTAGAGCCTCTAGAAGGAGCGGGACCCTGCCAACACCTTGTTTTTAAACTGTTGGCCTCCAGAACTGTAAGAATATAAATTTCTGTTTTTCTTTAAAAGACATCCACTATCTGGTTATTTGTTACAGGAAACAGAAGAAACTAATTCATTCTTCTTCCTCTGCCTGGAGTGCCCTTCTGACCTCATTTGCTGGCTGAAATCTTACTATCTTATTTATCTTTAATGACCCAGCTCATGCATGCATCCTCCACAAAGCCTTCCATGATCTCTTAGACTTAGTTTTCTCTTTGTATTGGATAATAATCTGTACTTTTCTCATAGATTTGAAGCCCTTGGTCTTGCTATCCAGAATAACTGGCTTAAAAATCTTCCTTCTGCCTTTCATTATATATAGATCCAAGGGTGGAAGAAACTTAACCTCTCTTGTCTATAAAATGAGTCAGATAATCGTATCAATTTCTGAGTTTTTGCACACACAAATGCTGTAATATATGTAATATGCTGGTAGTTATTATTATCATCATAGTCCTTGGTCCCTCCTTCTATGACATTAGAGTTATTTGATCACCTCTCTTCTGCCCTACTGGACCATACTCCTCTTGATGGACTTGATTGGGATGTGATCATCTTTGTGCCTCTCCCCTTAAAATGACTGTCACGATTATTTTTAGGTTAATAATCCTCAAGCATTTAATCAATTTGAATTTGCGAAAATGACTATATCTCTTAGTTTTGTTTTGTCTTCTGAAACATGGAGAGGAAACTGTACCCAAGTTGTCTTCAAGGCCTCTTCCCGCTCCAGTAGCATCAGCCCATGAAGCTCCTGACAACAAAGCTGTTCTTTCTTTGGGGAACACAAACATATTGCCTGTTAGTCATGGTACAGCATGGTTGTCTGTGTGCATGTGTGTCAGCATGTGTGTGTGTGTATTAATGAGAAACGAAGACCAAACAGCCCAAACAGAATAAGATCTGCAAAGGTGGACCATGGGCTCTTGGATGTTGCTATGTTGCTCTGGTCTGTTCTGACTTTGCAGATGGGATACTACTTCTGAAAGTAATGTTGTTTTTCTAAATTTAAAAATTAGATCTTGTCTATTCTGACTTTGGAGATGGGATACTACTTCTGGAAGTAATGTTTTTCTAAATTTAAAAATTAGTACTATTTTGAACATTGTTGTTAATAATCAATAATAACATTAATTATTATTAATAATGTCACCATCATTATTAAGGGCACTTGCTCCGGATTTGAATTGCCTTGGTTCACATCTGGCATCTCTTTCTGATTAGCTGTATGGTCCAGGGAAAATAGCTGTTTTCTGCCTCAGTTTCTTCAACAGCAAATTGGAAGTTACAGGTGGTTTTGGGGTGGTTTAATAAGTTACCGTGGGTGCATAGAACTTGAGACATAATAAGCACTCCACGAATGTCAACTCTCATCATCATCATCACTACCATCACCATCACCATCATTACCACGAACACCATTATCACCATCAACATCACCATCATTACCACCATCACTATTATCACCACCACCATCACCATCATTACCATCGTCATTAATACATCACCATGATTATCACCATCACCATCATTATCATTACCATCATTACCACCATCACTATTAACACATTGTCACCATCATCACCACCATCACTGTCATTATCATTACCATGATTACGACCATCACTGTTAACACATCATCATCATCACCAACACCATTATCACCACCATCACCATTACCATCATTACCACCATTACTATTAACACATTGTCGCCATCATTATCTTCATTACCAGCATCATCATCATCACCACCGTTAACACCATCACCATTAACACATTGTCACCATCATCATCATCATCACCACCGTCACCATTACTATCATTACCACCATCACAATAAACACATCGTTACCATCATTATCAGCATCACCATCGTTATCACCACCATCATTATCACCGTCATTACCATCATCACCGATATTATATCATTACCATCATTATCATCATCATCATCATCACTTTAAAATCCATGTGTACTGGATACTGAATATGGTGAGCACCATTTTTTGGTTCATAAATTGTTTTTTGTTCACAAACTTACCATATCTCATTGGGAAGGTCTAGTTTCTCCTCTTCCATTCTTATTTGCCTTTTCCTGACCAACTCTCAACCTATACCTTTAAGGCTCATCTCTATAATTGGAGAGGCAGACTTAATAGGGGGCGGACAGATAAAAGAAGCTCTTGTCACTAAGAATTTGCTGATCATTAGATGTTCTAACAATATAGTAGTATACTTCAATGCAGGAGAACAACGAGGCTTACTTTTTGCTTCCTGGCTAAGCTGCAGGCAAACAGGACAGGTCTCAAAAGTCAACTGGGAGCAACTTGCTTCAAGGCTCCTGGTCTACCCATTCCTACCGCTAGATAGCGCTGTATCCATAGTTTTAGATTCATCATCAATTTATAAGAATGAGAGCAGCTCACAAAATATACAAAGGAGCTTGTCAGCAGGATTACTTGGTGTGAAAAGGTACTACCCAGGATTAAATTAAGAGCTTTTAGAAACAGTTGGTGGATAGAACAATTTAAACCTTTTCTGTGTTTTTAAAATTCCCAATAAGATGATTAGCCAGCAAACAGAAAATTGGTAAAATTCCTCTGAAAAGAGTGAAGTTACTGCATTAGTACTCTTAATAAAGCAGCGACCATTTTTTTCGTCTCCCTCCCTCCCCATCACCTTCTAATCCTGAAATGTAATGTTGCTACTTGGGCAAATGGAATTTCGAACTTATTTTTTAAAATGGCCAGTAAGTGATACCAACAAAATGGTGTGGATTAGAGTAATACCTAAATAGCTGGAATGGATTAAGCAATTAAAGTCACTTTCCTTTATGGTTTCCCTTTTGGATACAGGGAATTGGGTCAGAAACAGCACCTGGAATTTGTGAAACAGAAGATCATAACTGCAAAACTACTTTTAAAAATATAAAGTATCATTAAACTATTAGTACTTTTTTATTACATTGATTTCATTCAATATGTGAGAATTGCCTATTGAATTTTTATCTTGACAGTTGCCAGATAAAGTTGTTTTTAGATGAGAAAATAACTACAATGACAGAGTATGAGGAGAGGAAGAGAGAGAGAATCAATGATATCTCCAAATGAATTAGATGTTTTGGGGCAGAGAAATGAGAAAGTCATTGAAGAAAAGATGAATCTCTTATTTCTGCCCTTGAGAATTTACATTCTAAGGAGAGAAAACATCACCCTCTACAAGGAAAATGTGGTAAGATATACAGAAGTATATGTCACTTAATTTAGGGCAAAGTATAGAGTGTACCTGTTGCTAGTAGGCTGCATTTTGACCTGATTAAAAGGAAACATGAAAAATGGCAGAGGATGAATGAATTTCACATTTGGTAAAATGGAGGAGAGAGGCACGGTTTGATGAAGGCTGGGTAGACAGCATTTTGGGGAACGTGTGTGTTGGGAGAAAATTGGCAGTTCTAGATGATTCAGCCATGAAGGGAAGAGCAGATGGGAGGAGATGTCCTGTTGAAGTTACGAAGTTTCCAGAGTAGATTCTAACTTTAGGGTAAAAACTACCTTGTCTAGAGGAGGCCAATTTACTTTTAGAATTAGGAGTATTTATTGCTCACCATTGACGAAATCGCGGTCGAGTTTTGTTTTTCCCTCCTAACCCTCTCTTTTTAAAAGCATGATGCCTCACACATAAAAGCACTTGCTCAGGACTGAGGAATTGGTTGAGTTCTCAGTGACTCTTTATAAAATAGATTCTCTTGGCCAGGTGTGGTGGCTCACACCTGTAATCCCAGTACTTTGCTAGGCCGAGGCAGGCAGATCAGTTGAGGTCAGGAGTTCGAGACCAGCTTGGCCAACGTGGTAAAACCCTGTCTCTACTAAAAATAGAAAAATTAGCCAGATGTGGTGGCAGGCACCTATAATTCCAGCTACTTGGGAGGCTGTGGAAGGAGAATCACCTGAACCTGGGAGGCGGAGGTTGCAGTAAGCCGAGATGGTACCACTGTACTCCATCCTGGGTGACAGGGTGAGACTCTGTCCCAAAAAGATTTTTTTTAGATACAAGATTCAGGGTAATTTTTTTTTTTCAAATTTGTTTCTTCCCGGTAGCTCACATTTAGGAAACCAGTGTGGTATGTTGCAGTTGAGAACCAGGGGTGCAATTGTTAATGAAGGTAAAGTGCAAGAGAGGAGCCAACAGAGAGCCAGGGCTTCTGCCTTACCCAGCTACAAGACTATGATGCATCCTGTCCTCTAGGTCTTAGTTTCTTCATCTGTGAAATGGAAATAATATTACCTGATGCCCCCAACCGTATGGTTGTGGAATAGAAAATATAAATGAAAACTCTCTGAGAAGTGAAGAAGGTGAAGCAAAGATGATTATCATCTTTATAAAATGCTATGATAGACATAATCAATGTCATCATTCAAATGCCTCCTACCAACATCTTTAGGGAAATGTTCATCTCAGCTTTGGAGTGAATATATTTTCTTATTCTTTGTGTACATAACCTTATAACATTAGTGTTTACTGAGTACTTACTACATACCAGGTACTGTTTGAGGCCCCCACCCCTTTTTTTCTTCTACCAAAGAGCAAAAGAGATGCAAAGGTCCATAAATAAGCTTTTTAATATTTTTATTATATGATTATTTTTCTTTTCTCCTTTTTTAAAGGTGGAGAAATACCGAAAACCAGTGGTAAGAAAGGCATGATTGTAAAATTTTTAAAAAGTTTACAATAAACACATCATTAGTGGTGTTTAAGTGGTAAGAAAGGCGTGATTATAAAAATTTTTAAAAGTTTATTTGGGTGCTCATTAAAGGTATCCAATTACATCATTGCCAAATGAGTCAGCCCATAACAGCGTGCTGTTTCCTTCAGCACCTCAAGGCCGCACATGGTCCTTTAGTGGCCTCCTGGGTGCTGTCTGGGCCTATCACTTTAAGCTGGCAGTGCCCTGTGGACTAGTCAGAGGCAGCAGCAGCATCAGAGGTGGCTGCTGCTTTACATGTGGCTGCTGTTTCGAATGTAGCTGCTGGTGGATTTTAAGTATTCTAATTAATTGCACTTTTTCATTGTGCAGGTTCTCCAGGGTTTCTGAAATGAAGAACACTGGTTTTGGAAAAGGAAAATCAACCATCAGCTGTTCTACCCAGAGTGGGTTATTTTGTGGGTCAGCTGCACACGACTTTTAGGAAGTGCTAAGGGAGGGAATTTGACCCCTGACTTTTAAGCCACAATAGGGAGGGTTATCAGATTTTTGATGCAGTCCAAGGTCAAGGTCAAAAAACTGTGTTGTAATCAATCATTAAAGCAATCTAGAAGTAGGCTTGGGGGGTGTTGGGAATGTCAGAATTGGTAATTCTAGAAAAGCCGCTGGACACAGGGAAGGCAGGGGTCAGGACATCTGAAGGTCAGCCCTCAGGGTACCTGGGGATTGTCACAGCCCAGGCTCAAGGGCTGGAGCTATGTGGGGGTGCTTAAAATCAGACCAACTGAGAGAGAGTATTTGTGGACTTTGACTATCTGTTGGACCTGGTCCACTTGGCAGACAGGTAAATTTGCACGTTTGCCTTCCTGCCCATCTACCATGCCCTTCAAGCCCGCTCCACAGAATCAGTGGCTCACAGCGGCAGGGGAGGCTGTAAGGAACACCTGCTTTTTAGGTGCTCCTGAGGCTTGATGCGGGCATCCTCTGCTTGGAACATCATCCTCCACCCTGGTGTCCAACTCCTAGACTCATGCCACAGCTCCTCTTCTAGGCAGCTTCCCTGTGTCCTCTGGGCCTGGTGGGTCCCTTGCCCCTTGTGTCTACAGTGACCATAGGATATTCTTTTGTAATGATTTACTGGTCTCACTACCCTGAGACTATAAACTAGAGAGCGAGCACCCCTGTATGGTACATGGTGCTTGGCACAAAGCAGGAGCAAAATCAATGTTGGCTGAGAAAATATGAGGATCTAAATAAGGGTTTTCAAAACTTCCGTCATTTGGATGCCACCTTCCCAATGTTCGTCATGTCTGAGGACCCCTTGTAATTTTACTTGGCATTTTCCATCAAATTGATTTTATTTATTTGTTTTTGTATTGAGGTAAATATACATATGTAATTTACCATCTTTACCATGTTTAAGTATACAGTTCAGTGGCAATAAAGAATACGTTTATCTTTTTTTCTTCTTCACTAGATCACTTTTTAAAAAACCAACACTTGTTTTAAAGCAGTAAAATCTGTAAAACAACAGCCTTGCTCTACTGGCAATAATTTTTCTTAAGTATTTTAAAATGAGTGCGGTCAAATTAAGGCACAAAGTTCCATCTGAATAGTTTTCTTGCGCTCCACATATGCAGCATCCACATGCTACAGGGTCTGTGCTGGCCCCTGTGACCTAACTCCCTTGCCCTGTCCCCACTGACATCACCACCACCTTGCTACTGCCACAACTGCCATTGGCCTGTCCCTCCCCTGCTGCCCTCCCGCTCGCTCTCAGCTGCCCTCCATCCCCAGGCCTTGCTGCCTTCTTCTGTCTGAAGTGAATCTACTCAGCCTCCTCTTTCCACATGACCTTACTCTCTAGGGCCACGATTCTATCTGTGAGTGGTGGATTTGAATCTGTGACAAGGTATTAAAGATTCATAAGGTATCATGAATGAATGTCAATCGTGGGCTCCAGAAAATGGAATTTGGAGCATTGGTAGCAGATCCTTCAAGGAAGAAATTTGGACTGGAGGGAGCTTTTGGCATCTCTCACTTTTGGGTGAGATATGTCTTGACACTTTATTTAATTGAGAATTATTTATTATATGATTGCAACCTTCTCCATTTCAAAGTGAAACCATCCTAGCTTCCGTAACTTTTCTGTTCATTAGTTATTTTGAATCCCTGTTTTCTGAATTCTCCTTATTTTCTTCCCTGGGATTTTTTGGGTAGAGTAAAGGTGGTGAATTGATCAGTGACTTTGTGGGAAATGAAAGATTCAGTACCTGAGTTTGTGAGTGTAATTGCGCAAGTTTGTTGCTCACACACCACTGTGTATAAGAAACACACTCAATGGCTCTACAAACACTAGAATCAGGAAGGCCACTGGGGTAAGCAGGTCCTCTGGGTCCAGGAGAGCAAGTTCAAATCCTGCCTCTGTGAGTTTCTAGCTCTGGGGCTTTGACTAAGTCATTGATCTCTTCTTCTTAGCTTTTTTTGTATGTATTAAGTTGGTGCACAGGTAGTTGTGTTTTTTGCAATTACTTGTGCACCAACTGGGATTCCCTGGATAAAAGAGGAATAGTGATATTTTCCATATCCTATTCCTGCAGGCTTATTGTGAGGAGTCTCATGCCTGTACACCCTCCAGGAGTGCACAGGCACGGAGGAGTCTCAAGTGCGCATCCTTATGCCTGTGCCGGCCTCATCCCAGAATGCGTGACGCAGAGCCTGGGTCTGATTGTGCTGTCAGTACTGACTGACCTGCTCGAGCCCAGTGAGTCTCTCCTCTCCTAGACTGAGGTTCATCTTATCATGAGGGTGCCTCTATGGAGGCTTCAGATGCTGTGTGAAATCCAGGGAAGACATCCAGGATTCCAGAATGCTGCAGACCCTTAGAGTATGTACATGACACATGGATGTATGCAGTTAACATTGACTGGAATATGTCTCCCGTTAATTGAATGAGGTGAAGCAAACTTGCAATGTTTAGCTGTTACATTGTAAGGTCTCCTTGTGTTGGTTCCATTGCTTTAAAAAGTCTGTAGAGCAGGCCGTGAGCCAACTCCTTGGTGGTGTCTGCCAGGCTTGTCTGAAAGCCAAATATGAGCCTTCTGGGCCAAGAGTGGTTTTTGGCCCAGAGAGTCCACAACACCTCATATCCAACAGGGAGGGGAATCCGCTGCCCATAAAACTCAGTATAAAAAGAACAAAAAGAGACATTGAAGTCAGTATAACTCAGAGTTTCAATGGAGTCTGGCAGATAAAGGCTCAAATTCTGGAATCTTAGGTCGAATTATTGCCTCCAAGCACAGAGGTGACACTCCCAGGGACTTAGTGACCTCATTTTGCTCTGGAGGGACATGGGTAGGTATCACAAGACTCTCATCTGACTAGGTCTGAATGGCAGCCTCTGTTTAAAACAGATGTCTGACAGGGCCAGCCAGGATGATGTAGGATGTCAGGAGAACCCTGACAAGGACAGGGGAGCCACTCAAACAGTGCTTGCCTCTGTGATGGCTGGAACCAGTTCCATGTGTCCAGAAACTCAGTTCACAAGATTCTCATTTCCCCTTTCCCCACCCCCAACCAAAATGATGTCACTGTGATAAATAATCACAATGAGCATCCTTGCCTACATAAATCTATCCTTGTTATTTGTGCTTGGT
This sequence comes from Pongo abelii, assembly GCF_028885655.2. NCBI lineage: Eukaryota > Metazoa > Chordata > Mammalia > Primates > Hominidae > Pongo > Pongo abelii. Next base: position 36,038,289 of record NC_071996.2, on the reverse strand, counting down.
TTGGAGCCTTTGTCATCACAGATCACACCTAATCCAAACACATGCCTAAACTTTGTTCTTGATCTGCAATGTTATTAGTGAATTATGTCGGTTGGAGATGAAGGTAATATATTTTCAGCAGGCTAATCAGCTGGAGGAGGGAGCATGGGTGTTCTCATAGGACTCAAATGAAAACATGATGTCTAATATTTCAGCAAGTGCCCCTCCCCACACACCCTCAGCCATTGCAAAACCCAGCCATTAGGGCTGCTACTGTGAATCTTGGCACATTCTTTCTGACTCGTTGCTGGGAATCATTTGTAAAGTTCTGTTGTGGCAATGTACTAGAATGATACTAATCATGTCCAACTCTGTTATTTCTTTCACATGAGGGACTCTGTGTTAGTAACCAACTCAGAGCCCATCACAAAAATCAATTTATTTCTCTCTGTGGCTTTAGGATGAAATTTCTTCTTAAAAATCACACACTTTGATTACAGTTGACCCTTCTCTAGTCTTGAGATAAACTCAGACCAGAAACCATCAGTCTGAAATATATTTCCAGGATCATTTCTTGGCATGAGTTTATCTATGTAGAAAAGATTGAATGAGTGTGCTTTGAAGGAGCATTAAATCTGTCTTAATAGAAGAGGTTTAATGAAATGAAATGGCTATTGTGTTTTTCTAATTAAAAGTTAGGGAGGGGGGCTAAAAAATTCTTGAGCATAGTAACAAATAGTAACAGAAGATAAACAGAGTGAAAGTGAAATATCACACTCTGGTCCCTCAACCTCGTGGTATACCTGTCCCAGGAAGTAATGGCTACCTGATTCTTTTTGTCATTGCAAAGATAGTCTATGCATATAGAATGTACTGAAATGTAAGCTCCATGCCCTACATTTTTTTCTTGTTCAGTACTATAGCTCCAGCTTCCAGAATAGTGCTGGGCATCTAAAAGGAGCTCAAATAATATTTGTTGAATAAATGAATAAGCAGAAATGCAAACACACACACACTCACATATGGTAGTGTACTACATACACTGCTGTGTACCTTATTTGTTCATTTAATATAATTTACAGTTATACCTATGGAGTTGCCTTATTCTATCAGCAATTGCCTGAATTCCATTGTATGAATGTATATAATCTGTTTCTACCAATCCACTAATAATGGGGATTTCGATTGTGTCTTTCCTTTCTCTATTGAAAACAAGTTGCAATGATATCTGTGTGTTTATGTCTTCATGTATATTTTGTTTTCACGTAAATTTATCCATAAGATAAATTTCTAGGCCGAGCATGGTGGCTCATGCCTGTAATCCCAGCACTTTTGGAAGGCCAAGGCAGGCAGATCACCTGAGCTCAGGAGTTTGAGACCAGCCTAGGCAACATGGCGAAACCCTATCTCTACTAAAAATACAAAAAATTAGCCGGGCATGGTGGCACATGCCTGTAATTCCATCTACTTGGGAGGCTGAGGCATAAGAATTACTTGAACTCGCAAGGTGGAGGTCTCAGTGAGCCAAGATCACACCACTGCACTCCAGCCTGGACAACAGAGTGAGACTATCTCAAACAAAACAAAACAAAACAAACAAAAAGATAAATTTCTGGTTAGGTTGAGAGTATCTATAAAATAGCTTCTTAGAATTACTTGGTCTAAGTAATCCACGTATGAAACGGCTACTTTCTGAGTAACTAACCATTGTAAACTCTAAGGAGTTTTCTATTTTCATTTAATGCAAAACTTTTCTCCTTTTGCCTGGAACCCTTCCTCTGCTCTTTAATTAGAGGATTCCCTGTTAGTTTTCCTGAACCCTCCTAATGTCACCACCTCTATGGAAGTTTTCATTGACCTCTCTAGGCAGAATTAATTGCTACCTCCTTTGTATCCTCTTATCACTGCGCACATATCTCTATGGGAAGAGTTGTCATGTTAAATTATTATTTACCTATATGCCTGTTTCCCCAACTAGACTGAACATTTCTTGATGAGCAGGGTTGTGTCTTATGTCATCTGTGTATCCCCAAGAACTAGCACAAAGCCTGTCTTATAGCAAGTACTGCTAATGATTTGTCCAGTGGTGAATATGCCAGTGAATTTTAGTGCCATATTCACCATTGGAAAAAGCATGATCAGTTCTTGCTATAAGGCAGCCTTAACGTCAATCTGGAGAACAAAAGTATAAGTGTTCCTTAAGGCTGGGACTTTGGCAATGGTGGAAAGGGTGACATATTTGAAGTTAGTCCTGTGAGATTCAAAAATAAGACTGGAAGGTTAGGTAAGCATTGGATCCCAGCTGGCCAGGGGAGTGTCTGGACAGTTAGCTCAGGGGATGAGAGTCAAGTGCACAGCCTGCCAGTAGCTTAAAGTTAGGCAAATGGCTTGGAACCTAGTGGATGCAGATGCAAAGTAGAATATGAATCTAGGCAATTACTTGAGCAGAACAGATGGGATGAAAACAGGGATGGGAATTAAGGTGAGTTGTCTGGGCTCCTAGGAGTGTTGTCCCCAAGGATTGAGTTAGTGGCATGGGTTCAGGTCTGGTCCTTTCAACCAGAAGAAACAAAAGCGTATTCAAACTTGTTGAGGGAAGTGGATGCTTTTTGAAACAAAGCTTATGGGGCATTAAATGAAACAGATCTCCCAGGAGCTAAGAAAAGTATATTAGTTGTCTAATGCTGTGTAACAAATTACCTGAAAACTTAGTAATTTAAAAACAGTAAACATTTATTATCTTACAGTTTCTGTGGTTCAGAAATCTAAGAGCAGTGTAACAGGGTAGTTCTGGCTGCTCCAGCTTTCTCATGAGGTTGCTGTCAAGCAATCATCTCCAGGCTTAACTAGTAGGATTTGCTTCTAAACCCACTCATGGGGTTGTTGGAAGGCTTTAGTTCCTTGCTGGCTGTTGACTGCAAACTTCTTTTCCTCCAGGTGAGCTTCTCCATAGACCACCTGACTGTCCACATGACATGGCAGCTTGTCTGCCCTAGAGTGAGTAATTCAAAAGAGAGAATTCAGGACAGAAGCCACAGTCTTTTGTAACCTAAGTCTAGTCTTCCAATCCAACAGTCTTTTGTAACCTAATCCTTAAAGTAGCATACCATTGCTTCTGCCATATTCTACCTATCATTCATACCAGCCCTGTGGGCAGAGGTTCCATAAGTGTAGGGGAATCATTGGTGCCATCTGGAAGGCTAGTTACCAGAGAAATGAACTGAACAACATCTAGACCTCTGCAACTAGAACTAGAAGACTGTAAGATAACAAATCTACTTTTTTATGGACTCCTGGAGGGACTGTTTGGTCTTTTGTGCATGGCATTGCTGTTACTTTCTGCATGTCGATTCCATCCTCTTCTGGTTTTACTCCATGGACTCGCTCTCCTCATTTCATCAGTTGGCTTGTACATATAGTCCCATAAGGGCTCTCTGCTTCAATCCAACTCATGCTCATATAACTTTATTTCTCCTTCCTAACTGCTAAGTAAGTATCTCAATTACTCACATCTAATGTCCCACAAGAGAAATCTAATTGTTTCAGCTTACCTTTTCATGTCCAATCACAGGTAGGAGGTCAGCCTCTAGTAGAAAAACAGGTGGGTTGAATGCCCACTTCCAAGCCATAAGTCATTTTTAGGGGCTGGGATTCGGTGGGATTCATGCAATAGGAACCCTGTGACATAGATATCTAAGGTGGGGGCCAGGTCTTCTAGAAGCCCCGTGGACAGGGCAAACACTGTCCAACATCTTTAGTGATTAAGAACACAACCTCTGGAACCTGCCAAGGTAGGGCCTGAAACTTGGTCATCAATTTACTAGCCATGTTTCCTTAGGTAAAGTATATATCTCATCTCTATAAAATTGGTGTAGTAATAATAGTATTGTACTTAATAGCATTGTCACAAAGATTAAATGAAATTATGCATGTAATATGCTTGGCACAGTGCCGGGAACATAAAGACTTTCAACAAATGCTAGCTCTCCTGTCTATTGATAGAGCTTATTTTAGGTGATGTTTCTGGGAGCCAATGGAGGAAGGCAGAGGAGGTGTCTCTATCAGTTTCATTCATTCATTTATTCAATGAATACTTATTAATGATTCTTCATTTTTGTTGGAATATGCTTTTTGGTTATAACACATACATCAAAATTGTACCTATTATTGATTTATGATCATATTGCACACAAAAGCTGTTTCAAGCTTTTTTGTTTTAAAAGATATTGCAGATATAGGTGCCCAGTTCCCCAAGAACCTTCTCTCACTCTTCATGGATGACATCTTTGTCTCCTTTACCAAGAAGTAACAATAGATAATGGAAAATACCCTGGATTTGGCACAAGAAGATGTCAATTTGAATCTTGGCTCAGCCTCTGACTGGTTGGCAAGTTACTTGTCTTCACTGAACTGGTTTTCTCCTCTATAAAATGGTTTTAATAAAACTGACCTCACCTCACATTAGAAAATATAGGGTGTGGCGGTTAAGAACAAAGACAACAAAGCCAGAGCATTGGGTTCAAGTTCCAGATCTGCCTTTCGCAAGCTGACCTTGCACAAGTTACTTAACCTGTTGGTGCCTTGGTTTCTTCATCTGTAACATGAGATGACAATACTAGAACCATACCCATAGGGTTGGGCTGGGAGGACTCAATTGTCTGATGTAAAACACATAGGATGACTTGGCACATAGTAATTGCTACATAAATCTTATTTATTTATTTATTTATTTATTTATTTTTTGAGGTAGAATTTGCCAAATTCTTTTTATTATTATTATTATTATACTCTAAGTTTTAGGGTACCTGTGCACAATGTGCAGGATAGTTACATATGTATACATGTGCCATGCTGGTGTGCTGCACCCATTAACTCGTCATTTAGCATTAGGTATATCTCCTAATGCTATCCTTCCCTCCTTCCCCCCACCCCACAACAGTCCCCAGAGTGTGATGTTCCCCTTCCTGTGTCCATGTGTTCTCGTTGTTCAATTCCCATCTATGAGTGAGAACATGCAGTGTTTGGTTTTTTGTCCTTGTGATAGTTTACTGAGAATGATGATTTCCAATTTCATCCATGTCCCTACAAAGGACATGAACTCATCATTTTTTATGGCTGCATAGTATTCCATGGTGTATATGTGCCACATTTTCTTAATCCAGTCTATCATTGTTGGACATTTGGGTTGGTTCCAAGTCTTTGCTATTGTGAATAGTGCCACAATAAACATATGTGTGCATGTGTCTTTATAGCAGCATGATTTATAGTCCTTTGGGTATATACCCAGTAATGGGATGGCTGGGTCAAATGGTATTTCTAGTTCTAGATCCCTGAGGAATCGCCACACTGACTTTCACAATGGTTGAACTAGTTTACAGTCCCACCAACAGTGTAAAAGTGTTCCTATTTCTCCACATCCTCTCCAGCACCTGTTGTTTCCTGACTTTTTAATGATTGCCATTCTAACTGGTGTGAGATGGTATCTCATTGTGGTTTTGATTTGCATTTCTCTGATGGCCAGTGATGATGAGCATTTTTTCATGTGTCTTTTGGCTGCATAAATGTCTTTTTTGAGAAGTGTCTGTTCATATCCTTTGCCCACTTTTTGATGGGGTTGTTTGTTTTTTTCTTGTAAATTTGTTGGAGTTCATTGTAGATTCTGGATATTAGCCCTTTGTCGGATGAGTAGGTTGTGAAAATTTTCTCCCATTTTGTAGGTTGCCTGTTCACTCTGATGGTAGTTTCTTTTGCTGTGCAAATCTTATTTATTTTTATATATTTTTGTTCCTGTCTCTAAGAACCAATAACATTTTACTAATTCCATCAGAAATGGAAGCAAAACAATGAACATAGATATTCAGAGGTTGGAAGTTATAAGTTCCTCATTCTTACCACATCTCTCCCAGGAGTGTTTTTCATCATAGTTCTCTCCTCTTGCAATGTCGGGAAAAAATATGCCATGCTGCTACTACCTTTATCTCTTTATCATCAGCTATTCATGAAAAGGGAGTCACAGTTACACTTCTTTTTGACAATTTCCAACTCCATTGACCGTTGAGTCTGGCTTCTAGCCTTCTGCCTGCTGCCACTCACTGCACTGCCCCACTTTCTTGAGCCTTGTAGGACACCAAAGACCTCTTTTTCTGGCACAGTTCAGTCGGTTGGCAGAGCTTGCTTCCTCTGAATACTCATCTTTAATTCTGTCCTACACCACTCCCCTTTGAGATAAATTTGTATCATTCTCTTCTCTCTTGTTTTTAAAATGCTTTTCTTTGGTTGTGTTCCCTTAGTTCCCAAGTCTGCCCTCAATAATGTCATCAAGTATTTATCCTTTCCAATGGTTTAAATTATCTTCTCTGTGAAGGGAACATCCAGATATGTAGATCTGGCTCTAACTTCCCTTTCTGTGTTTGAGTCCTATGAGTTTTAGATTCCATATGTCTGAAACCAAATGCATCATGCACCTTTCAATTGAACTTCTCAGGCTTCTTACTTTTATGGATAGCTCCACCCTTGCCCTGGGCGCCCAAGGATCAGAGTCACCCGCTCGTTTCATTCAGTGATTTCAACATCCATTGTGTGACAAGTGTTGTGCTAGGCTTGGAGAATAAAAATATGCATCCACAGAGCCCTTGGCTTTAAAGATTAGGAAGAGGTAGGCATGGTGGTGGAAGATATGGTGAGTGTGGCTGGGGATCCAGGGAGGGCATGGTCTGCTATGTCTGGTGAGGGGCAGTGCTCAGAAAAGACTGCAATGAGGAGGTGAAGCTTAATTAGAATGTTAAAGGTGGGAAGATTTTCAAAAAGAGAGAGGAAAATTCAAACAAAGGAGAGTTTGAGCCAAGGCAAGAGGAGAGAAACAGCCAAGAGCTGTCAGGACCTGAGAACCTCCTCAGCTGGGCTCTCTGCCAGAGGCCAGGTTCCCCGCAGGCTTACACAGATAGGTCTCTGGCATTTGTCCTTGCCTCTTACTCCCCAGTTCCCTGTTCAATCCTTCATTGCTTTATTATTGTTTTGATTTCATTACTAACTTTTTATTGTGAAACATTAAAAACACATACAAAAGTATATGGTTTAATGAACTCCCACACACCCATCATAGGCTTAGTAATAGTCAATTCTATATTCCCACCCATTAGTATAATATTGACTCAAATCTTACTCATTATTTTATTCACAAACACTTTTAAAAGGTGAGGAAATTTTAAGAGACATAACTGAAATGTATTATTTTTAGCTCAAATAAGGAAATATTGGTTTCTTAATAGTATCATATACCTAAATCTCATAAATGGTTTTATTATTCACAATTCATTTTGACGAAGATCCAAATCAAATCACATTTGTGATGAGTTGATAACATTTTTAAGTGTCTTTTAAACTATAGGTTCTCTATCCATTTTTTTTTTGTTTCCCTTGTAATATATTTGTTAAAGAAACCAGGTCTTTTGTCCTTAGATTTCTCCCCTACAACCTCAGTCTTGCTCATTGTATCCCTGTGGTGTCAGTAGAGATATTCCATTGTCCATTGTATTTCATGTAAATTGGTTGGTAGACCTATAGATTTGATCTATAGATTAAGTTATTTTTTGGCAAGACCACTTCATGGTGGCATACGAGGCACAGAACATGGACTTGTCTGTCTTCTAATAGTTATTGATGCTTACAATGACTCATTCATAAAGAGGAGCAAAACGGTGATATTCTAGTTCTATCATTTCTTATTCATTTACTGGCAGGAATATGTCTATAACGATAAAGTTCTTTTCATTTAACATTTGGGTTCTTACTGGTACATTTCACATAGGAAAGATAAGATAAATGTATGATTCTTTCTCTCACTTTATCAGTTGGTTTCCTAGCATCTTCCAGGAATGACCAATCAGTGTCTTTCTTTTTAAAATCACTGTGAAATTATGGATTTAATACATGTGATGTGTTTCAATTTACTACAGTTAATGTACTGATTTGATACTTGAATTTCCCTGCATTTGGCCTGTGGTCATTTCTCCAAGTTGGCTCTGAGTTCTTTGTACAAAAACCAGTCATCCTTGTTATCTGACGTAACAAGATATTCTAGACTCATCTTCTTTATCTTCTGCTCTGGTCTTGAAGCCAGCCACCTCTCCAAGGACTGTTGATTTCTTTTAGTGGAAAATCTGTTTCAAGACCACAGTTTGACTACTAGGGTTCTTCTTTACCTTGAACTTCAACTGTTATAGCAAACTTGACCTCCTGGCTTCTGATTCCCATAGACTGCAAATGCACCGTGTTTTTGCTGCCAGATCCTCTAGAACTAGTCAGATCCCACTTGCATCTAGACATTTTCACTGGCCTCTCTGATCTACCAGGTCATTCCAAATGTGCTTCTCAGCCTGGCCTGACCTGAAGTCCTACCTGCAGCTTTGCTTATCTCCTGCACACCCTATCACATACTGGCCAAGTGGACCCACTAGTTGTTTCCTGACCATGTCTCTTGTTTCCCTACCTCTGAGCTTTTGTTTATGCTCTTCCTTCACTTGGATTACCTTTCCTCTGTCTCTATTAACATGTCTTTAGATGCCCCTGGGGACATGGCTGATTTCAGGTCTGGGTCAGGATATGTATAAGCCCTCCCTTAAATGCCACCTCTCTTTGGGGGCTGGCCTCACCACCTCATAATGAAAGTCATTCTTTCTCTGAACTCCCATGGCTCTGTCTCATGGCATAGATATATTCATATTTCCAGTGGGACCATGAATTCCTAGAAGGCTCAGATCCTGGCTTATTTATTCTTTAAGTTCTCAGTGCTTGACACATAGCAGATACTCCAATAAATGTCTGTAGAATAAAAGAACCCACAAATGACTAAATGAATAATTTGTGTTCTGCTTGCTATTATAATTAGTAGCTTCCTATGCTGTTTTCCTATGATGTTTTCCTAACCTCAGTCTCACCAGACCATAATCTCCTTGAAGGCAGGAATAGGGCATCCCCACCTTTATCTCTCTTGCAGTCCCTAACACAATGTCTGGCTCAGCTTAGGGTAGCCACTCAATGCGTACTGGTTGAGTTGAATTTATGCCAAGAAAGAGGATTTTACATCCAAAGACTTACTCTTGCTTTAGCCTACAAAGATTTGAGCTTTTGACATGCTCTATTCTACCTTAGTAACGGGATTTTGGAGCAAGGAAACCACAATTCTATTTTTCCAGTTTTGCCATTATACAATTTGGCATCTGCTAGCTTAATATTGCAATTTTCCCCGCTTCTTGCCCTCCCCACCCTGCCTTTTTTTCCCCCCTCTTTGACGCGTCCTGTGTGATAAAGGCTCTTCTAGGCTCACTGCAAAGGCTCAGTGTGGCAGTAAAAAAGCTTCCCAGAATATAGTCCAAGAACAAACAACCAGTGACCCTGCGGATGATAGCGCAAAAATGCTATTGACAAAAGATGGTCAGAGAGCAGTTGCCTTTATTTGGACAGAGTGAGGAAAGAACTCCAAGTGAGTCTGTTAGCCAAGCACACCCTGGGTGTTCTATTGCTCTTTAGGGGAGTGTCACATGCCTATAATATCTGGAGCCAGGGAAGGGATCCAGAGCTCTCAGCGGCTGTACAAGGGACTCCTGACCACAGATGAGCACATGGGTGATATTACATGTACCAAGTCATTCATCCTGCTGGCCAGAGTTGGGCTTGAATTACATTGGCTGAATTGTTTAGGCCCACGTCCTTTCTGCCATACCAATCTCTCCTTCTTTCATGAGGAAACACAGGGTTTTGTGTGTGTGTGTGTGTGTGTGTGTGTGTGTGTGTGTTTTGCTAAGAAAATCTTAAAGTCACAGGACATAATGGAAACTGGGTGTCCTGAAACCTTCTTTCTAGTTCTTGTTCTTTCAGTAACTAGCTGTGAGACACTGAACTAGTTGTCTCACCTTTTTTGTTCTCAGTCTCTTTATCTACCAAATATCTAGTTTTCTAGATCTCTTCAGTTATCTCTGAAGTCCTTTCTAGCTGTGAATGTTATTTATGACTTTCTTGTTGCTGGAAATTCAGCTGATTGAAGTAATTTCTAAAGGAGTCTTTAGAATCCGGTGACTGGTGATTGTAAGGAAATCAAGTCTGGAATTTCTTTTTTTTTAATTATTATTATACTTTAAGTTCTGGGATACATGTGCAGAACGTGCAGGTTTGTTACATAGGTATACATGTGCCATGGTGGTTTGCTGCACCCATCAACCCATCATCTACATTAGGTATTTCTCCTAATGCTATTCCTCCCCTAGCCCCACACCCCCAGAGAGGCCCCAGTGTGTGATGTTCCCCTCCCTGTGTCCATGTTTTCTCATTGTTCAACCCCCACTTATGAGCGAGAACATGAGGTGTTTGGTTTTCTGTTCCTGTGTTAGTTTGCTGAGAATGATGGTTTCCAGCTTCATCCATGTCCCTGCAAAGGACATGAACTCATTGTTTTTTATGGCTGCACAGTATTCCATGGTATATATGTGCCACATTTTCTTTATCCAGACTATCATTGATAGGCATTTGGGTTGGTTCCAAGTCTTTGGTATTGTGAATAGTGCTGCAATAAACATATGTGTGCATGTGTCTTTACAGTAGAACAATTTATAATCCTGTGGGTATATACTCGTAATGGGATTGCTGGGTCAAATGATATTTCTGGTTCTAGATCCTTGAGGAATCGCCACAGTGTCTTCCACAATGGTTGAACTAATTTATCCCTCACCAACAGTGTAAAAGCATTCCTATTTCTCCACACCCTCTCCAGCGTCTGTTGTTTCTTGACTTTTTAATGATTGCCATTCTAACTGGCGTGATATGGTATCTCATTGTGGTTTTGATTTGCATTTCTCTAATGACCAGTGATGATGAGCTTTTTTTTTTAAATATGTTTGTTGGCTGCATAAATGTCTTCTTTTGAGAAGTGTCTGTTCATATCCTTTGCCCACTTTTTGATGGGGTTGTTTTTTTCTTGTAAATTTGTTTAAGTTCCTTGTAGATTCTGGATATTAGTCTTTTGTTAGATGGATAGATTGCGAAAATTTTCTCTGGAATTTCTAAAGGAGTCTTTAGAACCTGGTGGGTGGTGATTTTAAAGAAGTCATCAACTGGAATTCTCAACTCTGAATTGGAGGACTCTTCTCAACCAGTAGGATTTTGAACACAAAAGGACAGCTTCCCAAACAACATTCCATGGCCTAAGTCCTTGCTCTTTTACCTACCTATGAAGGCTCAGCCGTTTTAGCTTCCTCTTTCTCTCCCATATAAGGAAAACACGCATTTATGCTAAGGATATTCAAGTTTCCTATGTAAAGAGAAAGATGTCTGGCCACTTAGGGCTAATATGAAGAATTAAGCTCTTTCCTGAACTCCTTGAGTATTCAATTCAGCTCACTGAGGTTTTGTTATTATACAAGGTTTGGGAATTTCCATTCCCAAAATGCCTCCTCTGCTAGGCATGCTTTATGTGTAGTTCCTAATTGAATTCTTCTAACAGTTTTCCCGGCAGTTATTATTTTCCTCAATATACACATGAACCCAGTATTGAGAAGGTGTTCACTAAAATGTTCTTATTGAAAGAGAAGAAAAAGAGGAAAGTCAGGAGAGAAGAAGAGAAATGACATGCTTAAAGTGAAGTCATTTGCTCAAAACCACATTGAATACCATGCTTTGAAGCCAGATTTATCCTATTCCAAATTTGGTGTTTTATTTCCTCCTAATCATTACATTCAAAAATGCCTGCTAATGTCTCCTTTCTTCCACTTAGCATTTTCTGGGTTATGTCATTGAAGCGTTGTGTGAAAAATGTTTTCTGTGAGAGGAATGAGTTGAGAAGCCCTCATCTGTCTTTCCCACGTATGCTGGATGAATTGATTGTAGTAACTTTGCCTTCCAGCTGGGTTTGAAGCAAAGGCACCCAAAATAGGCAAATCCTGAGAAGGTTCTGGAAGAACGGCCAGCAGCTTAAGCACCTGGAAAAGCACCCCCATACATGTGTCATCTTGTCCTTGTCAGGAGAGAGGCCTGGAAAGAGACGTGATGTGTTCCAGGCCATTTCTGCTTGTCTGTATCCTGCTTTGGGGTGATGTGTTGTAGCTCTATCCTATGCTGTTAATAAGCTGAACATGGCTCATTTCCATTATGTAATAAAACTGAACTCTTGACTAGAGAAGTATGGTTTTGATTGGCACTGCCAGGCTTTGTTCTAATAATCTCTCCCTTCTGTTTCTTGCTGACAATAAACAACTTGATTTTTCCCAATGTCCAAGTCCCCCCTTAGAAGCAAAAGACACTGGCACTCCATTACAGGTCATGGTGGTGGTATGGGGGTTACACATTTAAAAGCCATCTTTAATTATTGTTGCTTAGTGGTATGGGCCAGAGTTTGTTTGTGTGTTCAATTTTAGTGTGAATCGGTCAATATTTTTTTCATGGCCCTAGGCTATACTTTCAATCCGGGCCAGCGGCTTGCAACACCATGAGGTGTTTGTAGGACCAGAATGCTAATGACTGGAGAGAAACTCTTTGTCTCCATCACTGAAGTCACTTATTTCACACGCTCCCCTGACAGAGACTCTTCATCCCGCATTCCTTCCACACTGATTGACATCTGGGAAGGAAATGCTTTCTTTCTTAAAGAGAAAATAGAATTCTGAGAATAACATTCAAAACAGTTAAGGGGCTGCTGGTCCATATGGCCCCCATTCTGCTCCCCACTCACCCCCCCACCCCCCAGTACCACCTCCTCACTGGTTTCGTTTGGGCCAGGGCTCAGAAGGTGGTGTTACTTACTCTTGAACACTTTGGCACAAGCATGGAAGAAAACCCTTACACTTCAAACTGTTTCATGCCGCCAGAGCAAGAAGGAGCTTTCCAATCATTTGAATAGAAGGCAAAGGAAGACTAAAGGTCATTTCCTGACTGCTCCAATTTGTTCCCTGTTGCTCTGTATTCTCAAGGACCCATCTGGCCGTGGATCAGGAAAATGGAAAAAGCCCCATTTTGGCAGCTCCGTCTTGGTAAGCACTCAGTCCAGCTGATGATTCTTTTCTGACCTTACTGCCACTGTATACCTGAGGATGGTTTTCCAGCCTTGAAATCCTATCTCTTAGGGTTTTCTTTACACTAGGTTACTTCCCTGAAGCAGACTTCTAGCTATTTTACTGATGCCCTTTGACACTGCTCAAGCTCTTAGCTTTGGACTTGATGCAACCTTCTAGAGTTGGGTCCACTTAGGGTTGTACATTTCCCCTCATCCCTGAGCTCTTCTATTTGAACTTCTGGTAACTGATTTTCCCAATCCTCCAATTCTGTAAAAAAGACTGGGTGGGGCTGGCCTGGCTGGCCTTGCTCCCTAGGGTTGGATTGGAAAGTGAGAGGGCCCTTTAGCCACAACCCTGTCATGTAGGGTAAGAAAGTGAAGCTTAGAACCAAGGTTGTAAGGGCAAGGAGATCTGATTCAAATTTTAGGAGCCACAGGGTGTTGTCAGGCTGGGTTTGCATCTCAGAGGAAAGAAGATGAAAATGGGAAACAGTGAGCAGGAACGAAACGATGGCACAGCCCTAAGGACTGCATGTTCCCTATGTACCCTCACCTCTGAATTTTGTACATTTACATCAGTGTTCATATGGATGAGGCAGATCCAGTCACAGAGAATAGGGCAAGATATGCCTCCAGCAGGTAAACCCATACTTCTGGGTGAGGTCATTGCTGAACTTAGGCTCTTATAAATAATTTTTAATTGATACATAATAATTGTACATATTTATGGGGTTATGTGATGTTTTGATACATACATACAATGTGTAATGACCAAATCAGGGTAATTAGGATATCTGTCACCTCAAATGTGTATCATTTCTTTGTCTTGGGAACATTCCAGATCTTCTCTTCTAGATATTTTAAAATACACAACAAATTTTTGTGAACTATAGTCACCCTTCTGTGCTATCAAACACTAGAACTTACTCCTTCTATCTAACTGCATTTTTGTGCCCATTAACCCACCTCTCTTTGTCTTTTGAGATGGAGTCTCACTCTGTCGCCAGGGTGGAGTGCAATGGTGAGATCTCGGCTCACTGCAACCTCCTCTTCTTGGGTTCAAGTGATTCTCCTGCCTCAGCCTCCTGAATAGCTGGGACTACAGATGTGCGCCACCACACCCAGTTAATTTTTTTTCTCTTTTTTTGAGACAGAGTTTTGCTCTGTCACCCAGGCTGGAGTGCAGTGGTGTGATCTCGGCTCACTGCATCTTCTGCCTTCCGGGTTTAAGCAGTTCTCTGCCTCAGCCTCCCTAGTAGCTGGGATTACAGGTGTTCACCACCATGCCTGGCTAATTTTTTTTTTGTATTTTTAGTAGAGGTGGGGTTTCACCGTGTTGGCCAGGATGATCTCTTGACCTCGTGATCTGCCCACCTCGGCCTCCCAAAGTGCTGGGATTATAGTAATCAACCTCTCTTTATCCCCTACTCTCTTCTCTACTTCTTCCCAGCCTCTGAACTTGGTTTTGACACTGTGGTTTAATAATGGGAAGAATAAAATCCTAATGAAAGCACAGGCAACCACATATAATATCTATTTTCTTATTCTGGGCACCTCAAAGAACTGGATGGGGAGAATATCTTTTCTTCCCTTTCTGGATGCCAAAGTCTGGCTCTAGTTTTCTTTAGCAGTTGACTTTGTCAAGCTTACTCCAACAGAACAGGCTTTTGTCTATTTTTTTTCTGCCAAATCCCCCTGGCCTCTGAACTAAAGCAAACTCCACTGAATGTTATTGCTGAACAGCTCACGGCATGTTTACGATATGTATGACTTTCTCTGGCTGACCTCACCAAAGAGGGCTTTTGCTTAGCCAGGGACCCATATAGAGTGGCAGGGGATGAGAAATTATAGACTGTCCAGCCTAACCTCAGAGGTAAGCAGATCTGAGAGACATTAAGAAGGAATGAGATCACAAAACATCTAGAGAAATATGAACTGACAAAAACTAGCCATTGTGGTTTTGTAAAGGGTAAATCTTATTTGACAAATGTGGTGGGAAAAAAGAGAGAGAGAATGCAGGAGATAATGTAGAAAGCAGAGGGTTTTTGAGACAGTAGGCATAAACTATTAGGATTTCCAAAAGGCTTTTGACAAGGTGTTGTTAAATGGGTGCACACATTGGGTGGCACTTCCAGCCTTCCCAAAGGGGAGAGCCTCAATCATTGCAATAAAGAGCTCAAGTCAAGTGGTAATTATCTTCTTTCTTTTCCTAAGGGCACTCTCTTAAATCCTCAATTATTATACACTTGGGTAGGGAAAATAGAGCCAAGTAAGCCTGTGTTGTTTAAGACCTCCGAGTTTCTCTGCAAGGTGCTTTGAGTAATAGGTTGGCTTTGGAACATCTACAAAAGCTGTTCTGGAAAGACAGCTGAGCCACTTGACTATGACCATCAAGCCATCTATGAAATAGATTTCTAGTCAAGAGGTCAACCAACTGTGGCTCACAGGTCAAATCCACCTGGGTTTGTAATAAAGTTTTATTGGAACACAGCCGTGACTATTTATTTTCATATTGTCTATGGTTCCATTTGTGCTGCAGTAGCAGAGTTGAATCATTGTGACTATTATTTGGTCCACAAAGCCTAAAATATTTACTATCTGACTGTTTACAGAAAAAAGTTTGCAGATCCCTATTCTAGTTTATCTGCGACTTTCTTCAGCCATTAAAGTAGCCCCAAGGTGGCTATCTATCACTTTACCCTATTTTTTTCTTCATAGCATATGTCACTATTGCAACTATGTTGTCTAATTTTTTACTTATAGTTTGGCTGTTTTATTTCCAACCAGAAAACAAGTCCCAGAAGGCGAGGATCTTGCCTATTCTGTTCATCACAGTGTATCCCCAGTTCCTAGCATATAGAAGTTGTTCAATCATTGGTTATTGTATGAATGAATGAATGAATGAAAACTTGCATATCAGAAAAAAATGGTGAGGCAAGGGAATGAAAATGAAGCAGTGAAAATGCTTAGTGACTGATCATATATTTGTGCTTTTTGCTTAACTAGCCAGACAATATTACCCCCACATTAGCTGGAAGACATATCCAAATCGATCTTCCCAATCACTGTTTTTTTGTCAAATTATAACCCACCTTAAGCCACAGTAGGCAAATATTGCCTTCCACAGTTAGTAAAAATGATCAGGAATAGATAGTCCATACTTATCAGTGGTGGCCTGACTTCTTTCTGAAATGACTTCTTTACCCTCTTGTTGCTGTCTCATTGCTAGGTTGCATGCCTAGGATCAGGGTAACCACAATGTCTGGTAATGTCTGGGCCATACATCTGAGATGGGAAAACTGACCATTGCTAAACAGAAGGAGGCAAAGAGAAGCCTAGCCCATTGGATGATCTTGATTAATCCTGCTTGCCATTGGAACTTGGGGCTTACCTACATCTTTTTTACTTCTAGCAGAAACCATTATGAAATTGGTTGCTGTAGTTACATACTCTTGCAAACCAATCAACATGTCAAATGAAGGTTTGTGGTCTTAAGAAAATAATAATGTGAACCTCATAAGAGTTAATAAAAAAAATTCTCATATTTCCTGAGTGCTTAGAGAATAATCTGAAAGATAAAAGGACATGACTCTATTCCCTGGGTTATCTGTTTCCTAGAGCATTCCTCAAGGTAGCTCTGAAACAAGTATAGTTGAATGGATCGCATGGTATTTTGCTAGCTATGCTATCTAAGAGAGAACAGAGGTGCTTATCTGCATCAAAATTGTCTTTATTCCATGGATATGTTAATTTGTCTTAAAATGTCTGTCCTGGGTTACTAGGGTCAAATCAAAAAGACTCAGGGGCCAATTTTAACCAGGCTTCATTGGTGAAAGATGAAACAATTTGTGCATTAAAAAGGATGATAACTGCAGTGGATGATACTCATCAAATATAATTAAATCCATGAGTTCAAAATGACACTAGGGGAGAAAAACTACAACAGCTAATTGCTCACCATTGTCTGGTGCTAAGGAACCAACTCATTATTTTGAACACTAAAAAGAAAGAATCAAATATTTATTTTTTCTTTTCTATATAAACTGTACCACTGAGTAACCAAATGAGTTGATAATAGGAAATTTGTATTTATAGAAGTATCTAGCTAATAAGTTAAGAAGAGATGATAGAACTGGAATATCACCCTTATGAAACCGCTAACAAATTAGTGGATCCTGGCCACTAACTCCACAAAAAGAGACCACCAGACATTATGTGCCTCTTGACCAAAGAACACATAACTATCTTTGAAGTAGTCTTGCCAATGGATGAAACTTGAATCTGATCAAGCCTCTAAATGCAACCACCAATTTACAGGAAGTGCAGTGGGCAGAGGATCATGTTCAAAGACAGCACATGAATAGCAAAATACAGACTGGAAAGTTCTATAACATAAATATCCTTGTTTTTTTCAACAAACAAATTGTAAGAAAGAAAGGGAGATGAAGGGGAAAGTCTATGAATTGAAAGAAAGTCAAGAAATTTATCAATCGATCAGTCATAATGTATGAATGTTTTAGCATTCTGATTCAATAAGCAAACTATGAAAATCATTAAAATTTCTGTTTCAATTGGAAATTTGAACACTGACTAGATATTTGATATTAAGAAATGATCATTTATTTTTTAGGTGAAATATTGATATTGTATTTTAAAAGAAATCCTTATCTTTTAGAGATACATACTAAAATATTTATAGATGAAATTATGTGATGTCTGGGATTTGCTGGCAGAGGGTTAGGTGAGGGTATAGATGAAACAAGATTAGCTGTGAGTTGAAAATTGTTGGGTGATGAGTTCATGGGGCTCATTATTTTGTTCTTCTCACATTTGTGTATGAGTGACATGTCTATTATAAAAAAAATTTAAAAACTGACTATCTTGGCAAAAATAACCATGGTTGTTCAAACTAATTATTTTAATGACATTTAGGGAAGATGACATAGAACTATAAAACATTCATTGTGAAACCTTCCTGTGTGAACCTATACTATATAAAAATAATGCTTTATCTATAATATAATATAAAGTTATCAATATGATAACGTTATTTTGTATTATCTAGATTATTACCAGGTTATCACAGTGATTTAAAACCTTTTAAATAATCAGTAAAAATGATTTGCTTAATATAATTCATGTTTCCATTTCATTATGGAATAACACATAAATAAAAGCAGTACAAATCACATTCATTAATTTGTTCTTTCTTTTCCAAGGGTCCACTGTGTGCTAGCACCAGGTCATGCTCTAAGGATGAAAATTATCTAAGTGATGTGGTTTGGCTGGGTCCCCACCCAAATGTCATCTTTAATCATGGTTCCCATGGTCCCTCTGTGGCATAGGAGGAACCCAGTGGGAGGTGATTGGGTCATGGGGGTGGTTTCCCCTGTGCTGTTCTCATGGTGGTGGGTGGGTTCTCATGAGATCTGATAGTTTTATGGGGGGCGTCCTTCTTTACTCGGCTATCATTCTTCTCCTTCCTGCTGTCATGTGAAGAAGGATGTGTTTGCCTCCCATTTCACCATGATTCTGAGGCCTCCCCAGCCCTGCAGAACAGTGAGTCAATTAAACTTCTTTCCTTTATAAATTACTCAGTCTCGGGTATTTCTTCATAACAGCATGAAAATGGACTAATACACTAAGTCGTGGTGTGACCCTGGAGAAGCTCATTTTCTTCCAGGGAAGATGGACAAGTGAGAAACCACAGAAAGTGGAAAGGCAGGCCTGCGAGCTATGGTACCTAATGCAGAGCAAGGGAAGGCAGTCCACTTGTCCTGGAGAGAAGGCTGCCCTGGCTGGAAGGCTGAGCCCTCATTAGGGAAAAGGGCAGAGCAGGAGGTGAGAGAAGGTGGGAAGCAGTGATAACTGCAAGGCACTCAGAGAGGGCATTTACCAGGCTTTAGCTAAACAGGGCTGGACTGTAGAGTGTGAGGGGAAGAGTGAAGAGGGAGTAGGTTGGTTGGTGAGCATTTTGTGCTAAGAATCTTGGAGGATGTGGAAGAAGCAAAAGTCACACTGCTCTGTGCAAAGTCCTGAAGATCCTGTCTCACAGAGGGGCTCGTACTGCTCTCTACTGTGATGGTTGATGAGAAGCAAAGCTGCCCTTGGGTGCTGCTGCTCAGAATCCCAACTGCATGCTCCTTTCTTGCCAAGCTCCCTCTGCTGTAGTCTTTCCTTCTTAACCTCCCTGGGTGTCCTCGTTCCCAGCCCAGGCTTCCTTTTCTTCGCTTTCCATCTGAGTCTCAAGAGGTCAAAGGCTCTGACCTTCTTTGACTGCATTTAGCTACAACTGGCTGCTGCCTGAATTGGTGTTCATTGGTGACTCTCATGGCTTTTCTCCAGTTGAGTTTGCCAACTAGAAAGGACTTCAGAAATTAAACAATTTTAAAACTTTTTCTTTCTTTAACGATCTCAAAGCAGTAGTATGTATTATATGATGACTTATCTCTATTGTTTTGGTTTAACTTACCCCTTTAGAGAAAAAAAAAAACAAAACACTCAAACTTAAATAGTCCAATGAGGGTGATTCCTTGTCATTTATGGAGAGCTTTTTCTTGGTCAAAGCAAAACATTAGCATTCTTAGCTTTTCACTTATTTATACTACAGGAAACCTACAGTTATGCAAAGCCACTGCCAACATAATCACGAGCTGCTGTGTGGAGTCTTAAGTACCTCATGGAAAAATAACTCCGAATTGGAATTCTTCCCAAAAGCCAGCTTCATTAATGCTTCGACAACTGAGAAGGCAAAAAAAAAAAAAAAAAAAAAAAAAAAAAAATCTAGAAAGCAGTTATAAATATGAATGGCTGTTAAACCTTTCAGCAGGGTGCTTTAGTGTAAAAAAAATGTAAGATAATAGCACCAATGCTCTTGAAATAGTACCATGGCTGTGTCATGCCTTTAATTTACCTAGAATTAATTACAGGTTTAAAATGCTTTACAGTTTAATGAACAAACATAACACAGCCTCAAGTATGTTTTATTAACCTGGCTGTGCCTTGTATTTCAAGACAGTCTTTGAGAATGTGGGAGGCAAGCTGTGCATGTGTATGTGTGTCTGCATGTATGTGTGTGTCTGTGCATGTATGTATGTGTCACTACACAGAAGCAATGTGGAGCAAGATGGACATTGGGTTATTGAC
Source organism: Pongo abelii (assembly GCF_028885655.2). Classification (NCBI taxonomy): domain Eukaryota; kingdom Metazoa; phylum Chordata; class Mammalia; order Primates; family Hominidae; genus Pongo; species Pongo abelii. The sequence continues at coordinate 36,018,125 of NC_071996.2, read as the reverse complement.
ACAGCCATTCTCAAAACCATACATTTCAATCATATGGCAATTCAGTTTTGGGTGGGCCCCTTCTGAGCCCTTGTCTTTAAAAGAAGTTTCTGCTATTTTTAATTTTGTTCCATTTTTTTTTTTAACACAGGCTCTTTCATGAGCACTTCCTGAATACATATTCTTTTCTTATAAGGAGGAGCTATGAACCAAGAGCAAGAACTTTGGATATGAGAAGGACTTATAAGGTTATTGGGAGCTTTTCATCCTTACTGAGTGCTGTGGTGTAACTGTTTTTATAGGTGGTAACCTAATCCTCAACGTAATAGTACAAAGAAGTGAAGGCTTTGGGAGATAACTAGCTCATGAGGGTGAAGCCTTCATGAAAAGGATTAGTGCCTTTATATAAGGGACATCATAGAGCTCCCTGGTCTCTTCTACCGTGTTAGGACTTGGTGAGAAGGCACCATCTATGAACCAGGAAATGGGCCCTCACCAGACAGTGAATCTGCCAACACCTTGATTTTGGACTTCTCAGCCTCTGGAACTATAGAAATAGTGTTTGTTGTTTATAAGCCACTCACTTTATAGTACAGGTTGAGGATCTCTTATTCAAAATGCTTAGAGGTGTTTTGGATTTCAGATTTTTTTTAAATTTTAGAATATTTACGTGATACTAATTGAGCATCTAATCCAAAAACCTGAAATTTAAAATGCTCCAATAAGTATTTCCTTTGAGCATCATGTCGATGATCAAAATGTTTGTATTTTGCAGCATTTTGGGTTTCAAAATTTTGGATTAGGGATACTCAACCTATATTTTTCTATAGCAGTCTGAATGAACTAAGACACTGAACAAATAGGACAGTGATGATAAACACCACTTTTCTGAATAAAACCATCCCTTTATTCTAAGAACAGATGAACATAGGTTGAATTTCTTGGAACGCAAATGTCTGTAGCATTTCAAGAGGTGATCATTGTGTTCATATACTGGGCCTTCTAATTCTTTTCATCAGTAATTACTTGGCCATTGTCTCTCATTTATACCCACATGCCAAGTTAGTGGTCCTAGTCTTTTGGCTGCTTTAGATAATTTCAGATCAGCTTGCAATCTTGATTTCAAAATGCCAGGAGAGGGTGGTGATGAGCGTTTGAAGTGGCAATGAGGAGCATGGCAGCCAATGTTAATTGAGATGAAAAATACACCAGACATTCCATAAAAACCTTAACTGTGACCACATTCCAACTCACCCCAAGCCTGTGGAGGGAGATCAGTCATCATTTTCTTTATGCAGGTGAGGAAACCAAGGGTTAGGGTGGCCAAGTCATCACCCAAGGACAAAGACAGCTTCGTGGACAAGCCACAGTCACAGTGCAGGCAGCTGGCTCCAGAGCTTGGCACTTGGCCAGCGTGCTCGTGGGTTTTAGAAGTCTCCTGAAACCAGAGGACTCCACTCATCTTCAGCCTTTGCCAGGAGATGAATGCTTTCTCTCTAGATTCCTGGATATCCAAGAAGTTACCAATCACATTTATACTCTGTCAGTTTTAAGAATAAAAAGCAATATTTCTTAATCCTTTGGAGAAAATGAAATAGAATATGTTTTTTCAGATTTAAATATTTTATGTGCAAAAGTGATAATGCTTGTTATAAAAGTTTACATATTACAAAATTGTAATAAGTGAAAAATTCCTTGCTTGCTGCTTTTACTAAAATTCACTTGCACATTCTTATCTAACCACACCTCTAAGTCCAATTCCCCTCCCCAGATGTAATAAAGGTTAACAGTTTAGAATGTACCTCTTTCTCTATCTCTATTTCTCCCCACCCCCTTCACCCAACACGTACACAACTACTTGACAGTGTTAAGTGGACAGACCCTGGAATCAAATCTTGATTCTGCCATTAATTAGCAACGTGATTTTGTGCTAGTGATCTCTCCAGGCTTCTGTTTCCTTATATGTCAAGCAGACATAACAGTGTTACCTACATCATGTGTGTGAAGATTACATGAATTATATAAAGCCATTGGAACAGAGATTAGCACATGATAAGCCCTCAATGAGCATACAATCTACATTTCTGTGTATATATGTATGTTAATACACATAAGGATGACAGTATATAAATTTTTTTCTGTTTTGTATTTCTTTTTTTCTTTTTGGAGACAGAGTTTCACTTTATCCCCCAGGCTGGAGTATGGTGGCATGATCTCAGCTCACTTCTACCTCCGCCTCCTGGATTTAAGCGATTCTCATGCCTCAGCCTCCTGCTGTTTTGTATTTTTGACAGAACAATATATTATTTGAGTTATATAAAACTGCTTTTTAAAAACACCAGTTACACAATATTCTATTATATACGTATAACTTGCTGATAGACTTTTAGATGTATCTGTTTTTTACTCTTATAAACAATGCTTTAATAAACTACTAGGTACATAAATCTCTATGTATTTGCCTTAGTATTGCTGTCGGATAAATTTCTAGACATGGAATTGCTGATGAAAATGTATGCACATTTAAAATTTTTGTTGAAACTGCCAAAGTGCCCTCCCCAAAGGCCATACTAATTTGCAATTCAGAACATCAAGATTGGATGTGTCTATTTTCCCATAACCTTGCTAGTGCTAATTATGAGAGCATTTAAAAATCTTTATCAGACTGGCAGGTGAAAAATGTCTTATTGTTATTTTAATTGCATTTCTTTGATTAGTAGTAAGGTTAGGCTTTTTTAATGAATAAAATGACTATTTGTATTCTATGAATTGTCTATTCTTATCTTTTGTCTATTTTTCTACTGGGTGTTTTTTTAATGAATTTTTACAATTCTTATATATTAAGGATTTAATCCCTTATCACTCACATATGCTGTACAGTTCCCTGCATGTTTGTTGGTCTTTTCATATTTTTACCTCATTAGAAACTTACAACTCACACGTAGACAAATCTGCATCTTTTCCTCTCTGGTTTGAAAATTCTCCCCATCTCACATTTATGTAATTCTTCTCCTATATTTTCTTTCAGTAGTTTTTTTTTTTAAAATATGAAATGTATGTCAAGTAACATAGATCTGAGTACTACGGTGGGAGGTAAGAAATTTAACTTTATTTATCCTTAACAAATAGGCAATTTTTGGAGAAGTTGAAGAAAGACAAAAGGAAAAAATTGTATTTGGAAAAACTACAATATGTAGTCACACATTCATTTAGTCAGTTAGTTAACATATATCTCCTAAGTGTTTATCATATTGTGCAAACCATACAGGTGTGTACACTGGCCAGTAGAACTTTCTGTAATGATTGAAATGTTCTACAAGTTGAACATACCAAATCCGAAAATCTGAAATTTGAAATGCTCCAAAATTTGAAACTTTTTGAGCACTGATGTGACTTTCACAGGAAATGCTCATTGAAGCATTCTGTATTTTGAATTTTGGGATTTGGATGATCAATAGTTAAGTAGACACAATGCAAATATTCTCAACTCAAAAAAAGAATCTGAAATCTGAAACACTTGTGGTTACAAGCACTGTGGATAAAGAATACTCAACCTGTATATCTGTGCTGTTAAATGCAGTAGCAACTGGCACATGTGGTATTGAAATATGGCTAGTGTGATCAAGTAAATGATTCTTTATTTTTTAACTTTAAATTTAAGTGACAGAGTTACTTGTGGCTATTGCTACCTTATAGGACAGTACAGGTGTAGATGATTGTGAAAAAAACAGAGAAATGTGTGTATGTGTGTGTGCGCACGTGTGTGTACATGCACATGTGGCTATGATGAGGGCAAAAGAGAATGCATGTGAGAATGCAAAAGGAGTAGCCAGATGCTTTCTGTTGGAAATTATTGTCGAATTTTAGAAAAATTCCCATTTTGTATCTCTTTGTGATTTAGGGATCTGAAAAACAGGACATTTAGACAAATGAGAGCATGAATTTTTGGCCTTTAGATTCCTAGTCAATAGCACTTTCTTTTCAAGGTTGTAAACTGACTGCCTCAATTCTGCATCCCAGCTCTTTTCTGCATATCACACATCTCTTTTTCAGGAAGGCTGTACCAAATCTGCAAACCTAATGACCTACCTCTATATTTGCTTCTCTTTTCTGGGGAAAAAGATGAGCTTTCTTCTGAAATCTCTTTGATCTTTTCTGTAGGGTCCCATTAGTGTTTTAAGAGTTTGGGGACATGGCTGTTAACTCTCTTGATACTGAATAGTTCAGAGAGGCCCCCAAAATGCTCACTGGATGATATTAACATGCAGATATATTTGCACGGTGAAAAGTCTTGTGATTCTAGGCAAGGAATCCTTTCTGTTTCCATTTGCAAAAGAAAATAGGCCTATTTCTCTGTTGCGTAACATTTGTGTAACTTGTCTGACCTAAGACAGTTAGTTAGAATCAGAGCAAGGCCATTCTTGTGGCTCTAGGAGCAGATAGCTGTATGTGGAGGAGGTCGTTGTTTTCTGTATGAGAGCAGGATGAGGAAATGCCAGCCTGGGTCCAGGAGCATGAATATGCAGGTGTCTGGAGCCATGGGCAGGTTGTCAGATGTATGGTCACCAGATTTATTACCAAGGTAAAAGGCATACATCATATGTAGAGCCAGCTGGTCACCTGTCAGGTGGGGAGCTGAGACTGAAAGCGGGCTGCTCAACACTGAGGAGATAACAGCTTTACAGAGAATCAGTGGTGGGGTGTCTAAAGGAAAAAAAAAAACCCATCCTGCAAGGTGCACCTGCATGCTTTGTTTGTGGTAAAAACTGGAGGATGAGAAAACAAAAGCAAGTGCTATGGAAGTATTAGACCTTGAGGTTTAGAGAATGTTTGATGTGGCATCTCATGAAACTTTAATCATGAAATTCATTCAAATTCATTGAGATATGTGGGATGATAGGAACTGACAGGCAGCAGAAGCCGTCTTCATTCAGGGTGGTGATTTATGGAGCGGTAGAGAGCCGGATGCCTCTGTCTTCCCCCTCCAGCCTTACTTAACAACTTCATTAATAACCCAGATAAACAAGCCATCTAGTTCATGAATAGCATCTGATATTAGATTGAGAGGTGTTGGGAATAACAAAGAAACCCCGAGCTGACAATGGACCCTCATAAAGAAAAACAGAGAATAGTGACCACAAGTAAATAGGATTCCATTGAGTTCAAAATGATTAAAATTATTCTGATAGTTTCCAAACATATTTGAGGAAAGAATGAAAACCCACTGAGTAATAGCTAGTAATTATTATTATGAGTTCCTATTCTAGACACTTTCATTTTATCCTCACAGCAACCTTATGATTTGGATTGTATTATCCTCTTTTACAAATGCTGCAAACTGAGGATCAGGAAGCATAAGCAATTAACAAAGAACCATTCAGATAGTAAATATTAGAGTTAGGATTTGACGTGCAGGTGTGTTAGGCTTTGCAAGATAGTGCTCTTTCTTCTGTGTTCTTCCTACTCAAAATGTGGTTCACGAACCTGCAGCATCAGCCTCAGCATCACCTGGGAACTTGTTAGAAATGCAGACTCCCAAGCCCCTTCCTCCACCCCACTGAATCAAAAGCTGCATGTTTAGCAGGATTTGCAGATAATTCATATGCATGTGAAAGTCTGAGAGGACCTGGTCTGTACTCAGTGCACGTGGGAATGCAAGATCCTAATATAGACAAGACTCTGTGACCTCCTCTTTCTTGCACCAGGGTCATCATCTGAGTTCACCCTCAGATTTAGTGCTATCTGCATCTTACGAGGGAATCACCAGCCTCACACAACCACAATGGCCCTGCCCATTCAGCAAGTAAAGAGTAATTCAGAATAACCAGAGCAAATAACGCAAACTTTTGCTTCATTCACATCCTGTGTTTACTGTGATCCCAGCTTATACCGCTTATACCACATAGCATTGGAGTTGTTGATTTAATTGCTGTCAGGTTTTCAGAAGGGTCTAAAATCTATTTTTTTTTTTTTTTGAGACAGAGTCTCGCTTTGTCACTGAGACTGGAGTGCAGTGTCATGATCTCGGCTCGCTGCAACTTCCACCTCCTGGGTTCAAGCAATTCTCGTGCCTCAGCTGAGACTACAGGCATGCACCACCATGCCTGGCTAATTTTTGTATTTTTAGTGGAGACCAAAAGCGACCATGTTTAGTTGAGACTAAAAATGACCATGTTGGCCAAGCTGGTCTTGAACTCCTGACCTCAAGTGATCCGCCCACCTCAGCCTCCCAAAGTGCAAGGATTACAGGTGTGAGCCACTGTGCCCGGCAGGGCCTAAAATCTTAAAGGGTAAAGATTTGTCTGTTAACCCAAATCTTTGTTTCCCTGACACCTAGCACAGAGCCTCACCTGGTCTGGAGAAGATGCTCAACAAATGTTTGTTGAATGACTGTATGAATGAATGAATGAATGGACACTGGGGGTTGTTTTACTCTACTTACGCTACTTCTCATTGATGACTTTCCCTAGACATTTACAAATCAGAGGTTTGCTGAAAACATCTGGAAAGTTCTTTCATTCCTTCCCCACCCTTAAGCATAGGTATATTTTCCTTCTAGGCCCCTGCAGGTGTTCTCTTCTGGCAGAAACCAAAGAGAGGAAATCTACAGTATCCTCTTGACAGTGAATTTAAAAAACAACAGTTGCAAATAAAAAAAATACTTTCACAGATGGAATTTTCATGTTCTCATTTCTACTGCATATTGTAATTTGTGGTGGAAGGCTAAGGTCAGGACAGACTTATTCAGTCATTCAACAAATATTTATAAAGCCCTGATATGCAGCAAATGTTAGAGATAGGCAGACAATCAGACACACATCTTACCCACCCTTGTGGAGCAGAGAGACTGACAAGGGAGATAAGAAGTAAATTGGGATAATGAATTCAAAGCAGTTCATGAAGCTCAACAAACATTTATTGAGTTATAGCTCTCAGCCATGCACTGTGCTAGCTGCTGGGTGGGAAAGATACTTCAGATGAATCCCTTGCCTAACGCAGATCGCAATGCAGTGAGACCAACACATGAACAGATCCTCTCTCTGCTGTGGCAAGGGCAGAGATAGGAGTGTCCGGGATGCTAAAAGAGCACACGGTGTGGGGGAGGGCACTGAATGGGGTGAGTGGCCAAAGAGAGGTGAGTCTTGGAAGAGTTCTTAGAGGACATTAGCCTGTGCTGAGTCTTGAGGCATAATAGGACGTGGAGGAGTGAACATTAAAGTCAAAGTTTCCTTGACTGAAGGATCAAAATAGTTGAATGCCACAGTGCTGAAGGACTATGGGGATTCTAGGGAGGGAGAAGTCGTATGTCTCAGAGACAGGAGGACAGGGACCACATGAAGGCTAAAACAGTTTGTGGTTTTGATTTGCATTTCTTTAATGACCAGTGATGATGAGCTTTTTTTCACGTTTTTTGGCCACATAAATGTCTTCTTTTGAGAAGTGTCTGTTCACATCCTTTACCCATTTTTGATGGGGTTATTTTTTTCTTGTAATTTTGTTTAAGTTCCTTGTAGATTCTGGATATTAGCCCTTTGTCAGATGAATAGATTGCAAAATTTTTCTTCCATTCTGTAGGTTGCCTGTTCCCTTTTCGCTCTGATGATAGTGTTTTTTGTTTTTTTTTTTTTTTTTTTTTTTTTTTTTTTTTTTTTTCTGTGCAGAAGCTCTTTAGTGTAATTAGATCCCATTTGTCAATTTTGGCTTTTGTTACCATTGCTTTTGGTGTTTTAGTCATGAGGTCTTTGCCCATGCCTATGTGCTGAATGGTGTTGCCTAGGTTTTCTTCTATGGTTTTTATGGCTTTAGGTCTTAAGTTTAAGTCTTTAATCCATCTTGAGTTAATTTTTGTATAAGGTGTAAGGAAGGGGTCCAGTTTCAGTTTTCTCATGCTAGTTAGAATGGTGATCATTAAAAAGTCAGGAAACAACAGATGCTGGAGAGGATGTGGAGAAATAGGAATGCTTTTACACTGTTGGTGGGAGTGTAAATTACTTCAACCATTGTGGAAGACAGTGTGGTGATTCCTCAAGAATCTAGAACCAGAAATACCATTTGACCCAGCAATCCCGTTACTGGGTATATACCCAAAGGATTATAAATCATTCCACTATAAAGACACATGCACACGTATGTTTACTGCGGCACTATTCACAATAGCAAAGACTTGGAACCAACCCAAATGCCCATCAATGATAGACTGGATAAAGAAAATGTGGCACATATATACCATGGAATACTATGCAGCCATAAAAAAGCTTTGTCCTTTGCAGGGACATGGATGAAGCTGGAAACCATCATTCTCAGCAGACTAACACAGGAACAGAAAACCAAACACTGCATGTTCTTGCTCATAAGTGGGAGTTGAACTATGAGAACAAATGGACACAGGCAGGGGAACATCACACACTGGGGCTTGTCAGTGGGTGAAGGGCTAGGGGAGGGATAGCATTAGGAGAAATGCCTAATGTAGATGACGGGTTGATAGGTGCAGCAAAAGACCATGGCATGTGTATACCTATGTAACAAACCTGCACGTTCTGCACATGTATCCCAGAACTTAAAGTATAATAAAAAAAAAGAAAAGAAAAAATAGAGTTTGTGGCACTGAGATGGAGAAAGGTCATTCTATACTATGGAAAGAGTCTGCATAGATGTACAAGTGGGTCCCTTTCTCTTTCATTCTCATTCTGTCTCAACTCTTTAGCATTTGAAGTTTTTAGTAAATTAAAAATCATATTATTAAAAATGGCAATTTTAAAAGTTTTTAAATGAAAAATATTTAAATACAAATATAAATTTAACAGAAACATAACAATTTTGAACACAAAAGATAATCATAGGATTTATTATATGCATCAATTTGTTTACTAAAGTTGGTGTAGTTCAGCCAGTGGACAAACAATTAAATGCCTATGATCATCATCTTCACTTTGAATACTGTTAGTATATCTCTGTAACTCATTATATGTATAACCTTTGATGATGGCTTCGGAAGTCTTCATTTAAAAGCCCCTTGAGAATGGGAAGGTGGGCCAAATGGTTCTTCTGGCCTAGCTACATGCTACAGTGGAGTTTTTTTTGTTTTTTTTTTGTTTTTTTTTGTTTTTTAAGTTAAGAAGATAACTGCTGAGAATGTTATGGGTGTGCTTTGTGTTTGGCCTGGGACGACCCAGTTCTAGCTCACACATTTCGCCACTGCCTGTTCCCTGAATGTTCTATCATGTTAGGTAGGCTTCCAGAAGGGACAGAGTTTAATCTACACAGTCTGCAATTACTTCAGAGCCCTTGGAGGACAGTAAAAAGCCTTCCATGGCCCCATCCCTTGGCTAAGATGTGGGATTTGCCTGCATCGCAAATCAGTGATGAACGACCAAGAAAAGCTTCTTGATGCTTTTTAAAGATGTTGATGGAGAGACTTTGATTGGAAATTCCAAGGTGCTTTAGAACAGAGAAACTCCCCAATGAAAGGATGTTAATCTGGAGCACCAGTGCCCTTGTTTCTTTCCTCTCCTTGTCTTCCATTCCTCCACAGGCTAGAAATGTGATCTCAAGACTTTTCTTAGTTTTAATTTTTGCTATGTTTAAAAATTAGAATTCTTCCACACTCTGGAGTCCTCCTCTTTGGTATTCCAGATGTAAATTATGAGTAACATGGAGAGTTATTCAAAACTCAGAGGTTTCGTATGACTAACAACTGCCCATGATATGAGTGGGGTCAGAACCTGCTGTGACCACTCCTCACTGTGTCTCCCTAAATCATGCCAAGTCCTTTATGGGAGGATTTTAAGGGAAGCCAAAGGTTATGTTCTCTGCTTTCTTTTGTAAATATGTCACAGTATGTTTGACCTGGAGACTGGTTCCCCTCACAACTGGTGGTAGAGTCAGATCTGTGGTCTTTATTAAGATTTAAATCACTTAAAAGCCTATTTCTCTTCCCCTTACCCCAGACATAAAGAAGACTTACTGTATCAAAAAATGATCTCTTTTTAAAGCAAAAACATTGTTGACATATGAAAGTGTAATTCTTTCGGGTACAAAACCTATACCACATAATGATTTTTTTTAAAGTAAGCTCAAAGGGGATTTTTTTTCTATATTACAAAGACTCCCTACTGTGGCATTTTTCATATTCAGTTCAAATGATATGGGGACATGTTAGTTGATTTAGTTGATTTACAGGGGATATGTTAGTTGATTTACTTACATAAAATCAAGTGTAGTTGTCTTGGTAATAGTAATGGTAGCAGCAGTGGGAGTAGTGCCATTATACCATAGAGTAGAATATGGATAATTTTCATGTCATTACTATATAAAACCCATAATTCTTAGGACAAAATCCATTTAAATATAGATTTAATGGCAGAAACTTGAGCAAATTTCCAAAGTTGGGTCTCATATTACCTAGCTTTCATGATTTAGACATATTTACTATGAAGTAACATCATAAATACTTAAAATTAAACAACTGTCAAGATGAATAAAATATGCTTTATGATCCAGAATGTCTCCTTTTGTGGCTAGATTTGGTAGCTACTCATCCCTCAATTTCATTAATCCATAAAACATTTCCTAGTCAATTATGCAAAATAAGAATATGCAATATTTTGTTTTTAGTGTAATTTTTAAAGCAAAATTGCATACATGTATTTGTGCTTGTTTGGACATGGGAAAGAGAATGATGATTTTCATTCCCTGAGATGGCATAGTAAAGTGATAAATAGCAAATGCCCTTATTGTTAGTGTACTCTCCTTTGTTTTAAAAACACTCTATGCTTATCATGAGTAGGGTATTCAATTTCTTGAAGTTTATGCATTGAAATTCAGGTGGCATCATTAACAACTATGTATTCTTATATAAACCAGTTAACCCCTTAAGCCTCAGTTTCTTCATCTGTAGAATAGGGATAATATGTAACTATTTCTATTGTATGACGATATGGTTTTGCTGTGTCCCCACCCAAATCTCACCTTGAATTGTAATAATCCCTATGCGTCAAGTGGGGCACCTGGTGGAGATAAATGAATCAAGGGGGTAGATTCCCCCATACTGTTCTCATGGTAGTGAATAAGTCTCATGAGATCTGATGGTTTTATAAATGGGAATTCCCCTACACAAACTCTCTTGCCTGCCACTGCATAAGATGTGACTTTCTTCTCCTTTGCCTTCTGCCACGATTGTGAGGCCTCTCCAGCCACATGGAACTGAGTCCATTAAGCCTCTTTTTCTTTATAAATTATCCAGTCTTGGTTATGTCTTTATTAGCAGTATGAGAACTGACTAATACAGATGACAAATAAATGCATAAAATGAATTACAAATATAATACATTTATGTATTCTATACTAGACACTGGGTTATCTACTAGAAGACTTAACAAAGAAGAAATCTTAGTATCTGTGTTCAAAGAGATAATAATTTTGGTTGAGGGGAGCAACCCAAGAAAGACATGTACAAAGCAAATTATAAAATAAATTAGACCATGTTTAGACCTCTTAGTAGAGGATTACAAACAGTGACCGAGATCCCAAAGGTGGGAGTAATTCATTCTGATTGGGAAAAGGTAATGAGGGGAATCGATGGGGTATCAGGGAGAACTTCACTTAAATAATAACATTTGAGAATGCTCTTAAAGAATAGACAGAATTTCAGCAAGTGGAGAAGAAAGAATATCTGAGGAAGGGCAGATAGCATCAGAAAAGGCACAGTGGCATGGGACATGATATGGTTTGGCTGTGTCCCCACCCAACTCAACTTAAATTGTATCTCCCAGAATTCCCACGTGTTGGGAAGGATCCAAGGGGAGGTCATTGAATCATGTGGGCCAGTCTTTTCCATGCTATTCTCATGATAGTGAATAAGTTTCATGGGATCCGATCAGTTTATCAGGGATTTCTGCTTTTGCTTCTTCCTCATTTTATCTTGCTGCCACCGTGTAAGAAGTGCCTTTTGCCTCCTGCCATGGTTCTGAGGCCTCCCCAGCCATGTGGAACTGTAAGTCCAATTAAACCTCTTTTTCTTCCCAGCCTTGGTTATGTCTTTATCAGTCATGTGAAAATGGACTAATACAGTAAATTGGTACCAGTAGAGTGGGGCATTGCTGAAAAGATACCCAAAAATGTGGAAGTGACTTTGGAACTGGGTAACAGGCAGAGGTTGGAACAGTTGGAGGGCTCAGAGGAAGACAGGAAAATGTGGGAAAATTTGGAACTTCCTAGAGACTTGTTAAATGGCTTTGCTCGAGATGCTGATAGCGATATGGACAATAAGGTCCAGGCTGAGGTGGTCTCAGATGGAGATCAGGAACTTTTGGGGAACTGGAGTAAGGTGGCTCTTGTTATGTTTTAGCAAAGAGACTGGTGGCATTTTGCCCCTGCCCTAGAGATTTGTGAAAATTTGAACTTGAGAAAGATGACTTAGGGTATCTGGTGGAAGAAATTTCTAAGCAGCAAGGCATTCAAGAGGTGACTTGGGTGCTGTTAAAGATATTCAGTTTTAAAAGGGAAGCAGAGCATAAAAGTTTGGAAAATTTGCAGCCTAACTAAGCAATAGAAAAGAAAAATCCATTTTCTGGGGGAGAAATTCAATAAAGCTGCAGAAATTTGCACAAGTAAAAAGGAACCTAATGTTAATCTCCAAGATCATGGGAAAAATGTCTCTAGGCCATGTCAGAGACCTTCATGGAAGCCCCTCCCATCACAGGCCCAGAGGCCCTGGAGGAAAAAGGGTTTCTGTGGTTTGGGCCCTGGGTCCCTGTGCTGTGTGCAGCCTATGGACTTGGTGCCCTATGTCCCAGCTGCTCTAGCTGTGGCTCAAAGGGACCAACATACAGCATGGGCTGTGGCTTCAGAGGGTGGAAGCCCCAAGCCTTGGCAGCTTCCATGTGGTGTTGAGCTTGCAGGTGCACAGAAGTCAAGAATTGAGGTTTGGGAACCTCCACCTAGATTTTAGAAGATGTATGGAAACGTCTAGATGCCCAGGCAAAAGTTTTCTGCAAGGGTGGGGCCCTCATGGAGAACCTCTGCTAGGGCAGTGCAGAAGGGAAATGTGGGGTCATAGCCCCCACACAGAGTCCCTACTGGGGCACTGCCTAGTGGAGCTGTGAGAAGAGGGCCACCATCCTCCAGACCCCAGAATGGTAGATCCACTGACAGCTTGCACTGTGTGCCTGGAAAAGCCAGAGACACTCAACACCAGCCTGTGAAAGCAGCCAGGAGGGAGGTTTTACCCTGCAAAGCCACAGGGGCAGAGCTGCCCAAGATCATGGGAACCCACCTCTTGCATCAGAATGAGCTGAATGTGAGAACTGGAGTCAAAGGAGATCATTTTGGAGCTTTAAAATGTGACTGCCCCGCTGGATTTCAGACTCGCATGGGCCCTGTAACCCCTTTGTTTTGGCCAATTTCTCCCATTTGGAATGCCTGTACTTACCAAATACCTGTATCTCCATTGTATCTAGGAATTAACTAGCTTGCTTTTGGTTTTACAGGCTCATAGGCAAATGGACTTGCCTTATCTCAGATGAGACTTTGGACTCTGGACTTTTGGGTTAGTGCTGAAAAGAGTTAAGATTTGGGGGGCTGTTGGGAAGGCATGGTTGGTTTTGAGATGTGAGGACATGAGATTTGGAGGGGCCAGGGGTTGGCAAATTATATGGATTGGCTGTGTCCCCACCTAAATCTCAACTTGAATTATGTTTCCCAGAATTCTCATGTGTTGTGGGAGAGACCCAAGGGGAGGTAATTGAATCACGCGGGCTGGTCTTTCTCATGCTATGCTTGTGATAGTGAATAAGTACCACGAGACCTGATCGGTTTATCAGGGGTTTCTGCTTTTGCTTCTTCCTCATTTTTTTCTTTCTTTTTTTTTTTTTTTTTTGCTGCCACCATGTAAGAAATGCCTTTTGCCTCCCACTGTGATTCTGAGGCCTCCCCAGCCATGCAGAACTGTAAGTCCAATTAAACCAGCCTTGAATATGTCTTTATCTTTCTTCGCAGCCTTGAATATTTCTTCCCAGCCTTGAATATGTCTTTATCAGCAGTGTGAAAATGGACTAATACAGGACATGAATGTGCAGTGTTTTCTGGGAAAAATGAACATTCCAGCATGGTAGGGGTAAGCAGGAAAAGTCAGTTGTAGGCAAGTGATGGCAGACTTTGAAAGCAAAGCTAAGAGTTTGTGCTTTATTGTGTGAGCAATGGTGAACCATTAAATGTGTTTTATTGTGGAAGTGACACATTAGATCCAAGTTTTAAAATGATATATTAAAATGGTACTGTTTTGTGGTGTGGTGAATGAAGGTGAGGTGGCTGGTTGGTTGGTGGTTGTTTAATTAGAACAGTAATTGGCAAACTTTTTCTGTAAGGACCAGAAAATAATTATTTTTGGCTTTGAGGGTCATATGGTCTTTGTTGCAACTACTCAGTACTGCATTGTGTCACAAAAGCAGCCATAGACAATATATTAATGTATGAGTGCTGCTGTTTCAATAAAACTTTATTTACAAAAACAGGCAACTAGCTAAATGTGGCCCTTGGGCCATAGTTTGTCCAGTTCTGTACGTAATAGACCAGATGAAAGAGGATGAAGACCTGCACTTGGGTAGTGGCAGATAATGAAAACAGAAGAAACAAATTTGAGAGAGACTATGGACATAGTAGTTTTGGATTCATATTTAGCATTTGGTGAGAGCATGAAGTTTAAGGGCACTGGACAAGTATCAAAACTTTTTGATATCAGGGTGGATATTGGAAACTAAATAAAGATTGAAATAGTAAAAAGTTTTTGACTGAGAAAAGCATATTTCAACAGATAATTTGGTTTGGGCATACAAATATTTAAATGAAATAAAATATATTCTAACACATAATTTGGTATAGGCATGCTAAATGAACAAGTATTATAGCCTATAAAGGCAGAAATCATAAAGGCATAAAGGAAAGATTATTAGATTTAACTACATGAACTAGAAAACCATAAAGAAAATTATTGGATTAAATCCAATGACATTTCTAATGGTAGACTATTTTTTGCCAAAAAAGGCAATTTCTGACCAGGTGCAGTGGCTCACATCTGTAATCCCAGCACTTTGGAAAGCCAAGGCAGGAGGATTGCTTGAGCCCAGGAGTTCGAGACCAGCCTGGGCAACATAGTGAGACTCCATCTCTACAAAAAATGTAAGTTAAAAAATGCAATTTCATATGGTATAATGTATACATGGTAAAGAACAAAGAAAAAGGAATGTTTAGAACAAATATGAGAGGGTGGAATAATGCTTTTTATATATAAAGAACTCTTTAAAACCAATGAGAAAAAGACAAACTTTCCAGAAGAAAACTGGACAAAACATATGAATGGGCAATTCACAAATATTTCTGATTTAAATATTTGAGAAAATGCTCAACCTCGGTGATAAATAAATACACATATAGTGATAATATTGTACAGGTTTTCACCTGCAGTGCAGACATTTTTAAAGACACTGGGAAATTCTGATCATTTTAAGTGTCCAAAGGAAATAAGAGCTCAACAATTTTTGGTAAGCTTGTAAAGTGATATGACCATTATGGATGACTATTTGCTAAAAATGTGCATAGCTTTTGACCAAATGATTCTATTTCTAGCAACTTGCCCTAAGGATACAATCTAAAATGTATGTGGTACCTTATGTATGAGGTTGTTCATTATAGAGTTATTTATAAGAGCCAAATGTTAGATAAGACTAATAACTTACAATAGTAAGATTAAATATCTAACAGTGCCCAGATATCTGATTGAACATTATTCTGTGTGGGCTTCTGTGAGGGATTTTTTAAAATGTGAGATTAATGTAAAAATTCATGGACTACTCTTCATAATGAGGATTGGCCTCATCCAATCAGTGGAAAGCCTAAAAAGAACAAAGACTGACCTCTCCAGAGCAAGAGAGAATTCTGCCAATAGATGACCTTTGGACTTGAACTGAAATGTCAGCCCTTTCCTAGTCTCCAGCCTGCAGCCCCACCCTACAGATTTTGGATTTGCTGGCCTCTATAATTGCATGAGCCAATTCCTTAAAATAAATCTGTCTATATATATTTATATACACCCTACTGGTTCTGTTTCTCTAGAGAACACTGACTAATGCAATATGAAATCTCACATTTTAGAGTGTATATAAAATTGAGAGGGCTTATTCTTATTTAGATATGAATTATGGTCATATGCAATATCAAGACCAGCTATTGGATTCAGAGTTCCTAAAAAGAGATTGGACTCCACTCTTGGATTCATCCTCTGTTTTTGTCAACTCACTGCTTCTTGGGTTTTGTTCAACCTTACTGCTTCTTACACGGCCTCAATCAAGCGGTGTTTTGGATGTAACAGAGTTAAGGTGCACTGACTGTGCGCTATGCTCTTGCAGCTGCCTGAGATGATTGTGTCTTTTGGCTTCTTGCTTCGCTTTATTGCTTCAGGAACCAGGGAGAATAAGGCACATGTTATCTTGTCATGTTTTGTACACGGCTGTCTGAACTCCTTAACACCTAGATGCACATTACCAGATTCCAAGGTTTGCAGCCACTTGAGCTGAATTATTCTTAAATGAAAATTGTAAAAATCATAATAACTTTCCAGGCCCTGCAAAAGCTGATGTGTGCTGCATAAAAACCAAACCTAGACCCATCTTCACTGATGCTGCCTTTATTATAATAATAATAATGATATTCATAGTTGACGGTGGCTTCATTTACTGCTTCATTTACTTTTATAAATATTATCTCACTTGATCCTCAAAAATATTAGATAGAGAGGAGATTCTTATTCTAATTTTATATACATCTATATGGAAATGAAAGCCCTGAGAAGTTAGATGTATAAGAACACATACCTAATGGCAGTTGGGGGCGCTGGGATCCCCATTCTCATTTTCTGGTTCTAAATTCCATCCCCATTCCTCTTTCCTCTTAGCCTTTTTTCTTTCAGTTCCATAATTCAACAATATTCATTTATGAAATTCTACGCCCAAGTATTGTTCTAGGTCTTAGGATATGTCAGGCAATAAGACAGATTTCTTCGTGAACCATTTCTGTGGACTGACTTCATGAAGCTTAGAGTCCAAGAAGGAAGATAGGCATAAAAAATACAAATCATTTCAACTGTGAGACCTGCTACTGAGGATAAACATAAGAGGCCTTTAAAGTGTATAAGTGAAATCATTTACTCAGCCTTGCCTTAGAATAAAATGTTTCACATAAACAAATATTCCGGATAACTCTTGCCACTTCAAATGCAACATTTCCATTTTGGATGGAAATCCATCGAAAATACATTAGAAGATTCTTTGCTTTATAAGGGGCATGTGTGAGAGAGATGCATTATATTTTTCTTGAACTCTGAGTCATTCTGCTGCATTCAGCATTGGTCTATGTTTTAATACTGTAGGGAGTTCATATATCGGTCAGTCTCTTAGCAGGAAACAAATGACACACTTAAGTAGGGGAATAGGGGAGAATTAAAGAAAGAGAATCTTTACAAAGGTGTAGGCAAGGCTGAAGGGACAAGAGTGGGAGCAGTTACAAGAACCCAGATTGCATAGCTGTAGGAAAAGGCT
The DNA here is from genome assembly GCF_028885655.2 of Pongo abelii. Taxonomy (NCBI): domain Eukaryota; kingdom Metazoa; phylum Chordata; class Mammalia; order Primates; family Hominidae; genus Pongo; species Pongo abelii. The sequence continues at coordinate 36,000,558 of NC_071996.2, read as the reverse complement.
GCCCCGTAGGAGCTATAACCCTCAGCTGACCTGTGGGAATGCAGCAGGAGGGAGTTGGGGGTGACAAATGTCCATGCCATTCTCCTGCCCTCTGATTTGCTGTGTCCAACCAGGAGTGAGAAGGTCAGGGGCATATTGAAGGCATCCATACAGCACCCTCTGGGGTAGACAGCAGGGTGAGAAGGATGGAGAGGAGGTCTGGATTGGCAAATGAAAGATGTATAGTGTAGCTTCTCCTGATCTTTGTTACCAGGTCTGCTTCTAACAGCCTTTTCTGCCACTATTTTTAACTCCAACAGCCTCATGAATGGTCTGCTTGCTTGCATGCACTGTTGCCCCTTATAACACAACCCTTTTTTTTCCCTCAGCAGCCAAGGTTATTTTAGAAAAATGCCATAAATCAAGTAATATGCACCCCCCATGCTTACAACTGGCCAATTGCTTCCCATTACCCTTAGATTAAAATCTAAACTCTTCCATAACCTATAAAGCCCTGTTTGAGCAGCCCTCTCCCCTTTTTTAGCTTCATCAGGTGCCTGCATCTGGCCTTCCTGTTGCTGTCTATGCCAAGCTTGTTCTCATTTCAGGCAGTTGTCACGTTCTGTTTCCTGTGTCTGAAATCCTCCTGATGACCTTACAAATGGTGATGGCTTGTTCTCCTCTTTCTTCTCTTCCTCCCCCTCCTCTCCCTCCTCCCCCTTCTCTCCCTCCTCCCCCTTCTCTCCCTCCTCCCCCTTCTCTCCCTCCTCCCCCTTCTCCCCTTCTTTTTGTTTTCTTCCTCTTCCTCTCCCTTTTCCTCACTTTCCTTCCATCTCCCTCTTTCTCTCTTCCTCCTCCTCTTTCTCCTCCTTCATCATCATCATTATTATTAAAGCAATTCACTTTTTGGAGATATAACATTATACACTAAATGGCCCCGTATTTTAACTATACAGCCTGATGAATGTTCACATACATATATACCCATAAAACCACCACTCAGATCAAGCAGAAAGCATTTCCAACCCTCAGAAGGCTCTCTTGTGCTCCTGCCAGTCAATATCTGCCCCCTCCCCAAAAGGTATTTTGAACTCTATTACCATAGATCATTTGTTCCTGTTTCTGAAGTTCATCTAAGTGCAGTCCTACAATTTGTATCCCTTTTTGTGTAGTTTCTGCTGTTTAATATAATGACTATGAGAGCTATCCACGTTGTTTCTTATAACAGTAGTTGTTTGTTTTGCTATGTAATATTCCATTGTGTGTACATACCAGAGTTTATCCATTCCATTGCTAAGGACATTTGGTTTCTAGTTTTGGTCTTTATGAATAACACTGCTATGGGGAATTTTTGGTTATACATGAAGAGTGGAATTATTGGGCTGTAAGATAAGGATATGTTTATAGTAGGTGATATTTCTAAACAGTTTTTCAAAAAGGGTTGTGCCAATTTACCATCCCACTAGCAGTATGTGAGAGCTCCCATTTTCTTACATCCTTGTCAGCACTTGGTACTGACTATTTAATTGTAACCATTCTGGTGGATGTGTAGAGGTATCTCATTATGGTTTTAATTTGCATTTTGTTGCTAACAAGGTTGAGCATCTTTTCATATGCATGGTGGCTGATTGCCTCTTATATAAAGTACCAATCAAATCTTTCCGCCATTTTTTAGAAAAAATGATTGCCTCACTTTTTCCTATTGATTTATAGAAGTTCTTGATATATTTTGAGTATGCATTCCTTGTTAGACACATGTTTTCTAAATATGTTCTCCCAGTCTATCTGAGAAAGCTTGCCTTTTCACTCTCTTAATAGTGTTTTTGATAAATGTAAGGTCTGAAGTCAAATTTGACAAACATTTCTTCTATGGTCGATGTGGTCTGTGACCTGTTTCAGAAATCTTTGAACATTCACTTATTATAACCTCCCCAGAGAGATGTGCACTGAGCTCCTCGTATGTTTCACCCTCCTGGCCAACCACTGACCTCTCTGGGCCTGGAGCATCAGTGAAGTCCAGCAATGCTCCTGGGGGTTGTCCAGTAGCAGTGGCCTTGAGTTCAGACTGATGTTCAAATTCACAAGCCCCAATCGACTTTACTGGCATCAAGGACAGGCAACAACATGGTATGATACGGTGGTCACAAGAGACAAACCTTAGCAGGTACAGAGCATCTCAGCTACAGAAAGCCATAAGCTTTGGGGTCCCTTCAGATTTATAAGTAGCTAGTCACATATCCTCTGAGGTGGATTCTGGGGGAGCTCTTCCCAGATCTTCCACAGCAAAACCAAGGCACCTGTTGCCTCCCTTCCCCCATCTTCCCCAGGCATGTTGGCTGCTGATGGCTTACAGCTGACTCTCTTTCAGGAATCATCCTCAATATGGGAAATCTCTGAAGGACCATCCCGCTCACTCTCCCAGGTCAGCTGAGGCCTCTTTTGCAAATGAGTAAAAATGCACTTTCTCCGTCTATCGAATCTCCTTACCTTTGCTCCTTCAGGATTGTGGATCCTGGGAGCCCTCTTCCAGAAACTTCCTGCATGCAAATCTCCCTCTCAGAGGCAGCTTCCCTGGACCCCCTCAGGGACTCCCAGGAGTCTGACTTGCATGGCGGGGATGGTGGGGAGGGTTTTCTGCTGCAGCTGTTGCTCATCCATACTGGCTCCTCAGTTCTCAATAAAGTCTCAATAATGAGGTTCAGGTCCTTGGAAGGGCACACAGTGTTCAGCTGGATTTTCATTCATTCTGGAACCAGTACAGGCATTCTCCAAATTCTTTGCTATTCCCTGAAGCAATGTTGACCAAGGGTCAAATCCTCAAGGATCTCTGAGGCTAGAAGACAACCACAGAACCAGCCATTAATCTTATTGTTCCAAAGTGTGTGTTTGTATATATCTGTGTGTACACACACATATGCCTGTGTATATACACACATAAATATATACATGTGTACATATGCATGTACAGATGTGTGTGTGTACTCAGTCAGCAAATTGTTAAATAAAATATATTCTGCCTTCATACCTTGATAAAATAGGAAGGCCAGGTTCCCGTTCAGAAATTTTAGATTCTTTGGACTTTTGTGCCAGAGCATGGTAGCATGAGGAGAACATGCCAGAACATGGCAGCCCCTGTGCCTGACCCATGACCATAGCCCACCCTAATTTTGCTCCCATTCCCAAATCCACTCAACTTTACTGTCCCTAAATCCCCAAATCCACTCAACTTTACTGTCACTGGCCCTCTTCAGCATGCGCCTCTTCTATTCTGGTGTTTCTTTATCATTCTTACCACTCTGGAGTTGTCTTGTTTCTTATTATTTTTTGGTTGTTTATTATCAATCACCCCTACTGAAATTGATGTTAGGAGGGCAAAGTTCTCACGTCTCTTGCTCACCATTCTATCCCTGGTGGCTGGCACATGAAGGATGAAACAGAGGCCCAGGCTTGTTAAAAATACTCATTAAATAACTGCTACAGACATTGGAAACAAGGGCCTGAGGGGAAATCATAGTTTAGGGGAGCAATGGGCTCTTTCTGCTTGCTTCGTGGTTTTTGCTCCAGAGGCTTGGGATGGTAGGGTGACCAACCCACCCTGGAATTTCCTGGTTTTAACACTAGAATCCTGCATGCTTACAAACCCTCATTCCCAGGCAAATGGGGACCCCTGATTGGTCACCTCACTCAGCCAAATATGGTCAGGAAGCTGGCTAATAAAGAGATAAATTTTTCTGATAGTTGAAGGGCCAGCTCTGTCTTCTTAGCAGCTACTTACAATAATTAAGAAAATGTAACGAAAAAGTATTTCTCAGAATTTAGTGAGGCCAAAAGATTTATGCTTTATTCTCAACATATCAGAATCGGATTAAGCATCATGAGATGACAGCCATTTTCAAAAGTATGTCACACTGAGGTTAAAAAGTGAGTCTTGGTAAATACAAAGTAATTGGATGGCATCTTATTTTCAGCAGCTTCCCCTTCATTACAGTCTAGACGAGGCATGGTTTACCGTTCTTTCTCTGTTCATTTGGAGATTTTATGAGAATGTGTAAGTCGTTGACATTTTGGGCACCACTAATGATGAAAACTTATTATCCATTATGCCAGATTGAAGGGAACAGAAATTACAGAGTCTGAGGAAGGTCTGGCAACAGCAGCGCAGCCGCAAATTCCAGTGAAAAAAGCAGAGCTCCAGGAAGCCTGAATAGAAAGACTCTGTGAGGAGAGTGCTGCAGTCCAAACGACTTCCTGCCTGATCAGAATGCTTGGCTGCTGGGACACCGTCCTAGCGAGGGTATCAGTTATGATGGCTTCCTGCTGAGGGTTACAGAAACCTGGCCATTGGTTGCTAAACTTAGTGAGGGGTTTAATTTTTCTCACATAAAGTGAAGTTTTGGAAGGTAGCCAGTCCTAGGCTGTGACTCCACTATGACATCAGGTCTCATTGGCTAGGACTGTGTCACATGGCCACCTAGACATTTCACTGGGTAGGACTGTGTCACATGGCCACATAGACATCTCATTGGCTATGACTGTGTACATGGCCATATAGACATCTTATTGGCTAGGATTGTGTCATATGACTATCTAGGGTTGCAAGGGGGATTGGGAGCATCACTGCCTTCTAGCCCTCCCTACCTTGAATCAGGGTTCTGCTGATGAGGAAAGGTAGAAATAGGGAGCAACTGGCAGTTTTTGGCACAAGATGAAACCTACCGGCCTCCTGCCAGAAGATAGGTTAGAAATCTATGTCTAATTAGGGCATCTGCTTGGATGGAGGGCATGTACACAGTCTAAGCTCCAGGCGACGTGTTTCACAGAGTCCATTGGTGAGATGAAATGCCAACTGAATAGGAATTAGCAGGAGGAAGAATTCATGGGACATCGAAATGATAAAGAAAATGTCATTTAAGTGCAATGTAAGGGGAAAATAATTTAAATTTTACTTAGAAAAAATGAGTTACAAATAGTTTATAATTAATCTAGCACATAGTTCATGCTGTAGCTAAAATTGTGCCTAGCACTGTGCTGTTGATTTGAGAGGTAATGATAATCCCTTATTTCTAGGACTAATAAATGAAAAGTTAAATGGTAGTCAACTGAATAACTTCCCTCAGGCATCAGAAAAGGGGAGTTCATTCTGGTCTGGAGTAGTCAGGAAAGGCTTCATGGAGGAAGTGAGGCATGCCTGGATACTTGGATGAGGGGTTGGATTTGGCAGTTAGAGAAGATAGTGCAGGAGTCACACAGTCAACATAGTCTTAGGCCTGGGGTAACCAGTGAGCTATGATGGTTAATTTTATGTGTCAACTTGTCTGGTTTAAGGGATACCCAGATAGCTGGTAAAACTTTATTTGTTGGTGTGTCTGTGAGGGTGTTTCCAGAAGAGATTAGCATTTGAATCAGTAGACTGAATAAAGAAGATCTGCCTTCACCAATATGGGCAGGCACCACCCAATCTGTTGATGGCCTGAAAAGAACAAAAAGGCAGAGGAAAGACAAATTCACTTTGTTTTCTGGAGCTCAGACATCCATTGTCTCCTGCCTTCACACGTCAGAATTTCAGGTTCTTAGGCCTTTGGACTCTGGAACTTATACCATTGGCTCCTCTGATTTTCAGGCCTTCAGACTCAGACCGAATTACACCCAGGTTTCCTGGTTTCCTGTTTGTGGAAGGCATGGGATGGAACTTCTCAGCCTGCATAATCACTTGTGCCAGTTCTCGTAATAAGTCCCCACTCTGTCTGTCTGTCTATCTATTTATCTGTCTATCTATCTATCTATCTATCTATCTATCTATCTATCTATCTGTCTGTCTATCTATCCACCCATCCATCCATCCTATTGGTTCTGTTTCTCTGGAGAACCCTGATTACTACACCAGCTTAAATGCAAGGTGTTCAAAGACTGCTAGTTGCATAAATATTACTATTGTCTCATTGTTTCTTGATAAGAAAACCTCTGTTTCACTGGGTATAGTAACATATTCACTTAGAAAACTCCATTTCTCATCTTCTTTTGAAGCAAAAAAATGGCTGATGAGGTAAGTTTTGGGTGGGCTGGGACTCCCAGGATAGATCTTTGAAAAGGCTTAATGTAGTTGTAAAAAAGCATTTTTTTTTTTTGCCTTTTCCTCTTTTCTGCTGCCTAAAACATTGATTTGATGGCTATATCTGCAGTGACTATTTTATGAGGTGGAGTAATCTTGACAATGGGAACTACAAGATAAAAATTACAGAGCAAAAATGTACACAGTGCCTGGATCTCTGCTGACCACGGAGCCATCATACCAATTCTGGACTTCTCTTATGAAAGTGAAAAAATACAATTTTATGTGTAGGCACTGATCTATGACAGCCCTGTAGTATGCAGGAGATATGTGTTGGAGCAAAGATGCCCATGAGAAGCGTCCTGTATTAGGTGTAATGGTCAGATCTGCATTCCCTCGCTGTTGTTATTCACTGGCTAGTGGCCTACCAGGAAGAGTGTGGCCTTGGCTCAGGAGCTGAGACAAACCCTGAAGATGCTAACAGTTGGAGGCCATCAACTAACCATTTTATTTTTTATTTTTTTGAGACAGATTTTCGCTCTTGTCATCCAGGCTGGAGTGCAATGGCATGATCTCAGCTCACTGCAACCTCTACCTCCTGGGTTCAAACGATTCTCCTGCCTCAGCCTCCGTAGTAGCTGGGATTACAGGCACCCACCACCACACCCAGCTAATTTTTTGTATTTTTAGTAGAGATGGGGTTTTACTATGTCGGCCAGGCTGGTCTTGAACTCCTGACCTCAAGCAATCCACCCGCCTCAGCCTCCCAAAGCATTGGGATTACAGGCGTGAGCCACTGCGCCTGGCTCAGCTAACCATTTTCTTACAGCGGGACAGCAATTCTCAGAGGAAGATCTGAGCAGCATTCCCACAGTTGTCACAGGCTTTCTCCACATCCCCCTGAATTTCACCCCTCTTCTCCTCCTCGGGGTTCCCCTACCAGACTTCTGGGACCATCTACTCTCCCTCAGCAAGCATCATGGTCCAGGTTCTCCCTTGCCTCTGACACGTTTCTGAGCCATAGATATTCGCTTAATGCTGAGGCTCTGCTCCTTTGCAGTTTCTGCTGCCATGGGGTGTGGACAGTGAAGCACTGTTTCAAGGGCATCCAGTGTGGGGGCTTCAAGGGCTCGGAGGGAAGTGGGTGAGCACTGATCCTCTGGAGAGTGGGGAGGGCCAAAGAGAGAACTTCCACACTGGTTGCAGCTTGTTCTTGGCTAAAAATCTTTAAAATGTATCAAACCTCACAGCTCAAAGATGACTTTTCTTCACAGACCCCCTATTCACAGACCTTCACACTATTTGCTAAGGACTATAACCCTGGTTGTATTCTGCTAAGAACGCATTTGCTTCCTTCCGAAAGCAGCCTGTGTTTACTGGACCACAGAGTGAGCTCTGCCCAGCTCACAGAGCCCCAGGTGACCTTCCCTGGGGAGGAGGAGACTCCATTCAAGTCCACCCTGACACAACAGAGTAACCCCATTCCATCCTCATAATCATCCACAATACATTACATTCACCATTCAACATCCTAGGCAGCCCAGATGCCACACATCAGAAGCAACTGGCTGGCACCATGGAGGAAACCTGGTTATCGACCTGTATCTGCCTGGCAGCAAAAGCCCATGCACTTTCTGATAGTCCACACTCAGCAGAAGAGCTTGGACTTTATGGATCCATTCATTCATTTATTTAGCACATGATTATCGGGCACTACTGTGTGCCAGCCACACAGCTGCTAGGAAGCTTATATTTTAGCAGAGACACAGGCATGCATTTAATCTGTAATAACTAATATAGACCAAGCATTACCAGACCTGGGCTGAGTTATCCTTGTACATTGTCTTCTGAAAGCACCCAGTGAAGTCGGTGATATTTTGAATATGCACTTTGCTGCTGAAGAAACTGAGGTTTAGCAAAGTTATGCAACTTGTTCAAGGTCACACAGCAGGTAAGTGTCAAAGTGGGGTTCTCAGGCAGTCCAACACCAGAGCTCATGGGCTCAATTGCTACACTAAATGGCTGCTCCCCTAGGAAATTAAGAAGTGCAGAAGGTTTTTAAAGAAAAGCATGGCTTTCTGAAAGTCGTCTGTAGAAGTTAGTACAGGAAGATGTGCTGCAAGGCTGCCGTAGTGCCAAACGTCTATTAACCTCAATAGGGATGGGACCAGGTTTGAGAGGCCAAAGAAGAGACCTACAGCCAGCAAAAAAAAGATGTGGAATTTCACTGGGAGCTTAAATATAGGAAAGAGAGTCCAGTGGCGGTGGACTGGACAACTTATCCTCCTTCCTACAGTCCAGTGGTAACGGGCTGGGCAGGAAAACCACAACTGCTGACAAACAGCATGCAGTTTATATGCAGCATTTTCACTGAACACCCTCCCCCTAACAACATCCACCTGGCAACCTTCATCCAATCCAAAACTCAGGGCCTCAATTCCCTGTGCAGCCTGTGTTCCACAGCATGGGCTGGGGCCTCAGATGTTTATCATAGATAAGGAATGCACCTCTGGGTTGGCCACTCCCAGATTCCCTAGCTTGGAACACACATTCTGGTGCATCTGCTATACAGCGTCATTTTAAGGGTATGTTTAAGTTATTGCTATCAGGTGCCTTTACCTTATACCCTACAGCCACCACCATGCAAATGTAGTGCATGGTAAGCACCAAAAGGGACAGCATGCTGGGGCTGTGCCTGGCTGCTGATGCCAATCCTGAAGACAGACATCACTACGGTCAAGATAGTCATGAGAGATGCAGCTGGAAGGATCAAGAGGTTTCTGCCTAAGGACCAATTTCCAAAAATTAATCTGCAGTTCCAAAACATTAAAGACTGCATTGGAATATTACTCCAAGTCCATAAAATCAACGACTGGATTATGGACAATATGAACACAGAACTGTTCTTTCAATGTCAGGAGTTGAGAAACAGGTGGCCCCTCTTGTTCTAAGACAAAAAGAGAGATGTATTGTTTTCCACAGCTGGGAGCATGCTGGGTATTCTCTGTAAATCAGGAAGAGCAAAGACTCGTGCCCTGTTCCTCAAGCGGTTTCTGCAGGCCACTTTAGCGAGCAGTGGATTCCAAAGTTCTTCTTCTTATTTTTTATTATTATACTTTAAGTTCTAGGGTACATGTGCACAATGTGCAGGTTTGTTACATATGTATACATGTGCTATGTTGGTGTGCTGCACCCATTAACTCATCATTTACATTAGGTATATCTCCTAATGCTATCCCTCCCCCCTCCCCCCACCCCATGACAGGCCTCGGTATGTGATGTACCCCACCCTGTGTCCAAGTGCAAATCAAAACCACAATGAGATGCCATCTCATACCAGTTAGAATGGCGATCATTAAAAAGTCAGGAAATAACAGGTACTGGAGAGGATGTGGAGAAATAGGAACACTTTTACGCTGTTGGTGGGATTGTAAACTAGTTCCACCATTGTGGAAGACATTGTGGCAATTCCTCAAGGATCTAGAGCTAGAAATACCATTCGACCCAGCCATCCCATTACTGGGTATACACCCAAAGGATAATAAATCATACTACTATAAAGAAACATGCACATGTATGTTTATTGGAGCACTATTCACAATAGCAAAGACCTGGAACCAGCCCAAATGTCCAACAGTGATAGACTGGATTAAGAAAATGTGGCACATATATACCATGGAATACTATGCAGCCATAAAAAAGGATGAGTTCATGTCCTTTGTAGGGACATGGATGAAGCTGGAAACCATCATTCTGAGCAAACTATCTCAAGGACAGAAAACCAAACACCACATGTTCTCACTCATAGGTGGGAATTGAACAATGGATTCCAAAGTTCTTACAGCAAAATGTGTGTGTGCATTTGTTCAAATGCCTTTCTGTGTGAATACTCAGTACATAAGAAAAATCCAAGAGCTGCTGCTGTGGAGTAAGAGAGGGTCTCACAGCCCTTCCTAGGGTGTCTGGGCATACAGCAGCCTATGAGGCAGCTTCATGAAGCAGGACTGAAAGCCACAAGGAAAATGTGGGTTCCATGCCTGCACAGAAACAAAATTTCATCTTGTGATACAATACCACTTTTTGAGCATTTGGCGGCATGAGAAACTTAATCAGCAGTCAAGGGATGAGATAGTAATAGATATGACAACGTAAAAGTTAAGGGGGTGGTTTCTAAGAGTCTGTATTTTCAAGTCTGGGAGAAAGCCCTGAGAAGATGCTGTCATGGGCAAGGCCAGCCTAGCAGGTGGGATTAGGAGGAGAAACGACTTTGAAGGGGTGGATTTAGAGACTCACATCTGCTTCTTTGGGGTGTTCATGTGGGGAATTGAGAAGGAAAATCCCTGTTATCAATCCAGCCTGAAATTGTGCAGTGCTGATGATTTGTGGGAGTAGGCTCTTAGAATCCAAGTAGATGGCCTGGGATATGCTGTAGTCATGTCCACTCGTAAATTAGAATGTGGCTGGGGGTAAGGTTTTCATCCAGTTCCAAGATTTGTATCACTGCTGATTTTTAATGTTTCTGGCTTGAAACTAAGAAGTACAGACTACATTTGAGCTGACTTTCACTTTCAGAATAAGACGGTAGCTTTCAAACAATTTTAGCAACTGTTTCCAGATATTTGTTAAGCAGCACAATCCTGTTTTCCAATTAAATCTTGGAATTCCATGACATTGAATAGACACTTCAGGATTTTTATCAGCATAGATTTATTTTGTGAGTCCAAATGTATAACATTAATTTTATATAAAGTTAATCTGAGAGAAAAATGGGTCTGTTTTGATGATCTATAATATCTGAAATCAGAATTGAGTGCCCCAGTCTTTTATCAATTCCATTATCCATTTTGTTTTAATAAATGTTGTTTCCTTGTTGCCACAGATATGAGGAAACAGTGGTTCACACAGATAAGGAGCAGTAAGAATTGTTTTTAAGTAGCTTCTCCTTTAGTCCCAGAATATTCTAATTAACCAAAGGTAGGAGAAGATACTGTATCCTAAGTTTTCCTTCAGAAAAAGCTGTATTGTAAACAAGTCAGCATGGCAGTTGTTCCCCATTTAAAAACTGATTTTTGGGGGTGAGTTCTGGTTGTGGAACCCAGTGCTATTCTTTCTTCTAATTGGTCTTCTTGTCTCAAGTTGTACTTAGTGTCTCATTCCTGGGTGGTTCTAGAATCTTCTGGAACAATACAGGTGCCATTGGTGATCCACCATCCTGAGTTTTCAAACTGCTTTCCATGTAACCCTAGAGTTTGATTTAGATTTCATTTTAAAATATGTTAATCATTTTCAAAGTATCCTCTTAAAAAGCACATGAATTTTGTCACATTGGAGATAACTGATGCACTGACCATATTGTCTGCCAGCTTGACTTCCTTGGACAGCCTTAGCATAAAATATCTTCTGTTACTTTGGTTAATGAAAGAGTATACTGAGATTAGGCAAGGACTTATACTTTCCGTGTGTAACAGAGGTTGTTAGTTGTCTTAGCGATATCCATTTTCCGTTCTTTCTTAAAAATAGGAACTCACAACAATGTGCCCAGTTAGAAGACATTTCCCAGTCTTCTTTGAAATAAGATGTGATCACATGAAAACCTTACAGGTCAGGAGAGAGTGGCATGCCATATTTAAAGTGCTGAAGGAAAAGAAAAACTTGTATCCTAGAATATTATATCTAGCAAAAATATCCTTCAAACATGAGGGAGAAATAAAGACTTTCCCAGACAAAAACTGAGGAATTTCATTGACACCAGGCCTGTTCTACAAGAAATGCTAAAGGGGGTTCTTCAATTTGAAAGAAAAGGATACTAATGAACAATAAGAAGTCATCTGAAAGTACAAAACTCACTGGTAATCGTAAGTACACAGAAATACACAGAATATTATGACATTGTAATTGTGGTATGTAAACTACTCATATCTTGAGTAGGAAGACTAAAAGATGAACCTATCAAAAATAATAACTACAGTAACTTTTTAAGACATACACAGTATGAGATATAAATAGAAACAACAGAAAGTTAAAAAATGAAGCGGGGGGGTGGTGAAGTTAAAGTGTAGCATTTTTATTCGTTTCTCTTTGCTTATTTGTTTGTTTTTGCAATTAGATGTGACACGACCAAGTCCTAGTCAATGAGATATAAGCAGTTTGTTGGATGGCATTTCCAGAAGATTCCTTGTGGCAGATTCTCTTCTATTGTCCTTCCATACTTTCCTCTTCCTTTGTCTTTGAATGTAAATATAATGGCTGGAGCTCCTACAGCCACCTTGGGCCATGAAGTGATCTTGAGGATAGCAGCTTAAGGGATAGTATTGCAAAAATATTAAAGTGAGTTCTTGATAATGACAGAGCCATCATATGAGCTCTGAAGTTTCTGTCTCCTAACTTCTTTCACTTCTGCTTGTTTAGGCTGCGTTTATATACAGTCAAACCTAATCCTGACTGATGTGATCAGAAAGCCCTGATCTAGAAGAAACTATGCGTCTTTAGGTTGGTAGATGTACCAATTAAGATCCTTTGATTGCACATAATAGACACCTAAGTAATGGTGGACTGAGCGATAAAGTATTTAATTAAGGTATATAACAAGAAGTCAGAAGGTAGGCACCCCCAGAATTGATTCGTCAGCTTGGTGATCTCATTGTGCATCTAGGCTCTTGCCATTCTCCTGCTCTTCCAACCTCAGCATTTAGGAAATATTTCCCTTATAGTTTCAAAATACTACACACAACCACACTCAAGGAGGAAAGCCAAGAGGCTGACCTTTCCTAGAGCATCTCTAATTTTTTTTTTAAGCAAGTCATACACATTGCCACTATAGCCTCAACTGGACTTTTTGAAGTTGTACACTTTGCAACCTAAGCAGAATTAGGATTCTGAACCTTAGGGGAGAAGGAATAAATGGCTTTTGGACAGGTAATATAACAGACTTTGCTAAGAGATTTTTTCCCCCCACACTACACTGATGTATTAAGAGATTTTTAAAAGGGCATTGGAACTGGCAGGTCAGCTGAAGACTCTAATGGAATCTACCAGTATCCAGGGTCTCCTGGGACTTTCCTCTGCCCACGGAGGAGAGGCTCCCCTCCCAGGCTGGCCCAGTGGGAGTCAGAGAACACCAGAAGGTAGGACTTTATTGGGAAATATTAGCCCTTACTTCCACACCTGAGTCTTTTTTTCTGAAAGTAGTTTGAGGCTGCAGGTGACTTGTGTTCTGCAAAGCCCATCAGCCTCATTCCTCTGACTATTGGGAAATGAGGTTGACTCCATTAACAGTGTCCATATCATTTAAAAGGCTAAAATATTAAATATTTTTTCTAAAAAGTATAATATTTTATACTTATGCTAAATATACTAAAGTATGAATACTAAGAGTATAAATTATACTAATACATATAATAATATAAATTAGTATTTAGTATTTTTACTAAAGTATAAATATTATACTAAGGATAGTATTTTGTCTTTAAAACTCAAGTATATAAAATATTTTTAAGATCTTTTTTTTGGTTGTTGTTGTTAGCTCAGGGTCATCTTCAGGAACATCAGTTTTTGGCAGCTTTATTGAAATATAATTTACCAACAATAAAGCTTACCTGTTTAAGTATACAATTCAATGATTTTTAGTATATTTACTGAGTTAAATAACCATCATTGCTATCTAATTTTAGAACATTTCCATCACCTCAGAAAGAAACCCCATACTCATTAGCAGTCACTCCTTATACACACCACCGCTACTTGTCCACTGCCCTCGATCTAGGCAAGCCCTAATCTGCTATTTGTCTTAATGAATTTGCCTGTTGTGGACATTTCGTATAAAGGGAGTCATACAATATGCAGCCTTTTGTGTGTTACTTCTTTTACTTAGCATGGTGTTTTTGAGATTCACCCACCATGTAGCATGTGTCGGTACTTCATATTTATTGCCAAACACCATTATATTGCATGGCTATACAACATTTTGTTTCTCTGTTCATCTGTTGATGGACATTTGGATTGTTTTCATGTTTTGGTTATTATAAATAATGTTATTAACATTTGTGTACTTGGTTTTGTGTGGACATAAGTTTTCATTTCTAAGAGAATTATTTTTTGTAGTGTTTTGTAGGAGAGACTAATGATAGCAGGAGTATATGCTACGAACTTAAGGTGTGGTATGACTTCTCCACCACATTGCTTATTTGTGTGCCAATAGTGATGCTGTCAAGAGCCAATGAGAACAGTTCAGAAAAGAAAAATGAAAGAAGCAGAATTCCAGTGATTACAAGATGGGCAGTAAGATGGGTGTGTGTGTGCATATGTGTGTATGTGTGTGTGTGACCGTGCACATATGCATGCATCTGTGCATTTTGTTTTAAGTCATAGTATCATATGATAATTATCTTTCCTATTCACTTACATCAAAGTGTCAACTCAGTTTAGCAAACAGCCATTGAGCCTGACAACGTGCAAGGCATTTCAATGGCTCTATACTTTGTCTGTGGCTGCTAAACTTTATGTCTATCAGTTTTTCAATGTTCTCTGGCAGCCATCTTGGACTTAGTAAATGAATAGTTGGTGAGGTAGAATTTGGATATAGGCAGAATAATTCACGAATGTTTTTATGAAGTGCATAAGCCTTTTATAAATCAGGGATCCTTTTTTTTATTCTTTTTATAGGATTGGATACATATGTATGTAGATAGACAGTAATAATAACTACTTCTTCTTTTCTTTCTTTTTTTTTTTTTGAGACAGAGTTTCACTCCTGTTGCCCAGGCCGGAGTGCAATGGTGTGATCTTGGCTCACTGCAACCTCTGCCTCCCGGGTTCAAGAGATTCTCCTGCCTCAGCCGCCCGAGTAGCTGAGATTACAGGCATGCGCCACCATGCCTGGCTAATTTTTTTGTGTTTTTAGTAGATACAGAGTTTCTCCATGTTGGTCAGGCTGGTCTCGAACTCCTGACCTCAGGTGATCTGCCTGCCTTGGCCTCCCAAAGTGCTGGGATTACAGGCGTGAACCACTGCACCCGGCCTAATAATAAATACTCCTTATTGAGTTACCCCAGTTGTTAGACAAGTGATTTCTAACCCTGACAGCATATTAAAATCATTTGGGGAAGCTTTTTAAAAAAACTCAGCCCCACTCTAGGAGATGCTGATATAAATGCTGTGGGGTGGGACAAAGACATTAACATTTATTAAAATATCTTCAGATAATTCTAAGTTACACCACAGTTTCAGAACTACTTATGCCAGACAGTGTGATGGACACTTTTTGTACATTATCTTATGTTTTCTCTGTAACCAGAGTGATGGAAGTGATGGATGTCAGTATACCCTCTTATAGATTTTAAAAATATGTATTGAGCACTTAGTATGTGCCAGACAATTTTAAACATTTTACACGTATCAACTCATTTCATAATTACAATGGCCCTATGGAATAGTTGATATTACTATCTGCATTTTATAGATGAAGAAGTTGAGTCTTACAGTAGTAACTTAACATTGTTAACTAATAAATTAAGGAGGAGGAGTTAGAATTGGAATCCACAGTCTTAGTCTGTTTGAGTTGCTATAACAAAATACTAGAAACTGAGTGGCTTAAAAACAACAGATATTTATTTTTCACAGTTCAGGAGGCTGGGAAGTCCAAGATAAAAGCTCCAGCAGATTCAGTGTCTGGTGAGGGACAGCTTCCTGGTTCCTAGATGGTGGCTTCTTGCTGTGTCCTCACATGGTGAAAGGGGCAAGGGAGCTCTCTGGGGCCTCTTTTACAAGGACACTAATTCCATTCATAAGAGCTCCACCCTGATGACCTAATCACCTTCCAAAGGCTCCACCTCCTAATACCATCACGTTGGTGATTAAGTTTCAATGTATGAATTTTGGGAAGACAAAAACACTCAGACCATAGCAGCTTTCATGATGTATTGCAGAGGAGGAAATAACATTCAGAGAGTTGTTTTAGGAAAATAAGTTATTCACAAAGCTAATTTGGAAACCAGATCTTCTGACATTGAATAATAATAATACTGCTACTATTACTAGTTATAATAATTATAAAATTATCACTACTAACATCCTGCTAGCATTTATTGAGAGTTTATTATGATCCAGACACTGTGCTAAGGACCTTGTCTTGTTTAATTATTGTACCAACTCACTATTTTTGCAACAGCTCTTATTACATTCATTAAATTCTTCAGGCAAGGTCATTGACACTTAGAAGGGTCGGTAGAGCTGGGATTCAAACCCAGATCTGGCAGCCTATAAACTTGCACTATTTCTGTGCACTCTATGTAAACAATGTGAATATAAGCACACAGGATGTTAATATTCCTTTCGGTCCTTCCAGTGACCCCCTTTGTGGGGCAATTAGAGTCCACAAATGGAAATGTTACCAGAAACACTTCTTAGTTGACTAAATGTTTCTGGATGAATATTGTCTCCATGTGGAAAACAGAGATAAAGGGTATATCCAGGGAAAAATAGAAAAACTACTATACAAGATCTAGTCTAGCTTCTGGGGCTCAAGGGTAAGTTTTCCTTGTGTGTGTATGTACCATGTTCAGAGCTGAGTGTACTGTAGGGCAGGGGTGCCCAATCCCTGGGCCACAGATTGGTACCAGTCTGTGGCTTGTTAGGAACTGGGCAGCACAGCAGGAGGTGAATGGTGGGCGAATGAACGAAGCTTCATCTGTATTTACAGCTGCTCCTGATTGCTCGAATTACTACCTGAGCCCTGCCTCCTTTCAGATCAGTGGCAGCATTAGATTCTCATAGGAGCATGAGCCCTTTTCTCAACTGTGCATGTGAGGGATCTAGAATGCAAGGTCCTTATGAGAATCTAATGCCTGATGATCTGTCACTGTCTGCCATCACCCCCAGATGGGACCATCCAGTTGCAGGAACACAAGCTCAGGCTTCCACTGATTCTATATTATGGTGAGTTATATAATTATTTCATCATATATTATAATGTAATAATAATAGAAATAAATTGCACCATAAATGTAATGTGCTTGAATCATCCTGAAACCATTCCCGCCCCACCACAGGTCTGTGGAAAAGTTGTCTTTCATGAAACTGGTCTCTGGTGCCAAAAAGGTTGGGGACCACTGCTCTAGGGACAAGAGGACCTCTAGGAGGAAGAAGGCAACATGGAGGAGGAGGGAAAAGAGGTCAAAGCGTGATCTGACAGAAGGATGAGAGAGCACTGGACCATAGCTCTGACCTGATTTGCATAACTGACCCCTATCCCTGGTAACAGGAGGACGGATTGGCAGTTAATATAGAGGAAGGCATGTGGCTTCCTAAGGTGAGGTTGCAAAATTATTGTTATATCCTGGAAATAGATGGAATGGAGGTCTCAGAGAGATGCAAAAATGTTAGGAGAGAAGTAGGGGAATGGTATTGACTCACTGCTCAGGATGACAATTTTAAATATGTACAATAGGAAGTGTGAGTCCCAACTTTTCTATTTCAGGAGCAAGAAAATCTGGGGAGAATTGATGAAACTAAAGATTCACAAATATTCCTTGGCAATATTATAGAAAAAGACATACTAGAAAGGATAATGGGTACATGGCTCAGGTGAAACTGATAAAATGGAATAGATTTTGAGAAGTTGTATCATGGACTCTGTAGCCTGCATAGAACCACATAGCCTTTTGCTCATGAAAGATGAGTTTGACCTTGTTGAGAAAGGATCTGGTATAAAATTCTGATGGCCCTAGTTGAAGGGCCCCCGATGACTGTCAGCCTTAGTGGGGTACCTGAGACCACATGGTATTCCAGACCACTTCTAAGTTTGGGTGTTTTTGGCAGCAGTGTTGAATTCCATGGACTTCCACCCTGAGGTGAAGAATTTATTGAACAAATGTGTTCTATCTTGAGGACAGGCCAGCTCACAGTCCGTCCCACACAGCCTCTGAAAGCCAGTGTTGTTATTTCTCCTCTGGGTGTGCGAGTGTGTGTGTGGGCACACATGTGCGAAGTTTTAGGTGGGAACTGAAGGTAGGGAAAAGGGGAAGGTCAATATTTATGAGTGGGTTTCTAAGATTTTATTTAATTTTTCTTATTTCTTTTCCATGATCAGCATATGCCTTCTGATGTCTAAGGCCCCATGATTTTGCATTTATAAGTGACTAAAAACAAAACTTTATTATAGGAAATTAGATTCTTTTGCTGTAGCTTATTTTTCATTTTTGACTTCATAAAAATGGAAAGAAATTCTATTACCAGAGAGAAGGCTTTCGCTTAGAATGTTATTAAAACAAATACCCCAAATGCCTGTGATACAGACTGGGCCCTTTCTGTAAAATTGGAAATATATTCACCACATTGCCTGAGTTTTCTGCACATCTCTCTCCAGCTGCAGCCTGTAGAACACATGCATTCTCTCTCCTCTCCAGGATGCAGGTCATTTCTTGATTTCTTCCTTCTTTTAATTCCTTGCTGTCAGTTTGAGGAGCTTCTCCTCTTTATACATGACTGAACTTGGCCTGGAACCTGCTCCTGTTTCACTGGGGGCAATCTCATACTGGGCCTTCAAATCTAATTATTTAAACCACATGACTACTCTATGGAAAATCCCCAGGTTTTGGCCATTTTCAGACATTCTGGCATCTTTGCAACAAAGATGTAATTTTTCCAAAAGGCTGAGTTGTGTGTGTGTGTGTGTATGTGTGTGTGTTTGGTTAATTTACACCATTCACAGATCCTGTCCTGATGAATCATGATGCCTCTGCCAAATAGATGACCTAGTTTTCCAGTGTCTGGTACGAGCTGGGATGTTGGTGTTGCCTGAGTGTTGAATGTCGATCAGTGGTGTTTATCGAACACCCACTGTGCGCCTCGTACCACCGCTGGCAGCTGCAAGCAAGTTGGAAAGAACACAGAGATGTCAGATTTGCCCTCAAGGAGTTTGCCCCATAATGGGCAAATGGGGTGAAAGACAAACATTAATGGAAACCATTTGAACAAGATAAAAGAATCAAACACCAGTGACTTAAAGTGCCCTGACTTTGGCTGGCTGCCCCAGAGGGGGACCCCCAGGAACTGTGCCTGAGCGAGAGAATAGGGAGCGGGATGAGGATCCAGATCTTAGGGGGTGATCAAGAAACTTCTGTTATTTGGGGTTTTTCTCAATTTCTGCCATATCTATGACCTTATAATTCTTTTAATATTTTACTCACTTTTGCTGTAACTCAAATTCATTTATTTATTTTTAAAAGGGAAGTTAATATCACTATCATGAATGTCAATAGGTAATAATAAAGGTTTCTATTCCTTTGTATGAACACAAAACAATATTATTACCTTTTAGCTAATTATTGCTGCCAGTGGAAGTCCTGAGCTTGAGGCTGGTTGTTTTGTCATAAAGAGAGATTAATAACTATGAGGGAGACATGAAAGATACACCAAAGCCAGGCTAAGACTACCTTTTTGATGTAAGAAGGAATTATAAGAGAATTGAAGGGGAACAACATTCTCATTGTGATACAGTGTTATTTCCCCTCAGATCCACATACAACCTAGAGGAGTCTGGTGTCTAGCCTTGGAGGACCACACTTTGGAAAACCCTACTCTACTGTAGGGGACGGCACTTGTTATGTATTGAATGTTTATGTCCCCTGAAAATTCATGTGTTTAAACCTAATCCCCAGTGTGATGGTATTAGGAGGTGGGGCCTGTGGGAGTTAATTAGATCATGAGGGTTTGACCTTTATAAATGAGATTAGTGCCCTTATAAACGAGGCCTGAGAGCTCTCTTACCCATTCAGCCTTGTGAAGACACAGTGAAAAGACAATTATCTATAAACCAGGAAGTGGGCCCTTGCCAGACATCAGATTTATCAGTGTTTTGATCTTGGATTTCCCAGTCTCCAGAACTATGAGCGATAACCGTTTGTTGTTTAAGCCACCGAGTTTATAATATTTTTGTAGCAGCCTGAACAAATTAAGACAGCACTCTAGGGAACCAATCACAATTTGGAGGCTGTTCCTGGCACATTATCCAGCACAGTTCATTTATGGTTTAAGCAAAACCAGTTACCAGGAGGTTCAATTCCACTGGCAGAACAATAGCCAGGCTTTTGAATGGTAGAGTAGTTCAGAAGTCAGACGTTGCTGTTATGGTCTGTTCTGACAGATCTCTGCTTAGGACCAGAAGAGCCCTGTAGGCATTGAGGATGTGGAGGAAGATCCAGCCTGGGGGAAGGAATGAGGTGGTGGTTTGAGGCTGTACAGCTATTGGGTTTTTGCTCTGAGCATACCTGATCTTGGGGACCACATCACTCAACACGTTCACATTCCCTGCTTATCCCGCATGTGGATGGATTCCTGCCCTTCTCTCCAGCCTCTTCACACCCAGTTTTCCTGCTGTGCTTCCAGTTTGGGCTTGATCCCCAGATGCTCCCTTTTTGCTATGTCCTGGCTCCTTGCTGTGCTGCCCACACAACCCATGGTATTCTAAGGTTGTTAAGATTATTGTAAAAGGTGTTTAAGGAAGTGGAATAAAACACATGATGGCAGCATTGATGGTCAGATCATGAGAGTGTAGAAAAAAAAAATTATCCTCTAGTCATCTTAGGTTCTCCAGTTGGTGCCCTATAATGAGACTAGCTAAAGAAAGATTAACAAAAGTAAACAGAATTTTATTAGCATGTGCATCATACTGACACATGGATGCACCAGAGATGAGGAACTTCAAGGGGTGGTTAGAATTTAGTTTGTATGTTGTCTTGGGCTAAAACAAAGGAAAAGGGGCTTTGGGCTTCTGGGTGGGGGAGGCAAGTTTTGGGAAGGTGACCAGGAAAAGTATGGTCAACAAGGGCTGTTTAGCAAGGTGTGTTCTGCACATGTAAGTCAGTGTCTTCTCCATTGATAAGAGTTGTTAAGAGTCCTCCTTTTCCTGGTGTGGGAGAGGGGGACATCTTTTACAAAAGTAAATTTCCTTTACAAAAGGAAAACTTGTGCCCTGTTTTTAGGGCTTTTCTTATGTCTTTTGATTTTCAATTGCCTTTAGCTTAAAAGAATCCATATGCCCAAGAGCCATGTTTTGGGGTAGCATATCCTGATACCTTTCAAGAGGATGATATTGAAAGCATGCTGTCTTCAGGTGCTGCCCCCACCCCCATGTGACTATTTAGCCCTTTTCCCACTAAAGGATTCCAGCTAGGGCTCATTTCGTGTGAAGTTAAAAACTGGCCTTGCTAGCCAATTCCACTTTCCCTGCATGCCCCACCTGAGCAACCGGAGTTTCCTGTAGATGCGAGTGTTCCCATGCCAAGGCTGTCGCATCAGGAAGGAAGTCCAATAGCAGATCTGATTAGCAGTAAGACACAGGGAGCCCAGCAGTTGAGGCTGCATCTGTGCATCCCTGGCCAGGCTCATGTATAATTTTCAGCCCTACTAGGTGATAGGATTAAGATGTCTGATGTCCTGGGCTTCCAGGGCTGGGTGGAACCAAACCCTCCATAAAGTTGTGGTCTGAGGGTCTGTCTGCATTATAGCCAGGGCCCATTGCCAAGGTGCAGTAGAGTGTAAACACCTAAGACCCTCCCATGCAGGCTTTCCCTCCCCTCTGCTTTGCTGTACCCAGTGTCTACGTATGTACCTACCTCATAGCTCTGATCACACTGTATTACATTGATGTGCTGGAGTCTGTTCCTGTCTCTAGCCTGTGAAATCTTGAAAGCTTCATTCATTTCTTATTTTCCAGTGTATCCTCATAGCTACTGTGGCATTTAACACAATGTAGACGTAGCAGTCAGCATCCTAACTGGAAACACGTAAATCTTCTTTAGCTAGTTTAAGCAGAAAGGGTACAAGTGGAATGTGTTAATTCAAGAGTTCACAGAATCTATGGAAGTGCCATCATTGGGCTTGGAGACTATGTAATCAGAAGCAATGCCCAAATCACCCTATGAGCCTGGTCAGTAAAAACCCCACTTCTTCCACCCTTAGGCACAGACACCTCATCCCAGCACAGATGCTGGACACCGAACATGGGCCTCTGCCACTGTTGCTACCTATCAGGATATCTCTTCATCACTGCTGGCTGGAAAAGCACTCCCCCAGTTCTGTCTTCTTGCTTCTTTTCACATGGACATCTCTCTTGAGTGCATCTAGTTTTCGAAGTCCAAGGCTAGGAAAGGTACATGTCTCTTGGTCCTACCTTGGGGAGGTAGGGCTCACAAGGAAGCACATTCTCCAAACACAGGAGGGATATTTAAATGATGATTGGATCTGCAACCTGATAAATATATGTTGCAGGCATAGGATACAAGGCTGTATTTATTTTTTTTGTATTTGTTTAAAATGGACCCAAGCCCTAGTTTTACATTCATGCCAATTTGGCAGGAAAATGTACATATAGGGGGATTCCTGGAGTTGCTGGAATGGCTGGAATATTGGAAGCATCTGCTGGGCATTTGAGAACAGAGGAGCCAGAAGGACTATTCAGTTTTCATAGAGGCAACCAACAGATAGTTATTAAGCACCCACTATATGCCAGGTTTACTGTTAGAGGGATTCCCATCAGCCTACTTAAACACTGAGCCACACACTGATGATTTTCCACACCATAAATGAACAAATGTGAAAAGCCGAGAGAAATTACAAGGGGTTGTCATCTGCCCTGCATTGTGATATGGGAACTTGTTCCCTGATTTTATGACAAGTCAACTGGAAAATTACTCTAGTCTGACTGACCTGTCTTAGGAAATGTTCTAATTTACATCAGTTCTGGAAAAAAAAAAAAAAAAAAAGCTCTTGCAAGCTGTCTCATTCTTTGCAGTAGTAGTGAAGTGCTTGTATCATATCCATAATTAAATCTTTTTAAGGTGTCATTTCTGTTAAAGGTGGTTTTGTCTCTGTCAGCTTATTGGTTTTGACAATGTTGAACACAAGACTATCAAACAAAACAGTTCTGATACCACCAGGCCCAGGAATTTGTACCTAACAATGCCTGCAGGGCTCTGTGACTCTGAGGTCTATAGCAGTGGCAAAAGAATTTGTTGAGAGTAGCTGAAACCATATTCTGAAATGAGAATAACTGTTTTAGCAATTATGCAGTGTGGTGGGAGAGGGGAGAGGAGGGGAGAGGTGCATATAGCCCAGTGTCTTCCCCTCCATTGGAGGGGTTTATATCATTCCTCCTCCATTGCCATCTGCCCCCAATGTAGAAATGTAACAGCCCACCACTAGGGCAAAATAAAACATATATTTGCCAGGAACTTTGAAAACTATGTGTATTAGTCAGGGATCTCTAGAGGGACAGAACTAATAGGGTAGATGAATATATGAAGGGGAGTTTATTAGGGGAATTGACTCAGGATCACAAAGTAAAGTCCCACAATAGGTCACCTGCAAGTGGAGGAGCCAGAAAGCCAAGCCCAAGTCCCAAAACCTCAAAAATAGGGAAGCCATACGTGCAGCCTTCAGTCTGTGACCAAAGGCCCCAGAGTACCTGGCCAATCACTGTTGTAAGTTCATGAGTCTAAAAGCTGAAGAACTTGGAGTCTGATGTTCGAGGGCAGGAAGCATCCATCATGGGAGAAAGATGGAGGCCAGAAGATTTAGCTAGTTTAATCCTTCCACGTTCCTCTGCCTGCTTTTATCCTAACCAGGCTGGCAGCTGATTAGATGGTGCCCACTCAGATTGAGGGTGGGTCTGCCTCTCCTAGTCCACTGACTCAAATCTTAATTTCCTTTTGGCAACACCCTCACAGACACACCCGGCAACAATACTTTGCATTCTTCAATCCAATCAAGTTGACACTGGATATTAACCATCACACTATGAAACCATCACACCATGAAACACAAAATCAACTGTACATATTGTGAAACTTGCATTTCAGTTCTATTTGTTTCAGGGACATTGCAAATTTTTCAAATTTTTCCTCGTAGTAGAAATGAAAAGTAGGGGTAAGCTAGGTTGCGCATATCATGGAGGGAATCCGCCACTGCTATTTCAGTGTACACTTTTCCACTTAGGAATCTGACAAGGGGAGGGAGGTAGAGTATGCCTGTCATTTACTACAGTAATTTTAACTTCAGTAATTAAAAAACAAACAAAACCATGAGTACCATATTGCTAAGTTAGGAAAACTGAAGACTTCCCAGGCCAGCTACTTAACCCCTTGACATTAGCCTTACTGCTGCTGCTTTTCTGCTAAATCATCCCTGTTTGGATACCTGGGCTGTTCCCGGTTCTTTGGGTCCACTCCCACCTTGAAATTCCAGTCTCATGTTCCCATCTTATTTCCTGTCTGTCTCACTAGTATCCTGCCTGGTGTCCAAATTTTCGAAGGCCTGGGAATGAATGCACCTTGTTTTTACCAGATATGGCATGTGGGTCCCGTCTCTGGTGTCCGTGCTTTGGCAAGACCCCCTCTGTCTGCTCCAGGCCACTTGCAGCCTAGATGTCTTCCGAGATGGTTGCCAGACTCCCCTCAGCTACTGACTATCCATCTGGTATCTAGTCCTTGCCCTAGCATATCCTGCCCAGTTGAATTCTGACTAGCTGGTTCTGCTCATAGATTAATATATGTGGATGGGAAAATTAGAGGTGTTATCTCAGGACGTAGGGTGATGTGAAATCAAGAAGGGTCTTGAATGTTTCTTGAAGAGTAGAGAGTTCACTGTGGAAATGATGGCTGTGACTGTTTTCTGAGCAAGGTCACAATGGGGTCCCAGCTGTGCTTCGGGAAGTGATGTTAGACCTATGTCTAGGATAAACAGGACTAGCCATGATGGTGACTACAGATGGAATATAATAAAGACCTGACCCAAGCATGGGGGGCATTCAGGAGTGGAGGTGGAAGGAGGGAGAAGAGCAGGCAATGACCTTAGGTTTCCACACCCAAGTGACTGGGAGAGATGGAATCACTGGACCTGCCTGTTGTGGGGTAGGCTCTGTGTGCTTTCAATGTAGAAACTTCAGGTAAAGAGGGGACACTCCCGAGGAGGGGACACTCCTAAGGAGTGATCCAGAGACACTGAGATGAGGGCATGGAGTTAGGGATAGGGGGAGGGGATCCATGCATCAATGGTGACATGACACTGTCCAGGTGCTCTGGGCAGAAGGTCTTTGTGCTCCATGTAAACCTGAACTTGGGCTCCAGGACAACTTCGGGGGCTCTGGACCTGACAGACAGCATGATACGGTGAGAGGAGCACAGGCTTTCAGACAGATGCACTGGGTTCAAACCTAGCTCACCTGTTTATGAGCTGTGTGACCTGGGGCAGGTTATTTTGTACTTGTGAGCCTGCATCTTCTCATCTGTAAAATGAGATTAATAATAATGCTTTCTGGCAGGGTCATGAGGCTTAGTAATGCTTACTTCCAGTACTTTTCATGTTGCTCATCACAAAGTAGGTGTATAGTAAATTGTAGCTAATATTCTTCTTATTATCTGACTTTGATGTTCACAAATGATTACAAGGTCTTGTGAAATGTTGTGCATTTTACGTGATCGGATGAGTCCCCCTCGTGTTTGCACAGTATTTTTAAGTTCACTTATTCCAATGGGCTTCTCATGACTAAGGAGGGACAGGAGTATTGACCTATTTTATGGGTGAGGACCCTGAGGCTACAGTGGGTGAGATGGCAGCAGTAATGCGGAGTTAGGCCTGCCCTCCACACCACGAAACTGACCAGAGCTCTGCAGTTGTGGGAGGAACATGCCAAATTTCACCAAGCCATTATATCTGTCCTTTTTGCTACTTTCAGTTGGAAAATATCTCTGGGAACACAAATTAATTACACTTTAAGTAACCACCTGAGCATGATTTCTTGGTCTCCCCTCCTGAGAAAGCCAAGTCCCCATCCCCTTCCCCAGCCTTTATCTTTGTGTGCAATTGATTTGTGCTAATCCTGGGATGAGTTTGCTGATTGGAAGCCTTTTCCTCGGTAGTCTAGGATTTCACCTTCAACCCTGTCACCATCTGGCTGGACTGTGTGGAAATGGGAGGGGGGCAGCAGGCAGTGGCCCTTTGCACAGGCGATTGTGTTGGGCATTAAGTTGCAGAAGGCTAGGGAGTTGCTGCTATACGCACAGCACACAGGTCAGTGGGGGCAGGTCAGAAAGAGGATGCAGAAACCCCGAAACAAAGGCCTGTCGTCCTTCATGGCCCTTCATTGTCCCCAGCTGAAGCCATCCATCACATCGCTTCCCCTGCAGCTGGATGGGCCAGCTGCTTCCCTGCAGGATCTTTTCTTTCTCTTGCCTGCCCCAAGGAGCACTTGATGTCTGTCTTTTCAAAGCTATTTCCTCCTAAGACTCCTTATGCACAATAACTACGGTGGACCGCCGGGTGCAGGAGGGACAACTGTTTTCAATGCTGGGAGGCCAGACCCATTTTGGATTCTTTTGAAGTCTTTTTCATTGTGATGTGTGGAGAAATGCAAATAGGGATCATTTTGGCTGATCCCACAGAAGTTATCCTCAGCAAGATGGGGGAGACTTGCAGTCAATTTTTTGAGTGCAGAGACAAGTGATTCTTTCAG
This sequence comes from Pongo abelii, assembly GCF_028885655.2. Lineage (NCBI taxonomy): Eukaryota > Metazoa > Chordata > Mammalia > Primates > Hominidae > Pongo > Pongo abelii. The sequence continues at coordinate 35,974,024 of NC_071996.2, read as the reverse complement.
ATTCCCCCATGTCATGGTTAAGTTGGAAGAGCCAGTAGCCTATAGCTGGCTACCTGTTGCTTCCATGAATCAAGTGGTCCTGCCCGTTTTCCCGTTGCTGATGGGATAATACGAGCAGTTGGCTTTCAGTGAATCCACAGGCAAACTGTTATTGCCTGTATACATCACCAGGCTCCTGTTAAGATGCTATTGCAGAATATTTCCCAGAGCCATGAGTGAAGTCTGCTTATGATTCAGTCATGATGGAAACATGCTGTGTGCGTGTTGCAAGGTAACAGATTAGATTGAGTGACTCAAATGGGCAGTTAACTTAGATTTAATGGGACTGTAATTGTACAGCGAATTTTAAATGCCCTTTTGATTATTGCATCAGGGTTATATTGAAATACAGGCTTGTCCTTATGTCTTGACGTTTTAAAAACAATTACATCAAATCTAATGAGAGGGAACTCAGTGAGAACACCCAATTACCTCTCAAGGGTGCCAGGTTTTCCATTGCAGCTCTGTGATTTTCACTGACCTTGACATTTTTTCCCCAATTGTGACACAAAAATAATGAATTTGGTTGTCATAATTAGTAATTATTCTTATCATGTAGCTTTGCTAATAAGCACCCCAAATTACCCAGTCTATATTTTCTTCTTCAGGCTGCTTTCTCCTACTCACACTTGTTTCCCTCTCATTCCTCCAAGAATGGTGAAGATAAGAAACAAATATACTTATGCTTCTCTGGGATGAATTTGTTCTTTGATCTAATTCAATAAACAGTTTGAGTGCCTACAATATGCTAGGCTTTATGCTAACATAAGTGCTTGTATTATCCCACCAGCAATGGAAAAAAGGGCAGGCCCACTTGATTCATGCAAGCAACATTCACATAAAAGTGAATTCAAATATTGTCCCCATTCCCAACAAGCTTAAAAGTGAATTCAAACATTTTCCCCATCTTTACCAAGCTTAAAAGTGAATTCAAACATTGACCCCATTCTCAATAATCTTTTTCTCATTTTGTTCTCCTCTTCCTCCTCTTCTATCATCATAGCTGTTATTGTCATTCTCATCATCTACTGAGTATTTACTGTATAGGGGCTGCTGTGTTAATTTCTTTTCATGTCTCATCTCAATGACATCTCATAAAAACCCCATGATTATTATTCCCTTTCTTCAGATGAAGAAATCAAGTCTTAGAGACATTAAATACCTCAAGAAAGGAGCTGAGGTTTAAGCCCAGGTCTGTTTGGTTGCAAACCCTCAGAACCCCACAAATGCATATGACTCCACATCAGTCTATTGCTTTCAGCATTTGTAACAACTTTCCAGGACCAGAAGAATCAGAAAAGTTTCCTAGAGTGATCAATAATTGAGATTCAGTTACCTCTCCAAGTCCTGGCTCCATTTGTGTGCACTGATAATCTGGCAGGCGGAACTCCCCATCTTCCCCTCTCACCTGCTCTCCAGGACTTTGTGCACATGGCTCCCTTTGTCAGCAGTGTCAGCAATGTCTTATTCTTCTGTCTTCCACATCTCAAAACCCTTCTAGGGTACTATGGTGGCTCCCATGCCCTGTATCCCTGAAGCTATCTCTGACCCTCCAAGTAAGAATCAGTTGCACTTTCCTCTGTAAGTGCTCTTGTACTTGATACTCTTGCAGTCCATAGCCCATTCTGTCTTGGATCTGTTAACTGTTCACCCTTCATACCTTCCCCCACCCCGTGTATTCCTTGAGTGGAACTTGTGCATCTTGGTAGCTCTATGACACCCAGCACAATATCTTGTAAATTTGGATTCTAAGAAAATACTTGCTGAATTGAATATTTAGCTGCAAGAGAAGCATGGCACAATTTAAGATGCTATATTTAGGAGGGAATGTGTCCTATAATTTCAAGGTATAGTTTCTGAAATTTTTCATTCAAGGGATTGTATTCAGAGTAGTGTCATTCAGTGGGGACTTAGAATGCTTTTTATTAACTGGATAACTAAATACTAACATTCAAAAGTATCATAGGAAGTGTAAAAGTCATTGCTTTTCTCAACTCTGAGGCTATTCAAGGAAAGAACAATTTTAAACAAAATCCCTGTAAATGTGAAGTAAAACAGCTAAGCATAGTTAAAGGTCCTTGTCCCAACTGACCTTTGAGTCTAAAGTAATGGAAAAATACCAGCATAGATTTATAAATTTAAATTTTTGTTTTTAGATCTGGGCTCTATGTTTGTATATGTGTGTGTATGTATGTGTATGTGTACTATATATATGGATAATATATAGATTTATATGTATATATACATAATGTTTATACTTACATATAAATTTATATATGTATATTTATATATGTATCTTTATACACACATATAATGTAAACAATATACTATATTGTTATATAGGGGATATAGAGTATTGGAGCCACCTTGTAGTACCCTAGAAAGGTTTTGACAGATGGACGAAAGAAGGAAAAGACATTGTTGACATTGTTGGCAAAGGAAGCCATGTGCACAAATAATATATATATAATGTAAATAATATATATAAACATATATGTGTAATACACATGCACACACACACATATATATCTGTTTCAAAATAAATATCACAGATCTTGACTTTTGGGTTAGTTAGTTCCTCCTCTGTGCCATAGGCCTTTGCATTTATGTCTTTTAGTGCATTTGTTATACATAAATCATTTGTTTTCCCAATTAAGTGGTGAGTTTTCTGATTGGCTGCTCAGTGGTACATGCTCAAAGAAATAGTGGTTTGAATTGAAGTAAGATTTAAATCTGTTTCAGTAAATAAAATTACCTAAAGCTGGGACAATATGATATTGACCTTACTCGTTCTTATATAAGTCAACATTTAACTCTTAGGCTTTACCTAGGCCTTCTTCATGTTTGAAAAGTGATGATAATAGCTAACAGTGACTGTGCATGTACCGTGCGCCAGGCTCTGTTGTAAGTACTTTTATTCTGTTCTAAATTTCTGTTATTTGATTCCCTGTTATATATGAGAAAACTGAGACATAGGGGTTAAGTAACTTGCTCATGATTGCACATCTGTTAAGAGGTGGACTTCTACCAGAGCCTAATCATAACAACAATGTCTTTTGTTATGAGATAGTAATTTTACCCTACATGTGCTTATGACTTAATTATATACAAGTGCTTTAGCACATTATCTTATATTATTCTTATTTAATGAGCAAATTTACCCCAACAACTGTACGTTTTCCTTGATGAACAAAATAAAGAAGTAGTCAGCTGACTTCAAGACCTCAGAATCTAGTGGGAATGATTTTGGAATACTGGCGACCTAGATTCTTGTTCTGACATAGTCACCAATAAATATTGTGACATTAGGCAAGACATTTCATCTCTCTGGGATAAACTGGATGGTAAGGTTATAATCAAGTAATCATCAAAAGCTTGAGGATCTTTTTAATCAGCAGAATACAGTGAATCTGCAGTATGTTCAAGATCTTGGAAGGTATTAGTGACAGAGCCAGGCTAAATCCTAGGAGTTAAACAGCTTGTTGTTTATAAAGGGGTGTTCCCAAAGCTGATACTAGGACATCTTAGTTTACATAGAATATAAGAATGAGTTTTGTGTCATTTGATTCAAAAATTAATAAAATTAGTTAACAAAATTTAAATCTAAGATGAATATCTCATTCCCTTGGTCAGGGTGGCTGTGTATATCTACACAGGCTATGCACTGTATAACTCCGGAGAGCACTGTTCACATACACTGTGGGGAAAATGACACCCTTGGAACTGGAAAATATGGTGGCCTGGTCTTTGGCGACCCAATTCCCCATAAAAGCTACTCCTTTGGTATTATTGTCATTATTTATTTGTTAAGGCAAAACCCCATATTGTAGAATGAGAAATGAATATAATGGGAATGTGTTAGCAGGTCTGTGTGGTGCACAGGATAGACATCTCAGGTCTTCCATGCCTGTTTAGTCTCTTGATCCAGCCTGGATCACTTTGCATAGATTCTAAGAACCTTCATGTGGTCACGTGTGACCGGCTTTGCCTCCCTTCTGTGAGAGCGAAAAGGAAAGCAAATTTGAACCAATGATGTATTTGCATCAGAAATATCAAACCAGTAGCAGATGCTGCAGGATCCGAGTCCACGAGACTACAGTTGAAGATCAAGGGATGAGGGAGATGCAGAATTGAATAGGTGCTGAGGTAGAGTCCAGTGATGAGGAATGCGTGGTAGGTTCAGGCTACAAGAGGGAAGAAACAGAGCAGAGGAAGCAGGACTTACATTTATTTCAGCTAACCAGCTTTGCAAGCCAGGATCCAAGGTCCCAAGAGGCCATCTTGTTTTTCTTAAAGGTATCTAATCGCTTCTCAGGTTGTGATCATTCTGAGGGGTCTAAAAACTGGCTTTAGCCCATATATCCCGGAGGTTCTTGGATTTTAAATATACACGTAGAGATGACAGTAGAGGGTAATAAGTGGATTCTAAGTGCTGCTTAGGAGGGACATTTTGGGAAAGGGACGCTTCTTAGAAAGCCTCAAATCATGTGTCCCTGCAGGTACTCGTGAGGCCCACTGTGTTCCAAGTAAGCAACAAAGCACAAGTATGCTTCCTACATACTTGGTCCCAAAGGAAAAATGTTTACCTAAAACCGAGAAACACATTTCTTTCTACTGAACAGTACATAATACATAGTGCATGTGTTATGGAGTTTCTTTGTGTCATCTTCTAAAGACTTTTTTGTTTTTAATCATTTAGACATTATCACTTATTATTCAGAGTCTTGAGGACAGGCAAAAAAATTATAACAATAATTTTCCTGATTCTCCTGGAGTGCCTTCATGGCTGTATTTCATTTAAAATGAAAGCACCTAATTAGTTACTCAATTTGAGATAATTATCCATATCACTCACCTAAATAGTTACAGTCTTCTGGCTCCCAGGAAAATGAAGTCAATTAGAAAATGCCCAAGTTCTTTATAGTCCTCTAGTTCCAGATGACTAATTTTCTCTCTCTCTCTGTCATGCACACATCGCTGACACCTCAGACTTTCATTATGTTCCCTGACTTCCTGTGTCATTTTAAATAAGTGTTTATATTATATTCCTTACTTGTTCTTCAAAGTAGTAATAGTCAAAATAAGCTTGCTGTTGAAATGCACACTGGGTTACAATATTTTATTCCCTGAAGGACCTGGGGTGTTTGAGGTGCATGGACTTCTTAGTTCTGCTAGGCTCAGTTTTGATGTATTCCACACGTGGCTAATTACTGTCCAACTACTGTCCAACAGGGATTGAAGCCCAGCTCTTCTATGCTGGCTTCAGACAGGCATCCTAAAGCCTGTTTGGCAGGACATCCTTTTGCACTCAACCATCAGTCATCCCCTTTGCCTTTCTGGTACTTCTCAGAGGATGCCCTGGTCCTCAGCTCTCAGGAGCTCACACTGTGGCCCTTTTCCTCTGTCCTCCCACCTTGTAGTATGGGCAGTGCCCCCAGCTCTAGAGTGTGCTGCCCCTGTCATAACACCTGCAGACTTGTGGCATACTGAAAAGCAAACATTTGGTCTTTCTCCTAGGCTGTCAGCACAGAGCTCTTAAAACCGTTGGAGTCACCTGAGCCATCAGAGTGTCCCTTGTATGCTAATCAGATGATTCATGGTAGAGAGTTGGGGGTGGAGTGGGTAGATAGTTCCAGAATGGGGGCTTGTCCCAGAAACAGCAGGTCATTATTAGGTATGGTCATTAGGAGCAGGCCATTATTGGAACTTCCAGCCCCACCCCTCAACCTCCCAGGAGGGGAGAAGGGCTAGAGATTGAGTTCAACCACCAATGGCCAATCATTTGATCAATTGTGCCTGCATAAAGAAAGCTCCATAAAGACCCTGGAACAATGGGATTCAGGGAGCTTGCAGGCTGGCAAATGTATTCATGTGCTGATGCATCCTCACTCCATGGGGACACACCTCCTGCACTTGGGGACCTTCAGTCATTGCTCTATGAACTTCTTCATTTGGCTGTTTATTTGTATCCTTAATAAGGAAAGTGCTTTCCTGAGTTCTGTGAACTATTGTAGTGAATTACTGGACCTGAGATGGGGTCATGGAAACCTGTGGATTTATAATCAATAGAAGTGTAGGTAACCTGGACACCCCATTTGCAGCTGCCATCTGAAGTGGGGCAGTCTTGTGCGGCTGAACTTATAACCTGTGGGGTCTATGCTAACTCTAGGTGTCGGAATTGAATTGAATTCTTGAACTCCCAGTTGGTGTCAGAGAATTTTGGGGGAACTGATTGTTGTCAGAAAAAACCCACACACATTTAGTATTAGAAGTGGTGTCTGAAAACACCACACAGACTCTGATCTCTGTTAGGATCATTTCAATTTATATTAAAATTGTTAAAATCTCAATGTAAAACTTTTTTCCCCAGGCAACAGATTGGCATTTAATGAGGCACTCTGAACACCTTACTTTAGAGGTGTCCACAACAGTGGGGAGGCTCCAGTGTGGCAGGCTGGTGCAGAAAAGCTATTTGGCCGGCACTGTAGCAATACAGAAATCATACCACATTGGCAATGGGTGCAGCAGAACCCTTGGATATATCATTGTATCCATGGTAAATCATTATTTTTTATCACCTAGTGAGAGTGATCTGAGTGGCTAGAGTGTCTGCAGCACATGTTACATTGTAATATTGATGGTGATGATAATGCTGATAAACCTTTGAACATTTAATAATTCATTTCTGTAGCTTGTTCCAAAATGCCCTGTGATGTCAAAGTACTGTGAACAGAAGTGCAGTGAACATTTTGACTTAAAGGATGCAAGGTACATTATTCTTCCCTATTGTAGCTATCATTGGGCCGTGTGTTGAGATGATGGTTCCACAAGGCAGAAGCATCCAGATGCCTCTGTAACCTCCTGGCAGAGGGCTGTACTGCACAATTGCGGAGACCTACGGTGGACTTTGTGTGAGCAAGAGATAAACTGTTACCTGTTTGAGGTGCTGAGATTGTGGGTTGCTATTTACTGCAGGATTGTCTAGCCAAGTTCCCTCCAAGAGTTATTTTCTTCCCAGGAAGCTCAAAGTAGAAGTTCCCTTTTTCTGTGCATAAGGAAATACCCCACTGATGAATTCATTTCGTGTCAATATAGCTAAGCTGGAAACACATTTTCTAGAATTCCCTTCCCCTTGTAGTTCCTAGTTAGCATAGGCTTCAAGAAAAACTTTGTGTAAGATTTAGAAGAGGGCGCAAAGAGGCGGTTTGTTCCTTCACATACTCAGGAGGTGGGTGCGTGCAGTGCACGCATGCAGTTGCTTATCTACTGCCTCACCTAGTTGGTTTGGGACCACGCTGGGCCCGCAGCTCCAGCTCCTGCAAATGTTCTGCTTCAGCTTCTCTGAATCATGGGTTAGCTACATATGAGCACCCTGATGAAGAGTACCCATTTCTTACCCAGAAAGCTGTTGTCATCTGAGCTGAGGGCTTGGAGGTGGGGAGACAGCCCAGACTCCAGTCTTCTCTGGTGGGTTCCAGCTCAGCCTTGCTAGTTCCCACTTGTCATCCACTTCATGTACAGTCTCCCTTCCCAGCTGCATGCCCTGTGGCCTTTGGAATCTAGCACCAGGCATGGAAACAACTGCCTTGCCTAGACTTGAGTGACTAGCTGGCCCACTGTGTAGGGTGCAGTCCTCATGATGCATATTCCCTAGTGGTTCTCATTCTCTGAGCAGACCTGGGCTGGTGCATAAACTGTGGCTCTCTCCTCCTCACCATTTTAGTTACTACTAACTTAGAACACACCACTTGTCTCTCACCTTCACTGCTGCTGCAACTTCTCTGTTTCCATTCCAGCCCCAACCATTCACTCTCCACACGACAATTAAAAAGGGATCATTTTCCAGTATGAATGGAATCACATCCCTTCCCTGATCAAGAGCCTCCCAAGGCTTCCCATTACTTTTAAGAACAATATCCATATGAGTTATTCAAGGCCTGCCTGACTTGGTCCCATACGCCTCTTCTCCTTCTGTTGCCACGTTCTGCCAGATTCCCTCTCTGATGCACACAGGTCCCCTCCCACCTTCCTCTTCCAGAGATAGCTTAGAAAAAGAGATGAGTGAGGAGAACTTTAAGCAAGGTGAGAACTATCCTTCATACCATGAAAAGAAGCTTATGGTAAGCCAAACAAGATGGAACCATGGATTTAAAGCTTTGTGGATCATGATCTGCAGTAAGAAAATGCAGTTTACACACACATACACACAAACAGCCAAAAAGAGTCATTTCATTAAACAATGAAATATGGTCTTATGTGGTATATACTCTGATATTTTCTTATGTAAGTAACATAGTAATAGATTACTTATATATAAAATATATATGTTACATATGAAATATATATAAATATAAAAATATATAACATGTGTAACATATTTTATATAACATATTATATATATAAGTTATATATATTACTTACATAGTAATATAAAAATACTGACTTTTCCATGCTATTTCCTCTTCTCCCCCTCTCTACTTCTTACTCCTCCACTCCCTTTCCCTCATAAAAATTTTGGCTTTGACCTACTAAGTTGATTTCATGACTCACTGGTGGGCCATAACTTGAAGTTTGAAGCATATGAGACAGAAAGAAGTTTTGGGGTAGGGAGAGTAGAGCTTTCAGGAATCTGAACCCCATGGACCACTAGAGAGCAAAAGTAATTAGCTGGCATAGGTCACTCACTTTGTATGAGATCCCTCGTTTCAACATCTCGTCTCCATTCTGTTTGCCTTTTTGGAAGGGATCAAGACCCAGGCTGTGACTCTGAATGCCTCCTGTGCTTCTCTATTCAAATAGTAATTTCATCAGGGTGTTGTCCACATTGTCTTATTCCCTTTCTAAGTATCAGTTTCTTCACCTTAAGATAGGAACAATAATAATCCCAACTTTATGTAGTTATTGTGAAGATTATATAAAGAAACGTAATGAAAGGACTCATCCTATGCCAACACCTAATAAATAGCCAACAAGGCCTAAGGTGTTATCAGCTTGCAAAGATTCCGTGGATGAGCCCCCAAGATCCCACGGTTTTTCAGTGTGAGTTTTCCTGACCCAGTTTGGAACCACTTGGAGGTAAACAACGTTTCTGGGCAGATCAGTACTGGAATATCTGAGAGAATGTGACTTACACGCATGACCATAGTGAGCTTCCAAAAGCAGAAATCCAGAACTGAACAAATGTGTGCACCCATTAAAAGGCAGCAGTGAGCACCCACAGGCCTCCTGAGCAGGGGCAGAGTCTGCCCATATGAAACTCTCAGGGGAAGGAGTAGAACACAGGGTATCCCATGTGGAAGTCAGGCAGGTCCCCAAGAGAGAGGAAAGGGAGAGCCACATATACATGGCTTCTGCACCCTAATCTATCGTCTATCCAGACCACTCAACCAAACTTTCTTCCTATCGATAATACTGGTTTCTAGCTTTTGGCTTATCTTGGCTTTTGACATGCCTTCCTCACTAAGCTTAATCATTTCTAGCTTTCAATTTAAAGCCAGAGATGTGCCACTCTTCCTTTCACTTGAACACTTAAAGGGCTCTGTAGGACTATTAATTGGCCTAATTTCAATACTTTGTGTCTCAGGGAATAGGGAGGCCAGAGGAGAGGGAGAGAGATGTGGGGAAGGCCAGTCAGTGGAGCAGTCAGAGCACACACAATATTTATTAAGTTTGCCAACTTCCATGGATGCAGTTCATGGCACATCAAAACAAATACAATAGTAACATTAAAATCACCAACCACAGGTCGGGTGTGGTGGCTCATGCCGGTAATCTCAGCACTTTGGGAGGCCAAGGCGGGCGGATCACAAGGTCAGGAGTTCAAGACCAGCCTGGCTAACATGGTAAAACACCGTCTCTACTAAAAATACAAAAATTAGCTGGGCAAGATAGTAGGTGCCTGTAGTTCCAGCTACTTGGAAGGCTGAGGCAGGAGAATCGCTTGAACCTGGGAGGGGGAGGTTGCAGTGAGCCAAGATCATACCACCGCACTCCAGCCTGGGTGACAGAGTGAGACTCTATCTAAACAAACAAACAAACAAAAAACAGATCACCATAACACATATAATATTAACAAAAAATTTCTAAATATTGTGAGACTTACCAAAATGTGAAAAGGAGACATGAAGTGAGCACGTGCCATTGGAAAAATGGTGCCAAAAGTAATGCTCCATGCAGGGTGGTCACAAACTTTCAACATATAAAAATAAAGGAAAGTACACTAAAGGAAGGTATGCCTGTATTCCGCATTTTTCTGAATGATTACAGAATCTTGTTTGCCTGTATGTGTGCACATGCACACGTGCACACGTGTGTGTGTGTAGCTTCTCAAAGGACTCTTGCTTCATGAAACAGTTTAAAAAAAAAAACACTAGGATAGACAATTACTTCTCTTCTCTGACTTTCACTTTCTTTTCACTGAAAGTCAGTGAAATCTGACTTTCACATTTTCAGATGATACCAGTAGACCCTTCAAGCAGATGCCATGTTGTCATGAGACTTTTCCCGCTTTGGATCTCCAACTGTCCTTGAAATAATTTAAAGCTGTTTGTATTTAGTTTTAGGCAAGCATGTTCTAAGGAAGTATGTGAGGATGGTAATGTGTAAGTGCGGATGTTATGTATAAATTTTAAGGGGTGGTTGCTTCTCCAAGATATAATTGGAAAGAACTGGCAGCTCACTCGTGCATGAGTAGCTCAGCCCATGAAAAGCAACCATTGGTGGTAATAGCTGTGACTACAGCACATTCCAGTTAGCCCCTGTAGAAGGCAGAATAATGGACCCCCAAAGATGTCCACTTCCTAGTTCCAAGAACCTGTGAATATGTTATCTTACATGGAAAAACATACTGTGTGGATGTGATTAAATTAAGCACCTTGAGATGGGGAGACGATCCTGGATTATACGGGTGGTTTCTGGTGTGATTACAAATGCAACTACAAGGGGCCTCGGAAGTGGAAGAAGATGCAGAATAGAAGAGACAGAAGGAAATGGGACTGTGGAAGAAAGATCTGAGAGGGAGGGAGCATTGCTGACTTTGAAGTTGGAAGGGTCCCAGAACCAAGAAATATGGGCAACCTCTGGAAGCTGGAAAAGGCAAGGAAATTGGATTCCTCTCTAGGATGTTGAGAGAGGAACGCAGCTCTCTTGACACCTTGACTTTAGCCTAGTGAGATCCATGTTCAGCTCGTAACCTACAGAACTTCAAGATAATAAACTTGTATTATTTTAAGCCACTGGGATTGTGGTAATTGGTTATGGCAGCAATAAGAAATTAATATGGCTTCATAGAAAAAGAACCCTGGCTCTTTCTCCCTGGGATAGCCTGGACATGCCTTTGCTTCTACACCACTGGAACCCATGAAAGGAATTCCTGATTTTTTCTGATCCAGAGTGTGTCAGGACCCCATGGACTACTAGATTACCTTTCTGCTCCTTCTTCTGGAATGGTGAGAGCTGAGGTTCCTGCTTTCTCCTGGGATAGAGGCTCTTCCCTCTCCTCAATTGAAGGTTCAAAAAAGGCAAAGGGCAACATGAAAAATTCTTTAATTATTCTACTTGCATATGGAAAATTTCTTTTATTTGGAAAGAGGAAAAGGAAAATAATCTTCAACCAGAGTAAAACTGATTCTGAATAATTATCCTCAGGGTTTGATCTATCTATATTGCCAATCTGCATAAATCAACATCTTCCCTACTCTCAACTTCCTGCGGTTCAATCATCCTGTTAGAGAGTATGAATTAGCAATATAATAACATCAAATCATTCTTTAAGCCCCAAGATTTTGCAGTCACAAACTTAAAGTAATATGTACACTCTACTTATATACTTTACTTATTAATTTATTTTTCTCTGAGAACACTTATAGTGTTACCTCATTAGAAGCCTGAGGCTAGATTAGATCAGTGACTTCCAGGTTTGTGCCCATGATCCATAGTAAGATGGACATTTTATATCACAACCCAGTATAGACACACACTCATGAAAATTATGAAACATTTTTTACCCTTGTTAAATGGAATAATTCTGATATTTTCTATTTCATTTTTATTTCATTTAAAAAATACCGTTTACAAATAATATCTAAAAAAATACTGATTCGGCCAGGCACTGTGGCTTATGCCTGTAATCCCAGCACTTTGGGAGGCCAAGGTGGGTAGATCACCTGAGGTCAGGAGTTCAAGACCAGCCTGACCAACATGTGAAACCTCGTATCTACTGAAAATGTAAAAATTAGCTGAGTGTGGTAGCACACACCTGTAATCCCAGCTACTTGGGAAGCTGAGGCAGGAGAATTGATTGAACCTGGGAGATGGAGGTTGCAGTGAGCCAAGATTGTGCCATTGCACTCCAGCCTGGGCAAAAAGACTGAAACTCCATTTCAAAAAATAATAATAATAAAATAAAACTGATTATAATGCAGTAAACTGATCTTAGGACCCACTTATCACTTGTGACCTGCCGTTTCAAAATACCATATTAAATGGATCTTGGGTTCTCTTTTTTAGTTCTAACACTATTGTAATCTTGAATAATTAAGAATGTTAAGAATACAACTTTGATAGTCTCTGCCCCCATGCCTCAACTTAAAGTGTTGATATATTTAAATACTTCATTAGTAAAATGTCTTCTTATTGTAAGTTAAGGAATTGCCCCATTCTTCTTTGTAACTTTGTTAGAGATGGTAAATTCAGTTAGTGCAATCATAACCACATTAGGATCTCAAAAATTATGTACTTGAATGTATGATTAAGCTCAGTATTTTAATATCAAATTACAACTTTTGTAACTACCCTGAATGTAAATGTGTCTTGCTGTTTATAATTATTTTCTCAGCTTAATGAAATTTTAATAAGTTGGACGTGGAATTGATCCTTCAAGGAAACCTTTTTCATAATTAGAAATTTTTCTCAAACTTGGTGGATTGATGTTATTGGCTTTTTCTTTGTGATTGTGTTTATGTAAATTGAAACATTGCTCTCAAACTTCAAAGGTCAAATGGGTAGGAATTAAACTGGTTCAGTCCTAATGTATTTGAAGAGACAGATTTTGAAAGTTTCTAGGAAACAGCAAAATAATATTTTCACTCTAACTTTTTCTTCGAGCTATTCCTATATTTCTGTTCTCCATCTTTGTATCCCATACCTGAACAGTCCAGAATATCAGCATTACCATGCCATAAAGTGCTTACAATTCTGCTTTGAGCTGACATCTGTTACAAACAGCATGTTGCTTACAACAACATTGAAAAAAAGCTTTTTATATAACACAGATAGCACCTGTATCACAAAGGCAAATAGTATGCATTATTCCTTTGAATGAAAGCTTATCTCTGAGTCAAATGCTATACACTAAATAATAGTGATAATAAAAATCTACCTACTGGCAATGCAGACCAAAATACCAATATCTTGTTACAGTATTTTCTATTCAGATAATAATGTAGACATCTCTTGAATATCTTTTTCTTTTCTGATCTGTATACAAATGGGAGAATTATTGGTTTTGTCTGATAAGGTGCTTGGGGTATACAATGGGGCCAAACCAATTATGTTCTTGGCTGACTTATGTTAGAAAATCCTGCAGATTTGTGCATTACATGAGGGAGTGTTGAACTGTGATGAACAAAATTCTGATCAATACAATCTGATCAAGAGGACGTCTGTTTTTCTTACAACATCATTAATTTGCAAAACCTCACATTCCAGCTCAACTTTTGGAAGTACCGTTCCACTACAAAAAGGTTTCTTAAAAAGTTGTTAAAATTTGTGCTGCCTAAACCCCTGGAAAAACAAGAGAGCCAGTTGGGAAAGAATTTGGTGGAGAGGAAGTAGTTCACAGAAGGTCACCACTATCAGTTTCTTTCCTAGGATGGCAACAGGTGTGGTGTGGCAGCTTCTTCTCTCAGCATTAACACTGACTGACCTGATGCCCCAGCTGCACTTCTCAGAGGCAGTGATTAGAGATCACCTCCTCCTCTGCTTCCAAACAAGGTGCTCCATGCCCTCACCCTTCAACCCCTCAATGTATTTAACCTCATCTCATCAAATTCCTCTCCCTTCACTACTGTTGGGTTTTGAAAAATGAGAATTCTAAACCAAATGAGAAAAAGACACAGACATAAGATAGAGTGTCACATACTCAATTTATGATTGGTGAAGCAGGATTGGAGGTTGTGGCTTTGACCTAAGATTTAACCATTTAAAGCTTTCTCTTCTGTCCCCTCAAGGTGCAGGATCTGCCCTGGTGGGCAAGTTTGCTAATTGGAAGAGGGAAGAGCAGAGAGGGGAAGGAACATGGCCTTTAGGGTCAGAGGTTCTGAGGGAAGGCCAAAAAGAGCCTGGATAATGACCCATTTCCAAAGCTCACCAATCAAACCCTTTTTCCTTGAGAAAGACAGAGTTTCTCTGTTATTTGACATTTCTGAGAATTGTTCTTTTTCCTCCATTTAAAATAATGAGATAGATATGTCTTTTTTCTTATTATAGAAATTACAACAATATTCTAGATATGAGTTCTTTGTTGGCTGTATTTATTGTAAATATCTGATTCTCATCTGTGACTTGACATTTCACTCTCTCAGTGGTATCTTTTAATCAGCAGAAGTTCCTAATTTTAATGCAGTTCAGTTTGTCAGTTTTTTCTTTTTGACCTGTATTTGTATATTCAATTCAAGAAATCTGTCTGTCCTAAAGTCATGAAGTTGTTCTTTTATCTCTAATAGTTTACATTTATCTCTGTGAAGAATCTGAGGTTGATTTTTGTTTTTGATGGATGTAGGCAAGAGGATTTCTTTTTTTTCCTCTCATGAATATCCAATTTATAAAGCACCAGTTATTGAAAATACTTTATCTTTTTTCCCATTCCATTGTGGTAGCACCTTATCATAAGGCAGGTAGCCCTATAGGAATGGGTCTGGCTGGTGATTTTCTTTTCTGTTCCATTGCTCTCATTGCTGATCATTGCACCCCTGTCTTATTTACTGTAATTTTATAATAAGTTTTAATACTAATAGTGAAGCCATATTACTTTGCTCTCCTTCTTCAAGATGGCTATTCTTAGCCTTTAAAATTTTGATATAAACTGTAGAATCCCTCCTAGGATTTTTATTGAAAATGTATTGACTGTAAGTCAACTTGAGGAGAAATGATGTCTTTGCAAAACATTTTAACATGTATCCCTCTATTTATGTCTTAATTTCTATTACTAATCATTGGTGGCTTTCTATTAGGGATCTTGTGTCTCTTTCCTCAGGTCTATTCTTAGGTATTTGATGTTTTTGAGGCTATTTTAAATCTTATTTTTAAATCTAATTTAAAAATTTTGAGTGATTTGTTTCTAATAAGCAGAGATACAATTACCTTTCCGAATTCATTTATTCATTCTAGTAGTTAATATGTAGAATCATTTGGATTTTCTGTATACAATGTCATGTCGTTTATAAATCATAGCATTTGTGTTTCTAATTATTATACCATTTATTTCTTCTTCTAACCTGTTTCACTGTCCAAGATCTTGAGAATAATGCTGAAATAAGTGGTGAAAAAATGGACATCCTTCTTTTGTTTTTGATTCAAAATTCTCAAGTATTTCACTGTTAAGTATGATGTTTACTATAAATTCAATTTGTTTTGGTAACTGTTGCTTATCAGGTTAAAGAAGCTTCCTTCTGTTTCTAGCTTGTAGATAGTTTTTACTATGAACAGATGTCACATATTGTAAGATAATTTTTCTGTATTAATTGAGCTGGTCATATGTTTCATCTACTGTATTCATTTAGTGAGGAGAAAAACACTGATTGATTTTTCAAATGTTAAACTAGCCATGCATTCCTGAAATAAGCCCAGGATAAGCTATCTTTTATATATGTGGTCATGATATATTGTCATTTTAATATGTCACTGTATTTGAAGGGCTAAGATTTTATTTAGAATTTTTAAATTTATGTTCACGAAAGAGTTGAACCTGTAATTATCTTGTTTTGTAAGATGTCTTTGTCCTGTTTTGGTATCAAGATTATTCTGGCCTTGTAAAATAAAATAAATTGGGAAATGTTACTTCTTTTCCTATTCTCTGGAAGAATTTTTGTAAGATTTGTTGTATTTCTTCTTTACTGTTTAGAAGAATTCAGTGAGGGTGTCATCTGGGCTTGGAGATTTTTCATGTGGGAAGGTTCTAATTATGTATTCAATTTCTTTGACAGGTATAAGGGATACTTCTGGTTTACATTTTGAGATTTAGGGAGCTGGAAAAGGTAATATTCCACTCCCTTGCAATGAAAAAAATGGGGCAAACTGCCAAGTTCACAACTGTTTTTTTTTTGTTGTTGTTATTGTTGTTGTTGTTTTAGACAGAGTCTCACTCTGTTGCCCAGGCTGAAGTGCTGTGGCATGATCTCAGCTCAGTGCAACCTCTGGCTCTCAGGTTCAAGTGATTCTTCTGCCTCAGCCTCCTGAGTAGCTGGGACTACAGGCATACGCCACCACGCCTGGCTAATTTTGGTATTTTTAATAGAGATGAGGTTTCACCATATTGGCCAGGCTGGTCTCGAACTCCAGACCTCGTGATCTGCCTGCCTCGGCCTCCCAAAGTGCTAGGATTACAGGCATGAGCCACTGCACCTGGCCAAGTTCACAACTGTTTTTGAAAACTTTGGAGAGATGAAGCCACAACAAACTGTCACAAAATACACAAAGAAAGGGCTATCTACGAGGACAGATAAGATGAGAGCTCTGACTTACCCGGAGTGGAAACAACCAGACATTGACTGGTAAAAGCAGTTCTGCTAGGATGTTGGCAAATGGGTAGAGGTCAAGCGTGCCCTGGAGAGGGTAATGACCTTGGAGCCACAGCAATTGGTAGGGTCTTCCTCCACTTGCAGGCTTTTGCTGCACACAAACCTCACTGCATGCTCACAGCAACACTGGGGAGAGTTCTAAGAAAATAAAATGCAGACAGAAAAAAATAGTGAACAAAACAGAGCAGAGCATACAAAAGCTATGAGACAATATAAAATAATTCAACACATGCATAATGGAAATCTCAGAATGAAAAAATGGGATAGAAGAAATGCTCAAAGAAATATTGGCTGATAATATTCAAAAATTAATGACAAACATCAAATCACAGATCCAAAATGGCCATAGAGTATGAAATAAGATAAAAACCTTCCCCCTTAAGAGGAAAAAAAAAAAAACCTCTAAAACTTAGGCATATTATATTCAAACTGCTAAAAGCCAAAGACAAAAGGAAAATCTTAAAGGCAGTCAGAGAAAAAAGGTACATTATCTAGAAAGAAATAAGGATAGTGATCGATTCAGCAGACTTATCACTAGAACTGTAATAAATAAGAGGACAATGAAATGGCATTTTAAAGCAGCAAACAAACCAACAAAAATACCGCTGCCAGAAAAAATTCTGTTCCCAGTGAAAGCATCTTTCAAAAATAAGGAGAAACAAAGATTTTCTTAAAACAACAAAAACAGAGGAAAGTTATTGCCAGAACAGCTACTCTATAAAAAAGCCTCAAAAGATTCTGATACTAAGTGTGAACCTAAATTCACACAAATAAGGAACCTAGAAGTAAAATATAAGTAAAATAAAATTTATTTTAAAAAAATAAATAGAGGTGCAAAAAGATAATGACCATCTAAAGCAAAAATAGTAGCAATGAAAATATGACATATTAAAATATGTGGTATGCAGCTAAAGCAGTATTTGGGGAAAACTTATAGCATTAAAATGCTTATACAGTAGTCATCCCTTATCTAAAGGGGCTACATTCTAAGACTCACAGTGGATACCTGAAAGTGTGGATAGTAATGAGCCCTATATATGTCATGGTTTTTCAGTCTGATAAATGAGATGGCTACCAAGTAACTAATGGGAGGGTGGTTTATACAGCCTGGAAATGCTGAACAGAAGGTTGATCCTGGGCAGGATGGTGCAAGATTTCATTCTACTACTCGGAACAGTGTACAATTTAACTTATGAATTGTTAAAACTTATTAACTATTTATTTCTGGGATTTTCCATTTAATATTTTGGACTGCAGTTGACTGAGAGTAACAGAAACTTCAGAAATTGAAACTATGGATAAAGATGGGGAGCAACTATATTAGAAAAAAAGAAAGGTTTCAAATCAGTAATCCAAGCTTCCATCTTAAGAAATTAGAAAAAGAAGAACAAATTAAACTCAAAGTAAACATTAGGAAGGAAATAATAAATACAAGAACCAAAATCTATGAAATTGAACATAGAAAAACAATAAAGAAAGATTTACAAATTCAAAAGCTACTTCTTTGGTAAA
Organism: Pongo abelii; assembly: GCF_028885655.2. Lineage (NCBI taxonomy): Eukaryota > Metazoa > Chordata > Mammalia > Primates > Hominidae > Pongo > Pongo abelii. The sequence continues at coordinate 35,955,677 of NC_071996.2, read as the reverse complement.
AAACAATAAAATTAATAAACCTCTAGGAAGACTAACCAGACAGAGAGAGAGAGAAAGAGAGAGAAGATATAAATTGTAAACCGTTTTTAAAATTTTAAAATATAAGTCTAAAATGTGTTTGAATACATAGTTTAAAAAAAGATATGGAGATATTCTGTCACCATGAAGGATGACTATATTGTGTACTCCATAAATGTTGGTTCAATTGAGTTGAACTGGCTGCCCTGGTAACATGGAGCAGAGATTAAGAGCAGGAAATAAATAGTTTGGTATTTGCCAAATTTGTTGCTTAAAAGGTCAAGTACCATTTGTGAATTAAGGGTTTTGTGTACAGCTTAGTTTGTGAAAGTCAGAGTTTAGAATATAAAATGATATATATTTTTAGTTATTTAATAAAAAATATTAGAATTACATATTTGAATTTTGATTCTGTTCTTTTTACCAGAAAAAAAATTTGAGTCTAATGTGGGGCCACTTAAAAAGTTAGCTGGGATTCGACAGTAATAAATGAGTTTGGTGTACCTTTTGAAGCTTGTTGGCATTAGTGAGCTCTGCCAAAATATGCCTTTGACCTAAGATTTGATGGGTGTCTTATCTAGGAAATGGTCTGTTTCAATTCTATTACCTGGAATTTATATAGCTATGTATCTTATAAATTCCACTCTTTCATATTACCTTTATACATTATAATTGCCTACATGGCTGTTACAGTCTCTTGAATAAAAATGCTATCTATATTAATCATTCATTTACCCAAGAAAGTAAATTATTCCTTGCAAGGAATTCATTTCCCAAAGTCTATCAGGTCCTTCTGTACTGAACAGGTGCGGGAGAGCACAAAATCCCTGATCCTGTTCAGTGTCTTTTTGTTCTTGAGTTTCACTGAGAGAAGCTCATGTTATTTTAACCTTTTCCTACTGTGTCTGGCCATGAAGAATTCTTTGAAGCTGGTCTGAACGTGTTTTGTTCTTCCCCGGTGGAGTCCCATTCTCCCACAATTTGTGTTCTTCTATCCCTTTGGGAGTTGCCCTATGTATGCATTTTTCTCTTCCCCTATTCACTCCCAAGCTTTATCATTTCACTTCGACTTTGTCTTTGTTCCTTCAAACTTTCTGCTTTCATTTGACAAGCCCTCCAGGGGTAAGAACAGAAAGACTCAGGAAAGTAATGACTGAAAATAGATGTTAAATTCCCAGTATTGCTCTGTTAGATTAATTAGTGCTAAAATTTTTGATGGTGAAAAAAAAAAAAGATCTGTGTTTTGAAACAAAATTACCCAAGCTGTATATAATACTATTTTGCCTTCAAAATATTTGTTTCTACAACCATAAGTGGAATTTTCCATGCAGCACTTTCTGCTTCTCCATTGGCAGCTGGCGAGTTAGCTTCACTTGTCTTTAGTTAGCTTTAACACACTCTTTAGCTAGACAAAGAAAAGGTCTTTGAGCCAAACTGGATAGTACTGGATTGATGGAAATCTAAAGCCTCATGTAGATTCAGCCTTAATGTGTTTTGCTCTGTTATTTGGACGAATACCAGCTTTATGGGGAGATAGTGAAATGCTAAAGAAGTTGAAAGACAGAGGGGAAGGAGGTGGTCAGCAGGGAGGTGAAAGATAGGGTAAAATGCCATTCCAACACTTTTTAGGATGCCTGACATCACCCAAGACCTTTTAGATGAATGATTTTCAGTGTTTTATATCACAGTTTACACTCAGACTCACAGGGGCACATGCAAACACTCACACACATTTGCAGGCACAGGACTGAAACACAATTTCATAAACAGTCATTCCTTATGCCTGAGAAATGCTGATATTTTCTATTCTATGTCCTCTGAAGTTGCTGGTCACAAATGACTAAATTAATTTTATGACCTACTGATCATTGGCAACCTGCAGTTTTCATAGAAGGGCTTTAGAAATAGGGACAGCTCATTTCTGTGAATAAATTCTTACATTTTCTTTTCTTCTAATAAACCTTTTCATTGCCTTCTTTCTCTCATCTCAAGCAGTGGCCAAGACCATTTGTTAAATGGATCATGACTTCTCATGACCCAGTTAAAGGCTTGGAGATGTAAATAAAGGGAAGATTGAAACCCTGAAATCTCAGGGCTTAAATATCACAAAAGTAAACCCACAGACCAGATCTGTTGGGAACAAATGGATGATTATGTGACAATGAGGAGGAAGGGATAAACGCTGTTAATCACAGTCAGAAGCTGAAGGTTTAATACAAGCAAAACCCACATCTGTTCAGAAAAATTCATGAATTTCACAAAATAAATATTAGATTTAATCTAATAAAGGTACATTGTATAGCAGGAGATATTCACAATCCCTCCATCAATGGGAGAGAAATGAACTCTAATAACATAATTGAACCCATCCATGAGATAACAGGGGTAGGTCCTTTTACAGGTTAATGTCACTCCTGAGAGGTGGTCCCATCCCTACCCCAATCAAAAAACGCAAGGCAAGTCTATATTACATATAGGGGGACCGCTGATCATTGGCGCTATCTGAAGGGGCCTCAGCACCTTACCTTCTGAAGAAAAAACTTTCTGCCAAACTTTGAAAAGGCATCTAATACTGAAGTGGTTCTCCACAATGTGCTGCACATAGAACCACGTGCGAGCTTTGTAAAAATACTGACTCAGATGAACCATCAGGGTGAGTACAACTTAAATGAAAGAAAGCAAAATGCTTGCAGTACCCTGGGGGAAACACACATCAAAAAGGAGATCTGAGCTGAAGACCCCCAACTGACCTTCAGCCTTGGCCCTCCTTCTCATCCCACTCCCACCCCAGCTGTTCTGAGAACTTGAGGAGCAAAGGGTGTCAGGACTCTAGTTGAAGCTCTGGGAAGTCCATACCCTTGCTACTCAAAGTGTAGTCCACCCACCAGCAGTGGCAGCATCACCTGGAAGCTAGTTGGAGAGGGATTCGGGGTGGAGCAAATGGCAGCAGCCCTGGATGTTGCTAAGGAAAGAGTGGGATGACCCCTATCCCCAGGGGCATGTTTTAGAATAGATAGACTCAAGGCAGAGAATAACACAGGGCCTTTTCCTTACCCCTGCCTGACTGAGGGGAAGAGGACATTGTCCAACATTTGGCTTTTTTAGATAAATCCCACTATAAATAAAACTGATAATGAAATTTCTAAGTCATATGACAGGAAAAGTCGCAGGGTTATTGCTTTTCTATAGTACAGTGTAAGGTCAAGGAAATTTGTCTGTTTTATTCACTGTTGTATCCCTAATACCCAAATTCATCTTTATCCTCCCTACCCTCATACAGACACACACTCTTGTCCACACACACACAGGCAAACTCTTTGCATCGGTTTGGGTAGGAGAAGCTATGCTGCAGTGGCAAACCTCAACACCTTCTCATTCACATGTAAGTTCAATGTAGTTCAGCAGAGCAGCTCCGCTAATGATAGCTATCTAGGAAGACAGGCTGATTGATAGAGGCACTATCTCAACATGTGCTTTCAAAGGAACCATGGCAGAGAGAAATCAGGTTTTAAGGGTTTCCAGCCAGAATGGCATAACACTTTCACTCAAATTTCCTGGGCCAAAGCAAGTCACAGTGGTCATGCCAAACTTCAGAGGGGGCTGGGAAGTGAAATTGTACCATGAATTCAGAAGGAAATGAAGGGGAAATATTTGGTGAACCACAGTAATGGTTACTACTGCTAAATAGAGCTTATGAATCAAGTTCTATGGGAACACAGATCCGAGAACAGTTAACCTTCCTAATAATGGTAAACAAGTACACTTTTAAAAACACCTTCAAATGTGGAGTTCCAAAAACATGAAAGTTATTTTTTACATAAACTCATATTAATTTTATAATACAGAAAAACTACATTTTAGCAGTAAGTCATGTTTCTCTGCTCTTTTCTCATGTATTTCTCCATGTGTGGAATGTCCCCCTTCCTTCTTTTGTGGGTGTTTGACAGATTCTTGTAGTATCATTATAGAAATGCTGGATTCTGTAATGTTAGGGAGATTCATAGCTGGTGAATGATTTGAGGTTGTTTGGACGATCTCTAGTAGTGTGCCAAAGTTTTCTTTCTCATTTGATGATTTTTATCATAGACCTAGATGAACTCAGGGAAGACATACATATCCTATTTTCAGATAACATGATATTGAGAGGGCTAAATCATAAGCTGATTGAAAAAGATCAGAATTCAAAAGATCATTATTCAAAATAATGATGTACTAGAGAGGTCGGGAAAATCACAGGATGATCCTTACTTTCTGATCACAAAGAAAAAAAGGCAATCACATAAATACTTTGTATATTTACACATCACTTTGCTCCAATACAGATATATGGCAACTTCTAAAGACGTATGAAATAAAATAAGGTGACTTAAACTAAAAGTCGTTGAGATACAATAAAGAAAATAAAAGCCAGGGCAAAGAAAGAACCAAAAAAGAGTTAATGTTACCCATCAAAATGATGTACTTGGTATGGGAAGGTGCATAAAAATAATATTGATACACACAGTGTTCAAGATAACTGTGGATGAAACAGAGTTCTTTGCAGCTCAAGATGGCTTCAAGACAGAGATAGCAAGTAGAAGTCAGCTTACGTTTCAATCCTGAGTGATTGGTGAGTAGATTCTTGGAGCAGTGTGATGGGAGACTGGGCTTAGCAGGAACTGATTTAGCCATAAAGCAGTCATTATAGGAGATGGGGGAGAGGTGACAGTGTGCTGATTATTTGCCATTCCAAGGACAAAACCCTTCATTTGGTGCTAGAAAATGTACACAACCAAGAAAGCAGATGTCTAAGCAAGATGATGGGGAGTGAGGGGCTTGGCTAGGATTTGGTTAAGTGGTGGGTATAGCAATGAGCTCATTTGGCACCCAGACTAATCTGCTCCTATCTAGTGTGTGGAACCTATTCTGGGTCCCCGTTTACAGGACCCACAGCCTCCCTTGTGGATGTGAAGGTAGTTTCATGGATGCTGGAATGGATTTAAGTGGGTTGGTATGGGAAAGGCAGACTTTTCCATGCCGATCTTTCACTTTGGAATTCTTGGCACTGTTGGAGAATCTTGGTTAGGATGCCTTCTGCTCCTGTTCTCTATCCTGGAGTCCCTAGTCACTCATCAATGCTAACACAGCTATTGCACAAGACAGAGTATAGGATTGGTCTCTTTCAAAAATTTCCAGAGCCCCAGCTCTCCCCATTACATTCTATCTGCAACTGTCACCCTCAGGAATCCAGAAGAGGGAGATGTGTCCAGCACTGTGAGTCCTGAGTCTAACTTAAGTTCTGGGAAGGTTGTCCCCTTTCTCAAAATGTAGAACTTGGGGAGAGATTTACATGGATCAGATAGCATGGGATGAAGATGTGCCAATTAGCTTTTGTGGCATATGATGTCACCAAAACCTAGTGTCTTAAGACAATAAACATTTCTTATTCCTTGTGATTCTGTGGGTTGGTGGCCATTTCTTCTGGTCTTAGAATATTCAGCTGATCTTGGCAGTTAGCTGCTGGGTTAACTATAGCCAAGTGGTCTAGGATAGACTCACTCACATGTCTGGTTGTTTGCTTGATCTCATTTAGATGAGACTTGCCATACAGGGTTCCCAAGAGTAGCTAGAGAGGGCAAGTCCCAATGTACAAACACTTTTCAAGTCTCTGCTTGTATCATGTTTGCTACTGTCCCTTTGGCCAAAGCAAGTCAAAATGGCTAAGCCCAAATTCAAGAGGTTAAGGTATAGCTTCACTACTTGATTCAAGAGGGGAAGATACTGACTCTTATCACTCCAACTTAGGAGGAGCTACTAAGTCACATTGCAAAGAGGCAAGTATCTAGAAGTGGGAGGTGTTTGTGGCCATTTTTGCAATCTGCCACAGCTAGCTCATCTACCCTGATGAGCCACATCAATCCTTCCAGATTGTTCTCCTATCCGTGTGTTTTATAATTGGAACTGGAATCCCAAATTCCCATTGAAACACTTTCAATGATCTCTTATGGAAGATTTATTTCTGCAAATTGAACAGCCATTATTGTTCTGCTAGAAATTGGGTTCTGAACCTTCAACATGTGAAAGACCTTTATAAATACAACCCACTTGTATTTGAGAACTGCCTAGCTTGTTAGCTGAAATGGGATTGCAGAAATGGGCTAGTGTTTTTCTTTTAATTCATTTTGTACTCTGGCAGTAAGAATTTCCTTCTGAGGTGGATACAGATGATAACCTCCTGATTTGAGTTTGAGGTTTGCACTGTTTCATTTTTGGCTGGTTATAGTCAGAACTGCTCTTTTCATTGTAGAGCCAAATGATTATTTATACTTCTCTTGGATCATTCTTTATATACCATTAGCAATGACATGCAAAGCACAAGGGACTGAATATTTACATCCAAAATTCTGAAGTGAGTATTCTCCCATTGGCAGATACAATTCCTCAGGGCTGTAAGACCTGGTAACAAAGAACCATATGTCATGGTGGATTGTATGTTGCTACAGCAATGGCTTTCGAGCAGCTGAAGCTCTGAATCCCCCTGCTTCTTCCTCTGCCTCTCAGTGTGGCTAAGGGCTGGCTGGGTGTTGCCTATTAAAGAACCCTGAAAGACAATGAAGAAACATGTTTTTGTTCTTCCTAATGACTATCTCCTCAGAGTTCTTGTTATAAATAGTGTCTTGCTGTAATCTACAGCAAGGCAGTATTCAGGGCTCAATACGAGAAATATTTCACTATTTGTCATCTAGGGAGATTCTGAGCTTGAGGTTGCCCTGATATTCCTGGAGCAAAACACATGTTCCCTGGCCTCAGTCAGCTTACATACTCATTGGGGAGTAGTAGAGGAGCATAAATAACTATTATAGCAGAGAGAATATTCTTAGTTCCATAAAAATACAAAGAAAGGAATATGAAGTTCCAAGGAAGAAAGGAGCAATATTGTTCAAAAATTCCATCCATTACACTTATTGCATGACATTTAATAATTTATTTTTCTTCTCCCTTTGAATGCAGAGACTGACGCTCTCTCAGTTTTATCACCTCCAGTGCCTCCAAAAATGCCTGCCACCCAGTAGAATAGATGTCAATAAATGTTTGCAGAAAGAATAAATAGATGACTATATTGATCCACTTAGCAGAGGGAAGAAAAGCTTTGTGGATGCGGTAAAACTTGAAAGACACTTAAAATAATTGGCAGATAGTGAATTTGGGAGAGAAGGCATTAGTGGTAGAGGGCATAGATGGAACACAGAAGTGGCAATGGGGAAATACAAGGCATTTAAGAGAAAAACTAATCCAGTTTGGCTGGAGTGTGCCAGTTTTGGTCTTGGAGCTTCCAGGATAAAGCTGAGGTGTGCATCAAGCCATGTGAGGTGCCTCAGTTCTCTTCCACTCTCATCCTTAAGGGATAAGCTTCAGCCTGTCCATCCTGTCCTCTGATCCAACTGGAGATTCGGGCAGGGATGGAATTCCCCATCATCCCAGCCCACGGTGAATTAGGCATCCTCTTTACCTGCGGTAAGTGGCAAATAATAGAAAAGTGTGCCTTCTGCTGGGATTTTCTCATGAATACATTTCCTCCGTCCATTTACAATTGATTGTAAGCTCTTTAAGGTAAAGGGTGTAATCATGTACCTCTTTGAATTCCAGATTTCTGTATCTTGCACAGGGAAGGTGAGCAACAGCACTCCACTGAGTATTTTGGTGTCCTTTCTAACATTAGCAGTCAGCCTAAAATCTGTTCCAACAAAAAGAAAAAAGCAGATTCCAATGGAGATTTGGGAAGAGTAAGGCAGAGCGGTGACAGAGCAAAGAGCCCAAGCGATGTCCATGGTGCCTGAGCCCCTAGATGGCGACCATCATCATGATGATAATAAATGGCCCCAAACTCAATGTGCTCACACTAGGAGTCAAGCTCTGTGCTGACTGCTTCACACAGTCATCTCATTTTATCCTTCCAACAACTTGTGCAAGAAATGTATCCTCTCTGTACCTCAGGTTCCGAATCTGTAAAATTTGAATAGTAATACTAGATCCTACCTCATAGTGTTGTTATTAAGGACTGAATGAATTGTTGTTTGCTAAAGGCTTAAGTACCACTCTGTAACTGTTGACTTTTATTACTATTACAATCCCCATTTTACAAACGGGGAAACCAAGACACAAAAAAGGTTAAAAAAACTTGCTCAACATCACACGGTGGGATTCAGCATACTGACTTCAGGTTAGCTGTTCTATCCTATGAAGAAACCGACCTTCTCCTGGGCCATTGATGGTCCATTATGATTGCGTCTTTCCTGGTCTCATCCTTAGCATAGTCTCATTGGAGACTGATCCAGACAAACAATCCTCAAGGAACTGCTTTTTTCTTTCCGCTGGAACAGATTTTAACCTGACTGCTAATGTCAGAAAGGGCACCAATACACTCAGTGGAGAGCTGCTGCTTACTTTCCCTGTGCAAGATGCAGAAATCTGGAATTCAAAGAGGTACACGATTCCACCCTTTACCTTACAGAGCTTATAATCAATTGTAAATGGACGGAGGAAATGTATTCATGAGAAAATCCCAGCAGAAGGCACGTTTTTCTACTATTTGCCACTTACTGCAGATAAAGAGGATGCCTAATTCACTGTGGGCTGGGATGATGGGGAATTCCATCCCTGGGGCAGAGGTAAGTGTTGCAGGGGTTGTTGAGGGGTGTGTATGTGTCTGTGTGTGTGTATGTGTGCATGTGCACGTGTGTGTATGCTTGTGTGAAGAAGACGCCCGAAGCATTAAGGAAAGAAAACAAGGCAACAAAGGGTAGCCGGAGGACTGAGTATGTACAGCCTGACATGAGAGATAGAGTTAGAATTGAGTCTGTAGGTTAAAGTGAACCCCACAATCTTATCTGGCACTTCAGGGCACAAGGCCTTTACTATTTCCATCTTGCTTTTTCCTAAGTGGATGTAATTTCTATACAGGTTCCCCAAACCAGGAACTCTACAACATTTGGGACAAAAGCCTTTGTTATCTCCCCATTGTTCATTTCCAAGATGTTCTATCAATGTTAAATAAAAAGCTTCTAACATATGTGCATTTGGGTCAGTATTCTTCTAAAGGTGAAGAATAAGGGGACTCAGCCCTAGAAGAATATCCTCTAATTACTATCTCACCATTTTGATCTTTGGCTTCGAAGTAAATGGCTTCCCTTTTGGTCATTTATTGATTTCCTCTTTGAAAGTTTTTTGTTCCCATATATCATCATTTTGCACACATCTTGCCAGACTCCTCTACTAGACTGCTATTATAAATTTTTCCTTCTTCTCATACATTGTTCAAGCCATTTTCTGAGTTAAAACAGATAAATAAGAAACTATTTATTTATTTATTTCTTCCAGATGTCTTTGCTGGACCTGAAACTGCCATTTCCTAAACTTATCATATTTGTATAGTCAAAAATTATTTTTAACTTTGCTTGGCTTGCATTTAAATTTTCTTTCTTTCTTTTTTTTTCCCTGGGACGTGTCGTAGTCTGCTTTTCTTAAATGCCTTTCCTATAATTTAATGAAAAGGGACAAAAGTAAAAAAGAGGGAAGACATTGAAAAATGGCCAATGGGGAGGATAAGAAAAATGCCCTTTACATGTGGTGACTTTGAAAGATTAACTTTTCAAGTGTAACCATACATATAAAACTATTATTGTTTTTGCTGCTTTAAAAGCATAAGGTAAGAGTTCTCTTTGAAATGATTATTAAAACTATTAAATAATTATGTATACCATTGTTATTATATCAGTTTAAAGGTTTATTACACTGGGTAAGTCCGAGGAACATACTGGCTGGTGAGCTGGTTGTTTTCTGGTTTCAGGTGCAATTGAAATTCAGCTACATTTTATTCAGAAACTCTAGAGAACAACTAAATGATGCTATTTACCATTACATAGGGCTTCTCCTAGCAACCAATTTTGTTTATGCGGCTAAAGATAATGTTAGTAGGAGCCTCAATGTCTGTATTCAAAGCCAGAGTACTTGAGAAGAAGTCTGTGAGTAAGAATGATCCAGTTGTCTTTGTGTTAGTAGCTTTAATCCAGGGATGATAAGGAAGTGAAAGGAATTAACATGAACTAGGGACCACTAATAAGCCAGGCATTTTTACATTTTATGATCTGTATACTCCCTACAAAGCCACGTTTTACCTTCCTTTCTTTGAGTTGAAGACTCTGAGGCTCAGAGAGGTCAAGCCACTTGCTAAAGGTCACACAGCTAGTAAACGGCTGAGCAGAGGCAGACTTTAGATGTGTCTGACTGTAAGGATTGCCATTCTTCCACTGGAAACCATTGCCTCTACCTGAATGGAAGGGTATCTTTTTTGGTAGGAAGGAGATATATTATAGAATGGGGGTATGGGTTGGGCAGCTGGTCAACCTGAGAACAAGCCTTCAGAGATATTTAGGCCCAGAATCTCTCATTTCTTTCTTCCTCCTCCCCTGCATGGCTACCTCTAGGCCTGTCATTTTTATTTTCCCAAGCCCTGGTCTCTGGGGAGGATTAACAACACTATTAGTGAATAGCCAAGGAAAGTTCTGTGGACAAAAAATCCCAATCAAAAATAACTGTGATCTTATCATTTCAAGATGACAAACACTTGTTTGTTTTTGAAGGTATTCAACCTTGACAAAAAAGTCAATCTGCACAACATGTGTTAGCAAAACATCTTCCTGGGCAAAACAAAACAAAGAAACAAATATTAGAACATCTCTATGAAACTAGGCATCTGTATAGTCCTAGATAGAGGATGAGAGGACACCCATAATTGCTAGAGAAAGTAGCAGAAGACCAGGCAGGGCAATAAAGTGAAGCCAGACAGAGCCAAAACTCTATGTACAATTGTTCAATCCATACAGCACAGGACAGTATGTGGCCATGAGTGGCTGGATAAGCAGTGTTTAGGAGCTAGACTGCCTGGGTTTGACACAAGCTCTCTCACTTATGTCATTGTGAGTGAAGATAAGCAATTGTGCCTCAGTTCTTCCATCTGTAAAATGGGAGTAATAAAGGCACCTATCTCCATAGAGCTATTCTAGCCAAGGCACTTGGGACAGGGCTCGTTACATAGAAAGCACTGTGCACAAGTTGGCTTTCAAGCATGCTATTGAACTGCTTTCTCAACTAATCAGTATCCAGTCTTTGGAGGATACAAGCGCTCATTATGATCTTATTTGTGACAATAATTAGGAAGAACTGCTCATTGAAAATGGATTTCAAAATTGCATAGCAATTATTTCATTTATCTTTCATTATTTTGATGAATTCTTCAGTGGACAAGATAAAGTGAAAGTTGTAACTATATTTGTTTTCATCACCTACCACTGTATATAGTGTACCATCTGTGGATTTATAAAATATTAGTGAATTATTGATTGAGCCCTAATCTTCTGACAACTGTTTAAATATCGGTGTTTTAAAGTACTGTCATTGAATACAAATACAATTTAGAGTCTTTCTGTGCTTTCTCTCTCCCCCTCTCTCTTTTCTGGCCATAAATCGTTGTCTATTCACTGGGTAAACAACATCTGAATTCCCTGGTGCTCAGCAGCCCACTGATTTCACTAAAAGGTTGTCTCATCCAACTCTGAATATGGAGTCTGGTTTCTGAATGGCTGGTAAGATTTATTTTCCCTGGTGGTTGGAGCTGGTATATTTTACCAAGGCAAATCCCCATGTGACAAAGGAATAAATACACAGGGAAGAATCATTTGCATAAAGTAAGTGAACCCCATCAATAAACTCCATTTATTTTGTTATCAGAGAAATAGCCCTGTGCCCTTATCCATCAGCAGACAGTCTCTCTGACCTTTCTCACTTCAGTTCACACTGGATTGCACTACCTCACCAGCAGCCAATCTACTCTGAAATCAATGTCCTAGTTTCACACCCAGAGGTGTTGACCTCCATAAGCAACAGACTTGTGTGGCAGAGGAGGCTGCCATTAAAGACACCACGTCATGCAGCCTGGTCCAATCGGCTGCTAGCATAAGCTTCTTGCTTACTTGCTTGCTTTGTGTTGTTTAATTCAGAGTTGGCAAGAAGATTTAAGGAAAAATAAGGGTTGACAGGGAGGTTTAAGGAAAACATAGATAGAGCAGAGTTTAAATCTTGGCCTTGTCAATTTCTGGCTGTGACAATGTGAGCAAAAGTTTTGACTCATCTGAGCCTCAGTTTATACATTGGTAAAAGGAGGATAAATAAAATTGACTGCATAGCATTTTGTGAGGATTAAAAAAGGCAATACAAGTAGTGTCTAAAATAATACCTGCCACATGGCAGGTGTTAGTCAAATGCTTTTTACCTTGTCTCCTCCTTTTCCTCCCTTTTTCCTCCCTTCCTTCTTTCCCTCTCTTCCTTCCTCATATGTGATCTTCTATTTGCCCAGGGCTTCTTGTGTGATTCTAAATTATAGCATCTAGGGCTTGTATCAGGAAACCATACCTAGGTCCCAGAATTTTGAACATCAACCTAAAATTTTCCCATCAGTCTTCAGCCTCTCTTCCTAGCCATGGGAAGCTCCTTAGTAGAGATGAAGTCATTAGCTCAGTTCTTTAGGGCTCATCTTTCTCTGAAACTTAGTGATCAATTTACTTTACCCCTGAGACTACCTTTGTCATCTTTGGGCAAAATCACCAGCAAGCAGAAAAGTTTGGCCTCTTCCGTAGATGCTCAACACGTGCTTGATAAGTTGGAACTATCATGGCCATGTCCCAGGAGCTCAGAGAGTATGATATACTGATTCTGGGAACTAGGTGTTTTAGGAATCATGCTAATCAAATATATCAACATACCTGGCTTCCAGAAAGGCAGCTAAATGTCAGGTTAAGAGCTTGGGCTCTGAAATCATAATGGCTCTGCTCTGTATCCTCCCACAAATTTCTTAAGCTCTCCAAGCCCAAGTCTTCCCATCTGTAAATGACTAAATAGTAAGGTGGTTTTGGAGTAAGTTAGAAATGGCCCTCAAGGCTCTTAGTACAGTCTGTCAATACGGTAAGAGGAACAAATATTGGCCAGTTCTCAGATGATCTGAAAACCACCCGTTATGAGCTGAATTATGCCCTCAGATTCATATATTGAAGCTCTAACCCTTATTTCCTCAAAATGTGACTATATTTGGAGATAGGATTTTAAAAGAGTAATGAGGTCACATGGGTGGGCCTTAATCTTGTATGACTAGTGTTTTTATAAGAAGAGGAGATTGGAACAGGCACACACAGGGAAGGGCACCATGTAAAGACACGGAGAAAAAGACAGCCATCTGCAAGCCAAGGAGAGAGGCCTCAGAAGAAACTAAACTGCCAATACCTTGATTTCACATTTCTAGCCTCCAGCATTGTGAGAAGATAAATTTTGGTTGCCTAAGCCCTGCAGTCTGTGGAACTTCCTTATGGCTTCCCAGAAGACTCATGCCCCGCCCCATGCTGAGACCCTTTCTCACTAGCCCTGTTATCCTGAGCAGGCCTGGCATTCAGATAGGCTCCATTAAGGAGAGTCTCATTGAATGTAACCAACCAAATGTCCTGCTTTGGCCTTTTCTCCTATTTTTTTTTTTTTTTTTTTAATTTACACTCCCCTTGAACAACATCGCTAAGCCACAGGCTGGCCATGTCACAAGCAAGCTTCCTGCTTCACCCTGCAGAAGCCTCTTGCTGGCGTTTTTTGAACACCAGTATCTCAATTCACTCCCTGTTTGCCTTGATTTGCTTCTTTATTTCCTGAGGACTCAAGTGGCCTGGGCTCTTGACTGTTTTCTGGATGATTTGGCCATGTCTTCTGGTTTGCCGGAAACTGGGACTTTGTGGCTCCATCTGTCTTCTTGGATTCTGACCCTCCACTCGGCTGGCCGAGATTTGTCACATGAGCCTTGTGTGCTCTCTGAGCTTCCATGACTCCAGCAATTTCTACGATTGAGAGCAAGTCAAGTGTACACATTGTACACACCCAAAGTTAGTCTTGGGTATGGTTAGCATAGCTGTATTCATGCTACTCATGAGAAAGTTAAGGGCTGGTCAGAGTCAGTGCCTGAAAACCACAATTTGGAATTTGGTTTGCTTCTCTGCAGCAACAAGACCTTCCCATTCCTATACATCACCCTTCACTTTGCCTTCCTGGCTCTGACCTCTGTCATTTCTATGACCTCCAGAACCCACCAGATTATTCTAATAGATTGTTCTGTATTCCCCAAGCACAATTTCTTGCTTTGTGCCTATGACTCATCATATACCCATACAGGGCCCTATTGGCCAGCCCCAATCCAAGGAACCTCTGACCTATTGATAGCTATAACTCAGAGGGTGGACAAAGAAGGGCAGCACAAGCTTAGAAGCTCCAGGAGGGAGTTAAAATGGGATCACTTTGGCCAGGCACAGTGGCTCATGCCTGTAATCCCAACACTTTGGGAGGCCGAGGCAGGCGGATCACGAGGTCAGGAGTTCAATACCAGCCTGCCCAACAGGGCAAAACCCTGTCTCTACTAAAAATACAAAAAATTCCCTGGGCATGGTGGTGAGTGCCTGTAATCCCAGCTGAGGCAGGGGACTGTAATCCCGGGAGGCTGAGGCAGGAGAATCGGTTAAACCCGGGAGGTGGAGGTTGCAGTGGGCCGAGATTGCACCACTGCACTCCAGCCTGGGTGACAAGAGTGAAACTTCATCTCAAAAACAAAACAAAACAAAACAACAACAACAAAAAACGGGATCACTTTGCTATTTCCTGGATATTGTGAGCTGCTCACACCTGCCTCTCCTGTGTAACAAGATTACCAGGATGCATACGAAAGGTCTGTAAGTGGCAGAGAGGAATTTATGTCCTGGGATCTAAGAATTCTTAGGTGTCCTTGATCAATGATGGTTAAGCCGTGTGTCATGTGTAACAATAGATTTCCTCTTGGTGCAGCATGCTCAGTGCTGTGTGTGAAAGTGGCTCATAAGGGTAAGACAAGGAATTAGAACTTGGGCACTTGAAATACCTCTGGAAGTATAAAAGTAGACTGGAGCCCGGAAAATACCTTGGAGTCAGTAGGCAAGTCAGAATGGGGAATCACTTGGGCAGTTGAATGTAGGAACATGTGTGGCAAAAGGAAGTATGCAACCTGGACATATTGTTTTATTAACTTTCTGAGAAGTCATTCGTCGCTTCTTGCCTCGGTTGTTCTTTTTAAAAATAAGAATAGTTTGGATCAGCCAGTCTCTAAATTCTCTTCTATTTCTAGAATGCTAATTTGTTTTACTTATTAAGTACCAGTGTCAGAGCACATTAGCAGTCCTGCTAACAGATACAAGATACCAGCAACGTGAAGTTCTTGACATCCGAGACCAACTTCTCTTCTGAGAGGGAAAATTCTCTTTATGGTTTCTGCAAAGGCTGGAGCAGGTCAAGTATGGGTGCAAGTGCAGGTCTTTGAGAACACCTTTAGGAGCAGAAGGTGACCCATGCCTAATCATTCTATAGTATTCTAGTAATTTCAGAGTTATCAGACCTCACAGCAATGAGTCAGCAGTGCCTTTGAAATTTGGGGCTGAATTTAACTTCATCAAACCCTGAATCATGGTTCTAGGATAATTTTAAAATAGATGATGGTTATATTCATGGAGCTTTCTGCTCATAGAATGGCAGAGGGGAACTGACTGTATGGGAAACAAAAAATCTTCCTGAACCAGTCAGATGAAGTGTAGCCACACAAGAAACAGTGAGCCATTAGCTTGGGACACAGCAGTTACCACCTACCAGATCACTCCCACCTCTGGTGTTGGCTGGAGAGATCCCCCTTCCTAAATCGTCCTTCTCAACCATCTCAGTGGTTCCAAAATCTAAGGCAGGACATTGCGCAAGACAAGAGTAGGGAAAGCATTTGTCACCCACACCCTTAGTATGCTCCTCCCAGTGCTTTTCAATTCCAACCATGTGTTGCATCAGATTAGATATATACTATCTCTCTCAGGACCAGCTACATAATTTGTTAGGTCTGATGCAAAATGAAATCATGGGGACCCTTGTTCAGAAGTTAAGAATTTGTAGATGGTGCCAGTACAGCATTAATCCAAGTACAGGTCCCTTTTAAGGACAGGACTGTGGGTGACTCTGCAGGTTGCACACCCATGGGGCTGACCCTGATCTTTTCCCTCAGTCTTCTGCTCCTCTGCTTTCCTGCTAAAGATGCCTGTTCACTCAGGGTACTGGTTTTAGACTCTGAGTGGTTCAACAAATCCACCCAAGCAATTTGCATACATCATTCTTTCTCTTGTGCGATCTTGTGATGAACCACAGACAATTTTATTGATGTGAGGAAAAGGCATCAGAACAAATCTGACAATGTTCATTGGCTCACATTTTCCAGAGAGACGCATCCTTGGGGTGCTGAGATCCTACTAGATATACTGAGTCTAAACCAGAGGTTCTTAATGAGGAGTGAGCTCAGGCTTACCTGAGATGTCCAGGGATTCTAAATCTGTAAACCTAATTTACTTATGCTCTTGAAAAGTCTTCTCAGTAAAACAATGGTAAAGAAGCATTTGAAAACAATTCCATTTATTTGTTATTTTGTATATCTTATGACTTCTTTTATCATTATTCGATTTTTTGAGACATACATGCATATCTGTGCATGTGTATGCTCCCCTCCCCACCAGCTTGGTGTTAGAATCTGTTTAAATGAACTTTTTGTTGTTGTTGTTCAGAGTGTTTTAAACTTCAGTGTAGCTTGCAAGTTCTGTGTGGTGATGATTATCCACTTTGACTCCGGGTGAATTTATTTGTGGCTGGATCTAGCAGAGGCCACAAACTAATTATTGCAACCAACCAAGAAAAATAAAGAGAATGAGGAAATGCCAGAAGTATTGACAATATTTAATGTAGCATATGGCTAATGTAAAAAGGGGTAATAGAACGATGTATCTCAGGGGATCATTCAAAAGGAAAATTACTTAAATTAACTTTTCAGGCAGACCGAATTATGCATTATACCCCTCCTGTAACGCTATACAAAGTCAATGTTTGTGAAGAGTAGAACTGGCAGCTATAAATCAAGCCTTTCAGAAGAACTGTTGTGTCTGCAGGGATTTTTTTTTCCTTTGCTTTTTTGGCATTTAGATGAATGAAGAATTTTCTCAGCAAATTATTAATTACTCCTTCTTGCCTATAGAATTGAGTTCACTGTAGTTATGTAGGAGTCAATGGTATTCAAACTGCAGCTTTTGATGAAGTAATCGGCTGCTTCTGGGGCCTCTTTCAGCTGCCCTGGGCGTGCTTCACATGTAAACGACTGCCAAATGGATTCTTTCGACATTCCAGCCAATTAAAATACATTTAAAGTGCAGCTGGTGGAGAGGCAAACCATGCGATTGTGCGGAGAACTTCAGGGCAGTGAGACAAAAAACAAACTTTGCGGAACCCAGCTCCAGCAGCCCAGCAAGGCATTCGTTCGGGGGCAGTGGAGAAAGTCATAAAAAGAGGCTATCTTTAGCCCCCGTCAGAATCAAAGATGACACTTTGAGCACCACCTTACAGGACACAAAAGAGGGAAGCATGTTTGTTAGGGTGTCAGTTTTCTCTCCTTGCCTCTTGAAACTCTGTGTGTTGGCTGGTTGCCCAATGTGGTGCCGCATACAAATGTTGACAGAACACAGCGGTGTTTGTTAAACCCGGCCTGGGGAAACCAGTGATTAAAACTCTTGAAGGAAGATCCGAAAACCCCAGGAACTCTCCTCAATAGCATTAGAACATTGATCGAATGAAAGAGAAAGCAATGAGTGGGCTAAAGTGAAACATTCAGCGTCCCTGTCTGCTATGCCTTCTCGGTAAGGACAGAATTTTCTCTTCTTTTTTTTTTTTCCTTGAATGTTGATGTTGGTATAGAGGAAAGCACCCAATGTGCTCTGGTCTGGTCTGGAGCTCTGATTTGCAGTGCTCTGGTCTGGAGCTCTGATTTGCAGCGTGCAGAGTTTGCCTGTGATTTTTCTGGAGGACATGAAGGGATCACACTCACTGTGTAAATAGACACAGGGCATTACACGGCACGTGGTGTCTACGAGTGCTTTTCCAGAATTCAGGATGGTACATTTTTAAATGTTTGCCTTTGCTGACCTAGCCTAGTACTTGCTGCTGTGTATCCAGGTGCCTGGAGATTAATTCCTCCTTGGAACCAACAGTTATGATGCACATGCCTGATTAATTTTTAATTTTCATGTTGTCTGGTTCATTCCGCAGCCAGCCCCACACTATGCATGTCAATCGTGGTTTTTTTTGTTTTTTCTTTTTTCCCTCTTCCTGGGTTAATATTCAGCCAGACCCAGGCATTCTGGTTTACGAAAGCAAAGTCAAAATATTTGGAAATGCCTTGCTTTATTCTGATATTCACTGGAGAAGCTGCTAACTTGGGAATTCGCTCTGAATCATCGTTTTCTAATATTTTAAGGAGGCAGGTGCAGTTGTATTATTTCTGTGGTGCTGCAAGTTCAGTAAATACCCAGCTCTTAGATCATACTCAGACACCTATCTTAAATTCCTAAGAATGCTAAGTTAGAGTATGGCTGAGCAGGGGCATTGATTCCTAACCATCAATTGATCAATGAAAGACATACAAAGTTCCTGATTGTTCCCTATCTTAGCTTGTCACGGTGGGCCCTTTCTGGCTCCAATTTTGTTCATTGCAAACAAAGAATCTTGCACATTTCACGGTGAAGGATCACATTGCAGCGTTCTGAGCTCAGTTAAATGTGCTTTATTAATATTTAATGTGCCAGTAGCTCTGAGGCTATGCCAAGCTGAGACTTTCCAAAATTCTCCAAGCTGCCTGCTGCCAAGATAAATGGTGGTAGGCCCAGAAGGGGATATTTTAAGGAAACTTGCAACAGCAAAGTTTTACCCATTAAGTTTGTCCTGAGTCAATGAAAGAAACCTTAAATAAAAGAGATTTCAGAAAGAGCTACCTCAGCTCTGTACCCTCTGTGTGAGAGACCTACTGGGAAGAGTCCACCTCCTCACACACACAGTAGTATATGCTCCAGAGTGGGAGGGAATAGGCTTTCTGCTGTGTGCTTGGTGGGCTGTGTTTATGAAATGGGTGCTGTGCAACAGAGACATGTGTGAACGCAGAAAGCTTTCCTGCCTGTGGCTGTGTTTGAGCCCAGAGAAAAACAAGGTTATACATGTGGTGTGCTGCCTGTCCAATGCAACTATTTCAGACATAACAGCATCAGAGATGTACCATAGCCACAGAGGTTCACTTGGACAAAAGCACAGCTTTGTAGAAAAAGAAAAGTGGGATGGCACACCTCTGAAAACAGGGCAGTGGAGGTGACTTAATGACTCAGGGGACTATGTGAACCTGTGATTGATTGGCCAGGTCCTGGAGAAAATAAGGCTGTGACTCATGTGGGGCTCTGAGTGGCTCATTAGGTTAATGCAGAGTATATGGTGTCATCACCATTTTGTGGGATGCAGGTAAGAGACAAAATGGACTCTGCCTTTGGACACAAGTCCTGTAAGCAGGAACTTCATTTACAAGATTGCTATGAGAGGAACATAGAATTAGAGCTGAGAGGAGTTCCAAGGTCCTTTCTGATTTTGAGTCAGTCACAGAAAGACTTTATGAATATGTGCAGGCAGTAATGAAGGGTGATCATGAGTAAAGGATGGCCTCAGTTAATCAGGTGGTTTTGTTGGGTTTAAAGTCAGGTCCAATCTCCTTCCTGTGGCCTAGAACAGGGGTTGACAAACTACAGATCACAGGCCCAAATCTGCTACCATGTGTTTTTTTGTAAATAAAGTTTTATGGAAACAGAGCCATACCCATTTGTTTATATATTATCTATGGCTGCTTTTGTGTTACCACAGCAGGGCTGAGTAGTTGCAACAGAGACTCTATGGCCCTGAAAAGCCTAAAACATTTCCTATTGGGTTCTTTAAAGGAAAAGTTTGAGAGGCTAAACATATAGAACAATGCTTCTCAAACTATCTGTGGTGAAGAACCTGTTTTGTGTTTTAAATTTCTAATCCATTATGCACTGATAGTTTCTTTAAATATAATAGAAATGTTGCATGAATGTTGTGGTGATGTTGTATTGCTATAAAACTTCTAAATATTTATTCTTAATTTTTGTGCTTATCACATATCAGCAACAAATAGTTTACAGACTGGCACCAGTACCTGGACCACACTTTGAGAAGTTCTGGTTCTTGCATAGTCTTCTAGCCTCATCGTGTGCCATTTGTCCCTAATTTCTAAAGATGCTCTCCTCTCTTATGAGTAAAATCAACAAACCCTTCCCCATTTTCGGGCCTTTGCTGCTGCTCTTTGCTTTACCTAGAAGTCTTTTTCCCTGACTCTTCTCTTAGCTCCTCCTTTCCTTTAGGTCTCTGTTTAAATTCATTTTGTCAAAGGAGCCTTTTGAAAGAAGTCCATCTGAAAAATCTTTCCTCATCTTTCATCACTCTTTCTTCATAGCATTTATTGCAATCAATACTTATCGTGTTTATTTATTTGTTTGTCTCCTTCTTATTTGTTTCTCTGCTTTGGTCAGGATTCAGTAACAGCACCATCTATTTCAGCTAGTTTAAGCAGAAAGGAATTTTGTACTGGTTTGAGCAGGCATATAAAATCTTGTAGAAGGAATACGGGAGCAGGCTGAACTTCTGAGAGTAATGCACAGGGCATGGCAGCATGTTTACAATTATGTCTCTGTCACTATCACAAAGCTGGATATCAGGAAGCTGATAGTCTCAGTCCATTTTGTTGTTGTTGTTGTTGTTGTTGTTGTGTATACCAGAATACCTGAAACTGGGTAATTTATAAAAATAGATTTATTTATAAATTCCTTACAGTTATGGAGTCTGGGAAGTCCAAGGTTGAGGGGCTGCCTCTGATGAGAGCCTTTTGCTGGTGAGACTTTGCAGAGTACTGAGGTGGTATAGAGCATCACACAGTGAGGGGCCTGAACATGCGAGCTCAATTCTGTCCTCCTCTTCTTATAAAACCACCAGTCTTACTTCCATGATAACCCATTAATCCATTAACCAATTAACCCACTAATCCATGAATTAATTGATCCATTTATGAGGGCAGAACCTTCATCACTCAATCATCTCTTAAAGGCTCCACCTTTTAATACAGCCACTTTGAGGATTTTATTTCAATATGAGTTTTGGAGGGGACAGATATTCACACTGTTGCACTAATGCCACCACCACTAACTACCTCCAGGATCACATTGCCTCTGCTGTCATCTCCTCCACCAAAACAAGCATCTTTGTTTCTTTTTTTTTTTTTTTTGAGACAGAGTCTTGCTCTGTCACCCAGGCTGGAGTGCAATGGCATGATCTTGGCTCACTGCAAACTCTGCCTCCCGGGTTCTCACCATTCCCCTGCCTCAGCCTCCCGAGTGAGTAGCTGGGACTACAGGCACCTGCCACCATGCCCAGCTAATTTTTTGTATTTTTAGTAGAGATGGGGTTTCACCGTGTTGGCCAGGATGGTGTCAATCTCCTGACCTTGTGATCCACCCTCCTCAGCCTCCCGAAGTGCTGGGATTACAGGCGTGAGCCACTGCGCCTGGCCGCATCTTTGTTTCTTGAAACAAGTGAAGCTAGACATAGGATATTAGGGCCTTTGCTACAGATGTTGCAAATTACCTGACATCTCTGGCAGGAACAGCAGAAACTGAGCACCTAACTCCTGATTTTCACTCTGACTTTCAAATCCCACTATAGGGGGCCTCCTGGATGAAATATGAATAGCAACAGAGCTCAAGCTATGAGGGAGTTAGGGAAATACTTGGCTTAAAATCTTAGTTTTTTGAGTCTCTAATGAGGAAATGGAGTCTCTATAATCTGCCTGCATCGTCTACTGGAAGGTTATCTCCATGAGGGTAGGGACCTTGTTCATCACCCTACACCAGTGCTGAGATTAGTGCCTGCCACATGAAATATGCACAATAAATGTTGATGCTATATTTATGCATGCATGAATGGAATACATGTTTTCTCGAAGTCTGTGGTTTATAATAAGGTAGCATGTAGTACACACAAGGGAGATTTATGTCTATGAGTTAGCCTGAGAAAGATCTCTGAGGTGGGAAGTGGAGACTACTTATAGGCAATAATCTCACCTTTGAAGCATACTTTCTTTTTCAAAACTGAAATACATTCATATAGCTGAAGTTAATCAGTGTGCTCAGGGATGGGAGTATTCAGGTTACCAGCTAACACTATCATTCACTGAGGGCTTATTATAAGCCCTGCACTATACTATATGCTACACATGTGTTATCCCATTTATTCTGCACAAAATCCTGATGCAGCAGGCATTACTTCTATTTGCAGAGAGGAAATAGAGGCTTTACGTGGTAAAGTGGCTTCCCCAAGTCACAGAGCTGGTAAGGGGTGGAGCCAGATTTGACACCATGACTTTCTAAAATCCATGTTTTAGCTCTTAACCTCCAATTATAATCCCACATACCATTTATCTTTCTGGTTGTTGTACATTCACTGAGGAATCTTCTGTTTTGTTTTCATCCTAGTGGCTGGTTAATCTATTGCATTAGTCTACTTTGTGTACAATCTGTTCATCTGGACTGAGATATCCATACAGATCTCTGGATCATTGCTGAAGGTGGCTGAATATCAGCAGTAAATCTGTGGGTCTATAGACAAGTGTTTTGAAGAAGTAGGAGAAAACTAGTTCTGCAGGGATGAAGAGTATAAAGAAGGTATATACAAGGTAGTAATTTTTGCTGTTAGAACAAAAATCTTAGATAATAGAATATTTCTCTTGTAATTGGACAACGCTCCACCCATGCCATATGTTTGGTTAAAATTTTCAAGTCTTTGGATTCTGTCAGGTTGAAATTCTATGTAACGTTATAGTCATTGAACAGTGATATTTGGTAATAGCAGTGACTTTTTGATAATAAAAAATAAGTTGAGAATTAATTTTATATTTTAAGTTTTAGAGGACTCAAAAAGATACCTTTGAAGAAAGAGGACCTGGCAAGTGGTGGAGCACCCAAGAAATTTTACTTGACAACAATATACATGATAAAATAAACCACTTAAACCCCATTTCTAGTGTGTAAGAATGATGGGGGGAAAAGAAGTACTACTGAAATGGTGGAGTAAAGACCTCTGAAAATCTACTTCTCCAAAAAAGCAAGAAAGCACTGACAAAAATGGCCAAAATCAATGTTTCTAGAACTCAGGAAATTAAAGAAAGGCTTACAACAATCTGAGGAGCATTTATTCCAGGGAAAAATTAGCTGAATCTCAGCAAGAACAGTGAGCTGTGTGGCATTTAACTTGCCCTATTTTCATTCCCCTTTTCCCAGCTTGAAGACTAATATTTTTGTGATTATAGTAGCTGTGCAAACCAGTAGCCTAGTCACCACTAGGTCACTACTATTACCAAATATCACTGTTTAATGACTACAATGTTAAATAGAATTTCAACCAGCCTAGCAACTAATGGAAGGGACAAAACTTTATTCTCCCCAAATTGTCATGATTTGACCTTTCTGCTAGCTCCCTGCAAACATCCACTCTCAGGTCTTGTCTTTATTTTATCTGATTCAGAATTTATTAAGTACAAAGATGCTTTTCCCTGGGACATTCATATCAACATACACACTATGAGAGTTTGAGAAAGAGGATACCAGTATACACATTATGGGAGTTTGAGAAAAAGGAAAGATAGGAAGGAGCAGAAAGAATATTTGAAGAAATAACAGCTGAAAACACGCCACATTTGATGAAAGATATACATCTACATATCCAAGAAGCTCAATAAACTCCAAGTAGGATAAAAATACAAAAGAATATTATTTAACTAGAATATATAGAGAAAGCTTATAACTCAACTATAAAAAGACAAGTAAACCAGTTAAAAAAAACAAGCAAACAGTTCAAATATTCATTTCTCAAAAGAAGATATACAAATGGCCAATATACATAAAATATGCTCAACATTATTAGTTATTAGGGAAACACAAAAACCAAATTAGATACCACTTTGCACCCACTAATATTGCTGTGATAAAAAAGATGGACAATAAGAAATGTCAGCAAGGATATGAAGAAATTAGAACCTTCATATATTGCTGGTGGGAATGTAAAATTGTGTAAATTGTGTAGCCACTTTTAAAACAGTTTGGCAGTTCCTCAAAATGCTAAGTGTAGTGTTTCCATATGATCCATCAGGTCCACTCCTACATATAGTTCCAAGAGAATAATAAATATATGTCCACGTGAAACTTGTACATGGATGTTCATAGCAACATTATGCATACTTTCGCAAAGGTGGAAAGAACCCAAATGACAATCATTTGATAAATGGATAAAGGAAATGTGGTATATCCATACAATGGAATATTATCTAGCCATATAAAGGAATGAAGCCCTGATTTATATACCACATGAATGAACCTTGGAAACATTATGTTAAGTTTAAAAAACCAAATGTAAGAGGTCACATATTGTATGATTCCATGTGAAATGTTCAGAATAGGCAAATCCATAGAAAAATAAAGTAGACAATGGTTTCTAGAGGCTGGGAAAAGGGATACTGGGAAGTAACTGGTAATGGGTATGGCCTTTCTTTTTGGGGTTGACAAAATGTTCTGGAATTAGATAGTGGTGCTGATAGTACAACTCTGTGAATATATTAAAGCCTACTGAATTGTGCTCTTTGAAAAGGAAAATTTTATTACATATAAATTATATCTCAATAAACATGATTAAAAATGCTATTGAAGGAAACTAGTTAATTGGACACATTAGAGTTCAGTCAACCTTACCAATTTGGGGGCATAAGGCAAGGGTGTAAATAGATGTCAATATGCCATATATCAAATATTTTACAATTGTAAATCAAGAAAAAGAAATTTTAAGTAAATTCTACTCTTCTGCTTTGACCAACATACCTTTGGATCATCTTTGTCCTGTTTGCAGTAGGAAGTCAGCAAGGGCTTTAGTTAGGATAGGGAATCAGCCCTGTCGAGGTCTGAGTGGAAAACAACCTGGGGACGCAGTTAGTAAACTATGGCAATGATCCTACCAGAGACTGAGGAGGACCCAAACCAATTTGTTGGTGTGGAGGGAGTATGACAGATACAGCAGACATCCTGTAAGCTGAATCAGCAGAGATGGAGTGGAAAGAGGATAAAGGATGAGAGGAAAGAGAGAGGCTGGCTGATGTTTAGAGTTTCCATGACTCAGGATGATGTTATCAGCCCTAGTTTCACAGGTCACTATTGTCACATCACCAGGAAATGATCCAATATTTGGAACATGTTCTCATTTCATTAGTCTCACTGTGATTTTGCATTTCAAAGAGAAGCAGATATTAGCACAATAGGTAATTTTTCTTAGTTGGTAGAATATGGGAAGGTAAGAGACTGAATGTTAATCAGGCTTTCAATCTTAAATTTAGCAGCAATCACATATTTTCAAGAAACTATGAAGAAGCTAGGTTTTGGCCAAATTTTAAAGGAAATAAAGATTGCATGCCTCTCCATTTCAGTTCTACCAAATAGTTCAAGTCCTTCCTCTTTAGCCCTGGTTTTTACAGATCCTGCAACAAGATTGACAGTTGCCTCCCTCTCAGATTTATATGCTATACTATTTTATATATTTCTCTGCATCTTGCTGTAATACTCTGACCAGATAATGAGGTGGGTTGCTATGAGACAGGCTGTCTCGTAATTTGATGGTGGACTGCCAATTTGTGCAACTTTTATGGAAAGCATTTTACCAATAGATGTTAGAGTATTGAAATTGATTCCATTATCATCTATTCTATTATAATTTAGAATATTTTAATCTATTCTATTATAATTTAATCTATTCAAAGGAAATAATGTGTGATTGTAAAATTATTCATTACAACATTATTTTAATGGTAAAACATAAAAAACTAGTGAAAAATTGAAAATAATCTGAAGTCTATCAGTAGGTGACTGTTAAATAAGTAGTAGTGAATAGAATAGTGTGCAGCCATTAAAAACTGATGCAAGGCCAGGCACGGTGGCTCACACCTGTAATCCCAGCACTTGGGGAGGCCGAGGTGGGTGGATCACCTGAGGTCAGGAGTTCGAGACCAGCCTGGCCAACATGTTGAAACCCCGTCCCTACTAAAAGTACAAAAATTAGCCGGGCATGGTGGTGGGTGCCTGTAATCCTAGCTACTTGAGAGGCTGAGGCAGGAGAATCTCTTGAGCCCAGGAGGCGGAGGTTGCAGTGAGCTGAGATCGCGCCACTGCACTCCAGTCTGGGTGACAAGAGCAAGACTCGGTCTGAAAAAAAAAAAAAAAAGATGTAGATCTAGTAGATCGAAATAATGACTATGATATAGTAAGTGGTAAATGTAGACTAAAAGTAAGTGAATTAGGAATTCATTTTAAAAATGTCTTTCTCTACATATATGTATCTGCATACAAACAAAAGCTAGAAAGTACTTCCATTAAAATGAGAAGATAATTTTTACTTTCATCTTACATTTTTGTATTGCTGAATTTGTTTTTAATTAATAAACATTCATATTCATAAAATAAGTAAAACATAGCTTTAGCATTCACCAAATCACCATTTACAAATTAACCATTGTGAATCAAATAAACAAAAATGCTATATTCATAAGATGAAATACATTACACTACCATTTAACATAGTGATTTTGAAAAATAGTGATTTTGAAAATGAATGTTAACAGTATTTACCCACAATAAACACAGGGATACTTTGTTTTATTGTGCTTTGCTTTATTGCACTTCACGGATATTGTGATTTTTTCCCAGTTGAAGACTTGTGACAACCCTGCATTGAGCAAGTCTATCAGCACCATTTTCCCAATGGCATGTGATCATTTTGTGTTTCTGTGTCACATCTTGGTAATTCTCACAATATTTCAGACTTTTAAATTATTACTATTAATATATCTGCTTTGGTGATCTGTGATCTGTGATTTTTAATCTTACTATTGCGATTGTTTTGAGGTACCACAGACTATGCCCATATAAGAGGGTGAAGTTAAAATGTTGTGTGGTTCTGACTGTTCCACCAACCTGCCATTTTCCCATCTCTCTCCCTATCTTTGGATTTCCCACTTCCCTGAGATACAACAGTATTGAAATTAGGCCAATTAATAACACTACAATGGCTCTAAAGTGTTCAAGTGAAAGGAAGAATTATGCATCTCTTACTTAACATTAAAAGCTAGAAATGATTAAGCTTAGTGAAAAAGGCAGGTTGAAAGCTGAGACAGCCTGAAAGCTAGGCCTCTTGCTCCAGTTGGCCAAATGACTGCAAAGGAAATGTTCTTGAAGAAAATTAAAAGTGTTACTCCAGTGGACAATGAATAACACCAAAAAGTGAAACAGGCTCCATTGCTGTTATGGAGAAAGTTTTAGTGGTCTTGAAGATAGACCAAACCAGCCATAACATTTCCTTTAGCCAAAGCCTAATCTAGAACAGGACCTTAATTCTCTTGAACTCTATGAAACTGACAGAGGTGAGGATGAAAAAACTGGGGAAGAAATGTTTGAAGCTAGCAGAGGTTGGTTCATGAGGTTTAAAGAAAGAAACTATCCCTATAACATAAAAGTGCAAAGTGAAGCAGAAAGTGCTGATGTAGAAGTTGCAAGTTATCCAGAAGATCTAGCTAAGATAGATGGTGAAGGTGGCAATACAAAATAACAGATTTTCGGCTGGGTGCGGTGGCTCACGTATGTAATCTCAGCACTTTGGGAGGCCAAGGCAGGTGGATCACAAGGTCAAGAGATTGAGACCATCCTGGCCAACATGGTGAAACCTCATCTCTACTAAAAATACAAAAATTAGCTGGGTGTGGTGGTGCGCGCCTGTAATCCCAGCTATTCAGGAGGCTGAGGCAGTAGAATTGCTTGATCCCAGGAGGTGGAGGTTGCAGTGAGCTGAGATTGTACCACTGCACTCCAGCCTGGCAACAGAGCGAGACACTATCTAAAAAAAAAAAAAAAAAGAACAGATTTTCAATCTAGGTGAAATAGCCTTATATTGGAAGAAGATATCATCTAGGACTTTCAAGATGTAGAGGAGAAGTCAAAGCCTGGCTCCAAAGCTTCGAAGGACAGGCTGACTCTCTTGTTAGGATATAATGCAGCTAGTGACTTTAAGATGAAGCCAATGCTCATTTAATATTCTAAAAATTCTGGGGTCCTTATGAATTATGCTAAATCTACCCTGCCTATGCTCTAGAAATAAAATAACAAAGTCTGAATGACAGTGTATCTGTTTATAGCATGACTTACTAAATATTTTCAGCTCACCATTAAGACCTCCTGTTCAGAAAAAAAAAAAGATTACTTTCAAAATATTGCTGCTCATCACCAGTGCACCTGGTCACCCAAGAGCTCCAAAGGAGTTGTACAAGGAGATTAATGTTGCTTTCATGTCTGTTAACACAACATCCACTCAGTAGTCCAGGGATGAAGAAGTAATTTAAACCTTCTAGTCTTATTATTTAAGAAATACAATTTGTAAGACTAAAGCTGCCATTGACAGTCTTACAGATCCTTTGATGGATCTGGGCAAGTAAATTGAAAACTTACTGGAAAGAATTCACCATTCTAGATGCCAATAAGAACATTTGTGATTTGTGGGAGGAGGTCAAAATATCATCATTAACAGGAGTTTGGAAGAAGTTGATTTCACCTTCATGGATGACTTTGAGGGGTTTGAGACTTCAAGGAGAAAATAACTGCAGATATGGTAGAAAGAGTAAGAGAACTGTAATTAGAAGTGGAGCCTGAAGATGTGACTGAATTGCTGCAATCTCATGTTAAAACTCTAACAGGTGAGGAGTTGCTTCTTACAGATGAGCCAAGAAAGTGATTTCTTGAGATGGTGTCTATTCCTGGTAAAGATACAGTGAACATTGTTGAAATGACAACAAAGGATTAGAATATTCATAAACTTAGTAGATAAAGTAGCAGTGTTTGAGAGGATTGACTTCAACTATCCAACAGCATTGCATGTTATGGAGAAAACTTTCATGAAAAGAAAAGTCAGTCAATGTCAAACTTTATTTTTTTCTTATTTTAACAAATTGGCAGCACCATCCCAGCCTTCAGAAAGCACCACCCTGATTAATCCATAGGAATCCACATAAAGGCAAGATGCTCCACCAGCAAAAAGATTACAACGTGCTGACGGCTCATAACCAGCATTTTTTTAAGCAACAAATATCTTTAAATTAAGATATACACATTGTTTCTTAGACATAATGCTACTGCACACTTAAAAGACTGTAGCATAGTGTGAACATCACTTTCTGTATGCACTGGGAAACCAACAAATCTGTGTGACTCCCTTTATTGCAAAATTCGCTTTACTGCAGTGGTCAGGAGCCCAGTCCGCAATATCTCCATGGTATGCCTATACCTACAGCAGTAACTATAGCCATAACCAAATTATTTGTAATAAATACCTATTATTTTAATATTCAGAAAATATTTTTAATTTCAGAATTATTATTAGGTTGGTGCAAAAGTAATTGCGGGTTTGCCACTTACTTTCAAAACCGCAATTACTTTTGCACCAACCTAATGGTATTGTGATCAGATTCTTTATACTCTCTCTTAGGTGCTGTAAATCAAAATACCATAGTTATATCTACTAATTCAAGTTAAATGTATATATGTATTTATAGTACAAACCAGAAATATGTTATAAGCCATATATTTCTTATATATGGAAACCTGAAGTAGTGGGCATTGTAGACACTGGGAAGACAGATTTTTAGTTAACTGAGTCTTCTAGAGAGTTAGGGAGAAAGGCCATATACACACTTAAAACACTTTTGTACACTTGATAAACAACCCACAGAGTTGGGTAAATGATAAAAATATATTGAGAGCCACATTATTACACTATTTGCTTTTTCAGAGAGAGCATTTGGAAAAGTTGGTAAGGTGGATTTTTCATCAACCCATGCAAAGTAATTTAATAATCTGGCCAAAAATTATCTTAACTTGATTTAGTCTTAGGAACTGTCTAAATCACTTCCTTAGAATATCTTCTTTGGTTTTTACCACAATCCCGTGAGGCAGGCAGGGCTAATATTTACATTCACAGATAAGGAGAGAGCTTCAGACAGGTTAAGCACACTGCTTAAGATCTCAAACTAGAAAATTAAGGATCTGGGATCTGAATCCACATTTTTTGACAATAAAAGTTAGTTCTAGTTATAAGTGGGAATTGAATCTTAGTTTACCGGCTCCATGTCCAGATGTTTATCTATTCTATGTCCTTCTATCCTCCCAGAAGATTACAATGCTTATAAAGTAGCCCAGGATTGAATCCTGATCCGTTTCTAACAAGGCACCAGTGAACACAAAGCAAGGAGGATTCTAGATGAACGAGACTGTGGTAAAGCATGGTCAGGGGAAAGGGCTTAGGTATGGGGGGATGGTGGGGAGAGCTTCAAACTCAAATAGCTGCAAAGGCCATACAGGTGATATAAATAATGGAAGCCTGCTAGGAGTGAGAAAAACAAAATCAGCTGCATGATAATGGAACTGCCACTGGATCACATTATGGTAGCGATAGCAGGGATTCATGAGTGTGAGCGAACTGGAGAGCGTGTCCTGTTAAATATCTGAAGGATGTAGCTGTTGCTTAGCACCAGCAACTGTTGCAGAAAAGAAACTGACTCTGTGTTTTACTTTTTTCAGTTACTCAAAAGAAAGCTGAAAATTTTGATTTTTAGGCAAAATCTCTCCATTTTAAATGCTAGTATTAATTTTTTAAAAGCATTTCATAAGCTGACCAAAATATATCTGATGGCAAACAAAGCCTCTAGAGTTGGTGCTTTGTGATTTCCAGGCATATTGTGTCTAAGAGTTTTCCAGGTTCCTAGTTGATCAAATTTGATTTCTGTTTCCTTGATGTTGCTCCACAGTGATCCTTGTCATTTGTCCTTATGCATTCAAGCAAACATCTCTCTTTCATCTTCTTCACACCCACCTACACCTGCCACCCTCATCAATCTTCGTCATTTCTCACACTTGCTCTAAGAGATTGTGCCCAAAAGGATATCCCCAAGTGCACCCCGAGAACAGTCTGGGTAAACACTGCTGGTCATGAGTGTTTAGAAATGTCCCCTGAGGCTCAGGAAAGACATCTTTTAATTAAGCCACACTTCTGACTTTAATTATTGTCTAGACTAGGATTTTTTTTTTTTTTTTTTTTTTGCAAGCCTGTAAATATATGCGTGGGGACTGGGTGATACAAATCATTCAGCTTTTCTACACTTAGAAGGAATCCAACCAGAAGGTGCCAAGGAAAGTTCAAAAGGAGTATGAGCAAAGGTGCAAATCTCCATGTTAAATCTGCAAACTAGATTAAACACTTGACTGCTGCCTTGAGTTGAAATAGACAGAGGCGTATTCCATCCTAGTTTCTCAGGGAGGCTCATAGCAAAGGGAACATACACATCGAGCTGACTCACACAACGTTTCGTCCAGCGAATGTTCTAATACGTCTTTGGAGGAGTCTGACTTTGGAGATAGTTCTCTTCATGATCCATCTTTGGGCAAACTTATAATGTTTCAGTATGTAATGCTTTCCTATTTATAAAGGGTTTTTAATCATGATTCTCTGTTGAAAATTTTGAAAATACCACAAAGTATATAAAAGAGGGTTTTTAAAAATTACATGCAGTGTTTGGTTTTTTGTTCTTGCGATAGTTTACTGAGAATGATGATTTCCAATTTCATCCATGTCCCTACAAAGGACGTGAACTCATCATTTTTTATGGCTGCATAGTATTCCATGGTGTATATGTGCCACATTTTCTTAATCCAGTCTATCATTGTTGGACATTTGGGTACAGGAAGGGGAACATCACACTCTGGGGACTGTTGTGGGGTGGGGGGAGGGGGGAGGGATAGCATTGGGAGATATACCTAATGCTAGATGACGAGTTGGTGGGTGCAGCGCACCAGCATGGCACATGTATACATATGTAACTTACCTGCACATTGCGCACATGTACCATAAAACCTAAAGTATAATAATAATAATAATAATAATAATAAAAGAAAAAAAAAAAAAAATTACATGCAATCCCATCACCCAGAGACAGTTTTGTAATTTTGGTGTATGTTATTCTAATCTTTTTGCTGTGTTTTCATGAAAAACAGATAAGCAAATGCACACAAACACAAAATAAATAAAACATGTTCTTGGCTTTATATAAAAATTTTGAATATCAGTAATTACACTTTGTGATAAATTCAGTCTACATAAATAAGCAATAGGAAAAAAAATAGTGAGTGGCGAGACCACAGGAAAGTCAGAATCCAACAGGTAAGAAAGAGAATGAGCAGCATTTTAAGTGCATTTTTACTGAAGGGATAAAGGCGAGGGAGGGCAGAACCATTTAGGCCCTTGGAATACAGTGATGACAGGTGAGAATACAGGTGAGGCACATGTGGGCACAACTTACAGCTCCTGTGAGAAACAGAGAGGATTCTTACAAAAGAATGTGTTAGTCCAGTTGCTTTGGGTAGGAGGAATCCAGCCTGAGCCTCCTTCCATTGGTCATGCTATCTCCAATACTTTCTGCCTCAATCAATCATTATCAATAAAACAAAGAAATCTAAAATATTTTGAGCATTTACTACATGAAAAGGCTTATATATGTATAATATACATATATAGTATGCATTTTAAAACATATATGCAATGGTTAGATGCCTATATTTTATATATGTTAACCATTATGTATATACTCTCATTTAAATTTTTAATAAGTTTATTAAGGTATCAGTCACACACCACTTAAAAGATATAATGCACTGGTTTTTAGTATATTCATAGAGACTGGCAAACGTTAGCCCTATACAATTTTATAACATTTTTATCACTCCAGAAAGGAACTTTGTACACATTAGCAGTCACTTTCATTCTCCCCAAATCCTAGTATATTCTGAATACTAAGCCTTTTTCAGATATGCGATTTGAAAATATATTCTCCCATTCTATAGCTTGTCTTTTCATGTTCTTGATGGTATCCTTTGACAGGAAAAATTTTAAATTTTAATTAAGTCCAATTTCTCTATCTTTTTCTTTTGTTGCTTATGTTTTTATTATTATTTCTAAAAATAAAAGTTCTTTGCTTAGTGCAAGGTCATTAAGATATACTCTTATGTTTCTTCTGGAAGTTTTATACTTTTAGCTTTTATGTTTACATCCGTAGTCCATTTTGAGGTAATTTTTGTAGATAGTATGAGATAGGTAGTGTTCAGTTTTATTCTTTTGCATGTGGATATCCAGTTTTTTCAACACCATTTGTTGAAAAGACCATTATTTCTCAATATATCCCAGTTTTCATCAAGAGTCTAACGAGTGAGGAATTATTTTCTCTGTTTGCAAATGAGGAAACTGAGGCTCAGGAAGGGTTAAGTGACTAGCCTTAGGTCCTGAACAATTCCAACAGAAGAAGTAGAATTTAATTTTTAATACCAAAATTAACATCCACTATATGCCAGGTCATGGTAAAAAGAAACAAAAAGGATATTCATCATCTGATGCCTTTAAATTTTTAAAAATTAAATATGCCCTTCCTGAGGAGCTGTTAGTGTCAAGCGAATAGTAAGCATACTGCTTATTTTTTAAAAGCTCCTAACACAATAGAAACCAAGGAGTTTCCTACAAGCAGGTGGCCTCAAAAGTCAGTATTTCGGGTTGCAAGGCAGCAGAAACCAGCTTAAGAAGCCATAGTCAAGGACTCAGAGAATCAGCAGGAGATTGGGAAACCAACAAACAGACAGGAGCCACATCAAGCCCAGGGGCTCAGAAGCAGGAAGCACAGGGATTATCTCTGGACAAAGGCAGTAAGACCAGGACATCACAGTGGTTGAGAATCCTGCTGTCGGCACTGTGAGTGAGCCTGACTGTCCATGAGCCTTTGCATCCGTAGGTCCCGATACGGAAACAGATGAGAGTGTTTGGCCGGCCGAGCCTGAGTTGTGTGCCCACTCTCCGTATCACACACAAATACCAGGGGCGGTAGATGCTGGAAATGCCCACTCCCAGGACAGCAGGGGGGCCAATCTTTCCACCCTGATATTCCAGTTGCTTTCTTTGTATGGATGAGTCAGAGCCAAATTGCCTTCATTTTATTTTTCGTCCTCTCGATATTTCACATGACCTGTTTTCCTAATGAGATTATAATCTCCATGTAGTCAGGAACCGTATTTTACACACCACTACTTTGCAGCTCCTATTGCACCTTAAATACAGGCTTACAGCATGTGTTTTCAAATTGCTGAGGATTGCCTGGGATGCCTCAGAGACCGCAATCAACCCCGCATTACTCACATGTGAGTTCTCCCCGGCCCATTTCTAACCTTAAGTAGGTGTTTCCTTCCCATTGGCTGCGGATGCCCAGGATGTGTTTACACCCTTCAATGTTAGCCTAAATGAAACTAGGGGTTGGGGGTCGTTGGGGGTGGTTGGGGTGGATGAACTCTGTTAGGGGAGGGCTATGAGCCGAGTCATAGATTCAGCCTTGCCCATACCTTCCTATGAATACTCCCTTTATCTTGAACTCTTCAGCTCTTTAAGGTAGTTCTTTCCAGGGCTTGTTTTATCCATCAAAATCTTGTGGAGTTTTGGGTTCTTTCCCTTGTTTACCATCAGGGTTCAGAACTGGTTGTCTTTTCTACTTTACTAACCCCCAGGGGGATGAATGAAATCCCCCAAATAGCTGAGCTCTGACTCAGAGCTTTTGAGAACCTTCTCCCTCAGCCTTTCCTAGCCGGCTCCACCATTTCCCACAGTTCGCGACGCCCGCAGGTCGTGTGATTCCCTCACAATAAAAGAATCTGAGGCTGCATTGCAAAGTAACTTCAGGTTCTTATTTTAATCACATATATTCAAGGTGAAGGCTGCTAGTCATCATGAAAAGCATTAATTTGTTGTTGTGTCTTGGCCTGCTAAGCTTTTCTTGTTCTTCAAACTGTTGGCTGTAGTGTCTCTTTGACTTTTCCGAGAAAGTAGATGTCCACCATTAGTCATTGGAAATTACAGGCAGTTTTCCTAAGGAAGAGGAGGAGAGAAGGCCATTACCATGTTGTGTTTTTTGCTTAATTTTATCCTCAAAAGATGGTTCTTTTTTTTTTTTTTTTTTTTTTTTTCACGAGGCATTTGAGGCTCTGAGAGGTTGAATAAGTTGCCCAAGGTCAAATAGCTTGGTGGTAGAGTCAGGAGCTGAACTCAGGTCTGTTTAACTATAGAATCTATAGCAGCATTTCATCCATTAACTTTTAATGTGCTCTCTTTTCCTTCTTTTAAGGTGTATGTTGTGTGTTTGAACAGGGGGAGGGAGATAACATTAAAACATTTGAAAATCCGTAAGAAGAAATGTCTAACAGCAAATCTGACAGAGTGGAGGAAAGCTAGCAATTGAGGGATCCCCTGGGAATGACATAATCTCAGAGCCTAGATGATTACTTTTGGCTGCTGAACTGTCTGCTATGGTACCATCCCTCTGGCCTTGAGTGCACAGGCAGAGCCTCTCCAAGCTCTTTTGGCTCCATGTACCTTCAGACCTCCATCTGCTCAGCTGCCCATTAGAACTATAATATATGCCTCATAAATGAAGTCTTTGAAATTCTGCTGCCAACATCTATTGCTACTAAGTTTCAGCAGCTGCTTTTAATTTTGGTGGTGCAATTCTCCCTGTTAGAACCACTGGTTGCATTGCCTATTATCTAAAATAAGACACTTAAGGTCCCTCCTCTTACCCTTTGAGGTCAGATTTCTCCCTGGTATCAGAGGGAAGGGCAAGGTAGGGTTCCATGCCCTAAAAACCTGATCGATGGGATGCCCCACTAAAGCCAGCTCCTGAATCTATCGCAGACCTGTACTGGATCTCAGTAGATGTCTAAGGTAAAGCTGATGGAGAGTGCTCAGTCATAGGGTGGAAAGTTCAATCTCTCCTAAGTATGTACGAGGCTCTGTTCTCTCTTGACATCCTGTATCACTCCTTGGTCCTTGTCTAGTGTTTCATTCTAACTTAAAACCACATCAAAAAAGAGAAACTAAACCAGAAACAAATTCTCAATATGGGCCTTAAGGCTTATACTGATTTAATATAATTTCATCTCTAGGAAAAATGTCTACCCTGGCCTTACTTGGTTGGCTACATCAGCATGTGTGTAATGTTTGTGTGGAGAGTGAGCAGACTAGGAGAAGTGAATAATTTCACAGCAGAGTGCAATCACTCAAAATATTGAGGAAGTTGCTGCATTTGGGAGACTATTTCTTCATAAAATTGCCATGATGTCACTAGCTACGGAAGTAAATAATTTCCTTTAATTTCCTCATTTCACAATGTAGGAGTTGAACCCAAGGAAAGAACCAAATGATTGAATGATGGTCAATGTTTGCCTACAGTTGAAGCTCTCAGCCAACAGCAGCTTTGATTGAATTAGAGTGGTTAACTCAGTTGAATTGCCAAGCCTCCAGCTTCTGCTATCAGTCATGAGTTTTCCCCAAGACCCCAGTTAAAGGTTATGGCATCTCCAGAGTATGCAAAAACAGCCAAATTAGGAAGCTCTTCGATGTAAAGAAGATAGGAAATATGGCAGGTGGTTCCTTCACCAGTTACACTTGTCAGACTATCCCTCATGTCTATTACCCATCACAGGGGCACTCAGTCACTTATTCAAAAACTGTTAAGTACCAACCACGTAGCTGGTATTGTGTGAGGTGCTAGAATGGCTTTGCAGATATGCCATAGTCATTTTCCCCAAAAACTTACAATCCAGTGGACCATTAGGAAAAGATAAGACACGAGCCACATAGCCTAGAATCTACAGAAAGTTTGCTTTTCAGGGAGAGCCAAAGGATGGATGTGGAGCCTTTGGTGCAAAGCAGAAACTCGTTACCCTGATCCGGGAATGGGAAGAGGTTGGGAATAGGAACTTCTATTTATGTCATCTTGATAATCCTTCATCTACAGATTTGAGGAATGAATTTATTTATTTATTTATTTATTTATTTATTTATTTATTTATTTATTCGAGATGGAGTCTCGCTTTGTTGCCCAGGCTGGAGTGCAGTGGTGCGATCTTGGCTCACTGCAATCTCCGCCTCCTGGGTTCAAGTGATTCTCCTGCTCCAGCCTCCCAAGTAGCTGGGATTATAGGCACCCATCACACATGGATAATTTTGTATTTTTAGTAGAGATGGGGTTTCACCATATTGGCCAGGCTGGTCTCGAACTCCTGACCTTGTGATCCACCTGCCTCGGCCTCCTAAAGTGCCGATGTGAGCCAGCGCGCCCGGCTGAGGAATTTATTGAACTTGCATGTGATGTAGTAAAAATGATGTCGGACGCCAAAACCAGAGAACTTTGGGTCTAGTCACTCCCCCTAAAATACCTCACCCCACCAATATTTCACCTTCAGCAAATTCTCAAAAATAGTTCTGGGTCTTAATAATTTGATTAATAAAATTGTAATAATAACAATACTGTACTTCCCTGAAGGTGGACGGCTAGACTACCTGATCTTCTGAATTTTCTGTCAGCTCTCAAGTCTGTGATCTTTTGATTTCTGTTTTTCTCTGTAGACAAAAGCAACAGAAAGGCTAATTTCCACAGAAGCATTTTATTTGCTGAATTAAACACAGGCACTGCCCATGGACATTTGGGCAGCAGCTTACAGATCTCTAGGATCTGGTCCTAGAGGTTGCTGAGTTCACTTGAATCAAGTCTTTAAAATGTTTTGTAGCTTTAGGAGAAAGATTATTTGCAGAAATTTCTGCCCTCTATTTAACCATCTGAATTTACTGATGAATTAAAGGTGATTTGTAATAGGGTCATCTTGAAAGGACATTTAAAATGAATTTGGTAAGATGAGATAGACTCATGTTTATTTTTGAAAACTCTCTGGTTTCTTTTATAAAATGGGTGGTGGGTTAACAAGTATCTACTGAGTGCCCACTAAGTTCAGAGAAGGAAACTAGGCTTCTCTGTAGGGAAGAAAAGGAGTAGACATATCCTTTTTTCTTTTGAAGAACCTTCCCATTTATTTGAAATGAGGCATGCATCTGAGAACAATTATAGAGCAACTTGGCAATATGTTGTTTAATATGCTTTGAATTGAAGGCATATGCTCCAATTATTGGCAGAGTAAAGGAGAGAATAGAGAAGAGAAGTGGAGTTTTGAGTGTTGAAGAAGCTGATAAAATGCTTTCTTAAGGCAGCCCCTAATATTCAAATTTACTTAAAAGCCTTCAAACTAGAGTCGGATGCACAAGTTGCAGGCAGATCCTCAGGAAAGGTCATGGACTAATCCCTAAAACTGGGAACATTGGGTACATAAGAGCAAGAGAGAAGTGAGGAAATTTCTCCTGGAAAAGCCTGATGTGAATGTGGTACTTTTAAAACTCATTAATTTTGTGTTCATCTGCATCATTTCCCTACTATTGATTAGGAGACTGAGGTTCAGAAAGGTAAGGTAAAATTTGAGGTGGACTTGTCAATCGATCTACCTGGATAGAACAAAGTCAGTGTGAGTGCTGACAAATGACACAGAGAATTGAGTGGAGATCATCAGTTCATCTTCATGCAGTCAACTAAACTCAGTGATAAAATAATAATTGGCTGAGGTTGCTGCCTACTCCAACTGTACTGGAAGCAACAGAGATTTAGACAGGCAATGTATTCCAAGCCTGAGAGACGACCTGTCTGTGCTTCTTATTCCCCCAGTAGTTTTTGTAAAGTTCTTTGGCCAGAGAGAAACTGCAGAACAGCTTGAAAGCTATATAAAGCAAATGTGTAATGATGTTGGCAGTGTTCTGAAAGTAGCTACCAAAAATGCATACTACAGGGAGGAATGAAGAACCCATTTCTGGCTGAAACCCATTTTGAATGGAAAAGCTTTTAATGGATGAATTCTCCATCAATATGTTGCTGCTTTCCATTTAATTGTCATTGTCCACTGTTTTGTTTGTAAGTCTTCCTGAATTTATGTACGTGACTACATTTGGAGGCAGTGGAAAATTGTTTATGAGAACTCTGTGTTCTTTCTTAAGGAATGAATAACTATCTAACTCAACACACTACACCCTCTTCCATTGCCTTGGGACTATCACTTGCTATATTTAATATGTAATACATATTTTTTCCCTATTAAATTTTGAGAACTTGATATTCCCGATTCTGTCTTTCCTGATTAGGAATTACATGAGTGAATCTCCATCTTTGTATTTTAGTATGTGACTATAAGAACCAAACTTTGTATACTTATCAGGTGCCTTTCATAGCTTTTGTGAAAAGGTGAGTCACTAAGCCATTCCTGAGTAGTCTTGTGGACTTGTCAGATCAAGAGACTATTTCCTTTAGGCCATGCTCTGCCACTCAGATTTCTCATTCTCCTGATTTCTGAAAATGTCTCCAATAGTTGCTCCTGCCTGTGGGCCATGAACTCCTAAGACAGGGAGGGAGATGCACAGTTATTTTGAAGAGCATGTAAATTCACAGAAACCCCAACCATTGAAAGGATAATGTCCTCAAGGTTCATCTATGTTGTCACATATTGCAGGATTCCCTTTTATTCAGGCTGAATGATATTCCATTGAATGCATATACATGTTTTCTTTATTCATACGTCTGTCATTGGATATATAAGTTGCTTCTGCATCTTGCCTAATAGTACTGTAATACACATGAGACTGCTAATATCTCTTTGAGATCCTGATTTCTTCTGGATAAATACAGAAAAGTGGGATTGCTGGGTCATATGGTAGTTCTATTTTTTTATTTTTTAGGAACTTCCATACTGTTTTCTATATTGGCTTTATTATGTCACATTTTCACCAACAGTGTGCAAAGGTTCTATTTCTCCACAGCCTCACTAACATTTTTTTATTTCTTTTTGCTGATTTTTTTCAATAATAGCCATCCTGAAAAGTATGAGGTGATATCTCTTTGTGGTTTTGATTTGAATTCCTCTGGTGATTAGTGATGTTGAACACTTTTTCATATACCTCATGGCCATGTGTATGTCTTCTTTGGAGAAATGTCTATCCAAGTCCTTAGCCCATATTTTAGTCAGGTTATTAGTTTTGGTTTGTTTTACTTTTGAATAGCAGGAGTCCCTCATGTATCTTGGAGATTAATCCCTTTTCCAATATATGATTTGCAAATATTTTCTTACATTATACAGGTTACCTTTCACTCTGTTGATTGTTTTGTTGTGCAGAAGTCCAACTTGTCTATTTTTATTATTGCTGCCTGTATTTTTGGTATCATATGAAATCATTGTCAGGACCAATGTCATATTTCCTCTATGTTTTCATCTAGGAGTTTTACAGTTTCAGGTCTTACATTTCAGTCTTCAATCCATTTTAAGTTGATGTTTGTGTATAGGGTAAAATAAGGATTCAATTTCATCCTTTTGCCTGTGAATATCCGGTTTTCCCAACACCTTTTGTTGAGGAGATGGTCTTTCTCGATTGTGTATTCCTGGTACCTTTTGTTTGTTTGTTTGTTTGTTTATTTGAGACAGAGTCTTGCTCTTTCACCCAGGCTGGAGTGCAGTGGTGCAATCTCAGTGCACTGCAGTCTCCATTTCCTGATTTCGAGTGATTCTCCTGCCTCGGCCTCCCAAAGTGTTGGGATTACAGGCATGAGCCACCACACTCAGCCTCCTGGAACCTTTATTAAACAACAGTTTACCACATATATGTGGGTTTATTTCTGGCTGTTCTGTTCTATTGATCTATATGTTTGTCTTTAT
Source organism: Pongo abelii (assembly GCF_028885655.2). Taxonomy (NCBI): domain Eukaryota; kingdom Metazoa; phylum Chordata; class Mammalia; order Primates; family Hominidae; genus Pongo; species Pongo abelii. The sequence goes on along the minus strand of NC_071996.2, from coordinate 35,914,875 downwards.
GTCAGTATCATGTTGTTTTGGTTATCATAGCTTTATAATATATTTTGAAATCTAGAAGTGTTAATACTTATAGCTTAGTTCTTTCTCAATATTGACTTGGCTATTCATGGTCTTTTGATGTTCTCTATGAGTATTATGATTGTATTTTCTATTTTTGTAAAAAATACCGTTTGACTTTTTTTAGTTATTAGATTGAATCTGTAGATCACTTTGAGTACCATAAACATTTAAACAATAGTAAGTCTTCCAATCCATAAACATAGGATATCTTTTCATTTGTTTGTATCCTATTCAATTTCTTTCATCAATATTTTGTGATTTTATGTACAAAATTCTTTCACCTCCTTAGGTCTATTCCTAGGTATTTTATTCTTTTCGGTGCTATTGTAAATGAGATTGCTTTTCTAATTTCCTTTTCACATAGTTTGCTGTTAGTGTATTGAAACACAATTTATTTTTACATCGATTTTGTATCTTATAACTTTACTAAATTCATTTATTAGTTTTAACAGTTTTTTTTTTTTTTTTTTTTTTGGTGGAGTCTTTAGGCTTTCCAATGTATAAGATCATGTCGTCTGCAAAAAGAGACCATTTTACTTCTTCCTTTCTAATTTAGATGCCTTTTGTTTCTTTTTCTTGCTTAATTACTCTGGCTAGTACTAAGTTAAATAGAAGCAGTGAGAATGGGAAATTTTGTCTTGCTCCTGCTTACCAGTGACTATGATGTTAGTCATGGGCTTTTCACATATGTTCTTTATTATGTTGAGGTAATTTCCCTCTATTTCCAGTCATTGAGAGGTTTTATCATTAAGAGGTGTTGAATTTTGCCAAATGCTTTTTCTATATCTATTGAAATAATTATATGATTTTAATCCTTTATTCTATTAATGTTGTGTAGAACATTAATTGATTTTCGTATGTGGAACCAACAATCCTTTTATCCAAGAAATAAATCCTGCTTGGTTATGGCCTATGATCTTTTTAATGGGCTGTTGGATTTGATTTGCTGGTATTTTGTTCAGGACTTTTGCATTTATATTTATCAAGGATAGTGGCCTGCAATTTTCTTTTTTTGTGTTGTCTTTCTCTGGCTTTGGTATCAGGGTAATGCTGGCCTCATAAAAATCAGCTTGGAAGTATTCTTTCCTCTTCAGTTTTTTGAAAGAGTTTGAGAAAGTTTGGAATTAATACTTTAAAGTTTGGTAGTATTTATCAGTTCAGTCATCTGGTCCTGAACTTTTCTTTGTTGGGAGACTGTGATTACTGATTCACTCTCCATACTAGATATAGGTCTGTTTAGACTTTCTATTTCTTCATAATTTCATCTTGATAGATTATATGTTTCTAGGAATTTATTAATGTTTTCTGAGTTATCCAGTTTGTTGGCATATAGTTGTTCATAGTCGTCTTTGAGTCTTTTTATTTCTGTGGCATCAGTTGCAATGTCTCTTCTTTCATTTTTGATTTTATGTATTTGAATCTTTTTCTTAGTCTAGCTAAGGGTTTGTCAATTTTGTTGATCTTTTCAAAACATAACTGTTAGTTTTGTTGATTTTTTGACTAATTTTCTATTATTTATTTTGTTTATTTTTGCTGTCATCTTTGTTACTTCCTTCCTTCTGCTAACGATGGACTTTTTTTTTTTTTTAATTCCCTTAGGTTTAAAAAGTTAGGTGATTATTTGAGATTTTTCTTCTTTTTAAATACATTATAAACATTTATTGCATTATTAGCTTCCCTTTTAGTACTGCTTTTGCTGCACAACATAAGTTTTGGCATGTTGTGTGTGTGTTTTCATTTGTCTTGAGGTGTTTTCTAATTTTTGTTTTAATTTCTTTTTGAATAGTCATTGAAGAGTGTGTTGCTTAATTTCTACATATTATGAATTTTTAATTTTTTCTTCTGTTGATTTGTAGTTTTATTCAGTTTTGGTCAGAAAAGATATTTGGTATGACTTCAGTCTATATAAATTTGTTAAGAAATGCTTTATGAGCGAACGTGTCGTTTATACTGGAGAAATATCCATATGCACTTGAGAAAAGGGTGTATTTTGCTTTTGTTTGGAATATTTGGTATATGTCTGTTAGATACATTTGGTTTATAGCATTATTTAAGTCCTCTGATTCCTTACGGATCTTTTATATGGAAGTTTTGTTGATTATTGAAAATGCAGTGTCGAAGTTTTCTTACTATTATTGTGTTGCTATTTCTCCCTTCAGTTTTGCCAGTTTGTTTTATATATCTAGCTGATCTGATGTGAGATAGATAGAGAGATAATCTAATAGATAACAATCATAATAGATAATAGATAACATGATTGTTATCTATTCCTGGTGGATTGGCCCTTTTATTATAAAATGTCCTTGCTTTTTGTGACAGTTTTGGAGTTAAAGTCTATTTTGACTTATATAAATATAGTCACCTTTGTTGTCTTTTGGTTACCATTTGCATGGAATAACTTTTTCCATCATTTGACTTTCAGCCTATGTGTGACCTTAAATTTAAGTCAATTTCTTATAGACAGCATTTAGTTAGATCTTATTTTGAAGTCTTTTCAGCCACTATATATCTTTTGATTGGGGTGTCTAATCCATTTGCATTTAATGTAATTATTGTTAGGGAAAAATTTACTATTGCCATTTTGTAAGTTGTTTTCTGTTAGCCCTGCCCTGCCCTGCCCTGCCCTGCCCTTCCCGTCTCCTCCTGTCCTCTCCCTTTTTTCTTTTCTTCTCTTCTCTTTTCTTTTCTTTCCTTCCTTCCCTCCTTTCTTTCTTTCTTTCTTTTTCTTTCTTTCTTTCTTTCTTTCTTTCTTTCTTTCTTTCTTTCTTTCTTTCTTTCTTTCTTTCTTTCTTTCTTTCCTTCTTTCTTCCTTCCTTTCTTCCTTCCTTCCTTTCTTTCCTCTCTCCCTCTCTCTCTCCCTTTCTTCCTTCCTCCCTTCCTTCCTTCCTTCTTTCTTTCTCTCCTCTCTCTCTCTCCCTCTCTCTTTCTCTCTCTCCCTTTCTTCCTTCCTCCCTCCCTTCCTCCCTCCCTCCCTTCCTTTCCTTCCCCTTGCCCTTTCTTTCTTTCTTTCTTTCTTTCTTTTTCTTTCTTTTTTCTTTCTTTCTTTCCTTCCTTCCTTCCTTGCTTCCTCCCTTCCTTTCTTCCTTTCTTCCTTTCTTTCCTTTCTTTTCTTTCTTTTTTCAGTCTTGCTCTGTTGCTCAGGCTGGAGTGCAGCGGCATGACCAAAGCTCATTGCAGCATCTAATTTCTGGGCTCAAGTGATCCTCCCACCTCAGTTTCTTAAGTAGCTGGGACTACAGATATGCACCACCATGCCCAGCTGAATTTAAAACTTTTTGTAGAAAACGGGTCTTGCTATGTTGCACAGGCTAGTCATGAGCTTCTGGCCTTAGCAATCCTCTTGCCTTGGCCTCCCTCTATTAGTCTTGTAGTTCTTTTGTCTGTTTTTTTCTTCTCTTGCTATCTTGTGTTTTGTTACAATTTTTTTGTATTGATATATTTTGATTCCTTTATCTTTTCCCTTTTTATAACTTCTATAGGTACTTTTTTGCGGTTACCTTGGGACTAACATAAAATATATTATAGTTATAAAAGCCTACTTTAAGGTGATAATAACAAAGTTTAATTGCATACAAAAAGTCTGTACTTTGACTTCTCCCTCCCATATACATACTTTATATTATGGTTGTCACAATGTATAACTATTCAGATTATGTATCTTTTATCATATTTTTGGCTATCATTATTTTGGCTATTGCGTTTCATGCTAGAATTAAAAGTGATTTACCTACCACCATTAAAGTAATATAATTTTCTGTACTTTCCTATTTATTTACCTTTACTCATGAGTTCCATACTTTCTTATGCTATCATGTTGCTGCTTAGGGTTTTTTTGTTTTAACCTGAAAATCTCCCTTTAGCATTTCTTGTAAGTCAGGTCTAATGAAAACAAACTCCCTCAGCTTTTGTTTATCTGGGAAAATCTTTATCTCTCCTTTATTTTTGAAGGAAAGTTTTGCTGGATATATTATTATTGGTTGGCTGGTGTTTTTTTTCTTTCAGTACTTTGAATATACCATCCCATTTCCTTCTTACTTGCAAAGTTTTTGTGGAAAAATCTTCTGATACTCTCATACCTTCAAAATTCTCTGTCTTTGCTACCTTCAAAATTCTCTGTCTTTAACTTTTGAAAATTTGATCTTATTGTGGGTTTTTTTTTTTTTGGTCTGTGGGAATAAGATGGTGGGTTTATTTTTAAATTGTTTACACTATCTGTTTTCAAAATTATTTCTTTGTGCTTTAATCCATTAATCTGTCTGTACCTTTTCTATTTCTTTGTATTTCTATCTTTTTGAATAAAAAGATTTGTTTACATATTATTTATAAATGCCTATATACCTATACACATACACATAGACACACACACATACATACACACACATAGCGCAACATATATAATCAATCATTATTATTTAGATTTAATTTCTTTTTCCCTCCCTACCTCCATTCTGTCCTTCTTTCCTTCCTCCCTCCCTCCTTCCCTCTCTCTCTCTTTCTTCCTTTCTTCCATTTGATGCCTTAAGAACCAAAAGAAATATGATAAAATGTATTCATTCTTTTCTTATTATGATTCTGTAAATTTATCCTTGCATTTCTAATATTTCATTTTATATACTTTTATGCTATATTATCTAAAGCATAATATCAGTGATTATTATAGCTTGTAACTCTTATTACTACTAATGCAAATATTAAAAGCAACCAACAGTTTTTGAGCAGGTGCCACGTGTCAGGTCTTCATGTAGGTATTTTTGATGAATTTTATTATTTAAAACTTACAACAACTCTATAAGATAGGCATATTTATCACTTTCAATGGGGATTCTGGTGACTTGCATACTTCATTAAAAAAACACAAATAAATGAAATGATTTTTTGTTTTAGATAATGCTTCTTGATTTTAGTACTGCTTCATTAATATTGATATTGTGACTCTTGCATCCTTTTTGTTTGTATATGCCTTGTACAACTGTACATCTATATTTTAATATTTAAATTTTATATCACTTAGCATGGTGTTGGTATATAGTAGGTATGCTACAAAATGTTTGTGGAATGAACAGGTCTTTGGGAGTTACTTTTTAAAAATGTATATCCCTTTTATAAGACATATAATTGAATTTTGTTTATAATCCAATGTGAGATGGTTGCCAGAGGAGTTAAACTTATTTACAATTATTTTGTTAATGGCATGTTGATTTACTTCTGACATTTAGCATTTTGTATTCTTTTTAGCTTTCCTTTAATTTTCTTTTGCTTTTACTATTGCCATATGAACTGTGAGTTCTTTGATTAAATATACATACAAATTGGCTTGGAAAGTGTACATCTTGTTTTAATTCCACTTTTGATTGACATCTGGCTTGTCCTACAGCTGAGTGCATTCATACTGCTGGCAGGATAATTGGAGTTCCCTTTGCAGCTGCCGCTCCTCAAGCTTTTATATTTATGTGCCAGCCTACAGTAAATTATGTTCATGGTCATAGATTTCTCATTTTTTTGTGATCTCATTTGAAATAATTTATTCTTTTGAAAGTGAAACATATTTGTTACATTGTGCAGTCTTCTTTAGTTATTAGTCTTGTCCTAGTCATATAACAAATGTTAAATGATATAACATGTATTGATTATCTGTTATGTATACTGTGTTGAACTATGCAAGTTTGGAGGAGAAAAAAGAGTATAAATAGTATCTTGTCTGTGTCTTCCAGGGGCTTGTAGTGTAATTGGCAAGGGGACTAGATGTGCATCCATTAAAAGTTAAATAACCCAAAAATTAAAATATAAAGGATATTACCTGGCACTGTTTATAAATAAGTGTAATATGAGAAACATATGCAAAAAGTGCCATAAATTCAGAAGCCAGAAATATTGTCTAGAGCTGAAATGTTCTGAAGTATTTACAGAGGAAGAAGGAACCCATTCCAACGTGGGTGAACCGTCTGGACAAAGGTTTAGAGATGGGCATGTGTGTGGCATGTGGATGAGATGGCAGGCAAATGATTTCATGAAATCATTTCAGAGGTTTCATGGAATTGGAAATGATTATGGTAGCTAAGTCCCAAGATCTTGAGTCAGTAAGTTGGAGAACTTGAAGAACTGATGGTATAGTTCCACTCTGAGTCTGAAGGTAGGGGAAGACTGATGTCCCAGCTGAGAGACACTCAGGCAGAGAGAGAATTTTCTCCTAATGTAACTTTTTGTTCTCTTCAGATCTTCAATACATTGGATGAGGCACACTTGTTAATGAGGGCAATCTGCTTTACCTAACCTGCCAATTCAAATGTTAATCTCTTCCAGGAACATCCTCACAGACATACCCAGAATAATACATGACTAACTATCTGGGTGCCTCATGGCACCTCATGGCAACGTGATATATAAAATTAACCATCACAGTACTCACAGAACATACAGAGGGCACTTAGCCAAAATGTAGGGACAGGGGCATGTCAGAAAAGGCTTTCATGTGGAACTAATGCCAGAGTTGAGTCCTAAGAGACAAGTTAGAGTTGAAGAGATAAAGGTTTCAGGCAGGGCGGGGGAGTTGGGAAGAAGTGTTTTCTAGGTAGAGGAAGCCAAAGGTATAAATGCTTAGAGATGAGAGAGTACATGGCACTTTCAAGAATTGCACCTGTCTCACTGTGGCGGGCATATAGAATGTGAGCAGGAGAATTGAGTGAAAAGGATGGAGGTAGAAAGACTGGTTCAGGTCAGGAGGGTTTTGGGTACCACATGAAGGCACTTTGCTGAGGGAACTTGAAAATGATTTTGAATGTGATAGTGGAGTTAAATGGAAAATGGATTGTAGATAGGATGATTGGAGGTAGGGAGATTGGTCGGACTAATTTAGATTAAATATGACAAAGAGCTGAACCTAGGCATTGGCAATGGGGGTATATTTGAGAACAATTAAGGCATTAGAAGATATAGCCTGGATGTCAAACAGATGAAGGGGCTAGGAGGAGGGAAATCACAGATGATTCTTGGAATCCTGGCTTGGAGAAGTGGCTGAAATTAGCTTATTACAATAGGAAACACAGGAGGAAGAGAAAGTTTGCTAGTCAGAGAAGAGTTGTGGGGTGGGCTGTGATAATTTCAGATATTCAATATAAATATAGGTTAAAAGTTTTCCCTTTCTTCATGGCATTTTCCTACTGAGTTTAGAGTAAGGGAGACTTACATGCTGATATTTCTTTCATATTTTCATGGCTGTATAACATTGGTAAAATTACTAGGTCAATAAAATATGTATAAATGTGCAGACTTGTTGATGAACAAACTGGCTCATTAATGGCCAGACAATTAACAATGATAAAGTTTGTTTCAGTAACAAAGACTTCCAAAGAGAGAGTGATTTGGATGCCTTTCAACAAAATAAATTCCTTTCTTCTCAGATGACATGTAAACTGATGTCATTTCTCATTCCATAAAGAAAAAAAAAAGAAAGATGAAACTTGCTATGGTCTGCACTATTGCAGTGATGGCATTCTTCCTCAAAGTAATCTAAAAAAAGATATTGTGAGCAAACTTGTATTTCCTCTGCCAGAAATGCATGCCTAGCCCTAAAGCAAGCCTTTCATATTTAGCTCTTTAGATAATAGTTTTTACATGAACTTTCATAACATTTATTTACTGCTATAAATGATTGAACCAACTGCTGTTGGAAGCCAGGAATCTAGTTCCTCTGCAGTTGGATTTCTCACTACATTATCTCAACTTTATAGAGGTTGCACTGAAGGTAGTGTTTCCTGTCAATATTACAAGGGGACAGTGTGAAATGCTATGAGCATGTCGGTTTTGAATGTTTACCGTTCAGCCTGCTTGCAAAACATGTTCGTCTCACTCTATGAAGACCATGCTCCAGTTATAAATATTTCAACTCCCCAGCCCCAATTTTTTAGGGTGTATCAACCACATTTTCCTTCCCCTCCCATCTGGCTAACTGATTCATACTCTTCTGTGAATTGTTGCAGCAGAAAAACAGGTAGAGACTGCCAAATTCTGAAGACAAGGCTTTCTATATGTTCATCTGGCTAAAATGGTAAAAATATGACTTGGGCTGATCTACTAATAAAGGTTAAACCAGGTGCTATGGTTTGGATGTTACTTGTCTCTACAAAACCTCAGGTTGAAATTTGATCTCCAGTGTGCAGTATTGGGATATGGTGCCTACTGGGGGGTGTTTGTGTCATGGAGGTGATCTTGTATGAGTAGATTAATGCCATCCTGCAGGGGGTGAGTTCCAGCTCTTGTGGAAATAGATTCGTTCCCTCAAGAGAAAGTTGTTTAAAAGAATCTGGCTTTCTCAGTTTCTCTCTCTTGCTTCCTCTCTTGCCACATGATCTCTGCACACAGCTATTTCCTTTCCATTTTCTGCCATGAATTGAAGCAGCAAGAGGCCCTCACTAGACTCAGCTGCCCAATCTTGTACTATCCAGCCACTAAAATCTGTGCCAAATAAACCTCTTTTCTCAATAAACTACCCAGCCTAAGGTATCCTTCTATAGCAACATGAAATAGACTAAGACACCAGGGTAGATATATTGATCATTCAATGGAGAGAGGCACTTTGCTATAATAGGATAATAGATGTTCCAGTTACACAACAGAGCCAGTTGTGAGCCTGCCATGGAAGAGTTTGAACTCAAGGTGGCTCTGCTAAGCAAAGCTCTGACATGAAGTCTTGCCACTCCCTCTAGTTCCTACATGCTGAGGCATAGGGGTTCCCTTAAGTTGAACTGGTTAAACTGGATGAACCACAGCCTCCCAGAACAGTCTCTCTGGGCCATGGCCTGAGGGTGGCTCCTGCCCTGGCAGGAAGCTGTGTCCACGTGCTTGCCTTCATCAGCTCCTACTCTGTGGTGCCAGACACAGCCAGGCAGGAACAGGACATGACTATGGACAGGATAGTTGGTGCCTGACTCTGGGCCGCTCCAGAAATCCTATTTCCAAAATCTTTTCAGCTCTTAGCTGGCTTCCTACAGTGAGCTAGGATTTCAGTCCAACATTTAGGAACTTCGCTCTTGGTGGCCAGAAAATACAGAACCAGATGCTGCTGAAGAAGAAGGCATTAGATGGTGGAGAAAGGTAAAAGGAATATGTCTCTTAAGATAAAATTAGAACTGTTTATTTTCTCTCATAAAGAATCTTCTTATTGCCTGAAGGAAGAATAGAGAACTTCCATAAGACAGTGGAAGTAAAGAAAACAACTGAACCATTTTACTTTGAGAAAGCAGAGAAATGTCTTATTGCTAACCTTTGCTGCTCTTACAGCTAAAAACAAATTTCTGACGTCCATATGAACAGAGATGCACATAATTATGGAAGAGTCCCGAATACCAGAGAACCTCCAAAGAGCTTCTATTTGACTTTACAGTTTAATTGTCACTTTATCTATCTATAGCTGTGCATATTTGCTGAATGGGGATAAAGAGAGAAATTGAGTAAAATTCTTGTTTTTAAAAAGTCATGGGAAAAGGGGAGAGTTATTTGCATATGGGGTAATAGGTGTTATGATAAAAGTATGTCATGGATTCTTAGGAAACAATCTGTCTTCACATCCCTAGTACCTAGTACAGTGCTTGACTTGTAGCAGTTGTTCATATTTGTTGGAAGCTGTGCTTTTGGTTTCAATCCAGGTGAATTTGAGCCATTTAAGCACAGTAATTCTTTAAGAGATTTTCATTTATTCCGTTTATTCATTCATTCACAGGGCAAATATTTATCGAAAGATCTGATGAATGAAACCAGAAGTGTACGCAATGAATATCAGTCTGATTTTACCCTAAATTTTGACATTTTTGCCTGGGTAGTCTAGAAAGTGGTTTATCTGTAAGTGAAGTGATACTGTGTATAGGGGTTGTTTAGTATATTAGAAAATGAGCAAAGTGAATACATTATTTGTTGTACAGAAGTTGGCTTCATTATTTAAAAAGAGACTGTTATAGTTCGCTTCCCTAGTCCAGATGTGGTTTTATTTAGGCATCTCAGTCCTCTAGAATGACTCCAGATCACTGTGGAGATTGTCTCCCTTCTTTTGAATCCCACTTGGGTAACCTCCAAAGGGTCCTATACCTCTCTAACCTAAGAACCTTCCCTACTCATGTGAATTTCTTGTTTAACAAGATTGACTTGTGCTGACTCTGCTTTTTCATATCCATTCATTTAAAACACTTACTAGGACAAAATGTGTGTAGAATAATATAGTAAAGGCCCATGCACCACCACTTAGCTTAATACATAAAACATTACCAGTAAAATTGATGTTCCTGTGTATCCATCCCCAGTCACATCTCACTTCTTCAAATATCCAATGGTACAATCACTACCTTAAATTTGGATTTGATCATTATCATGTCCTTACATTATTTATAGTGGGACTAAATATGTATGCATGGGTAATGATTATGTCACATTGTTTTCTATATTTTTAAACCTTATACAAGCGATATTTTATAGTATGTATTCTTCTGTAACTTGGTATCTCAGTATTTTCATTCATAATTGTGTCAGTGGGATTTGTCCATGATAATTGTGCCATATCGTATGACAGTCCGCATTTATTTATACACTCTCCTATTGATGGGCATTTAGTTTGTTTACAACTTTCTTGTCAAGAGGTTCAGGGAAGATATTGGCATTATTGTTTGGTGCAAGCAGTGACTCATTGTTAGGAAAGTGTATATACCTGGATGGTCTGCACAACCTTTCCAGAGGTACGTTTGAGCTCAAGGGCTTTGAGATGCACTTATGGGCTGGTCTCCCACAAAAGGGTTTCATCAGGAGGATGTTCCTATCCTGTTTCTCTCTCCTTTTATGAACCAAACAGAAGAGCCTGGTAGAATTTGGGGACAGTCAGACTGCTTTGCTATCAAACATTCTGAAGGTAAAAGTATGAGCTGTTTGCAGTTAATAAAATCATAAGCTGCCTAAAACCTGGAAGTTTGGAAAACTATGAAAAGCGCAGCCTCTTCTGCTGGGACAATGCCCCTAATCCAGATAGTGTCATACTAGGCAATTTAGAGATCCGTACTGATGATCATTATAAGCTACTTTTTTCTTGTTTCAGACAATGTTGCTATAATCATGTCTTCTTGTCTACGTGAGCAAGAGTTTTTAAGGGCATATACCTAGAAATAGAGTTGCTGGATTGTAGATATTAAGCCTTATCAAATTTATTGGGGTTGCCATTTGTTCCTCAAATTACTGAATCAGTTTGTACTGCCACCAGTAATACGTGTGACTTCCCATTGCTCTACATCCTTCCCAACAATTGATATTCTCTGAATTTATTAATTTTTGCCAACCTAGTAGATGGTATAAGATGGTACCTTACAGAGTGTTTTCATTATGATTGAGATTGATTATGCTGTGTCTTATATCTGTTGGTCATTGATATTTCCTATTTTATGAATTGCTTTATCCTTCCTTTTAATCTTATTTTTTCTGTTTAATTATCTTTTTCATTCTAATTTGCAGACCTCTTACATTCTTGCAACAATTACATATTGCAGGTACTTCTCCCACATTGTTACTGCTGTGCTTATTTGTTACACTTTAAAAGGCAACTCTTTTTTTTTTTTTTTTTGAGATAGAGTCTCACTGTCACCCAGGCTGGAGTGCAGTGGTGAGATCTCAGCTCACTGCAACTTCTGCCTCCTGGGTTCAAGCAGTTCTGCCTCAGCCTCCTGAGTAGCTGGCGTTACAGGTGCCTGCCACCACTCTCGGCTAATTTTTGTATTTTTTAGTAGAGATGGGGCCTCACCATGTTGGCCAAGCTGGTTTCGAACTCCTGACCTCATAATCCGCCCACCTCGGCCTCCTAAAGTGTTGGGATTACAGGCGTGAGCCACCGCGCCTGGCCAAGGAAACTTTTTAATAGTCTTTTGATTGAGAGAAGTTTAACATTTGGAAGTAGTGGCATCTATAAGTGTTAAGCCTAGTTTCTAAGAGTTTATGTATCTTAATTACTGTGTGTTTTGTTTTAATTCCCTTTCCCCTATTTTTTTAAACAAAACTATTATCTTATTAACTACCTTTACAATTTTATATGCATGCTTAATTTAATAACTATCTCTTCCCTGGTGAAAAATATCTTATAATCTCTTTATTGTTGCACAATATCTTAGTTCTATCTCATTTTTGTAGTTCCCTAGTTTAGCACTGTCATATTGTTTTGTGCTGCAAATGCTTGATTAGATCTACCTGTATGTTTAAAAATTTCATTGCTTACCATTTATTTCAGACTTTCTATAGTTATTCTTTTAGTGAAAATTTATTCATAATAAACTCCAAAATTTTTGTCAGAAAATGTACCTCCTTGACTTCATTCTTGAGTGAGGATTCAGCTACGTATGAAATTGTACATTATGTTTATTTTCTCATGGCTTTTGAGAGATCTGCTATCATTGGAATCTTAATTTCTTTGCAGGTATCATTCTAACCTATATATTTTTGAAGGTGCTTTCCTTTTGGCTGATTTTAAGGTTATACATTTGTCTTTGGTGACCTGTAATGTTGCTATGATATGTTTAGGTGAGGATGAGAAAAATTCGGAGAGGGGACATTTTTCTATTTCCTGAATCTAAAAATTTATGGTTTTCATCATGGACATTTTTTGGTCAATATATTTTCAAATATTGTGCCTTCTAGAACTCTAATCACGTGTATGTTAAATTTTATTTTATTTTCCTGTTCTGTTAAAACTTTTAACAATATATTCATCTCATTGGTTCTGTTTGCTACATTTTATGAACTTTTAAAAAGTTAAGGGCTAATATCCAGAATCTACAATGAACTCAAACAAATTTACAAGAAAAAAACAAACAACCCCATCAAAAAGTGGGCAAAGGACATGAACAGACACTTCTCAAAAGAAGACATTTATGCAGCCAAAACACACATGAAAAAATGCTCACCATCACTGGCCATCAGAGAAATGCAAATCAAAACCACAATGAGATACCATCTCACACCAGTTAGAATGGCAATCATTAAAAAGTCAGGAAACAACAGGTGCTGGAGAGGATGTGGAGAAATAGGAACACTTTGACACTGTTGGTGGGACTGTAAACTAGTTCAACCCTTGTGGAAGTCAGTGTGGCGATTCCTCAGGGATCTAGAACTAGAAATACCATTTGACCTTTAGTGAAATACCTTTGGGTATCCAAAGGACTATAAATCATGCTGCTATAAAGACACATGCACACGTATGTTTATTGTGGCACTATTCACAATAGCAAAGACTTGGAACCAACCCAAATGTCCAACAATGATAGACTGGATTAAGAAAATGTGGCACATATACACCATGGAATACTATGCAGCCATAAAAAATGATGAGTTCATGTCCTTTGTAGGGACATGGATGAAATTGGAAATCTTCATTCTCAGTAAACTATCTCAAGGATAAAAAACCAAACACCACACGTTCTCACTCATAGGTGGGAATTGAACAATGAGAACACATGGACACAGGAAGGGGAACATCACACTCCGGGGACTGTTGTGGGGTGGGGTGAGGGGGGAGGGATAGCTTTAGGAGATATACCTAATGCTAAATGACGAGTTAATGGGTGCAGCACACTAGCATGGTACACGTATACATATGTAACTAACCTGCACATTGTGCACATGTACCCTAAAGCTTAAAGTATAATAATAATAAAATAAAAAAATAAAAAAAAAAGTTTTCTTCCAGTCTATTAATTCTCTCTTTCATAGTCTGTCCAATTTGCTTTTTAGAACATCCACTAAATTTTTAATTTCAATAACTCCATTTTCATTATATTTCAATGATTATATTTTACTTTCCATTAATCCAATTTGTTTCTTTTTCAAGATTGCTTCTTTATATTTTCTTGGGTTTTTTAATTTTATTTTTTAGGAAAATACCAATATATGAAGTTCTGGAGAGTCTACTCTTGTGATTTTTATTTCTACAAACTCTTTTTCTTGGTGGCCTGTTTCCTTAGGCATAATTTAAGTTGAGAAAGTGTATTTGACTGCTGAGAGTTTGGTTGGGTGTTTGTTCCTTTGCATTTGCTCCTGCCATGCACCCTGGGGTGCTACCAAATTGGGGCAACAATTAGTATTTTGGCTCTGGCTTTCCAAACCCTAATGTTTGTGTAAATGTGAGCCCCAGACTCACATAGAATAGATCTGTATTTTAAAATTATTGGTGGTAGGAGAAGTGCGGGAAAGTAGGTTTAATAGATTTAGAAAATAAAAATACAGAGTTGAATTTGATTTTCAGGTAAACAACAAAAGTATACACATATTTATTAAGTATACTTTAAGTATTAAATATACTTATTTATTAAGTATACTTCAAATATTTAAAAAAATCCCATAAAATATTTGTTGTGAATCTTCTCTGGCTATTCATGCTGGGGATGGAGAAGCTTTGTTTTTCTAACCAGAGGTGAAGCTGATACAGGTAAATTTTCATACTGTCTTCCTTTGCAGATGAGATTTTTTTTCTAACCTACTATTTCATGGAGCATCTAGTCTTTCAAAGGCCTTGGGTTTTTATGGGCATCTAAGTTCCATTCTGTACCTTGTGGAGGCTTTGTGTCCTGTTCCTGGAGTGGTTCTAGGCCCTTGGAATGGGACAATTCCATTAGAAGTTACTGACCCAGCATTTGCTTTCCTCCCTGGTTTTCTGCTTCCTTATTAATTTGTTTGTTTTGTTGGTTGGTTCTTTTGGCTACTAGGATTTTCCCCTTCTTTGCTAGTGAGATAGGCATTTAAAAAGGATGTTTGTTGTGTTTTATCCATTATAATGTTGGAAGCAGAAATACTCCTATTCACTCTTTAACCAAGTTAATGAAGCCCTTGCCCTTATCGCTGGTCTAAAATTGCTCTCTGAACATTCTGCCAGGGATGCTTTATTGCTAAATTTAACTGCCTCTTCTTGAGAGTTGCCTGCTTGAAAGCTTTCATTTCTTGGTAGAATTTTCTCTTTCATCACCTTCTGTTCCTCCAGGTTTTTCTTACTGTTCTTGCATGACCAGTCATTGTCAGTGTTCTTTGCTGGCTGTCTTTCCTGTGGCTTCGTCTTTGATATAAACATGCCTCTTGGACAATGAATATAGTCCTAAGCTAGTGTCCTGACCTCTAAACTCTGTAGGCTAGCTTCTGTATTATTTTCTATGGTTATCTTTCTAAAAACCAACAGACCTCATGACTATTCTTGTCCTGGAAAATCTTTGATAGTTTTTTATTGTCACAGGACATAATCTTAGCATTAAAATGTCTACATCATGTGGCTGTAAGCCACTCTTCCAACCCCCTCAGCTATCAAGCTCTGTACTTTGTACCTTATGCTTCAGTCACCACACTACTGTTCATAAGCTCATAATTATTCATTAATATCAGTTATCTAATTATTAATTAAAATATTGTGTCCGTAATTCTGTTCGCTGCCTGTATATTAAAATCATACTCTTCAAGGTTGGGCTCAGATTTGAACCTGGTAAAGGTTTGGCTCATTCCTTTCTCTAGCTGGCAGCTCACTTAGTACTTCATTCATGATTTTCAGAAAGCGCAAGCATTTGGGGCTTTCTATAGTAGCTATTTTTGTATCTCTCTGTCATAAGTTTTTACATACAAACTATTTTTTTCATCTTATAACCTTAATTCTGAACACAAGACTGTATATTTGGTAGCCTTTAATAAACGTGTTTATTATTTAAATAAGTTGCTTGTCTTTAGAAGTTACGAGGACACATTAGTTAGGACTTATAGTATCCTACCAGGTTTTATGAAAAAAATGAAGATCAACTTGGAAAACTTGCTAGAGCTGCATAGGCAGTATGAATCTTCATTTTCAGTTTGGAAGAATATTTTCCTTAACTTTTATGTTACCAAGGAGTTCTATTTCTATGTTAGATCTTCTGGCAGACTGATGGCTGTAAGACTGTGGATTCCTAGAATCTCATGAAAGAGTCTTTCCAGAAGATACTCAGCAACTAGTTTATGCATTGTCATCATTTTCAAGTAGAATAAGAACAGATATTTGGAGGAAGTGAATGAATATATTTTAAAGGCCATGGAAGTTGCTGAGTAGGGAGCTTATTTGTTCTAATAGACTGCATGATTACATCAGCTTTCAAATATTTATAACCTGTAGATTCCCCTTTCCTTTTCCCCTGTCTACATACGGTTGCCAGACTTAGAAAATAAAAATACAGCCAGGCATGGTGGCTCACACTTGTAATCCCAGAACTTGGGGAGGCTGAGGCAGGTGGATCACCTGAGGTCAGGATTTCAAGACCAGCCTAGCCAACATGGTGAAACCCCATCTCTACTAAAAATACAAAAATTAGTTATGTGTGGTGGCAGATGCCCATCCGTAGTCCCAGCTACTTGGGAGGCTGAGGCAGGAGAATAGGTTGAACTCAGGAGGCGCAGAGGTTGCAGTGAGCCAAGATCTCACCACTGTACTCCAACCTGGGTGACAGAATGAGCCTCTGTCTAAACAAAAAAAAGAAAGAAAGAAAAGAAAGAAAGTGAAAATACAAGACATCCAGCAAATTCAAATTTCAGATGAATAATGAATAATTTTTAAATGTATGTCCCAATATTACATGGGACATACACGCAGAATAAATCATTGTTTGTCTAAAATTCAAATTTAATGGGCATCCTATATTGTACCTGGCAATCCTATGTCGGCTCCACTGTCAGCTTCTTGTTCCTTATCATCCATAGTCATCTTCAAAGCAACCAAAATGTTTCTATATTTAGAAATGAGGATTCTGTAAAAGTGTTATTACTTGGAAAACTATCAAAGATACCCTAGCTTGCAAATTTTAAGTGTCAAGTGGAATGCAACATAGCAACAAGATAATTACTTCTAAGGTGGGGTGGTGAAAAAGTAGTCCTGTATTGAAAGACTGGTCTCAACTCTGGCAGTTTACTACTGTAGAGTATGTTTCTGGTCATTTTTCCAATACAACTAACATATTGTGGCAGGCACATCTGGGTGACACGCATTCTGGAACTCAGTAAAAAATGCCTGGGAGAATGCCTGTGTGTGTGTATGTGTTGAGTTAAACAGCCCTTTGTTATGAGGGAGTGGGAAGGGGCTGTGAATATTGTGCTGAAACGCAAACTAATTGATGGACAGTATAATCACCACCTTAGTTAGCGCCCCAGGACTCTTTTCATACTGGCAAGCTGTAAATTTAAATGGAAACCAAAAGGATAGTACACAGCCCACAGCTCTGCATTCCATTACTTCATGTATGAAATATTCAGTGAGTAAGAGAGAGGCTTAATAGATAATAGCTGGAGAGGAGCTGCACAATGATTAAGGCAAGACTGAAGTGGCTGGTAACAATCTCAATCTAACGACGTCCAGATAAGAGTTTCTATTTGAAGGATTAAACTCGATTCTTTGCTCAGGATGAGGCAACCCACTTCTGACTGCCGAACTACACAATGATGTCTTATCTTAGACCCAGTGTAGTTGTTCAGAGATTATGTGATTTGGGGTAAGATGGATCTATCCATGAGCCCCATCAATCATGCTATATTTATCTTTTAGATGCCTGCTATTTAGTATCATTGAAAGTACATGAGTTTTCTAATCCAGCTAACTTGGGTTCAAATCCCTCTCAGCTCTATGCCCCTTGAGCGATGACATAAAATTTCTGAGCTTCAGTTTCTTCATCTATAAAATGAAGCCGATACTGTCCATCTCTCAGCGTTGGGATGTAGATGCACTGGGCTTATTAGATGCAAACTGTTTGGCATGTATTAACCGCTTCATGAAGCCTACCTTCATACCTCCCTATCTATGTGCTGTCTCATATTCACTTTTCAGCGTGAGCCTGACTTCAGGATGCTGCATGTCCTCACAAAGCCAAACATTTCCTCCTGGCATTCTTGACTCTTCCGAGACACTTTCTTTTCAAGGTACCCTGCAGTTGAGGGAGCACATCTGCCTTAGGCTAGAAATAGCAGATTTTCCTCTGTCATGCCCACCCCAGTTGGCCGGCACTGCTGCCTGAAGTAATGTGTTTAGAAAGGCCAAGGGGCAGTTCTGGGTTTGGTGAGAGAGCACCACAGTTGATTGACAAAGGTTGCCATTTGCTTGGGAAGCAGTTGTGGAGGTATCTGTACTATAAGCTGGATACATTTCTCCTCGATCAGGCTGCAAAGTAGGCAGAGTTTGTCTTCAGGAACATTACTTCCCCTATCTGAACACGTTCCCCCCTCTTCTTGTGCCGTCTTCCCCAGGTTCACTAGTTTGCACATTCTGGGTATGTAACAGAGAAAATAAAGGATACACACATTTGTTTCTATGAGGATCTGGGGACTCAGTCATTTCCTTCTGAGGAATGCCCCAAAGGAAAAGGCAGGTGCTCTGGGCCAGCCAAGCTGCCGGTGTGTCCAGGTGCAAGCTGGCATTATATAAATTTAAGGTGATTTTTTTTTTCCATTATATGCAAGGGACCTAAATGGGTGAAATGATTTCTTTGTTTCTGGGAAAGGCAAAACAGCACCAATTGTCTTTCTCACTTTTGGCCTCTTCACAGTTGCAGGTCTTTAACTTAGACCTCTATTAAGATGTAAGTTTTCCCGATAGAACCTAAGAGTAGCAGCGTGGAAGAGAATATTTGAAAAGAGATTAAAGAAATAAGAAACAAAAATGACATCTTGGTGAATACAGAATGTGCTTTCCTGGAGATGGGTCATCTCTGACTCAGGAGGATGAGAAAGCAGCACCAGGAGAGGTGCTTCACACACCTGGGCACTATGCTGAGAGATGGCCAGCTGACAAGACTTTACAGAGTAACACTTGTTCTGATGATCATTGTAGTAATTTTCCAAAAATGTGGAAAGTATCAAAAAGTAAATAAAGCCATCTGACATTAAGAATTGACCCAAGTTACTTAAGATGTTGGTGCATTTTCTTCTAGTCTTTTTTTCCCCCTGCATTAATATTAACAGATTTGCACCTAAATTATTAATCCAGGCAGCCTTGGGGCTTTTTCTTTTCTAATTTGCCCAAGGCAAAAAAGTAAGATCACCTGTTTTTTTCTTCTTTAACTTTCATTTTTAATGTCCAATTATGCTAACTTGAGTCCCCAAAAATGTAGTTGCCAGAATTCTCAGAACAGTCTCCTGCCTGCAGGGCATACCATGTGGCTGCATCTGCTGCCACCCATGTACCCTGTCCAGTTTGATGATTCCTCCCCTAGTCCTCCCCCTGGTGAACACTCTTGACATCACCACTGCAGCTTGCGGGACAGAACACTGCTCATCCTTCAGCATTCCACTCCAATTCTTGGGACAGCCTTTTTAAAATTTCCCAATGCACAGCTGAGACCAGGCTGTGGTGTGTCTAGAATAATTTACTGAAATTTAGGCAAGGCCGAAGAGAAATGTAACACAGAAAGAAACTTACAGTTGCTTCTAGAAGTGCCCGTTCTTAAAGTTCAACTTTAAGTCCAACCCTCAAAAGAAACGGACATTTCTCCACCCCAGTAAAGCCCAAGAGTTGCCCTCTTCAGTTTTCATTTACTATTTCAGTGTTAACTCCTTTTCCAGAATGATTGACAGGAGGAACTTCCACTCCCTTCAGAGAATGGAAGACCCCAATGCAGGGAATCTGCAGGGGACTAGTCTACCTGGCCATGAGGATGGAAGACTTAGCTATACTAGTCTTAGAGAACATTTCCCAAAGTCTAAGTTATTGTATCAAACTCAACATAGACCTTAATCTACAGATCTCCTCCAATGTCACGTGAGAAGATTAGGCTTTTCTATCCAGGAGCTACACCTTTTGTAAAAAACTCACAGAGCAACATCACATCTCTTTAAGGACAAGCAATGATTTGAAGGTACATGGCCATTTAAATCCAGGATAATAGAAGAAACATTCTCTAAAGAAAGCAATCTTTGGAGGTATAGTTTTAAAATGCAGCAGTTTTACATTTATTAAACAGAACATCCCAGTCAGAACCTTCCACATGTAGATTGCTTCAATGCATTTACGTATTTGCTCTTGCTTTACACTGCATAACTTAAAGAGACCACCAGAGAAACTGGGGAAGGTCTTCCCAGAGAAAAAGTGAGATACTGTGTGCAAATTTTAAAACTGGTTTTTAAAATAAGTCTTCAGGTCAATCTACATTTGTGATATAACCCATATACACATTTGTATAATTGAAAATCATACTTTACATATGTTTCTATTATTTGCTTTTTAAATTTAATTTTCCATTGTGAACATTTTCTAATAGCATCAAAATATTTTGAAAACATGATTTTTCATGATTTTATGATCTTCAAATCTATAGTTGTTAATCTAATTAACCATTCCTTCTTGTTGGGCATTTAGGTTGTTTATAGTTTATTAACATAAATGATACTAAAATGAACATCTTTGCACATATACATTGTCCATTTTTATGATCATTTTCATAATTCAGCTTTTATTAAGAAATTATCCCAAAACACAATGTCTTAAAATAACAATTGTGCTTTCCTGGAGGAGATGGGCCATCTCTTTTTCATGATTCTGTAGGTTGGCAAAGAATCTGTTTTTCTGGTCTGTGCTGGTTCTGCTAAGGCCAGATGATCTGGGATGGCCTAACTCCCATGTCTAGGACAACAGGGAAAACTAAGATGCCTGGGACTCTCTCCACCTGTTCTCTCATTCTTAAGGAGTCTAGCCCAGGCATATTCCTGGTGGCAGAAGGGTCACCAACAGCAGGAGAGGGAAAAACCCATTGCACAAGCCATTTTTTTTTTTAAGTTCTGAGGCACATATGCAGCATGTGCAAATTTGTTATGTAGGTAAACATGTGCCATGGTGATTTGCTGCACCTGTCAACCTATCACCTGGGTATTGAGCCCTGCATGCGTTAGCTATTTTTCCTTATGCTCACATACTCACCATTCACCCAAAGCGCACCATCCAACGGCTTTCAGTATGTTCACAGATACGTGTAACCATCACTACAGTCTATTTTAGAAAATTTTATTCACTTCAAGAAGAAATTCCATAGTTTTTACTTATTATCCTCTCTGGGTCCCCATGTTCCTGTATTCCATCACTAAGCAACCATGAATCTACTTTCTGTCTCTATAGATTTCCTTATTCGGGACTTTCATATGAATTTCCATTCACATAGTATGTGGTTTTTGATGACTGGCTCCTTTCACTTAGCAAAATATTTTCTTTTTAAAACAATGTTTTAAGTTTTAAGTTCTGGGGTACATGTGCAGGATGTGCAGGTTTGTTGCATAGGTAAATGTGTGCCATGGTGGTTTGCTGCACCTATCAACGCATCACCTAGGTATTAACCCCCATATGCATTAGCTATTTTTCCTAATGCTCTCCCTCCTCACCTCCCACCCCCTCGACAGGCCCCAGTATGTGTTGTCCCCCTCTCTGTGTCCATGTATTCTCATTGTTCAGCTCCCACTTATAATAAATTGGAACACTCAGTATTTGGTTTTCTGTTCCTGCATTAGTTTGCTGAGGATGATGGCTTCCAGCTCCATCCATGTCCCTGCAAAGGACATGATCTCATTCCTTTTTATGGCTACATAATATTCCATGGTGTATATGTACCACATTTTCTTTATCCATTCTATCATTTATGGGCATTGGGTTGATTCCATGTCTTTGCTATTGTGAATAGTGCCACATTGAACATATGTGTTCATGAAACTTTGTAATACAATGATTTATATTCCCTTGGGTATATACCCAGTAATGGTATTGCTAGGTCAAGTGGCATTTCTGGTTCTAGGCCTTTGAGGAATTGCCACACTGTCTTCCATGCTGGTTGAACTAATTTACATTCCCACCAAGAGTGTAAAAGCATTCCTATTTCTCCACAGCTTCACAGCATCTGTTTTTTCTTGACTTTTTAATAATCACCATTCTGACTGGCATGAGATGATATGTCACTGGGGTTTTGATTTGCATTTCTCTAATGATCCATGATACTGAGCTTTTTTTCATGTTTGTTGGCTGCATAAATGTCTTCTTTTGGGAAGTGTCTGTTCATGTCATTTGCACACTTTTTAATGGGGTTATTTTTTCCTGTAAACTTGTTTAAGTTCCTTGTAGATTCTGGATATTAGACCTTTGTCAGATGGATAGATTGCAGAAATTTTCTCCCATTATGTAGGTTGCCTGTTCACTCTGATGATAGTTTGTTTTGCTTTGCAGGAGTTCTTTAGTTTAATTAAATCCCATTTGTCAATTTTTGCTTCTGTTGGAATTGCTTTTGATATTTTCATCATGAAATCTTTGCCTGTGCCTATGTCCTGAATGGTATTGCCTAGATTTTCTTCTAGGGTTTCTATAGTTTTGGGTTTTACATTTAAGTTTTTAATCCATCTTCAGTTAATTTTTGTATAAGGTGTAAGGAAGGGGTCCAGTTTCAATTTTCTGAATATGGCTACCCAGTTCTCCCAGCACCATTTACTGACTAGGGAGTCCTTTCCCCATTGCTTGTTTTTGTCAGGTTTGTTGAAGATCTGATGGTGGTAGATGTGTGGTCTTATTTCTGAGTTCTCTATTCTGTTCCATTGGTCTATGCATCTGTTTTTGTACCAGCACAATGATGTTTTGGTTACTGTAGCCTTGTATAGTTTGAAGTCAGGTAGTTTGATGCCCCCAGCTTTGTTCTTTTTGCTTAGAATTGTTTTGGCTATACGGGCTCTTTTTTTGGTGCCCTGTGAATGTTAAAATAGTTTTTTCTAATTCTGTGAAGAATGTCAATGGTAGTTTAATGGAAATACCATTGAATTTATAATTTGTGCAGTATGGCCATTTTCACGATATTGATTCTTCCTATCCACGAGCATGGAATGTTTTTCCAGTTGTTTCTGTCTGCTCTGATTTCCTTAAGCAGTGGTTTGTAGTTATCCTCGAAGAGGTCCTTCACTTCCCTTGTTAGCTATATTCCTGAATATTTTATTCTCTTTGTAGCAATTGTGAATGGGAGTTCATTCATGATTTGGCTTTCTGCTTGTCTGCTGTTGGTGTATAGGAATGCTTGCGATTTTTGCACATTGATTTTGTATCCTGAGGCTTTGCTGAAGTTGCTTATCAGCTTAAGAAGCTTTTGGGTTGAGACGATAGGGTTTTCTAGATATAGGATCATGTCATCTACAGAGACCATTTGACTTCCTCTTTTCCTATTTGAATACCCTTTGTCTCTTTCTCTTGCCTGATTGCCCTGGCCAGAACTTCCATTACTATGTTGAATAGGAGTGTTGAGAGAGGTCATTCTTGTCTTGTGCTGGTTTTCAAGGGGAATACTTCCAGCTTTTGCCCAGTCAGTATGATATTGGTTGTGGGTTTGTCATAAATGGCTCTTATTCTTTTGAATGCACAAGTACTTTTTAAGTCTCTGCTCATGTCACACTTCTCAAGTCTGGTTGGCCAAGGGAAGTACCATGGCCAAAGCCAGATTCAAAGGACAGGGGAAGCAGACTCCACCTTCTGATAGGAGGAGAGGCAAAGCAAAGTCACCCTGAGAAGGGGCCTGTAGACAGGGAGGAATGATCACAGCTGCAGCCATTTTAGCGTAAGTCTGCTACACTTTCCTTGAATTTCTGGAATGATTGCCTCTGAGCATATACACTTTTTGGTTGCTTTAAAAAAATGTTTCTTTTTTTTTTTTTTTTTTTTTGAGGCACAGAGTGTGTCTACAGAGAGGGCAAACTACAGATGCACATCACCACACCTGGCTAATTTTTGTATTTTTGTGGAGACGGGGTTTTGCCATGCTGTCCAGCTGGTCTCAAACTCCTGGCCTCAGGTGATCCACCTGCCTCGATCTCCCCAAGGGCTGGGATTACAGGCGTGGAGCACTGTGCCTGGCCTAAAAAATGTTTCTTAATGTATATTGCCAAACTTACCCTACACAAAATATTTACTGATTTGTATTTCTAACAGCATTCTATTAGTGTCTATATAAAAACATCAACATAAGTTTTAAGTATTATAAAGTTGGAAATTTGTGAATTATCTGTTCTATTTTAATTTGTATTTCCTTAATTCTTATGGAGATTAATATTTTAAGTGTATTAGCTATTCATATTCTCTGCTTTGTTGAGAATGAATTTCTTTTTTATACCCATTTTCTTTGAGGTTATTTTCTTTCTTATTGATTTGGGTGTGCCTTTTACAAAGAAATAACATTAACCATTAATCTATCATGGTACAATATTTTCCTAGCTTTTTGTTTTTAAAGATACATGTATTTCAAATTTTTATGGCCAATATGTTTTATGGCCAATATGTGATTTATTTTATTGATTTTAAGATGGAAAATTAATTTCTACCAAGGAGATAATAATTATTTATCTATGTAGTCTTCATTTTTTGTATGAAATTCTTTTTAAACATTTAACTATTTTGTTCACCGGAAGTGTATTTTGGTATGTGACATGGTATAAATTAATTTTTCCCCAAATAACTACTTTCCTTAACTTTATTGAATATATGTATTCAAATACTTTGTAAAATTTCAAACATATATAAAATTAGAGGAAATAGTATAGTGAATTCCTATGTATCTATTGCCCAGTTTAAAAATTCAATTAATACCCAGACTTATCTGTTTTCACTTACTTTTGTACTACTTCCAGGTTATTTAAAAACAAAGCCTAGACATTATATCATTAGAGATAATTCAGTTATGTCTCTGAAAGATAAAGACTCTTTTAAAAACATAATATCATTATCATACCCTAAAAATTAATAATTCTTTGTAATATAAAATTTTCGCAATTGTGTCATAATATCTTTATACTTTGAATGAGAATTCAAATAAGTAAATAAATTGCAATTTGTTCATGTGAATTATTAGCTTAATTCTCCTTGAGCTAATAGGTTTCTCTCCTTTTTATTTCCCTTGCAACATATTTATTGAAAAAACCTGGTTGTCTATCCTATAAAGTTTTTTACAGTCTAGATCTTGCTTATTAAGTTTTTTGGTGTTATTTCATGTATTTCTCTGCCCCTGTATTCCCTGTAACTTGATATTTAGATGTAGAAGCTTGATCAGATTCAGATTCAATTTTGGGACAAAAAATATTTTCTAGATGATATTACACATTTCCATCAGAAGGGACATATCATCAGGATGTCTTTCTTTGAGAGATGATAGTAGTAATGAGTGATTATTGCCTATATTTAATAATTCATATGGAACTAAGGGGCAGTATTCTAATTCTATCCTCTCCAACTCATTTATTTGTGAAAAAATTCTATCAAAGAAGCTTTCTCTCATTCACTGGCTACCTGTGATGCAATTTATAAAATAATTGTTTGATTCTTTGCTTTTGTTTAATAGTTTTAAAACTGATGAAGTAGTCTATTAGTGTCCCCCAATGGCGACCAATGAAGTTTAAAAATTTTTTATAGTATTATTATGAACTTGTGTATTTAAACACATTTGCATGTCTCAGACTGTTGCACTTATTTTCTTTTTTTTTTTTTTGAGACGAGTCTCGCTCCCTCACCCAGGCTGGAGTGCAGTGGCGCCATCTCGGCTCACTGCAAGCTCCGCCTCCCAGGTTCACGCCATTCTCCTGCCTCAGCCTCCGGAGTAGCTGGGACTGCAGCTGCCTGCCACTACGCCCGGCTAATTTTTTTGTATTTTTAGTAGAGACAGGGTTTCACCGTGTTAGCCAGGATGGTCTCGATCTCCTGACCTCGTTATCCGCCCGTCTCAGCCTCCCAAAGTGACTTATTATTCTTATTGCTGCTCAAGTTGTTCTCACCTTTGGCCAGTGGGAGCCTCTGTAAGCTGGATGTTGAGTCCTGGTGGCGTGGACTCAGAGGACTTTGAAGGCTCCCTTGCTTTCCGTATGACAAGATGTCCTAGGCCCCCCATATATACCTCCTGCCTCACGCTGGGATCATTCATTTATCCAAGGAATCCTGGTTCCTTTTGGTACAAATTGTTATTGAGAAAGCTCAATTTGAGTTCTACAAGAGCTTAGTACCAGTGGGTTGGTCATTGTTTCTTGGCTTTCTTCATTTTTCAGAGCAAAGGAATATGTATAGTGTCTTAAAGATAAAATATGTCTTGAATTTATGTAGATTATTCTGATTCACATTCAGGACTACAGAATTTTAACTTAACCATAATGGTGTTACACCTATATTTCCTTTTCCAATGCTAAAAAGAATGACTTTTCAAAGACAACAACATAATTTGTTTTATTTCACAATACACGTGCAATAGTCTCAGAATAGCAACCATGTAATACCAACAGTTGATTACTAAAAAGAGTTTCAAGAGTTGTTTACTTTAGTTGTGTTATCTTAGGTTGTATTCTGCTAAGGATGTTTAGTGAAAGTTAGTTACTGAGTGGTTCCTCTCATTATGCTACCGGCCCAGATATAGGTTACTTTGTTTCATTTTATTTTCAGTATTTAGGGATTCCTAATTTTGATCAATCTGTAAAGCTTTTTCTTCTTAATTTGAAACTTTTCTCTTACAGCTGTATCTCATAGTTAGAACAACATTAAATCAAAAGAATATGATATATATGTGGATTCCAAAAACGTAACATGTGCTGACACATGCCATACCTCTGAATCTTGAGTCTGTAAAGCGGCTATTAGGGCAGGAAATGGTTCTACTCAAACAGCATCATAATACTGAAGGGAGTGCAAATGAATACTGCAATAACTGTGAATGATTTTATATACACCATGAGACATTGTGTAGCAATTATGTTATAATTATTGCCAACTTGTTTGCTGGCATGTGAACATGTGTGTGCAAGTATCTTTTTCGTATAATGACCTCCTTTCTCTGGGTAGATACCTAGTAGTGGGATTACTGGATCAAATGGTAGATCTACTTTTAGTTCTTTAAAGAATCTCCACACTGTTTTCCATAGTAGTTGTACCTGTTTACATTACCACCAACAGTGTAAAAGTGTTCCCTTTTCACTGCATCCATGCCAACATCTATTTTTTTTTTTATTGTGGTCATTCTTGCAGGAGTGAGATGGTATTGCATTGTGGTTTTGATAATTAGTGATGTTGAACATTTTTCCATATGCTTGTTGACCATTTTTATAACTTCTTTTGAGAACTGCCTATTCATGTCCTTATCCCAGTTTTTGATGGGATTGTTTGATTTTTTCTTGCTGATTTGTTTGGGTTCTTTGTGGATTCTGGATATTAATCCTTTGTCAGGTGTACAGATTGTGAAGATTTTCTCCCCCTCTGGGTTGTCTGTTAACCATGCTCATTATTTCTTTTGCTGTGCAGAAACTTTTTAGTTTAATTAAGTCCTATCTATTTATCTTTGTTTTTGTTGCATTTGCTTTTGGGTTATTGGTCATGAAGTCTTTGCCTAAGCCAATGTCTAGAAGAGTTTTTCCGATGTTATCTTCTAGAGTCTTTATGGTTTCAGGTCTTAGATTTAAGTCTTTGATTCATCTTGAGTTGATTTTTGTATAAGGTGAGAGATGAGAATCCAGTTTCATTCTTCTACATTTGGCTTGCCAATTATCTCAGCACCATTTGTTGAATAGGCTGTCCTTTTCCCACCTCATGTTTTTGTTTACTTTGTCAAAGATCAGTTGGCTGTAAGCAATTGGCTTTATTTCTGGGTTCTCTAGTCTGTTGCATTGGTCTATGTGCCTATTTTTATACAGTATCATGCTGTTTTAGTGACTGTGGCCTTATAGTATAGTTGAAGTTGAGTAATGTGATGACTCCAGATCTGTCCTTTTTGCTTAGGCTTGCTTTGGCTATGTGGGCTCTTTTTTGATTCCATATGAATGTTGGGATTTTTTCTAGTTCTGTGAAGACTGATGGTGGTATTGTCATGAGAATTGCATTGAATTTATAGATTGCTTTTGGGAGTATGATCATTTTTACAATACTGATTCTACCCATCCATGAACATGGAGTGTGTTTTCTGTTTGTTTGTGTTGTCTATGTTTTCTTTCAGCAGTGTTTTGTAGTTTTCCTTGTAGAGGTCTTTCACCTCCTTGGTTAGGTATATTCCTTGTTTTTTTTGTTTTTGTTTTTGTTTTTGTGTTTGCAGCTATGGTGAAAGGGGTTGAGTTCTTGATTTGATTCTCAGTTTGGTCACTGTTAGTATATAGCAGAGCTACTGAATCGTGTACATTAATTTTGTGTCCTGAAACTTTGCTGAATTCATTTACTAGTTCTGGAAGCTTTTTGGATGAGTGTTTAGGGTTTTCTAGGTATACAATCATATCATCAGCAAACAGAGACAGTTTGACTTTCTCTTTACTAACTTGGATGCCCTTTATTTCTTTCTCTTGTCTGATTGCTCTGGCTAGGACTGCCAGTACTAAGTTGAATAAAAGTGGTGAAAGTGGGCATCCTTGTCTTGGTCCAGTTCTCAGGGGGAGTGCTTTCAAGTTTTCCCCATTCAGTATAATGTTGGCTGTGGGTCTGTCATAGATGGCTTTTATTACCTTAAGGTATGTCCCTTCTGTGCCAATTTTGCTGAAGGTTTTAATCATAAAGGGATGCTGCATTTTGCCAAATGCTTTTTCTGTGTCTATTGAGATGATCATATGATTTTTGTTTTTAATTATGTTTATGTGGTGAATCACATTTATTGGCTTACATATATTAAACCATCCCTGCATCCCTGGTATGAAACTCAATTTATCATGGTGGATTATCTTTTTGATATGCTGTTGGATTTGGTTAACTATTATTTTGTTGAGGATTTTTGCATCTATGTTCATCAGGGATATTGGTTTGTAGTTTTCTTTTTTTGTTATGTCCTTCCGTGGTTTGGGTATTAGGGTGATACTGGCTTCATAGAATGATTTAAGGAGGATTCTCTCTCTATCTTTTGGAACAGTGTCAGTAGGATTGTTACCAATTCTTCTTTGTATGTCTGATAGAATTCAGCTGTGAATCTGTCTGGTCCTGCACTTTTTTTGTTGGCAATTTTTAAATTACTGTTTCATGCTCACTGCTTGTTATTGGTCTGTTCAGAGATTCTTTATCTTGCTGGTTTAATCTAAGAGGGTTGTATATTTCCAGGAATTTATCCATCTCCTCTAGGTTTTCCAGTTTATGGAAATAAAGGTGTTCGTAGTAGCCTTGAATAATCTTTTGTATTCCTGTGGTATCAGTTGTGATAGCTCCCATTTCATTTCTAATTGAGCTTATTTGGATCTTCTTTCTTCTTTCTTGGTTAACCTTGCTAATGGTCTATCAATTTTATTTATCTTTTCAAAGAACCAGCTTTTTGTTTGATTTATCTTTTGTATTTTTTTTGTTTTGTTTCAATTTCATTCAGCTCTGCTCTGATCTTTGTTCTTTCTTTCTTGTTCTGGGTATGGGTTTGGATTGTGCTTGTTTCTGCAGTTCCATGAGGTATGACCTTGGATTGTATACCTGTGCTCTTTCAGGCTTTTTGGTGTAGGCATTTAGTCCTAGGAACTTTCCTTTTAGCACCGCTTTTGCTGTATCCCAGAAATTTTGATAGTTTGTGTCACTATTATCGTTCAGTTCAAAGAAATTTTTAACTTTCATTTTGATTTCATTGTTGACCCAGTGAGCATTCAGGAACAGGTTACTTAATTTCCATGTATTCGCATTGTTTTGAGGGTTCCTTTTTGAGTTGATTTCCAGTTTTATTCCACTGTGGTCTGAGAGAGTAGTTGATACAATTTTAATTTTCTTAAATTTATTGAGACTTGTTTTGTGGCCTGTCATATGGTCTGTCTTGGAGAATGTTCCATGTACTGATGAATAGAATGTATATTCTGCAGTTGTTAGGTAGAATGTTCTGCAAATATCTGTTAAGTCCATTTGTTCTAAGGTATAGTTTAAGTCCATTGTTTCTTTGTTGACTTTCCATCTTGATGACCTGTCTCGTGCTGTCAGTAGAGTATTAAAGTCCCCCGCTATCATTGTATTGCTGTCTGTCTTATTTCTTAGGTCTAGTAGTAATTGTTTTATAAATTTGGGAACTCCAGTGTTAGGTGCATATATATTTAGAATTGTGATATTTTCCTGTGGACTAGTCCTTTATCACTATATAATAACCTTCTTTGTCTTTTTTAACTGCTGTTGCTTTAATATTTGTTTGATCTGATATAAAAACAGCTACTCCTGCTTGCTTTTCTTGTCCATTTGCATGGACTATCTTTTTCCACCCCTTTGCTTTAAGCGTATGTGAGTCCTTATTTGTTAGGTGAGTCTCTTGAAGACAGCAGAAACTTGGTTGGTGAATTATTCTCCATTCTGTCAGAAACTTCATTGGTGAATTATTCTCCATTCTCTCATTCTGTGTCTTTTAAGTGGAGCATTTAGGCCATTTACATCAATGTTAGTATTAGACATGAGATACTATTCTATTCAATGTGCCATCTTTTGCCTGAATACCTTTTTTTTTCATTGTGTTATTGTTATATAGGTCCTGTGAGATTTATGTTTCAAGGAGGGTCTATTTTGGTGTATTTCAAGAGTTTGTTTCAAGAGTTAGATCTCCTTTTAGCAGGCTTGGTAGTAGCAAATTCCCTCAGCCTTTGTCTGGAAAAGACTGCATCTTTCCTTCATTTATGAAGCTTAGTTTCACTAAGCATAAATTTTCTGGCTGATAATTGTGTTTAAGGAGGCTAAAAGTAGGACCCCAATCCCTTCTAGCTTGTAGGGTTTCTGCTGAGAAATCTGCTGTTAATATGATAGGTTTTCCTTTTTAGGTTACTTGATGCTTTTGCCTCATAGCTCTTAAGATGTTTTCCTTCGTCTTGACTTTAGATAACCTGATGACTATGTATCTAGGTGATGATCTTTTTACAATGAATTTCCCAGGTGTTCTTTGAGCTTCTTGTATTTGGATGTCTGGATCTCTAGCAAGGCCAGGGAAGTTTTCCTTGATTATTCCCTCAAAAATGTTTTTCAAATTTTTAGATTTCTCTTTTTCCTTGGGAACATCAATTATTCTTAGGTTTGGACATTTATTCTTAGGTTTGGACAAAGTCCCAGGCTTCTTGGAGGCTTTGTTCATATTTTTCCATTCTTTTTTCTTTGTCTTTGTTGGGTTGGGTTAATTCAAAAGCCTTGTCTTCAAGCTCTGAAGTTCTTTCTTCTGCTTGTTCGATCCATCGCTGACTTTCCAGTGCATTTTGCATTTTTCTAAGTGTATCCTTGATTTTCAGAAGTTGTGATTGTTTTATATTTATGCTTTCTGTTTCACTGAAATATTTTTCTTTCATATCCTATATCATGTTTTTGATTTTTTTAAGTTGGACTTCACCTTTCTCTGGTACCTCCTTGATTAACTTAATAATTGATCTGAATTCTTTTTCTGGCAAATCAGGGATTTTGTCTTGGTTTGGATTTGTTGCTGGTGAACTTGTATGATCTTTTGGGGGTGTTAAAGAATCTTGTCTTGTCCTATTACCAGAATTGTTTTTCTGGTTTCTTCTCATTTAGCTAGACTATGTCAGAGGGAAGATCTGGGATTTGAGGGCTGCTGCTCATATTCTTTTGTCCCACGGGATGCTCTGTTGATACGGTGTTCTCCTCTTCTCCTAATGCAGCTTCCTGAGAACCAAACTGTAGTGTTTGATTTTGCTTTCCTCAGTCTTGCCAACCAGTGGAGCTACCGGGCCCTGGACTGGTAATGGAGAGTATCTGCAAAGAGTCCTGTGATGTGATCGATCTTCAGGTCTTGCAGTCGTGGATACCAACACCTGTTCCTGTGGAGGTAGCAGGGGAGTGAAGTGGACTCTGTGAGGGTCTTTGGTTGTGTTTCTGTTTAGTGCACTAATTTTGTGTTGATTGGCCGCCAGCCAGGAGGTGGCGCTTTCAAGAGCGTATCAGCTGTGGTCCTATACGGAGGATGCAAATTTGTCCTACGGACCCCTGGTTAAGTATTCAGGTTTCTCAGGCAGTGGGCAGGGCCATAGAGCTCCCACGACATTATGACCTTTGTCTCTGGCTACCAGGGTAGGTAGAGAAAGAACACCAGCTGGGGGCAGAGATAGGAGTGTCTGACTGCAGCCTCTCCTTGGGAAGAGCTTACTGTGACTGCTGTGGGAGTTGGGGGTGTGATTCCCAGTCCAAGGGAGTTATATGCCCAGGGGACTGCCTCTGTTGAGTCATACAGGTTGCCAGGGAAGTAGGGGAAAGCTGGCAGTCACAGGCCTCATCCCACTCCCACACAGCCCAAAGTCCTACAGGCTAGTCTCACTCCCACCATGCCCCACCAACAGAACTGAGTTTATTTCCTGGCAGCCAGTGACCAGGGCTGAGAACTTGCCCCAGACCACGAGACTCCCTGTTCGGAAAGCAAGCAGGCTCACAATTTTTTGGTATCTCAGGAAGCCTGTAATGGTGACCCAGTTTCTTCAAAGGCTCTATGGATTCTCTCAGTTTTCCTGATACGTTCCTGTGTAGTTCTTGGAGACAAAGTTCACGATGTGAGTCTCCACACATTGCTCTGTCCATCTGAGCAGGGGCTGCAAGCTAGTCCTGCCTGCTATCTGCTATCTTAGTCCCCTGCAAATGCCCCGGAAGAGTCTTTGAATGCTCTCTCCAACGATTCATATAGGACCTGTGAGAAAGAAGGCAACACAAGGAAAAGGAGTACTGTCTTCTGATCTCTTTTAACACTCTAAGAAGACTAGCAACTCTTGCATTACAGCTCAAGTATAATCACACGCTGTCCAAGATTGGGAAGAGTGCCATTCCCATTTTGGTGAAGGGACTACTGGACCACCCCTAGAAGAGGGAAGAGAATAAATAGGGTGGCCTCAGCCTAGAACCAGTCCGCATGTGGGCAGAGGAGGCTGTGCAGGACATTTCTCAGTGAACTTCAAGAAATGTCACAGATGCCTCTGGAGCAGCAGGAGAGCTATGGTTGGTGTCAAATCCCAGCCAAAGGACTTGCTGGGAGTCTCCAACTCTCTTTCATATCTTAGACTATTCTATTTTCAAGCTAATGTGAAACACTGCTTATATTGTTTTGAATAATTGAATAGAGGTGAAAACTCTGGTGAGAGGCAGAGCTAGAGAAATACTACTTAGCTACTGTTATTGCAACCCTAATTTTAGTTTTGGCCTAAAAGTAAACTTGGAGTTTATCCTGATGGAGGATAAACAGTCTTCATGATGAAAATCTTTCTTAATAATTATAACAGCAGACATTGGTATAATTGTTTTCTGTTATAAAGTACCATTGCATCCATTGAACATTAGAGGAGTGGAAAGGGCCCCTTTGTCATATTGTGAGCTTTCAGCCAAGAAAATAATTCTATCAACGGCCATAGGAGTGTTTCTGGGGGAATGTCTCCATTAGACATAGATTTTGACTTTACCATTCTGTAACTTTTTGGGTATGATTCTTGGAGAGGTAAGGAGGAAGTACATTAAGGGTTGGAATGGCAGCAGATCTGAGAAATGTCTGGGTATCTCAACTTTACTTCAGCTCTTTGGGAATGCTCCTCTTAGCCCTCAGAAACTGTTTCTCCTCACTCTTTGCTTTATTAGTGCTGTAAGTTTCCTTCCTGGAAGTCTATTCTTTAGCATCCATTTCTCCTCAATGCCTGCTACTTACCAATGCTGTGTGGTAGATGTTCAATGCAAGCTCCTGGTTAATTCAGCAAACCCCGCTTATGAGCAATGTTATAGAGGCTTCACATCCAGTCAACCTGTCTTAAAGGTCAGATTGACAAAGCAAAAGTAGTTCTTAGCATTCATTTGAACCATTTCTTCCTCATTGCCACACTATATAATGTAGCAAGTGTAGGAACATAAATCTTTACATCTATTTTTTAAGCATCGTTTCCACATACCAATATAAACAAGGAGACAACAAGGAGAAATGGAGGCCCTCAGAGAGAACATTTACATTGATCATATAAAAGAACTTAACACCATAAAATCTAAAATGCCAACTTACAAGTCACAATGTCTGCATTGTTTTTCATTTGCAGTTTTAAAAGTACTTCAATATATATTATTTGGGAGACCAAATGGATTGATTGATTATATAATGAAGTACCACACTTTAAAATGCTCTAGTAAAACACAATGCTTGTGTATTTGAGATTGAAAATCCATACTGGGATAAAGAAAGGTGTTTCTTTTCAACCCAGATGCTCTCAACTGGTTCAAGTTTTTCTTTTCTCTTTGGGAATAAATCAATTATGTCATTTGTTGTGAAACTAAATCCAGATATTTTTCTCAATGCCTATGTCTTTTTGTTTCTTTTATACAATAAGATCTTATTTCCATTATTAAGCTGGGAGCATCTCTCTAGAAGGCTTTTTGGTGTTTTCTGGTTTCAAATTTCTATCTTATCTTTCCTATGCATTCCAAGGTCATCATTGGAGCTGTTAAAGTTTTCAAGAATATGGGAAGTCTATTGTATTCTATCAATGGCAGCCAGGTTCAATGGTGAACTATTCATGAAAAGCAACTATACTCTTTCATTTGTGGGCAAAATTAACAGTATACATACGTGACCATAGAATTATGTTGAAATGCCTCTTCTGATGTCTAAGAAATTTGGTTGAAATGTCAAAGCTGAAATCTATGGGTCCAAAGTACATCCACATTTTACAGGGTACTGCTAGACACTTCTGAATAGGCTGTGCTCAGAATGAAAGAATCATCTCAAAACCCATCATCATGTCCCATCTATAAAAGAGAAGATTAGCAACTTGAAAACAATGATTATTTGAAGGGGGTTTAATAGGGGAGAGAATGTTTTGGCTTCTCTGTTTTGGAGAGAAGTGAGGGACTTCCAATGGCCTGTGGGAGCCTGCAGGGAGAGGCTATTAGTTGCCACACCGCACCCAGCCTTCTCATCTTTGGTAGAACAGTTTAGAGCAAATCTCAGACATCATGTCATTTCGTGAGGGCTAAGAAGCCTTACTATCTTATTGAAGATTAAAAAACAGACCAAAAACCCCACTGGACACCTTTTAGAGAGGAGTATGCTTTGTCTCTTACTGATAGCCAAACAAATAAGTGAAAACACAGAACCTTGGGAAATTGAGAGGCTCATGAACCTGCCATCCTGGTAGATATTACAAAGGAAAGCAATCAAATGCAAAGTGAATTCTTCCCAAATGACCACCTTCCTGCTCTTGGCTGTACTCTGGGTCTCACCGTGGAGGACTATGGCTGTTGTAACCTTGAAGAAGGGAGAAGGAGACCAGAAATGCTTTTTGCAGATGGAGGAGGTGGCGGAGGGTGGTGGGGGGAGGTTGGTGGTGGGGGTGGTCTCTGAGAGATGCAGCATCCCTTTTCTTGCAAGAGATCTGATGGATGCATCATATGTCAACACAGAAAAGAGAAACACTTCACCTCCTGTTCTTGAGTGAAATGCCTTTTTTTTCAGGCATTAACATGGGGGGCTAGCATTTCACATTTAAATCCAAGGTCACTTCTCTGGGTAGGAGGTCACTCTCATGTTTCTAAGAACTGAAAAGAAAAAGTACAAAAGCCCCCAAAAGCCCTGAAAACAAAGACTCTAGTCTTCCCTTGTCATTGAAGCACCTTCCTAATCACATGATCTCCTCTGGCCAGTATAATTTGTATTTTTATAAAAATCTTTGTCAGTGGGCAAGAATATCTAGTAAAAGGGAGAGACTTTTAAAAAATATATATTTTTTCTTTGAAAAGTAATACAAGTTTACTGTAGAAAATGTAGATAAAAAGAAGGAAGATAAAATAATCCATAGCTCTACCACTAGAGAACAAGAGCTATAAACACTTTGTTGCATTTTCCTTTAATCTTTTTTTAAGAGAGAGAGAGAGAGAGTGTGTGTGTTTATTAACTTTTAACCAGTGGAATAATGTTAGATAGTCTGTTTTGGAGCCTTCATTTTTCACTTGAAGAAAAGAATATGTAGCCTTCCTCTTAATATTGTGATTGCCTGGAACATTTTAGTCACTCTCTTGCCCCCCAGGTTTAGCACAGGCAGGAGGGAACTCCCCTTCTTAGGCTACTAATTGTTATGTTCCATGACATTATGGGGATCAAAGAGATGCCTGGAGAATGATTGTGGGAACTCAGAATGATAGTCATTTAGCCCTGAGTTGAGAAATTGTCTCCCCAAGCTTCTTCTTCCTCACCCTTCCAGTGTATTCCTAAAATACAGTCTTCTTCCTCACCCTTCCAGTGTATTCCTAAAATACACTCTTCTTCCTCACCCTTCCAGTAGATTCCTAAAATACACACTGCCACCATACAGATACAGCTGCAATTCATCTTCATCTGAGCCCAGTTTATTGCCTCTTTTGTCTCTTTCATTAACCCTCTGGTCTATGGGGTACTTGCAGAATTGCTATTTTGCAAGAAATATGTCTCTTTTAGCCATCAGGCTATAATTCTGAACAGAAATCACCCCATTGTGTTCTTTCTCATGGTATTAAGGAGGAAAAAGATGATCTAAGAGCAAGAACTCATATTAAGCTTCTGTTCGGGATAGAAAATCGATGCAATGTATTGACAATGAGGAGGGAGGAGACCCAAGAAAGCAGGAAGGGATGCTGATTTATCTTAGGATCATTTGCCTTCTATTGGGATCAAGCAGGTGTTTGAAAGTTAAAAAGTACCTCATTTCTTCAGAATGAACCTGACCCAGGAATTTAAATTAAAATTCCTCAGGAACTACTCTTTGTGGGTGGTGCCCTCTTTTCTACTAATTGCCTTACTTATTATTGCTGTTTATTATGAGTCACTCTTGATACACCCTCTCCAAATGTTTGAGCTCTATAATTCTAGAGAAATGTTCCTAATATTTTTGATGGATGCTTATTATATCTCTACAGCTTCCTTATTCTTTATCTTGGCAAGCTTTAGGGTATAAAACTCAGAGCTGTTGGGCCAGCTTTATGGAGAAACCCAAGCCATTTGGTGGAGATGATCCTGGACATGAAGCTAGAAGCCCGGTTGTCTCTGGGGAGATAAAATCAGGAAGACTGGCCACAAGCTCAACTTTGCTCCACTTATGGCCCATAGATAATAATGGGGAAGAGGCAAAGGGAAGCATCGGGTAGAGAGCATGGCTTATTTAGTTAGTAGTAATAATAATAAGATCCAAAGCCTTCATAAAGGTGGCTTGCAACTACTCATTCCTAGAAGAAAAAATGGCAGAAATTGTTCTTCTTCCACTCAGAAGTTATAAGGTGCCATTAAACTCATGTGACTTTCTTAAAAACAAAACCATGAACATATCAAATTAAATATGACATTGTTTATTCATTCAACAAATATTTGCCACGCACCTTCTCTATACTAGCATGGAGATATGGAGAACAACAACAGATAATATTTTTTTCTCAAAAAGCTTCCAGTCAGTGGTAAGGACATAAAGTTAAATAATTAAAAAATCCCACAAAGCAGGCTAAAATGAGTACTACATTAGAAATACACACAAACTGCTATAGTAGGGACAATGAAGTTATAGAATTCTAATGCCTGGCTCGTGAATAGCACTTTATAATAATTGCATGAATGGATGCCATAAAGGAAAGTATCCTTAAGGGAATGTTACATTCAAGCTAATCGTGGAAGGAGGAGCAGGATTTTGTCAGGAACTGATTAGATAGTTTGTGCAAAGACCAAGACTTGAAAATACATGAAATGTTCATATGTTCAAAAAGTGCCAGTCCATTCAGTGTGGTTGGTCTGGGACCATGGAGAGCAGTAGCAGGAGAAGCATATATGGTGAAGGATCTTGATTGCCATGTAGAGTTTGGTTTTTATTCTCTAGATAATGGGAAACCAATAATCTGTGAAGGGGAAAGTTACACAATTGAACTTGGGTTTGAGGACAGTAAATCTGAGGACATTTCAGGAAGAATTGGAAAGGGGAGGGTGGCCATTGTCAACTATGATAATTTACACTCCCCTCTATTATTGATTATTGAGGCTCAAACAAAACCTTTCGAGGCAGTCAGGTTTGGATTGTTATCTCTATTTTACCTAGAAGAGGATAAACTTGGAGAAGGATAAGGTTCATCCAGGGAAGAACACTGACTAACGTAGAGTCACTCCACAAAGCCCTGTCTCTAATCCTGGTGCTGCCAGTGACCCTTCCTTTCCTTGCCAAGAAAGGGACTGTGCTCATTATGCCTGTGTGTCTGTCTGTGAGCTATTTGCCCTTGATTCTAAATGACTAACACCAAAGAAGTATCAGGACTGTAATATATACAGCTTTTAATAAAGGTGACCCAAGAAAGTAGGAAGAGATGCTAACTTCTCTTAGGATCCTTTGGCTCCTACAGGATTTAAGCAGAATGAAGACCATTTGAGAAAGTGTGAAACATATCTCTAGAGAGAAGAGCAATTTGATCATCAGAAAAGACATGAAAAAGCTATTAAGGGGACTTTTAATAAGGATTATGTTGGTATGGCTTTATTTCCAGTTGCCATATTTTATGGACATAAAAGCCATATTTTTAAGAGTTCCATCAAATAGAATAAACAACTCTATCTTGGAAATAGATGAAATATTAAAATCAGATTCACATTAGGTATTTGTTGAATACATAGGTTTTTTAAAAAACGTTTCCCAAATCACTGAAAGTTGATATAGGAACAGGAAATTTCTAACAGGATGTGAGTTAATATCAGTAAGTTGTTATTGGGTTTTATCAGCATTGGACTATCATGTTAAGAGCTGAAGCCCATGACCATGATGCAATCATTAAAATGAGTTCCAGACTCACCATACAAGAAAATATATGTGGGGATTTCCTAGTGGCAAGCTTGGTGGGATAGGAATGTCAGTGGTGATGGCAGGGTTTGAATCATACTTGTCTGAGATACGTGGGCCTTCTAAGCACGTGCTTAGAAATCTCACTGTTCAATAAATCAAAGTGTTGAGCTTTTTAAAAATCGTGAGTGCTTTTTCCCTCTATTATAACTCTGGTAGCATTAAAATACCCTTAGGCATCATCAAATAATTTTTATAATTTATAGTATCTATTATTCACAGGAGAGCTTCTTCAAAGAGTCTCTCTTCCTCAGTCTCTTTCAACTCCCACCACTTCCAAATCTTAATCCAGTGTTGTCTCAGCTTGTTTGATTTTGGCAAATACGCAGACCTAATTGATTCTTCAGTGAGAGTCAATCTCTCTAACAGAGCAGGGATGGGTGACTGGTTAAAGTTCGTGAGCTGGATGCATAATAGACTGAAGATAAAGAAATGCAATGTTATTCCATCCAAGTGGAGACACTCTACCTGGGTCCAGTGGGGAGCTCCCATGTCTGACAGTAGGCTGGGAAGGGAGCAACAAACTCACCATTATCCAGAGCATGGTGTAAATCTTTTAATGACTTGATAAGCCATTTTCTAAAAAAGGCTACCTGGAAACAACTCTTTGGCATTTGCTCTGGAGTCAGTTATTACAAATTAAAAAGAATTGGAAGTAATGAAGGGTTTTTAGGTGGTACACATACTGATGTAATAAATTGTAAAAGCCATTAAAAAGATTGTAGATTTTGGTATATTTCAGGCTCACTTTTGGAGATTTTTTTTTTAAAGGATTGATGATGGTCTCAGGTCCTTCATTCTCAAGCTCCCACAGCAACCTTTCTATTATCTGATATCCTAGGTGGGTGAATGATTAGGCATGGGGACTTCTGGAGACCAGTGGAGCTGTACCTTGTGGCTCCTTCTATTTAGTTCTCCTTATTTTCTGATGGGCAACATCTGGGGCAAAGCAAACAGTATAGCTCCCAAGGTATCAGCACTGCTGTAGTCCCCAGCTGGGCAGATTCACACTTGTGGATTCAGTATGTAGAAAAGCTCTCAGGCTAAAACTTTTTTTTTTTTTTCCTGAACTCCTTTCCATTTCTGCAACCAGCTTTTAGGGCAGAGATTCTCAAGCTTGGTGTGCATCAGGATCTCCTGGGAAACTTGGCAAAATTTTGGAGGTGTAGGCCTTGTCCCACTCTACGAGCCCAGTTCTCCAGCCGATTCTGATACATCCTAGAGTTTGAGAACCATTGTTTTAGAGATTTTCATAGGCGTGGTCAGTCACCAGTTCTATTCTTCAGTGTGGGCCCAGGTCTTTTAGAAGGCGTTGGGTATTTTAAAATTTTTCAGATGCAGTTATCACCAATATTGAGAAGTCCACATGAGCTTCCTCCTAGAACCTACAGACTAAATTCCAAAGACATTTTGATGAAAAATGATTTCAGGGGATGTTCAGTAAGTTCTATGTGGTCAACAGGCTTCGTTGTGTAAGTAAAGTAGGAAACTTATTTGTCTACAGACTTCTTAGAATGTTTAACATGCTTATTCTTATGAATTCCTGAGATATTATAATATGGGATATTTATCAAATTTATTGGGCATGGTATTTTTTTTTTCATAGAGCATATTACTAGACCTGTGATGTTGCATAGTTTTCTTAAGAAATCTTGCCTTCAATTTTTTTTGAAGTTCCATTAGAATGTGATTCCGGTTAGTTTTGATGAGTATTAGCAAGGCTGAGGTGAGAATTACAGCCTTTTCCACTGTTAACTTACATAAAAATCAGCATTTTTTATCCACATTAACCTGCTGATGTAATTATGGCATATGTAAAGAGATAGTTTGCTTCAATTTTCGTTTTAGTGAGTGTATTCTTTGGCATTCTTTTAACATGTTATTATGGTTCTTTGAAGCACAGAGCCTCAGAGGAGCCTCCTGCCCCCCTTTTCCTCTTGATTTACCCAGGTCGTTGCAGCTTGGTAAGACATGTGCTAATGTATTAGGGAATGAAATTTTAAATATGACCAAAGAGCAGGGATACATTTGTAACACTTGGTTCTTTAGGGTTTTTTCAAGGAATAAGATGCTCACATAAGAACAAATCAAATCAACAAAAGCAAAGCAGTGTGCTGGGCAAACCCCAGATGCAAATTATTTATATTGATATACCCTATGCATAAGAAGCTTTTACAAATCGATGAGCAGAGTGATGTCCTGCAACCATTTCTAAACACAACTCTATGACTAATTCAGGGACTGTGGTTTCAAGCTATTCTACCAAGTTAACAGATGCATCAATATCCTCCAACTCTTCTCATTCTCCCCTCTGTGTCCCTTCCCCCCACCACACGCCTGGGTCTTCATCCCCTTCAGGAGTTGCTTGGAAACCCACCCAGGGGGTCGGGGACCACAGCCTCGGTTGTCAGAATCACTTCAGGATTGAATTCAAGCTCAGTGCCCTCCCCAGACCACACAAATATCCCTACCTCCCCTCACCCGAGGCAAGGATCAAGGATTTTCACACTTAATTGCACCAGGCAGAGGATAAACTCAAATTCACAGGGACCAACCAACCAATTTAAAGCAAGCAAGGAGGCCGTTATATGAGAAGAGGGGGCAGTGGCTGAGAGAATCAGGCTTAAGATCACAAGTCCAGCTTATTTGGTGAGAACAGAGTGTCTGTCTGCTAAGGAGCTTAAGGCATTGGGTAGGGATTAATCTTGCAAACAGCCCTGAGAGGCAGATAAATCTGTATTAATTAAAACTGCAAAATGTTCTCTACCTACCTAATTTCAATCTTGAGAAAGAAAATATCTTTCCCAGAAAGGCATGGGAAGAGGGAAGGGGAGGCGATGGCCGTTCTCATCACTGTGTCTTGTACAGCCAGCAAAAGAGACAGGGCCATGATCAGTGCTGAGTAGGGGGGCTTCTTAGACCCCTAGCTGCTACTCCCACATTCCTGTTGCTGAAGCCTGTCCAGAAGGATGACAGGGAAATACAGTGGTGGTCCCTGACACAGGGTATCCCAGACCAAGCCGGTCTGAGGTACTGACCACTGAATGCCCACATCAGCCCTGTGTAGTAGGCTGTTACCATCAGCCCATCTTGCAGAGAGAGAAAACTGAGGCACAGAGAGGTTAACACAGTCAGGAGAGTTTGAGATTCAGTCCCAGGTTGCTGTCTCCTGGGTTCACGTTCTTAGCTGCTGTAGTCTATTCTCTCGGTGATAACAAGTACAGTAAGACAAGGGGAAAGAGAATAAACAGTAGAATTCCCCCCACATGTCCTAATTTTAATTATGTAACATCTGACTGGGTGAGGTGGCTCAGACCTGTAATTCCAGCACTTTGAGAGGCCGAGGCAAGTGGATCACCTGAGGTCAGGAGTTCGAGACCAGCCTGGCCAACATGGTGAAACCCCATCTCTACTAAAAATACAAAAATTAGCCAGGCGTGTTGGCATGTGTCTATAATCCCAGCTACTTGAGGGGCTGAGGCAGGAGAATCGCTTGAAACCAGGAGGCAGAGGTTGCAGTGAGCCAAGATTGTGCCACTGTATTCCAGCCTGGGCGACAGAGCGAGATTCTGTCTCAAAAAGCAAACAAAAATATATAACATCCTAAAGACTCATCTTTACTTCTAAGGCCTGGTCATTCCTGCCATCAGGTATATTTGCGTGTTTCTCTCCCAACTTGAACATTTCTTACCTGCGTTACCTACCTCGCACAACTCCTCCTTTCCCCAGAAAGCATTCTCAGACACTGCAAAGAAGCAGAATCCCTGTGGTCTTTAATAGCTCCTGCCTCTCCCAGGACTCACAGCAGTAAGGGCTGCACCACACAGTGTTTCCCGGCCCCTGAGAGTACCTAGTCCATGGTCAGTCACATTGGTGGCAGGATCTCAGTAAACAGCTGCTGCCTGGTTGCTAAGAGACCAGAACAAGATGCTGGAGAAACCAAGCACTGGATTAAATCCCTCATGCCGGCTGGGAGCAGTGGCTCACGCCTGTAATCCCAGCACTTTGGGAGGCCGAGGCAGGTGGATCATCTGAGGTTGGGAGTTCAAGACCAGCCTGACCAACATGGAGAAACCCCGCTCTACCAAAAATACAAAATTAGCCAGGAGAG
Source organism: Pongo abelii (assembly GCF_028885655.2). Lineage (NCBI taxonomy): Eukaryota > Metazoa > Chordata > Mammalia > Primates > Hominidae > Pongo > Pongo abelii. The sequence goes on along the minus strand of NC_071996.2, from coordinate 35,871,956 downwards.
GTGGCGCATGCCTGTAATCCCAGCTACTGGGTAGGCTGAGGCAGGAGAATCGCTTGAACCCAGGAGGCAGAGGTTGCAGTGAGCCGAGATTGTGCCATTGCACAGCCTGGGCTACAAGAGCAAGACTCCGTCTCAAAAAAAGAAAAGAAAATCCTTGATGCCGGGCTGGGCGCGGTGGCTCACATCCCAGCACTTTGTGAGACTGAGGTGGGCGGATCACCTGAGGTCGGGAGTTTGAGACTAGCCTGACCAACATGGAAAAACCCCGTCTCTCCTAAAAATACAAGATTAGCTGGTCGTGGTGGTGCATGCTTGTAATCCCAGCTACTTGGGAGGCTGAGGCTGGGAATTGCTGGAACCCGGGAGGCAGAGGTTGCAGTGATTCGAGATTGCGCCATCGCACGCCAGCCTGGGCAACAAGAGTGAAACTCTGTCTTAAAAAAACAAAAAAACAAAAAAAAACCCCGATGCCATCAGGGCCACTGCTCTGCTTCTGGGGGCCAAATAATCTTCTGGGAGGCTCTGAGGAGGCTGCTTCCTTCTGTAGTTAATCTCCTGCCTCAGCTGAAGCCATGGTTTTAATTTTTTGGCTATCTGATAAACATCGGTGATCCTCCCCTTTCACTCTCTCTCATCCTTGTGTATGTGAGGGGGTAAGTGGGAGGAAGATGTTTCATCTGCTTCCACAGCTTACACCCCTGCTACCCAGTGAAGAAAGCCCTTCTGCCTGTGACTACAAATTTTCAGTCATCCTCAATTCCCATTATTCCCCACTACTGCCCTGACATTCAGCAGAAGGCCTCTCAAAGTTGTGTTCCTCCTTCCACTCTGCCACTGGAGTCACCAGGCCCTTTCCGTCCTTCGCAAGACTGGGTTAACTTCCCTCCCTTCCCTTAACCCGGGGGCTGACAAACTATGGCCAGCAGGCTGAAGCTGGCCCAAGACCTGTTTCTGTAAATAACATTTGGCTGGAACACAGCCACACCCATTTGCTTATGAATTTGTCTACTGCTGCAGAGTTGAGCAGTTGTAAAACAAGACTTGGCCCGGAAAGTCAAAAGATGCACTCTGGCCCTTCATGGAAAACGCCGGCAGACCTCCACTTCAGCCTCTTCTGAGAACTGTCTTCCACACCACCACTGAAGATAGCCACGTGCCTGCCTCCCTCCTGAACAATCCCCAGGGCTTTCTATCAGCCACAAAAGAAAGGACCAGCACCTTAGTCTTGCATTCAGCCTCTCACCATCTGGCACTCAGCAGCATCTACAGCCTCAGCTCCCCAGCCTCTTTGTCTACACCCCACAAGTCCCCAGGAATGCCTCACTGCTCACATTCCAGAACAGGCTCCTCATTCTTTTCTTCTTTGCCGTCCCCAAGTCTCCGAGGCTCAGGTCAAGATCCTCATTCTTCTCTTCTTTGCTGTCCCCAAATCTCTAAGGTTCAGGTCAAACGCCACCTCCCTTGAGCTCTCTACACTTGGAAGTTTTCTGATCCCACATCCCAGAATAGTCTCCCCTTTGGGTTCCCAGCAGCACCCTCGAGGCACTTCCCAGAATTTTCTTGTTGCCTAGGTCATTCTACAATAGCTTCTTCACTGGTCTCCCTCTCCCTCTCTTGTTCCCTCAAAACTTGGTCTCCAAGGGGCAGACACGTTAATATTTTAAAACATTATTTAGACACCATTACTGTTGTGCTCATCATTCTTAGGATAAAATCAACCTGGGTGTCCAGGTCTGTGATCTGAGCTCTGCCTAACCTTGCTTCCCACTCGCCACTACTTCTGCTGTACTCTGACTGCACTCACCTTCTGCTCCTAAACATGCCACACTTAGGACATTCGCATCTTAGGACTTTAGCACCTGAAAAAAATCTTTAAAAAGTACTTCAAGGTAGAGTTTGTTTATTTATTTATTATTTATTTATTTATTTATTGAGTCCTGCTCTGTCACCTAGACTGGAGTGCAGTGGCGCAATCTCAGCTCACTGCAACATCCGCCTCCAGGGTTCAAGCAATTCTCCAGCTTCAGCCTCCTGAGTAGCAGGGATTACAGGTGCCCACAACCACGCCTGGCTAATTTTTGTATTTTTTTTTAGTAGAGATGGGGTTTTACCATGTTGGCCAGGCTGGTCTTAAACTCCTGACCTCAGGTGATCTGCCCACCCTGGCCTCCCAAAGTGCTGGGGTTATAGGCGTGAAACACTGCACCCGGCCAAGGTAGAATTTTAAAAAATTGGTTTACCAGTGTATTCCAAATGCCTAGAAGCATGCCTGGCATGTTGTTGGTGCTGTGTAATTATTTATTGAATGAATAAATGAGTGGGTGAGTCTTCCTGTTCCTTCAACTGGGTAATAGTAGTTGAGTAAACACATTTCATAAATCATTCATTCCGAGGCCAGAAGGCAAGGCTGTTTGTATTTCATTTCAAAAGACCCAATTTGCCTTCAATCGGCACATCCAAAGATGGTTCTCTGTCCTGCCATCATTCATCTCAGGTCGTTTAGCCTGCATGAAGCACAGTTGGACTTCCCTGGGAGGCTGAGGCTGAGTGGTAGAAGAAGTGGTAAGTGTCACCTTCAGGACAAGGCACCGTGAAGACTGCCGGAAAGGTGGAGGGCCCGGCCACGTCACAGAGGAAGTAGGAACTCATGAGAGAAAACAAGTTTGAAGTCAGTAGTAGAAGTCAGAAACACACAAGGTGCCTATGTCTCAGAATGTGTGTTTCAGAACGTCCCTGTAGGGACTGGAGTCTGCTTCTGGCCTGGAGGCTGACTCACAGGAAAGAAGCCTCACAGGTGATGGAGGCCTACATCAGTGGCCCCTTCCAAGCCAATGCCTTCAGTCTCTGTCCAGCCACAGGCTTGCAAACACAAGCAGAGCTTGAGCGGGGATGGAGCTTCGCACATCAGGGCCTGTCGGTGTGACTGCCTCAGTCAGGGGCCTGTCAGGAAGGATTCACTTGCAAAGAACTTTCTCCGCTGCTTCCTAGGGATGAGACCTTTTCTCAAATTGAGAAAGTGCCACACATCAAGGAGGGTGCCAGCGATATCTCCTGTTAAAAGGATTTATAATGGAACTTCATTTTCCACTAATTTATAGACAACTCCTGGGCTCTCTGCTTGTAACGCAGTCAGCTCTGCTCCAGTGGGCACGTGAGTGTTTCTCAACGGCTCCCCGAGGGCTCATTGTTCGGCGCTTTGGCCTTGGAACAAAAAGGGTTTTGTGTGTTTGCTGCAGTGTGCGCCAGGACTGAATTTTTCTTTTTTTTTCCCTAGAGGCCAACTTCTCTCTCTTTCTTCCTGTCCCTTTCCTCTTCTCTCTCTCTCCCTTGTTTTGAGCTCTGGTCTTGAGATACTCAAAGGGAAATCTTCTCTTAGGCAAATGGTCATGGAATCAAATGCATTTCAGCTGAAGATTCTGGCCACTTGGATATGTGGAAGAGAACAACTGATTCCCTGAGCTGAATTAAGTCTCTGTGACGTCTGTTATTCAACGATGGCAAACACCATGCTTCGGCTTTTTCAAGTTGGCCTTTCTGAGCACATCCTCGAATGAAGTCCCGAAGAAATTCCACCACACAGATGAGCTGAGTGGCATTGTTTAGACTGCACAGTAGGCAATCCTGGTGACATTGAATTTTAGCCAGCCAGGGGAGCTGACAGAAGTTGGCTTCTACTCCCAGCTCTTCAGAAATCTTTTGGCATTCCCTCACCCCACCACAGGGTGTGTGATGGATTGGCTTTAAAGTTGTTGCTAGGCATTGATAAACAGATTGGATTCTTCCCAAGGGGCACTGGGAAAGCCCCTCTCCCCTCCTGATTTCTGATTTCATGCCCTCTTGGGCTGTAGACAGGGTTCCCAGGTGGATACATGTGCACGCGCTCCTCATGCTCTCCCAGCATCTCACCCAGGGCCCCAGGAGGGCAAGAAGGGCTTCGCTGTGCTTCCCAGCACCTCAGGATCCCACAACTGCCACTGCCTGCCCTTCCCTCTCTCCCATCAGTCTCTTCTTTTCAGTCCACACAGTCGAGGCTGGGCCTGCTTTAGGTCAGTGAAGTGTGTCTTATATGCATGATAATGTATGCATTATCCAATTATCCAGTATGCCTGGCACTTAGAAAGGGCTCCAGTAAATGCTTCTCTTCAGCCAAAAGCCAATCAGTATCCTCATGCTGCCAAGCCAGACTCCTGTATTCCCCACCTCAACATTAAATGTGGGTATTGCACTTCCTTGTGCAATCCTGTACTTTGTATCTGTCAATGATGCAGACACCTGGCAGGAGAGCCTCTGAGTGCTCCCACTACCCCCAGAGACACCAGTACCTGATCTCCATACTCCTCCCCTCTGGGTCCCGCAAGGACCTCACAATTATTCTCAAAGTGCCTTCTAGGATGTCACTGTTAACATCTCCAAGTTTTCACCTGAGATGAAACATCTGCTATCTTTTTTGGGTTGAATTGTGTCCCCCACAAAACATGTTGAAATCTTAACCTTTCAGTAGCTGTGAACTTATTTGGAAATAGGACCTGTGCAGATGTACTCCAGTTAAGATGAGAACATTAGGGTGAACCCTAATCCAGTGACTGGTTCTTATAAAGAGTTCTATTGCAATGACAGTCCTTACAAAGAGTGGGAGATTTGCAGACACACTGACACATGGGGAGAATGCCATGTGATGTCAGAGGCAGAAATTGGCACGATGCAGCTAACTAGGCCAGGGAATAGCAAGGACTGCCAGCAACCAGCAGAAGCTAGGATGGGGCTGGGAGGGATTCTTCCCTAGCGCCTTCAGTAGGAGCATGACACAGTGATTTTGACTTCTGGCCCCCAGATCTGTGAGGGAATAAATTTCTGTTGTTTTCAGCCACCCAGTCTGTGGTCATTTGTAATGGAAGCCCTAGGAAACTGACATATTAGTGCTTCCTACCTTTCACCCAGCCAGAATCCTGTCCACCTCGCACAATGTACAGGCCACCTATTTTGGGACTCCTCATCTCTTCCACCTTGGAAGAGCCAACATGGTATTCACAAGAAAGGAATCTGTTTTCGTGCAGCTTAAAGCAACTGGGCCCCTGTTGTCAAGGAGAAAGCCTCTTTCATTGGGCTCCATTTCCTGTCCATCACTGGGCTGTGGGAGTTATAAAAGCCAGAGGGCTAAGGTCAAGCTGTGAGTTTTTGGGAAATTTAGCCTTTTGAATTAGAGGAGAATAAAAGGATCATTCTCAGAGTTGTGTGGCCCAGCCAGTTCCTCAATTTGAGGTACCATACAGGATTTTGGAGACAAGGCCTAAACTTGACAGGAAGAGAACTGAGTTTTCTCCAGGATCTTCAGAGCGTGACTGCCCCGTGAGCCTACAGTGTGTTTTATGACTGGCTGAAGATGAGGGATTTCAGGCCTAGAAACTCATATCACTTATGTGGCACAATGTGCCAGGCATTGCTCATGTGCTTTGCAAATATTAACTCATTTAATCCCACAACAACCTGATGAACTAGGCACTCTTACTATCCTCATTATAGGGATGAGGAAATTAGGCATAGAGAGATTCAATAACTCACTTGAGGATAACCAGCATGTAAGTGATAGAGCAGACATTCCAGCTTACAATGTCTGGTTCCCAAGTTTGTGCTCTTAGTCACACTTTGTGGAGCGCTATTTCTCCCAGTTTATCCAGGTGGATATTCCTACCCATGCCAGTTTTTATGCCATTGAGCCCAGAGCTTCCTTGCTTGTAGGCATTCTGTGGCAACTCCAGAGGTAAGAACGTTGCAGAATGGAAAATGCAGTGGGCACAGGCTGGGAGGAGAGGTGAGTTCTCACCACACTCAGAAAGAACCCGATTGTGCATCCACTGGCTGTGCTTAGGGTGAGAGGATTGACCTCAGCTGTCCACACTAAGCCAGAGGCATGAGAGGAGGTCTGGGGCAAAGACAGCAGCAGTCTTTTTTTTTTTTTTTTTTTTGAAACGGGGTCTTGCTCTGTTGCCCAGGCTGGAGTGCATCTTGGAGGCGCGATCTTGGCTCACTGCAACCTCCACCTCCTGGGTTCAAGCGATTCTCCTGCCTCAGCCTCCCGAGTAGCTGGGACTACAGGCGCGTGCCTCCACGCCCAGCTTATTTTTTGTGTTTTTAGTAGGGACAGGGTTTCACCATGTTAGCCAGGATGGTCTCGGTCTCCTGACCTCGTGAAACACCTGCCTCAGCCTCCCAAAGTGCTGGGATTACAGGCATGAGCCACTGCGCCCAGTCAGCAGTCTCCTCTTTTAGGCCAGTGGCTCTCCAAGTTAGGCATCCATCGGGATTACCTGCAGGGTTTGTGAAACTACAGACTGATGGCTCCATCCCCAGAGTCTCTGATTCAGTAGTTCTGGGGTCCAGCCTTCACAGATGTCCAGGTCACACTGGTGCAGTTGGTCTGAGGACTTCCTTGAGAGATGCATTGTTTCACCCCAGTTCCCACTCTGCTTTGCTGGATGCTGTGGCTCCGCTCCACAGATCATCACAGACGCCACAGACTGGGATCTTTGACAGGGTTTTTCCCAAGTATGCCACTGGCAATTTGATTAGGAGAGCAAATTTCAAGCTGCAATTTTTGTGAAAATGGGGGAACTGAAAAGCCTTTGCAGCGTTAGTCCATGGAATTTATCAGTAGGCCTCCATCTCTCCTGCAGCAACTAAGAGGAAAGCGGTGTCTGTTTTGCATGAAAGATGGAGGTTAAACCTCCTGCAGAGAAGGAGGAATTCTCACTGATCTGAGATGATTCAGGTCTAATTCTCTCTTGAGGCAGAGAGATTGGCGAGATTCCTCCTGCATGCTTCTCCAGTCCCTAAAGTCTGTGATTATATAAGCCATGTGTTTATTTTTCCTAACAGCTCCAGGTGGTACCATGGCTTTCCTCACCTCCACCTTCTTGTTCCATAGTCTTCCCACAACCCGTGTCTGAAGGAGAAGTTATTATTTCCTTTCTACTCCTGAACCTGCTTCTGCTGGATTCTCTCAGTTAATAGCAACATTCTATTCGCTCATTCATGCTGGGGACCTGGGGGTTATCCTCTACTCTTCCTTCTACTGTATCCCCCACATCCAGTGATCACAGTTTCTGGAATCTGATTCTGCCCCCATTTTCCATTCTGACACTTTGGATTGTGTCTCTGTCATGTCTCACCCGGGCCATTGCTGTTCTTTCCTTTGTGGTGCCTCTACCTTCAGTGCTGCACCTTCATCCTTATCACTGCTCCCAGAATGATCCATCTAAAAACAGAGGCTGGCAAGCAAAGGTCTGGGCCAAAGCCAGCACACTACCTGTTTTTGAGAGCTTGTTTGGAGGTTCTAGCAGGGGAGCACAGCTACTCGTATACCCTTGACCAAAGACTGGTCCTCCTCTATCAGAGATGGTTGTCCTCTTCGACCAAGCACACAGCTTTGGGAGGGACGCACATGGAGTGATGAGGGAGGAAGGGGACACCCGCCTACCCAGCCAAATCAGTCAAATCAACCCTGGTGATCAATGAGGTGACAGATGTTGCTGCCAGATCACCCTCACATCCATGTTTTTGTATAGCCCACAAGCTAAGAATGGTTCGTACATTTTTTAAAAAGGAATTTTATTTTTAATTTGTATGGGTACATAATAGATTTATATAGGTGTGATGTTTTGATACAGGCATGCACTGCATAATAATCACATTAAGATTTATATGTTTTTAAATGTGGGTTTGTACATTTTAAAATGATTTTTAAAAATTTTAAAAGGACAGTATTTTGTGACATGAAAATTATGTACAACTCAAATTTCGGTGTCTATAGATAAAGAGTCAGTGGAACATAGCCATGCTCGTTTGTTTACATATTGTTTGTGGCTGCTTTCAGGCTACTTCCAGAGCTGGGTATTTCAACAGAGACTGTATGGCCCACAAAGCCTGAAATATTTACCATCTATCCCTTTACAGAAACAGTTTGGTAACCTTGATCTACAAAGAAAACCTGAACAAGTCCTTCTGCTTGAAACCCTCCCAGGGTACTTCAGAGACCCCAGAGGAAAGTCCAGGCTTTGTAACATGCCCCACCAAGACCCCTGAGATCTGCCCCCTGCCTGTCTCTTCTGCCTCACCTCCCTCAGTTCCCTGCTTTGCCATCTTAAACACCTTCAAGAACCAGGCTGGCAGTGAAGAAAAAGAAAAAAGGAAGAGGAGGAGGAAGAGAGGAAAAGGAGAGGAGAAGAAGAGGAGGTGGGGAGGAGGAGGAAGAAAAAGAAGAAGAGAAGGAGGAGGAAGAAGAAGGGGGGGGATGAGGGAGGAGGAGGAAGAAATAGGAAGAGGAGAAGGAGAGGTGAAGATAATAGAGTAGTGCTGGGCCCCCTGGTGAACTGGGTTATACACACCCCACCTAAACAGTCATTAAAATAGAACAAAACAATACAAAACAAAAGTAATATCAACCACAAGCCCTCAATGCATGTAATACTGTCCCTTGACTCTTTGCTCCTGACCTTGCTTAGCCTGGGACGCCCTTTCTTGCTACTGTATTCGTTCAACTCCTGCTCTTCCCCCAGGAGTCAACTCATGGCCATCTCCAGTCAAAAGCTGTGTGAAGTGCCCCCTGGGAATCCACAGTTGTTTCTTTCACATCTTGAATTCCATTATATTTCAGGTATTTCTTTAGTCTTTGGTCTCTTCCATGAGACCCTTGGCTGCTTGAGGGTGGGATGTTGTCTCATTTAACTTAAAATGCTCGGTGTGTGTTTGTTGAATGAATGAATGTGTAAGTGAGGAAATGAATAAACTCAGCAACTCAGCAGTGTCCTGTGGTCCTCATATAGCGATGAAGCGATGTAACATACCCATATCCTTTTGGTGTCTTAAAGTAACTATATTGTTTTTCACTCCTTTTAAACTTTATCAAAGTTTCTTTTAGAATTTGTGTATCTTGTTCTCTCTTGACAAAACCCTACAAGAAAAGGCAGGTAAGAGGAATGACCTCCCTTTTGTAGATGAGAAAGCAGGGGTAACAGAAAATAGTTTAATGACTATTAAGAGCAATCAGGGGCTAGAAACCCATTCCTTTTATGTGGGACCTTCTGGTTCTCTCAGTTCAGTGTCATGTCACCAGAAATGTGTTGCATACCTACTTAGTGTCGGGCACTGTGTTAGGCCCTGAAGATCCCAAAATGAACAAATCACAGTCTGATTCCAGGAGATTATGGTTAATGTGGGATGCTAGCATGATGGACTTTGTATCCTCATGGTGGCATGTCAGGGAGTGCCAAGAAGAGAGATGATAGGGGCCAACCCCAGGGCAAGAGAGAGTGGGAGCGAGAGAAAGAGGCTGAGAAGAGAGAGAGAGAAAGAGATTTTCTCATTAGGTTTCCTCCCAGCCAACGAAGTCGAGAGTCAGCCACACACTGTGGTGGAGATGGTAACCCAGCCACCTAACCATTAAACCATCCTGCCTGAGAATCCCACGGCTGCAATGATGGCCTCTCCTGAATTCATCACTTTCATTGACTCATCAAAGAAGGGTGGGCTCCACACAAAGTGATGGTCCCACCACGCAGAGGGAAATTTTGGAGGAAGAAAAACAATGTTACTAATTGGAGTTGTAGAAGATTTGGGTGGGAAGAAAGCACAGTGTGTATTTATCACTGTATCTCTCTAGGAAGCTCCACCTGGGCATGGTCTCTAGGCTGGGCTCTTCGGAGGGGACTAGTTGCCTGGAGGGTCTGTGGACACTCCTGGCACTTGCACAGGGGACCGTAACTCAGGAGTTTACCTAATATGGAAATGAAGGCTGCATCCTGTATGCATATTATGTCATTAATTCTCACATTATCCTGAAAGAAGTTCTATCCTCTGTTTCACAGAAGAGGAAACAGAGGCTGGAAAAGAAGAATTCTCCATAATCACATAATGTGATTATTATGCATTGCATGCCTGTATCAAAACATCGTACATAGATAAACTTATTATGTACTCATACAAATTAAAAGTAACTTAGGCAAGATTGCTAAGTGGCCGACTGAACTAGATGGCTCTCTGCCACCCCATAGCACCCAAACATTAGTCTGTCAAGTGATTTTCCCCAGCCTTCGGCAAAAAGAGAATTTAAAAAAATACAGAGTTTAAAAAATAATAAAATTTTAAGTATTCATTTTAAAGTATCAAAACCTATTTTAAGACTTTTACCATTTATTATTTGGCATTAAAATATTCTTGTGTGTGTGTGTAGTAATGGTAACAGAAGACACCATTGGTCCAAGGGTGTACGCTGGCTTTTTTTTTTTTTTAATTTTATCAGAAAATTTCAAGCTGTAGAGCCTCTTATCTATAGTGCACAACTGATTTGGGTATCTTCTTCCTTTTTTTTTGTGAAGATGACATATCTATGTGTATATATGCATACAAATGTGTATACAATTCTGTGTGATATCAGATAGTGTATCTCATCTATCTATGGATAAATGTGCAAACATGAACAAATTTTAAAGAAGTAGTTCTGGGTTCCTCTTGTGAATTCTGCATCAGCTTTGTTAGGAGATAATCTACTTAAAATTATGGTAGTAATAACTGTTTGTTTTATAAAAACTGTGAACTATTGGATCTTCCTCAGGAAGGACAATCCAGGGATGCTCATGGTTCTCAGTGCTGTTGAAACTGGATTGTAACAGGACTGACAGCTACTTTCTGCTTCAGAGATGACTTTATACTTTGTTTTCTGGTGTCTGGGCTGAGGATGAGAACAAGGATTAACCCAGATTAATCCCCATCTAGCCCCCGATGAAGCTGGGCACGTTCATAACACTAGAATTTATAATTCCTAAATGTTTGCATTTCAGACAAAATAGAAAAATGAAAACCCTTTTCATCAAAACCTGAGCAGGAATGTTATACTGGTTTAAAGCACACAAATGCTGTCCTTTCATAAAGGCAAAAGTGTAGGCAAAGTGTATTCTGAAGAAGAATCAAAGATGCCTTTTATAAAATTAAATGGATACTAATCTATTTCAGTATTTGTGTCTTCATGACATCAGCTGAATGGCTGAAATTGGAGACTTCAATGAGCAGCTTGCTCTTCATGATATCAAATTGTTGTTGGTATCCTAATAACTGGTTCCCAGTGATGTGAGAATCCAGGCAAAGTCTAAGGTATAGATGAAGTCAAGAAATGGTTTTCCAGTTTCTTGCTAGCAATTCATGGTTTTAATGGGGAAATGCAGAAATAGTCAATGAATATTGCAACAAGAAAGGAATTCAGAAAGGAAAGAGATGCCTGTGAAGGTACAAGTCTTATCTGGTATTAGGTGTTATATAAATAAATAAATGCCTAAGCACATAAACAACTTTTATTTTGCCTGAGGCCGACTTGGATCTCATTCTCTGACTAGAGTGACATAGTTTGTAAGCAAAAGAGCTTGGTTTGCACAATCAAGAGACTTGGGTTTGAATGCACCTGAACTTTCATCAGCAAGGAGCTGGTTAAATAAATTAGGGTGCATTGTGTGGGAGAATTCTACGCAGATAGTATGTCCTGAAAATAGTATAAAGTATATTGTCGAATGAAAAATGTTTCATACCCGTGTGTGTGTGTGTGTGTGTGTGTGTAGAACGATCCTATTTGTATTTTTAAAAAGAATAAATGTGCATTTGTGTGTAAGTGATTTACCTTTTCTGGAAAGACATACAAGAGGTACTTAGCAATAGATAATTACCCTTGAGGACTGATACTGAGGTCCTAAGAATGAGCAGAATTTTAACAGTTTGCCTTATGCTCTTCTGTACAGTTTGGGGGAAATGTTCTTATCATAAACATGAACTACTTTTATGATTAAAATTAGGAAAAAAATTAAAGTCGTGGGCTTGAGTGTCATTTCTGGGACTGCTTCTGTGAAAGAAAATTTTCTGAGCTTCAATTCTTCATTTTACAGAGTTGTTATGTGGGAAAATAGTAGGATACATGCAACAGTTCTCTGCACAGTCTAAGGTGGGATCCAGGTGTTTTTGTTGGTGTTTTTGTTTTGTTTTGTGCCGCCCAAGCGCTTTCCATTTCAGTGTGATGAAGCCAGGTGCCAACAGCAACAGTTGTTAAAATGTTCTCCAAGCTGTTTGCAGAGGACCAGGATTTTCAGACTATACTTTCCCTTCTGCCTCTGACAAATACCTAGACCCAGAAGTCCTCTCCCTCTCCTTCCTGGAAACATGTGGGTCTGTGTTTCCAATGCAGTGGAAGATGCTTAAATTATCCATTTGGAAAGAGCAAGAGAGAGCAGCAGCTCTTCTGGCAGCAGAAAGGGGCAGCTGTTTTCTGAGGCACGTGACTTCGGTTGGCAAACACATTCCCTCAGCAGGAAGGGAAACCTGGCCATCCAAGTTCTTTATGGGCCCAACTTTAGCTCACTGTTTATTTGGGCTCTTAGTTTAATGTTGATCATCAGTATCTAAATAAATGATCATTGCACCACCTGACAAGAAGCCCTCCTTTATTTTCTAAGGGTGGTAGGAAGTCCCTCCCCTCTCCCTGCACTCACTGGTTCCTGGCTTAATTACAGCTTCTCTGCAGTGTGGGCTCCAGCAGAAGAATGACACAGCTTTGGACATACATGCACCCAACACTCACACACACTCATATACATAGAGTACTCACACAAACACACAACCCATGCCACTCACAAACACATCATACAACACACAAAATATTCACACACAACCCTCTCTCTCTCTCACACACACGCACACACAAACACACACATACAGACAGCATACTCTCACCATCACATATACTTTGTGAACAAACTTTCGGAAACATGAGAAGGCATCAAGAAAACTGCTTATTAAATCAAAGTCTTCTGCTTCAGTGAGTCAAAGCGCTGGGCAAAGAAGCAACTTTTACTGTAGATAAATGACCAGGGCACTTGTGAACAATAATAAAGTCCTAGCCGATGGTATTTAAAGATGTATGACAGTTCAATGAACTGAGAATTCACCCGTGAGTAACTCCTCCTTTGGGAATTTCTACTGTTCTTTTGCTGGGTTTTGTGGTTTGCCATGGTTGTGGGAGTCATGTTTTCAGGCCTCTGCACCCACAGCCAACCTCACCCCCCCTTTTTTTTTTTTTTTTTTGAGACAGAGTCTCACTCTGTCACCCAGGCTGGAGTGCAGTGGCACAAACTCAGCTCACTGCAAGCTCTGCCTCCCGGGTTCACGCCATTCTCCTGCCCCAGCCTCCCGAGTAGCTGGGACTACAGGTGCCCACCACCAAGTCCGGCTAATTTTTCGTATTTTTAGTAGAGATGGGGTTTTACTGTGTTAGTCGGGATGGTCTCGATCTCCTAACCTCGTGATCCTCCCTCCTCGGCCTCCCAAAGTGCTAGGATTACAGGTGTGAGCCACCGCACCCGGCCACTACTTTTAAGTGAATGTCTTCAAAGGAGGATGCTGAGGATAGGGATGTAGGAAAACTGACTCGTTAGGCAGGTCCAGCCAAGCGGACACTCCCTGGGAGAAGGTTGTGGAGTTCAGTGAGTGGAGGCTGAGATGGAGTTGAGGAGCCCCGGTGAACAAAAAAGGAAGGCAGGAAAGAGGATTCTAGAGTGTGTCTCTTGCAGGGCAAAGAAGGCTTCAGTTTTAGCTCCACTGATGCTCTTTTCTGTCCACAGCCTTCTCACTGAGTTGCTTTCAGGCAACTGGGAGAGACTCAACCAGCTTTGCCTTAGCTGTGGAAATAACATCAGTCTGTGTTTCACATACTTTAGCAAGTCTCTTCTTTTCATCAAAACGTCTTCTTCTCTCTCTAAGGCCATCAATGCCTGGCACCTGTAGGCTGTCAATAAATATTTATTGGATGAAAGAATGGCAGCCTTCCTGATGCAGTGGTCCAGATATTTCTGGATGGCTCCCTACATGCATATAAAGGGGCTCTGGCCATCTGGTGGGCATGAGGAGGATTATAATGTGCCTGAACATTACCTCACTGTCTGAATATCTTTTCTTCTTTATTTATGTGGACTTCCTTGTTGATCTCATCTAGCCTCATGGCTTTAAATACTAGTTATATGCTGATAACTCCCAGATCTATACCTCAATCCTGGGTCTCTCTCTCCTGAGTCCCAGGATGGTGCACCCAGCAGCCCCCTGAACGTCTCCCCAGTCGTATGCTTGCTAGGTATCCCGACCAGATGTATTCCAAACAGACTCCCAATTCCCCCATGAAACCGCTTCTCCTGCAGGCTCCCCCTTCCAGGAAAGATGATTCCGTCTTTCCAATTTCTCAGGTAAAAACCTTAGATGTATTCTTGTCTTTTTAATTTCTTCCACACTCATATTTACTTCATTACTGTGGCAGATCTGCATATAAACTATTCCCAACCTGAGTTCATCCTGACACCTCCACTGCTACTTGTATGACCAGAGCCATGTCACTCTCTGGATTACAAAGAATGTCCTATCTGTTGTCCTGTGTCCCCTTGGTTTCTCTGCAGTTCATCTTTTCCAGCAACCCCAATATCCCTTCAGAAGTGTGGGCAGGATCATGTCAGCCCTCTGCTCCAAACCCACTAGTGGGTCCACATCTTACTTGGAGTCCAAGCCAGGGTTGCTACCTTGTCTGCAATGGCCATGTGACCTCCACAACCACTGCACCTCATTTCCTCCCTGCCGCTCCATCATTCCCTCCCCACCGCTCCATCATTCCCTCCCCAAAGGCACACTGGCTTCTTGGTATCTTCCCCAACACCAAACAGATGATCATCTCGGGGCCTTTGCTCCGGCTGGTCCCTTTGCCTGGAACATTTGTCCCTAAATAGTCTCATGGTTTGCTTCCTCACTCCTTTCAAGTCTACTTAAATGTCCCCAATCAGAGAATCATTTTCTGACCAACCACATCACCTGTATCCCTACCTCTCGACCTTGCTCTCCATGATACTTAGCACTACTTTGCATGTTATGCATATTTTTGTTTATGTGTTTATTGCCTAATACGTCCTTCTAAAATGTATGCTCCTTGAAAGTAGGGACCTTAGTGTTTTGGTTCACTTCTATAATTCTAATGCTTAAAGAGTGCCTGGCTCCCAGAAGGTGCTCAACAAACTTTTGATAAATGGGAAAAGGAAATGAGGGAGGGAAGGAGGAAGGAAGGGAGGAAGGAAGGGAGGAAGGAAGGAAGGAATGAATTAGGGAAGGAATTAGGGAAGGAAGGAAGGAAGGGTGGAAGGGAGGGAGGGAGAGAAGGAAGAAGGAAGGGAGGGAGGGAAGAAAGGAAGGAAGGAAGGGAGGAAGGAAGGGAAGAAGGAGGGAAGGAGGGGAGGAAGGGGGAGGGAGGGAGAAAGGAGGAGAGGTAGGGAGAGAGGGAGGGAGGGAGGGAGGAAAAAGGAATCAAGAGTCCGCATTAAGCCAGAATCTAAGCACATCAGACCATAGGACTTTACATTAGAATAGTATTTCCAAAATTATTTTGATCATTGCCAACAAGAAATACATTTTACATTGTGACATAGTTGACTCACATGTGTATGTAAGTGTGTGTGTGTATACAGACACACAGACACTTATGGCATCAACTCTATTTTATTCTTTTTATTTATTTATTCCTTTTTATTCTATTTTAACAGTTTCTATTTTCTTTAACAAAATGCTGGGCTGGACTCATTAAACTGATTAAACCTCTGATGTGTCATAAATCATGGTTTGAAAAACACTATACTAGAGAAACTGGAAAGTCTTGTCAGGCGATAAAAGTTAAAGTGAATTCACTGATCCACTCATTTGCATGCTGTCTTGTGAATTAATGAAATCAAATCAAACTTCTTTCTTGGTTAAATATCAGCATTTCATTACAGCAAGGAGGAAAGGGTAATTTTCTAGCATGGCTGCCTTCAGAGAGAGAAACGTGGGCTGCATGCTGGTGGCAAGGCATGGGGAAGAGAGGTGGCAAGGCATGGGGAAGAGATGGGGAAGAGAGATGCCAAGTAAACCTCATCCTCATCATGCAGAAACTTTGGTTAGGGCCAAACACTTTATCAATGTTGTCCACATTTCAGAAGGTTTCCTACTGGCTGGCTCTCTCTTGCTGCCCCGAGGACTTTTCTCAGTTTTCCCTTCAGGTGGAGACCATGTGCACAAAACATAAATACTTTTCTGTCATCCACATCAATGCTTTTCCCAGAAAGATGCAATTCATTCCAGATTTTTCCATTCCGATGTCACCTCCCAAACTGGGTGTGTTGTACTCAGGTTGTCTTCCCAAAAGCATCTTGAGGCAGTTAAGTTGGCCACACAATGATTATTACCTGACACAACCTCTATAAGTGCCAGGCATTGTTCTGAGCACTTCACAACAACCCTCTGAGAGGGTGGTGCCACTGGTCTCCATTTTACAGGCCTGAGGCTTGACTGAGGAATGATCTTGGTGGTGGAGCCAGGGTTCCAACCCTGGCAATCTGGCTCCCGGGCTCTCATGCTTACTCATTACTTGTTCTGAAAAATGTGATGACTGATATCATAGTGAAAATGATGCCAGCCTTTTGCTTTATGAAGGGAAAAGGTGAGGACGTCAGGTAGCCTGCTAGATTACGGCAGGGCACACCCCTCATGTGAGTCCTTTACCTCGACTTTCTCTGAATTCAAGTTTTGCTAGGAGTATACTTAGTCAGGGCTAAAAGATAGACTGTTCAATTCAGAGATTCTGAACTGGCTGCAGACCTCTTTTATTTTGTCTGCTTAGTGTTCAAAAACTGTAGATCCAAATGCTTTTTGCTGGCCATGCCCTTTCCAGTTCATCGTAGTCCCCATCATTCTCTATTGCAGCCCCACCCTATTCCTCACTCACGCTACCTGCCTATCCTAAATCCTATGTGTGTGTGTGTGTGTGATATTGCTGTCTTAAGATGGGATCAAGTGCCAACTGATTGTACCCCAGATTTCTTGTGTCAACATAGCAACCATCTGCTCACACCACCACTTTGCTCACAAAGATTAAGAGAAGACAAATTAGACATGGACTAGCCAGCATCCTCCACACAGTGCTTCACATCTATGTGAAGATGCCTGACTCACATTTGTTGGAGGAGAACCCATTGGTAGCACTGTCCTTGAGCGATGACCTGTTACCTCTTTTCCTGAAGTTGATACAATAATATGTGACCCAGTAATAAGTAAGAGTGATGGCTCAGAGAGGCAGCTGAGGCTATGGTAAATCATCCACATCAAGCATTAGGTCTGAAGGTGAGCGAGTTCAAGGAGGTAAATCCCAACGTCAAGTACAGGGGGCTTCAGGAACTGGCCAGGAATTGGAAGCAGAAGGAAGGAAGGAAGTGATTGAGGGTTCAGGGTGGACGTTATTGGGCCGCAGATCACGTGGACTTGTGTTGGCAGGCTGGACCCTCTGAGGGAGGTGCTTAGATACCTAGAGATCACTTGGCTTCAGTTGGTCATTAATACTTAAGTATTGAATGAGATTCTACTAAGAGTCTGAGTTCATTGTAACTGAATGAACTTTTACTATTGAAAACCCCAGCTCCTAATGAACTTTATGCTAAAGATGTTGAGAAGGAAACGCCAAATCTGCCCATTATCTCTAATATCTGTTCATACTTAATCCCAGACCCTTACAAAGGCCAATAGTGCTTGTTCTCACTTCTTCTTTTTTAATGATCAGCACCATGCCAAGATATTATTTTTGCCAAAACACATAAACTTGATGCCAGACTAAGAGATGGAAGGAGCTTGTGGAATCTTTTTCTCTAGAAATATTTCTGAATAGAGAAAATAAGAGCACAGACTTTGAGGTCCAACAGATCATTTGAATTCTGCCTTTGGTGCTTCCTACCTATGAGTAGGGGTAGATAATTAACCCCTCTGAGTCTCAGTTTCCTCATTTGTAAAAGAGCATGAATAATGCATAGGACTGCTGTTATGAAAACTAGTAAATGAAATAACATATGTAAAGTGACTGACACATGTCTAATACATATTATACATTCAATAATTGTAACTTTATATCATTAACTTCTTGAAATATTTGGAAAAAATCTAATGGAAGTGGTGTATAATCCATGACAAAATGATATTTTGTGATGTTCATTGCAAGAGAATAGTAAACAAGAAGTAAAAGGCCTGACCTGCATTCCCGACTCAACCAAGATGTTTCAAACTACTTAAGCTATCAGAGGTAGTAGATAATAGAGTGTGCAAAGCACAGGCTTTGATTTGGACAAACACGGCCTTGATCTGTGTCCATTAAGTGACTGTGTTTAAGTTGACAATCCAGCTAGTGTCTATGGATCCTCATTCTCTCATCTATAAAATGGAGATAATAGTTTTTTCCAGGTGTGATGTAATGAAACCTGTATGAAAAGTGTCCTAGTACATAGTTTGTATTTAATATTATTTCTTCCCATTTTAAAACTGCATTAAACATGTCTCCTAAACTGATTGCAAATAACAAATTATTTTACCCTCATTTTATCTTTATTTTGCTTTATTTTTACTGTATATATTTAAGTTGTACAATGTTTTGATATACATAGTGAAATGATTACTATAGCCCAGAAAAATTAAAATTTGTCATCTCACAATTACATTCTTTTTTCTTTACTTTCTTTTCTTTTCTCTTTCTTTCTTTCTTTCTTTCTTTCTTTCTTTCTTTCTTTCTTTCTTTCTTTCTTTCCTTCCTTCCTTCCTTCCCTCCTTCCTTCCTTCTTTCTTTTTTTTTGGCAAGAACAGCTAAAACCTACTCTCTTAGCAAAAATCCTGAATATAATAGAGTTTTATTAACTATTGTCCTTATATTGTATATTAGCTCTCCAGGTTTTATCTGCCACTTTGTATTCTTTGACCTACATCCTCCCATTCCCTGCCTTAATTTTATTTTATTTTTTGAGACAGAGGCTCACTCTGTTTCCCAGGCTGGAACACAGTGGCTCAATCTTGGCTCACCACAACCTCCACCTCTTGGGTTCAAGCAATTCTCCTGCCTCAGCCTCCCGAGTAGCTGGGATTACAGATGTATGCCACCATGCCCAGCTAATTTTTGTATATTCAGTAGAGATGGGTCTGACCATGTTGGCCAGGCTGGTCTCAAACTACTTACCTCAAGTGATCCACCCGTCTCAGCCTCCCAAAGTGCTGGGATTACAGGCGTGAGCCACTGCACCTGGCCCTGCCCTCATTTTTTTAAAAAAAAGTATTAAGAAGCAATAAGAAGCCTCTTCCAGGTATCTATACAACTGTGCCCTGATTCAAAACCCTGCCTGGCCCTTTGTCAGTGGGGCTTCAGGCTAGGCACTGCCTCTCAGGATACATTATCTTTCAGTGTCAGAATTGACTGCCAAGGAGGGAGTCCAAACCTTGACTACATTTCCCCAACATCTAAAAAGTGCAGAGCTTTCTTAAGAGAATATTTTTTAACAATAAATTTAGCTCATTTTATGTGTGTGTGTGCATGTGTGAGACTTCTAATTACCTGAACTATCCAAGGAATATGGAAACCCACATCTCCTATTAAAAAACATTATTTTCCTCCATGTATAAAAGTAACATATTTATTATGGAAAATGTATGAAAATAATTCTTAATCCATTTACCCACACAGGCTGGGCGCGGTGGCCCACGCCTGTAATCCCAGCACTTTGGGAGGCTGAGGTGGGTGGATCACGAGGTCAGAAGATCGAGACCATCCTGGCTAACACGGTGAAAACCCATCTGTACTAAAAATACAAAACAATTAGCTGGGCATGGTGGTGGGTGCCTGTAGTCCCAGCTACTCGGGAGGCTGAGGCAGGAGAATGGTGTGAACCCAGGAGGCAGAGCTTGCAGTGAGCCGAGATCGCGCCATTGCACTCCAGCCTGGGCGACAGAGTGAGACTCCATCTCAAAAAAAAGAAAAAAAAATGTTTATGTCATGCCATTTTCATTTGACTTTATCTTATTACTACTATTTAATAACTTGTGCTCAAAAGTTGGCTTCTAAATGGCTATGTTATAGTCTATCTTATGGAAGAACTACAGTTTGTTTAACCTTGCCCATTTTATGTGAACTTTTACAAACTCCATGATAGAGAACTTCCTTATATTTTGTATTAGGCTATTTTCGCATCGCTATAAAGGAATATTGAGGCTGGGTAATTTATAAAGAAAAGATATTTAATTGGCTTACAGCAATGCAGGCCTTACAGGAATCATGGTGCTGGCATCTGCTTCTGGAGAGGCCTCAGGAAGCTTCCAATCAAGGCGACAGGTGATAGGTAGCCAGCATGTCCCATAGCAGGAGCAAGGTTGAGGGGAAGTGCCATGCTCTTTTAAACAACTAGATCTTGTGTGAACTCGCAGTGAGAACTCACCCACCACCAAGGGGTGGGAGTTGCTGAGTCATTCATGAGGGATCCATGAATGAGGGTCCATGAGGAGGTGAGGGATCCATGAATGAGGGTCCATGAGGAGGTGAGGGATCCATGATACAGTCACCTCCCACCAGGCCCTACCTGCAACATTGGGAATCACATTTCAACATGACATTTAGAGGGGACAAACATCCACACCATATCATATATTTTTTTATCATCTCTGGTCTATTTATTTCCTTTTGATCAATTCCAAGAAGTATCATTACAAAATCAAATAATAGCCTAATTGCTTCCCAGAAAGGTATCAGTTTACAACTCCTGTTAGAATTGAGTAAAGATGCTTGGGTCAACATGACCTCAGAAACAGTGGGTATCACTGCAAATGCTGTTCTGCAAAATGATTTTGTCTGTGAAAATTCTTATTAGTTGGCTGGAGACATCTTGAACAAAAAACAGTATATCCCTACCCTAACCTTCAATTTGGTCAAGGCTGAGTGAAGGCTTTAGAAAGAGTATTTGAGGTTCCAGATTTTATATCAGGTTGACTGGACCAGGAAACTGGAAATATGTTATTCACTATAACAAAGGGTGAAGCCAGAACTATCTTTGTGTTGTCTTAATCGAAACGCTAATTGACAAGCTAGGTTTTTACCATCTGTAAAATGGGGACATTTATGTCTGCCCCTTGGAAAGACTTTGATTAGAATTCATGGTGAGTTGATACATTTGGATGTCTGCCGAACTGCCCATACTACAGCAAATCACTGATTACTACTGTGCATGTGTGTGTGAGGGGGTAAAATTGTATAGAAGCAGGGAATTAACTGATAGTAACACCCTTTAGGAGAGAATGGCAGCATGGATTAGATCTAGCTGAAGGAAGAGTGAATTACATGGGAGTGATTATTCAGAGCATGCATGACAAATTCTCCAGAGCAATCCTCACACTCCCCCAGTCTGATCATGTCTAGCCCCAGTTTCAGCTAGGACAGTTCTCAGCCTTTAGCATCCATCAGAATCACCTGGGGCACTTGTGGAACAATTGTTGGGTCTCACCCACAGAGTCCCTGATGCAGTAGGTCTGGGGTTGGGCCTGAGAATTTGCATTTCTGATAGACTCCCACATGGTGCTGGTGATGCAGGTCTAGAGACCACACTGTAAAAACCACTGGTCTATAGAATTCCCTCACAGCAGTTTTACTATTGTGAAATTGAATTCCCACCTGCTATGAAAGTGTGTTTTTATTCAGTAGGAGGCCATTGATATTTGTGTATCTGAAACACTAAGCTTCACCACAAAGAGGTCTTTTAATTTTTTCTCCAGGACATGGTGTCATGTCTTTGGAAAATGTAAATACATTGAGTATACATCCTCTTGATCCATTTCTTCATCTGGTGTACACATGTAGTCAAATGTGTATTGCATGGGCATGCCTACTACTATGGAAAGAAAGGAATATTTCTAGCTAACGTCAGAAATGGCCCCTGCTTTTCAAAGCAGAGCTATCAAATTTAACAATACTTACAACGAAAAGTGAAATTTCAGCCCCATTTCAGACAGATGGAGGTTCTTATATTTCCAGGGGCATATCTGTGATAACTGCAGGTTTGAGTTGTCTAAGAAAGAAAAAGGGACATTTCACAATTTTAGGGTGGGAAGTGCTCAGCCCATAGACACCTCACTGTGGTCAGTGAGCAGCAGCTGTGTTTGGTTCAGCCCCATTCCAGGGAAATGGCTCCAATCCAAACACATGATAGGGCCAGAAAGCAGGATTATTTAATCACCTGGAGGCCCAGCCCTGCCACTGCAGCTGTCAGAGGAACCTGTCACAGTTGGTTTGCCAAGTACTCAGGGCCAGATGCCTGCCCTGTGAAAATGCATTCCCAAACTGACACCTGGGGCTCAGGACAGTCATTGAGATTCCACCAAGAAGAACAGTGGGACCTAAATTAGCCAGCATGTTCTTCACTCTCCATAGGAAGAATCCCTTACAACAGGAAGTGGATGGGGATGAGGCACAGGTGTCCAATAAGATAACCATCTCTGGCCCTGTCTTACCAGCATAAAGCCTTTTGATGCTGTTCACTAGGAACTCAAACGCATCTGAGACATTTCCTTCCCAAGTTTACTTTTAAGATTTTTTTAAACTCATATTGTAGAGTTGGAAACAAATGTCATCATTCTATACAGATTTATTTTAGGAGCAATGGAGGATTAATTTGTGATGAGCTCATTCTTTCAGACACAGAGTTCTGAAAAAACTGTTAGGGACTAAGGTAGATATCATTAAGTTCTTTCTTACTTAAGTCATATTAAAAAGATGAGCAAGAGGAAGGGAAAGAGGAAGAAGGTTGGAAGAAAAGGGAAGAAACAAGCTGTCAGTTAAGGTTTCCAGAACTGGTTGCAAGTAGCTGTTGAGTTTGGAGCTATTTATTTCCGAAACTCTCCTCCAAAGAGAGCGAGAGAGAGAAACTGTACTGAATATATATTCATAAGACATAATCTTACATAATAATGAACATCTTTGATGGTGTGATTTTGTATTTGGGATGGAAGCATCACATGCAAAACCAAAGTCCATCCACAAATGCACAAATGTTCTCTCTGAGGACCTGTGCACTGCGTCTTCTAGGGTACTCAGAGGTGATTAAAACTTGTGGGGGAAATGCTTAATTTGTCTTGGGAATAAACCATGCTGATTTGTTCTAAGTGAGTACGAGGCTTCCCTGAACCCTTGAGAGGCAGTCTGAATTAGACACCCATTATTTATACTATACCATAACTCCATTATGTTGGCTAAGGTAGAGGCAGACATCCCCCCAAGTTCTTAAAGCTGTTCATTTCTTCTTAGCACCCCATGGTGCAGAGAGTTTCCATGGTAAAAGAGAAAATAGCTATTTTCCCTTCTATGCCTTTAGCCTGGGGTTCAATTTCCACAGCCATCTGAATAATACACGAAGCTCAGAGAAACCAGAGGTACAGTAATTTAGATCCTGCTTGACCAAAGACTTGAAGTATAAATAATTTGCAACATAGGATTTTTAAAAAATTTATTTATCTTTTCTTCTATTTTCTCCTGCAGAGAGTCAGGAGGTAGAATGGGGTTTAAAAATTAATCTCCAAGAAGCAGTAGTGACCTGGGTTATCCCAGCATAGCGGTAACTCCATGGATGAGTAAACAATTCCTGAAAGGAAGCTGGGAGACAGTGGCCTCCTGAGTATTGGGGAACAATCTATGGCTAACCCTGTACCTTTGGATTGATGTGCGAATGACGGGCCACTGGTTTGTCTAGCTTCTCTGCGGCACCACAGTTGAATAAAAGTGAAAGAAAACAATCATCTCTATTTTTTGTGTAGACATGTATGAAAATATTTATGTATTCTTTATTAATCCTATTTGCTGGAAATTTAAGGAATTATGTTTGCAGAACTATAATGGGGAGAGAAAGGTACATATGTGATACCCACAGGGACATTAAAATGGGGAGTTGAAATTGGGCCTGGGTATACCTCAGTTTAACACAGAGGATTTCCTTATTTAAGGAAAAAGGAATGTCGTCGAAATATTGATGCAGCCTGTTGATGATGGAGGGCAGTGTTTATTGCCATGGGTTGGATGAGGATATGAATCTTATTGCTTGTTTCCCTTCCACTGAGTCAGTTTTATTTCCTATCTCTGTCAAAACCTGTCTGCATTCCTGCATCTAAATCCTTTATTCTATCCAGGGACACCTACTTATCTGCCTTCACATGCAGACCTATGCTGGCCAACCCTCAACTGGCCTCCTGCCCTGCAAAAGAAGGGTGGAGTCTGGGCCAGAATCCAGCCAGGGAATCAAAGTCTCTGCTGTGATTCACTCTTCTCATGTTCCATTTTGACCTGACCGTTTGAGTTCTATGTGTCTCCAGATTCCTGATTGCTTGATTTCTCACTTACTGTCAAACCTCCTTCTTTAGTTTCATTATAAGTCTATAGTCAGAGTACATACACTACATTAACATACAATTACAGTTTGATGGAGACTTTAGAGCCAGTTTCTAGAGTTTAAAACCCCTAGCTCTTCCCATTCACTAGCTGTGCAATTTTGAGCAAATTACTCAACCTGTATGTGCCTCAGTTTCCTTGTTGTAAAACAAGATAACCTGACTCATATGATTATGGTGAAGATTAAATGAGTTAAGATATGTAAAGGACTATGAAAGCTGTTTGGCACATCCTAAGTGCTATCCAAATGTTTATGACCATTACGGTTACTGTTATTATTACCTGGCCTTATATATCTTATTTAATTGTCTAAGCTGCTACTCTGCTCTGCTTTAAGTATGTGTTTCTTAAGAACAGATTATTTGTTGGGTTACCAGAGCTCATCGTGTGTCTCTCCAGATTTTAATTTCTTACCCTGATTCAGTGTTCCAGTTATCTAGGAACAAACAGATTTTACTGTGGACTCTGGAGAAACCAAACTTCTCCTTTTGGTACTTAAAGTTCTTGAGGTCATGACGCAGACTGGGTTCTCTAGAAGCAGACACTGAAATGAGACTGTGTATTGATTGAATAAGGACATTGCTGTATATTGTTTCAGAAGAGACATCCATGGGAGGGAGGGGAAGAATTCAGGACTTAACATAGAAGACATGCATTGGGGTCAGGCGTGACAGAGCCACAGCCAATCCTGCAGGATGCTGTGGAGTGAGTATGACCCCTTGGAGTGACTGGAATCAGTCTGGGATTTCTTGGCCTTTATGCTCCTACATGGATCAGTAACTGGTTGTAGGCCACTTGGGGAAGAAGGGTCCTTGGGTGAAGCAAAGCCTGAGGGAGCTGGCAGCTGGAGGCTTCCTGCTCCCTGACAAGGGACCCGTGCAGTGCATGTCTGCATCTTCCCCAGGGTTAGTTCCAGGCTGAAAGATTGTACTTTCCCAGGAAGGCTCAACACAGCATCACTTTGTAAAGACTGCACAATCTGCCAAATGTCTTTTACAGGGATAGATGGGGGATAGATGGGGTTGCCGCAAGGGTGTAAGGGATGATGCTGAAGAAAGGGAGAGTGGCAAGACAAATGGAAATGAATGGAGCAGAGGTTTATGTTACCATAGGAACTAGAGTCAACAAGATGTAGAGGAAACCACACAGAATCTTTACATGGGAGGGGCCATTAGAGGCAATTAGATGGTGTTAGGCAACTAGTATTGGAGCACATTGTTTCCTTTAGATTTTCTTTTTCCTATTTTTGAGATTTTGAGAAATTGCTAATAGAAATTGTAGTAGGCTTAGGGTGACCAACCATTTTGCTTTGCCCAGATGGAAAGGACACTTGACTTTCAGTGCTGGAGCTGGGTCTTCTTAGGTGGTTTTCTATGAAGCCTTTTCTAAGCCACCTCGAAGGGTCACAACTGAAGCCATGGAATAATGAATGGGGAGAGGGTTTGGAAACCATGAGCAGTTGTTTTTCCGTCTAGTTAAGAGTGACAGGGAGCAGAGACATTCTGAATGGTTCCTGCAGTACTTCACGTATACTTGGCCGCTAATACATACAGATCAAAAGGAAATTGAACATGAGGGCAATGAATTAAAAGAGAACAGGAAGGGGAACATCACACACTGGGGACTGTTGTGGGGTGGGGGGAGTGGGGAGGGATAGCATTAGGAGATATACCTAATGCTAAATGACCAGTTAACGGGTGCAGCACACCAACATGGCACATGTATACATATGTAGCAAACCTGCACGTTGTGCACATGTACCCTAAAACTTAAAGTATAATAATAATAATAATAATAAAAATCCTATTAAACAAAAGAAAAAAAAGAGAACAAACTGCTGAGAACAGGGAAATAATGATAAAATAGGTAATACATCTAGGGAGCAAACCAGAGCTAAATGTGATAATGATAAAATAGGTAATACATCTAGGGAGCAAACCAGAGCTAAATGTGATAATGCTCCCAAACATTACAATGCTATAGGGGTCTTCCTGGAGTCACCGTCTTCAAGGCCAGACCAGGTGCTTTTATATTCATGTGTATTACAGAACAACCCTGGGCACCTTCGTTCTACCCACAACCTCACCACATCAATTCTAGAATGTTCTTTCCTTCTTTTCTTCCTTCTCTCTCACCACAGGGGTGGTGCATTCTTCAGCAGTCCCTGGGGCCAAAGTTAGCAGGAAGCCCTGGGCATATCACCCACTGCCCCCCTCCTAGGGTGAGATGAGTCTCTCCTGGGGACTGGAAATAATTTGATGTTGGTATGGAAGTTTGACGTTGGGGGTGGGAAGGTTCCCTGCTTCTGGGAATGCATTTCTATGAGTTGCCTTACCAGCCCAAGTCCAAATACCAGAGGCTTAGGTGGAAACTGGTCTCATCTCTGAGATGAAAGGAGAGCATGTTCCAATCACTCTGGTTTCCAAGTAAGGAGCGTATTACAGGAAAGGGTCTGACAAGCTGATATGAGTCACTAACCCTGTGACCTTTGGACTTTCTGACCTCATGTCAATCATACTTCATGCTCTGTCGACAATTACGTTTCCATTGATGAACTGGGTTTCTGCTAATAACTGAATTCTCTGTATCCAAGAGATTAGTGTATCATGTTCAATTAGCTGCACTTCATTTTCAGATTGTCCTAACTTTTCCAGTTCTGTACAATCTTAGTTACCCCCTCTCACTCAGACAAAGAGCACCTATGCTTTGACTTTATTTTTTTATCAAAACAGAGGTGGAAATATTTCAATGTATTTTTCAATTGTGTCTCCCAATCAGTAGACACCCACAGAATGTTCTATAGGCATTCAGATTGCAAAATATACGTAGAACCTGAAGTACTATATGTTTGCAGTGAGGATTTGTGGTATAAATTGTATACTGTTCCATATAATGTTTGGTGAATGACTCAGTGAATGAATAAGCACATTCAATAATAAATTACAAATTAATGATTTCAAAGATTAGTAGATTCATGTACCCTTCAAGCTTACCTGCCCTTTGTTACACAGTAATACATTATTTCCTGTGAACACCCCATGTATTTTTCACCACTATTAAGTGATGCTGATTGCCTCTAGGAGAGCAGGCAGATGTAACAATCTTTATTAGACAAGTGGCTTGGAAGAGGAGTAGCTGAAGAAAAAAGAATGGGAAGAACAAAGAAAAGAAAGACAGCCAAGTTTCTAGACCTTAGGCCCTGGAGCCTTGCCTTCCCACTTCCTCATCACCCATTCAAGTCTGTAGCTGGAAGCCCAAGTTGCGTCAAATCTACCTATTTTGCCTTACCTTTTAGGCCTACTGTGACTTTCATCTCCTTTTCCAGTTGGAATAAACCTGTTTACACAGTTGTACATGGCTACTAGCACCATGCTAGCATGGAGGGAACTACTGAGGCATAGAAGAGGGTCTCTGCATCAAGGTGACCACAGTCTGGCTTGGAGTGGGAGTGGCCTACAAAAAGCAAATGTGAACATGCAAGTCCATGTGTATCGTTAAGAGATCAGATGGTTGCTATGGGTCAAAAGAGCTCAGGAGTCAATAAGGGATGAGCTGGACAGGGAAAGAAAAATGTACTTTAATTCAGTTCATCCAGCCCTGTCTGCAATTTCTCTTCTGATTTGGCCAGCAGCAGTAGGAGAGGGCTGGTAGGATGGGCTGTAGGACATTACCCAGGGACATCACCCTCTGGGCTGTTTATGGAACCGAATGGAACCTAAGACTTCATTTCAAATGTATTCTATTGCTATCGTAACACTCAAAAGCCTCCTTACTATACTGTCTACACTCTTCCTATAAAATAAGAAGTGTTACCATTTTTATATTTATTCAGAAGGCACTGGCCACAGAATTAAGCAATTTCAAAATACAGAATGCTTGAAAATATGGAAGCTAACAATAACTTCTCATGACCCTAACCTATAGGACTCATGTTCTTATAATCAGTCAAAATAATAAGTGGCAACTGATAAATTGAGTGGTTATTCTCCTTTGTTAATAGAAGGCTGTCATTTAAAATAATTTCCCAAATCCAGTAGATTTGTAGGTTGAACAATGGTTATTGTACCTGGAAAAGGTTCAATGTGTTTCAAATCAATCACCCTGGATTTCTTTGAGGTATAAAGTTTAAGCCAGCAGTGACAACAGATCCAAGGGGCTGCTGCCTAATAGCTCAGGGTTGGGTCCCTTGGACTTTCCTGACATCTCAGGGGAAGTACATAGAATTCTAATACTGTGGTTTCTTGGACAAATGACCATTTCTCCAAACCACAGTGGGCTTTGCCTGAGAGTTTGGAGAAAGCACAGGCATTTTTTTCCCCGGGAGAAAGAGTAAACATGCACTGTGGCTGCCTGGATGATGACCATTTTCTCTCTTTGTCAGGCCAAGGCAAGGGAGCAGTCCCCACCCTGGACATGGAAAAGCCTACAGCTGCAGCTCAGCTTTGCTCACCCCTAGAGCCCTGGCCCTGTGCCTGGACAGGTGTTCTTTGCACCTGAGCTGGCAACTTTCCTCTGGCTGCCCCTACCCCATTTCTGCCATTTCTGTTGACTTTCCAGGGTTGTTGGGTTAGGGACAGACTGTTGGGTTAGGGCTGACTCATTCTTCCTCGACCTGTAAGGATGCCTTTTCTAAAGGGCCCTTGAAGCATATTTGCCACAAAAATAAGCTGTTTCTGGAGCTTAAAATATCAGGTGATCAGAGCAAATAATTTATATTATGTGTGTGCACATGTGCTTGTGTGTGTGCTTCCAAAAAAAAAAAAAAAAAAAAAAGGAAAGAAGAAAACGCAACTCCAGTCCACTTCAGCAGACCCCTGAGCCACCTTCCTTGCCACCACTCCCATTTTTGTTGTTTTAACTAAAAAGCTTTCTCAACATGAAAGGAGGAACTCAGGGCCTGGCTGAGTAATCAGCCCAGGGCTCTGCTGGCCATCTGGGCAAATGCAGCAGGGTCACCAGAGCCTGAAGAGTCTGTTCCCTGGGGCCTCCAAGGAAAAGCAGAGCATCCCTGCCTCCTCCCTGGGGCATCTTTGCATGTTATCTGCTGGGAGCTCCTCATCCCATCCTAGGGTGGTCGTCAGGGACTATTATGATCTGGTAGGGTCAGGGGCTATTATGCATCAAGCCTCAGTGTGTTTTAGGGACTACAGGGAACCCACTGTCAACACTATTCAGGGCTGGCGTTATGGCAGGCGCTAATTACAATAAGCCAGGTTTCACACAGGGGAAAGTCAGTGGCTGTCCCCATCCTCTTCCTTTTCTTATCCTCTTCCATTTCTTAGTATTATCAACTGATTTTAATGGCCTCCCAGTATCTGGTGAAAATTGGACTCAGAGTCTATCTATTTAGACAATCGCGGGACACAAAATTCATTGCACTCTCAGTTTCCACACAGTCATAACCCCTGCCTCCCCCAGGCTCTGGTTTCAGGCAGACTCTGTTCGCAGGTTAAAAGGAATGCAACTTCCATCTTGTAGTTTAATGAATTTACATAAATCCTTAAAGTAGTATTGCTGGACCCCAGCTTGCAAACTGGACTTCAATTTTGTGCATTGGATTTGTGTAAAATCAAAGTCAGGAGAAGATTACGGCTCCCGACACCCGTTCCCTTTTCCCACCTCCTCTTTCTCAGCACTTTTTATTTGGGGCAAGCAAAGAAGTTAAAAATGCCAATCTCACAGTATGTACTGTCAACAACACAATGAGGAGGCTGAAATAAAATCCTCCAACTTCACGGTGATACTTTATACTTACATAGGGCCTTTCATGAAGAGCCTTCCAGTGCCTTAGCACATTAACCCTCACTGTGCCTCCCTGGGCTGGGCCTAGAACCTACACTCGTGAAAAAGCAAATGGACGGTGCTCTAACACCTCATTTCCATGGCAGGTTCCAGGTAGTTTCTCAACGTAGGGGAAACTTTACATCTCTCCCCTCACCTCCTCTCCCAGCAGATGTAGGCTGTATCAGCCCCCTCGCCAAAGGTCCTTGGTGTTGCAATAGTGTCAACAACCAAACAGACAGATTACATGTGTGTTGAGGGGACCAGGAGGCAGCCCTCATTCCTTTCAGGAGGAAAAACAGCATTTGTAAGTTTGAAATTTGATATATCATGAAATGCATCAAAGCAGTCATTATGGGAGTAATCTGAACTTTGTTGGAATTCCTTATGCTCACTTTATGGTTTAGTCTTGCTTTTGTTTGATTTATGTGAGAGGGCTACCATAACATCTGCAATGATTAAAGCCTATAAATGTCTTTATCCCACTATGCGTTTGGGGCCCTCAGTGTGGCACCTGTTTTGTCTTTTCTAAGTTTTACTTTGTACACCAACTTTGTGTCAAATATGGTCTATTGTAAGTTATGGTTACCAAGAATTTTCTAATTGGTCACAGGGTTCCCTCCTAAAGAACCTGGACAAAACTACATGATCTTTATCAATGTCTGATTGTAGACCAGAAGGTCATCTATTTGCTTCTCTTGTTTTAACCAGCGCCTCTTAAAATATGGTCTGAGGACCATATGTGTGAGAATGACATGGGCCACGTTCTAAACACGAGGGTTCTCAAGGCCCCTTGAGACTCACACTCTCAACACCATGCCAGTTTGTTTGATGAATGCTGAGGTTTTCCTGTGCTGCCCTTTGTAAAATTTCCTGTGCTTCCTATTCCTGACCATATTAACTCTTATAGAGCAGACTGGATGGCCTCAGGCTGTCTCTTAAACCCTGGTAGAACGATTAGCTCCAGGAGAAGACACAGGTACTGCAGCAGACAATACTCATTACCAAAGGCTCAGTGTAAAGGGAAGCATGCAACCAATATATTCAATTCCCCCACCGCCGATATTTTCTCCATTCTGCAATTGAATCTTGCCCGTCTCCAAGGGCATGGAGAATTTACTCCACAGTAATGCCCTAGGACTCAGCCCTGTGAGTCTGATTCCCATGGTCTTTGCACTTGTCTTTCATGCCTATGACTTATCTTCTCTTGGAAGAGCTAAGCAGAGGGGCTGGGTTACATAAAGGAGCAGAAGTCACGTGGGTTTGAGGTTGACATCTGAAGCTCTGTTGAATGCTCACTGGCATATATCTGCATATAGAAATCAGACCCAGGAGTATTAATGGTGGTCACATGCTTCTTATTCCAAGTTACCACTGTTCATATTAGTTTACTAACTTCCTCTTCAATATTTGTCATCCTTAGAGGGATCCAGGCCTCCCTAGGACACTGGAGGGTCAGGCAGACCTGAGTGGAAATTCTGGATCTGCCACTGACTCTTTGTGTAATCACATTCAAATTAGTTCAGGAACATATCTCCCTGGGCCTCAGTTTCCTTGGTCGTGAAAGGTGAGTGAAGATAATAGTGTGTAACTCACTGGGTTTTGTTTTTGGTTCTGGTTTTTTTTTTTGAGATGGAGTTTCACTCTTGTTGGCCAAGCTGGAATGCAATGGTGCGATCTAGGCTCACGGCAACCTCCGCCTCCTCACCGGGTTACTTTAAGGGTAAATGAGATGATGCACTGAAACCCAATGGCACATAGAAATGCTGAATAAGGGGCAGTTGTTTATGAGGATGGGGCAGTGGCAGACTCAGACGCTGGAGGTAGAAACTGTGCCTGTGATCATGGTCCTTGTAGGTCCCTTGTAATACATGTCATCACCAGTAAGCAGCTCTAAGAGACCTTTTGGCTGTTTTTTACTCCATGCAGATCTGATTACCATCTCTGACTTCAGGAATTTTCCAATTTAAGACAGAAAATGCTTATTAACATAATAAAATAACCAGCATAAGAAATTTTAAAAAATGATCAGGTAGATAGTCATATATGTGCCTGTTACAGTGTCACCCAGCCGTCCTTCTCCCAGGCCTAAGGGAGAAAGGACATTACCTGAGCACAGGACTAGCAGGCGGGCAGGAGGCGGGGAGGCACTGCTCAGCAGGTGGGGGGAGTTTTGGCAGCAGCATTCATAATCACCTAGTAGGCAGAGGTGGTGATGATGGCCTTTCCCTCACCTACCCCCACCTTTCGCCTCTTTTGTCTTTATACTAAGTCGTAAGTCTAGCTAAATACTTGTATTTAACTCTCCCTTGGGAAGGTGTGACCCGGATCACACCCAAGGGGCTCCAAAAGTGCATTAAAGAGAATCTGGCCTCAGGTTCCTATAATATGTGGGCCATAAAAAAAATAAAAATGTGCAGGAAACTTGGGGTATGCTTTCCTTTTCTTGAAACTATTACAGACATAAGATATCTTCTCACTCTGAAGTAACACAAGAATTGGTTATGCTTTCTCTAGAGGAATGGAAATAGTGCTTTGAAAAATCTATCCTACCTTGGTGGAAATTTTCAGTCATTCTTTTTCTTGGACTTTTTTTCCCCCTAAAGAAAAACATAGGCTCTAATGTATGGCTTATGCCTTCGAGTTTCTACTATAAAGGCCTGGTAGGCGGTATAGCAGGTAGGCAGGGCTGGGTTTTGCGCCATCACTCCCAGCCACTGAAAAAAGCCAAAGTCCCTTCTTAATAAAGCTCTGCAGACTCATTGTGGGTTAGAGCTTTCTAAGCTCCCCCTGGAGATTTCCTTAATGTTAGACTAGCCATGACAAGGAGCTGGTCACACCTGTGCCCCTACAAGCTTTCTGACTTGTCACTCCGGTGCTTGCTAGCACCCAGGAAACTGAACCGAAGCGGCTCACACTTGTCTTACCTTAAAACTTCATGTGTCGAACAGGATTGCACAAGGAAAAGGTCAGCACTTTATGTTCTGAGCACTTAACTTTAATCATTTCTGAAGGTGGACAGAGTCTAAGAGGTCTTTAAATCAGTCCTCAAATGTAAGGGGAAAGGGGTGGGTCCTTGGATCAGAAATGAAAACTAGTGCTTGTGTCTTCCTCTTCTCAACCCTATTCCACTCCCACATACCGTTGCATCCTGGGAGAAGCTCCATCAACATTCATTCAATCAGTACCTCTTTCTTGAGCACCTACTATAGGTCAGACATTTAGTGAAGAAATAGCAATTTTTCTTTTTGAGGCTTATTTTGAAGATGTACCATCAAGTCTTTTTATTATTATTTCTAATAACAAAAATGAAACATGATCATTGAAAAAAAAGTCAAACCACACACAAAGCATACAAATGAGAAAGTTCTTTCCACCTTTTTTCCCGAGGGTAACCACTGTTAATCATTTATATAATTCCTCTCATCATATGCAAAGTTCTTTTTCCTGTTTAATATGCCACATTCTATACTGCACCTTGCTTTATCCACTCAGTAAGCAACCACCTACTTCTGTCCACGTCAGTATATTCACAGTTACCTCCATTTTTGTTTTCTCATACTGATGAATATTAGTCTCCCTTTTATTGGCTTACAAATAATGCTGCAAAGAACATTCTTGTGCTTATATCTTTGTGCTGTTTTGTGAGCACAAAGTATTTGTGGGATCACTATGGAAAAGTGGAATTGCTGGGTCTAAGGGTTTGTACTTGTAAAATCTTTAGGTACTTCTAATTTACTTTCCCTTAACATGGGGCTCATTGAAGACCCATCAGTGACATACACAATTTGTGTTGTCTTTAACTGTTTCCCACATGAAAGTAGCATATATTGGGGTCTTGGGACCCTACTAAATCAATAACCAATTGCTACTCTTTGAGGAAATAATTTTCAGACATGCAGTGAGCATCTGCTGGGGGTAGTGAGATGTGAGGTCATTGTTTTCCAAGGCCAGGGAGAGAGCTTAATCTAAACATACACTCCATACCACAGAATCAGCTAACCTTGTTCCTGCCTCCACCCTCAATGCTCACCCCCCACCTCCCACATTTCTGTTTAGGATTCACTATGGCAAGTGATTTAGGTATAAACAAATAACACTTACAAGGCAGCCCTCAAAGACCTTTCAAACTGAGTTGGGGAGACAGAACACAGATGGCTAAAAAACAAACTAAAAATACTAGTCAGTATATAAAAAGCAGCAAGTAAATATAAATAGTAAGCATCGTTATAGCAGTCCAGAGGAAGGAAGGAAAACAGTGGGCTGGAGTGTTCGCGCTTCGTGGCAGAGACTCGGTGTTGGATCTGTGGAATTTCTCTAGGTGGGAGCTAGGGGTTGGAGGGGAGATAACTGTAAAAACTATAAGAACCAACGGACAGAAGAGAGATTCCATGAGAGAGTGGAAAATAGGGGAGAAAGGGCCCACTTTTATTTTGATAGTTGTGAGTGGGATTTACAGTGTTCTGTGAGATTATTAGAAAAGCTTGGCACAGATTCTTATTTATTTGTTTTTTGGAGTGTTGGGGGTGGTGCAGGTGGGTGGTTAAAATTTTAAGAAGCGGAAGAAAACCTTCAGCACTCTTCTCAGGAAAAGAAAAATTGCATATTTGCAAATGCACACAAAATGTTGCTGCGATTTCAAGGATCCCTTCCTTCTACTCCAAGCTGAGACACTAGAATATATCTAAAAGGAGTTGCACCCAAGACAATCTATCTAGGAAAAATGTCAGCCAGGTGTATGTATCACAGTAAAAGTAATTAAGCAATGTAAGACACAACCAGTATTCATATATTCATGAATCATCAGGCTCTGAATTTGACTCGAAACAGGTGGGTAAACAATTTGGTAGGGCTGTGCTGGCACTTCAAACTTTTCCTCCAGGTCTCCAGCTATTGCAGTGTAAGTTAGTGGAGGCGATTTTCTGTCTTTTTCAGACCTGAAAGAAGCCAACCTCTCAAAAATGTGAATCAATGGGATTATTTACGCGTGTATAACTGGAATCCACTCCAAGATGCCGATTTTGCTGCAGAAGAGATAGTCTTGCTCCCCACCCCCTCCTTTCTTTTTGACAGTCAGTTAATAAAGACTCAACAATAAGCAGCTGCCAGTGATGTCATTTGGGACTTTGTCCACGGAGCTTGTATTTACAAGCTCAGAGCAACTACGGAGCCGCAGCCCAGGGAGCAAGTCTCCGCAAACTTGCTCCGCATTCACGGCAGGACTTCCCAGCCGCTGTGGATGTTCAGGAAAACTGAGTCTGTTCTCTTAGCGTGGCCTTTGAACGCTTCAAAAATAAACAGAGGATAACCAACCGCGGGAGGAAATTTTTAGCTGGAGAGAGTTGTTGCAGTTCCTGTGTCTGTCTCCAGGACTGTGATATGTGTTGACTGAAGAGCTAACTACAAGTAAGACTGTTGGGATTTTTTTTTTTTTTTTAAAAACTCTTGTAACAGTTTTTCTTACTTATACAGCTTGTTTTCCTTCTAAAGTGAGATGATGATGTTTACATATTTCTCCAGGCTCTTTCAGCTGTCACAGCAAGTATGCGTTTGTTCTAAGTAACTATAGGGCCCTAAAGTGGACTGGAATTAGGGGTAGAGGACCCCTTGTCTCTGAGAACAAATATCAGGATGCAGATGATAAGGAGATACTGAATGGCTAATCTTCATTTGCCTCTGCAGGGAGGTCAGGTTTGGTTTTTTCATTTGTTTTGTTTTTTGTTTTTTAAAGAGATACAACCAACCAAAAACCTATTAGGTTGATCTATAAAGTTTAGCAGACAACTATGAAGGCTATTTTTTCATGAACTGGTATGCTGCAGGGAGAACCCACTTTTTGTCTCTGATTCTTTCTGTGGTTTATGGATTTCTAGTGTGTGGATGTTGATGTTTATGGTCTCTCGTCCCCTCCTACTTATACCCTCTCCCCAAACACACACACACACACACACACACACACACACACACGCACACACAGAGGCTCATTCATCCTCAGGAATGTGTATGTATCAAAAAATATTTTGAAATTGAAACTGTTTCTATTTGGATTCTTTTCACATTGAGTATCTGGAGAAATGTTCAATGTTCTGACTTGTCTTCTGAGTTGGAACCCAAGTTAATGTACTACTGAACAAGGCAAACTTTGACACTCAGCTAGATCGGTATACAAAATCCACATGTTCTCTTTTGCCTGTCTCAGGGCTCTTTAAAACTCTCCAGATATTCTCTGGAATTCAAATAGGAAGAATGAGCTTCATGTGTGCCGCCAGCCTGGACAGGAACCTCTTATCCCACCTGCACCGGCTGGCCCGTGAGCTATTCTCTGTTGCCACCGAGGAGTTCTGCTTAAGAGCCCAGTGAAAAATTGTCTTTCTGTCCTTCAAGCTATCAGCTCTGCTCCTCAGTGTCTGCAGTTCAGCCTCTTGCAACCAGTAGCAAATCCTGGCTGATTCCTGCCCTCTAGACCTGACAGCCCGCTGCACGGATTGGCAAGAAGTGGCTGTTAGCCTGTTAGCTCCGCACGTGAACCCCATGACTCACTCAGGAGCCTGGCTTGCTCCTGAATTCAGCTGCTCTGTCACCAGCCCAGAAACATGCTGACAGCCTTCACTGCCTTTTCCTTGTCTCTAGTCTCAGAATTGTGAGAAGCCAGTGTCAAAAGGCCTCAAAATATTTGACTGTTTTCCAGGGAGTCCTAAGGTGGGTAACATCCTGCCTCTTTGTCAGCTCCAATTTTTTCCATCAGAACACATTCGGCTTAGATATGTTTTGTGTATTAGAGCTCAGTGCTCTTTGCAATTCTTTGCTTAAAATTAGGGACTTGCCGCTAAAACAGATTTCAAACTATTCATCAAAGTTTATCCTTTCACGGAAGAAAACTTGGGGCACAAGGAAGAGAAGTGATTTGTCCAAGAGCACCCAGTAAGACGGTGGCAAAGCTACAACTAGAAACTGAGCCTCCCGTGTTCATTCCAGCATGTGTCCCACTTCTCAAGTTCTTAAATATCGAAAAAGAAATGGGAACCACACGTGGTTCCTATGCCTTCTTGTAGGAACAGGGCTATGTGCAGGTGTATAGATGAATGTGGTCTGGCAAAGAGAGAACATTCCCGTTTTGTCTTTGGCTCTCATTACGTTTCTTAAGGTGTCTGTTCCTCACTGTTTTCACTAGCAAACCAAAGAGAACTCTGTGATTATTTTAAGATAATGGCCTAAAAGCAAATAGAGCAGCCTCAGCAGTTGAAATAGTTCAGAAGGCATTTTGCACTGGGTACTGGTTGGGATACCTGAGGTGATTCCCAACTCTGATACTCAGTGTTTATGCTTTACTTCCAAGTCTCGGACTTCTTCTTACGGCCACAGCTTGCTTTGCTTTTCCTCTTTTGGGGCCCTCTTTCCAGTGGAACCTTCTCTTCACCTTTTCATTGATTCCTCCTTCCCACTTCGTTCTCTCACTGCAGCTTGGACCTCAGTTTCCAGTATTCAGCTAGATCCCATATACCCGTCCATTACCCTTCTCTCTGGAGCTTTCCTTGCCCCTGACAGTCTTACCTAGGGTTGGGGGGCCTTCCTGGACTCTCCCGGTCCAAGTGGTGATTCGCTTGTTTGGACTGTCATGGTATCTTGTGCCATTTTTTGCCCTGGGATCTGGAGCTCTTTGCCATGTTGTTAAATACCTCTTTCCATCGAAAGCAAGGGCTGCTTGCTATATAATACTTCTTATAGCTACAGCACTTAGCACAGAGTAGTTATTCAATGTATTATGCTAAATAAATGAATGAATTAAATATCCATTTTCCTGCTGCAAACACCCAAGCCTCAGCACTTGGTTGGCAAAATTATCCCATTACTGTGCTGATTGGCTTTAAATTCTTCTTCACTGTGGTTGAAGGCCCTTGATGCCAGACATCTGAGCATGAAGACGGGGATATTCTTGATGTGATGCCTGGCTGTCTTCCCTGGCTCATTTCACTCTACTCCACAGTGTGGACTTAGAGCTGTCTTGGGGATTCTGGGTCTGGTGGCTCAACAGGATCTTCACTATGCAGCACAGCACAGTGACTGAAGACTTGGACTCTGGAACAGGGCTGCCCAGGCTCAAGTCCTGCTTCCGCCACTTGCTGGCTTTATGATCCTGGTTAATTCACTTAACTTTTCTATTTCAATTTCTCCTCTTTAAAATGTGAATAATGAGAGTGCCTCCTTCATGGGAAGATGGAGAAGGATTAGATATCTTAATGTAGCTAAAACAATAGGCACAATGCTAGGCATACATTAGCTACTGTTATTATTTATCTTGCAGGTGCCCACGTCCCACCCCAGACTTACTGAATCATGACCTCTAAGGTGGGATTCAGATACAGCCATGGTTAAAAAATTCCTCAGATGATTTCGATGGGAATTAGTGGCCTAGCGACCAGGAGCTGCTCTCTATTACTGAAATATGCTGGGCTTGTATGTTCTTCAGCACATCTGCACCTTTGTACTCCTGCAGCACCTCTCCACACACTCAGTTTATCCTCTGTACCTTGCATGCACCTCCTGTCCTGTGAGCAGCTTTTCACATCCCAGTAACCACAGGTAGGTGTCCCTGTGCACCATGGAACTCCGTCCACATTGGTTCACTGTGCGTCTGTTCCCGTCTTCAGCCTCTGTGTCTCACGAGGGCACACCTGCCAACTGACTCCCCAAACTTAGCACCATGCATGACACTGCCCTTAGGGAATTACTTGTTGAGTAGACAGATGAATACTGCTCACTGAATGCCTTCATTTCCACTTGACTCCTGCCCTGTGCCTACCCCTTTCCCACGGTGGCACCTGTGAGCCTTGCTTCACTCTCGAGTCCCAGCTTTGCCTGTGCTTCTCCCTCAGGTGGTGTCTCCCTCCCTACTTCAAAGAGAAGACTGTGGTCCTGCATTCTGAAATCCTTCCACATTCCTTGGCTTCATCTGACAATGTTCTCTGCTCCGTCTCCCCTCTTACTTCTCTTAGATGAAGAAACAGTCACATCCCATGGTATTCTATGCAAACTCTGTTGGGATGCTTACACTGCATAGCCCCATTTTAAAAGTATTTCTTTACCTTCTGCTGCTGCCACTAGATTCTAGTGAATTTGAGATAGGGTCACTGCCAAATTTGAGTTGCCAAATTTGTAATCTTAACTGTAATTTGTAATCTCAGCACCTGTCACACAATGAGTTCTCAATAAATGAAAAAAATGTATGGATACATGGTTGATGGGCAAAATAAAAACAGATTTAAAATGTTTTCTTCCAACAGCGATCACTATTGAGTGGTTACTGTATACCAGGCACACTTCCAAGCTCTGTGCTCATGCTATCTTATTATGATCACTGTATTCATTGTCTAAGCAAAAACACTGATGTTCAGAAAGGTTAAGGAATGTGCACAAGTCACATGTGTGGGTAAGAGGCAGAGGCAGGATTTGAACCCACAGCACATGCTCTTTTTTTTGAAATGGAGTTTCACTCTTGTTGCTTAGGCTGGGGTGCAATGGCACCATCTCCACTCACTGCAACCTCCACCTCTCAGGTTCAAGTGATTCTCCTGCCTCAGCCTCTTGAGTAACTATGATTACAGGTGCCTGCCACCACACCCAGCTAATTTTTGTATTTTTAGTAGAGATGGGGTTTCACCATGTTGGCCAGGCTGGTCTCAAACTCCTGACCTCAAATGATCCACCTGCCTCAGCCTCCCAAAGTGCTGCGATTACAGGTGTGAGCCACCGCACCCAACCCCATAGCGCGTACTCTTAACCTTTCATTTTACCGCTTTCTGGATATGGAGGCTTCATGAGCCTCACATTCACCCACAATGACATTTTGGTCATTCACATCTGCCCCTGATTGACTGCACTGGCAGAGCAGTATAGCAGATTAATACTTCCACCCATTCAAACTGGCGATTCACATTTTCTAGTCTTTCCAAAGTGTCTAACGCCTATGCCCAGTCCTTTACTATTTTTGTTTTTCTTTTAATCTCAGATCTGAATCTTTTTTTTTTTTTTTAGATGGAGTCGTGTTCTGTCACCGGGCTGGAGTGCAGTGGCATGATCTCAGCTCACTGCAACCTCTGACTCCCTGGTTCAAGCTATTCTCCTGCCTCAGCCTCCCAAGTAGCTGGGATTACAGGCATGCACCACCACGCCCAGCTAATTTTTGTATTTTTAGTAGAGACAGGGTTTCACCATGTTGGCCAGGGTGGTCTCAATAGCCTGACCTCATGATCTGCCCGCCTTGGCCACCCAAAGTGCTGGGGTTACAGGCATGAGCCACTGCACCCGGCCAGACCTGAATCTTTTTGTAGAGTAGCCCGAGTTTATGATTAAACATCAAGATTATTTACATTCTTGTTTTGGGTCTTGGTAGGCCTAGTAAAGTTTGGTCAAGAGTATAATCCAGGGATTAGATACAAAGAAAAAAATGGAAATAATGCTTGGCCATTTGGTTGGTCCCTAAAAATGGTAACCTAAGGAAATGGTAGCATTTTGTGAAAGTGGATTTAAATAGCCAGAAGGGTTTAATCTGAACACTCTGGCAAGTCATGGACCCAGTTAAGCACAAAGTACCTTATAGCCTCTTTCTCTCCAGTTCTCTAACTCTACAAGGTGTAATGCCTTTGGAATTTTGGATTCCCAATTGTCCTTCCTTTATAGATGAAATAATAAATCTCTCAATTACGTAGAACATTACCCACACATTTACAATGCCCCAATACTTACTTGCCTAATGAAGTGTATCATGTCAGTTTGGAAGCCTCAATTACACAAGGTACTTCCCCGTAGTTACATAAATTAATCTTGGTATTTTCAGGGCAAGAAACCAGATCTCTCCTTTTAGAAATCAACTTTACCGGATTAGTGATTCCTTTGAGGAGAATTTGGATGCATTGTAGAAACCCAATGGACTGAGTTCAAGAGGAAAGAGGAGAGTCCCAAGCCCATTTTGGAGCATAAACTGGGAATAATAACATGGCAGATAAATATTACGGTGTTGAAAGAAGAGCTGTTAGTTCTGAAATGTGGGAACAAGTGTTACTGTCGAGACGCATGTCTGACAAACTGCTCCATAAAGGCGACTTGCTTCATTTGGCAAATTGAATCTAGAAACATAGAACTGATCCAGGCCAGCCCAAAAGGCATTTCTCAAATGGTTTCCATTGTCAATGGTAACTGGTTTTGTAGCAACTTAAAAAGTCAAAGTAATACATGCTCATAAATTAGAAAATCCAACAATAGTAAAATGTTTATATATCTATGTATATATATGAATATTAGTACCAAACAATAGCTCTAACATGCTCATATATATAAACATTGAGTATATGTTTCTCTATATGTGTATATATGTGTGTGTGTGTATATTTATATAAAATCTTACAGTCTCTTGGGCCACCCTCTATACCCCATTTCTGAGGTTTTTTTTTTCTTCAGCTGTTTTTATGTAATATTCCTAAATCATATGTTTCTGTGTGTATGTCAAAGTACTACTTCTTTATTATCATGGTAGATTATAATATATCTTTTTGTACCTCCCAGAGCATCCCTATTCTTCAATATAATTATATCGCAGTTTTAATTAAATGCATAGTGCTTATTTTTGTCTTGATTACAAATATTGTTTACGTTGAGTCAAATCATTATGGTCACATCTTTATGTTAACATTTTTTCCTAAAGTTATTGCCTCATTTTTAATATTTACTTAGTTTTCTAAGACCCTATAGCTGAAGTTTCCCAGTTGCTCCAATAGCCCTTTGACAAATATGTCAAATATCTCCTTTTAAAACATTCATCTTCTGTGAATAGTTATATTCTCAAGTCACCATGTTCTTTTTTTGTCAGTTGCCAAGGAGGATAAGTTAATTATTAGTTGTGCCATATCAGAAACAATTTAAAATGCCTGCCTCCAATGTTTCTTTTATTCTCATTATAGCCAATTACTCATATTTGGGTAAATAGAAACGATCTGGTTTATTGTAGTTGGTAAATAGCAATCATAATTTGGTTTTATGGTCTTATGAATACTCAATACATTTCAATGTAAGAAATATCCTTCCTTTCTGAGTACCTTTGACATCTAGTATAGCTTCATCAGAGGAAAACAAATGATACCTCATGTAATGTTATTTTATGAACCACTAAATGAATGCTCAAAATGGCATTTATTTATTTCCTTCCTGATTTTCTCCCCACTTATTCTTTCAGCCTAGAATTATAGAATCAGGAATGTGAGATACTTTGTTATTGAGAGTAGTTAAAATAGTTTACTTAAAATAATGTGAAACTTTGCCTTTAGAGACGGTGTTCATGGAGATTGCCAGTAGAGGGCCTTGTTAAACTAAGTAAAATTTCACATACAGGCCAATTGCCAACAGTTAAAGCCACCCTGTTACTAAGAAGCTCTTGTTTTTAGGATTCCTGATTAATAGCAGTAAAACTGTGAAAATGATGTTTTAAAGTGCATCATATTCATTTCTGTAAGGAAAAATTAGATATCTTACCTTTTCATTTTCATTGTTTTCTTAAGAGGAAATTGGAGAATTCGAATAGATCATTAATAAGCCATCAACCAAACCAGGGCTGTGGAGGCCTAGTCATAAAATCTCTCTAGGACATTTATTTCGGAGTTGGGGCCCTGGGCTCTGAGCCTTTGGGGAACCCAGTATTGACTGTTGAACATGGCGGAGAGAGATGACGGCTCTCTTGACCTAGGCACAAGTTATACTTGCTGCCTACATTTCGGTGAGCCTTACTCTCAACAAAAGTGGGTTTTCTATTCTATGCAGCTGGACAAGAATCTTCTCACTCTATAGTAAGCCCTCACTTTGGACACAGCAAAGAGAAGCTAGACTCTGAGAGCTGAGAGCGTGTCATGTTCTCCATCACACCCACTTTCCAGTCAAGGAAACGGTGGGGAGGAGCAGGGTAGTACAGAGCTGTTCTCTTCCTACCTGCTGGCTTGTTTCCAGCTCCTCTTATTCACCCAAATCTCTCCTTCTGGGGAAGGTTCTCTTCTCCTCACTCTATCCTCCCGGGTACAACTTCTTCTCAGCCTAAACAACACTTCCTGAGGAAGGCTTTCTTTACTTGTGATGTACTCTGGTAGCTCCATCTTTCTGTTTTTCATAGCACTTATCACCAGTATAATTAAATATATCATCAACTATTTGATTAAGAACATCTCCCCATCTAGGCTATTACATTCTGCAAAAGCAGAGCCTATGTCTGTTTTGTTTGAAATTGAAACCTTAGGACCTAGAACAGTGGCTGGCCCACAGTAGGCATCCATCAAATATTTGGTGAATAGATGAATATACACAAGTTTTCTGATTTTTAAGTTAGTACTTTCTCTTCTCCAATTTTATACTTATGAAAACATTCATGTTTATACCTCATCTGATGGCATTCAAATCTTGTGCCAGTCAAAATGCCTGTGGACTCGGGGCACAAAGCTTGGCATTGGGTTTTATACCAAACTTTCAATAAGTGTGTGAGTACCTCTTTATTCCCCATAGTACAAGAATCAGTATTCCTGGCCCCAATGGGGGATCTATAGGTATGACAGCAAATGAATAAGAAAATGGGCAAGGATTTCTTTTATTCTCTCATTGATGAAGACAAGAGGAGTGGGAACAGATAGATGTCTTGAGCTTAGTAATGTGCCTTTTTGTTTCCTACATTGGGCTAGAGATTTTCTAGAGCCCTGTATGCTGTGGAACGTTCTTTTCCTGAGACATCATGGTACATTAGACCAGGATTTGATCTTTGGAGTCAATTAATGCAGACAGTATAATGGAAGGCATATAACTATAGCTCTTACCCATGTGGCATTTATCCTTGGATATCCCTGGGTTCTGATCTCTGTTCTGAACTCTACTGACTTTGGGCAAGTTATTTAACCTTGTCAGGCATGATTTCCCCATCCATAAAATGTAGTAATTTCAACAGTAGCTGGGTGAGG
Source organism: Pongo abelii (assembly GCF_028885655.2). Classification (NCBI taxonomy): domain Eukaryota; kingdom Metazoa; phylum Chordata; class Mammalia; order Primates; family Hominidae; genus Pongo; species Pongo abelii. The sequence goes on along the minus strand of NC_071996.2, from coordinate 35,827,877 downwards.
GGCTCACGCTTATAATCTTAGTGATTCAGGCTGATGTGGGAGGATCACTTGAGGCCGGGAGTTCAAGACCAGCCTGGCCAACATAACAAGACCCCATCTCTAAAGAAACAATTTGAAAAACTTAGCTGGGCATGGTGACGTGCACCTGTAGTCTCAGCTACTCAGGAAGCTGAGACTGGAGGATAACTTGAATCCAAGAGTTCCAGGTTGCAGTAAGCCCTGATTGCACCATTGCACTCCACTCTGGGAGATTCTTAAAAAATCAACAGTGATTTTGCCCAGTATTTATTAAACGTGTATGATGTGTCTGACCCCATTGTGCTTTCTATTCATAATGTCTCATGTAATACTTACAACAGACCACTGAGATAGACGTTATTATTAATCCCATTTTTTAGATGCAAAAACCAAGGTACCAAGAGGTTAATATGTTCCAGATTACACAGTAATTATTGGAGCCACATATTTAGATTATATTACCTTCTTACGGGGTCATCGTGAAGAATAAATGAGATAAGCTACCTCAAGTGCCTGTACCAAAATAGACTCACAATACATGTAAGTAGTATTAATACGTTATTAATAATACTATTAATAACGTATTAATAATGCTGTTCTCATTATTGGCTCTTATCATTGAGGACGATGTAGGCCCTTGTACGTCAGTGACTGTCTTAGGGCAATGAGAGAGGTGAGGACAGCACTGTGTGTCCCAGGTTTAGGAAGTTGTTTAATCCTAATGTCAAATGTCAACAGTTCCCTTTACTCAGTATTTTGGCACAAATGGGTATTTGCCACTCCAAAACAACTACAAAGAAAAATGTCCACCCCCAACCCCCTTCTGGGTCATGAGTGCTTTTATTATGTTCCCGCCATATGGGCTTTTTTGTTTTGTTTTGTTTTGTTTTTTTGCTCAGCACATTGCATCTGTTTATGTGATGCCCCTGGCTTTATCATCTCTGCATTTCGTTTGGCAAAATTGTCAAATCCTGTGGTCTTCTGTGTGTGTAGAACTGCTGATTTGAAGTAGAGTAGAAGCAGGTAACGCAGTCAGAGGGGTGTAGGAAGGATGTGACTCCTTCTCTAGGGTCTTCATTCAATATTCTTTTTCTGTAGTTCTGGACCATCTTCCCTGGCTGCCCCCTTCCTCTTTCACATCTCTCTGTCTATTCCACCTTATTTCTCAATCTTCTGTCTTCATTCTTCCCTCTGCACCATTTGCATCTCACCTTTCCTATTTTCTCCTCCCTTTTGCTCTTATTCTCCCTCCTCATCTTCATTTATCTCTACTGCTCCTCCTCCTCCTCCTCTCCAGAGCAAAGAAGGGACCATGGTCAGTGTTTCTCATTGAACTAGAGACCAGAGAAAAAGACCACCTCTCCATAATCTTCAAATGCCCTAGGACTTTATTATAATGCTCATCTCATTAAACAAAGAACACATCCACATTACAGGCCAAATGAAAGGGAGACCAAAAGGAGCAAGCAGCATGGTAGAGTGGAGAGTAATCTGAACAGAGAAATTGAACAATTCTATTTGTAAAATCCTGCCATGAGCCAGCTAAAGGACATAGGATCAAGTGTTCCCATCTGCAAAGTGAAGGGGGAGAAGATGAGATGGTCCCAAGGCCGTTTCTGGTGCTGTGATCCTGTTATTCGTAGTCACACAATGATTGCAGCCTGATTCACAACACAGGCAATTATCAAAGCACCAAGGAGGAAAGCCCCCACCTCAGGGCAGTGGGCTCAGGGCTGGGCTGCATGCGAGGGCAGCCTGGGGACACTGGCAGTGTCTGTGATCTCAGAAGTCCCCTGTTTTTCCAAAGTGCCGAGGTGATTCGTCATTGCACAATGCTGTGTGTCCTCACAACAGATGTTAAAGGATCACCCTTGAAAGGGTGTTTCTCCAAAGCATCTAATTATAACCTCTACAGAAGATTAACAGATGTTATAATTGTCTTTCTCCTTTGATTAAATAGTTTCTGCATGAGTAGCTTTCTTAGATTTTCCTTCTATGTTTTGTATGATCTTATAAGGAAATGACATGTGTCTTCAATTTTATAGAGATAGTTCCTCAACAGGCTTGGTAAGAATCTGCACACTCATAATTTCATTATATCTCTCTCTTTCATTCATATGTCTTTTTATACATAGAAAACCTGAGTAAGCGAGGGCTGTGTGTGTGTAGTCTGAAGTATGGTTATAAAGGTGTCCTGGTGGCAGGAATACGAATGTGGCCAAGAAGCTGGCCTCTCTCTTTGCTATTTGTGGAGGTGACTGATGCTCATGAATGTTATCTAGGAAAAGTTGTGCCAAATGAGAAAGGAAATTTCAGCAAACTGTGTACCAACCAAGCATTCCAGGTGCCAAGTGTGCAAATGAGTGTGTGTGCAGAGAGAAAAACTGCATTCATGATGTGAATGTCTGCAGATTTCTCTTATGATATTTGTTTTGGAAAGACAAGCTATCAGCCAGAAGCATTATCAGCACCAAAAATATTATTTTCATTTCATTATTTAGAAGCTAGAATTCTCTCCATTGCTAGGCATGTGGTTTGTATTCTGTTGCTCATTTATTTTACCCTCTATTGAGCTTATCAGGAAGGATGATACCACTAACTACAGGAATAAGAAGACTTCTTTCTCATTGTCTCATTGTCCAAATGAGTATGTTCCTTCTTGAGAAGAAAAAATTATAAGGAAGGGTTTCAGACATTGGATGAATTTATGGACAATGAAGATGAGAGGAATGGAAATAAGAAATACTTACTCAGATCTTTTAGAGGGATCTGCTTAATAATAGTCTCCATTTCTCCATACCCAAACGTCTGAAACAGGCTCATAAATCAAGGCAAAGGTCACTCCTCAATCAGCCTGAGGGCAGAGAGCAAAATAAACAAAATAAAATTTGGCGTCACTGAATACATTAGCATTAAACTTTGATTGAAATAAAAAAGAAAGATTCTTGAATTGGTTTATCAAATAGGTCCTATGTAAATTCAATCTCCACTTTCATCTGCACTTGCTAAGGAAGAGAAGGGAAGATGAGTATTTTCTTAGTGTACGATCTACACTGAATACACATGCTACTGGAAAATCAAAGGGGAAAACATTTATCTTTATGGGTTTCATAACATAGTGGGGAGAAGGAGTTAATCCCACGTAGGGTGTTTAAAGAATACTACACACCAATCAGTAGGAATAAGTTCCAAATGAATGATCAGAGGTTTGACAAATGAAAAGTTTTTGTAAGTTGGTGGCTAGAATCATGAACATTCTACAGTCCATATCATATTAGAAATGGCTAAATAAATTAGATTTATTTGGGACATTTGGAAGAGGAAGATGTTTAACCATTTTTGTTGAAGTATAAAATACATACAGATAATTGCACCTAAGTATAAAGCTTGATAAATTTTTATAAACTGAATATACCCATATCACTAATCCTCAAAACAAGAAATATTGCCAGCACCCTAGAAGCCTTCCTCAAATTCCCTTTCGGTCACATTCTCTAAGGTAACCACCATACTGACTTCCAGTGGCTTAGATTAATTTGGCTTTTTGTGTACTTTATCTAATTGGAATCACACAGTATGTGTAATTTTGTGTCTGGCTTCTTTCCTTCAAATTATGTTTGTGTGATTCATCCATATTGCTGTGTTTAATTATAATTTTATGCACATTGTTGTATAATATTCCATTGTGTGACTCTGCCACCATATAGTCTTCCTACTGTGGATGGGCATTTGGATATTTTCCAGTTTTGGACCATGACACATAGTTCTATTATGAATATGCTGGCACATGTCTCTCATGTCTCTTGGTAAGCAAATATACACATATATGTTGAGAGTGCTTGTGTAAATGCTACACATAGCAATAATAGAGTATCTCAGATCTAATGCCCAATAGTCTTTCAAGGGGATTGTACCAATTTATATTCCCAGGAACAATATATGAAAGGAAGTGTGGTATTTTAATTTACTCAAGAAAGCAGCACTGTGACTAAGAATGGAAGTTAAAGAGAAGTTACTGTGGTCTAATGTTAGGAAGAACTTTTGTTCACTTAGAAACAAGGTGAGAACTTATGAAAAAGGTTCCTTTCCCTGGAAGTCCTCAGACAATGCTGGAATGGGCTTCATTGCAAAGGCAGGTGAGCTGGAGGATTCCAAGGCCTTTTTGATCTATAAGCCTTGTATATGCAATATAGTGAGCTGCACGGAAATTTGAAGATGAAAGAAAACGAAGAGGACACTGTGTGGACCAGATAGTCAGATTGTAGAAGACCAGATTAAGCCAGAGCAATTACACAGACAGTGCTGACTCTATGAGTAGAGGAGAGCCATTCAAGGAAGGCAGACAGTGGTGGAATTGAGTGAGGTCACAAAAAGAGATAATATGTTAGTCAGTGGAAAAAAGAAGAGCATTTTGCAGGCAAAAGCAGGTTCATTATAGAGTCCCAATGGAACACAGGGTGAAGCAGTTCATGCTACTGAATGCTTAGAACCAATTATGAGAATTGTAAAGCAAAGCACAGATGTTTGATCAGCTCTGACAGAGATCAAATGATGCCTGTAAGATGTCCCGGGGAAGAGCTGTTCCACAGGGAGGTGGCCAAATAACACCAAGACAACAAGAACACTTTCAAGGTTGCAGAAAGGATAACCTTTCTGCAAGACTCGTTGGTAGCTATGCAGTGCTTCAACTTTTGCTCTCATCTCCTCCACACCTAGATCCCTGTGACTCGTAACTTCAGTTCATGTGTGACTTCAGTTTCTTCCCTTTCCCTGGAACAACTCCTGGTATCTCTTCACCGCTGATTCTTTTATAGGAACCCCAATCACCAGCCCATGGTACCTGATATTGACCAAGCACCCCATTGAACTTGGTTCTTGTCATTGCCAATTTCCCATTGTATCAGTAGAGTCAACATATCCCATACTTGTCAAAGAGTTATTTTGGATCAAATTCCATCTGACTTTATTTTGTATCTTTCACTTTATTTTGATGCTGTATTTCATGATTTCTAATAGACATGAGAAATATATTGTATAAGTCAGTACTAGGAACTGATCAGAGTACTAAGAAATCACTGGGTCATAACTCCTTTGTACTTCAACTGCTGGGAAGCTCAGAGCCAAGTTGACATGTGTAATTACCAATGTTCTGTTGGTTCATATACCTTACCTTTGCAACATTTTTCTCTCATCTTTACTTTGTACCTTGTGGCAAAGCAAAATTTTAAGATGGAATCTAAGATCCAGGTCCCCATTGTACGATTCCCTCCCCAAGTGAGGACAGAACCTGAGAATATGACAGATATCACTTTTGTGATTAGATTGCATTATATGGCAATTGTGGAAGGACTTTTGTAGGTATAATTAAGGTCCCTAATCACTTGACTTTGAGTGAATAAAAACAGGAGATTTTCTTGGGTGGGCCTGACCTAATCAGGCAAGCTCCTTAAAAGATTAACTAGGGGTCAGAAACTAGAAGCCTCAGAGATTCTGCTGCTGGCCTCGAAGAAGCAAGTCAGCATGAGCTTTACAGACACAAGCAAGGAAATAAATTCTTCCTCAAACCACATGAGCTTGGCAGAGGACCCAGAGCCTCAGATGAGACCCCAGAGCCTCAGATGAGACCACAGACACCTGAGGTCTGACACTTGACACGTTGATTTTAGCCTTGTGAGAACTGAGTAGAGGTTCCAGCTAAGCTCTGCTCAGATTCCTGGTTCGTAGACACTGTGAGATAATAAATGTGAATTATTCTAAGCCACTAAATTTGTGGTAACTTGGTACACAGCAATAGATAACAAATATATACATTTTACCATCTCTATTTCTGTATATAACTCATTTATTATGTATATAGCCTCTTTAATTATTTTTGGGATTTGCTCAAAATTGAGTGGGTTGAGCGATAAATTAGTGTCCTAAGTCCCCTTACTACTGCTCCAGGGTGACTAGGGATGATGCTGTCTCCTTTGTGGTCTCAGGCTCCTTCCTGCTTCTGTGATTTGGCTCCAGCCCACACTTCTACTTGGAATGTCTTCTATCCTCATCTCCACCTATTTAAACTCCATCTAAACTTAGAGGCCCCACTTCAGATCCACAACCACCGTAATTCCTGGAATCGATTTTTTGAGTTCTCCCCCCCCCACCCCATTTCCAAATCCCTGCAGTGTGGTTCCCAAGTTTGGGCTGACAACATTAAAAATGCAGATTCCCAGCATTCCTTCCCTGCCTGCCTGCCCCAGGAATTCAGGTTCATTATGGAGTTTTTGAAAGCCTTTAATAAGTGACGTTTCTGAACAGCTAGGTTTGGCAACTCATTGCTCTGCCGTATTCATACCAGTCGGCTCTGCATAGAGCACCCAGTGCGATTTACTGCCTGTGCTTAAGGTTTTCAAAACTTGCAGTCCACCTCTAGTCTGGACAGCATACTGTATATTCCTGTATTTATCTTGACCCTAGTTTTATTATTTTCCCACTTATATCCTCCCCGTTTATTTTTTATTTATTTTATCATTTGGTTTTTGTGTGTATTTTTGTAAGTAATCACAAATCCTTTGGGGGAACGAGGTTGGAAATAAGTACATAAACAGAAAAAGAATGTACTCTAATACTTTAATGTGCATGAATCTTGTTTCCCTGACAACAGTAAAACTTTTTAAAACTTGGGCTCTGACTTCTACTTGCTTCATGCCCTCATGATACCTTGGACAATTTGAGCATATAGCAACAATGTTCAGAAAACTAAAGATTGATGATTGGACTGATAAGAAAGGGATCTTGTTCTGTAAAAAGAGTGTTCATTCGTCTGCTTTCTTTCCCCCTCCTGGCTTGCCCCACCCGCTTCTCAATCTTTTGAAGCATTGGACAAAGAATTGCTCTTTTTCCTAGACCCAAGCATTCCAGGTTAGCACAATGCCTAGACAGGGTTGTAGAATTAATGGGAGGGCTCATTATGTCTCTCAGAGTTTTCATGTGCCTGAAATGGCTTTAGACCAAGTGTTTTTTGTTGTTGTTGTTGTTTTGGGTTTTTTGTTTTGTTTTGTTTTTGCTTGCTGGTGCTGGGAACAGGCACATTCTAGGCACAGGGTGGGGGAATCCCTCAATCATTGAGCACTGCCCTCTCCTCTTCTAAAGCCCCACTGAGTGAGCCACATTCAGGATAACTGTGCCCTTATGTCAAAGCACACATCGCGTGATAGCCCTTGAAACTCTATAGCGCAGCTTGTATATCTGGTAAGTGGAGTATACATGAGCGGGATGGCAGGTTTATCACACAGAGCTGAAGAATGCTCCAGGGAAGTTCAACAGAGGCAGTCATTGTGGAAAATCTGATAAATTGTACTCTTCTAAATACTCCTTTTAAGCCCTTTCTACCGTTTTGAAAATATATAATCTCTTGCGCAATAATGAGTTTCGTGACTCTTTCTCTTTCTCCTGTCCTTTCTGCAAATCTGTTCACTCAGATACTCCTCAGTGGGGGCACTTTTTCACCTTTGGCTTCCTCTTGGATGTACTTCACTGTATCTGAAGATCTGAGCTCAGCCAATTGGGCATGGTTAAGATGTGTTCTGCGTCTGTGTGTTTGTGTGTGTGTGTGCACACATGCAAGGCGGGGGTGGGGGTTGCCTGTGTGCTTATGAGCACATGTATTTGTGTTTCAGCATTTCTGGTTTTGCCCTTTCAATTAGACAAAACCAGAATGTTATTTTGTTCAGGCTCAGATTTCCAAATTAAACTAATCGAATCTAGTACCATAACAAACCAAAATAATTTCAGGGCATTTTTAGCAAACAGTATCAATCTTCTACAAAAACAACAGTATTTTCCTGATGAAGAGGTTTGTGTATCATTTTCTCCAATGTCATTGGGATTATGCTTAAGCCATTATATGTCTTTTATCATTGTAAAAGATAAATGTTTGGACTGTTGAATCCTGCCTCTCCCCTCCTCCCTTCTATGCTATCTTCTTGTAAGGTACAAAATTCTCACACATAACTTCAAAATGTTTCAATTTTGTTTCTTAGGCCAGGTAGATACATAGTTAGTGAGTGCCAATGAAAGCATTATAACAAGGTAGATTGTTAGATCTAGTAGTGGGTGCTAGGTGTGGTAGCCACTGAGGTAGATTCGACTTGGAGCCTGCGCTTGTGGGATGGCAGAGCCCACAGGCAGATATGCAACCTATCAAACTCTGTATCATGATGCTGATCAATGGAAACAAATATGCATATTTTTAGAGGTCATACCTGTCTTTCAGTTTCCGTCATCTCCTTCACTCTCTGCCTTGGACAGCAGCTTCCTACATCTGTGCAAACTATGGGCAGAGGGAAGTAGAGGACCAAACGCATCAGCCAGCTTCTGTTAGCTAGGTGCACCTTGTGAATTTGGTCACCCAACTTGGCTGTTTCTGCATCTCCTGCCACACTGACTTCAAGCAGAACTAGGCAGGCAATCTTGCCAGAGTAGCATGAGCAAAAAGTTTAGTATTCTAAAAGAGATAATGAAGAAAAATAGATGAAGAAAAAACTGATTGTAGCTTGAGATTGTCCACACTAGCTGCCTCTGATATTTAGTTCTACATCTCTTTCCTTTTGAGTGCCCCTCCCAGTGCCTGATCAGGACTTTGTATAAGCCCTCGTTTTGTAGGGACCCAGGGGAGTTCTGTCTTCGTGCATGCCTTAAACAGACTTTCAAAACTATGGAGAACTACCCTTAAGATGAGGCTGTGAATAATATGGGGTCATGGGAGTTCTGGGTTAATGATATTGATCAGAGTGGCTTGCAAATGAATTATTCTATAGGCAGGGGAGACTTTGAGATGTTAATTTGATGCTGAAGGCTGATAGTTACATTTCTGGGAAGTTGTGGGCATCATTCTCTGCCTTTCTGAACTGAAAGTATAAGTAATCGTTGGGATAGAACAGGAAGGAGACAGTGATTTAGATTAATAGAAATTTGGTTGTATTTGAAAGGAAAGGGCACCTTTAGCTATTTATCCTAGAAAACAGTTCATCCATTTGTGTGAAGAGACATGCACAAGAATGCACACTGCAGTAGCATCTGCAGTAGTGATAAGTTATTTGCCGGTGAAGTGCCCATCAGCAGGGAAGGAAAGAATCAAACAAATAATACTCCATTCACACCATGGAGCCCGAGTCATCATTAAAGAATTGAAGAAGAGCTATTGGTATCTTGACATGGAAAGACCTCTGTGACATATTATTAAGTGGGGAAAAAATCAAATTGTCAAGAAATATGTATAATATGGTATCATTTATGTTTATTAAAAAGCTTACATATTAAATATGTACATGTATTTTCCATATAGGTTTCTACATAATTTTAACTTTTTACTTTAAGAAGTTATTCACGATTACTTTTGAAAAAGAATGATATATTGTGTGTTTGTGTGTACACATGTATATTTGTATATATTTTAATAAGAGAATATTCTGAAGGAATATTTCATGGAATAATGAAAAAGAGATTTTTTTTTTCCAAATAAGTAACCTGAGGTAACCAAAGGTAATATAAAAGAGGAATGAAATCTCAGATTTTTCTGGGTGCATCAGTTTCCAGACATGGCAATTTTAATTTAAGATACAAATCAAAGCTGTTAAGATACAAATCATCAGCTATTTCTAAGTAGGCATGAAGCAGCATAAGTTATTTGCAAAGAACTCCATTGCTCAGGAGTTTAACTTCATTTCAAACAAGATAAGCTTGTTCTAGATATTCAGTACTGGGATAGAGATAATCAGATAAATGAGCTGTGGCTTCTGTCCTTGAGGGGAACCGATCTAGTGGGAAAGACAGACAAGCAAACACCTACCACTTGCTTGTGAGTCCACACTGTAATACTCCAAGACCGAATGAAGTACCCCAGAAGGGGAACAAGTTGTAGACACACAAAGGAAGAAATAAGTATTGATTGTTTTTAGGGAAATAAAGATACAGTTTTCATAAGGAGCATGTGAGGCTGATTTTCTAGACCCCAAATTTGGTAGATTTTGTAGGTCTTTTGGTAGACCTTCATTTCCCACAGGGGAAATAAAGATGGAGAAGGCTGAAGGCCTGGGGCCATAATGATAGTCAATAGACTAGAGGTTTTGGTGCTGATGAAAATTTCATTTTTCAAACTTAGAAGTGATAATATCAGACTGAAATAATACTATTGGATGTGAAGCTTCCAGTGATCTACAAAAAGAGACAATTTTATCTGGTTACTTTGAATAGCTAACATTTCTCGTACACTTACTTGGTACTGTGCTGAGTACCTTGTATTAGTCCATTTTGCATTGCTATAAAGGAATACCAGAGGCTGGGTAATTTATAAAGAGAAGAAGTTTAACTGGGTCACGGTTCTGCTGGTCGTACAAGTATGGTGCCAGCATCTGCTTGGCTTCTGGTGAGGCCTCAGGAGCTTACAATCATGGTGGAAGACAAAGGGGGAGCTGGTATATCACATGGCGAGAGAGTGAACGAGAGAGAGGGAGGAGGCGCCAGGTCTTTTAAACAACCAGATCTCATGTTAACTCATAGAATGAGAACTCACACATTACTGCAAGGACAGTACCAAGCCATTTATGAGTGATTCGCCCTTTTGACCCAAATACCTCCCACTAGGTCCCCCCTCCAACATTGGAGGTCACATTTCAACATGAGATTTGGAGGGGACAAAACATTTAAACCATATCATACTTTGTATAAATGATCTCATTTAATCCTTATAGCAATCCTACAAGGTCAATAGTATTATGATCCTACCTATGGTATACGTAGTGTTGTTATTTCCATTTTATAAATAAGAAAAGTGGAGATCAGAGAAACTAACTTACTTAAGCAATTTTATATCACCACCCTAAAACTCCTGATTTTATCCATATGCCAATACTGCACCAGAAGTAGAAGACCTTCAGGTTTCATTGTGAAGGGAGTATCAGAAGTATAGTCTGCAGAGTTTAAGAATTTCCAGGAGATGACAAGAACATAATCCATAGCTATTCAGATGGACCCCTCAAATGGTGATGGGATGAAGATTGCAGTGTAGAAGATGTCAAGGTAGTCTGTGCAAACATTAGAGCCACTACTGGTTATGTGAGCAGGGAGGAAAGGAGAACTGTGATTTCACCGGCACTGTGAAATATGACGGCATGTTCTGAGGTTTGCTACTTGAAGGCTAAGGAAGGTTTAAAATTGGATAGCGTGGGATGACAGGGTAGTGGTGGAGGACATTAGCAATCTCTCCACCTTTCCATGAAGCAAATGATCATGGATTTTCCCAAAGTTAAGCTACTATAATTTGGAAACCACCTACATGTCCAATAAGGAGTAGCTGAAACACATTATAGGATTATAGGACATCCAATTAATGAGATACTGGGCAGTCCTCAAATATGGTACTGTGGAAGAATACTTAATGACATTAAATTATACTTAGTACATAGCTGTAGGTGGAGAATTATGGAGTATGCATTCCCATTTTTTTAAGTGTATTGTCATAGACATTTGTCATGTTCACGACTGCTTGTGATCTCATGAACAGCTTTTCTATGTTTAGGGACATCCCCATGATATAACCATCTCCTCCCCAACATTGAAACCAGAACTCAAATTTTCAGCCTCACAGCTAGGATGCAGGCGTATGATCTGAGCTCCACCAACCAGATGTACCACGTGAGAGAATTCAGTCCTGAAGTGAGTCAAGTGTGCAAACAATCCCTGTGCAAACCCTTCCATTTTATTGAACAGGTGGGGACATTTTTTTGAGGGAGTTCATGGGAGAAACTGGGTTTTGGAGGCAGCAGCAGTAGTAGCTTCCTCCTCAGCCTAGTTTTGCAAAGTGGTTTGGGGCATTGTTTATGGCGACTTAGTCCTCAGCCTAGCTCCCAGCCCTCTCTATTTTGTGAAAGATCTGACACTTAAAAAAAATCTCCTTTATAAACTTCTTAGTCAACATCATGTAGTTACAGCCCAATGTTAACACTAATTTTTTTGTTTTACTCTTTTTCGTGTTTTTTTTTTGGCAAACATTTATTCAACAAAAAATTATTAACTGTCTACCATTGCTGAGAACTCAGCCAAGTCCTAAAGGAGAAAAGATGCTTATGATGCTTTCTTTGCCTCCAGTCCACATATTATGTATACAGTCAGGAATGTTTCTTTAAATAATCTTGGCAATGATTTTTCTAAAGGCTGTATGAGCATATAATGAGTTTGAAGGACCGTGATGTAATTACCATATATTGCATAAAATGTATTTAAATTATTGTAGCCATCTTTGATTTAATTTTATTACTAAATTAGGCTATTTTCTCTGTGAATGTTGCTCTCATGTTTGGTTCTCATTTATGTAGTTCCCTACTTTAGTTGAATCCTCTTACTTTTCTCTTTTCCATTTAAAATATTGTGATTTTAAATTTATCATATTATTATATTTTTTCAATTAAAAGTTTTAACAAAGTAGGAAAGACAATGAGACAAAAATTCACGAAGTTACCTTCAAATGGATTGAATTTTTTATGTTTTTTTATTTCTACCCCTCTGCTTGGATTTGATATGATAATTTTGTTATTTGTTTAGTGGTTACCTTACAATTTGTGACATGCCTATTAATTTTAATGTATATACATATAAAATACTTATATATTTATAACAAAGAATAAGATTTATTTGGTATCTTTATACCCTTTAAAAATAAAACTAAGACCTTATCGTGTTTCCCTTACCCATTGAAACCCACTGTGATTTTTTTTTTGAGACAGAGTCTTGTGCTGTCACCCAGGCTGGAGTGCAGTAGCCAATCTTGGCTCGCTGCACCTCCGCCTCCTGGGTTTAAGAGATTTTTATGCCTCAGCCTCCCAAGTAGCTGGAATTATGGGTGCACACCACCACGCCTGGCTAATTTTTGTGTTTTTAGCAGTGACGGGGTTTCACCATGTTGGCCAGGCTGGACTCGAACTCACGACCTCAGATGATCCACCTGCCTCAGCCTCCCAAAGTGCTGGCATTATAGGTATGAGCCACCGTTCCTGGCCTTCAATTGCTATTTTTAATGGACATAGATAATTAGATTTATAAACATGTTTGATCCATGTCTTTGCTTACTGCAATCTCCTGTATTCTACTCCTTCTCTCTCATTTTTTGCTAAAGTGTATCCTTAATTATTTTTAATGAGTGTCAGGGGAAGGTAAAAATGTGTGTTTTTAGTAAGTCTAAAAAGTTTTTATTTTTCCCTCATTCTTGGATTATGTTTTAGCTCAATTTGGAATTCTAAGTTCACAGTTATTTGCCCTAAACACTTTGATTACATCATTGTCTTGTGTTCATTCATTAATTTTTGCTAACTAGAAATATCCTGGAAGTCTAGCTCTCTAATAGGATTTCATTTTATGTTATTTTAAAAACATCTCTCATAAGTTTTAGGATTTTGTCTTTCACTTGAGGTTTTTATGGTTTTAATAGTATACATGATGATATGCATAGCATTTTTCTTTTTCTTTTTTATTTTTAGATGGAGTTTCACTCTGTCACCCAGGCTGGAGTGCAGTGGTGTGATCTCGGCTCACTGCAAGCTCTGCCTCCCGGGTTCAAGCAATTCTCCTACTGCAGCCTCCCGAGTAGCTGGGACTGTCAGGCACGTGCCACCACACCCAGCTAACTTTTTGTATTTCTAGTAGAGACAGAGTTTCACCGTGTTAGCCAGGATGGTCTCGATCTCCTGACCTCACGATCCGCCCACCTCGGCCTTCCAAAGTGCTGGGATTACAGGCGTGAGCCACCGCGCCCAGCCTGTATAGTATTTTTCACATGTTCTTCCGTTTTGAAAATTTCTCAGCCATTATCTCTTAGGATATTTCCTCTATGTTATTCTATTTTCTCTTTTCAGAATTCCTTAGATACATTTTGGGGACTTTGAATGGATATTTTTTCTCTTCAACTTTCTTCTGTGTGCTTTATTCTAGGTGGATTCATCAGCGTAAGTTTTTAATTCATTAATTATTCCTTTGATTGTCTTTTCTAGATTTTGTCTTATTGGCATTTCATTTCAGACCGTAGTTTTTTTCTGTAGATTTATAGTAGATCTTCTTCCTATACATTTGTTTTTGTTTCTTATTTGCCTGTTCTTGTATCACATTTCTCATCCTTTTTATGAATGGTACTCTATTTTATGTTTGGTTTTTATTTCTTTTTAATGTCAGTTTTAGCTTTTCATTGTTTTCATTTGTTTGATGTTGAATTATCTGTATTTTTTATTTTGCTTGTCTTCTTAGTTTTGTGTGCTTTAAACTGTCAATTTCATCTTGAATTGGAGCTTCCTCTCATCTCTGTGCACACTTCTCCTCACCTAGAGGATTTATGGATGCCTCTGGGAAGCTTACCAGACACCCCAACTAGAACTAGGTTTTATGAGCGACTGGATGCATCTATTCTGTAATATAAAACTGGGGGGCCGGGCATGTAGGCTCACACCTGTAATCCCAGCACTTTGGGAGGCCGAGGCGGGTGGATCACGAGGTCAGGAGATCGAGACCATCCTAGCTGACAAGGTGAAACCCTGTCTCTACTAAAAATAGAAAAAATTAGCTGGGCGTGGTGGTGGGTGCCTGTAGTCCCAGCTACTTGGGAGGCTGAGGCAGGAGAATGGCGTGAACCCGGGAGGCAGAGCTTGCAGTGAGTCGAGATCGCGCCACTGCACTCCAGCCTGGGCAACAGAGTGAGACTCCGTCTCAAAAAAAAAAAAAAACAAAAACAACAAAAAAAACTGGAAACATCTCAGATGAAGCTGAGCTATCAAGTGACTTGGTTCAAGTCCTATCTTTCAGACCGTCTTTCCTTCCACTATGCAGATCAACATCATATGTAAGCTGTGACCCCAGGCAGTAATTACTTTTCACAATCCTTCTTTCAAGATTGAGGGACCCTTTTCCCAGACTATGTTTTCATGAAGTAAGCTGGCTGGCCTTTGTCTCCCAACATTTATGGAAAGCTTTTAGTGCCTGATATATATTTGATGTCAAACTCTTTCCCATTTTTGTGTCCATCTGGACACAGAAGTCAGTAGGTCCAAGACTTCAGTGTCCTCTTCCTTCTCTGAGCTCAGTTTTTTTTTGATCACAGAAATGTTTATTTGTTCATATGTGCCAGAGAATTTACCTGTAAAAGTTACATATCTAACTCAACTATTATTTTATGGAAGATTTTTACTTTGAGGTCCATTTCTTCCATGGCTTGGCTTTAGAATAATCATGAATCATTCAAATTAGGCTAAAAAATCTCTGCAAGTTAAATGTATTTTAATTTCCCCTGATTCTCAAAGTTTTTAAGAGCCACTCACCTAATTTGACTTCTTTAGTTTGAATTAATATTATATTTCTAAGGAAAAGACAAAGTAACCACAATTTCTTTTATTTCTCTCCTGAGACAAATAATTATATTTTATACCTTCAACAATGTTAGCATAATTTTAAAAGGCAATAGTAGAGTAGTGCCTTCAAAAGGGTTTGCATGGAGTCTCCTTAAAGTAAAATTAAAATTTGGCTTTATGGTGCAATGGTTTGTTTGTTTTGGCAGTCAATGGAAATTATTTCTTTAATGGAATGAAATGCAAATATTAAGCAACAAGCTTGAAATGATGAGGGTATTTATGTTTTGGTCTCTTAACAACTGTGTTTTTCTGAGGTTATGGGAGTTAAATGCAGTTTGCTTGTTGATGGGGTTGCATGCATTGTCAGCAAATGTGGGCAGCTAAGATATTGTTAGTTTTGTACATTTAGGAAGAGTTTAATGAGTGCCGGTGAAAGATGATGGAAGTCTTATAATTTATTCTAAGTGATTTAATAGAGGAGGCTAAGCATCTCAATTTGTTTAATTCAAATGTACTGTATACAACCCTATGAGTCTTTTCATGACTTAATACAAAGATTTAAAAATAAAACTAGAAAATATATTACAGCTAAAGTAAAAATGCATCTTTTAAAGCAAAGAACAAAAAAGTTAGAATGAATGAAGGAAATATGAACTAGTTTTTCAATTTGAAGCTTAAAGAAGATACAATGCAATAAACAATCCAAACTGTAATTAAGAAAGTACTCCCACTTATGATAGAACAAAAAGAATAAAACATCTAGGAATAAATTTAGGAAATGAAGTACAAGACTTGTACACTAAAACTTACAAAATATTGTTGAAAGAAATTAAGACTTGAATAAATGGAAAGACATCAAATTTTCATGGACCAGAAGACTTAGCATTGTTAAGATGGCAGTACTCCCCAGATTCATCTACAAACTCAATGCAATGTCCCAGTTGGATTTTTTGCAGAAATGTATAAGCTGATCTTAAAATTCATATGAATTTCCATATGGAAATGCAAGATATCAAAAACAGCCAAATCATCTTGAAAATAAAGAATGAAGTTGGAAGATTCACACCTCCAATTTCAAACCTACTATAAAGCTATAGTAATCAAGATAGTACTGTGCTGACATAAGGCTAGACATATACATCACAGGTATAGAATTAAGAGTGGAGAAATGAATTCTCTCACTTATGGTCAATAGACTTTTGACAAGGGAGCCAAAACAATTCTGTGAGAAAAAGAACAATCTTTTCAACAAATAATGTTAGGATAACTGGAGATTCATGTATAAAAGAGGAAATTCGGATTCCTATCTCAAACCTACCAAAAAAACCCTCAAAATGAATTACAGACCTAAATGTAAGAGCTAAAATTATAAAACTTCGATAATAGAAGTAAATCTTCACTGCCTTGGATTAAGCAATAGTTTCAGATCTGATATCAAAACCATAAGCAACAATAAAAAATAGATAGCTTGGACATCAGTAAAATTAAAAAAAATGTGCCTCAAAGGATATTAGCAGGAAAGAAAAAAAACCCCATGAAATAGGAGAAAATATTTGCAAATATTATATGTGACAAGGAACTTCTAACCAGAATATGTAAAAAGACTCTTAGAACTCAATAATAAAAACCAAATCACCCAATTAAAATGGACAAAAATCTGAATTGATATTTGGAATACAGATATTTCTCTAAAAAAGACATGCAAAGCTGGAAGGATCACATTACATGACTTCAAATTATACTACAAGGCTATACTGGCCAAAACAGCATGGTATTGGTACAAAAACAGACACATAGATTAATGGAAGAAAATACAGAACCCAGAAATAAAGGCACATACCTACAATCAACTGAATTTTGACACAGTTGTCAAAAATATACAATGGGGAAATGACACCCTAATCTATAAGTGGTGCTGGGAAAACTAGAAAGCCATATGTAGAAGAATGAAACTGGACCCCTACCTCTCACCATATATAAAAATTAACTCAAGATGGATTAAAGATTTAAGTGTAAGACCTGAAACTATAAAAATCCTAGAAGAAAACCTTGGAAATACTCTTCTGGACATAGGCCTAGGCAAAGAATATATGACTAAGACCTCAAAAGCCAATGCAACAAAACAAAAATAAATAAGACTTAATTAAACTGAAAAGATTCTGCACAGCAAAAGAAATAAATAGGATAAACAGACAACCTACAGAATGGGAGAAAATATTTGCAAGCTATGCATCTGACAAAGGACTAATATCCAGAGTCTACAAGGAACTCAAACAACTCAGCAAGAAGAAAACAACTGCATTAGAAAGTGGCCAAAGGACGTAAACAGACATTTTTCAAAAGAAGACATACAGGCGACCAAGAAACATTTGAAAAAATGCTCAACATCACTAATTATCAGAGAAATGTAAATCAAAACCACAATGAGATAATGTCTCACACCAGTCAGAATGGCTATTACTAAAAAGTTTAAAATCAAAAGATGCTGACAAAAATGTGGAGAAAAGGAAACTATTTTACACTGTTGGTGGGAATGAAAATCAGTACAACCTCTATGGAAAACAGTATGGAGATTTCTCAAAGAATTAAAACTAGAACTACCATTCAACCCAGCAATCCCACTACTGCTCAAAGGAAAATAAGTCATTATATCATATGTTTATTTTGGCACTATTCACAGTAGCAAAGATATGGAATCAACCCAAGTGTCCATCAGTGAATCATTTAATAAAGAAAATATTCTATATATTCACATATGTACACACACACAACACCATGGAATACTATGCAGTCATAAAATAGAATGAAATACTGTGTTTTGCAGCAATAAGGATGGAAATGGAGGATATTACCCTAAGTGAAATAACTCAAAAAAAATAGAAAATCAAATATCATATGTTCTCACTTAAAAGCAGGAGCTAAACAATGGGTATGCATGGACATATAGAGGGAAATAATAGACACTGAGAACTCCAAAGGGAGGGAGGATGGGAGGTGGGAGGTGAGGGTTGAAAAATTATTAGGTACGTTGTTCACTATTTGAGTTATGGGTAGACTTAACACTCAAATCTCATCATTATGCAATACATGCATGAAACAAAAACTTGCATATGTATCTCCTGAATCTAGTTTTACAAAACCCTTTAAAACAATATACAAGTAGCCAATAAACACATGAAAAGATGCTGAACATTATTAGTCATTCAGGAAATGGGAATTAAATCCACAATGAGATACCTCTTCATATCCACTTATAGGTGGCTGTAGTTAAAAAAAGAAGGTGGACAGTAACAACTGTTGAAAAGATGTGGAGAAGTTGGATCCTCACACACTGCTGGTGAGAATGTAAAATGGTGCAGCCACTTTGGAAAACAGTTTGGCATTTCCTCAAACTGATAAACAGTTTCCATTTGATCCGGCAATTTCTGTCCTAAGTATATACCCAAGAGTAAAGAAAACATATGTCCATACAAAAAGTTGTACAAGAGTGTTTTAACAAAAATGTGGAAACAGCCCAGATGTCCAGTACTGGTAAATATATACATAAATGTATAAATAAAATATGGTATACCCATATAATAGAATATTAGTCAATTACAAAAAGGAATGAAGCATTGCCACGTGCTGCAACATGGATGATTCCTGAAAACATGATGCTAAGTGGAAGAAGTTAGTCACAAAGATTACTTATCATGATTCTACTTGTGGCAAGTGTCCAGAGTAGACAAATCCATGGAGACAGAATGTAGATGAATGGTTGCCCGGGGCTGAGTAAGGTGTAGGGGATGGAGAAGCACTGCTAATATGTATGGGGTTTCTTTTTGGAGTGTTGAAAATGTTCTAAAAATAGATTATGGTACTAGTGGTATAACTCTGAATTCACTAAAAACCAATAAAGTGTATACTTTAAATGGATCAATATTATGGTATATGAGTTATACCTCAATAAAGCTGTAAATTAGATGCGATGAATTTAAAGGCATTAAATTCTTTTGAAATTGTTATATTGATCAAAATATTTTAAGGCCAAAGGGACCTTAGAGATTACTTACTTCATTTTTCTCTATATGTGAGGTTAAGAAATTGAGGACTAGAGAAATTAATTTGTCAGAAGGTATACAGGTAGTTATGGAACCAAAAATACACACCTGATATTTTAATTTCCAAAATGGATCAAGATTTTTCTAACCTCCACAGAAACCATCTGCACAGCAAAATATGATGTATAGATGTGGTCATAATTCAGATAATTGGTCAAATATCCAATCCAGGTCAAAATATCCATATGTGACCTGAATTTTATTTTTTTGTGTGTGCAGGAGACAAATAATAAAACTAACAAGAAAGAAAAACGTATAGACCACTGAAAGATTACAGAGGCATGTACTTACATACCTTAGGTAATCTATCAAATTAAAGAAATATATAAAATTGTCTTTGGAGGAGGGACTTAAATTTCTGGGTTGCAATGTCATATATGAATATCTAAAAATTATTCAGTAACCCAAGTAAATATTTTAATTTTAATGTAAGAAGAAAAAACCTTTATGCTTTCAGAACTTATTTCTATAACTTATGATAATTGCTTCCACATTTTGACTTCATGTAAAAGGAGAGTAAATCATCTTTGAATAGAAAGTTAGAGTTTCTTCCATTTGCACAGGCAGGTGATGGGAAATTAAATTAGACTGCCTTCCCCTTTCCTGTACCTAGTTTTTTGTGTTCATATTTGAGACTTCAATCTTCTCTTCTTCTTGGGGTTTTACATTAATTCAAACTTTAAAAATGACTATCAAACTTTAGAGACGGAGGAAGGTTTATAAGAACTCATGTAATCAAAGTGTAGCCAATAGGTTGCGCACTTCTCAGAGATACTGGTTTGTGAACTACTTTTTAAAAACCAAACTAATCTTCAAACATTGAGAGATTTTACATAGATGATCTGGATTTCAGACTCTTGAAAAACTGAAGAGTTTGGTAAAGTGAACCTTCCTTTCTGCATGGTGGTTTTTAGCTGCAATTGGATGCCAGCTGCCCTTTTGGCATGGGGCCTGCCCAGGTGGGCACAGCTCCCGGGGGCGGCTTCATGCATTTACGTTACCTACCCAACATATTAGTCATTTGGGTTTGCAATCTCTGACTTAGCCCAATTACCCAACTCTTTATTTTCCCCATAAGGTACTTCTTTAAATGAGTGTGCCCCTAGTGAAATAATTCAGAACTCATTGTCACTATTACCACATTCTTTGATCAAAAGAGCCAGAAACCCTGCTGATTATGTAAGAGAATCAAGTTGAACTGTGCTCCACCTCCCCCTAGCCCCTGAAAAATCATGAACCTGCAAGTATTTTGGATCTTAGAAACATTCTTAATGAAGGTGAGCATTGGTTCTTGGGACAATGAAAAATACTAAAATATCATAATAGTCCATGGCCTTTCAGAAGCCACACATATCTGTACATAAACAGATATTCAGTAAATCTGTGGTATTAAAATTTCATGGTGAAGGGGGTGAAATTAGGGGGAAAAAATTAAAGAATTCTGGGTGGCAGGCAGGCAATAAAAATTATATATATACTGAAATAAAGGAAGAACTCAGAAAGACTAATGCCTGGCCTGACATTTTCCTGTCAAATGTAGCTCCTTCTTATAGGAGGAACCCTGAATAAATGTGTAAAGGAAACAGTAATCCAGTCAGGGTGGGGGCATTGGCTTTCATCAAGCACCGCCAGAGCCCATCTGATCCAACTGCCCAAATAACCAAGCATTTATTTTCCATAAAAGAGAAAAACAAGAACTTTTAACATGGGTGATATAAGTATAAATTGCTACAGTACAGTCATTTTGGGGGAGAAATTTGGCACTGCCTTTTCACTCCAACATGTGCACAACCTATGACCCAAGGATTTCCCCATATGAGAAAGAATCTTCTGCCTGTGATCCAAGGATGTCAGAACAAGAATGTTCACAACAGTACTGTTTGCAATGTGAAAATGGTAAAAAATGTGAAACAACTAATACCCATTCTTTTGGAATTGGGGTGAACTGTTTTAAGTCCATTCAATAGGATTCCTAAACTATTTTAAAATAAACTAGAATTCTATTATCAGCATGGATAAGTCTTGCTGCTATAATGTTAAGTGAAAAACAATTACAACTGAATATAGAAAGCAGAATATCATATATACATAAACTAAAACACACATAAAACAGTGCTGTATATCATTCTAGGTTTATGCATACACAGTAGAAATATAATTTATGCACAGCAATAATGCTCTCCTACTACAGGAGAGTGGCTATTGCTGGAGAAAAAGGAGGATAGAATAGGGGAATGCGGCTACAACTACATCTACAATGATTTTGTTACTTAAAAGAGAGAAAAGATTAAAGCAAATATGGCACAAGATTCATCTTTGTTAAATACAGGATAGTAGGTACATGAATCTCTGTTACTTTACGTACTTTTCAGTATGTTTAACTTTTTAAAAATGAAACATTTTAAAGCACTATAGGGATTCAGGAATATGTTAAAAAATTCCTCAATCTGGTAATTGGTAGCTACAAAGAAATCAATCCCATTCTTATGGATAAAAACATTACTACTAATCCTACTGAAGTCAGGAGCAAAAGTTTCTGCTAAAAACTTGCTTCCCTGGTCAGTGCTCTATGACCAGAAAAATGAAACAAGATTTGTAAGTATTGGACAGGAAAAGCCAAAAACGTTGCAATTTTCTATCTAAAAAAATCCAATAGAATAAAATGAGCACATTTAGAACCAGAAAGAGTGCTTAGAAAGTTACCTAAGCAGAAGTTTAAAGTTTATTAATCGATAGGCTTATTTCCGGCACTGCCTATATCCAATTAGAAAATGTAAGTAGAAAGAAATGTATATAATTCTCAAGAGTAATAAAAACATACTTAGTATTTAAAGAAATTATGCCCAAAGGCTATTGAATTAACTTATTAATTCAATAAATTAATGATTGAAGTAATTTATTAAGGCAATAACTTTATTAATAAATAAGTTATTACTAAAATATTTATTAATTTGGGTCATTGTGCTGTTTACATTCTTTCATTCTTTCCTTCCTTCCTTCTTCATTCCCTTTCGCCATTCCTCCCTTCTTCCTTTTTTTTCTTTCAATCTTCACATCCTTTACTGAAGGATGTGAACAACACAGTGACCCAAATTAATTATCTATTGCTGCCCAAAATACTACCTCAATAAGTTGGTTATTTAAAACAATGACTGATTTTCCTTCTGATTCCATGGGATGACAACCTGTGTATTTCTTTTGTTGTTCTCACCTAGAATCACGCATCAGACTCTGTTTATCTCAGGATTTGACTGTAGCTGGTGGGTTCACAGTGGCCTTGCCCAGGTATCTGTCAGTTGGTGTGGCTGTCACCTCTCCTCCAGTGGCTGTCACCGTCTTGTGGGCTAGGCTGGGCTTCTTATCAGCATGATAGCCTGAGGGTTCATAGAGAGGGGATGGAAGCTTCAAGACCTCTTAAAGCCTAGTGCTAGAACTCAGTTTCCCTTTTGCCACATTCTATTGGTCAAAAGGTTCATAAGCCCTACCAGATTCAAGGGGTGGAGAAATGAGCACCATCCTTAAGCTAGAAAAGCATAAAAGACACACTTCAAAAGAGAGTTGGGCATCATAGGAAGGGAGGAATTTGTTGCCATTAAACAATCTACTGCCCATTTCATGTCGCTGAATGGAAAGATTCAAGAATATAATGATGTAAATT
This sequence comes from Pongo abelii, assembly GCF_028885655.2. Lineage (NCBI taxonomy): Eukaryota > Metazoa > Chordata > Mammalia > Primates > Hominidae > Pongo > Pongo abelii. The sequence goes on along the minus strand of NC_071996.2, from coordinate 35,804,733 downwards.
CTCTCCTAAATAATCTGTGAATTTAAATTCAATCCAATTTAATAAAAACCTGTACAGTACTTTTTGTTGGACCTGATGAGCTGATTCTCAAGTTGATCTGGAAGACAAAAATGAACACAAATGGCCAAGAAAAATTCCAAACAGACAACATGGGAAGTCTGGCCTATAAGACATCAAAATTTACTAAAGGCCCATAATTAAAGCAGTGTGATATTGGCGCAAGGACAGGTGCATAGATTAGCTTATTTTTTTTTTTTTACTTGAGGGTCAAGGAAAAGGATTTTGCATATGTTGACTTTTGTTATGATTGGGGGCATTTAAAATCAGTGGGAGGAATACTTTAATCACAGAATTAATGAATTTATATTCTTTTAGAAATAAAGTTAAACCTATGCTTTACGTAGGTTTACGAGACAAAATTATCTTCAGATGGTACCGTAAAAATATTAGGAAGACATATGGAAAATGATCTTTTAATTTAGAACGTATAAAGGATTGATGTGTTTGACTGCAAATTAATTGTAACATTCTATACCATAACAAAGTGAAGAGACAAGAGGTAGACTGGGGGGAAAATATTTGCAATGTCTCTTAATAAGGAGTTAATATTCAAAATGTATTCACAGCTTTTATAAAGCAATAAAAAAGGAAGAGGCAATAGGAGAATGAGCAAATAATTTCAGCAGGCAATCCAGAGAAGAATAATTCAGATAACCACACATAAAACAAAGATGCCCAGCTTCACCAATAACCATGGATTATAAATTCAGACAATGAGGTCACTTATTTTACCAACAAATTTGTAAAAGCTTTATGATTGGTTCTGTTCAGCTATGATAACTATGTGGAAAACAAGTAGTCTTACACATTCTTAAATATTTTTGGAAGGCAATTAGTCAATTTCTAACCAAATTTAAAATTTTACACTATAATTCCATCTTTAGAGATCTATCCTTTGTAGAGAAACTCACACAGGCACAACAGATACATAGACTTGCTCATGGTGGGATGGTCTAGAATCAGAAAACACAACTATCTAAATTTCTACCCATAAGTTAATAAGCAATTTATTGATAATCTGTTTTATAGTACTATGAAGCTGTAAAAACTGAACTAGGCCCAGGTGTATTGAATATATCAGGTGAACAAATGCAGTCACGGAAAAATAGATGTCGATGCCACTTATATAGAAAGAGAAAATTCAATATATATGTATACAGGTAAACAGAAAAACAGTTAAAAGCATCTCTTGGGAGAAGAGTAGAAAAAGGGGGAGTAAAATTATACAATTTTCATATTATACTCTGTATACATTTGTTACAGCTTATATCTTTTACAAAGAAAATAAATGCATTTAATATGGTATAAATTTTTTAAAAAATAAAAAATTATCTCATAGATTGGCCAAGTTCTACAACATTTCAAAGGCTGTAACTAGGAGGGTATGGGCTGTGGAAACTTTCTCAGAAGAGAAAATGTGGAAGAAACTTGGAATTTTTTTCCTTAAGTAAGAGAAAAATTACATTTTCTCTAGGGAACAGAGCTATGGCCAGTGCGTGAAAATCCAAGAGACAAATAGAAACTTTCTAGGCATTCGAGACAACCTAGATTTGAAAGGGGCTCTTCCAAAAGACAATGTGACCCATTTGTCACTGGAAGAGGCAAGAAGAGATGGGCAAGGCCTAGTGAGGCCTGTCTTAGAAGCAGTAACCGTACTGATGGATAGGTGAAGAGGAGGGCAGGAAGTCATCATTTAAACCTAAGATTCTAGGATTCCAAATGTCCTGAGTGAAGGATAACACAAGAATCATGGGGCAAAACCTAAGCCATAGTTGTCTTGGATTCTGCAAAGAACTAAGTCATCATAAGAACTGGCTGGCTGTGCATAACTTTATGAGAAAATGCTTGGAATTCCGCTATTACATGTACATAGATAAGTTCTCTGTTTTAAGTTTCAGATCCTTTGCTATTGAAGTACAACCCACAGGCCAGAAGCATCAGCTTGTTAGAAATGCAGACTCTCAGGCTCTTCTGTAGCCCTAGTAGATCAGAATCTGTATTTTAACAAGATCTGCCAGTGATTCCCATGCATGCATTTGAGAAGCACTGGTCTGTCCAAATATCCATAGAACTCCTTTTATTCCTGAGCCTTCAAAGGCTGAATAAAAAGAAACAACCTACCACATGGAAAAAAAAAGGCCCAGTAATTGAAGTTTTGATTTTTATTGCTCAAAACTAGGTGGAAATTCTAAGCAGAAGAGAAGAAATGACTATATGTGTGTGTATATACACATGTATGTATTTATGTGTATATGTATGCATAGTATAAATATATATATGTCTATATACACACACATATGTGTGTGTAAAACCTAACTCTACTTTCTAGCTATCCATTTTAGTGGGTGGTCATTGACTAGTTTACCATCTTTTGTTTGTTTGTTTGTTTTGTTTTTTGAGACAGGGACTTACTGTCACACAGGCTGGAGTGCACTGGCATTATTACAGCTCATTGTAGCCTCAACCTCTCAGGCTTAAGCAGTCCTCCTGCCTCAGCCTTTCAAGTAGCTGAGACTACAAGCACGTGCCACCACATCTGGCTAGTTCTTTATTTTTCCTACAGACAGGGGTCTCACTATGTTGCCTAAACTTGTCTTGAACTTCTGAGCTCAAGTGATCCTCTCACCTTGACCTCCCAAAGTGCTGGAATTACAGGTATGAACCACCGAGCCTGGCCTTGTTTTACCTTTTTTGAGGGAGTTTAGCCCGCTGCCCTCTCAACAAATGAATATCAGTCTCAATTTAATTAAACATTGAGTAGAAAAAGATAAACATCTTAGAGATTTTTCTCGTACATTTCATTTTGGCAGCCGTTATTACTTAGGACATCTTTAATGTCATTCTATATTTTCTGGTTTATTAAAAATTCTTCCTATTGTTTTCAGTATGTTAATTGGTTTTAAAGTTTAATCTCTTAATCTTGATTTGGCTTTTAGCATTTCACATCAGGATTATTTTGGGGGGTGGGTGGGTGGAGGGAGATTACTATACATGAAGAATGAATAACCTCTTAAAGTGAAAAAAAAAGCTCCTAGGTAATTGGAAATATTCTAATTACCAGCTAGGGCCTTAGCAAAAATGTACTGGCTTCCAATTTATTGTACTGCATTTATTTCCTGAGTCATTTTGGTGTTTCACTTGTGCACAAAGACATTCAATGGAAAATAATGAATTCTGCAATGTGTGGGGACATCATAGTTAAACCTTTTGCTGGATTTTCAAAAAACATCCCTTTTCATAAACAGTTTTCTTAACAAGTTGTGTTGTCTCTCAGCAGGCTTTGCAGAGTTTAGAGCATATTCTACCCAACTGGCCCCAGATGGAAAATACTCTCTTGAAATTGGATGGCTTTTTAAGTGTAGCTCTCCACAGCCTGCTCAAAGAAAAAAAAAAAAGTAAGCTTGAACAGAATGCATTTAGTAGCATGGTCTATAATTCCCCCAGCATCCCACATATTTGGATGTTTTTGCTTTTGGCAGTGGAATTTTTCTAATTTAATTAACTCATTAATGTTAGCAGATGACACAGTGTGAAAATTCTTTTCCCTAGCCACTTATCTAAATATTCTTCCAGTCCACTGGGGTTATGTGTACACTTTATTTATTTATTTATAAAATGTATTTATCTGTTTTGTTTCTATACTGACCTTCCCTTTAAGAGTTCACAGGCAACATGTAGACATTTTATGTAACTTATTATAAATCTTTCTTAAGGCAATAAATGGAGAAGAGTCAGAGGAAAGAAATAAAGAGTGATGGTGCAGGGGGAGATCTTTACAAAGGAAGAGTGGGAGAGAAGGAACAGATGGTTTGAGAAGAGCAGCCAGAGCTAAAATGCTTACCCTGGTCTAAGCCCATGCAATTCTGTTTCTTCATTCTTAGTTCATACATTGAAGATGTAGCAATAATTTGTGTCTGGAAATCAGCTGGCAACACCAGGAATGACAATAAAGGCAAGTCCTCCAGGGTTAGCTCAATAAAAAGTGAATCTAACTTGCTCAAATCATGTACTCGTTCATTTGTTCATTCACATGTTTATTTTACCGTGCATTTTGCTAATCAATATATAAATCTCCCTCTCTTAGATTTTAGGTCTCCTTGAAATTTGAGGACATGTATTCCCTTCCTCCCTCCCTCCTTCCCTCCCTTCCTTCCTTCCTTCATTCCTTCCTTTCTTCCTTGCTTCCTCATTCCCTTTCTCTGTTCCTCCCTTCTTCTTTTGTTTTTCTTTCAATCTTCAGGGCCTAACACAGGGCCTGGGACAAAATAGGTATAGAATATATATTACTTAATTTTGAATGAATGGAACTCTTTTGAGTGATTATACCAACAGAGTATCTACTCCGGTATTTTAAAACAAGAATCATTTTAATCCCCCGAGTTACCTTGTTAAGGGGATTGTTATTATTATCTTAATTTTATCAGTGATGAAACTAGAGCAAAGAAATGTGAAATAAGTTGCTCAAGGTCACAGAACTTGTAAGTGGCAGTTGGAGAATGTGAACTCAGGGCTGTCCAGGGTGCTGCTACCCACGATGATGGTGACATGGGACAGGTGGCTTGATGAAGCCTCAAGAAGTGGTGAGGAAACTTCGTGTCCCCACTGAGAGTGAGACATAATCCCCGGTTTCTGCAGCAAATGAATAAATATTGGTATTAGAAGGGTTGACGCTGAATTGTATACTTAAAAGGGTGGATTATATGATATATGAATTATATCTCAATAATTTGTTATAATAGTGAGAGAAATTACTGAATATTGGAAGTTTTCTCTGACCTCTCTTCTCTGACCTCTCTTCCTAAGAAATTTAGTTCAGATTCATAGCAATTTTTTACTGCTCCAGTTCAGTGAGCTGCATGTTGAAAAATAGACAAGATTTCCAGACCCAGACTTTGTGCAGCTCCCTGAGTTCTCTGTGTTGGCCATAGCCATTTATCTGAGGAGGGGCCCATGGGAAAGTGATTCTTAGGGGCCTGTCTGGCATTGAAACCATCAACCGGAAGCTACTGAATATTATTAGTGAGACGTTTAGTGAGCATGAACGTGGGAAACAATTTTTTAAAACCAATTTTCAACATCATGCAGAATTTTCCTCCACTTGAAAGAAAGGGGTTGTTGTCATGTCTCTCTGAGACTATTTCCAGCCACTAATTTATCTGGCAAGGATGAATACCACATTTGGGAAATTTGTTGGCATTTAATCTTCTTCTAAATCAATTTCAAGGGGCTGGTAGGATTTTAAAAAAATTTTATGGTTGAAAATTATATCATTTGGTTTGCTTTTATACTCATATTCAGAATGGACACAACACTTTTCTGTGTGTGGCTGGTTTTGTTAAGTCAGAGTGCATGTGAATATACACACACAAGCACACATACACTCATATACTCATGCACATGTACGCATGTTCATACACACGCTCATACACACATGCACACACATGCACAGATGCAGACTCAACACATACACACATACACATAAGCATGCACAAACACACCCTTACCCATTTATACCACAAATAGATGTATCAATAGGAGAAAGTTATTGAGCTGATATATCTTCCAAAAGGAGACTGCTGTATGTATGTGTTTAAAGCATACAGAAAGCCAGTGCTTTCCTTTCTATGGACTTAATAAATCAGAATAAAAAGATTTCAATACAAAGAGGACTGGAGCTTCAAACATTCTGTTTGGTAGCACTTTGAAAAAAGAGCTAGGTGCACATGGAGAGCAGTGGGAAGAAAGGAGGCGATGGGTTTGGGGGCATCTGAATCATGGTTTTCTGCAACATTGGCCTTGCCATTTGAAGTTCTTTCTCTGAAACTCTACGTGGAGACCTCACTCTGAGGTTTTATGATATATGTACATTAAGTTGGAATCTAGATTTAATATTTCTACCTTTAGTCAGCAATGTTTTCTGAATGAAAAAAAGGATCAGCTTAAGCAGCTTAATTTTGAATGATGAGCCTGAGAGTGGAGATACAGATAAAGGTATTTATCCAAATTGTTTGTATCTAACATTTCTTTTCTTTGGGGTCAAGAAGTTTGCAGATTAAAAATTGTTGGGTATGGTGGCTAAGGAAAGGCAGTTGCTGCTACCGACAATCATGTGTCCCTCAGCCCTTGAGAAAAGGATGGAGATCAAGAAAAGACTGACATCTTCACCTTCCTAAACTGGTGCTCCATTGACTGCACCTTGGAAATATTGAAGAATCTTAAAATAATAATGTTTGGTTCCCACCCCCAGAGATCTTGATTTATTCCATCTAGGGATGGGCCTTAATGACTCCCCAGGTGACTCCACCTAACATGCAGCAAACTTGACAGCCACTGCTCTTAACTGATGGTTGCCAACCCTGGCTGTTGTTACTCTGATCCCTGCAGCCTACACCCCAGAGATTCAAGTGATCTGGTGGGACCTAGGCATTGATATTTTTTCAACAGTTCCCCATGTTATTCTAACGTGCAACCAGGGTGAAAAGCCATGAAGCTGCCTTGTCAATGACAGGAAACTTACTGTGTTTATTTTTTGTCCTTGATGTGCTCTACTCTGCAGTTATTCTTTGCATGCCTGCCGTGTGGGAGCTGGTGTGTTGGATGTTGCAGGGAATATAACAATGAATTTGACACAGTCTCTGTTCTCCGGATGTTTATGAGGCTGCAAACCATTATATTTTGCATTGTTTGTTGCTTAATGAAGCTGACCAGAAAACATCTTGAATTTAGATGTGGAAAAGCTTGCTCTTGCATTATCTCATTGAAACCTCACAATGACCTGGTGAGAAAGGCATAAAAAATGTAAACTCGAAGAAGCTAGGAATCTACTCAAATTTACATGGCAAAGACAGCTAGGAACCAAATCTTCTAATGCCTAAGCAAGAGAGCCCTTTTGGCATTACTATTTTTCTGCATTTCTTCTGGAAATACCATTAATATATCAAAGCAGGGATGGGAAGTGGCAGAATCAGAAAGGCAGAAATTGAGATGGAGAAAGTTGTGTCCAGATCAGGTGTATGTATCTGAGTGAGTGAGTGTGTGTGTTTGTGTGTGTGTGTGTGACTGTGTGACTGTGTGTATATGAGGGAATATGCCTTTGAGATTTTATTCAATGGTGCGGTTTTGTTACTCTCTTGAAAATTATACAGCCTGTTAACAAAGTATATCAGAAAATAGAATTTACTGACATCTTTAGAAAGATTAAAAATCTGTCTAGCATGAAAAGGCCATTACTAACTGTGAGAAAAAATTTTAAAAAAAGAGTTATTAAGGCCAACTTAGATTTCTACAGATACTGAGTAGAAGTAGTTTCACCAGGTAGAGATGGATGTATGTGAGGGGGGAAGGGAAGATTAGTATCAATAACTATCACTCAACAAAAGGGTGCTTAATTTCCTGTCTTCCTTAAACTCCATGACCGTTTTCTTCCCCATAGAGGGAAGGAGAGGGCTCCAACCCATTGCTCTGAGGAATATATGTATTCTATTATAACCAGAGATGTTGGAAGACATAGAAAAGACATTAACACTACTGGGTTATGGCTCTTTGTAGGTGCAGGTAAATAGATTTTAGGTTGATGACATTTTAAAATCATGACAAAATGTTTTCTTTGAGGCTTGGGTGTGTCGAATATGCTTGGCTAAAAAAACCACCTCACTCTTGTAAATGTATCTAGTATTACTTTGCTAAACAAAATTGTATTTTTGCCCTGCTCTTTATATGTTCACAAAGACAGCTGTCAGTGTTCATTTATTTATGCAAACAACAAATGTTCTTCATGTGCTATGCATTAGGTGTTATACTACTTAGGGGAACACAGAACATAAAATGCTGTCTCTGTCATCTAGAGGCTTAGTGTTTCTTAGAAAATAATTCCAGACTATTATTTCAGAAGACTCACAAGAACAAATCCAGGTATTTCCCAAGGAAGGCTTGCTGCCTGTCCAAAGGCATCTCCATGGGGTGCGCATGAAACATTGTCAAGCCTAGAAAAAGGAAATTACTGTAGATGTTTCAAGCAAAGAGGGATTTAATGCAAGGAATTTTTATGATGGTGTTGAAAGGGCTGGAGGAGCCAGAGGGATAAGGTGGCGGTACTCACAGACTGGGGCATTGCTGATGCCCTTTCTTAGCTGACCTATTGGGGGAATCACAGAAGTTGCTGGAGCCTGCAGTCACCTGCTGTTGATGCTGTTCTGCTAGAGCTGGAAGCAGAATGGCTTCTTCTTTCCCATTGCCTTCTAATCTCCTCTCACTGCCTCCTATTGGCAGAATTCAACATTAACACACTGACCAAGATGTCTTGATCATGTTTGCATCTGTACATGCACAATACAGAGAAGAGTACAGCAGGGCAAGGTGAGGTGGGAAGGGAGCAGTAAGATCCAACAGTCACATAACAAGCAGAAAGGCGTGGAGTCTGGAGGTAGCCACCATAACCACCACCACTTGGAGGTTTCCCTTAGTTTTTTAGACTTAGGAATTTGATTAATAGAACACTCAGATGTGATTTGAAACCTGACTGAAAATAACTGTTATGAACTGAACCATGTCTCCTGCAAATTTCATATGTTGAACCCCTAACTCCCAATGTGACTGTATTTGGAGATAGGGCATTTAAGGAGGTAATTAAGGTTAAATTAGGTCATAAGTGTGGGGCTCTAATGTGCTAGAACTGGTGTCCTTAGAGGAAGAGACATGGGGATGTGCACACACAAAGCAAAGGCCATGTGAGGACACAGTGAGAAGATGTCCATCTGCAAGACAAGGAGAGAGGCCTCACCAGAAACCAACTCTGCTAGCACCTTGATCTTGGACTTGTAGCCTCCAGAGCTATGAGAAAATAAATGTCTGTTGTGTAATCCGCTCAGTCTGTGTTATTCTGTTATGACAGCCCAAGCTGACTAATATACTAACCAAATATGTAAATAATAAATATAAAGAGTAAGATGTCAAACTGTCATTTTTAGTTTGCAGTAGAAATGTAATTTTTCAAAAGATTTTCTACTTGTATTTGCTGGTCAGCACATTCTTCTTCTATAAGTGATACTACATAGGAATCAAATAAAATTGGGAGGTTGCTTGATGACACTAGTCTCTGAATTAGTTGAGTTAGATGGATGGTACAAATGGCTCAGGTAATCCCAGGCATCTTTAGGATATGATATACTCATTTCCCCCCTGGATCTGCAGTCTCTGCTGGATGTATGTCATCTTTTCCCAATAGTTCAGTCAATTGAATGTTTCAGCCTTTCTGATATTTTCTTTGTTAATCAGGTCCCTTTTCATATTGCTGCATCCTGGTTGCCATTTTGTTTCTTTTAGATAGTCTTCCTTTGATCCACTTGGATAAATGTACTCTGATCCTTTCCATGATGATTTTATGGCCTAACTCACAAATTTTCACCTTCTTGGAGTGAGGCCAGTACATGTAGTTAGGCTGCGAATTGGCTAGGATACACTGCTCTAATTGTACCGCTTGTTGCCATTGTCAGCCCTGATTGGACTGTAGCTTTATGATTGGCAAACGCTTATGCCATATTGTTGCTAAATCATTTGAATATTATATCTGCCTATATTATTGGTACCATAAAATATGAAAAGAAAGGGACCAAATCCATTTGGAAAGTTGTTGAATCAGCTTTCCACATAGGCATATTGGACTGTTTGAGAACTATCAAAAAGATCCCCATTTCCCAAAATGACAGCCTCATCTGCCTATGAAGGAGCATAAAATTCAGTAGCTAGAGTTGCTTTTAATGAGTTTAATCATATTTTCCAGAAGGGATGATCAATATATCTAATATTTAAGTCTTACCTACATGTATCTGTCCCCAGCCTATTTCAATAGCTTGTCTCATTAATCATCAGAAAACCCTATTATGAAGAAGGTCCTATTATTAATGCTGTTGTATAGAGTAAGCAGTGGAAGCTTAAATAGGTTAAATAATTTGTTGAATGTTACCTGCTAGTAGGGAATTTAAAACCTAAGATTAACCTTTGTGTTTAGAATAAGAACAGAGAGAGATACATTAGCCTACAAGCCTCTGTAGTTTTTGCCTATAACTCAGGACTTTTTTCACACATTCTCTTCCTGGCTATTTTCTTCCTAAGAAATGGGTCCCCTCTCTCTCTTTTTATTTTTATTTTTATTTTTTGAGATGGAGTCTCGCTCTGTAGCCAGCCAGGCTGGAGTGCAGTGGTGCGATCTTGGCTCACTGCAACCTCTGCCTCCTAGGTTCAAGCAATTCTCCTGCCTCAGCCTCCAGAGTAGCTGGGACTACAGGCACTCACCACCATGCCCAGCTAATTTTTTTTTTTATTTTTAGTAGAGATGGGGTTTCACCATGTTGGCCAGGATGGTCTCGATCTCTTGACTTCGTGATCCACCTGCCTCAGTCTCCCAAAGTGCTGGGATTACAGGTGTGAGCCACCGCGCCCGGCCGCTTGGCACTTTTGCACCACCCGCTGGAGGTTATTTCCTTCATACTGTACCTAGCACAGTTTGGAGCTGTTTGCTTGCTTGTTTTTTATATGCCTCACTAAAATATGAGTTCCACAAAGGTGGGTACTTTGTTTTTCTTGTACATGACTGTGTCACTAACATGTAAGGATTGTTTTCCATACAGTATTCCTACTGTCTTCTGTACAATAGGCACTCAATGCATATGTGCTCAAGGCCAAAGCACAATCTATTGTGAGCTATCAAACTCCCATGCTCTTTGGGATCAAGACTTAGGAGGGTGTGTTTTTGGTGGAGAGGGAAATATGAGGGTCGGAGTAGTCTCTAGCTGGTTCATCATTGCAGAGGGTGTTCTGAACTACCAGTGTATACAGTCACTGAGACTGGGAGAGAGGGAGAATGCCACAAAGTGGGCAGGAACAGCTGAAAGTAGAAAAGGCAGCCTCCCAAACAAATTTCAGTTGACTAGTGGTCATGCCTATAGCAGTATACAGAACTAACTTCTTTTCTGAAAAATACTGCCTAGAATTTTAGAAAATGATATTGAAAAATTTGGATTTTATCCTAAATTCTGATTGAACTCTTAAAAGTTTCTGAGTGGACCAGTAATGTATTAAAAATTAGTGTTCTCGAAAGTAAGAGATAAAATGACTAAGATGGAGGAGGGAGCCTAAGCTGGCACATGAACCCATCAGTTTCCCATGATTGACTATAGTTTGGGCATTCCCCATCTCAGACACCACCATCTCAACCCTCTTGATGAAGAAAACCAAGAGAGACAGCCCACATCTTGTGGGCCATGAAATCCTGCCTGTTTGATCCGTGTCAGACTTGGAGCAATTGAGAGTTGTGGAACATATTTCTTTTCAATTATATTAAAAAATTAATTGGTATAGCATAGTATTTCATCTCTCCTGCATCAGCAGTAAAATGGCTATGTTTATTTACAAGGATTATGAGCAATTTCTATATCTCAAAGCACCTTCTGAATCATCAAGGATATATTGAATTATATGGACTCATATTCCAGGTTAATTAACTGTTTTTAAATGTAGTCTGTGGGTAATTATAAGTTACATATGAGTTGTAATTTATGGCATCCAAATCATATTCTCATACATCATTTGATTACTATCATCATGTTTTGTAGCTGAGAAAAATGAGTTTCCGAGAGGTTAAATGACTTGTCCAAGGTCACTTGGCTAGTGGATAAGAAATCCTGGACTGGGCCAGGCGCGGTGGCTCACGCCTGTAATCACAGTACTTTGGGAGGCCGAAGTAGGCAGATCACGAGGTCAGGAGATCGAGACCATCCTGGCTAACACGGTGAAACCCTGTCTCAACTAAAAATACAAAAAATTAGCCTAGCGTGGTGGCAGGTGCCTGTAGTCCCAGCTACTCGGGAGGCTGAGGCAGGAGAATGGCGTGAACCTGGGAGGCAGAGCTTGCAGTGAGCTGAGATCATGCCACTGCACTCTAGCCTGGGTGTCAGAGCGAGACTCCATCTCAAAAAAAAAAAAAAAAAAAAAAAAAAAAATCCTCGACTGTAACCCATTTCTTTTATTTCAAGCCTTTTACATCTTTGGAAATTGGAAACTAGCGCTTAACATATATGATGAATCCTTATTAACCAGAATACTTAATCATCCTAGAAAAAGCAATCTCAGTGGAGTTCAGGGATGAACTATATCTAATATGGTAAAAATACAGTGGGTTCTATAAATACTCATTGACAGTAATGACATCACCCACCATTCATTTTGAATCAATCTATCCCCAAAGGAATGTATCTTACAATGTTCCTCAAATATTTTTAAATTACATATTTTTTAAATTAAATATTGACAACAATGTTCATGTTTCAGTTTCCCTTCATTGGGCTTTGAGCTCAATAACTCTTGGTTATAGAGTGTGGTTTTGTCGGTTTGATCTCGTGGAATTTGCAGACAGCATCTATGTGCACAGTAACAGAATGATTCTGGCTGATAGAGAGAGGACGGGTGTGGAGCAAGTGTGGCATGAAATGGACTGTTTGCTTTTTTCTACAGTCTGCTGATTCAACCTGCAAACCCATTCCCCAACTCCATTAGCAAAACCTATAAAAACACAGGGGCCGCCATAAAGACAACTCTGACATTTGTAACACAGAGTGGTCTTTTGAGTTGAGAGAGCCCAGTTCTATACTTATTATTTGGGACTGGGTATTTTTTGACTTCAATGCTTGTTTCTGGTTAGAGAGTTAAAAACAAAGGTCTAAACACTGTGTACTTGGATAGTAAAACACATGTTCACTCTTTTCAGTGACCCTGGAAACAGACGGGGGATTCTTATAAGTCACAAAAGAAAATAAATAACTTCATCCATGGAGGGAAAGAGACAGCTCGAGAAAAGGGACTTTGGAAAAAGGCTGTCTCTAGACAGCAGTCTTGTGGTAAGTACTAAATATTCATTTACCATTCTATATGTTTTGGCTTTGAATGCATTATTCTTTGACTGTTATTTCCTGAACCCTGTGCTTTTGAAACCTCTCTTCCAGTTACACCATTAACAACATCCCTTGAGATTTTGTTTCATTTATTTTTTACAAACTCAAAAGCCAGCAAATTATTGGAATGTTTGTATAGTGTCTTAATAGGCAAATGTAATAATCTGTCAACATTATATGTAATTATATTAATTCCAGCTGATGTAGACTTCAGCCTATACAAAAACACTACTGTATAGCTGATGCCAACGCTAAGCCTATATATAGTTGTTCAATCCCCCATTTATCTTAACCTTGGGGGTAAGATGAACAAGAATTCAATACAGGTTCAAATATTGAAGAGCCAAGAAAGTCTTGGAGACCTCCTTAGGTATGTGCATTAGTTCAGTTGTCTGTAAACTAACTTTCTAAGAGTTTTAATGCTGATGAACATCATTCTTAACAACCTGGTTGGCTTTGCTATCAGGTGTGAGAATCTGCTTAGTCCAGTGAAACAGACTAATTCACTTTAGACTAAGTCTGATGGTTGGCTACTCTTCCGCAATCTCTGGGCCAACGTGTGTGGGTCACCTTTTCTGTTACGCAATGCATGTGAACAGAGCAAGGAATCAAGCAAACTTGAAATAGAAAGCAAACTTTCTGAAATAGAGATTTAGCTTGGTTCCTTCTTGTGCACATTTTATAGGGATGTGCTTTATTCACTTGTACATGCTCAGCACCTGGCCTGGAGTCTAGCAGAGTGGGGGTTCAATGAACTATTTGTTGGTTTGATTTATCTGTTATACCTTTCCAACTTTGCAGCTGTAGGTCTTGCTCTGTCATGGACAGATTAGTTATTTACCTCTTAGCGGCTGAGGCTCTGCCTCACAAATTGTTCATAGATGTGAGTTTCTGGGACTTGGGAAGAAGACTGTGTTAAGCATTTATGTTAAGTTCTTCTCTCCGTAGTCAGAATCAACGTCTGTGTCTATTTGGTGTGTGCATTGACCAGCATACCTTTAGAGGCCAACTTTGGTGTATTTCAAGTTCTCATCTCCATAGATTTGACCCCATCTCACCTCCTACGTCTTGCTAACTCCAGGTTGAAAGTGGTGACATTGGTGTGTGAGTGTGTCTGCATGTCTGTGTGTGTGTCTCTGTGTGTGTATGTGTGTGTATTCCCTTTTCAACTTCTGGGGAAAGGTGGGATAAAAAGATAATTTCTCAGCCTCTCCTTTGCAGAAGAAAAACACTTTTTACATATCAGCATGCCAATAGGGTCTGTCTTAGGCCTAGGCTAAGGACAGAGACAGCCTTATGGTATGATGTGAGCAGCTCAAGAAAGATTCTCTTAACCCAGAAATATCATCGGTATTGGTTGGTCCCCAAAGCCATAGATTTCTGCCTCAGATCTCAAGTTTTATGCAAATACCCTATAAAGTTAAACATAATAAGCTATTGTCTTTCAATAATTCATAGTAGCATTCATTAATAAATGGCCTTGGATCATTGCCAAATATCAACCAGATGAGCAGAATTTTGTTGAGGGAATTGGTAAAACAGAAGAATGCAGAGCCCAGAGAGCTGGGAAGGCAGGGATAGGGCAGGACAAGACAGGGCAAGGGGACGTGAGTAACCCTGAATGGGGATCTTAGGGACTTGCAGATCAGAAAAAGGGAAACAGTGTCAATGCTCATATTTAAATTTTACCTAAAGATAGCTTGAAAATGGGCATAAGTAAAATCCTGTCACATTACCAGTCTAGCTGAAAACCCTAAATTGAGCTTGCATTCTTTCTGGCATATGGCTGTACCCTGAAACTTGTTGAGGGCTGCAAATATGTTTCTTGACTTGCTGGCATAGAAGAACGCTGTGAAAATGAGAACTTGTTTGGCACCACCTGAGAAACTTAATCCTGTTAAGTCTCCCCGTATCATGCTTAGGAGAGCTTTTACACTAGTGAAATCCTTTCCTTGTTTCCTAGAGGCAGACTGTGTTACATCTGCATGCCCAGATTGGGAAAATTCTGAAAAAGGATGTCCTTTCCTATCACAGTGTGTAGGGGGGTGCTTAAATGCTATTCAACATTGTAGCACTTAGGCCAAGTTACTACAATTTTGCCCCCGGTTGTAGTATTATGTTCTCTTCTTCAAATAAGGTGCTACTTCTGGGAGAATAGCAGCTAGAGTATTCTTTTTGAGTTGATTCTTTGGGAATGGGAACAATTGAAAGCACCTTGAATGAATTCAAAGTATCAGAAAGAAAGCTAGACCAGGGATGAGATCAAAGATGCCTGGCCTGTGAAGGCATCTGAACTGTGAACATCTGAACTCAAGATGTTGCCCTCTTCTTCAGCTTTATGCTGAAGCCACACAAATTACTAGGCAAGAAGCAGGTAGGGAAGATTCTAGATAAGGGCCACTGTGAAATAAAAGAAAACAAGAAGAACAACAAACCTGGCATTACAGTACAGTTTTCGTTGCCAATGCATGCTTTTTATTTTATTTTTTGAATCTAGAATGCTAAAGTGAAAATCGGTTATCTCATCTCCTCACTTTGCAGACTACTTAAGGCGCAGAGAGGTTATCTGCTCTTCCTGAGCTCACATGCTAGGATTACACCAAAAGTAGAACAACCTGTCACTTAAGTTCTTTATCTTTCATTATATACTATCCCAGGAAAAGAAGATGTCCTTGTGGGAAACTGAATAGAGGAAAGAGAAACATATTACATTCTTAAGTCTTGAAATTCCATTGCAATAATCGTCACGACACATATTTTTGAGAGTTAGGGGGCCCAGAGGTAATTTCCACTTTCAGATTTTGCAGGAAAATATTCTCATAATGTATTGCAAGAATAAGGTGCTATTAACTTCGTTACACTTTTTATTTTATATAATCAAATCATTGAAGTGTTGAGTAGAAATTATAGCTCCCTTGCAACGGCTTTTACATTTTTAGACTGGAGGAACCACAGAATAAAGAAACTAACAGTCCAAAAACTGAAAAAAGCTCCAACTGGGGAAAACGAGTTTGTG
Organism: Pongo abelii; assembly: GCF_028885655.2. Taxonomy (NCBI): domain Eukaryota; kingdom Metazoa; phylum Chordata; class Mammalia; order Primates; family Hominidae; genus Pongo; species Pongo abelii. Next base: position 35,788,713 of record NC_071996.2, on the reverse strand, counting down.
GTCCTTAGTCACGTGGCATGGGGGAGGGTTTGAGTGTATGTGTGTGTGCACACATATACATGTCCATGTGTGTGTGCACACATATACATGTCCATGTATGTGTGCCCTGGTAACACACTGAAATATTCATTGATGGTGATTTTTTTACTTTATTACTCACCCTTTTAAAGGAGAAAGTGATACTTAAGTGAAAGTGAAATGAAAAATATGTTTCATTGTGGGGGGTAAAGGCCCAGAGAGAAAGACAAGTGACTACAAGTTTGCCTCCACCAGTAGGAGTGTGCGGAGGAGCCGTATATACGTTCACGGCAAGTACAGTGTTCTCTCTGATAACAATAAAAATCACCGCAGAAATTGAGGCCTCTTCTTGACCCAAAACTGTTCAGCCCTTCCCAGGATGCTTTTTGATCAGAAAAAGTCATCATTTCACACTGTGCTCTTTTATTTGCAAGACTCATTCCCGGGCTGCCCATGTAGCTGTTTGACACTTGTAGCTGTGATAGCATTTAGCTGATGAGCATGCTGGAGCATGAGTTATCTTTCTTATCAGCTCACATTTAAGTAACAAACATTCTCTTTTTAATTTTGGGGAAATACATTTAGCTTTTAAGCACAGATGAGAGTAGCAGTATGAATTTCTTCTTGGTACCCTCTTTTCTTCTCCCCCACAAAAGGAAGAAAAAACGTTTGCCACACTAAATCCTCAGCTCTGACAGCAGTATAGTTTTATAAGCTTGTAGAGGAAAAAAAGGATGTGCACGCATCCCTGAATTAATCCTTCAGGCTCTTGACTATTTGTATCCAAATCATTATAGTAATCAAGCCTTCCACAACATTCATAACACAGTCAGTCAACAAGCACTATTGAAAACTAGCTATGGGGATGTGCCGGATGGTTTCCATTTTCCCTCCAGATCCACTCTTTTTCCTTCTCTACCTGGCCAATCATCCCTGGAGGATGCACCACATGGACTTGCCTTTTGGCATCTGGTTGGGTTTAGCCAATGGGAAAAAGAGGTCCTACTGGTCTCCTAGCAGGAGATCAGAGGTCGAGGTATTTGTTCTCCCACTCTCACCCTGCCTGGTCATGGACCACAGGAACTGGGCATCTTTGCCTAAAGTTGCAGCTTTTGTTGGACAACCCTCTCCCCAGAACTCCAGATATAGTTAGAACCACTGCTCTATCTATGTTCTGGCACCTTTTCTTTCCCCATAGCTTAAGGATTCTTCATAGTAATGGTTCTTGGATGTTGTTACCCCATCTTTTGTTGGTTTGACTTAGCTCTGTCCACAATTCAGTAAACAGTCCCTTTACCAAACTCTCCTCAGTTAGGTGCTTTGAGTGTGCCATCTCTTTCCTGCAAGGTCTCCCTGGCTGATGCACGGGGATAGACTTCCTCAAATGCTTCTAGTTTATCTGAGGATGCTGTCCTAATAAGCAGGAAAAATATCATCACATGGAGATGAACAGTGTGGCACTGACAGTAGTAGGAGCTGAGGTCACTCTGGGAAGATGTGAGGAGGGGCCATGGGGAAGCTGCAGGTGCAGTTGTGCAACTACATGGAGGGGCCATGGGGGAGCTGTAGTTTGAAGCAACAGAGGGAATTTGGTAACTGCAGACAGAGAGTAGAGAAAAAAGAGGCAAACCAAGGATATTGGTCCTGCATCCTTTGGTGCCAATTCATGTCATTACTGAATTTTTTCTCCCAGGGAAACTTCTTCCTCATATTGAATTTAAATCTCTGCTGTTTTATCTTCAGTTATTTCCCCTCTATTTAGTGACTAGACATAATTCTGAAGCAGGAATCAGCAAACTCTCTGTAAAGTTGCAGATAGTAAATATTTCAGGCTCCGCAGGCCACATGAGTAGTTACAACTGCTCACCTTTGTTGTAGGAAGAGAGCTGCCTCTGAAGACACGTGATCAAATGTAGCTATTTTATTTACAAAAAAACTTTAATTACAAAGACAGGCAGTAGGCTGGATTCTAATGGCTATCCACATGCATAAGAGAAATGGGAATTTTGAAAGTCCTGGTTTACGTTTCCTGGGTGCTGATTTTCTGAGTAGTGATTTGTGTTTACCCTCAGTATATGTGATATGCAGGCAGGCAGAGGAACAGGTTTAGGCTGTTATCAAAGGTACATATACCCCAGTAGGAAGAATAGGGGGACAGAAATATGTTTAGAAGGCATTTTCTAAATATTTAGAAAATATTGACATAGAGTATGTTCAACCTTGCTGATACTTTTTCTAAATGCAAAATAGAGGTATTGCTGGTGTTGCTCAGTGCAGCCTACAGCTAGTCGGTTATGAATACTAAGAAAACAAAAGTCTTCATTCTGTACTGCTTCAGATATGACTGGATCTTTCTGGACTCTCACGGTTCTCTTGTTATACCTCCTCTTACCATAGGGATGCTGTACAGAGCCCAAAACACCAGCTTCCTACAGAAGGTTTCCAGCTACTCTAATCTCAGTCCCCCTTGACCATGTCTGCTGATGGAAGCGTATATAAAGTACGGTTTGCCCTGTGCCCCTGGCCATTGGGAACCTGCCAAGTTGTCCTCTGGGAAGCCTGATCTTTGTTCTCTGATATCAAGATGGTTTTGAGATTTCCCAAATGAGCATCAAGTCAGGGAGGGCCAAAGAATGAGAGGGAGTTTTTCTTTTCCTCCAACTGCCTCATTTCCCCCAACTTGTCTATTATTTCCATGTCTCTTAGATGTACTTAGAATAGAGACTATGGCCTGAGCCAGGTATCAGAAGATAGCGTGATGTCTGAGGATCTAGTGAAGGCCATTTTTAGGAGAAAAGCAACTGGTGGAGAATAGACTAGCTTTGGCCTGGTTTAGCAACCTTTCCAAAATGTCATGCTGAAATATTGACTGTGCCCCCTTGAGAGTGGGCGGAGGTGGAGTTAGAGACGTGTCAGACCCTTAGACAAGTATCTACCCAGTGAATCTGTCCACCAGCCGAGCTCAGCCCATCACTGCAGGTCCAGAAATGCAGGAGAGGTGCCCTGCCTACCTGTTCTCCAACAGTGCAGATCTCCGGGTCCCATGGATGGATCTGGGAGCAGATGAGCTAGGAGGAGGCAGGGGAGGCTGGGCCAGGTGGGCACCACCCACAGGTGTTACTTGCTGCAAGTCTTGAGGGAGCCCCAAAAGAGTGGGAAGAGATCAGATCCTAACAAGAAAAGTCTTGGAGGGCCATTGGAGATCTGCAGCAACACTGGTGCTGCAGACAGAGTCTGAATGGAGGACGGAAGTAGACTAGGTCCAAGCATAGGGCATAGAGCATGTCAGCAATGAGGATGGCAGAATCAAACATCAAAGCCACTTTAGCAGACAGCTCAGCATGTTCACTCAGTGAATCATGCATTAAGTCTCAACCAGGATGGCTTCCTTCCCTTAGTAATAGTAGCTGAAATTTATGGAGGCTTAATATAGGCCAGGCATGCTGCTCAATACTTTATATGGAAACTACCATTTAATATTTAACAACAACCCTTTAAGGTAGGAACTCTAATTACCCCTATTTTACAAATGAGAAATCTGAAGCTTAACAAGTTCATCAACTTCCTCAAGGCAATAGAACTGGTAAGAGGTAGAGTTGGGATTTCACTTTAGGTCTGGGGCTACCCCCAGATTACAATGCATCTGCACAGCTAACAGCTCTGAAGCAGAAAACTCCTTTATGCCCGTGCTGGGAGCTCCTTCACGGTGCTTCACAATGTGAAAGAGCATCAGCTCCCTCAACAGGACTAGACCATGTGCATTAGCACGTCTGCTGTATCTGTGCCCACTGACTAGCCTGCAGTTTAGAACAGCCTAGATCAGAGGGAAGCCACACTTGGTTTCAGCAAAACAATTGACAAAGGAGTGGAGGTGGGAGGGGGAGACTTATAAGGAATATAGAATGTGGGTCTAGATCTGTTTTCTGATCTTGTGATTTTCTGATGAACCAGACCTTGGAACCAACTTTAGAAGGATTGCGATTTACAATAGTGTGTGTGTATGTGTGTGTGTGTGTGTGTGTGTGTGTGTGTATACACATACCCATATATATACAATTTTGTGTTTTTATTCATATGAGGACTGATTATGGCATGTTCATGTACAAGGTGGAGTTATTGACTGGAATGGGAGAAGAGTAAGGAGAGCCTGGTGAGTGATGGGGCACCTCCGGCATCTAGCCGTCCCCCAGCATGCAGTGGGGTTTTATGACTTGAGTGATGGTCCTACCAAATGGCTGCACATTCCCTCTGCTGGGCCACTGACTGATGGAGGTGAGTAGAGAGTCGGCAGCATTTCCCCTGAGGAGATTCTGGGAGAAATGCCATTTGTCTGCCCAGCACTTGCAATTGGTGCTGCCTCCTCTGACATTGCCTGAAGGAGGATCCACCTTCATTGTGGTTGTTACTCACTCTGAATGGCTCCTTTGCTTCCTTCTCTCCTTCCTTTCATCTCTGAAAAGAAGGCAGGCTGTCATCGAAGCCACAAATTCCGGAGTTCTTATGAACACGCCGCTTCCTGAGCTGGCATAATACCTACTTCTGGCCTTTTCACATTCCCACAGGCCAGTGTGCTCTAGAACAGAGTTTCCCAGCCTCGACACTATTGACAGTTTGGACCTGATCGTTCTTTGTCATGGGCGCTGTCCTGTGTATTGCAGGACGTTTATTGGGATACCTGGCTTCTACCCATTGGATGCCAGGAGCACCCCTCCCTCATTGTGACAATGAAAACTGTCTCTAGACATGGCCATTATGTTCCCTGAGAAGAACAATCACCTCTGACTGATCTCAACTGTAGGTTTCCTGAGGGCATGGGCCATGTCATATTCACATTGGATTCCTAGTCTGACACATAGAAAAAGCTCAGTAAAATGAATGAATGAGTGAGTGAACTTAACAGTGAGCAGCTGCTTATGAACCAAATACACAGTCGTGGGGGTGCTGAATATGGGATAAAGGGGGCCCACATGCAGCAGGCCCAGGGTGCTGTTTGGGAAGGTTGGAGAGAAGAAATAGCATGCTGCTCTTCAGGTTTGCCCAAGGATGATTCTAGTGTGTGTGTGTAAAGTTTTTTGTTTGTTCGTTTTACATCAGAGATTATTAATATGGTGTCCTGGATTCTCTTGAGTCCCAAGGTGCTTTATAGGGGAGATTTATGAAAAGACTTTCAGGGCTTTGAATTCTCTGATATATTTTATGTTATATTGCATTTGTACATTTTTCTGGGGAGTGAGTCTGTAGGTATAATTAAATTCTCACAGGAATCTGTGATGCAAGAATGGTTAGGTAGCTTCACCTGCCATTAGTGCTGACCATAGCATCTGCCCATGGATGGCTTCCCTTGCTGGAGTCATGGAGCAGGAGCTCGGATGACACCTGTTTCATTCAACTGTATTCAGCTGCTGTGATAAGTGTTGTCTGCCAGCATCAGAGGTAGTTCTGTGCATCCTTGTTGTCGCTGAGATCACTACATAAAAACAGGAACTGGACACATTTTGAAAGCCTTTTATAAATGCTATGTTATTGACAGATGATGAAATGAGACCGCTTCTATAGCAGAAATAAGTACAAATGAGTGGAGATGTTTGCTTGGCATGTTCCGTGGGTTCTTAGGGCTCCAAGATCTGTTTGTCATTCTCCTGTTGTCTCACCATCTTTCAACAATGGGAATCATCAGATCATACAAGTTTCCATGGCAACTGAGTTCCGCATCATCCTCTAGCAGCCTAGGATCGTTCCCATGGCAGACTCTCTAGTGCTTTGTCCATAACAGGAGGTAGAGCTTTCATCGATCCCCTTAGAAGCTGGTCCCAAACCTAACGGGCATCTGGGTGTTCTCTCTGATAAGTGCCTGCTCTTCTTTTTCGAGTTTTTCATTGATCGGCACAGGAATGGAGCACCTACTTGGTCTGAAACACAGTGAAATGAGTGCTAAGAAATGTGAACTATGATTTCTGCTTTGTAAAGCTTTAAAAAAATCTTGTCACATATACACAATTCAGAATACCAGGAGGTATACAGTGGTACAAACAACAAGACTGATGGGGTTACAAAGAGGAAGTTGTTTTTCTGGCTATATTGATCAGGGAGGGCTTCCCCAAGGAGGAGGGCTTTCATATCTTCCTCCAATAAATTGGTCCAAATTTTATCTATGGTGTCCTTGAGTTCCCTGAAGCAGAAATTTATTGAGAAAGCCGCAGTGTCTAAAAGAATGGGGTGTGACTCCAGGGTGCCTGGCTTATACTTGAGAAATTGCCAAGACCCTAAGCAAGGTCTACTATAATCTTGAATTATTGTCCTAACTTTCCTCTTGCCCCCTCTGGCCACCCCTCCTGACTCCTCTATTAACATTCTCTTACCCCTAATTCCTGGTGCAAGGCAAAATGCATCACATAGCTAAATCATTTTCATATCTTTTCTTCTCATTCATTGATCAGTGTATGCTGTACAAACTGTATATATATTAGCTGTATTTCAGCAGCCTAGGTATCTTATGCTAATTTACCACTCGGCAGTATAGTTCATTATTATCAATTAATATTTATTAAACATCTACAGGTTTCATGGCCATGAATGTAGCAGGATTTCTCATTACTTCGTGTTGCATTGCCATGTTCCATTCCTCTGGCTCACTTTAACCAGTATTTATGATCTTTCTGCCAGTTTTCATGCAGCCCTCATCTCCAGCCCATTTTCAATTAATATTTCAAAAGGAAATCCAGGAGCCATCATATTCAAACGCTTCAGTTGACACCAGATGCACTGCCTCCATTCTGTCCTTTTATACACTAATTTTGCAATTCTCTCCTAACATGGAATCCTATTTGTCTGGCCTGCTCACTCTAAGCCCAAAAAGTGGTTCCTCCTGGTTTCTTTACATTCCAGGCAGTTCCAGATGTATCCTCCTCATACATTTCAGTTTCTTAACTAGGCTTAATGGATCATAATTGTCCATTTCCGAATATGCCCCTAAGGTTTGCTTGCCTTCTGTCTTTCCGCACCTTTTTGGTTCTTGGTTTTAAGCAGTTGTCTTCAGCTTGGTAGGTTTCCTAATGCAATTAATTCGTTGACTGCTCTCATGCACATAGATGTGTAGAGGGAAATAAAATCATTTGGTTTGGTGAATTCTGGGGTCCATCTGTCAGAGCCGGCAGATAAGTAGGCTCAAGGGCTGTTGGCCTTTTTGTGAGTAGGAGCTGTTTGCAGAAGCCTGGCGTTTTTGGAGATGGAGTGGCCATGAGGCTGGCAGTGATCCAGCTTGGGTGGGTGAACACTGAGAGCGAAGTCTGTGAAGGCATCAACTAGACAGACTGGGATGAGGCCAGTGGTGTCCTGCCTTCCTCCTGGAGTGGACTCCCAGCTAGACTTTTGGTGTGGTAGGTAGCTATGTGGAGATCTCCTGGGCCCAGTTTGGTTGGTCCCTGAGGCAGAATATCTGACCTAATTTCTGTTTGGTGAGGCGTGGTGAGAAGGAAGTGACTGAAAGAGAGAGCCTGGTCTAAAGTAGTTAGCCTTTCTCTTCCTCTTAGAGGATTTGAGTAACTTCCCATCATTTGTCTACAAAGACAAAATCAGTAATATTGTTTTATTGTTTACTGCATCAAGGTCCTGGAAGGAGACACATTGCACACTCATGCCAGGTACTGGAGGAGAGTTTAATAAAGGGCCTCTTTAAAAAGGGTGGCAGGATATAGAAAGTGCAACAAGATAATAATGGAGCCCCCTGCAGCTAGAAACAGTGGGGAGTCATTGCCACTAGGCCTAGAAAGTGGCTATAGAACCATGTGGCTATAGGGAGTGAACCATTTGGCAGGAAATGCCACCTTAGGTGGAGGGATATGGCCAACCGTGCTGGCCCTGCAGCAAGGGGATCGGGACGTGAACGCTCCCACTTCATTCTCCTCCCACTGTCTTGTCCCCTGTTGGTGCCTCCACTGGCTGAACCCAATTGGAAGCCAGAGGGAATGGGGCCCATTGAGTGCTCTGGGCCCAGACCAGGGCAGGGAAGGGTGAAGGGTAGATTTGGAGAGGCCAAACGAGTGTATCCAGCACATGGACTCTATAAAAGAATATACTCTGCCACCCTCTCTTCTCACATTTCTGGGCTGAGAAAACACTAGCCCGTTTTTAATATTTTATTTGAAATAGATTTTTGTGTGTTGTTTTCCAGTCTATTCCCTTGGACTTGTCAATTTGGTTTCACCAGACAATATGATGTGGCACCTTCAGAACACAAGTTCCATGTAACCAGTGACATGGTCTTCTCTTCAACAGTTCTGATAAAAGTTGTGTGATGCTGAGGTACAGGGAGCGTGGTCTAGTGGATTGATCACTGCATTAGAAGTGCGTAAGTCCTTAGACTAGAGCTGGAGTTGAAGTGTTTGGTAGATGTGTGGCCTTTAGCACGTTTCTTACTCTCTGAATATCTGTGTCTTCAATGGTGGGACACTGTGATGAGGGATGTTGTCATTAAGTGAAATAAAGAACAAGGAATTGTTTTGGAGGCTGTGGCACCCTATGCATAGGAAATATATTGTTATGATGAGAGTGGTGCAGCTCCTATCTGCTAAACTCCAAAATTTCTATCAAATATAGAAGTAGCAGTGGCAGCCTCAGGAAGAAAGCTGTATTAAGAACTTGCTGTGTGCAAAGCACTATTTTTAAAGGGCACAGTGGAAATAGATACCCTGTAATGCAGTGGAGAGAGCATGAATTGGCTGAAGAATGAGCCTGAACTGGATTTGAATCCCAACCTGCCTCCTACTGCCTGTGTGAATTTGACCATGTCACCTGCCTTCTCTGAGCCTCCGTGTTCTCATCTATTAGTAGAGGTGATCATCTCTTATTCAAAGGGTTGTTGAGTGAATTTCGGCGAAGGACTCACAACACAAATAGGGCATGCAGTACCGTGCCTGGCATGCAGGCTTCTCTACCCCAGAAACATGTGGACCAGCTGATGTGGCCATTCCAGATGGCAGCTTTCTTTGTCTGTACATGGAAGGAAGCATTCAGAAAAGATTTTTTTTAGTGTTTTGTTTACATATATACATATATGATGTTTAAAAGTGGAATAGCATATCCATGATGTTATCTGCCAGAAATGTTTACCCAGGTGTTTACTACAGGTCATGTCTGACCAACCTCAAATTCCCTTCTTCTTAGTTTAATTGCTCAGTAGTCCCCTATTAATGAGCTGTACACCAGACCTTCTTATATGGAGCATTCTATTTTTCTGGAAATCTTGGCTTCTTGCTCTCAACCCTGAAACCCAGCCAGTGTCTATTTATAACAGGTAATTTTATTCCAAAAGCTTCCAGAAGTGCCCATAGTCTTCCAAGCACATGTACAATGACTCCCTATGCACAAGGTCCCGCTGGTTCTCCTTGCTCCAGGCACCATGCTCCCGATAGAATCAGGCTGGATGACTGGCCTGAGGAACCCTCCTTTGTTTGTCTTATGCCTTCAGTTGCTTTAAGCTCTGCCAGCTTAGAGCAGTGGGAGATGAGTTTTGGGAGGGAACTGGGGAACATTTCCCGTCTGACTGCCTTTGCTTCGATAGGGGGAAAAAAGACTCAGAGGGGTCAAAATGGGAACATTTTTCCACTACATATAGAGAAGGAAAGAGGAAACAGGGTCCCAGTGGCCTCTTGCCAGGCCCCAGGAATGCACCAACCCTGGGAACTGGCCCCTCGCCAGCCTCTTCAGAGGCTGCTGACTTGGGAAAACTGGCTATCTGGCTGCTGCCAAGAATGCAGACAATGGTCTTTTGGATATTCTAGCTTTTGAAAGTTTGGCTTTTGTTTTATTATCACCAAAGGTAACATTTATTGGGCACCTATGTAAGCATGCGAAAAGATAAAATGCATGATTGGAAGTCAGTGTAACTTGAATCAGGCAGAAACACCAGGGTTCTCTTATAGTATTTTCAGCCTGCTTCTAATTTGGGCCTAATCCTCAGCTCTGGTACATTGCTACCTTAAATGCATGTGCTGAATGGTACTGAAATTCTAGAATTAAAGTTAATTTTTAAGTGCTAAACTGAGCTATAGTATGTCACCTGGAAGGCTGGACATAAATGGAATCAATTTGTCCAATTATCATCTGGTTGAGAAAGGACTTTGAGAGAATGAGGCACAGAACAAGTGTGTTCTGATGAAGGTAAATAGGCCAATATCCAGCAGGTGGTTCAGGACAGAGTAGCTTGACATAAATAGAACCCGGAATTCTGGGATGGAAAGAGTGGGGCCAATTAAACACCCCCCTCAATGTGTGATCAATTTGTATGAAATAATGATGGTGATGTTATTGAATAATCAGAAGGCCTTAGAATATTCCATATGGTTTTTCATTCTCATCTAAATTAGTAGAATTGATGATGATAATGTGGCAACTAACATTACAGTAGAGTACTGGACTGAAACTTTTAATTTGTATTAGCTCATTTAATTTTCAGATCAACTCTACAGTGAGGTACTATCATATCTTCATTGTACAGATGAAGAAACTGAGGCTCAAGAATTAAATAACTTGTTCAGAGTCATAGGACTTGTAAACAGCAAGGTCTGTCTTGCTGCAAAGCTCATGTTGCTAATATTTGCACCATCCACAAATATCTCATGCACATTTCAGAGTTGAGAGGAGCTGCGTAGTTTTCCTTTCCTATGGTGATGGGTTGGTTACTCCCAGGTACCATCTTCCTTAGGGTTCAGTGCCATAGCTTCAGTGGCTATTTTACAGTTGCTCTTCTCAAACATGTCCCCCTCTGCCTGGGGTCGTTTGATTTAAATAGCAACTTAATCTCTCTTGTGCAAAGAAACCTTCCTCTGTGCTTTGATGAGACATCCAATGAGAATCCTAAAGTGCTGGGCAGGGGTGCCAGCCTTCACCCCTTTGCGGTTCAGGCCTCCACACCTTGTTTTAAGAAGGTTCTACTGGTGTAAACCCAGATTTATACAACAGATACACCAGGGATTGCTTTTTCTTCTTCCCAGAAAGATTCCTCATATAACCAAGGACTCACCAGAAGATTGCTTTAAATAGTTTTTAATGCATTTTAAATTGGATTTAATTTTCAAAAATTCAATTTGCAGTTGTAGTTTCCCATGGAGCTAAACCTCCAACATTAGACTTTTTTTTTTTTCCCTCTGCAAATGGAAAACAGATTACAGAGGGTATTATGGATTTAAGCACTTTTCCCAAGAGCCCTGAAGGGCCTGGAGAGCCTGTTATTGTGCCCAGAGGGAGTTTCCATTCAAAGGAGGAAGAGGAGAGTGACAGCTAGGGCTCCTAGGCCTTAGTTCCTCCCTGGCGATATCTTCCTTCTTCACTCTTGACTGATTTGGTGGGGCTGATGGACAATGTGCTCTATCCTAAAGGAGAGTGATGTCCTACAATTAATCCAGAGCAACTCTTTGGTAATTGAATATTGTTTGGAAATAACAAAAGTTCTTGTTTTAAATGAATTAAGTAGGATGAGTCTTAGTATAATAGGAGCAGGAAGATGGTTCCTCCTTTTTCCTATGTGGTTACCAGATTCCCATGAAAAATTGGAAAATTGAGTATAGTGGTTGTTAGAAAAAGCATATTTGGTGTCCAAAGTCCTTTGCCCAGAGAAGGTCCAACCAAAGATCACTGCCCTTGTTGATAAGTGTGTTGCTGCAGGGCTTCTGTTGAAAGGAAAATGAAACTGGCTAATAGAAACTATGCATAGCTCTCCATGTCATAAAACAAGACCCAGCTCTGCTACTAATTAGCCATGTGCCACCCTCAAAATCTTTAACCTCTTCTGAGCCTCTGTTTTCTTCTGGCCTTATATAAGGATCAGATGAGACAAGAGCCAAAAGCAATTGTTTGAGAAAGTTAAAAGTCATACTCCAGAACAGTAAGAACTGTGATCATTTGAGAACTGAAATGGGAACAGGAGTTTTGACTCGTTCACAGTTATACCCCCAGTACAGTTTAGCAGAAAGGAGCATTCCAAGGTGTTCCATGAATGACTGAGTAAAGGAAGAAATGAATAACAGTCACTATAATAAGATAAAAACAAAGGGTTGTTGCTGGTGGGACTGGGTTTACTACCAAGTAAAGCTCTATTCCAGTAAGTGCTGTGGGTAAACCATACACACTCTTGATTAACCTAACTGGCTCACCTAAACTGGCTCACCCCTGAGAGCTGAAATTGTTTCTGTCCACTCTCAGATGCCAGAAGTAGGCTCACCCAACTGGATGTGACCTAGGATCATTTCAGATGCCTACCTTTGCAACATAGAGCAAGGGAAAGGGGCAAACTTCCATCCAAGTCCCCTCCTCTGCAGGGAGCCGCCTCACTCCCCAGGCACACTTGGAAGCTTGCCACTCATTCATTGATTCATTCGTTCATTCATTCATTCATCACACGTTCATTGAATGCCTCATGTCCGAAGTACTGTGCTTCTATTAAAATCTTGAAACTATTACTATTCTTTAAAATGCATTTTTTCTTGAAATGTCTGCAGTGCTTCTGTCATAGCTGTGGTGTGTGCTCCTGTGGGAGTCACTGGGTTGGAAGGCACAGAGGCTCACGGCATGAGGGAGGGCTGGGTCCTAAGTCTTTCTCCGCTTTGACCTTTTATGAATATCAAGGGTATGATGTAGACGTATGGCATACAGAGGAAAGAGGGTAGAAGACTGAATAGATTTTAAGACTGGGATGAATCTCAGGACAAGCAGTGAGATATCTACATTTCTATATCTATATCTATCTATCTATTGTATTTGGCCAAAGGAAGGAGAAAAGTCATCAAACACCACCACACACACTAGAGGGCTGCCTTTGATCCAATGTTCTCTCCACTCTTTCAGCCCCTTGGAAATCAGCCACAGTTTGTGTGGAGGTACAGAGTAAAAAAGAACCCATGGCCCATAACGTCTGCATGGAGAAGAGGTAGCACAGGGTCACTGTCATGTCAGATCACAAGCCAAGCATGGCGTTTCTTCCCTATCTCTGAAACTAAATAAGTCTAGAACATTTGAGTAGAGGCACATATAAACCAGATGCAGATATGAGCAAACTAGCCAGACAGGGACAGAGGTGGAGTCTTGAGATACTGGGGAAACCCAAGGCTTTCTTCTGGGCTTATATAAGGATCACCAAAGTAGCAGTCACGGGAAATTATCACAGCAAGCTAGGTGAACGGACACTCAAGCATCTAGCGGGCCTGGAGGCTCCTATAAAGCAAAGACTACATGTTAAGTATTTCATGTTACTACCACTTCCCTGTTGAATTTTGTGATTAGTGTCCTTGTCACATGATTTAGGAATTCCCAGGAGGACTAGAAAATGATAAGATGTCGTGTAGTGCTAGTTCTTGAAACCAATTATTTGAGAGAATTCATGAAAAATTGAATAGAGTAAGATTTCTCACTTGAATGAGATTCACCATCATCCAAGAGAATATACAAATTAATCCTTTAGAAAAGTTAATAGCTTAGCTCTTGTTAATATTAACTAGTTAGATCTGAACAGAAGAACGAATCAAATCAGGATTTCTGTCTGCATTCTTTGTATACACACCTAACACATTGACTGAAAAATGAATGAACACTTTAATTTTGAGTATATGACTAAAATGTATGAGCTTTTGATTCACATATATAAATGCAAATAAAATATTCTGATTAGTAAAGTTAACTCGAAATTGCTGGAATCTCATCTAAAGACCTGTCTGTGGAATCTAAGTTCCAGTACATTTTTTTAGGTGAAATCTTCCAAAAGAAATCATTTCTATATCTCAATTACTAAGCTTCCCTAGATTGAATCAACAGGGTTAATTAAGGACTCAATTTTATAATGGCACTTAGGTAGATTTGCTGTGATCATTGGTGTATGAGTCTAGCCAACTCATTTAGATCACAAGCTTCTGCAGTACAATGTATTTGTAGTTATCATTCCATGTCCTCAGCTTATAGTACAATGCCCAGTGCACAGCAGAGCTCAGTAACTGCTTGATGGGTAAATTTCTCTGTCTATGGGCTCCACACGTCTGGTCCCAAGTTTGTCACTAATTGGCTGAGTCACTCCAGAGAAGTCTCAGTTTTCTTCTGCGTTTCAGCTGTACCTTCTTGTCTTTGTAATCAAAGGACGGAGCCCAGCGATCTGTCCAGTTCCTTGGAGCGCAATGATTCTGTGGTATCAAGTGCCTAGCACAGGATGAGGTCCTGCAGGGAATACTAACGAAGAAGGAAAACACAAGGTTCCAGCCATCAAAGTGTTCCCAGTACAGCTCTAGAGATGGTGTTACAAGGACTAATCAAGCATAGGGGCCCCTTCCCTGTGTTGTATTTAAGTAAGGAATAATGGAAATGTCTATGATGGAATTGCAGGCATCAGTTATTAGTGAAGAGAGATATTTTATAGGGAAGAAATCTGTCACAAGTACATCACTGTCCTAATAAACTTACGTATAAAGATGATCCTGAAGAAAATTCAATATAGATTGTTTATACTGCTGTCTAAAAATGAGATATTTGCTTAAATTTCTTTCAAGTTGTGTCAAGATAAATTTAAAAAATTAATTTGTAATCCTACTTTAATGTTTGAACTCCCCACCTTGCCCAAAGCTGCTCTGTTAACTTTACAATCAATTTAGGGGTGCTGTTTTGCTGAGGCCACTGTTGCCTCATTAGGATGTGGTCATTACAGTTGTAATTTGGGTATTTGAGATTAATTATTGCCGTGTCTGGTTAGCAGACCTCCCATGTGCTTTGTCCCACAGAAGTCTTCAGTTTTCCAAAATTCTGCAGCAGAAAGACACGTGTTACTGGAGCAGTGTCTCCGGTGTGATGAGCACGCTTGAGTTGTAAGTTAGAAGGTAAAGTTTGTCAAAAGTTACAATTCTGTGAACTTCAGAGGGATAAAACCTCATTGATTTGGCAGATTTGAGGTAGACTTTCTGACTGATTTCTTTTTTAGAGAGCGGAGCATGCATCTTTTCAAATTCACATTATTGTTGAATTAATTACGAATAGAATTTATCCTCAGTGTATTTTTCCAAACAAATAGATCACTTGTAATTAGCATTGCTTTGCAAATCCAAAATCAGACATCCACGTTCTTAAAAGCAGTTTGTCCTTTTTATAAGATTCTGTGTTTTCCCTGCAAGATGACTCAGATTTTAGATTAAATGATAGAATGCATTCTAGATACATTTCTAGGTAATCAAGCCCAGACTTGGATGTGTTTACAGTGCTTGCTCTTCTAAATCCTTGTGAATGACCAGAGAAACTATTTGAAAAATGGTGTGTCAGAAACAAGTTGGGATCCATTCATTTCTGAAAAATCAAAGAATTTGCAAAATGAGAACACTGGGGCCGGGCGCGGTGGCTCATGCCTGTAATCCCAGCACTTTGGGAGGCCGAGGTGGGCGGATCATGAGGTCAGGAGTTCGAGACTAGCCTGGCCTACCTGGTGAAACCCCGTCTCTACTAAAAATACAAAAATTAGCTGGGTGTGGTCGTGGGCACCTGTAATCCCACCTACTTGGGAGGCTGAGGCAGGAGAATCACTTGAACCCGGGAGGCGGAGGTTGCAGTGAGCCAAGATTGTGCTACTGCACTCCAGCCTGGGCAACAGAGCTAGACTCTATCTCAAAAAAAAAAAAAAAAAAAAAAAGAACACTTGGACTTCTATGTCACTTTTCCTCGGCATTGAGTCTGGTCTGGTTTTTGCAGTATGCCCGCTGATGAGGTGGCAAGAAGATGTGTCCACCTGGTGTTGGTTTCTTTGCATGGCCTTTTGAAAATGTGTTTATGATATTCCATCTAGTTTGTGCATTTTTAGAACCCACAGATGACTGAGACAGAAAGACTTGGGTATTTCCCTTTTCTGTGATAGACGTTTAACGTGCAAGTAAGCTTTGCAAATTAAATATTTATCTCATGTCCACATAATAAAAAACTTCTTACTGAAAGCTGGCTCATTTTACCAATTTGGTACTGGTTCTCAAACCAAAAAACAGCTCATATTCCTTTGGTATGAGCCTTTGTGTGACTTTAACCACATCTGCAAAATCACAAACAAAATGATAAAGCCATTTATATCTGGCAGCCGCAGTCCAGAATTGAAATGTTACTGATAACTTCATAGTATTACAGAGCCACCTACTCCTCATGCAAAGTAAACTGTCTTGGGTTGGCCACCTGTATTAGAACTCAGTATTGCCAGTTAGCAGTTCCTTGATTCAGGAGGTCACCAACCCAGGCATGACTGCTAGATTTCCAAAAGGAGTGCATTATTCTTGGAGCCATAAAACAGTTGTATCTGTGGAAGCCAAGATAATGACTATCAAAGCTTGTGAGGTAATTGCGTCAAACTCCCAGGTGTGAGTTGATCACCTCTTGGAGAAAGAGTACAAACTCCTTCCCCTTCTCTACACCTGCAGGTCAGCACAGCTGAATGAAAGGCGTGGTGAAAATCACTTCCTTCTTTTACAGTATGTCTTTGCTGTGTTTACTCTTCTTTCTCTCCCTCTCTTCCTCTCCGTCTCTCTTTTCTTTTTTTTCTTTCTTTTTTATCTTTCTTTATTTTTATGGATGCATAAAAGTTGTACATATTTATCTTTTCTTTTTTCCCATTTTTCTCTTCTCCCTGTCTCCCTACCATTCCTCTTTTCTCCTTCCCTCCCTGCCTTCCTCCCTGCTGCCCTTTTCTTCTTGGCTGGCTGCCTGCCTGCCTGCCTTCCTTCCTTCCTTCCTTCCTTTATTCTCATTCTTTCCCTTCCTCCTCCCTTCTCATCCTTTCTTTCTTTCCCACTTTTACTCTGCTCCCTCTATTTCTCCCTCATACACATCTTGCCTAACTGCATATAAATGTAAATATCCTGAAAGGAATCCAGGAACATGTCTGGGTCCCCTCCCCAGCCTTTTGCAGCAGTTTGCTCTGACCCTAACTTCTGAATGATGAAGCTCTGGAAACGACCAGAGCTTGCTCTTCAACACAGTAGCCACAGCTCTCAAAGGCTAAGCTTTTACAAAAACAGCCACAAATGTCAGGCATATGTTCCTTATGGATATCTTTTTTTCCTCACAAAAACCGAAATCACTAAAACCTAGCATGAAATTTCAAAGGCTTGGTCCCTATGAGAAGCTACAAGATCAGAGGAGTGGAGAATTTTGAAGCCAGAAGGTTTACTGGATATCTGAATAGATATTAGACATAAGCATGGCTCTGGGGGCTGCATTTGCTCATTTTCACCATTGCTGGTTGTGTTACCTGGGGTTCTTTCTATCTTTGAGAACACAGAGATAAAATCCCCAGTAGTTTTTTCTGTATTATTTACCAAAGACACGGGCCTGTATCTAAGCATGGTTAACTCTGCTTTGAACTTCTTGTTCGACTTCTTCCCTTCTGGTCACAGTCATATATAAAATTTGAGAACGCTGAAATTGCCCAAGGAACAAACAAACCTATTGGAGGACTAAACAAACTGCCACATGGTTTCTGTGCTTGGAAGCAGCAGGCAGCAGATCCGCTTCTATTTGAAGCAGCTTTCTCTTACACAGGACAAGGATCCTATAGGACAAGGCGATTAGTGAGAAGCCATAGAAGGAATGTCTTGGAAAGTGAAGGGAGGCAGCACCATTGTCAGCTCCCTGTTACCTCCCAGGAATCTTCCTAATGGGATGCTCTGTGGTAGGAGTTTGGGCTGTGAAACCTATTTGTGAGGATCTTATTCAGCCCATTCATAGCTTGCTCCTGACTGAAACTTGGCATGCTGAACTCTCAGGCAGGAAGCCATAGCAACCCATTTAATACCAATGTTAAAAACAGTCTCCTTGTAATTAAGGGAGTATTAAGAAAACAGAGCTTCTGCCTCATTTTGGCCCAAGCTCAAAAGATGATAAGCTGTGTTGTAGTAGGGCTTTTTGTTTTTTCTTAAATCAAATTTTGACAGTCCTTTATCCTTGAACGTAGATGAGACACTCCCGATATTTGGAAAATAAATGTGTTGCATTAAATCATCAATGCTAATCTTTTAAAATTGGCAATTGCTTTAGCTCAGTTATATGCTCTATAACCCTATCAATCTGTATCGTGCTCAGTTTCCATGGGAATAAGCTTTGCACATTCATTCAGCCCAGAATATGAATTAATTCAGGAGGCTGTGGTTGTGCTGACAGTAAGTGCTAAGTAATTCTCCTGATAATTGGAAATATCATCTGTGTTGCTTTGTTAGAGAAACATTTTCCTGCTTTGTTGTTATTTTTTTCCTCAGATGTCTAATCTTATGGTGCCTACTTTTTGCAAGAAATACTTCTTCGCAAATATACTTGGGAAGTTTTTTTTTAATAAACAACTCTGAATCTATTATAAGAGCCTCAATGGCTCTTCTCATAGGTGGTCAAGTTTTTCCGAATAGATGCCAATTTTCCTAGTACAGTAGTTCTCCAGCTTGAGCATATAAATACATCAGAATCACCTGAAAGACTCATTAAAACACAGATTACTGGCTCTAACCCCAGAGTTTCTGATTCAGCAGATCTGAGTGAGGCCATGAATTCACATTTCTAACAAGTTGCTGATACCCATGCTGCTGGGCTAGAGCCCACACCTTAAGAATCACAGTTCTAGTCAAGGTGAAGTTGCCACAAAGCTCCAAAAGCGTTTTTGTAGTAGTTGCTATGTGGTTGGTACAGTCCTAAGTTTTATGAGATGCATTTTCTGTCTTGATAATGTATAAGTTACATGCAAAATCAAGAGGAATAAACAATTCATCCTATAAATGGCCAAGGAAAGGGAGATGAACATGAGCTGAAGGACTCAGCAGACTTTGAAAAAGATGTGGGACTGGAACTGACCATAAAGGATAATGAGAAATAGAACTTACAGAAAGGTAATTTTCAGTAAGAAATGAACAAGTAGCCCAGGATTTTGTTCCAGAGGTGCCTATGTATCACCTACAGGGTTAACAGTTTCCTAGGTGAGGAGGGTTTCCCTTTTTCTGCAAGATTTTATTTTCTTTGTAATCCCTTTGTAATCAATCAGGGACTCAAAAGGATTCAAGGGCTGATGTGTCAAGCAAGTAACGTCTGCATGTCTGTAAATAATGTCAAAAAATCGACCTGGTTTACTAACATCATCATCTCCAAAAGCATTTTTTAGATACATTTGACTGAAACAGTGGTTTAAAAAAATTTATAGCCTTGAATACTGTCAGATTTTGTGCATGCTCCTGGCTTGAATAAACTTCTGAATAAACACACGATCTGTCAAAGCAAGTGTGTTGTTTAATTTAATTTAGATTTTGAGACATCCTGACACTATATGAAGCAGGCATAAAATTTTGCCTGAGAGTAACCAGCAAGGAAATATTTTACTGTTAGTATATTTAAAATGTAATTTTCAGCTGGTAATTCTATCCAGATCTACTATTTACACTACCCAGATGAGTTAGCAGGTTTACTCCTAGGTATGACTAGTTAATCTTCCACCTTCCCCCTCCACAGACATGTCTCTGGAGTGAATCCTTCTATATCATCCTGTTATTCAATAGTTTGGAGCTTTTTGTGTGCCTGAGTGACTACAGTCCTTCAAAAACTGCCTGTCATGAAACAGTAGTTACAGTAACTGAAGGAGCTGCTCTGCCACTGGACTTTACAAATCTTGGATGAGTCTAACAATGGTTTGAGGGAGGTAATGGCTGGTTTCCAGTTTATTCTGCATGTGTAAATCTGTACACAGTCCCTGTGCCTGCTGCACTAAGAGTCAGTGTGTTTCTGTGCTAAGCAACTGGTTTTCCTGTGCAATCAAGATTGCCTTTTGGAATCACATGTAGGATGGTAGTCTCGAGGCAACAGGTCAAACTCTGTAAAATATTTGCAGAGATTTATTCTGAGCCAAAAAATGAGTGAGAAATGGACTGTGACATAGTCCTAGGAGATCCTGAGAACATGGGCCCAAATGGTCAGACTACAGCTTGGTTTTATACATTTTATGGAGATACGACATTAATCAATACATGTAAGATGTATGTTGGTTCAGTCCAGAAAGGCAGGGCAACTCAAACTGGGGGCGTTTAGGTCATAGGTGGATTAAAAGATTTTCTGATTGGCAGTTGGTTGAAAAAGTTATTATCTAAAGACCTGGAACCAGTAGAAATGAATTTCTAGGTTAAGATAAGGGGTTGTGGAGACCAAGGTTTTGTCGTGCAGATGAAGCTTCCAGGTAGCAGGCTTCAGAGCTCTTATCATACCTTAAAAGATGCCAGACTCTTAGTCAGTTCTCTCTTGGATCAGGGAAAAGACCTGGAAAGGGAAGGGGATTCTCTACAAAATGTAGATTTTCCTCTACTTTGCAGGGCCATTTCAAAATATGTCAAAAATATATTTTGGGGTAAAATAATTTCTTTTGGTGCCTGCTCTCTGTCATGTATGGCTATACCAGAGCCAGGTTGAAATTGGGTGTCTTATTGCTATAAAAAGTCTATTTTATCAGTCTTAATATCTCTGCTTTAATGTTAAGGCTGGTCAGTTGTACCCGATTTCCATAGAGAGGAGGGTATAATGAGGCATGTCTGACCCCACCTTCTCATCATGGCCTGAATTCGAGTTTCAGATTTACTTTGGAATGCTCTTGGCTAAGAGGGGGCTCATTCACTTGTTTAGGAGGCTTAGAAATTTATTTTTGGTGTACAGACAAAAGTATGGAAAATGGGTTGAAGGGATGCAGGACTTGAGATGTGGAAACTGGCTGGAAGGTATTTCTGTTTGTTTAGGGAAGACTCAAGAAAAGGTGGAGCTGAGGCCATGACATGGAAATGCAGAGGAGAAGGTCATTAGGAGAGAAAAAACTGAGATATCTTGGTGAACAAAGGTAAAGGTAAAGCCTTAAGCCCAAGGTTTTGAATAAGACAGAAATTAGGCCTTGATAGCAATGTTGTTGGTAAGTCTGTATGGTTTTTGGCTATATGAGAATGAACACTTAAGATACAATGAAGGGTCTGTCTCAAATTGCAGAGGCAAATGGTAAAATAGAAATGGGAAGGGGTCCCATATGGGCCTCTTACTCCCAATTCCAGACGCTGCATCAGTGCAACGGCACTATCTCTGAACAAAAAGCGCAAAGCATGAGTTCCACATAGATCAAGTTAAAGGTCTACCAACTTTTTCTCACAAACCCAAACTTTCCTGATGTCAGAATGATTTCTTGGGCAAGCAAGAAAATCTTGACCTCTCTCCCTTTGCCTTATTGCCTCCCACAGAGTGATAAATGCCCTTGGGTGATGGAGAGCCAATGAGCAGCTGGTCTTGGACCTTCCAGGTGCTCCTTTTGTCACTATTTTTTTGGCCTGATCTTTGTCACATCATTTAATCAGTCTGCTCACTCTTCTTTCTTGAGATGGCATTGCCTATTCTAACGTATCACTCTTCTGTGTACCATAAGCACATGGAAACATTAGCTGTATAAAATAACTAGTGAACCATGTTTAATTGTGTAGATGATGATGACTAAACACAAACTGCTTTGCAACTGTGATATAAAATGAACCTGGAATTAAGGAGGGAAACTCAAAACAGGATTCTCATTTATTCATTCCTGTTTGGGTTTTGTTTCAATATTTGTTAAGTACATACTATGTGCCAGGTACTGTTCTCAGTGTTTGAGACACATCAGTAAACAAAATTCTTTACTCCCGTGGTAGCTACAGATTGAGTTACAGAATATTTTAGTAGTACCCAAACTATTACCAGTTTTCATATGCTTGCCAAAGTCATGGTGAGGGTTATGTGATAGTCTTGAAAAAGAATAGTATGAAGGTATTAGTATTTAGTCACTGGCTAATGGTAATTGTTATTTATCAGCTACCTTTTCCCTATGCCCAGCTTCTTCCTGCTTTATGGACCTGTTGTATTGACATGCATGCCTGTCAACTGTTATACATCTGGCCCTCTCCAAAACACACTGAAGTGTAACAGCAAAATGTAAATTCTGTCAAGGCCAGAGTACGTTTAGAATTGCATAAAGTCACTGAGCGTGTCTGTTAGGGCACAGTGACCTTCGCTAGCTACACCCAATTTTACACTGCCACTTAGTGAGATATTTTTAATGTCACTTGAACTGTTTCAGGTAGAAGATCTTAGGCTGAAATAAATACAGAGTAATTTGTCAGGTTTGCCAGTGCAGAGGTTGTTAATGACCTTCATCTTGGAAAGAAATACATTGTTTTCTGATAGCCATGTGCTGAGTCACATGTACCTTAAACACTGGCCCTCCCCTTGTGACTTCTGTTCTGGGCAACAGCAAGATGGCTGTCACCACTCCCTGGTCTTCCAGTCCAGGAAGGAGTTGTCAGAGAAAGGTACTGAAGCACTGAGTCTATGAATTCCTTGTTAAATAAATTGTGGATTCATGTAATTGGATTTTATATTAGACCAACAAGAGCTGAAAAATCACAGGATCAGAATTTTAGAACAGAAAATGCTTTCTTCTTTCCATATACAATCTCACAGATTATATACCTAACATCCCTGTGAGATTGGCATAATCATGCCTATTTTATAGATGAGGAAACTGAAGCTTGGAAGAATTAAATTACTTTGGTTCTTGGTCATATAAGTAGTAAGTGACAGAACCTAGAAGGGAATCTATTTCTAATCATTCCAGATCCAGTGATATTTGGAGTGTGTTGTGCTCCCTTCAGAGACCATGCACAGGAAGCGTTGTGTTATAAGGTGCTATGAAATAGAACTGAAAATCACAGGCACAGTCCCGCTTTCCACAAGAACCCACAGACCTGCTGGCCTCACTCTGTTCCCAAACACTGTCTTCATATACTACATCTTCTTTACAACTATACCATAAGGTACCAATGTTGTCATCCCCATTTTACAATTGAGGCTGAGAAACTAGTTTCACTTACGTGGTGGATGGTGGGGCTGAATTAGTGGGTGGGGCAAATCTTTCTTGACTCCAAAGCCCATATTTTCACTGAGGGCTTCTTTGGTGACAAGATAGACCTTAACACACACACACACACACACACACACAAACTAGATATGGCATAGGATACAGGTAGAGCAGGGATTGGGGGCAGGATGGGAGATGCATCAGAGATGGGAGCAAGCATGCTGGCCTGGAGTGGCTGGAAAGGCCTTACAGAAGACCTTGCAGGGGCAGGAGCTCCTGGAGAAAGTAACATAGAGAAGAAATCGAAAAAGCCCTGTCTACCATATGAGCAGTAAAAATGCATGAAGGATATTTATACACAGATTTGTTGCAAAGAAATGCATATTTTCACAAGCTTCTGTCAACATAAATAAACAAATTACAGACCCATATGCGGCAAACAGTATGCTAAACTCCTGACCTAACGGTCTCTGCAGGAAGTGACTACTGTCTCTTGCCTCCATCTCAGCTCTGCCCATGTGGCTTTAGCCACTTTGGTCATCTTGTGGCCCTTCAACTATGCTCACGTCTCCTTAGCAGAAAGGCTGGCTATTCCTTCACGTCTTGTCAAAACTCTCTCCCTCACTTCATAGGGATGGAGAAGAAAGATCTATTCTGATGTATTCTGGAAAAGGAATAATATTCTGATATCACATAGAATATCAGAAGAATAGAGATGGTGTTTTGAATTTTAGATAGGGTCTTTTGCCATTGCCCTCTGCTATTCCTGTCTTTCCCTAGCCTATGTTTGCTTAGAGATGTTCTTGGATTTAATCATAACCTTGGTGATGCTGTTGGACTTCTCTGCACACAACATTGTTACCAAGGGGCAGGTCTTAACCTCTCTGCTCCACCACCCTCCCAGACAGCCTTCCCTGACCACCTTATTAGAAATAGCTCATGCTGGACATCAAGAACCCCAATTCCTGTGATAGTTGGATTCAGAAAAATGGTCATTCCTGGACATTACGTTCCTATTTATTTACGTGTGTATTATCCATCTCTTACACAAGGTGGCAAGCTCAAGAGCAGCTGTATGGCCCATTCTCTGATGCCTAACATGGCAAACCATAAAAGCCCAAGAAATATTTATTGAACACATGAATGAATGAATGGATGACTATTGAATGATATGAGTATGAACTCATAGATGAATGTGAGATCACTTTGAGAATTTCTCATCTTCTCTGTCTCTTACATCCAAATTCTTTTCTTCTCCCGTTTCCACAGCTTGGCGTTTCCCTGAAGTTTCCTCTGGTTCTTTTGGAAAAGTAAGCAGGCTTACCTACTTTAGATCTCTCCTTGAGGGAAACTTACTGCTCTTAACAGAAATCATAAAACTTACGTTATAAACTTGGCAAATACAAAGCAAACAGCCAGAGCTGGAGTCCACAAAGAAAACTTGGCTAAAAATGAACACTTCCTTGGAAAAACTTGTAGTCAATTGTGTCAGTTCTGTTTTCCTGGGCCTGGCAGCCTGGGTCTGCCTTGTTCTGTCCAGCACTATGAAAATACGGGTGTGTGCTCAGTGATTGCCCATGAGGTGCCTCCTATCCCAGTGTCCTCACTTGACTTTGCTTCTGATCACGTCCTCATCCCTCAGCTTGGGACCTTTCACCATTATTCTGACAGTGCAGAAATTGAGATAGTGTTTTGAATTTTAGATGGGATCTTTTGCCTTTTCCCTATTCTGTTCTTGTCTTTCCTCAAGCTTCATTTGTTTAGAGATGCTTTTGGATATAATCATAACCTTGGTGATACTCTTGGACTTTTCTCCACATAACATTGTTAGCACAGGGCAGGTCTTAACTGCTCCATCAGTAGACGTAAGAAATCTAAAAACAGGGTTGGTAGGATTTGTATGTGTTGCTTTTCTGGATCAGCTTTGGAATCACCTGGGAATAGGTGGGTGTTCCCTAAAGGATCTAGAAAAACTAGCATTGCCGTAACTACTCTCCATAGACCACACTTGGCCTGGCTGGGGACCAGACTCCACTCAGGAAATGAAAGTGAGGGTTGCTCAACACTTGGGCTGTACCTAGTTTCAGGGTTATAGTCGTTGATGCTGGGCAGAGGGAGGGCTCTGTCATGAGTACTCCTCATTTGGACATTCGGGAAATTATGTTGAAAATGAAAAGATGCCAAGGGTTGTTCCCTGACCATTTGTAGAACTGGGATTCTGTCTTGGAGATCCTGTGGCCCCTGTTCTGTCAGCATCCTGAGCCTATTTCCCCTCAGCCTTCTCCACAACCACCTTTGCTTGGTGCCCTGGAAATCTCCCCTTCAGAGCCCAGCTAGTTCCTGGTGTGAAATCTGATCCATAGATTTACAGAGTTGGTTATCACAGTTTCTACCACTTAGTTGGAACCTTTGTGTTCCTGTGTGTTCTATTGTCCTTGGAAGGTCCTTAGGTACATTCCCGTCACTGTGTCCATTTCAAATGGAATGGTCCAGTGTCCAGGGCCTTGGGCATTTAGCCAGATTGACTGAGTGCTCCACAAAAACAAATACAAACACACAAACAAACAAAACTCTCATGTGTTGTATTGTGATTTTATTGCACGAAGATTTAGGTCATTCAGGGTTTACTTTAAAATACAGACAAGTAGTTACCTGGACAAATAAAATGAAGGGGTTCAATGGAAGATTGTATAAGTTTAGTGCTACTTAAAAATCCTATGATTCTATTTTGCTGTAAGAAGACTACATCAATGTGTGTTAGAAGTAAAAATTGCCCCTAAAACACCATTCCATCAAAGCCTTGCTTCCATAGAGAAACTCACATGAATCCTTCTGAATGGATGACTGTCTATTCTCCAACTTCTGCTAGGAAAGATCCCCTATGAAACACATTTTTGAATCTCTGTCTGCCTGAATATCAAATAGTCCCTCAGAGTCTCCTCTCACTCAGGATGATTTGTCCCATGGGGCCCTTTCAGATTATCTAACCCCCGTGTCTGCAGAAAAGGCTGACATTGTGTGTTAGGTTCCTCATTTCAGATAAGTATGTATGCCTATAGTTTCTTTTTGTTAACTAATTTCTCAGCACAGTTCAAACGCAGAAGAACCAAAGGAAACATCTATCTTCCTATGAGATTGCCAAAATGGAGATGTACTATGTCCCCCTTAACTACCCACCGACTTTTTCTGAGATTGAGTCTCCCTCTGTGGCTCAGGCTGGAGTGCAGTGGCACTATCATGGCACACTGCAGCCTCAAACTCCTAGTCTCAAATGATCCTCCCGCCTTAGTTCCCCAAGTAGCTGGGACCACAGGCATGCACCACTATGCCCAGCAATTTTTTTAATTTATTTTTTATTTTTTTAGATGGAGTCTTGCTTTGTCGCCCAGGCTGGAGTGCAGTGGCACAATCTCAGCTCACTGTAACCTCCGCACCCCAGATTCAAGTGATTCTCCTGCCTCAGCCTTCCAAGTAGCTGAGACTATAGGTGCGTGCCACCATGCCCGGCTAATTTTTGTATTTTTAGTAGAGAAGGGGTTTCACCATGTTGGCCGTCTTGATCTCTTGACCTCATGATCCGCCCACCTCAGCCTCCCAAATTTAATTTGGTAGAGATGGGGTCTCCCTATGTTGCCCAGGCTGGTCTCAAACTCGTGGGCTCGAGCAGTCCTCCTGCCTTGCCTCCCAAAGTGCCACTGTACTCAGCCTGCCTCTTTCTCTGAAGGGAGGGGTAAGGGAAACACTCCACATGCCTAGACTGGATGGAAAAATGTGCGCTTGTTGCCCTAGGGAGCTCTAACTATAAAATTGGAATCCCAGTTTAAAATGTTGAGATTTACTCACTAATTGGTCTACATTAGGGATTTAAGGCTGATTTTTCCATGCTTGATAGAGCTCTAGTCAATGTCTGATCAACTGCCACCAGCCCTTGTAGGAAGCCCTTTGACCAGCCCTTGCTAGAGGTCTTTTGATTTGGTTGGTTTGTTTGCTTTTCATCAAAGATGATATGGTGATTCAGGAGGTCAAGGGACCTGAGAAAATCAAACAAAAAACACTTCTCCAGGCTAAGTAAAGCATTCCATGAATATAACATTAACAATTATAATAGATAATATATATTAAGCACTTAATCTGTGCTATGCACTTTGACAACTACATTTAAAATTCATAACTGCATTTCTGTCTCCATTTGAGAAATATTTTAAAAATTAAGTTCAGGGAGAGATTAAGGTATATACCAAAGGTCACAGATCAAACACTCAATAAAGTGAAAATGCAGTTCTGTCTGGCTCAGTACCTGACTTTTTACCTACATGCTAAATGGCTTCTGTTGGAGCCCATGCACTCTGCCATCTTGAATTTGTGATCCTTGGCAAGAACCTACAGGGGACTCCATGAAAAACAGGGGAAATTTGGTGGTCGTGGGTCTCTGAGAACAGAACTTTACGTCTTCCTGGGTGCTATTGCTGTAGCCTGGGGGTGGGTAAGACCACTTTCTCACCATCCTCTCAGGCAGCTATTCTAGGATAGGGGAAGGAAGTGGCCATGAAGCTGGGTGTGTTTCTGTTTTCCTCATCTTCAGACCACTGAATGTCCTTCTCCAGGGGACTGATACATAAATACATGGAGGGTATATCCAGTGTTTCTCCCAACTCCCTCCGCCTAATAACCACATTCTATACTTTCATACAATGTGACATTTTTAGAATCAGGATGAATTTTTAGAGACCGCTTAATCTCCATTGCCTCCACCCCCTGACCATTCTATGGTAGTGGCCTGGAGACGGTAAGGGGTATGCTCTAGAAAACACAACTAATTAGCAGCAGAGCCAACAACATCCTTGATTTTTACAGCTCCCACTACAGTGCCCTTTTCACACCACCCTATCGTTTTTCAGAGGTAGACTTTTCAAATCCTGCCCTTTCTTTTTTGCCTTCCTGCTTATTTTAAGTTTCTCATTGTTTAAAAGCATCTCCTCCCTAGTCTCTCTACTACTCCTGAGTTTTCCTCATTTTTCCCTCCATTGTGTCTAAAACTCTTCCTGTGCTATTTTTGAAGGCACACGAATGTTGAATAATGTCCATTCCTACAGCCAGTGCGAGTTTGTATTTTCTTTGTGGCTGGGGAGGGTATGAAAGAAATGTGGGCTATGAACAGCTGTTACTGAGTTCTCCAAACAGGAAAATGTCCCAGGCTATTTTTGAGCCAGTCTCTCAAAGACACAGGGCTGGGCACTGCCTTTTACCCCTGTAGTGTGCTGGGCTGTGTTTTCCAGGGTGCAATTCATAAAAGCTGGAGTCATTGTTTCTTCAAGGGCTTGTTTCCCTCAGAGAAGGTCCCAGCCAATGACAGCTCTTATGAAAAAGTGTGGGAAGACTGAATTACAGGAAATACAATGACCCGTTGAATGAACTGGTGTCCATCAATGATTCTAGTGAATAGCTTACTAATTGTTTTTGATGAGAGCAAAAACAAACAGCTCCTCATAATGCCTGACCCTATTTAGTTACATCAAAATCTTGGCCTTCTGCAAAATTGCTGAGAGAAAAAAAATATTTGTAGACATTCACCACTCAAGCTGTCACAGAATCAAAATTTCTGATAATCTAATGAGGTGAATTCAGCTGACTGAACCGATTTCTGTGATTCACATGTGTTGAGTGCTAAACCATCTGTAATTTCCATTTCTGTTTCAGACTGTATGTTTAAGGGCTTTCCTACTTTAAATCACAGGTAAGTATAGGAGGGATTGCCAAGAATATACTTCAGGTGATGGAACAAGTGCTTGTCATCACTGTCACACAACTAGCCTCACTGCACGGGATTTGAGATTTCATCCCAAAGGAATAGTGAAAATGATGATGCAGCCACTGTTGCTGATAAACAACAACAACAGTGAAATATCTCAAATGCAATTGAACAAAGAACTGAAGTGTCTAACCTAAGACCTTTCTTCTTTAAAAACAAATAAGCGAAAAAAGGCATGTGATGTCTACCTACTTCAGCATTTAGTATAGTCACTGGCAACTTGGCTTTCTGAGAAAGAATGCAATGGATTATACAGAGTGAGCAGAGACCAGCTGTGCTCTGTTCTTCTCTGTGTGATCTATTCCATGTATTCTCCGCCATGTAATATATTCTTTGTGGACTTTGTCACTACCAGTGTTTACATAAGCAGTCCTTTGGTATAGACAGGGACTTGGGGAGACGGGTGGGAGGCAGTGCGAACACACATTTTCCAGTTAACTACATGACTGGAGAGGGATTCACTCAATCCTCTTAGCCCATAGTTTATCCTTTCAGATGGGCATGTGATACAATACATCATCCCATCTGCCTCATAGAGTTGTTGCATGTATCATCTATGCAACTGACCCAAAGACATACTGGAAAGTTACAAGTGTTGCCTCAGTGTAAAGAAACAGCTTGTTAGTAGAGTTGATTAATACTGGACTGACACCTACCTCCCCACCCCCAGTATTCAGCAAATAAAATACTACAGAAGATGTTTTCCATCACCGGTGATATATTTAAGTGAGTTATCCATATAATGTTGGGTTCCTTTGTAACCCACACACACTTGGGAGAAGGGCTGAGTTAAAAGTTCATTTTGTGGCCACGAAACACTTTTTCTATGTGAAGCAGATGTGCCGATCGATGACTTCAGTTTCTGATTTTGACCTTGTCATTAGTTCCTAGCCAAGTGATAACACTGACACTGGGGCCATATCTCTTTAGACTCTAAAGTTTGGAGACCCTATTCTATTAGTTTTCTTGGAAGATATATAGTTCTGCCAGCAAACTTGGACACTTCCTCATAAATATGGTCATCTAGAAGCTGCCAAAATCTAATAAGATTGATCAGTTTTATGCTAATGGGTAAATCAGTCCATTTGGAGAATTCTTGGAATGCATGGGCCATCTGTTGTTCCACATTTCAGGGAATTAGAGGGCCAGGCATGCTGTCAGGGAGAGAAAAGACTCTAGCCTAAATGGTGACTGTCTCAATATTTTCCTTTTCTTTTGCAGAAAAGATATAAATGTAATTACATATCAATGTTTGTTTCTTATTTGTCCATTTTCTTTATAAATATCATCTCTTTGTGGTCACAGGACATGTTTGTCTCATTCCCTACTTTTACTGAGCACTGACCTCATTAAGGCACATTGAAGGGCCTTGATGGCCGAGTAAATGAATGATGGAATGATAGGCATATACTACATCAAGCCAGAAAGGGTTTGACTTCTTTCGTTTGCAGATGAGGAAACTAAGCCACAAAAATATTAATGATTAGCCTGATTTTGCATATTCTGTTAGTGGCAGTGCTGGGACTACCATCTAGATTTCTTGACTTAGTCTAGGTTTGTCATTATACCATGTCCATATAGGTCGAGTATCCTTTATCCAAAATGCTGGAAAACAGGTCTTTCAGACTTCAATTTTTTTTTTGATTTTAGAATATTTGTATATACATTATGAGATATCTTGGGATGGGACCCAACTTCATTTATATTTCACATACACCTTATACACACAGCCTGAAGGTAATTTTATATAATATTTTAAATAATTTTGTGCATGAAGCAACATTTGTGTACATTGAACTATTAGAAAAACAAAGGTGTCAGGTGTGGAATTTTCCACTTGTGGCATCGTGTTGGTGCTCAAAATCTTTTTAATTTTGGATTTTGGATTTTGGGATTAGGGATGTTTAACTTGTATTAGGATTAATCCATCTTGTCATGTTGTTCTATGTGTAGCTTCTTAGTTCTAGGGAATAAATTAGAAAGGGATGGGAAATGGCATCGTTTCCCCTGCATTGGGAATCAGGACATGCCGGCTTGTGAGCAACACCAGGTGGCTCTAGGGAAGAACTTACTCACTATCGGGATCTTGAAACACCAGCAGTGGACTCTCTCTGCTTTGAAATTTGTAGAAGCAAATCATAACCACATGATGACAGGGACTGGACCAGATGGTTTCTGCTGGTCCTCTCCAGTTTTCTGACTCTATCCTGAGGATTCAGCCAAGATAGATATAACTTCCCATCTTCCCCTCAGGCCTGTCTTCATGCTCTTAGAGGTGCAGTTCTGATAGAAGAGCAACAGTCACTACAGCAATAAAGGATCTAGACACTGGTGGGCAAATCCATCATTCAAGGGCCTTTTTAAGCTTTCCAAAGTGCTTTTTTAAAATGAGGTATTTGGACAAAATAATAGCCAAATGATTCCCCATCCAGGCTTCACTTCCAATACATAAATCCAAAGGAAATTAATAGAATAAAATTATAACCACAGGCACTAAAATGTTAACTGCTTAGATAGTATTTAATGTTCCAACTCCAGACTCTAGCCATGGTTTTCAAACCTGGCTGAATATCAGAATCACCAGGGAAATTTGGTCCAACTTGCCAGAAATTCTGCTTCAATAGATTTGTGGGGAGACCATGCAATCTTCATTTTTATTAAAAGCCCCCTGGGCGATTCTAATGATCAGCTACATTGGGAAGCCACTGTTCTAGAAAATCTCAAGAAGCTTTCCAAACGGCAAGTTCTATTTTTGAACACATTGTTTAAAAGAAAGCCCGTTGTTCTGAATTCTATTTTAAGACAGAAAAAGCCCCCCCTTTTTTTTGCAGAGTATTAGCAAAGTTCTCAAAAACATATTAATCTTTAATAAAATTTTGGATTATCCTGAGCATCTTTTCTTTTGTAAACCCAACAGAGGGTAAAACACACACAACCATGGAGGGTGAGGAGAATCTTGGACTCATTTGCAAGTTTCCAAGTCAGTGGATTTTTATGATCTTCTTGGCTTTTGGTCAGCTAGACTTAGACTGCTCCTGTATGGAGAGTGTTGGGAGCCAAGGAGTCTAAACTTTGTTTCAACAATTCTTTAGAGTAGTTGATGTAAAATATTAACTTATGAGATAGACTTGCACATCTGGTGAAATCATGACAGTAAAAGATAGAACAGATTAAGAATTAACAAGGACCAGATGCACTATAATAATGTAGATTTTTCTATTTGCAATTTGGGATGCAGATTTTAGAAAAATGGCCACTTTTCGGGGAGATACTTGAATATTTGGAGCCACTTAGTAGATGGAATGATAAATGATAGAAAACAGATGATAGATAAGAAGAAGGACAATAGCTAGCTAGCTAGATAGATAGATAAAGGAATGTTAAATATACTTGAGCTCAGTATGAATCTAACCCATTTAATTAAAGTGGCAATGGAAAGCTGTATGATTTAGTGGGCAAACAATGTCGTGGAAAAATGAGACATAAGTTTAATTTTTGCATCGGTTCTATAGTTTCTCACCTGGAAAAGAGAAAACTGTATCACAGGAGTGGTCCTTACATGAGATACAAAAAAAGACAACGATTTCAATGAGTCGGTGGGTGAGAGTAATAGAGAAGTTATTAAAAAGAAAAAAGAATAACAGATGTTGGTAAGGATTCAGAGAAAAGGGAACTCTATTACACTGTTGGTGGGAATACAAACTGGTAAAGCCACCGTGAAAAACAGTATGGAGATTTCTCAAAAATCTAGAACTAGAATTATGATTTGATCCAGCAATCTCACAACTGTATATCTACCCAAAGGGAAAGAAATCAATATATTAGAGAAATAATTGCACTCACATGTTCATTGCAGAACTAGTCACAATAGCAAAAATATGGAATCAACTTAAGTATCCATCAGTGAATTAATGAATAAGAAAATTTGGGGCCAGATGCAGTGGCTCATACCTGTAATCCTAGGACACTGGGAGGCCAAGGCAGGCAGATTGCCTGAGCTAAGGAGTTTGAGACCACTCCGGGCAACATGGTGAAACCCTATCTCTACTAAAATATAAAAAATTAGCTGGGTGAGGTGGCACACACCTGTAGTCCCAGTTACTCGGGAAGCCAAGGCAGGAGAATTGCTTGAACCCAGGAGGTAGAGGTTGCAGTGAGCCGAGATCACACCATTGCACTCCAGCCTGAGTGTCAGTGCGTGACTTAAAAAAAAAAAAAAAAAAAAGGAAAATTTTATATATATACACAATGTAATACTATTCAGCCATAAAAAATAATAAAATCATGTCATTTGCAGCAACATGGATGAGAACTGAAAGTTATTATCTTCAGCGAAATAAGCCATGCACATACCTAAAGAAATATAGCATGTTTGTGGAAGATAAAAAATGTGAACATGAGGAGGTAAAGAATGGAAAGATAGATCAGAGACTGGCCAGCATGAGTTAGAGGAGAGGGTGGGTAAACAGAAGTGGGTTAAAGTGTACAAATATATAGTAAGATTGAAGGTATAATTCAATGTTTGATAGCAGAGTAGGGTTACTACACTTTAAAATATATATTATAAGTAAAGGCATGGAATCAACCTAAATCCCCATCACTGATAGACTGGATAAAGAAAATGTGGTACATATACACCATGAAATACTATGGAGGCATAAAAAAGAATGAGATCATGTCCTTTGCAGGCACATGGATGGAGCTGGAGACCATTATCCTTAGCAAACTAACACAGGAACAGAAAACCAGATACCACATGTTCTCACTTATAAGTGGGAGCTAAATGATGAGAACACATGGACACAAAGAGGGGAACAACACACACTGGGGCCTATAGGAGGGAGGAGGGAGAGGATCAGGAACAAATAACTAATGGTTACTAGGCTTAATACCTGGGTGACAAAATAGTCTGTACAACAAACCTCCGTGACACAAGTTTATGTGTGCAACAAACTTGTGTACTGAACTTAAAAGTTTTTAAAAATGTATTTTGCTTGGGTGATGGACACCCTAAGTGCCCTGACTTGATCTCTCCACATTAAATACATGTAAAGATCTTATCACGCATCCTATAGATTTGCACAAATTTAAAAATCATATATAATCTTAGTCTTCAAGGCCTAGGTGGTTATGAAGGAAATGCTGGATTCCAACACTTCATCATGCCAGGTGTGGGCATTGGCAGAAACACCGTGAATCACTGCCAGATGACTGTGCTGCCCATCCATAATGCTTGTTTTTCAAGAGCCATTTAATAATACTGTCAGATGTTTCAGAATGTCTTGCCATCCAAAGCAATAGCCACACTGATATTTAGCGAGATTTTTGTATTAGTATGTGTACAGAACTTTTCTTCTATTAGCCAATGGTATGATATAGGCCTATTTGAAATAGAGTCATAAATCAGTTCGGGTTTTTTGGTGGCAAGAGACAGAAATGGACATCAGCTGATAAAAGTGAAGTGGTGAAATTTTTCGAATAGTAGAGGATAGGTCAATAGCAGAGTCAAAGCTGTCTTGCTTTGACTTGAGCAATCCGGCTTTGGGAAGGATGGGTGGCAGGACAGTTTGGGAATCTTGGCATGAACAACTGCCTTAACCAGAGTTTCTCCCAGGCAGAGCATAATCCAAGAGCTTGGAACACACAGTTCATTTGGGAAGTGAATCCAGGGAGTAGGAGTAGGAGATGAGCAAGAGTGAATTAGAGAAGGAGGGGAAGTCCATGCAAAAGTGCATTGTTGAACCAGCCATGGCTGTGGGCATCTGAGAGTCAATCTGTCTGGTAACTTCTGAAGAGTAGAATTGTCTACCCAAGGAATTGAAGAGACACCATTAGGCCTGTGTTGCTTCTGTAGAGTAAACACCTTTTCACTTCCAGATTCTGAATGTGTGAGTGTGACCTCGTACAGGAGGCTCTATGCACGGGTTCAGAGAAACCCCAGGACAGAATGACGGCAGGACAGTTCCCCAAAGGAAAAATAGGAAGGGTGCTGTTACCAAAAACTGGGAGAACATGGAGCCAAACATGGAGCCAAGCAAAACCAACAGACACTCCTCCACAGAAGCTGGAGGGTGTTTGTTAGAAGGGAAAGGGGAGGGGAAAGCAGAACTATATTAGTACCTGGTAAGATACTCATATCTACTGAGTCTCTCATTTATGCTGTTCCCCTTACCATCCTCTATTTATCCAAATCCTAATTCCCTAGGCCAGGTGTGGTGGCTGATGCGTGTAATCCTAGCACTTTGGGAGGCCGAGGTGGGTGGACCACTAGAGGTCAGGAGTTCTACACCAGCCTGGCCAACATGGCAAAACCCCATCTCTACTAAAAATACAAAAATTAGCTGGGCATGGTGGTGCATGCCTGTAATCCCAGCTACTCAGAAGGCTGAGGCAGGGGAATTACTTAAACCCAGGAGGTGGAGGTAGCAGTGAGCCGAGATCATGCCACTGTATTCCAGCCTGGGTGACAGAATGGGACTCTGTCTCAAAAAAAAAAAAAAAAAGAAAAAGAAAGAAAAAAAAGAAAACAAATCCTAAATAACCCTAACCCAATGCCCATATCCTCCACTAAGTTTCTCAGAGTGACATATTCCTCACCAGTTTATATCTTTTTCTAATGTCTTATCAAAGTGTCACCACCATCCAGCACAAATTTCGATTATTCTCTGGGTCTTTGATTCTTTTGATTCTGTTCTGCGTTCATCATCTTTTATTTATTCCCTTGTACTGCAATAAAACAGAAGGACAACTGATTTTCGCTAAATTTGGTCTCCACTAAATGGATCTGTGATAGTTTTGTCCTATTTTTGTTGATACATACTATTTCCATGTATTTATGAAGTACATGTGATATTTTGTTACATGCATAGAATGTGTAATGATCAAGTCAGCGTATATTAGGGCATCCATCACCTGGAGCATTTATCATTTCTGTGTGTTAGAAACATTTCAAGTCCTCTTTTCTGGCTACTTTGAAATGTTCCCTTCCATGGTGGAGAAACATCAGTTTTGACAATAACCAGAACTGAGTTAACATTACTGCTCCACCACTTACCAGTTATGTCACACGCTCATGGGCAAGTATCCTTGGTTACTTCATTAGCAAAGTGATTGTAACAGTAATCACCTTATAAATTCATAAGGATTATGTTAAAGTAAACTGATTAAGTATGTAAAGTAACTGCATAAACGTTAGGCACATAATAATTATTAATTCCTCTCCTTCGATGCAGGCACCATGCCTTATACTTCTTTTAAATAGCCCCCAAAAACTTGGTCCAGAGTTAGTTTTCACTGGAGCTAAAGAACACTTGCCGATTGTTTATACAAACTCAGATGTTAAAAATCCTGAGCCAAAAGTTGCAAACCCTTGTGACACATGGGGCATATCCGTTAATGATATATTTGACCACTACACATTTATTTTAATAACCGAATTAAAGGCCAACAATTTAAACATCTAGGTATTTCACTTATAAAAATATGGATTGCAGTTTCCCTTGAAATAGTTGGCTCACCTTTCTGCAGGGTGACAATTGGGCGGATCTAGTGCCAGCTTTCTGCTTTAGACAAGACGTGGACTTTTCATTTTTTCACTGTCCCCAGCATGCTTTAGTGCCTTATCTTGTGCGAGGTCTTCTTTACACATTTCTGGTGACTCCCTGATCCTTACGTATTTGGGTTTAAGACTCTGGCTTTTTCAAGGTGATGGAAAAAAGATGAAACATTTGAAATGCATCACAGTTGACTAGGGTAAGGGTAGTGAAATCACTATCCTGTATGTTTCATCATAAATCTTGGCTAGTTTTTCTGTTAGCAAAATTTATTCAGCATAAGTGTTATAGCATCTGCATGAGCCTTGGCTG
This sequence comes from Pongo abelii, assembly GCF_028885655.2. NCBI lineage: Eukaryota > Metazoa > Chordata > Mammalia > Primates > Hominidae > Pongo > Pongo abelii. Next base: position 35,752,139 of record NC_071996.2, on the reverse strand, counting down.
TTTACAAAGTGCCCTGGTGGACTATAATTGATTTGATCTTTACCCACAGCCCTCCCTATCGAGGTGTCAGGGCAGGAGAGATGATTGTCCCCATGTAAAGATAATAAACTGAGTCTTCCAGAGATTTCTAGAAAGGTTCAAGATCCCAGTGCTAGTAAATGTTGGAGTTACTGACTCCAAATCCAGGGTTCCTCTTGCACCTGTTGGAAGAAGTTTCAAAGAAAACAAAGATCATTGCCCTTAAGAAGTTCATTATCAAATGGGGTTGCTAGGAAAAATGCAAAGAAATGTGTCAGGAATAGGTATTAGAAATATCAGTAATATTGCAAAAGTCACTGCTGGTGTCAGTAAAGGGCAGTGGACATGCTGGCATGATTGGAACCAGGTGAGATTCACTGTGATAGAGAACAATATCTAAAAGAGAAAGTGAGTTTGAAACCAGATTTTGAAGATTTAGTTCTTTATGCGGGAGTCCTTAGTTTTCCTCTATTTTTTAAAGGCTTGATGTGGATCCAGGTGCAATGGAATAATATGAGTGTTTATAAAAAACACTGCTGGATGAATGTCATATAAATCTCAGCACAGCAGTCCCCTCTTATCCTCAGTTTTGCTTTCTGCAGTGTCAATTACTATCAACCATGGTCAAAAATACTAAATGGAAAATTCCAGAAGTAAATAATTCATAGGTTTTAAATTGCACACCATTCTGAGTAGCCTGATAAAATCTCATGCTGACCTGCACCATCCTGCCCAGGATGTGCATCATCCCTTCATCCAGCAGGTCCACACTGAATATGCCACACACCTGTGAGTCACTTAGTAGCCTAAGTTATCACATCATCACAAGAAGAAAAAAATGATGAGTACAGTACAATAAGATATTTTGAGAGTGAGAGAGACCACATTCACATAACTTTTATTACAGTATATGGTTATAATTGTTCTATTTTATTAGTAGTTATTGTTAATCTCTTGTGGTATCTAATGTATAAATTAAACTCTATCATCGGTGTGTATATGTAGGTAAAAACATAGTGTATATAGGGTTGGGTTCTACTTGAGGTTTCAGGCATCCACTGAAGGTCTTGGAACAGATCCCCTGAGGAAAAGGAGGCTGTCTTGTAACTAAGTGGAAGATATGTAAGTCATGGGCAGGGCACCAGAAGCAGATCTGTCTTCCTGGAGCAGATAGAGCAGAATGTTCAAGCTGAAAACAAGTCAGCCAAGAAGATTTTATCAAAGGGAGGATACAGCTCTCCAATGGCATGCTGAAAGTAATAGTCAGAGTTCATTGACCTTGAACCCACAGCAGGAGCAACCAGCTCTGAGGAAGGCAGGCCACTGGGCCAGAACACCTGGGCTCAAGGTCAATGTTCCTCACTCCTTTTTGCTCTTCTAAGGAAGTAAAATTAGAGTCTCGTGGCATAACGACTTCGGAGAAAGTGTTTAATTGCTGACTAGGATAGTTTAATCCAACCTTAAGTTTCTCCATAAGGGAGTATCATGATTAAAACAGTGCTTTGGGAGAAAGTATTGAGACTGACCAACAAAACAGGAAGTTTGAGAAGAAAAGGTTGTGCAGAGCCAGACTTGTGCAGGCTTGGTTCTGTTGTGGTAGCCTGGGTCATTTCAAATAAGGGACCATGGCCTGCATTCCAATCTCACATCTAACTCATGATGAGGAGGTGTTCTGAAAGAAAAGAGGTAATTATAACAGCATCATCTGTAACTACCTTATTGATTTAGGTACTTTATGTTAGAGGATCCGGGAAATCAGATGTATTTTCCTAAAGAAAATATTAATCCATGATATAAAAATCAATGTGCTATAAGAGCATGAAGGCTATTCAATGAGAAAGGCGGAAGGAGAACCGAAGACAGATGGCTCTATTTAAACATTTTAAAACATAATTTTGCCTAATTTCTTTCTTTTAAAACACTGATTAATATCATTGGCTCTAGGGGAAGAATGTATGAAGAGTAAATTAAAAGCATGGAGATTAGCTTCTCTCCTGAAAAGTGAAGGCAAGAAGGCAGTATGTAGGGCCATCACATGCTGCTCGATGACTTATCCATCAATGATAAGGGCCCTGGAAACTGAAGAATGCTGTCAGCAGAATCGGCAGCTTTAATTACACTGGTATGGGCCTCGCCAATGTGAGGGCAGCCCGATTAGAATTGATGAACCTTGGTTAATGAAAACCCTTATAGGTTATGAAGTTATATTATATAATTGAAGAAAATTGCAATTATCTTAAAGTGTTTTTTTCTTTCCTCCATGCTTTAATGCTTAGCAAAAGATGAAAGGCAACCTGACTTTGCATTGCACACTCTGCAACCAGTTTTATTAAGACAGAAAGTATAAATTGAAGGGCACCATTGATAATAACATTTTCTTCTTAGGAAAGACCCTTCAGGCTCAACAAAACCTCTGTTAAAATTAATTTGAAAACTTTTAGCTTTCTATTTAACTGCTTTCAAATCACATGCAGAACTGTGAGGCTGGACAACTTCAGGAATAAAAAAGAGACATGGATGGAGGATAAGGAAAAATCTTCTGGTTTGACTTCATCTTTGTCTGGCACAGTACAGAACTGATTTTTTGTTCTTGCTGTTCTGCTTTTTGTTGTTTTTTGGGTTTCTTTGGATTAAATAGGTAGGAGACAGCTGGTTCTTGGGTTGACACATACCTTTTCCCATTTATAATGCTGTGATTAATTGCATGAATGTGAAAGTTTACCTGGAGTTATGATAAGAGAATATTGATGCCTTTAGTCACTGTCAGGAATCATTCCATCATTTTCCTCTTGAAAGGCAGGTTAAAGTAATGCTGCTTGATCTAAATCCTTCCAGTGTTTATATTAGCTTGGACTAACATTTTTCTGTACATCTGTGGAAAGCATGGCTAAAATTTGACTGTTTCATTGTGAAAAATCTAACATGTCACTGAGGAAATCCATACAAAGGGAAGTTATGATGTATGGAATAAGATATCGCTTGCTATTTTCTAATACAGTTTACCTTTATTTCTTTATTCGATCTTTCTTCCATCCTTCAACAGATATTTCATACGCATACTACATTAGAAAATAAGAAAAAAAGAAGTTAATCTAAGTTTCTGCTCTTGAGCCTTTAGTTGTGGGTTGGGGATGTCATTTATGTAGATGGTTTAATTGATGCTTTTATATAAATTTTAACATAGTACCTTAAGAACAGAAAGGACAGTGTGACTAAGCTTGTGCATGTGTGTGAGCACATTGGGAGTCCTGGGAGACATCGGGAATGCTGTGTGGAGGAACAGTTATTGGACTTGGTCTTGAATAAGGAGTAGCACCATAGTTGCAAGCTTATGGGCCTTGGGCTGAATTCAGCCTGCAGATATGTTTAATTCAGCCAGCAGATGGTTTTACATTTGTTGAAATCCATTACCACTATCTAAGAATGTGGAGACTGCTTAGAAATCTGGAATTCTAGGCTGGGCCCCATGGCTCACACCTGTAATCCCAGCACTTTGGGAGGCTGAGGCGGGTGGATCACGAGGTCAGGAGTTTGAGACCAGCCTGGTCCGCATGGTGAAACCACATCTCTACCAAAAATACAAAAATTAACTGGGCTTGGTGGCACGCACCTGTAATTCCAGCTACTCAGGAGGCTGAAGTAGGAGAATCACTTGACCCCAGGAGGCAGAAGTTGCAGTGAGCCGAGATCGTGCCACTGCACTCTAGCCTGGGCAACAGAGCGAGACTGTGTCTCAAAAACAACAACAACAACAAAAAAAAACCTAGAATTCTGGCTTCTATTGAAAAATTCCAAAGACTTAGCAATATTCTCAGGGGATAATTAGTAGGAGAGAGATAGTGGCTGCCCTTTTATTTATTATTCATTATTTGTTTATTTTTTATATCTACAAAAATTGTACATTTTAATGGTGTTCATAACCATGTTTTTATATATGTAACATTGTAGAATGGCTAGATCAAACTAATTAACATATGCATTGCCTCCCATATTTTTAATATGAGAACACTTAAAATCTATTCCCTTATCAATTTTCAAATACGCAATACATTACTATTAACTCTATTCACCATGTTGCACAATAGATCTCTTGAACTTATTCCTGCAGTCTAAGTGAAATTCTATGTCCTTCGACTAATATCTCCTCAATCCTTGCCTTGCAGCCTCACCAGCCCCTGATAACCATCATTCTACTCTCTGCTTCTGTGAGGTCAACTCTTTTAGATTTCACATATAAGTGAAATCATGTGGTATTTGTCTTTCTATGCCTAGCTTATTTCACTTAGTATAATGTTCTCCAGGTCCATCTATGTTGTTGAAATGACAGTATTTCCTTCTTTTTATGGCTGAATAATATTCCATTGTGTGTGTATATGTATGTATGTGTGTGTGTGTGTGTGTGTGTGTGTATATATATATATCACATTTTCTTTATCCATTCATCTGTTGACAGACACTTAGGTTGAATCCCTATCTTGTCTGTTGGGAGTAGTGCTGCAAAAAACATGGGAGCACAGATACCTCTGATTCACTTTCTTTCATACTAATTTCATTTCCTTTGGATACATACCCATTAGTGGGTTTGCTGGATCATACAGTACTTTAAATGGAACTCTCTTTATTCTTCCTTCCTCCTGCTTTATGCATTTTTGCTCTTGAACTGCTCTAGATACGTGTTTGAATTTGTAGCTTTGTAGTAACTGGCTTGTCAATTGGCACTGCTTGCCAATTGACAAAGAAAAACTTAAATATGAGGCTATTCAGGCAGAAGTTACAGCATATGCAACGAGCGGTAATTTTGAAAGCAGATAGAAACCACATATTGTTGGTAATTTTAGAATAGCTGAAAAGTAATATTCACTAGACAACTTTTACAAAGTAAGGCTGGAAGGATAAACTGAGCCCCGATTTCAAAATGTATATGATTAGAAACTTAACTATTATCTTATAGAACAGTGGTTTTCAAAGTGTGGCTCCCAGAATAGCAGTATCAGTATCCCCTGGAAATTCGTTAGAATTGCAGATTCTCTGCTGTCTGTCTCCTCACAACCCCACGAAACCTACCAAATCAGAAACTGGGGGATAATACCCAGCAAGCTCTTATTTCACAAGTCCTCTAGGTGATCCTGAGGCATGCTAAACTTTGACAACTACTTCTGTAGTCAATAAAAAGCTAAATTAATTATTATTATTATTTTTTTTGAGACAGAGTCTCTCTCTGTCGCCCAGGCTGGAGTGCGGTGGCACGATCTCGGCTCACTGCAAGCTCTGACTCCCGGGTTCAAGCGATTCTCCTACCTCAGCCTCCTGAGTAGCTGGGACTGCAGGCACACGCCACTAGGCCTGGCTAATTTTTGTATTTTTAGTAGAGATGGGGTTTCACCATCTTGGCCAGGATGGTCTGGATCTCCTGACCTCGTGATCCACCTGCCTCGGCCTCCCAAAGTGCTGGGATTACAGGCATAAGCCACCGCGCCCGGCCCTAACTAAATTTTTAATCAGGGATCTTTGTTTAAGATCAAACTGGTTGCAGTGGTAAGAAATGGTTAGCATGGAAACCAGGTAAAAATTATCATCGTTATCAAGATGATAAAGGCCTGGACCAAGGCAGTGGCTATGTGGAAGCCAATAAGAGAAGCAATCCAACATGTAAAGAGATTTCTAAGGCAGCGCTGCAGAGAACTTGATGCCTATTGGATACGGAGAAGAGAGAGAGAAGATTACTAGAGCTGTTGCTAACCAAGCAGATCTGGTGGATGGGGTGCCATTATCTGAGAATATCTACTCAGAAGGTAGAGCAGCTTCTAGGAGAAGTTATTGTTTAGTGTTTGGGAAAATATTTGAGGAGTTAATGTGATTACATGGTACATTTTTGCAGGGTTAGTAAATATGGGTCTAGGACCCTGCAGAATGTTTGGGGAGGTAAGGCCTTGAGAGTAGATGAGCTTACTAAGGGCCGAAGAGACATGTGGAAGGAGGCTTGTGCATGAAACCCAAGAGAACCCCAACCTTTAAAGGATAGGTGGTGGAGGGGAGCCTAAAATGGAGAGAAGAAGCAATAATAAAACCTTACAAAATAATCAAAGTGCCAAAACTCCAATGCACCAAGATCTTCATCATAGAATTAAATGAAAAGCATCTAAAGCCACACTAATGTCTAGAAGCATAAGATGCTCTTGATATCTTACGCTACTAGATACAAGATAATTTATAAGAAACCTAAAGGAAAGTTACAGTATGCAGACATTAAAATGATAGTTATAAACCCCGTATTACAACATGGAAAATAGTGTTTATAATATCATGGAAACAAGCAGAATTTTAGGGCAGGCAAAGGCTCAAGTAGAATCTGGTTACAGCTACATAAAATTACACATAAAAAGGGTGGTTTGCTGCATTAAAATGGTAAAGGTATTAGAGTTAAGATGGTGGGATTGTGGATGATTTTATATTTACCCTCAGGTTTTTCTTTTATGTTAATCTATAAGAATTGCTTCTAGAAGTTTACTCAATTAAATTTCTACATCTGGGACACTAAGTTGAGATAAAAAGAAAAATAAATAAAAGTTTATGATCAATGACCATGTCAAACTAAAGCATAACATATGGTCTTGAAAGTTTGAGACTTGAGGAAGATAATTTTTCAAGTGAGGTAGGGATGGCTTGCATCATCTCCTGGGCATTGCAGTGGGAGCCCTGATGAGGTGAGAGACAGTAGAGGGCACTTGGTCAGGACAACGGGAGAGGAGTAGTGGCTGATCAACGTTACCTTAGGTAAGAGATTCATGCAAGAGGTGTTTAGCCTATGATGATAAAGCCTGGGAGGAAGCCATGTTAACTGTATATCCAAAGCATCAGTGGTCTGGGAAAGCAATATCAGGAGATCACCAAAGGCAGTGTCTTTCTAAGTATATATACCCCAACCAACCCACAGCTTGAGACTCTCTGCCTGCTTGCTTCCCCGCTCCCCTCCCAGGTTTTTATTCCCCCTGATATGAAAACCTAGTAATGGCTCTAGCACTAGGTTCCTTGCAAAGACAGACCAAATTTGCAATGACTGGGTCACAAGAGAGAAATGTCATTTGCTTTTTTCTAGGATGGGCTCCACACCTCTCTCCACCTGTTAAAGACAAGTTGCTAGTGGCACTTAAATTACCAATTTTAAGGTTTTATAAAATCCAATACAGTCTAAAAAGTGCATATGAACCTCTCACTTAGCAGGAGTAAAGTGGCTATTCATGCTGAGGCCAAGATGACAGGTGAGCACACCCACAAAAGGGGGGTGTGTGGCCCAAAGATTGTGCATGCAACCTGAGAGGACCCTAACCTTTGAAAAAAAATTAAAGAGCTGACAATTGAGCTGAACTGTTTTTAGGATCAAAAATTTTAATCCCGAGTTTCTTGTGGAATGACTGATGATTGATGATGATGATAATGATGAGTACATAAAAGCAAAAGCAGTGCCAGATACTATTCTATGTATTTACATATCTTAAATCATGTGATCTTCTCAATTAGTCTATAATTAGCCCCATGTTACAGATGGAAACATCAAGCTTCACTGAGAGCCCCATGCCACGTTGGCAAGTGATGAGGAGGGTCTGACTTGCAAGGTCTCTTCTTAAGTTGAAGTCTCAGTCCAGACAGAGCTGAAGGCAGTGAAAAGGTGGCATCCAAGTTTTTGACTCCTCACTGTCTTCTTCCCACATCTCAGGCTACTCCTCATTAACTTATTTCCACATTTATTTATTTATTTGTTTATTTATTTAAGACGGAGTCTCACTCTCTCACCCAGGCTGGAGTGCAGTGGTGGGATCTTGGCTCACTGAAAGCTCTGCCTCCCAGGTTCACACCATTCTCCTGCCTCAGCCTCCCGAGTAGCTGGGACTACCGGCACCCACCACCACACCCAGCTAATTTTTTTGTATTTTTAGTAGAGACGGGGTTTCACCGTGTTAGCCAGGATGGTCTCAATCTCCTGACCTCATCATCCACCTGCCTTGGCCTCCCAAAGTGCTGGGATTACAGGTGTGAGCCACCACGCCTGGCCCGTTTATTTTATTTATTCATTCAACAAATGTTTGCTGAACATTTATGTACCTAGGTACTATGATAGGTGCCATTTCTATCCTCAAGGAGCTGGCAATTCAGATATGTCAAAGAGAAGCCATAAGGTACTTCCTTTAAGTGAAAAGGTAAAAGTTCTTGATTTAATAAAGAAGGACTCATGTATACAGATTGTCTCGGAATACTGTGTTTCTGTCTTTCTGTTCAAAATCATCTGTTTTTTGAACCTGTGAGATATTCCCAGAAGCCCAGAGGACTCAGATATATATTGCTAGTGAGCAAGCAAACTGAAGTCTTGTACAGTCAGAGCCCGTTGATGGAAAGTTGGGGCATGCAGGCTCCCCTGTGCTGTTTGCAGTCACTCCACATGATGATGCTGGGCTGAAATCCCCAAGCTTGGTCCAATGGGATGCTCACCAAAATGTATGGTTAACATGAGGAAGAGATTGGATTATAAATCTTAGGAAGTAGGCCTTCTGAGATAATATCTGATGCAAGAACCTCAAGGAAAACTAAATTCTTTAATCGATTTAAACCCTGCCTTACAAAAGCTTTTAAGCATTTAAACACCATCATATAAATCAAGTTGGAAATATCCCACCAAGGAATAAAGAGTTCTTGCCATGTAAAATATTAAGTCTTTTCAAGGCAAAGCAAACACTTCATTTGGAAGAACATTGCCTAGGAGGTGGTAGAGAAAGTAGGAAACATGGAATAAACTCACTGCGTTGGCCTTGGATGCCCACTTGAGTATCTCAGGGCTTTGGGCTTCTCACGCTGAGAAATGGGGGGCCCTTTAACGCTAAAACTTGGTTCTGGTAACTTATTTCAAGTGGTTCTCATGCCTTCAATGATTACATATTCCATGGCAGTTGTTCCCAACTATTTGCTAGAAAATAATCTGGAATTGAACAATGGACTTCAGCCTAAAACTTAAAGATGTGCTCCTGGAATTGAAAAGGAATGTTCAGAGTGGATTTATAAATATAGTTTTTCTGCAAAAACACTATTTGTGAATCACAAAAGGGCAAACATCTACCACATGGCCATTTCTTCATTTGCTACAATATGCGTGCATCTGGAGTCACACTGAAACCAGCCTGGAAGACTACCAGAAAGGAAACTATATGATTAGCAAAGTTAAAACCTGATTTGCATCTAAAAAATGTGACGTATGCTCATTTATGTGCAAATGTAATGGAAAAAGGCTGTAGGTAAAGTGGCTAAAGCCTAAACAAAATAAACACTTAATTTTCTTTTATTGTACCCTGTGACTATTAATAATATTATGGTACCAAGTCAGAAACATTAAGCCAAGCAGGGGAGCAATAAATGTTCCCAGACTGTGCACCAATGTTGATATTAGCGACTAATCGCTCCAGAGTTCACATAAAACGCAGATGGAAGTACAAAGAAGATATTCGGTGAGGTCAGCAGTGGCAGAGAACTGTTTTACAGGTGAAACCAATAATGAGAGGGATGGCTCAGCAGGAGTAGGGCCTGTGGAAGATATCAGAAAATGGCTTTGTAAATCATTGCATTTTAACATGTCTGTTGCCTATTGACATACTCTTGCTCTTATGCTTGTGGCTTGTGAGGTTCTCAGCCTCAATTCCAACTAGCAATACTGTTTAAGAATTTGCAAAGCTCCTTATTCTGTCATCATCATAACTTACTGACATGGGTAATATGGTTATTATTCTCCCCATTTTACAGATCAAGAAATCCAAGTTCTGTGTATGGTATAACACGCAAGACTCAGGAGTAAAACTCTAGGCTTGCGTTGCTAGTTCTCATCTACTTGTGATGATCTCTCTAAAATCATGGTCATGATTGTCATATAAAAGTGTACTTGGAACTTCCATTTCTGATGCTATCTTGGACCAGAAATTCCATTCTTTCCAATAAGAAAAATAAAATGCTGGTTAAAAATATAAAACAAACATACACAGTTTTAAAAACCCATAATTTCAAATGCCTTGCGAAGCCAGCACAAAAACAAGGAATCTGTAGAAGCCAAGATTTAGTAACAACAGGAATTTAGAAAGGAAGTGGGCACCAAGACATCTGCCCATCCATTATGGCTCCACTCTGACAACTTTATCATGTGATGTGACCTGCAGATAAAGATCAGAGCCCAATGAAGGTGAGACCCAAAATGGATGCAATCTCAGAATGATGAGAGCTGGAATTGACTGTACTGCCTGGAAGATATCAACAAGGAAACTTGCCCATAAGGCCCAACCAGAACTTAAGCAAATACATTTTTAAAATTATTTAGGGTTGTTAGGCAAAAGCAAATACATTCCCTATGTGAAATAATGCAACTTTAACCCAGACTTCAAAACATTCCTGCGAAATTATTTTCCCATAGAACAAAACCATATATTCCCATAGAACATAAACATGAACTCATGGTCAAAAATCCTCAAACATAAAGGGAAACATGACACAGTAAGTGAAAAGCAGAAGAAATAGACAGCAGAGTCAGACCTGCAGAGACTTTGATATTGGAAATATTAGGCATATACTATGAAATCTTCATGTTTCATGTTGTGACAGGTAGCTATTCATAAAGTCCATTTTAACCTACTCCACGGTAGTAGTAGTATGTAGGATGGATGACTGCCTAGCTTGGCCACATTTCTCAGTTCTCTTTGCAATCAGGTGAGGCTGTGTCATCAGGATCTCACACATAGAATGGAAGTAGAAGTGATGTGTCAATGCACCCTCTTGTCTCTTCACACTTGGCTGGAGCCCAGGAGGGCATCAACCTAGCTTTAACCACACACATGTTGACCATGTCCTAGGGGATGGTGGAGCAATTGCTTGGTTGGGACTTGGAACTCTGAGTGGGCGCAGAAAGGAGATCTGCCCCACTGATCTAGACCATTCAAAATGAGACCAGGTGAGAGAGATATAAACCTTAGGTCATTCAATCTCTGCTTCTAATTATTGAAGCTCTAGCTTTACCCTAATACATAGCTGTTAGAAAAATAATAGAGAAACTTGAAAATGGAAGCAAAACCCAGTAAACTATTAAGAAGTTTTGATCAAGGAGATTTGAAAAAGAATCAAATAGAACATCTAGAAGAAATCTTCATTTAACTTATATAACTCATAAAATACAACAGAAAATGAATGGAAAAAGTTATCCACGACTTCACCTCTCAAAGATAAATACTGTTTCTATTTGGGGGTCCTTCCTCACAATGGGCACAGCATGAAGATTACCTGAGACCTGCTGTCATTTCCTGCTCCTCTCTATTCACCTGCCCCATCCCATCTCCCTTCGGCTGCAGTAAAACGTAGCACTTTGTGTTGCTTGTTCAGGAAGAACATCATTTAGATTTCCTAGCAACCAAAAGAAAAGTTACTTAAGCCCATTCTCTTCCAAACCGAATTTAGAAAAATCATTTTAATAGATTTTTCTTTGTATTATATCAAAAGATAGCCTGTTTTTCTCTGAAAACTATAAATAATGCTTTGATTTAGCTTAAATGTTACAAATTCTCTATTTTGGCTTACCTGTGAAATTTTTATCGTAATGTTGTATTTAGCTGTTTTGTAAAGGAAATAGTCTAAATACAAAAATAAAAGATAGGATTTTTCCCTCCTTAATAAAAATCTTATTTTTCCTCAAGATTAAATTTCTTAGCTCTCTCTAATTGATTTGGGAGCTATTTCTGTGGTTAGAGGAAGAAAATAAAATTATTTTAAGTTCCAGTTTATAGTTTGTACCTGACAATTCTAGTTAAATGTTCAATGGCTCTTCTGCTATTGTTTCATGGTTTTCTGAGCATTATATGCATCTGCTCCTAAGTGTTATTCTAGTAAATGAGCGACAGTTATTCTCTTCTCAGAAGTGTAGATTAAATTTTAATTTTATTTAAAGTTACAATATGAAGTATATTGGTGAATATTTCTGAACTCCTTTTGATACTTAGTAGTAATAAGATATTTACAGCCAAACTGATGTTAGAATATATTGCTCAAATAGGTAATATGCATAAAATTAAAATATATTGGCCCTCTTCTTAAGATTTATTCTGCCATTAATTCTAAAATCAGGTAGCTCTAAGCAGACCTCAGGCAATACAATAATTCATTAATGGATGAATTTCAGCCCTCTATGTGATTCAGCTCAGTAAGTGAGCAATTTAGAACTTTTTGCTGAATGTCAAAGTATATAACCATATTGGGTGGTGAATACGTGTGAGCTAATTTCCTTGTTAGTGTTGGAAGGGTAGCAAGAGGAAAATGTAGTTAGAGGGCTCTTATTTATGTATCCAATGGAAACAGAGTATAATTTAAAATCATAAAACTAAGCATTAGTCACAAATAGCACCATTTTTCTATCTGCTAATTACTAGTAAAGGAAAAATGAACTGATGTGAGTTTTATCTTTCTTCTTTTTCCATGTAAGTCTTTTGAAAATGTACTTATCAATGTTTTAAATACCAAACAGACATAACACTGAACTTGATATTTAAAGTAGGAACATTTCATTCCACATGGACCTACACACATTTGAGTAATAGTTCATGTAAACATGCTTCCTAATGAAAGTGTGTGCTTCCCACGTCTGAGCAGGAAGTTACAGACTCATTACATGTTTGTTAATTACCCATGCATTGTGTGATCATGAGTTAAATACATTTTCATGATTCACATAGAAAGCTGTCTGTAATGATTAGTATACCTCAATAGGCCTTTATCAGGTCAACAGAATCCAGGCCATTGCAGTTTTTGAGGATCCCAGTATATTAAAATGTGTCCAGACACATTTTAAGCATTTTCATTTAATAACTAAAGTTAAATCCTTCAATCCTTCACGTGGTATTCTTTCAATTATTACAGTATATTTCTTTATACATAGGTATGATTTCACTTGGAGATAACATCAGACATCTACCTTTGGGACTATGGGTGAAAGGAAGGCCTGGACTAAATGAGCCTCCTCTGATAGGCCCCAGAGGAGCCCTATAAGAACCTTACACTCATATAAGCCAAAGAGAAATTGTTAGCCCATGAAGTCTTGGGCTTTGCTGAAGCTCACCTCTCAATTTGGGTGAAATGTGGTGGCTCACACCTGTAATCCTGGCATTTTGGAAGGCAGGAGGATCACTTGAGGCCAGGCATTCCAGACCAGCCTGAGCAACAAAGTGAGACCCCATCTCTATCAATTTGGGAGAATTGTACAAAACATACATGGAATCTGGCTTTGTGAGGGAAAATGCTAAGAAAATCCTTCCTTAGCCAGATGCCAAATGCTACAACTATTGACCAAGGCTTTGTGTTAGTTCTACTTGCCATGAACTTAGCATCAGAGAGAAAAGAACACAGAACTGCAGAGAGTTCAGGTAAAGCCGAGGAAGGTCCATCACTAGCCAAAGATGGACTAGATGCATATTTAGATTTCACAAGGCAGGTAGTGATTCAACTCTTTCTTAGGCAAGATTTGCTTCAATTGTAGAAAACCATTTTAAGGATTTTCTAATGAGATCTGTCTACATGCAGATGAAATTCTCCCTAGACCAGCTCATAATTTTGACATCTCAATTTGACAACATTGATAACCTAACCATTTAAACAGACTATGGCTTGTGCCTGTGTTTCTAAACCCTGAGAGTCCTTATCAGCATTCTCTTCATCCCCCTCCCGCCACCCAGATCCTCCTCTTGCAGTCCTGTTAATATCCAAGAAAATGTTTCCATAGCTTTTCTGGAGGTGTATATAACAACAATAACAAAATTTCATTTCCTTTCTTGAGGGCTTACTTTTCCCCTGTGGTAGATTTATCAAAGGTGACACTCAGAATCCAAAGGACTCAGTGTCACATTGTGGACTTAGAAGGTAGGTGTGCATTGTGGGGATAGGAAATAATCTCTCACTCCATATTTCATCTGTTTTGGTTGGACGGCAGCCAGGATGTTGCAAGGCCCTTCAAGTTTTCACTGGCTCTGCACGCATGAAGCATCTAGATGCCCAACACATAATGTTGCTCATGTTTTTAAATTGCATTTGATGTTTAGGATATGGCGTTTTGAAATTGAGATGAGGAAGAGGGATGAAAACTTTCATGGTAGAAAGGAGCATTGCTTTCATTGTTGAAAGAGTTTCATCTTCCCATGCTCTCCATGATTAATACTAGCACCTTATTCTCTCCTCCGAACAGCTAGTAGATTTTCGCTAATCCAATAAACGTTACTCTAGCTGGTAGCCTGTCAGTACCTAGTCCGGTGACAATGGATGGGCCCATTCCAAACTCAATAAAGTTTGTCTTTAACTCTGTTTGTTCAGCTTAAATTGAACAAAAACTTTGCTGATGTTCATGAATCTCAGAATTTTTAACATAGCCTCCAGGCACGGTTGCACATGGCAGCCAAGCTCATAACAGATTTACTGGCTGAAATGTGAGGGAACAGAGACCTAACATCAAGGCTGAATCACAGAAAGTGGTGGGAAAGGGCATACACACTCACATACTAATTTAAACAGAGACAAGAGGAGAAAATCGTGTTTAACTTTTGTCCTTAACAGAATTGTTAGAAATTGTAAGGTGTACCATTTTATTTGCATAACCAATTATTATGTATAGCATGAAAACATTAGAAAAAAGAATTGAGATTTACTCACTAATTCTAAAAAATGGGAGAGGGAGAAAAACTGGCCCTTTAAGAATGGATTTCCTTTTTTCAAATTACACAAATGAATGCTATTTGAGTTGCCTTGCACCTCTCCTTACTTGGCAACCCATGAGTGTTAATTTTGATCTGTATTACTGATTGTTCTGAATGAAACCATTTCCATAAGATTTTGTTCCTTCAGACTGTCTAAAAATAATTACTTTATAATTTCTCTTCACATTTTAAATATTTTACACTCATCCTTGAGCTAGCTGTAAAATCTTTTAAAAGCATCCATTTTGAAACACGTAGATTAAGGCTGCATTGCCATTCTGTCTTAGAAATGGTGTAGGTGTGTTTCTGTGGGCATCCTTCTCTTCACATCAAATGAGAAAGAGTTCTCAGTGGCGGGATTTGATATCTCACCAAGGGAAGGAGTGACGCTTTGAGGTCATATTTTAGCTTTGGCTTTACAGACATTGGAAACCATTATCTTAAAATGCCATAAATTCAGTTCCAAAATGGAAACATGATTACATGATTAATGGAGGTTTATAAAGATCGTTGAAATCTTAGCCTGGATAAAGCCATCAGAAACTATTTAATCCAATTTCCCCTGTCTCCAGGCCGGTCACATGGGAATCAGTTTGTCAGATGGAATCTCTGTCTTCATCATGTACCTCTCAAGCCCTTTTTGTATGAAATATGATGATGCATCCTTGTCCTGACTTAAGCACCTACTCTTACCTGGGGCCTCTGCTACGAATGCTGCACATTAGAGATGAAGCTCATAGCTGTGTTAATGAAAGACATTGGTTGGACAGTGCAGAAATGGAAATACAAAGATCTTGTTACACCTATGATGTGTCCGACAGTCCTGATAATGTTCATAAGCAGCTATGTAGCTGCTGAGAGAAAGGTGGTTAAATGTGTGGGTTTGACACTACTTGGACTGGTAAAGTTTACTTTCCTTTGGCCAAGTATCTGGGAAATACATACTTCTGTTAAACAAGAAAGGCCAATTAAAAAGAAATTGTGTTTGCCTTATCCAACTAATTGTTACTAATGGAAAAATAATTTAACACTAATGTATTACTGATTTGGGGTCAGCAGCCTCCTTCAAATTCACGAAATAATAAGGTTATTTCATCAACTAGGAGTTGTGTACACCTGCAAGTAAGACATTTAAAATATGACATACAAAAAAGGATGTATCTTTCTCCCATGGAACGTGAACTGCAGAGGAAGGCGAATTACAGCTGATATGGATGACTCCTTGATGTCATCAGGAGCCTGCACTCCTTTTCTCTTCTGTCCCACCACTCTTATCACATGGCTTCTGCTCTCAAGGTCACTTCAGGTCACAAGATGACTGATTTGGAGTGCAAGCAGCAAGAAGGCGGAGAGGGAAGGGCAAAAGGGCACCTGCCAAATCAGGCACCTTTAGAGAATTTTCCTGAAAGCCCACACAATGGCAATCGGTGCCTCCTTACATCATAATTGCTACTCCTTTCTGCATGGGGGCCTGGGACATGTTCTCTTGCAGTTGGGTAGATTGCTACCGCTGCAATATAGGGGTTTTGCTAGTGAAGAATAAAAGCAATAATGAAAATTTAGCAAGGAACTCCCAATGTCTGCTATAGGTCCTATCCTTAATTTATGCTTGTTGTGGGTTATCCCCTGAGATCATAAAGTGATAATATCATTGCTCATAAAACAACAAATGTACAGAGAATCTAACAAGCTATGGTACACCATCACAAAAGATACAGAGCCCGGATGTTTATCCATTTTGGTACTGTCTGATTTAGTGAAGTTCAGCTGCTTCTCAGCTCCTGTGGTTTAGAAAATTAAGTTACAGTGCGTTTTTGCCTAGACTGATTTTTATGGTGGATTTATTTACATCTAACCATGCCTGATATAAGACTTAATGCTTGTGAAGTCTTAATGTCGCAGCTATTTGATTGTCAGGATTTCAAACATAAAAAAGAGGTTTAAGTTCTGTTTTCCTGTATAAAAAAATTAAGTTTGTTTTTCAAAGTGCAAGGACTTTTTCAGCGAGGGTCTTTTATTGCTTTCCTTTCATATTGCCTTCTATTTTTAATATAAGGTGATGGTATTAGAAGTGATGGGAAGAGCATTTGGATATGAAAATGCCTTAGCTTCTGATCAGAATTTGAATGAGCAGAAAAACATATGAAAGAAAAAAGGGAGAAACAGATTGTAAATTGGACCCAATGGAGAATGATCATCTTACAGACCATTCTAAATATGATTATTCCATTGGGTAGAGCATGCTGAACAATGGATGATATATATATATGGGGCCCAGTGGTAAAAGTGTGAGATGAATGTAGAGTAATAATAAAGACACTGGAAAATCTGTCCCATGAAAATGACTAAAGCCACTTGGCTACAATAAAGCCTAGAAGGGAGGAAAGCCATAATTTTATTATTCATAAAGGCATACCAAATAGCTGACCTTAAACTTTGAAAGGGATGAAATGGGCATAAACTTCATCAAGATGTATCATTTTAGGCTTTACAAAAAATAGCTGTCAAGACTTTGAGATATAATCATGCCAAGAAAAATTGTGGAGCCTTTCGTCTTTGACTGTCTCTGTAAACAATATCCTATTCTTTTTGGTATTGCTTTAAGCAAATCAGGCTGGATGGACATGTTGTGGCTACAAAAGGTAGAAAACTGTGTTTCATCTAGCATTTTAACAAAGACTCAGATACAAGTCAACACGAAACATTTTTTGAAAACTGAAACATAGAATTGGATTACTTTAATCTGCAAAATGTCTTGGTTGTCAGATAACCACCGTTTTATCTTTGAAGGTGTAGTCAGTCTGTGGATCTGGGATTGTTTTCACAGCCTCAGTAACTCCTTTGATTGTTCTAAGTATAGTCAATCTCCTGACCCTGTGTAGTTCAATGGATACAAATATCTTCTTATCAGTCATATTTCTCAGAGAAACTATATTTACACTTTTCTCTTTGAACTCCTTAAGAAGGGACCGTTTGAAAATTACCATTTGGCCTTTCTATCCATTCTAAGGGGAAACTTTATTGCATTTATAGTCTGAAGGAATCTACTCTATTAAAAAATGTTTTCAACCGAGCTGAAAATAAAACATTAAAGTTGAGTATATCATGTTCTTTTTGGTATTGCTTTAAACAAATCAGGCTGGATGGACATGTTGTGGCTACAAAAGGTAGAAAACTGTGTTTCATCTAGCATTTTAACAAAGACTCAGATACAAGTCAACATGAAATATTTTTTAATATTATTTAAATATTTTTAAATATTAAAGTTGAGTATATCATGCCAATGTATTTTCTCAAATCAGACCCTTTGGATGAAAGTATATAACCAGCCCCCCAGATGTTTTGTACCTGTGATAGGTAACATTCCAATTATATTCATTTTTTTTGTTGCTTAATGACCCTAAAGAATATCTTGGGTTCTGCAGATAGTCTTCATAATTGTAGGTAAGATAGTTTGACCTAATTTTTTTGAGTTAGAAAGAAAAACAAAATCCCTGAAAGTATGTAGGCCCGTACAACCTGTTTATCCAGACAGCCTTGAAATGTTGAACCATCTAAGAAAGCAATGTTTATATTTAACTGTGCTTCATTTGTATGATAGGTATGATTATTTTTAAAATCTCAGCCATGTCAAAAGCACTCCAAAGACTACAGAAGCTGAAATAGGAAATGCTGAGGATACTTCTTTCTTGGGCAGAGAAGACCTTGAGTTTACAAGTCTGTTGTTTGATCTATGATGTCAATACCAAATGTTGACACTAATGAATGTTGAATAAATATTACATGATTTGATATGAATATTAATGAGATGCCCATCTCAAAGGCACTTAGAGCACTGTTAAAGCTTTCTAATGTGTTTCTCCATTTTCTGAATCTTGTCCCTGATGACCTAATTCAGGTAACAAACACAATATTTATCAATATCCTCAGTATGTTGAAGTATAATTCTATACCAAATACTTACTTCAAAGTAAGTCACCAGTGCTTTATAGATGGTAATCACATTCTGAATAGCCATTTCTATTTAAATTATATTATCCATTGTGCATATGCTGCCCTCTAAAAGCCAAGTTCTCTGTTTAAAAGCTACTTAGAAGAACATTTTAAAGCTTATAAGCTTAATTTCTTAGTTTCTTATTATAGGCACCCAGTTTGTTAGTTTGTAGCCATACTAAAAATGAACATATGCTGTCCCTTTTACTGATTTGCAAACTGACATAAAAGCAACCTAACAGAAAACCATTACTGTTTTTCAGATAATTATTAAAGTAAATCAGATATACATGATGAATTGTACCATGAAAGTGACAAGTATGATAGTAATTCAGCGGTGGGGGGGGGGGTCTCAAAACTGGACCCTTTGTCCTGTCATTCTTTCTTGTTTTCAACTTAATTTTTTGCAAATCTATCATTAATGTTTCTGATTACTATAATAGTACTTGTTCATTATAAACATATCCAGAAAAGTTGAAAGAAATAAAACTTACTCAATATTTTGTCCTTCCTTCCTTCCTTTCTTCCTTCCTTCCTTTCTTCCATTCATTAGAGAGCACATTGGATATATAACCTTTCATTTTCCTGTTTTATGAATACTACCTTATTAGTGTTTTCCAATGGAATTACACAATTTGTATAAATAGATTTTTACTGGCTACATCATGTTCCACTGAATGAATAACTCTTATTTTGTCAAATTCCAACTGTGTTTTCTTTCTCTTTCTTTTCTTTTTTTTGCCATTATAAATAGAAATGCAGTGAACATCTTTGTTCACAAGGGTTTGTCCACATCTGTTAGTAATGTGTTAGGAATTGTTATTAGAATTGAAGTTATTTGGTCAATGCTATGCACAATATTTTTATCAGATTATTTTAAGTGGGTGAGATTTTAGTCAATTGGAATTACTGCAGTTCCATCTAAAACTATTGGTTGCATCAAGGAGATGGAGGATTCTAGGGTTCTTTATTCAGTGGTTCTATAAGTATCTTGAAATGGACAAATGATGAATTTATTTTGATAATCTTTGCTTTCAGGATTTTCTAGTTACATATTTCCTGATTGAGGTGGTCTGATGACTGGGCAAAATCATCAGACATTGTTTAATTTTAACTAATGGCTCTTCCCTTAGGATGATGAGATAAAGACAATAAAACACTTCAAGTTCTATTGTTTTCTGTAAAATTGAAGATTTTTACATGATTACTGATTGACTTGTTTCGAGAATTGAGAGTCCTACTACTTTGTATATACATTCACTTATTCAACAATGAATTTATTTAGGTAGCAATGGTAATAGCGGGAGAGAGAAAAAGAAGGAAAGAGGATCCCTCAAGTTGCTCACTATCTAATAATATAAATAAATAAATTATACTAAATTTGGGTGTGGTGAAAAGTAGCAACTTCTAACACCAGGGCATAACAGTACAGAGGAAAGATGCCACCCATGGCTTCCCAAGGCAAGGCTTGGGTCTGGGACATCACGGGAGGGCATGTAAAAACATGTCCTGCTTTGATTGCCTTTTCTGTGTGTTTCACAGTCTAACTCCTGATGCATCAATCTTGTTCTGAATGGATTTAAGGATTGATTTCACACTGCTTCTTCTGAGAGCCTTTCTGTCATGTCAACCAACATCTTACATTTTAGAAATGGTTAAACAGGTGTCATTTGAGGAGATTGTGTACAGGAAAGGAATGTATCACCTGCCGCTCCCCTACTGCCTCCTTCCTACATCTATGCCACTTAGAAGCATAGTTACAAATGAAATTTTATAGTGAGATTTGGGGACAATTTCTCCATTCCATATTATCAGCCATAGGTCTAAATTTATAGCATATGGATTATCCTCCATCAGTAGATTTCCTTTTTGGGCACATATTCCATTTAATCAGGGCTTCCCCTGATCCCATAATCCCATTCATATGCACTGCCTGCAAAACTGCTGCTTGCTTTGCCAAGCAAAGAGCCTCTCCTAGTTGGCTGCATTTAATGCTTTGGTCCTTCAAATTCTCCCTTGTCTTTGGAGCAGGGATGCCCTTCGGTGTGTTCTGCAATTGCAGACATGGGAAACATTTCTCTCAAGGAGAGGAGGCTGCATTTGACATGGTGTTTGGGGTCAAGCATTATTTTTGGCCAGTTGATTGTTTTCTAACAGGCCTCAGATAATTGAAATATTATAGTGGAGTGAGCTGGTAAGCTGTTTCAGGGGACTCATTTACTAGATCACCTGTCCTAAAGACTGCTAAATGGAATCCTTTCTTCCCTGTGAAATTTCTCCTCCTCTAAATTTTCTTGTGCAGTGCACATATAGCCCCAATTACTCAGTATGTGTGTGTGTAATTGTGCTTGAGGGAAGACCACACACAATTATATTTTAAGCAGGGAAATGTTTGAAGTTCCCATCACTCCTTTGGGTTGAAGAGACATCCTCCATAGTAGAATTCATCAAGCATCCATTTGCAAGCCATATAGATGGCTTAGCCCAGAAAGAGACAAAGTCATAATTCACTTTCACGCCAGGCTCTCTGAGATTGTGGGGTTGCTGGCATCAATTAGGACCCGGAATGCAAGTCACTTTGTTGATAGACACTGATATGGTCATGCTCTCTGCCCTGCAATGGGAAGGGGAGGTTTAGCTCAAAAATCACATGAAAGTCATCTGTTCTTAGTGAAGCTGATATGTTACCTTGGTGGAAAAGATAAAAAAGTTCTATGTGTAAGAGTGATTGTTGCATGGCCATGTGCGGCATTCCAGGGAAAAGATCTGTTAGAAGACAGACAAGATTTCACAACTCACTTTTCAGCAGAAAATGACTTGACTTTCGCTGATGAAGTTGATTACTGAAAAGGATACTCGTGTGCCACTGGGGCATATGCTTTCTGATATGTGCACATGAACTGGTCCTGACCCACCTAACTGAAACTTTGGCCATCAATTATTTGCAGTGTGAAATGCAGAGAAAGGTGAGGTTGAGAGAGGGTTCCCAGAGAACTTGCTTTGCATTTAGTGAGTGTTGCTGATGGAAAGGAAGTTCAGATCTGTGACCATAAGATCAGAGTAAAGAATGGCTTCTGGGTCCCTCTTAAGTATCTGATTAGGCTCTAAAAGTTGCAATATTTCATGTTACTGGGCCATCTTCTCTCTGAGTCTGTGTCTATGTACAAAACAATTATTGGATTAGAACCAACTCTAATCCAGGATGACTTCATCCTGACTTGATTACAGCTACAAAGACCCTATTTCCAAATAAGGTCACATTCACAGCTTCCAGGTTGGCATAAATTTTGGGGGTTTGAGGGCTCTAACCCAAATAGACACAGCTTGAGCAATGAATGAAATAATATATTTTTCTCTGCCTTGATTTTTGGTAAAATATTCTTTTAGGGCTTTAGCATATGAAAACCTTTTATAAGGTTTCTCATTTTACCCTGGTGGAAAAGGTGGGGAACTGTAGTCTGGATACTAATACCATGTGGTGAATTAGATCTTGGTTGAATTATTGTCCCCAAAGGAAGATTGATGTCAACCAGAAGGTTTTTGTGGCATAGTACATGCCTCTTTTGTGGCCTTGGAGCTATTCAAGTTTTTGGTTGATAGTATGAATAAAGAGAATAGAACCATGTATATCCCATTTGAGAATAGTGTGTGGTTAAATTGAAAATGTTTCACCCAATGAAAGTTGTTAAATATGTATTTTAAATGATTTAAAAGAAATAAATGTAAATTCTGTCATTGTTTCAAAATCAACTATACAGTTAACTCATCAGAGGGCTATAAGCTTATTAACAGTACGCATCTGAATAGTCAATAGTAATCTCAATATGAATGGCTTTCAAAAACGTAATGTTACCATAGGCTGCATTAATGGAATGATGGAGGTCATCCTCTTCCTCTGCATTGGACTGATCAACATATGCTGAAAACAATTGTGTTTAGGAAAGGTTACCACATATGAAAAGGCACTTGATGGACATATTGGAATATACCCAGAGAAGAATTGCTGGGAGAATAAAATGACTCAAGTTGACATTACCTGAGGGATGGATAACAGAACAGGGAAGATTAGCCTGGAGAACAGATGGGCAGCACAGACTGAGCAAATAAGCTTTCTTTTAAAGCTTTAAATTGTTGTGTGCATGCGTGCACGTGCGTGTGTGTGTGTGTTGAGAAGAGGAATTCAACTTGGCCTGTATTGCCTCAAGTAGACAAATATGGGCAAATCAGTAAATGTTTCTGGTAAGTACATCTTTGCTACCTTGCAACAAGGCCTTGTGCAACTGATCATGGACTGCCTGGGAGATGGTGAGTCCCCTGGGATTTGAGATGCTCAAACATAGAGATGCACAGACATTTGACAGGTAGTCGTCAAGGCACTTCAACCCACAAAAATTGTGGTATGCAACCAAGTTCTTATGCCTCCAAGTTTTAAAATCTCTTGGAAAAAAAAAAAGCTGGAAACTCTGTGAGATTTGAATGAGGCATAATAATGTTAATTATATATTTTAACCTTCCTTTATAGTTCAAATCGATACAGCACATAAGAGAGAAAAGGTGGTAAAGTCAAGATGATACAATTTATGATCGCAACCTTGACATAAAATCCATTTCAGATTGGCCTATAGATTTTGAAGATAGAGAATTTGAAAGTTGAAGAGTCATATCATTAAAAGGAACTGCCACGCCTTAGGGTAAACCTCTATATTTCCTTGTTCAAAGAATTCTCAAGGTTGAAAAGGACCCCAAAGTCCAACTATTTCGAATTTCAGAGATATCTGATTTTAGTATTCCCATTTTAGGGAGAACGTGTGTTCTCTGTTGTCTATAATATGCCATTCACCTGTTTTGATTATTTTCTATTACTTTGTTTAAAAATTCCTTGAAATATTCTAACTATAAAATATATTCCATTCAGCTACTTTCACCCAAGGTACAAGAGCTCTAAATCTTTTTGCTAAAAGTGAAGGAAAAAGGGCTAAGAACTAGGGGCAAAAATTCAATTTCTAATATGCATAACATGAGAATGAATAGCAGTTTAGGGAAACATTCTTTCATTTATTCATTCCTTGAGCCAACAAAGACTTATTGAGCAGCTACTCTACAACAGGCAACAGGAATGTAAAGTGAATCTAAAACTACCCTTGATTTTGTACTCCCAGTTGGGTAGGGGAGAAATTATTTTATACAATATGATAAGTGCCATTATGGGGGAATATACAAAAAGCTTGGAAGTGCAAGGAGAATTAAATCTATGCGGAAAAAAGGTTAATAAGAATATCCTATCTCATTATTCATGTGTACATGGTGCATATGTCTGTGTAAACACAGCATCTTGTCTATCTATGTTATTTTATACAAAGGAGAAAGATGGCTACAGAGATTAAGAAACATATAAGGTGGGTGGATCGCTGGAGCCCAGGAGTTTGACACCAGCCTGGGCAACGTGGTGAGACCTCATCCATAGAGTAAATACAAAAATTAGCCAAGTGTGATGGCATGCACCTGTAGTCCCAGCTACTCAGGAAGCTGAGGTAGGAGGATCACCTGAGCCTGGGAGGTCAAGGCTGTAGTAAGCTGTGATCACACCACTGAACTTGGCCTGGGCAACAGTTTTTTTGAAACCCTGTTTCAAAAAAAATAAAGAAGAAACTCTTATTCCTCTTTTGTCAGTAGACTTTCTTTAAAGAAAAAAATGTTTTAAGAAAAAAATACTGCTCAACCATGCACTCCTAGGCCAAGTTCAATTTGCAGCATTTGGGGAAACCTTGAAGAAAACCAAACCAAGAACATACATGTGCTACTTTTGTTTTAGATTTAGCAAGTCTTTCCTCTTGACTGCTCAGGGTAAACAATGGTATTACTTAATGTGACTCTATACAGGATGGATTAGTTACATACGGGCTCGCTCTTCCTCTCATGTCAATGAAATACATGAACTTCCTCATGCTACAGAATGATTCAAAGGTTTGATTTGTGGAAAAGAGTTTCCGGAAGCTTTTAAATTGTGGCCACCACCCCGCCTCCCTCTTTTTTTTTTTTTTTCCAGAACAATATCAAACCTATTATTGGCCAGAAGGTTGACAAAGGGGAGAATAAATCCAACAGAAGATTTATACTTGCTTTCATTTCAGAAGGTAACATAATCAAAATATTTTCAGAGGAATAAAGTAGAAGCATAAATTTTAACTGGATGGACTTAGGACATGATCAGCCCACTTCTGCTTTGTTCTGCTGCTGTATGTGGTGCTTCTTGCTAGCCTATTTATGATATGTTTAATAGGCATGTTTGCTTTAGTCTGATGGGTACTCTCAGCAGTGAGCTTAGAGCTGTAGAGGCAAAATGGCTCATGCATGTGGACAGAATTATTGGAAGTACCATATGTGGCACCCTCTCTCAGCCAGCTGGACATAGACTGGCTAATCTTTAGAGAACCCTGGTGAAGGCCACAGATAAAGATGCAAGATGATTCACAGCCTCAAATTCCCCTCCTTTAGAAAAAGAAAGAGGCTGGGCACAGTGGCTCACACCTGTAATCCCAGCATTTTTGGAGGCCAAGATTGGAGGATCACTTGAGCCCAAGAGTTTGAGACCTGGGCAACATAAGGAGACCCCATCTCTACAAAAAGAAAAGAGAAGAATAAAGAAAAGAAAAGAGAAGAGAAGAGAAGGGGGAAGGGGAAGGGGAAAGGAAGGGAACAGAAGAGGAAAGGAAGGGAACTGAAGGGGAAAGGAAAGGAAGGGAAGGGGAAAGGAAGGGAAGGGGAAAGGAAGGGAAGGGGAAAGGAAGGGAAGGGAAGGGGAAAGGAAGGAGAGAGAGAGAAGAAAAAAGGAAATAAAAAGAAAGGGAAGGAAGGAAGGAAAAAGAAAGAGAGACAGAGAAAGAGGCTTCAAAAATAAAGTTATTGAACAGATTCAATTCAGGTTTATTATTTATGTAAGACTATTTTACTAAAAGCATGAGTGCAAGGACCTTGACATTTACCTCTGAATTCTGCATGTGGCTCAGTAAGATATGCACATAAATGTTTCCCATTGATATTGAGCCCCTCTAGGGTCTATGGCAATTTGTTTTTCCTGCTACTGACTGCTCGGTTGCCGGAAGGGCAGTGAGTTGATGGTGGGTAGAGATGGAGTTCAAAGTCGTGATGTGTTCCTCCCATGAAGCCGTACCTTTTACGCACATTTCCTGGCATGTTTTCCACCATATGTAGAGTCACCAGTTCAGCTTTACCAATGGTTCTTACTTGGTTAGCTCCTTGCCTGAGTGATCTTCCTCATTTCAGACTACTGGGGTTGCACTTGAAACTTGCCAAGAGGTCTTCCTGGGTGTACTGCATGCTTTTGGTTCCCTACTTTGATTCTTCCTCTTTCCCACCCACTAAATATGGGCACTTCAAGCTGTGCTCTGTCTTCTTTCTCATCCTTTCTCCCTTTCCCCTCACTTCTCACCTCTTCTCCCTGCCTCTCCCCTCTCTCCCATGGTTGTCTCATCTCCTCCATTATTCAGCTGTCATCTCCAGACAGATGCCCTCCATACATGCAAGCTTAGCTTTGGTTACTCTTCTAAGGTTCCATCTTGAGTTTGGCTTTCTCATTATGCATCTTCATCTGGTCGTTCCAGGGCAAAATCAAGCAGCATGCTCAGGACGAGGCTCATGATAGAGTGGCACCAGAGCATGGTGCTCATACACACGACTTCTGAGAACAGGCGGCCTGGTCTCCCTCTCCCTCCCTCACTTACCAGCTGTGTGACCTTGGACAACTTGTTTAAATTTTCCTTGCTTCAGTGTTTCCATCTTTAAAGTAGGTGCCATATTACCTAGCTCCAAAAGTTGGGGTAAGAATTAAATGAGTTATTACACAAAAAGGGCTTAGCAACACCTGGTATGCAGTAAGCATGCAAGTGTGTATTAGCTATTTTTGTTTTTATTTTCCTTTATCTTTAGACACTTCTGGGCTCCAGAAAGCTTTTCTTCTTTAATATCATATCTATTTATAACACGAACAAATCTTTTACTTGCTCAAGCTTGAAATGTAGGACTTCCATTCTTTTCTCATCTTCAACCTTCTAGAAATTGTCAAGGCTTTTCAGTTTTCTAATTATTGCGTTTCTCATATCTTTGCCTTTCTTCCCCTTTCCTATTATTGCTCTATTAATTTTTCTTTGGACCACTCTGACAGCTTCCTAGTTTTCTCCTGCAGTTGTTTGGTTCTCACCTCCTCTCTTTGCAAGTCTGTCTTGCATTAAGACATGGCCAAGTGCCCTGAAACACAAGCTTAATCATTCCATCTTCATTTGAAACCACCACCACGCTGCCACAAATACACACACAGTGGGTTCCACTCAGCACTGGAGGATGTCTAAATCCCTTGGTCCAGCAATAAGGTCTTGTACAACCCATATTTTGAATTATTGCTAATTTTTTGTGGCTGTTGTTGTTTTCTTCAGGGGTGTCACATTATCACAAGCTGCTCCAATTGCTATTCCCTAAAAATTCTTAGCTTCCCTTCACCTCTGTGCTTCTGTTCACCTATCCCCTCCCTCTCCCTGTACTCCCCCTTCCTTACTCTCCCTGTGCTGCCAAAAAGTCTCTCCCTTTCTCTGGGACCAGGTGGAATCGCAACTTAATTATACCCTCTCCAGTCACTCCAGTGAAAAGTAGCTCCTCCCTAGAAGTACCAAATAACAATTTGCATTGGATCCTCTTAGAGATACTTATTTCCTGCAAACCAAACGTCTACATGCTGTGTAAAGGGAAGGATTTAGGGTTTGAAGTCACAGGTTCTGGGATTTTTGATCCAAGGTCTACAAAAGTGAGCCTTGGATTTCTTAAATATAAAACAGTGATAGCAATAATAACTGTGTCACAAGATTTTTATGAGAATTAAGTCAAATATATATGAGAAGTCTTTTAAAACTAATTTTTTAAAAACTAGTTTTGCCCAAAAAGTAGTTGCTTTGGATTTTATTTTTAACATCTTTATAAACTCCACAATACCTAGCATCAGGGTTTCTTTTTAAAATTGGTATTGAATCATTATTTGTGAATAAATCTGTAAGATTCAACCTACAAAAAAAGCTCATTTCTTGTATTAATTCAGACCTACCTAGATTTGAGAACTGTTTCAAGACAGTAAAACATGAGAAAGTTAAATTGCCTGATATTTTTGGAACTTGCCCCTTTTTTGTATAAGGAGAATGACCTTTTAATAAATTCTTTCCTTTCCCAAGTAAATCACTCAATCACGAGAAAATGTTTAGTGTCCTCACGTGAAATTAACAAAATTACCTAAGAGCTTATTTTTTATTATCACATGGTATCTATTCTGGCCTCTTCAGATCTTAAAATGCAAGTAATTAGTTAAAATAATTCTTCACATGGAGGGGTCAGTCCGCAGGAGAATCATAATGAGTGAAGATCCAGGAAGTCAGCTGTGGAGGAAATGTTGAGATGGATTCAGAGGAGCAGCAAGGCCAGAGCTAGCCAGAGGGTCAGGCCTGGAGTTCAGAGGAGCTGGCCATCAAGTTCATGGAGAGGGCTGACTCTGTTCTGCTGAGTTCATAAAGTAGAAAAGCAAAGATCAGAGTGCAAGGAAGAAAGACACAGAACTCTGGCAAATCCCTGCAGATAACACCCACACAGAGACCTCTAAGAGTTTCCTGATTTTAGATGGGTATCTCACATTTGTTATCTCACTTGATCCTTTTAACACCATGCTGGGATAAGGAGGGCAGGGTTCACTATCCTTTTGTTTGACAGCAAACAGAGAGAGGGACAAACCAAGTCTCAAATTCCCTCTCAAAGATTAACAACTATTTTAGAGCAATACCAGAAGATGTATACATCTTTTAAAATATATATATATATATATATATATATATATATCTTTAAAAGCTATCTGCCATTTAGCAAAGTTTCTGGGGCCCCTATATTAGCTGTTCCATTGTGCTTAAACAGCGCTGAGATAGCCCTAACACGCTGTGAGTCTTGTCTTTCCCTAGACCATGGTACCAAAACTTGAGGACATCAGTCCTTCCTTCTTTTGGGCTTTCTCTTTTCTCACCTGAAGAATGGGACAAACCACTGGAACCCCAGACACCTTCCAGCTTCATTTAAAAGCTTCACATAGGTCAGTCAAGAGAATGAGAACATTTTAGACAATACAGCAAACTGAAAACAAACAAAAAAAAGGACTTTTTAAAAAACAATATGTACTTAACATGAATTGGATTGTCATAAAATCATACACTTGTTTTTATTATACATTGATTAACACTGTTTTATGCAATTAGGAGCAGACACTTGCCCTGGGCAGGGGTATATGAAATTATCTAAAATATACCAGTAAAGAAGCCTGCCATAATCTTGACTTCTAGGTTCAAAAGTCACTTGTGAAAGTAAAAGAAAAGATCACCAGGAGAACACAGATAGACTCAAGAGGTTCCTCTACTCATCCTTTCCTCCCCTCTTCCAGTAGAGAAAACAGCTCTAGGGTAGGAAGAAGAAAGAGCAGTTTTGAAGTGGAAGGAGGAGACTCAGGGGTGAGCTGGAGCTGCAGCTGATGGAAGTCTGCATGCTTCAAGCTTGGGCTCAGGGAGAAGAGTGGTGATCCATGCTGGAGATGGCTGTGGGCAGCTCAAAGGTCTCAGGAAATTTCCAGAAGCAGGGTCCAAAAGTTAGCTGAAGGAGAGGGAGTGTGCAAGAAAGGAGGGCCCTTCCCATGGAGGAGCATCTCAGTGAAACAGGAAGGTTCCTACCAGGGCTGAGGTAGAAAATGCAGCTGAACCTCAGTGCATTGCCATGACCAGATCATCCAAGTGGGAGGTTTTGGGATCCTTCAGACCAGCCAGTGGCCATTACTGGAGGAGCACAGTTGTTTTCTTTCACTAATGTCCTGATAAGAAGAGAACTATCTGGAGCAAAGGAATCTAAAACCACGAGAAAGTAGAATCAGGCAGGACTAGCTCTTCCCCAGACTTCTGGTAGGACTTGTGAAGTTCACACTGACCCCAGCCAGGCAGGGCAAGGAGACAGCGAGAGAGAACATTTTAGTGCCCAATGCCATAGTCCCATAAACATGAATCCCTGAGGAAATGGGCTTGAGAAAAGGGAATCTCTCAATCCTGGACTGACGGGTTTTAGGTTTTGTTTTTGTATTTTGCCATCAGGCAAAATCGGTATAAAAAGAAATGCTACATCTTGGCAAATATGTTTTGTGGACTATGCAATTCATATCGTCTTGAAAACTAGCACCCAGAGGCAACCTTAAATGCTGTTTATCTTACTAGAAATCAGTACTCAGAAATTCACATGCAGTTGAAGAGTAGGGGTGCTCTGGAGGAGCACTCTGTGGCTGCCTCTTTCACCCAGGCAGGTAAGCCTCCAGGGCAGCAGGCCTTGCCATCTGAGCAGCTGCCTGACAGCCTGACATGAGGCTGTCTGGCACTGGTGCTGTCATGGCTGGATATTAGCCCCTTTAACCATGGTTTTTCTTCATCTCAGGAGGTCACAAGTCTTCCCTTTCGATAGTTCAACAAACACCACTGGCAGCCCACACTGCTAGGTGCTGGGGAACTAATGGCTAAAGGCTGTGACAGCACCAGGGAGCTGGCCCTCAGCCCTGGGGCAATAGCCTGGGAACCATCAGTTAGGAGGCAGTCCATTAGGAGACCCACACCCTAGAAGGGAAGCAGTGGGGTGGGGGGCTTGGATGGTTTTATGATGGATGTGATGACTGCAGCAAAATCTTCCCCAGTTGAGAACCCCTGGTGTGGACAATAAGTTCATCAGATGTCAGAGGGGAGCTGTTAAGGGGCTTCAACAGCTACAGGGAAGGCTGGGTTTCAGCAATGACTCACAGACGGGGAAGGTTTTGGTGGTGGAGGAGTGGGGCAAGTCCCTCCAGAGGAGGGTCGTCTTTGTCAGAACCACTGCCTCCTATGTGCGTAGCTGTCTAGAGTCATTAATTCAGCCCAATTACTACCACTCTATATTTCCTCCCTGCCTCTCTTTCTTCCTTCCTGTTTTGATTCCAGTACCTGACTCTTATTCCCACTGAACGGAGCTCATGTGTGATGCCCTTTCAGAACATCCTTTATGTTCTGGAGGTAGCTGCAGGGAACCCTCTGGCAACTTGCTGTCCTCCACATTGTGGATTTTCCTATGACATTGCACCCTGTCTGTGTTTCTCCAGTGGGTCTTTTTTGTTGTGACATTTTGCTCCATTCAGAAAGCAGCATGGGCAGCCTTTTCAGTTTCTGTAACTTGAAATGCAATTATATTGTATTTGGGAATGAAAAAAAAAGAATGATACCTGGTAGAGTTTTTATGACAGAGACTGAAAGAGCAAAACTGATACAGAGAAGAGTCTATATTTAAATAAAAATCTTAGATATGGTATTAATTCACTGAGAGTTCACTTAGGAAATGCCTAAAGAAACTGAGATATCCTATGAAGACCTCATTTAAAAGGAAAGGGAAGAGGAGGCAACCAGGCCAGAAGCATGAAAGCAATGTGGAATGGTGGCTGCTAGAGGAGGTCTATTTCAAATAATTTAAATACTGAGTAGATCACAAAGTAAGTTTATTATCTTAGTTTATTTTTCATTTTGTTGCTGAGTTCACACTACCCCTTCCTTGGAATCTCTAAATGATTTTGAAAACTCTGCAAATTCACAGATGTGTGATTGCATGGGTAATTTGTACTTAGACTTTCTTGGTGAATGTTTTGTATCCCAATGCTGCAAAGACTTCCAGTTAGTTAAATAGAGCACCTTTTGCTGACCTAGTCCATCTGCTGGAAGAGCCTTAATTTTATTAGAATTAGGCTTTTCTTTGATAGTCCTGGTTCAACGCATGATTCTGAGTCTAGATCTTTTCCTCAGGAATCTATTTTAGACAAGTCATTTATTCAGACCCTCTGGAAAAGACTAATATTCTAATATTCAATGTTTCAAACTGAATATCAGGTATAGTGTCAACTCTATCTTCCTAGTCCAGCTTCTTCTCTGCTTATGACAGATCATATATTGATTGGACTTATAGTTACTACAATTAGCAAACATATGATTGTGACAGAGGAAGGAAAAAATTAGACCTAGACAATGCTGCTGCTGCTCTGTGTGTGTGTGTGTGTGTGTGTGTGTGTGTGTGTGTGTGTGTAGGGTGTGAGAGCTGTCTCAGTATAATCCTGTATTTTCTAATATATGGAGCTTTAAAGGCAAGAACATGTATTATTTCTTCACAGGAATATAGATTAAGAGTTTTAAAAGACCTTGAAAAATGACCAAGTTCATTTGTGTGTCTCAAGTAGTTTCATCCTTAATAATACTGAAGCTAAACCCTTGTCCGTGTCAGGCGCTCATAGGGAATTTATATGTGTTCACTTGTTTAACTCTCGCAACTGGAAGGCTTAGAATTGGGATTTAAATGTAGGCAGTCTGATGCAGGAGTCCAAGCCAATGAGCACCACACTCCATTGCCTCTCATATTCTAAAATCTTTCTTTCTTTCTTTCTTTCTTTTTTTTTTTTTTTTTTTTTGAGACGGAGTCTTGCTCTGTCGCCCAGGCTGGAGTAAAGTGCTGTGATCTCAGCTCATTGCAAGCTCTGCCTCCCAGGTTCACGCCATTCTCCTGCCTCAGCCTCCCGAGTAGCTGGGACTACAGGCGCCTGCCACCCCGCCTGGCTAATTTTTTGTATTTTTAGTAGAGACGGGGTTTCACCGTATTAGCCAGGATGGTCTCGATCTCCTGACCCCATGATCTGCCCGCTTCGGCCTCCCAAAGTGCTGGGATTACAGACATGAGCCACCGTGCCCGGCCTTCTAAAATCATTCTTAAGCCAATGTTTTCATTCAACAACTGAATGACTATGGATGGAGCTCCTACTGCATACCAGCCGCTGCACAAATGTCCTACAATATCATCAAAATGCATGTACTATTTGTATTTTTATGCCTATTCTACAAATGTGGAAACTTACTCAGGCTCCCACAGATGTCAAGGGTCAGAGCTAGGATACTAATTTCAAATTTATCTTCCAAACTTTTATCACCTCCCAAATACACACACACACACAGACACACACACACACCAACTGCATTTGGAGAAGTACTGATCAAGCTCCTACTATGTTTTGTGCTATGCAGACACTGAAGAAATAAAGGGCTAGTCAATTTACACGATCACCAGTGAATCAGTATATAATACAAAAAAAATAATGTGAAGGTCTATTGTGGTAAATCCTAATGTTTAACATAGAAACAAATTACCCTGAGGAAAGCTTACAAAAGGGAGAATTTTATGGAGACGGTAATTATGTAGGCATTGTACTCCTGGACAGTCCCAGTTTTAAAATCTTTGGAGTAATTGTGCTAATTTACTTGTTAGATTTTGTATCACAATTATTAGTCCATAAAACGTGGTTCCATGGTTACTAGACTTGCATAAAACCTTAGAGAAGAAGACATTCTTTAACCTGAGCAATGAAGGCAGACAGACAAGTGGTTGGGCAGGCCT
Source organism: Pongo abelii (assembly GCF_028885655.2). Classification (NCBI taxonomy): domain Eukaryota; kingdom Metazoa; phylum Chordata; class Mammalia; order Primates; family Hominidae; genus Pongo; species Pongo abelii. The sequence goes on along the minus strand of NC_071996.2, from coordinate 35,718,858 downwards.
AGATGAGACATTATAGGTGTGTACCGACTCATCATTGACAAGGGGCGTGGTGTATTTGGTGTGTAGTCAGAAGAGAGAGCAGGTCAGAATGGTATGTCTTAATTATTATTTGCATGTATGTATATTCATATGTACATTTGTATGTTTACTTTGCCTCCATAGCTGATGTTCAAGGTCACACAACCTTCTACTCAGTCCTTGAATTGGTCAAGAACAATGGCCCAGCCTGCTCAAGGATCATATAAATAAACGGCATTGAAATAGGGCTTTGCTCTTTTGTATGCCTAGCCCTTTAAGTGTTGAATTGGCACTGTTGCCCCCTACATCTTTTTCAAGCTTTGTTAATCTTATTCCAGCTTCTGAAAAGAGCAATACATCCAAGTACAATCATTAATTGAATATGATTCAATCTGGTCCCATCTTTAATAAGAAACCAAAGAAGGAAATTCAATTAGGCTCACCCTTTCCATTTCAAAAGATCAAATCCTCCCCTTTCACAGTTAAAATTATGAAAGATTATCTTCTTAGTGGAAGGCTACAGGAAAATTTGGATTGCTGTCAAATATTTAGCGTAATATCCCAAGATCAGGATTAATATTGCCTTTCAGCAGCTTGCTCTGAATTTCTGTCGATGCAATCTCTCTTTTGGAAGATTTTGAATAAAAGGAATTCTATACTCTTGCATGACTCAAAGTATTCAGCAGAAATTGTAACAAGATCAAACAGTTTTAGGACAAGTTATCATGGCTGCTGGTCATGAAAATGCAGACACCTCAATTTCATTTCCACACTTCTGTGTTGATCCACCAACTTCTCAGAGAAAATTGAAATTATTGAAGTCAGGCTTTAAGTTTATATGAATATTTTGGGGTTGATTTAAAATTACAAACAAAAGCAGCAGTAAAAAATAACATAGATTAGAACAAAATATAATCTAATCATTTCTGTTTGGTCGAATTATATCAAATATTTCTAGAGAATAATATATTAATAATAGTTATTATCAATATTCTTACTCTGAGTTACAATTTGTTGCATTTGTTTTAGGTTCCAGACACTCTAAGTGCATTATTTTCTCAAAACTATGTCTCTCTGACTCCAAAGGCATTGTCTACAACCCCCAGCCTGTAACTCACAAATTGTATTGCTTTTTCAATGCTAGTTGATAGGCGCCTTTTACCAAAAATGAAATATCTCTTATTACGCTTTATGCGAAGTTATCTACAGCTCTGTATTAGTAACTAGCATTATGTGTAAGTAACTGGGATTATTTATCCTTTCAAGATTTATTTTGAAGTCTGATGATATGATGTGTTACAAGTATAATCATAAAAGAATTTATTTATGCAAAGCTTTCCATGTTGTTTCAATGAGTTCTGCCTCAAAGCACTGTTCAAACAGAAACCCTAGTGTCCCCTGATATTCCAGCTAAAAAAGTAAATATTTGTAATAGGCATACTGTAATAATATTCCCAACATTGGCAAGAGCATTCATTTCTTTGTATGCCATGCTGCCAGAAGCTGGCACATAGCAATACCTGTGGCTCACACTGAAATATGAGTCCTGGGTTGGTATTTTCTTTTCCACTAATGGGTACTAGTGAACAGGTAAGGTGTGGACTTAGGTTGCTGAATTGCAGAGGAAAGAAATAACACTGGCTCCATTAGCAACTCAAGTTACAAAAATCCCAAGGGGGAAGTGGGTTGGAATCTCTACAATCCCAATATTCTGGAACAGTGATTTTTCAAAGTATTTTTAAATGCAGGCAAATCCCTTCTTCAAATGAAGTATTATTTGTAAGTTCAACAAGTAAAATAGATAAAATAATAAGGGCTACTCTATTCAGAGCTTTCTCTATGACAGGCACCATGCTAAACTCTGCATAGTTTTCCTTATTTAATTCTCAAAAGAACTGTATGTGGTAGGCACTTTTAACATCCTTCATTATAAAGCAGGCTTGGAGAGTTTAAATAACTTAACCGAAGTCAAATGTCCTCCCAGTGGAGGAGCAAAATTCACATGCAAGAAGTCTGACATCAGATCCTAAGTCCTTGGCCATAAAAAGCAGAGCTGCCCTTGTGAGAACCGATGTTGGCTGGGGCTGCTTTAGGAATCATCTATACCTACCTGATGACTATGTGGAACTTCCCCAACATCAGTAGGGCCTTGGGAAAAACACAAAAGTACAAAAAGTAATATTCAGCTGAGAAGACTTTAGTTTACTCTCTAAAATCACATTTTCTTACAAGTGGCTATGTGTCCATTTGTTTCTTTGTTCAGTTTTTTACGCCAGCCTTTCTAACAGTTACCATGTGCTTCTGGAGGTAAAAGGATAGTTTCCCAGGTAAATACTTCATTCCTTCCTTTTTTTTTTTTTTTTTTTTTTTTTTCCTTGAGATAGAGTCTCGCACTGTCACCCAGGCTGGAGTGCAATGGCACGATCTCAGCTCACTGCAACCTCTGCCTCTCGGGGTCAAGCGATTCTCCTGCCTCAGCCTCCTGAGTAGCTGGGATTACAGGCTCCTGCCACCACGCCTGGCTAATTTTTTGTATTTCTAATAGAGACGGGGTTTCACCATGTTAGCTAGGATGCTCTTGATCTTCTGACCTCGTGATCCGCCCGCCTCGACCTCCCAAAGTGCTGGGATTACGGGAGTGAGTCGCTGCGCCCAGCACCTTCATTAATTTTTTTGAGCACATAAATTAACACCAAGTTTTAGAAAAAGTATTAGGCACTGAGATTCCAATGAAAAATACGACAATGTTACTGACCTCAACAATCTTACAGGGAGGGTAATCTACAATTTATCATCCATGGTAGCACAGACACCCTTGAGACTCAAGGGAGCACCATTAATAATTAAAGGAGACAGCAGGTATAAACCATACCTGCTCCGAGAAAACGGGCTCATAGGCAACGGGGCATCCAGGTGTAGGCACCCATGTTAATATACACGTGATGTATCATACATATCATTATGCACAGGATGTTCAATGTACAGAGAATCTGTTCTCATAAGCAAGTGAGAACAGATTTCCTAGAAGGGCGATGCCGAAGCCGAGTCTCTCAGGATGATTAGAGGTTCCCCAGGTGAAGAGTGGGGATCTGAGCAAAGAAGAGGTCACAAGCACAGGTAGGAAAAGGCACCTGCAGATGGGGAACTAGCTGTGAGGCTGAGAATGTCAGTACATGACTAGAAAGGCCAGGGAATGTGAAGGAATTTGGATTTCATTTTCTAGATTATGGTCCGTCATTGAAAGGGTTTAGGCAGAGTAGACAGGTGAATGTTCTATAAAGAGCCCTGTGGTGCTTCTTTATGGTGTGGCCACAGGGGCAACAAAACTAGAGCCAGAAAGATGAGCTAGATGTGTGAGTCCCAGTCTGACTCTGAAAAAGTCATCTGGAGAGCTTTAAAAAATGGTGATGCCTGGGCTCTACTCCATCCTGAATAGAACCACATCTCTGGAGGTGGATCCAGGTTCTGGCCATATTTTAAACTCCCCGTTACATGATTCTAACAGGCAGCCAGAACTGAGAATCCTTGCACTAGAAGAATGTTAGGTGGAATGCAGGCAAGAGAGGATGACAATTTGGAGAAGATAATTGTAGTGGGGCTATATGGATAGATTTGGGGAGTGGAGGGATGGTAAATACAGCAAGAATTGAAAATTCCGTGTACGGGATGGAGGGGCATAAGCTGTCAAGGATAGCTCCCTGCTTGAGGGTCTGGGTGAATGATAATGCTTCAAACTGAACTAACAAATTCATTAAGAGTAGCTATTTTATATAGGAAGACAAAAAATTCAGTTTTGATTGTGTAGAATGTGAGGTGACTCAAGGTCAGCCATGGAAAGTGAGCAGAGTCACAAAAGCAGGGAACCAAAAAGGAACCCCGACATGGAAGTGGCAGGTGAGAGAAGAGAACACCATGAAGGAGATAGAAAAAGAACAGAGATGTCAAATGAACTCACCCAGCCTTCCCTGTCCAATATGCCAGCCACTAGCCACATGTTGATATCTCAAATTAAACCAATTATTCAGTGGATTTCATTAATGTGAAATTCCCTGCCTCTTTTAACTAAAACCTTTGTAGCCCAGCACCTTCTCTAACTTTCCTGTATTTGTTAATTTAATCACTCACTCTCCCCCTCTGTCTCTTACCTACTCTCTCACCTCATCACTGTCCAATAAGGGAACTGATGATGCCATACCTAGAGTACAGTGAGCCCTGGAGAGACTGGCTTCGTTCCAACCTGGTAGAGCCAGTCTGTCTCCGTTTTCAGTGATGTGAGCTGTGTGTCTAGTTATCCTATTATCTTTGGTACCTATTAAAAACATTGTTCTCTTTTACTCCAGAAACAAGAACTGCATTTCAGTGGTGAGTGATATGACTACTAAACACAGGGATTAAAAAAATAATTAAACTCGTCTGGGATTTTCCAGGATAAGAAGTTATTCCAGAAATTGTGTTGTTTCAGATGTCCTGGAGATTAAGTAGGCCTAAATCACCTCTTGAGCATTATATGAGTGAATCTGTCATTAGAAGATCTCTCCCTGAAACATTCCCACCTACTCCCCAACCCCCACTTGAATATAGGAGTAATTAGCGATGAGATCAGAATCTTCACTTAATCTTGACCTATCCCAGATGCTGTAATAGTCATGGCCTTATCAGTGAAGATTAGAAGGGCAGGCCAGGGCTTTGCCAAGGAAATAATACTTGCATTAATTCAAAGTCTTTTGGATTTGGGTTAAGACTCTTACTTGTCTTCTATAGTTCTGCTAGTTTTTATCTAATATTGTTCATTGCTCTCTCATTATTCCTTCTGCCGATATGTACAGGTGTGCATACTCTGAACCCTGGAATTGTTTCTGAAAGTTACCTGTCAGTCCTGTATTGAATTAAGTCATGCTTTGAAGATACAAAGAAATATGGTCCTTTAAAAAAAATATTGGCAGAAAATCCTTTATAGTCAACCATTCATTCAGCAGTTGTTCACTAATCACCTACTATGTGCTGGAATGATGTTGGGTACTGGGGAGTACAGTTTTATAAAGTGCTCTTAAGATGTTCATAATATCAGAATGGAAAATACACTTTGCCATGTGCCTGGCACTATAGTAAAGTATTTTCACATATTTAACTCACTTTATTTTTACAACAACACTATGAGATAGATATTGTCACTATAAACTCCATTCTGCAGATGAGGAAACTGAGGAATATAGAGTTTAACGGTTCATCCCAAATTATATAACAAGTAAAGATAGAACTGGGATTTGACCAGGCCCTCTGGCTCCAGCCTATGTTCTTGACTTTACTGCTTTACTTTTTCTCCCTGACTCAATTACGATCTCCAGGGAGAGATGAAAAGAAAACTTTCCTTGAAATTATTTATAGAATGCAGTTATTTGTTTATCCGTAGTTAACATTTAGCTGTCTCTATACTAACGCTTCTTGAAAAGGAGCATTTTTAAAGATAAGTAACCTTTATGTTCCTATCAAGCATCACCTGGCCAAATAGAAAGGAAGGAAGAGGTAAACTATGAGCTCACTAAACATATCTTGGATTGTATTTAAGAATTTTTAAATACTTAATCTAGAATATTTTTATAAGCATTCTTGGAATTTTTTTTTATTCCAAGTATTTAAGCAATGAGTATCTAGAACAATGAGAGTGCTTTGTTCTGGAAATCATGTATAAGTATTTACACAATAATACCAACCTTAACTGGACTACACGAACCAGATTCCACCTTGGGCCCTATTATGAGTTGCCCAGGTTTCCTGTACATCCTAAAGGTGCCTCCTCCCAAAACCAAACGTCCTTGGGCCCTAGGAACTTAAAGAAGTTAGATAGATCTGTAGTCCCAAAGTACTTACAGAGCAATTTATTAAGACTTGGGTTCCTGGGAAAGTTTTATTCTATCACTAGTTATTGTCTTCAATCTGCCATTCACTCAAAGGTTTTTTTGGCCGTAATTCAATTCTCTATCTCCTACGCTATCAGTGTTTTTGTTGAGCACTTTTCTATCCAGACAGATAACAGGATTTGGTGACAGCTTTCAATTTCATTACCACTAAAACTTTTGTAGGTATACAATTTCTCTGTGTAGGCTGGTCCCTGACTGTGATTTATTTAGCCCATTATTTATTGGCCTGTAAAACTGGCCCGACTCTGCAAAATAACTCACTAATTCTTCCCGTGTGAAAACCTCTGAAGATATTTATCAACACACATGTAAGTAATCTATCTAAGAGGCTCCTGGTCTCTTGGAATTCATACATAGAATAAAGAGATCCCTGGAACAGTGGAAGTATCACCTAAACTCTAGTTTTCAAAGTTCCTGTCATTCTCTTGAGGAATATTCAAAATAAAAGGTATCAAATTGGCAGAGAAGTTGTAGCGTCAAAGTTTCTTCGAGTATCTGTGAAAGGTTCCCCATTCACACAGCAGAAGCCACGTCAAATCATTTGTTGGTTGATATGCAAAACAGAAAATATAACTAGTTAAACAGAGAAAATGTCCAATTTACCACATTAAAGTCATACAAATTTATAACAGATATTTAGATAATATTTCATTGTTCCCTTTAGTTATCATCTCTTTTAAAAAGCTAATAGCTGGTATGCCTGGGAAAGTGGTCAGAACTGTTTCTTCTATGTTTTGCTGGTGCTATGCCATTTTCCATCCTATTCAGAAGTCATTTTGCATTATATGTCAAGAGCTATAAAAATGTTCTGATTCTTTGACCCATTAATTCTCCTTTTGGGAATCTAACATATGGAGAGATCACAAAAATAAAGATATTCGTCAGAGCAGTGTTTAAAATACTACAAAAGAAGCAACTTGAATCCCCAGAAACGTAGAAATAAAAAATAGTAATATCCCCATTTCATAGGATATTATGCAGATGCATAAAGTGATGAAATTCTTAACATATAATCTATTCACCATAAATAGTTATTGATTGTCTTCTATGTGCCAGGCACTGTGTCAGGTTCTAAGACTATACTGATGAGCAAAATCATTATCATTTCCTGTGGAGCCCGTGGAGCTCATAGTCTTGCAGGAGTATTAGAGTAGTGAAATGAACATGCTACTCTGACGGCCACGTATTAAGAGGGAACAGTTTCATTATTTAAAGACTTTCTGTAAACAAGCTACTTCACAGACTTGTATTTGGATCTGAGTCCATCAGTGCTCAGGATAGATAACCTTGATGTTGAGTTTATCTCTGGCTTAATAGCAACAACAGGCACTGGGAGCATTTGGGTGGCATGGAGGAAGGAAGGGGTTCTCAAAGCACTTCAGTGATCCATGCTACCAGGAGATGGGAAATGCAACATTTTAAACTCAGCTGAGTCTTTTTGACTTAAATAAATGTTTAGGGTATCAGCATTTCTGCTTTTCTCATGTATTTGTTTTTTAGTTCTGTGTGCTGGAAACAGATTATTAATAATGAATAAGCAATTTTTATTTTATCTCATGAAACTATAATGATGCTAAGTTGGTTGCATGATACAGACAATGTGGTAGTATGAGTCTTGCAGTTCTATTGTGAACTCTGTGATGTTTCCTCTTCAAAGTTTAATGTGCTCTTGCTGTGACAAAGGACAACACTAGGCTAGGTGATTAAAGAAAATCCGCTTTTCACCTGATTTGTGGCTGTTGAAGCAAAGGTTAAGGAATAATATAATGATTGATTCCATGATTTGGTATTTATCAGATCCATGTGTTTGGTGAATGTGTCTATTTCAGAGAGAAACAAATTTATTTCTTCTAAATGGGACACTCTCTTCTATGGGCAATTTTACAAAGTTATAAATCAGTAACCACCCTTCAGTTCTTGAACCTTTATACTCATATACATGGATTTGATTCCTCTCCTCAATCCAAGTGAAACTTATTGTTTGTTTCTTATTTTAGTGATAAAAGAAGTTGTGTTTTTCCTTACTTCTTTATCAGCATCAATGCTTTGCCCATCTTTGATGATGGTATTATGAAGAAGGATTTGCTTCTGAAGTATAGGTATGATTGCTACAAATAAAATATGTCTCCTACAAATAAACAAAAACCTTGTTCTGCCATCAAAAAGGCCACTCCTCAAGCAGATTATCCTGGTTCTTTGTGCCTCAGTATCTATGCAAGTGTCGTAAAGCTACATATTCATGCTTACAGCTGCAGAGATCCCAGCTGCCCTCTTCGACAACTTCGGGATGTTTTCTCCAAGAATGAGTCAGTGAAACAGAAAGTTCACATCAAAGAAAAAGCCTTCAGGACCTCCAAGCTGTATACCTTGGAAACGGTTGTCTACACCTCTCTCCTCTTCTACCTCTAAAAGTCCAGAGTGGGTGGTGATTAAAATGTTGCATCAACATACGGTAATTAATTCTGTACAGGAAGTAGGTTACACATCTGAAGACAACTTGAAATGGCCAGTTTAAATATATAAAACATGGAGAGTATGACCGACCAACCTGGCAGGAAAGCAGCCTTTAGTGGGTATTTGCTTTCAGGGGAGTTATTATTCAATACTCTGAAGTATTTTTAAATGCGGTGCTAGTTTCCCATCTGTCTCATCAGCACATGGGCTGGAACTGGAAACCAGAATTCATGTTATATTTCCTTGAACTTTGGAAAGATGACCCTAGAAATGAAATGAAGCTTTATTTCCATGAAAAATGAAAACATTATGTAGCTAGAAAACTCTCTGTCTCTCTCTCTGTCTTTCTTTTTCTTTCTCTTTCTTTTTCCCCCTTTCTCCTGGTATATGATTTATAAGGTCAAAATTTTGGCTCCCTAATGGTATCAGTTTAACAATTTCAGACCTGTGGGAAGGAAGAATAGGCTTCCCTCACTCCTCCTTCCTTCTCCCTCTCCACCCCCACCCCCATTATTTAATCCACCTTAAGGACCCGGTGATAACTGTCAGATTGTACCCATTTGGGAGATTTTTTATTCATGTATCAACAAACATGCACACACACAGTTGGTGCTGGTACAAAAATAGACATACAGACCAATTGAACAGAATAGAGAACACTGAAATAAAGCTCTACACTCATGGCTAACTCATCTTCAACAGTCAACAATAATAAGCAACAGGGAAGGGACTCCCTATTCAATAAATAGTGCTGGAAAAACTGGCTAAGTATATGCAGAAGAATGAAACTGGACCCCTACCTCTCATCATATATAAAAATTAACTCAAGATGGATTAAAGACTTAAATGTATGACTGCAAATTATAAAAATGCCAGAAGAAAACCTAGGAAATACTCTTCAAGTCATTAGCTCAGGCAAAGAATTTATGATGAAGACTCCAAAAACAAAAGCAACAAAATCAAAAGGAGACAAATGAGACTTAATTAAACTAAAGAGCATCTGTACAGCAAAAGATACTCTCAACAGAGTAAACAGACAAACTACACATTGGGAGAAAATATTTGCAAACTATGCATCCAACAAAGGAGTAATATTCAGAATCTGCAAGAAACTTAAATGAATCAACAAGAAAAAACAACTTTATTAAAAAGTAGGCAAAGATAATTGTATATACCTACAATGTACCCACAAAAATTAAAAATTAAAAAATCAAAAAGAGCAAAGGACATGAACAGGCATTTCTCAAAACAAGACATAGAAGCAGCCAACAAACATATGAAACAATACTCAACATCGCTAGTCAGAGAGGTGGAAATCAAAACCACAATGAGATACCATCTCACATCAGTCAAAATAGCTATTATTAAAAAGTTAAAAAATAACAGATATTGGTGAGGTTGTGGAGAAAAAGGGAACACTTATATACTGTTAATGGGAATGCAAGTTAGTTCAGCTCGTGTGGAAAGCAGTTTGGAGAGTTCTCAAAGAACTAAAAATACAATTGCCATTTGACCCAGCAATCCCATTATTGGGTATATACCCAAAGGAAAAGAAATTGTTCTCAAGCTCATGCAAAGTAAAGTCAACAAAAGGTTAAAAAAAAAAAAAAAAAAAAAAAAGAAATCGTTCTACCAAAAAGATACATGTGCTGTATTGCCATATGTTCATCATAGCACTATTCACAGTAGCTAAGACATGGAATCAACCTAGGTGCCCATCAGTGGTGGATTGGGTAAAGAAAATGTGGTACATATACACCGTGGAATACTATGCAGCCATAAAAAATAAAACTATGTCCCTTGTAGCAACATGGATGCAACTGGAGTCCATTATCCTAAGTGAACTAACACAGAAAAAGAAAACAAATAGTGCATATTTTCATTTATAAGTTGAAGCTAAATCTGGGGGGCACACAGACACACCTGGGAACAGTATACATTGAAGGAGGGAGGGAGACAAGGACTAAAAATGGAGGAAGAGGGGAAAGGACTGTAAAACTTTTTATTGGTTACTACATTCACTGTTGGGGTGACAGGATCATTAGAATCTCAAACCTCAGCACCACACAATATACCCTTGTGACAAACCTGCACATGTACTGCGTGAATCCAAAATAAAAATGGAAATTTAAAAAAAGTAGCTCCAAATTAAAACAAAGCAAAATCATCTAATACTGTTGTTTTTACTTGCTTTTTTAACATAACATCTTATCATGAACCTTCTTCTGAGGCACTGTATTTAGAACGGCCTTACCCTTTGTAACTCCTGTATAATATTCCACATGGCATAATTTCTGCAACTGTCCACCCACTGGTGGTTATTCAGAATCTTTCCAGTGTTGTGCTATTATAACAGTCCTTCAGAGGGCATAAATCCTATGTGGTCTTGCATTTAGTTTCATAGGAGAGATTCCTAAAAGTGACTGCTGGTCTAATCATATGTACATTTTAAATTATAATGGATAGTGCCACATTAATTTCTAAACAAATTATAGCAATTTCATTCTTTCTCTAACAGTGTATTCAACTGCCTAGTTCCCAACACTTTTAATAACATTTAGATACTATTAGTATTTATAATTTTAGTCAATCTAATAGGTAAAATATTGTTCAATTTGTAGTTGACTGACTATAGTAGCCTATATTTTCAAATACGTATTGTCCAGTTGCAATCTTTTATAAATTGTGTGTTCGTATTCTTTGCCCACTTTTCTACTGGAGTCTGTTTCTCGTGCAAGTTGGAAATATTTGGGGTGTTTTGGCTTGATTTGTAGTATCTTTGCTGTAAACACGTGATAAGTTATGTAAATTACGTCTATTTTTCCCTTTATGGCTTCTGAGTTGAATATCTTATCTCTTTTACTCTGAGTATATAAAAGTAATTTAATATATTGTTTCACAATGCTCTTGCTTTGCAGGGTTTTGTTTTACACTTCTACATTAAATCCCTCAAGAATGGGTTTTTGCACATTGTGTAAAATAGGGTTCTAATGAAGTGTTCTTCCACCTACAAAGCAAATACCCTCATGTAATTTACAGAATAATGAAACTTACTGATTAACATGATTTTCTTACTCATCTGAAATATTAGTTTTATCAAAATTTTATTAACATTATCATAATTAAGTTTCTGGCACTGTTTCTGGACCTGGTTCTAGACTTCCTATTCTGTGCCAGTGATTTATTGTCCCTGCACTAGTAGCAATTAGCTACTGTTTTGGTGATAGTATTTCAAAGTGTATTTTAATATCTTGTAGGACAAAGCTTCCTTAAAGCTTTGTGAATATTCTTGAATAGTTATTCTTCCACATGAACTGTAGAGTGACTTTTGCCTAGTGCCCCTTCTTCCGAAAATAATCCTGTTGTAATTCTTATTAGAATTAGATCACTTATATATTAATTTGGGAACAATCATCACTTTTATGATACTACCCGTATCCAAATATACATTTACTTCTACTGTTAATTCATGTGCAAGTTTTAAACATTTTCCTCATATAGGTCTTCTTTGAACTATCTGGGTAAAATTTATTCCTAGATGCATCAGAATTTCAGGATTTTGTTTTTAATTTTCTTTTCTGTTACTATATAGTATAAATAAGCATGATAACCTTTTATATGTATCTTATTTCCAGTGATCTTAATGTGTTAATATAAGAAATTCAATTGATAGATTTTTTAATGCTAACATATTTTTATATCACTAAAATAAACTGTGCTCAGTCATATCATATGTGATTTTCTCACATTGCATTGTGATTTTCTTACAAGGCTGAATACAATTTTCTAACATTCTATTTAAAATATTTCTATTTAATTTTATAACTGAAATTAGAATTTCTTTTTCTGTGCTAGTTTTATCAGAGTTTCTTTATCTGTGCTAAGGATCTGCTGGCTCAGTAAAGTTAATTATGAAAATGTTTATATTTTTCTCTTTTCTGGGACAAATTAAATTACATGGGAATGATCTATTTCTTAAAATTAAAATCAGACTGTCATGCTATATTTGCCTATTTTAAAACTATAACATTTTAGCAACAGTTTTATTACCTTACCTTCTTTTGTGTACTTCTGTCTCGTACTTCTTGTATTAATTTCAGTCATTAATGTTTTGCTTAAAAAATACCCATTTTCAAATGCAATGTCACTCACACAGTCTTATCATTTTTCAAATTGTCTTCCTACTCATTTATGTCTTTTTTCTTAGTCTTTATGTTGTGTGCGTTTATGTTTGTTCCTTAATCAGAATGCCAGAGAGTTACCTGTTTTATTTGTCTTTTCAAATAACCAGCTTTCAGTTTAATTGATTCTTTGTTGCTTTTGTGTTTTGATGTTGTCCCTGTGCTAGAATATCTTCCCTGAGATTTTTGCATAGCCCTCCCTACTGCATTATGAAAATCTCTCAGCTCAAATGCTGCAGGGAAAATTTGCTGACCACCTTTCCTGGCTACCCTCCCAATTCCAGATAATTGTACTGCATTACACTGCTTTATGTTCTGTATATCACCATCAGAAATTATCTACTTATTTTAAAAATTTAAAATAGACTTTTGTGTGGTTTTAGAACAGCTTGAGATTTACAGAAAAAAATGGAAAGGTAGTACAGAGTTCCCATATACCTCTCATCTAGTTCCTCCTATTATTAACATCTTATATTAGTATGGTACATTGGTCACAATTAATGATACACTGTTATTAACTAAAGATCATACTTTATTTGAGTTTCCATACTTGAATAAGGTAGGATCGTTAGAACTGTTTTTGCATCCCAGGGATAAATCCTGGTTGGTCACAATGTATAATCTTTTTGAGGTGTTGTTGAATTCAGTTGGCTAATATTTTGTTGAGGATTATTATATCTATGTTCATCAGAGATATTAGCCTGCAGTTTTCTTATAGTGTCTCTATCTGATTTTGGTATTAGATGATGCTGGCTTCTTAAAATAAATTTGGAAGTAGTCCCTCTATGTCTTTTTTTTTTTGGAAGACTTTAAGAAGGCTAAATGTGTAATGCATTTATTTTGTTTTTTTTTTAAATAAAAGCATTTAAGGCTATATATTTTCCTCTGGATTTTACTGCATCACAGTTTTGATATGAGGTGTTCTCCATTGTTGTATTTATGTCTAAATAACTTAAACTTTTTTTTTTTTTTGAGACAGAGTTTGGCTCTGTTGCCCAGGCTGGAGTGCAATGGCGTGACCTCGGCTCGCCGCAATCTCCGCCTCCTGGGTTCAAGCTATTTTCCTGCCTCAGCCTCCCGAGTAGCTGGGATTACAGGCATGCACCACCATGCCTGGCTAATTTTGTATTTTTAGTAGAAATGGGGTTTCTCCATGTTGGTCAGTCTGGTCTCAAACTCCCGACCTCAGGTGATCAACCCTCCTCGGCCTCCCCAAGTGCGGGATTACAGGCGTGAGCCACCATGCTTGACTGTACTGTGTATTTTTATTGCATTTTCTTTTCTTTTTTTTTTTTGGAGATGGAGTCTCATTCTGTTACCAGGCTGGAGTGCAGTGGCGCGGTCTCAGCTCACTGCAACCTCTGTCTCCTGGGTTCAAGCGATTCTCCTGCCTCAGCCTCCCGAGTAGCTGGGATTACAGGCATGCACCACCATGCCTGGCTAATTTTTTATTTTTAGTAGAGATGGGGTTTCTCCATGTTGGCCAGGCTGGTCTTGAACTCCTGACCTTGTGATCCTCTTGCTTCAGCCTCCCAAAGTGCTGGGATTACAGGCATGAGCCACCATGCCCGACCTGCATTTTCTATCCTTCGTTTGATTAGAAGACTCTTTTTTAATTTAAAGGCACTTGAGAGTTTTTGTGTTTTTTGCCTTTTCCTCATCCACTTCAGGGAATTTTCAGTGTTTTCTTTGTGGCCACATGCATAATCATTTTCTGTGAATTTTTATCCCATGAGCATAAAAGAAGACTGTGCATTTTCTGTTTAGCATACCAAATATCCATTTACACGCAAATACAAACTCTGTGCTCAATCCTCTTCTGATTCCCCATTTGAAATATTTAGAATTTTGGTTTCAGACTCTTTTTGTATTTTCCACAATAATATGCATCTTCTGTTTTAGGAACAAAATCTTTTTAACCTTCACATTATTGCAGTTCTCTATATGTTATTGTCATTCATTCTGATTTCACTTTATCATCTAGTAATTTTTGCTTGTCACTTCTTTTTATCTTTCTTTTGCTCTGCCCTCTTTTTCCCTTTTGCCACAGGGCATCTGTTTCCAGTGTTATCTAGTCCTGAAATGCTCTCCCTGTAATTGTAATATTTTATTCCCTCATTTTCTGATATAATCCATAAGCTGAATGCCCCCCTAATTACTTTCCAAAGATGGTTCACGTACATACTGTTTTCTGACTGGCTCTGCCTCAGACTTGTATGTTCAAATACCAGTTTCTTCTCCACATAGGTGTTTATTAGACTTCTCAAATCTCACAGTCAAAATAGTCCTCTCAATCTGTATGTCAGAAATTCCCTCTTTCCCCATTCTTCACCTGTGCAATAATGTTTCAGATGTAAACCATTAAAACCTAGGCAACGCCCTGGGTTTGATCCCCTAACCAGGGAGATGTTTGGAACAGAGGTTGGTGACTGTGCATAGAGGGGAATTCCCGCAGACTGACTGCTCCACTCTTTGAAGTGGGCCCTGGCATCCAACAAGGCTCCCTCGTAGGAAAACCATTCAATCATTGGCCTCATTTAGAGTTTAACTGTATTTTATGACCTTCTCAGCTATGAAGTTAAAATTCACAAGGCCCAGAAAACATAAATTACAATAATGCCTTTCATTTTCTTTGTCAAAATGCTTTGAATTACAAGAATGTTTTTTATTTATGACTGTATCAAATGTTTTTATGGAGGCTGGTTCCCCCTTCCCCTAGGCTTAAACAAATTCTAAAACAGGACTCCTCAAACTGTCACGTGCCTCAGAACCACCAGGGATTTTGTAGAAATGCAGATTCTGATTCAGGAGATTTAGGGCAACCAGGTTCGTCTACTTCTAACACGTTCCTGATGAGGCTACATTGCTAGCCCTACAGACCACACCATGAGTAGCAAGGCAAAGTAGCAAGTAAAATCCTTCTAGGCTTTTACATTTTTGTTTTGGATTTAGTTTCTGAACCCCACACAAAAAGTCAAATCTCTATACTTTAAGAAAACATTTTATTTTTCACATCACAATTTTTACCCACCTTGAAAACTCATCTATTAAGCCTGGCTACAAATGATAGCTATTTCAAAAAGTCAACTGAATTTTAAAGAATCAGAACTTGCTGGCTCAGACAAGATGCATAATTATTTATCATATAATATGAAATCACTTCCAAGACGGTGTTCCGACATTATCTGAGTTGTAGCAAGTTGGGTGGCCATCTTGGTCGGCCAAGGACTTTTCTGGTGTTTAGCACTGACAGTCACACTGATTGGGAAACCTCTGAGGCCTGAGAAAATTGAGAGCATTAACAGCAGCCTGAGAAGGACTCTTTTGTGACCCTGGACAAGTTATAGGGTCTTAACCCTATAACTATGGGTTTAAAAGGCACAGTACTCCCTGACACCTATAAGTTTTGGTGTGTACCTTAAACAATCGATCACTTTAGTTTCAGTAGAGCAGGTTTAGACCCTAATTACGGGATTGACTTGCCCAGGGTCACATTAAATTAACTGTGGCTTCAAGTTCTCTATCTATACTTTTCTGCCATGATGAGCGCACAATACCAGTTGCTTTCTAACTTAGATGAATATTATTCAATTGGATTTGGAGAAATTAGTCTTGCTTTAGAACTTCTCTTTAAGACTTCTTATTGAAAACAAAATGCAAGCAAACAAAAACCTTCCCTTTCTTGTATTTTGTAAAGCTGAGTACACAAGAGATAAACAGAATTCATTTTAAATATTCTCTTTTGAAAGTTGAAGTTTCTTATGATTTACTTCTGGAAATGTTAGTTGTATTTGCTAGTTATTTTCTGCGAGCTGATAGTTATCTCACCAGTCATGACATGCATAATATTATTTGAAAAATTTACTACATGTGGGCTAAAATTTACTAAAACTGCCTTTAAAAACCAACTAAAGGTCACATAGCACCTTGTCCTTCTAGTGGGATTGCAAGATAAATGTCAAAAATCCATTCTAATTGGATCCAGAAGTCCCTGGGCATTTGGCAATTAGTAGTAACAATTCTTCAATTAATAACCTATAATATTCCTAATGCCAAGTGTGTTATATGTTAGTAAGCAAAAAGGGTTCTGAATAAGTCTTGGTTTAAAAAAAAAAGAACAGGCTTGACTGAGGTGTGGCTTCACTTCATTTGAGTTTCATGACGATTCAACATTCGATGCGAATGTATTAATGGGCTGAAATCAAACTGTGCTTCCAGGATGTGAAGGAGAAGTCTGGAGTGTCATTCTGCTTACAATCACTGACTGGCTCAAAAAGGTCTTGAGCCACAACCAAGAAGCAGGCGTTAGCTATGGGTCATCAGTTTTCACTGCAATGGTGGCAATGTCAGTTAGTATATGTCAAAACCCTAAATACCTTGTAGTAAAATATTGCAACAGACTGTAAATGTTCGTCTTGGAAACACTTGGGGAAGTGTGCATGTGGAACTAGAAAATTGTCTGAGAAAGTGACTAATAAAGCTGCTTCCATGCAGAGAGGCTCCTGAGCTTGGAACATGTCCCAAATTAGATGTATTGAGATCCCCAGGCTGTGTTTTGCAATTCAAATATACCGGGACTTTCCGTGGCAGCCTCTTAGGCTCCCCAGTGGTGGGGTCCTTTGAATGTTCACACATAAATGGGAGTCTTTGTTCTCTGGTGCATGAAACTGAAGTAAGTTTTGGTAGAAAAGGGATTGCATGGGTACATTTGAGAGCCATGCTTTGGTGGTAAATTCAACCTTAAAAAAAAATCCCAAAGTGAATAGCTTTTGAGGCTTCTGATCACAGATGAAGTTAAAGGCTGCAGTTTTAGTGATGCCAAGTGGTTCTGCATATCTATCTCTATTATTTAAAAGAGCCATCAACCCTTCATTAAGTGTCAGGAAACGTTGCCTTAGAAAAGTCAGAGAGAGATAGGAGGGCATGTGAGAGATCCCTGTTTACCTTTGGCCAAGCCTGTTTGTACCAAGTTAATTCCTTTGACCAGAGAAAAATGTTACTCTGTGACCTGAATTCTTCTTTTCCTGGTCCTGAAAATGGGTCACAGACAGTTCCTTTATTCACTGGGTTTATCTGCTCTTTCGGCTCTCGGAAGAATCCCCCTCGATTTGTAGCACCAAGGGATCTATAGGATACAGCCAGCTTTCACTGTTGAGACATCTTTGTTCAGGACACAACTTACCAAAAAACAAAAAACAACAACAAGAAGAAAGGGCTGCCCTCTTTGATTTAATATTCTGCACTTTGCCGTGGCATTTATGTCAGCAATCCTGTTCATCTGTAGGAACATAGAGCAACCTGTGCTGGGAGTAAGCTCCTTGAGGACAGAGGCCATGTGTGCATCATCCTTTTGTCTTCCTGATACAGCCTGGTCCATTAGAGATGTCACTCTTAAGTGTTGCCATCTTTGGGAATTCTCTGGCTTTATTTGCCCCATACCTCCCCAGCCAGCCTGGAATGGGAGTGTCCCCTGCACTCTGTGTTCTAGCACGATAGCACATACCACATTATTTTGCCTATTTCCTCCACTGGAATTTGGGGAGTGGATCTTTCATTTCTCTATCCCCAGTGCCAAATGCAGTAGGTGCTCAGTACATGTGGAAAGAAATGAATGAGTGGAAGGCACTAGATAAAGGTTAGCTGAGTTGAATTGAATAGAGCAGGCACACCCTCTAGCTATCACTGGGGTGGGATTTAGTGCAGGTGATGTAATGTGACTTGACAGAGTAGTTAAATATTGACAGACAGAAGGAAGCACACTGGCCCTGTTCAGAAAGAGGAAAGTAAGGGCTGACTGAGGCTGTCAGATCAGAGAGCTGAGGCTGGAAGTGGCTACAGTGGTCCTGATGACCCAGCTGAGGTCACTGGTTGGTTCTCGCTTCAGTAGAGGTAAGGTTTGGATCCTGGCTGGGAAGATAATGGATTGTGATGTGAGTAAACGCAGGCTGTTCCTGTGGCTTGGAGATGGCTTGCATCTCAGATGCTCTCTGCTGGCTGCCCACTCGTATATAGCTCAGACTGATCCTCATTTAAGGCAAGGAACATGAATTCTATTTGAATCTCTCTCCCCTCTCCTTGCCTTATCCATGCTCCCTAATGATCTGTGCTTTAATGTAACCTCTTAAAGTGATTGGGGCTGGATGCTGATTCATGCATTTTGAATGCTCAGGCGAGGAATTTGTACATATGAATTAATTTGTAAGCACTATTCGATGTTAATGATTAGAGACATGTGTAACAATAGAATTAGGAGGGCATAAACATGTTCACTGCTACCTGGATGCTGCTTTATATAGTCAGGGGTGGGGTAGGGAGGGAAAACTGCATTAGACAATGTTCCCTGCTACCTGGATGCTGCTTTATATAGTCAGGGGTGGGGTAGGGAGGGAAAACTGCATTAGACAATGTTCCCTGCTACCTGGATGCTGCTTTATATAGTCAGGGGTGGGGTAGGGAGGGAAAACTGCATTAGACAATGTTCCCTGCTACCTGGATGCTGCTTTATATAGTCAGGGGTGGGGTAGGGAGGGAAAACTGCATTAGACAATGTTTTTAGCTGTAATTGTGGAATGAGGGAGCAAGCAGAGGTGAGTTCAAGGAGGATATTGGGTAAATGAGAAAATGCCAACAGACAGCAGACAGAGAATTGTTTTAGGCGAGTCTAGCTCTGCATTTAGAAAAGCACTCATGTCACCTTGAGAGAAAAAGGCCCCATTTGACTTTAGAAAGACTGTTTAATCAGCTGGCATGGCTCAGGGTAGCTCTTCAGGAAAGAGGAGTTGGTATCCTGCTCATCATTAAATAGTCACATGAGGCAATAAGAACCAGCGGAGGCAAGTCTCTATTAGTTCCTTGTCTTTAGAGAAGGAGAAAACGCTGGGTGACTGCTGAGCAGCAGTGGGGCAAGGCAGGCTGGGAATCAAATCTGGTTCAGATCTCAGCTTAGCAAGTGACGAGGTAAGGCAGCCTAATCTCTGTGCGCCTTTATTTCTTCATCTGTGAAATGGACAGAATAAAACCTCCTGGCAGGTTGCTGTGAGGCTTGAATAAAATATGTAAAAAAATGCATGGGACTCTGCCTGGTCCGTAGTAGCTCACCCAAAAATATTATTTCCCTTTTCCCGGTTTCAAAAGGCTTATCCTATTTTATCTTTTTCAAGTAACATTTTTTTTGAGATATAATTTACATACATACTTTCCACCCATTAAAGTGTACTGTTCTCAGAGTTGTGCACCCATCACCACAATCCAGTTTAGGTTGTTTTTATCACTGAAAAAAGAAACCTCATAACAGTATCAGTTGTTTCTCATGTCCTCCCAATGTCCCAGCCCTAGCCTAGCTGGCAATAATCTGGCTCTTTGGAATTTGCCTATTCTGGACATTTTGTATAAATGGATTGTACAATATGTGGTGGCTTGCAACTTGTTTCTTTCACTTACCATAATATTTTCAGGATTTCTCCATGCTGTAGTATACATCAGTGCTTCATTTCTTAATTGCCAAATGATACCCCATTGTACAGGTATAGAATACTTCTTTTATCATTTGATGGAAATCTAGGTTTCTACATTTTGGCTATTATAAATAATGCTACTATAGAATTCATGTACACATTTTTGGGTGGACAAATGTGTCTATCTTTTTAATAGCATCTAAAAACTAATAGATTCTCTTACCCTATCTTCCCTAAAAGATAGTAGAAAACACAGTAGAGAGTATGAGGGGAGGCCCCCTTTTACTCAGCAGAAATGGACAGAAATGTCAACATGGTCATCACTTTCTTTCAGAATATTGGAATAGAAAAGTGGGTCTTCAGCAATGTTTAGAGTCCTATGCAAAAGTGAGTAAAATAAACCAGTCTCTTGAACTGCTTTGTGAATGTGTCTATGTCTCCAGGGCTATACACATTATCACTATAGGATCAGGAGTATGTCATATATGCATGTGGTCATTATGTATTTTTTTCTTTGTTCTTTGCAGGAATAATTATGAATGATTTTGCTGAGTAGGAAAATAGAAGCAGCATGTGGTAGGGAAGTGTTTGCAAAATTGAATGTGTAAATAGCCCAGGAAAATCATACAAATGAGTGAAATGGATGGTTAAGAGAGCATCTGTGTGAGTATGGAGATACGTTCTAAATCACCTATGGCTTCATCATCAGGGAGACATTAGGGAGTGGTAATGAATGTGGCAAACAAAAGAGTACGTTTCATCTAAAAAGGGAAGGAAACATTGGAACTCCAGCTGTAGGCTCATGTACTTATAATTATGTTCCATGTAGGTACATGGCTCACCTAACCATGTCTTCTAGTTTTTCAAGATAACAAATTTAAAATTATTTTTAAAAATCCACTTTGTGGGCCAAATGAAATATGCCTGTGAACCATATTTACCCCATTAGAGATCAGTCTGTGGCTTTTCCAGTGGGATAAATCATATCACTGGGCAACCACAAGATTTGGGGACAAATTCCAATGTTGTCTCCCTACTAATTCCATTACTCTTTGTTGCTATTTCTTGGACCCTCTATTTCTTATTTGGAAAATAAAGGAATTTGGTAAGATGTGCTCCCATGTTCCTTTTTACCTTGAACATTCTAGAGTGGCATGACTGCCACAGTTGAGGGTTCCATCTCTGATTGCAGCAGCACAGAAGCATTAGGGACAGAAGAACAGAGTTCCAACTGACTACAACCTTAAGAGGCAGGCGTGCTCTAAACAGCCTCCTTTACATGTCTTGTAGTGCAAATCTGCTTGGGACACAACCTCTCAGCCTTTATCTGAAAAGGTCTTTTGAGTTTGCCTTCATTTTTAAAAGAATTTTCTCTGTAGAAGGTTTTTTCCTTTCATTGTGACTCAATATGCCCTCGGTCTGAACCCACACTAAGGGTAAAAAATTCCATCACTTTATCACTGTGTTGAAACACTGAGGTTTATTTATTTGTTTATTTCAAAATTTATTTAAGACTGACCTATTAGAAACACTAAGGGCAATGGAGTTTTCTAGTTCTGTTATTTGAAGATTTCATGGAGAAACGTTTCCAATTGAAATGACCCAAACTGCAGAGGTCACAGTTTAATCAAAGAACTGGGTGTTTACCTCACACTGGTATATACCATCCAGTTTTGCTTGATGTTGGGCTATAGACCTGGGAGAGGCAAGAATAAAATAACAGCCCCCATACCATCTTGAACTATGTTCTTGAATCCTCCGTTTGTCCCCTGATCCTTCTCTTTTCTCACTCCTAGTCTGGTTGGGGAGTAACTTTTTAAAACAATGCTAAGAGAGCCAAGCACTTTTGTATTTGGGAGTAGCCCTGAGGTCTGAACAGTCTAATTACTACATACTTGGGTTCAGTGTGCTTTTTATTCCTTTTATAATTTGTTCCTCCAAGCCATCCTATGAGGTAGAACAGAGCTATTGTCTCTATTTGACAATTAAGGAAATTGAGGTTCTGTGCTTGTTGGAAGTCTCAGAGTTGATTAGCTGCAGAACTGGAATCAGAATGCCCATCACCCAAGGTACTTGTCAATCACTTAGCCACAAAGACAATTCCTGTCTCAGCTAAGTAAATCATTAAAGCAAGGTCAAAGAAGTCCTGTGTAGCAGCTTCTAATGCTAGCCTCTGAGAAAATACCCGTTGTAAAGAGCAGTTTGCAAAGGCTTAAATCATATGTTGCACATATTTAAGTGAAGTGGGTCTCAACATTTTTTCCTATTGACTCCCTACATCCGAGCAAGTTTGCCTTCAAACCTCTTGACTGAAAAATCACAGCTTTAAAGTTCATCTAAGAAATGTATTCCCTCTGTCACTAACTTTAGCGTCTAACAGCGCTCCCTGTTTGAAATGTTTTCCTTATGTCAACCAAATTTCTCACATTGCAGTTTACATTCATTTTCTCCTACGCCTTTTCTTCTCACTCAAAATGTCGAACAGCTGGTCACATTCACGACATAATAGCTTTTTCACCATTATGGCCTGCTTGACCCACCCCACCTCCAGCCTTCTCTTCTCCAGGCAAAATAATACCAGGGCTATTTAGCCTTTGCTCCCAGGTCCTGTTGTTCCATCCTTTGATCTGCACTGTGGTTCTCCTCTGAATCATCCCGTTGGAGGCCCAGGAGGACAATAGCTCCATCTTGTCAAAAGCGCACTGAGGCCTCTCAAATGAGAGGTAACAAAGCCTGGGGCTCCCATCCCAACCCCTCGGATTAGCATATTTCCCACATTGTGCACCTCGACAGCTCTCTGCTGGGAAGGACACCTGCCACTGCTCTGGCAGTTCACGTTCACTTGCAAGACTGACCCACTGTGCTCGTAAAGTCAACCTGGGAAAGTGGGCCTGGAGTTGATTCTAGGCTGCGCAGTCTTTAGGAGTGCTGTGGGCTCACCTAGTAGGAGAGAAGTGTGTGTCTTCCAGGGGCATGAAGGAGGCAATCGGGGTTAATGGGAAATTGCCCTTTGAATTGCCAAAAATGAGATACTGAGAGAGGTGGCCATTCCGGGCCCTCTAGGACTGATCTGAACAATGTTCCACGTGTCGGGGGCCAATAATCAAAAATAGCCAAATGAGTCAAATGGAAGAGTTGCCTGTGGTCCTTAAAAGAAAGAAACAAACAAAACACTGCCTTTTTTTTTTTCTTTTTAACATACTTTCCAGGGCAAAAAAGAAAGATATTTTCATTATTCATATCAAAGAGTAAGGAGAAAAGTTTTTTTTTTTATTTTAAGCAACATTTCAAAAGCAGAGTATCTGGCAACGCTTTTACTAAATCTTGTGTTTCTCACTCTCATTTTAAGCATTGCCCCACCCTCAGATGCGTGCAAGACCAAATGTTTGGCATGGAAAGTTTTATAAAATAAAAAGATGCTACACTTGGAAGCCTCTTTTTCCAAACCTCGAGGAAGTTGCATGTTGCTTTGGAACTAGAGTTTTCGCCAGGATAAACTCATTTGGTCCAGGGGCGTGAGCTGCCTCTCATCCTAAGCTCGGAATGGTGAGTCTGAGCTGAGTAGAAATGCTTTGATATGATAAAAACAAAAACAGCCTCTAAAAATTCCACAGGTGGTGCTATTTCAGTACAATGTGAATCTAACTTTTTATTTTTATTTTTTGCATAATGCCAAAGCAGATTATTTCCAATGCCAAGTTGAGCATTAGCCCTCATCTCTGAGTCTAGTTTAACAGTAGGGTGTAAACCCTAATCTTTCAGAACTAGAACCTTTCCAAGAAGCCTGAAGTTTCCATTTGCTGTGATCCTTTTCACAAAGGGCACAGAGGAACAGCTTCTTTTCTCTTTTATGGCTGCCAGGTTCTCAGAAATCATGAAGGTAGTTTTGTGAATGTGAAAAAGTTGTTCCAGAAAAATGTCATTTTCATCCCTATACATTGATAAATGATTTCTAAAAAACAATCCAAAGGGTATCTCTATTAAGCCCATGTGGGAAATTTCCCATCTCTTGGAATCTGGAAAACGGGACACATGTTTTCGCTAGGAAAGGATGACTAGAGCGGAATTTCCACTAGTTTTGTTCTCTGAAGGAAAGTCTTCATCTGTCTTAATGCTGATTACACCCAGAGCTCCACAGAGCACCTGGCATAAAGGAGGTGTTTTCTAGATGTTTGTTTAATGTATAATAAGCTGCCAAACTATGAAGAGGTAGGAGAGACCTGACATTTATCAGAGCCAAACAGAAACTTGACATATCTCAGTAGCAAAGAGAAACATCACTAAATGAACATGAGAAATATTTTATTCCACGTGACTACTGGTCTAACACACTTATTTCACCAAAATCCAAACAAGTTGTTTATGATCTACCACTCACAATGTGTTTTACTTTTGCTCAGATAAACTCATCTCTGGGAATGAAAACCGTATTTGATCTCTTTCCATATATCTGTAACTCTACAGCTATTCAAAATAAATGTATCATTTCAAAAAATTGAAAGAGAAAATAGCTGTTTTCAAAAGCCTCACAAAGAGAGCCTTTGATACAGATAGGGGATGTGTGGTTGCAACAGTGCATTTGAATAAGAAATAAAAATAGCACTTTGAGGTCAAGCTCTATGTTGGGGATTGGAGTTTAGCTTAATTAAGGAAGCTGCAAATTGTTTGCACGTTCTGCAGCCCAATGGTCAGTGGAACCCCTGGTGACCAAACACACTTGTTCAAAGTGAGAGCCAGAGCCTCCTTTGACCTATAAATGTATTATCTAAGGGAGTATGGTCAGCTGGCTCCCAAAGTGACCTGGGCCTGCAGCTGCTCTGCCAGCTGGCTATCACAGGCTTGCAGCAGAAAACTTGGAGAGGACTCATGGCATCACCAGATGCCTTATAGCAGAGTCCAGCTGATGCCCCACACAGAGCAAACTAATTCCGTGTTGCATATGAAACGACTTGGCTTGGATGTCATAGCCATTACTTTCAATATAGTAGAGTGTGTATCTCACATTAATAATTTAATTTTCCAAATGCATGAGCTGTGGTCAGATTAGTGGCCACTGGCAACAGCCAAATCTCAGACTGCAGGCATTTTGCAAGGAATTTCCAGGATATAATTTCTTTGGCCATGACATGGTACAAATGGCAACATGTATAAGTCCATTTCGGCCAGTGTGAACTGAGGCAGCATCAGCAGGGGCGATGGGGTTGAACTAACCTAAGTAACCAAACTGAATCAATCTGAGACATAATGGACAGCAGCAGCTTGGCCCGTGTATTTACCAATTTGTAAAACAGCTAAGCATAGAGTGAGCATACTGCAGGTCAAAGTTCAACACTAGGGCGGGACTGAGAGAGCCCTAACAGTGAATCCTTGACTAAGGCCACTGGAGGGACCATTAGCCAGGACCTACATCTGCCCCTGAATTTTAAATGTAATTTAACTCTCCTGATAAGTTAACTCATGTGTTAAGGAATATGTAAAAATATCATGCTTTCTCCTTATTATTAGTTTGTGTGCTATAATATTCCACCCTTCATAGACTCCTTGGGAGGAAAATCTAATTTTCATAGTAAAATTCAGAGAAAGCACCACTATTAGAATGGCCTAACCAGGAAAAATGCCAACTCCTGAGTATGATGTGTAAGAATGTGCATAGTGAGAGGTGGTGTAGGGAGGTGGGACCATATATTGAGCAGACTAAAGGTTGTACAAAGTATCATTTAATAACTACAGAGATGTATCTAAATCTGTGAGTCAATATAATGCTTTTTTTTGGTGCAACAAGAATGACCTGAATTTATCCTCCTTGTCTCTGCCCCATTGGCTATTTTGCCCTTTGCTGCTTAGTGATAATGGGAACACTGCATTGCCTTTAGGGTAAATGATTCCACTAGAGTAATTTACCATGTGGAAACCAAAGGGGACAGGTTTCTAATGTGGAAAATGTTTTAACCTCAGAAAACGAAAAGACAGACTCCATTTGGAATGGCACCTTGTCTTGGAATCATAGAGTGCACATATATGGAGAGTTCCAGTTAAACCTTGTGTCTAGGTATTTCCAATTTTGGTATATTAGACCTTACCTAATACCTGTTTCATAAATAATTTCAGAGTATTTATGACTTTAAGAACTCACTGTATTTTATGTGGCTCCTGAGTTATGACAGAAATTGCTGTGGCGTGACATTTAATATGTCATTGATTTTTCTTGGAACCCATCCTAAGTGGTTCTTCTACTGTAGGAGAATACTATAATGATACCTATTATGTGCAAGGCCCCAAGGGCACCAGGATAGTGAGATGTCCTTGTGTTCTTATTCATGATGTAGTGTTCAACTCCAGACAAATTGTGTGAACTCAGATGACCTCTCGGACGGCCAAGTCTTTAACTCTGTCCCTCTATATAGAAAAACAGAAAAATCTAATGTCGACTGGGACCAGACAAATAACATAAATAGTGAAGCAGGCTGGATGGAGAAAGGGGAAAAATGAAGATTGTAATGCCTGTCTGAAGGCATTAGATGCTTCTCTGCTTCTTCTGATTGTTACGGGAGAACATGTTATTGTGGGAACACAGGGTGGGCCTCGTGTTCCTGGATCTTCCAACTTCTCAAGAGAAGCTGGAAAATGAGGTTTTTTTAAAGAATGTGACATCTTCTGATTTATAAAGTTTAGCTCATTAAAATTTTTTTTTACCTGGTTTTGAGATCATTGTAGATTTGCATGCAGTTGTGAGAAATAATACAGAAAGATGCCAGGAACCCTTCCCTGCTTCCCCTAATGATGACATCACATGTAACTATAGTATATCACCACTAGGACATTGACACTGATATGATACACTGATCTTATCAGTTCATTCCTTTTAAACTCTGTACAGGCCAATCACAACACATTTGAGGGCTAGCATTAGCCTAGCTCACTACTTCTGTTTGCAATCTGTGTGCATTACAATCTGGCTAGATTTAGGGGACCAGCCCATGCCCCTGGGTCCTAACAGCTGAAGCTAAAGAAGCCATTTACAATGTTGCTAGAAGATTGACCTCTCCTAGTACTTCCTTCCTGGATCCTTTTCCAGTCTTCCAGTTTGCATACCAATCCCCGTGTGCCTATAGCTGTGTGCCTGGCTTGGGCCTGGGCTCTGACACTTGCACCGTCTCTTCCCACTGTGCATCCCCACCCACATGCTGAGCTCAGCTTCTACTTGAACTTGGTGGGCTCTGCATGTTTGCTCCAGGCAGGCCAGACCTGCAGGCTTTGGCCCATGACATGCCCTCTGGGCTCACAGGACTCTTGTATTTGCTTTCTTCAAATTTTTTCCCAGCTCCCTCTCCTTCCTCCCTCCCTGCAGAAGGTAAACCATTGTAGTACACTTCAAGGTGGTAGGTACCCAAGGTATTTATTTGTTTGTGCCAGAATTTTGAAATCTTAAATGTTTCTTTAGATAAAGTGAGTCATAGTTTGGGGATTACAACTACAGAGGTTTTTTAAATAAATATTTGACATAAAAGCCAGTTTTCTAGTGTAAATGGCTTTAAAGCCTCTGTGATACTGATTTAAAAGTCGCCAATAAAGTTTTAGAATGCTTGGGATAAAAATCATACTTCTAGAGTTCCTTCTGGTTTATAATAATTACAGGAAAAAGTTAAGGTCTTCACTTTTGTCCAGTTAATTGATTTTGTCTTGTTGCCTTTGAAGTCACCACAGTAGAGGTCATTCCTGGTCAACAGTGAATGGCAGAAGGCGGGAAGAGGCATCTCAGCACATTAATGAGAGACCTGAGCCTTGTGAGTATGAAGGCCAAGGTCAGAATAAGAAATTGAGAATCAGGAAAGAAAATGTGGTGCAGAGCCTCGCACCCACACTGCACATGGTGACTGTCTTAGTCTGGGCTGCTGTAATAAAGTACCATACACTGGGTAGCTTATAAAAATGCAAACTTATTTCTCACAGTTTTGGAGGCTGGAAGTCTGAGATCGGGGCCAGCATGGTCAGGTTCTGGTAAGGACCTCCCAGGTTGCAGATGGCTGCTTTCATTATCCCCACATGGCAGAAAAAGAGAGGGCTCTCTGCGGTCCCTTTCTATAAGGACACTAAACCTATTCATGAGGGCTCTATCCTCGTGAGCTAATCACCTCCCAGAGGCCCCACCTCCCAATAACATCACCATGGGGGCTAGAATTTCAATATATAAAATCTGGGGAGTACATAGGCATTCACTCCAAAGCAGTGACTACTGTGACCGTCAGGGGGCCGCAGGGCAGAGCCAGCTGCCTCCTCCCCTTCATTTTATCCTTGATATGTGGATGAACAGGAGTTGGAGGGAGGAACAGTGAAGCTTAGTTTGAAGCCTCTTCTCAGATGACAGGAATCATTCTCACCTAGCAGACATGGTGATTCTTAAGTGTGTGTACATCATGGGGAGGGATCATGGGAAGGAGAAGAAAAATAAAGATAATAGATTCAATAAACCCAAAGTCGAATTTTGCTAGAGCTAAATACTTCCTTTCTGCACTTCCACGCTGTTGAGCTTGTGAATTGTTGGGCTTATGCCACCCTTCCCAAGCAAGAGAAATAGCTAAATCATCCCTGGGTCTCCCCTTTCTCCCTCCCAATCAGAGCAGAGTGCACAAAGATATCCACGCCCTCCCTGTCCCCCGTTCAGTTTCATGCTGCTGCTAGCTTTTCGAAGCCCTGTTCCCAATTTTACTCTGAAATCTCAAAGTCCCACGTATCCTAACCAAAGCTGCCTGCCCCTCTACCAGCCCCAGTGGAAAATGAATGGTGTATTTATCCTTGTGTACGCTCATCGGTGATTCCTTGTCCTGCTGCAGATCCTTCGCCTCACCCCACACAGCTTCCACTGAGTCCTGCAAGTCCTTCACTCACCTTTCTTAGTGGCACATTCCCCATCATTAGCTGGAAGCCCTCCCTTCCAATACTTATGCCAAAAATATTATAAAGTTTACCAACGCCCACTCCAGGGTTCCAGATGTTTCTCTGTCCCACACCCATACACATGACTCTCTGCAGAAGAGGACGTGGCAAAGGCTGGACCCTGGTCTGCTACTACTGCTATATGTGACATGGGCAAGGGACAAAAGCTTTGGAATTCAGTGTTCCCATTGGAAAATAAGAAGATGCAAGACGGATCATTATGATCCTCATTTTATAAGTGAAAAAACAAGGCTAACAGAAGTACAGGAAACTTTTCCAAGGCCCCACAGCAAGTTAGTGGTGTGGCAGGTCTGAGTTCAGAAGAGACTCAATATTGATTGGATTTCAAGCATCCAGTGCAGACTGCCAAGGGGAGAGAAGTGGACTTCCCTTGGCCCTTTAAATTCAATTATTTAAATCCCTGGGGACCTGTTGATAATGACAAATGCTCCCAGCCCCTCACCCCATAGAGATTCTGATGTAGTCTTTGGGTGGGTAGAGAGTTTAAGTATCAGTCGTTTTTAAAAGCATCTAAAATGATTTTAATATACAGCCATGGTTAAGAATGATTTATCTACATTAGTGGTTTTAAATTTAGGATGTATTAGAATCATGCAGAAGACTTATTAAAACATACTTCATTGGACTTCACCCCCTGAATTTCTGAATCTGTAAGTCTAGGGTGGGCCTGAGAATTTGCATTTCTAAGAAGCTCCCTGCGATGCTGCAGCTCTGGAGACCACTCTGAGAAGCACAGAGCTGCATAGCAAGTGGGAATGGAGGTAGGTTTTAATATTTGTTGAGTACCTGCTAGGTACTAGGCAGCATAGCTATGTTATAAGATTGAACCAATACATGACAATTAATTTTCCTAAGAACTTTTTGATGTAAGTATGATTATTCCCATTTAGTATATGGAGGAAACTAAACCTCAGAGAAGCGAAGCCTGTGCTTCTCAAACGGGGATATGTGGGGATGTAGCAGGGGTTATGAAAACCGCACGATGAATAACACATGACTTCTCGGGCCATGAATTTCATTGACATCAGCTATGCTCTTTGTTGAACAGGCTTGGACAGTTTGAGGGAGAAATGTCCCTGCTACCTGTATGTTTATTATCTTACGCGTGATGTCTATTCTAAGTAACGGAGCCAGCAATGAGCAGTAGATGGTTAAATCATGGCTGTAAATTCTTCCCATTCTACTTCATACTTGGCACAGAGAGGCAAATGGTGATTAAAATGAGACTTGGGAGTTGCTACTATTACACTGTGGGCATTGTTGCATATCAAAGCAACCTTGAGCCTTTGCTTTGCTGAGTCTATGATTGACTTTTATAATGGTGCAGCATGGAGTTTCCTTCATTGGAACATGTCCAGTACCATTTTTATTAGTCATTAGTTCTGTTAGGAGGACATTTTTAAAATAACCTCTTAATTACCATAGTTACTATGTATAAGAACCTTTTTTGGTCATTTGGCTAGAAGTCTATTCTTATATAGTCTATAGTTTGATCCTTCATAGCAAAGTCTGAGTAAATGCATTTGTTATAGAGTCATCTCTTACAGATCCCATGGGAAAGCATTTCTTTGCCCTTTTTAAGTCATGGGCTCCTTTAGAAATCTGATGAGCAATGTAGACCTTTTCCTACAACATTGCATACACATGCACACACATCCCTTGATTTTTAGGGTGTTCTCAGACAACTAAAGCCCATCATGAACGCTAGCCTTGGGCTCCAAAAGCCCCTGCTCAACTCTGTAAACTTCTCCATGACAAGGTCTGTAACTGGTCTGAACTTGTATCTCTGCTGTCTACATGTTAGAGATGTTCACCACTGTTGCATGAACAGGGCTTAAGAATCCAGCAAGACCCATGGCTTACTCCTTTAGGGATGTCACCTGAATCTTGATTCCTATAAGTCTGTTGTCCAGGCATTGCTACAAAGAGTTTTAATTGTCCGATGCCTACAAAAAGGGTACAATCCTGCCTCTGAGATGTTTAGCGTCTGCTTCTAGGAAACCTTTCAGTAAAGATGGTGGGTGAGACACTAAAGGAACAGAGAGCTGGGACTTTCCTGAGCTGGGACAGCAGGTAGTAAGGTCCATTTTTATGCCTGTATTAATACATATTTATTTAATAAATGTTTACATATGTGTAGGGAAATCTGGTCTGAGGTTTGCTTTCATTATAACTCAGTAGCAAGGTCAAACTGCTTCAGTATCTGCCAAAAAGAATCTAAATATTTTGTGTGACCAAATTGGTTCACAGCACTTCAGCTCTATGGCAAATGTGCTTTTAAGAGAGATTCCATATATTAGCTTTTACTGTGGTAACAACCCAGGAAAAAATTAAGTGGCTTACAGTATTCAACATTTATTCCTCATTCATAGTCCTGTGTGTCAGCTGTGGCTCCACTGGGTCCCTGCTGTGTGTGGCTGGGCTTGACTCCAGGCTTCAGGATGGGCTAGAGTCTGCTCCTCTGATCTTCTTGTCCCAGTGCCCAGACTCCAGTGGCAGCCCCACTACTGTTCAGGGGCACGAGGTTCTCAAGGTGGAGGCAGGGCCACAGGAGGGGCAGCAGAAAGGCTCTGCCAGTGGCTGGCACACCATTACTTCTGCTCATGTTTCTGTGGTCAGTGACAGTCCCATGGCAAACCCTACAGTCAGCATAGCTGGGAGGTGGTATAGACTTCTCCCACCAGCAGGAGTAGAAGGGAAAGGAGAATCGTGAACAAATAATATCATCTTTCACCCTCTAAATTAAATAACAGGGCCTTTCTGTGTCCCCAACTCACCAGCATGATGCCAACTGCAGTCAGTTCTTCAAGCATTAACTAAATGTTTGTGGATTGCTTTACATTTTTGGGATGGGGGTGAGTCAGCAGTGTAGAGGGGGTAGGCCTTGGCCTTGAGGATTTTATAATCTTGGAGAGGAGAAATTATTTCGATCTCAGGGAGCATATAAGTATACTATGGAAACAACATTCAGAGAGAGTTGAAAAAACGTATATGCTGCACACAAAGTGAATGCAAAATTTATGCCATGCAAAAATCCATTATACAAGCAGTAGTATTAGGTTCACTGTTCCATTTTAGCATAAGCTGTGCCTCAAGACTTGAGGACAGAGGAGAGCTCAAGGCATCTATGCCTCTTCTCATCATCATCATGCCTCCAATTGGATGGTTTGCCCCCAAATCAGCAGTGGGAAGGAGAAAGAAAAATACATTAGAAGACCAGACCCAGGTCCTGGATCCCCAATGGACTGCACTACTCCAGGGAAACCACTGAAGTTCTCAGGACCCTCTGATTTTTCAATTGTGAAATGAGGGCTGTGGACCAGATCACAAAGTCTAGGATGGGGAAAAGATGGGCATATGGCCTGTCTTTGTGTTCCTTTTAGTGTAGGTACCTTAAGTCAAAGGGCACCTAGGATCATGAGACTTTCCTATCTGTTCTATTGCTGGCTAACCTTGGTCCCCTTTATCGACCTCCTTCCTAAACAACAACTTATAAAATCAAGCCCACTTGTAAATATTTACAAGATGTTTGTTTACTGATAGCTGAACACCAGAATTTCTCTTCATTGTTTTCTATGATTTGAAGTTTAAGGAATGATTGTGTTTTTGTTGTAATGTTTTCTCAGCTTTGCCCTGTCAGAGATGGCACTTACTTGGTATCTTTGCTCATGATAGTCAAGGGAGACACAGATTTCAAACCAGCCAGCTTGGGAGCCTGAGGGATGCTCATTCACAGCACTGGACTCTTCTCAATAGGCCCTGGGCTCAGCGTGTTAAGTGGCCGGCACAGCGCCTGCACCACGTGGGGAGGGTACACAAAAATGGATTCCTTGCCTTGCCTCCCCCAACCAACCCACCCGTCCTCCTGTCACACTTCTTCCTAGGCTTGCCAAATTGCTTTGAATGCTGTGGTAAGTGGATTATTTTTAAATGGAAGCCTGGGCCAGTCTGGTTTGGACTGGAAACAACTCAAAATTTTGAAAGAAGCCAACAGGAGGGACCAGGATTAGTTTGGTTTCTCTGCTTCCATTGTGTACAGAGAAGCCCTCAAGGAAAACAACATAGTTCTCCTGAGAGCAAATACTTTTGTGTTCCTAAGAAAACTTGAAAATCTGCACTGATCAGCACCTGAACAATAGATCCTCTTCCTTTGCAAGTTAAGACGAAATTCCTGGAGCCCTCATTTCATCTTTCATACCTGGCGGATAAGCATTCCCCATTACAAGACTCAGGCTCATGGGCTTTCAAGAGGCTCATGTATGAGGTCACCTCTTTGGCAAACCAGATGTTCCCATTTAGGGGGATATTCTGTAAGTGCTCTCCATGCTAGAGCTGAGACACAAGAAAGCTCAAAAGAGAAGTGAGAAGGTTAGATTCATATTAAAAACTGTGTTAACCAGTGAAGTCTGTCCCCAGCCACAGTGAGAGAGAGAACAGTTTGGGTTTGATAGGAATAATGCAGGTCCCCTGGAAGGAAGGGCAAGGTGGGGCTTGAATATAGACTTTGCTGCTTTGCTGTAAGGGGAGCTAAATTGTGGCCAAAGTCGGTGTTTTCTGGGAATGGGACAGTATAGACAGTGTCTGGCTGAGTCTATGAGAGAACTGAATTTACTCAGCAGAAAGCTATACCTGCATTCCTACCCCAGACAGATTCCCAACTTTGATCTTTTATTTATCTAATAAATTATTGAACTCTTTTTCCTGTTTTTCAGTTGTTATTTTCCCTCCCTCCCTCCCTCCTTCCCTCCGTCCCTCCCTCCCTTCCTCCCTTCCTTCCTTCCTTCCTGGAAGTTCTTTGTTGGTTTGTTTTTTTTTGTTTGTTTTGTTTTCAGCTTTTTGCTTTATATATGTAGTATTACTGTTTTTTTTTTTATTACTATAAGTTTTAGGGTACATGTGCACAATGTGCAGGTTAGTTACATATGTATACATGTGCCATGCTGGTGTGCTACACCCATTAACTCGCCATTTAGCATTAGGTATATCTCCCAATGCTATCCCTCCTGCCTCCCGTTTTTAACAAATTGATCCCACACCAAGAATGAATGAGGCAGGTCCAGCCTTGGGCAAAACTGTAAAAAGGGGGAGGGTTCTTTTTCTGAAGCCCTTCTCTTTGCCCTCTCTATTCTCCTGTGTTATATTTCATGTCTCTTCTCACCTACCGCAATTCAGAGACTCAGGCTGAATTCCAGTTCTCCAAAGCAGCCCCCGGCAGCCTACTTCTGCATAACTTTTCTCACATTTATCTTTCTCCAAAAGCACTCCCCAAAACTCATCAAAATGATTCTTTCTGTTAGTGCAAATCAACTTAGTTAAATGAAAGGAAAGTGTCTTTATTCTTCTGGTAGTTAAGAGGATAGCAATCTGTATCAATACTCAGGTAAAACTGCCTAAAGCCTCTCTTCTTCTAACTGTTCCAGGGATGCTTCCAATGTGAGACACTGCTGTTGATTTATTGATGACATGTTAGGCTGTGTGACTAAATAAAATCCCAACATGATGGGAAAAGATGATGGGCTGTAGCTTTGTAGAGGGTGCTTTTTACAAGCAATGGATCTTCAATTCGGGGATTATACAGACCTGTAAATTATTCCCCTGAATTTTGAGTACTGTCAAAGAGTTGCCTGTGTTTTCTATTTCATCAAGAAAGGACATCTTAAGAAAACAATGGCCATTCATTCACCAACTATATATTGAGTGCCTACGGCATCTGGCTCTGTCATAGATGCTGGGGATTAGATTGGGGTTTGTGCAGGGTACAACCCAGGCAAGGGGAACAGCAAGTGCAAAGCCCCTGAGGCAGAAGTGAGCTGGACATGGCCTAGAAGCATAGAGGCCAGTATAGCTGGAGTGTAGCAAACACAAAGGATATTTGTAGAAGATAAAGTCAGAAAAACTTTACTCTGTATTTATGAATTTGCTACTCACTGAAATTCACTTGTAACCCCAAAATCAATCATCATAGTGCTTTCGCTATCACTTGCAGACTTAGACTGGCAAAAAATTTGAAGTCTCCCCATGCACATGTCCCCAGTTGAGATTGAACAAGACAATGCCCCGCCTTCTGGTTTCACTTGCATACTATACACAAGTATCCTTTTTGAGGTCTGCTTAGTACTGCACTTTTCACATTTTTGTGCTTTAGGTTGATGTTGTTGTTTAAAATGGCCCCGAAGAGTAGTGCCGAAGTGCTGTCTGGTATTCCTAAGTGCACGAAGGCTGTGATGTGCCTTATGTAGAAAATATGTGTATTAGATAAGCTTTGTTCAAGTATAAGTTATAGTGCTGTTGACCAGGAGTCCAATGTTAATAAATGAACTTTCTATGCTAAATAAAGTGTCTTTAAACAGAAACACACACAAAACAAGGTTATGTATTTATCAGTTGACAAAACTGTTGTGACCCTAGGCTCAGAGAAACGTAACCGAGTATTTTTCCGAGGAGCAATGGTTCAGGATTTGCTAATTCAATGTTGGCAATGACATTATGAAACATAACTACTGTGAATAATGAGATGTAACCCTATAGGAGGGGCCAGGTTGTGTTTGGTCTTATTGGCTACACTAGAGAGTTTAGGTCTAGTTCTAAGTTTAGTGGGAAGCCTGAGATTGGAAGAGAGGCAAGGGAGTGAAACACTAATCTCATCACACATCTAACTATTCATTTAATGCTGGTCGAGAACTGATAGACGGAGGAAAAGTTGGAAGTTCATTCTGTAATCTAGGGGTAAAAATGATGGCTAAAGAGCAGAAGACATCAGGGCCATCTGCTAGTAACATCACTTAGTAAAAGAAAAGACCTGAATATCCCAAAAGTCAAGAGGAAAGGATAGTTATTTGCAAGAAAGACAATGGACAAATTTTCCCTGATATAACACGAGTATAAAAAGATATCAGTTTTCTGCTTTTACAATTAAAGAAAAACAGTAGTCCTCACTTACCTAGTTTCACTTTTCACTGTTTCAGTTACCTATGGTCAACTGAGTTTCAAAAATATTAAATGAAAAACTTCAGAAATAAATGAGAGACCACATTCATATAACTTTTATTATAGCGTGTAGATTGTTATAATTGTTCTATTTAATTATTAGTTATTGTTAATCTTTTACTGTGCCTACTTCCTAAATTAAGCTTTATCATAGCTATATATGTATGTATGCATAGGAAAAAACTAATGTATATAGGGTTCGGTACTGTCTGAAATTTCAGGCATCCACTAGTGGTCTTGGAATATATCCCCTGCAGATAAGGGGGACTACTGTAACAAAGTTTTATTTCATAATATTGTTTTACATATAATTGTGATCTTGATTTACATTGCTCAGTTTAGGGCTGTATTTCAACAGTTCAACAGGACAGGGAGCCCAAATGTTCATTTTCTACCCAGTCATGATCAAAATGTAGTTTCAGGTAAGTATGTTAGCAAAATTGGAAGCCAGTCTCTTAATTCATTCAATTCAGAATATTCTAAGGGGAGGTAGGGAAGCTGAGGCACTATAGCTGGGGTTTGTAGGCCTGGAGAAAGTAGGGTGTGGGCTACCCAGATGTGTAGGCAAGACCAGGAGCCACAGAGCCTGCGCTGCCCAGCTGAGGGGCAAGGGCCAAGGCTCATCACATGGCAGTCAAGAGGCTCAGGTATGACTGGTGAAAACTCACCTACACACACACACACACACACACACACACACACACACCCACACATCCACCTGACTGCAGACCAGCTTATGGGAACCCCACTGATTAAACACATCAGTAAAATGTGTTTCATGGCATAAGGATAGACTTAAATGATGCTAACCCTCTATACTACATTTTACTTAGAAGGGAATTTGGGACTGGTGGAATGAGATGGGACTTGGAGCATCACAGGAAACATGCCCAGAGTGGGGACATTCTCCATGGCAGCACTTTGCAAAGGTGGTGACAGGAAGGGCCACAGTAACTAAAGCAGTTTGCACCATCCACCGTTAAAGCTGGTGCCAGCCTAGAGTTCTTAGAATTACATCAATACGTGGACTTTCCTGAAAATCTAGTACGTTTCACATGGATATGAAATATAGTCATCTTGAACCATGAGTCTTGTGTTAAACACTAGACATCCAAAATTTTCAAAACTCAATAAAACATCATCATTGACTGGACTAAATACAATTAGTAAAACCTATAAGAAATTACTTGCTACACCCTGTGGCCATGTGTATCCACCACAGGCCATTTACTTTACTCTCATGAGGTGCTGGCTAAAGTCAATTTAATTCAATCAATTTCTGTATTTTTTAATACTGTGGCAATGCCGATCGTCACTAATCATCATTGGTGCATGACATTTTAATTACTCATAATTACTTCTTTGTAAAATGAATGCCTCAATCCTAGTGAACTTAGTTTTACATTATTTGTCTTGAAAATGAGTTTTTGCAGGCCACCTTTCTAAATCATACCCTAGAACTTTCTTTGCTGTCTGAAGTACAATCAATGAATCACGTTGTTTTTGTGGCATGATTTCTTTTTCTCAAAGCTATTCAAAGGTAAGTGGTGTGCCACCTGGAGCTTGGGAATCTTTCTTCATTGGGACATAAAAGGTAACTCTGGCTAATTACTTCCACAATTTAAAAAAATGTTTCTGTTCCTCAAAACTCACTAGAAATTCTTAACAGAAAAATGTGGCCAGGCAAGTAAGTCAGGATGTATTGTCACTGTATAAGTGCATTTGCATCGCTGTGAAAGAATACCTGAAGCTGAGTATTTTATAAATAAAAGAGGTTTATTTTGGCTTACAGTTCTGCAGGCTGTACAGGAAGCATGGTGCTGGCATCTACTTCTGGTGAGGGCCTCAGGAGGTTGACAGTCAAGATGGAAAGTGAAAGGGGAGCAGGCATGTCACTTGGTGAGAGAGAAAGCAAGAGAGAGAAGGAGGAAGTGCCAGGCTCTTTTAAACAACGAGATCCCATATGAACTCAGAATGAGAACTCACTCATTATTGTGAGGACAGCACCAAGCCATTGATGAGGGATCCAGCCCCACGAACACCTCCCACTAGGCCCACCTCCAACACTGGAGGTCACATTTCAACATGAGATTTGGAGGGAACAGAACATCCAAACCCTATCAGCTACCAAAGAGCTTTGCCTTACAGTTTACATTGTTACTAAATTATTACCTGTGACCTCTATCTCTTATCTGCAACTCTCCCCTTTCTACAATCTAAAGGAAAGTAAGTTTTCTTTATCAGTTACCAAATCCTGTCTTTGTCTTCTCCTCCTCATGCCTCGAATACCAGGCCCTCAGGGCCCTATTTTAGGGTTTTTCTGGATCTGTGTTTAGTACCATCAGTAGGCGTGAGTGCACAGTGCTTGTCTTCACTAAAACTATACACCGAGTCCTTCTTCTTCAGCACTGAGGCATTTTAAGCACTTTCAGTTTCCCTCTTTTCCACCAATAATCCTACCCTCTGGATTAAATCCTAACTAAAACCACTCAGAGATTATTAACTTAGGAAGACACAAAATTTTAAAGCTCCCTTGATGATGCTGTATGGGTGACAGTGGAGGCTGACAGGGTGACATCCCCCTGGAAGGGCAGAAGAGATTTTATGGTCTCATCCCTTGAGCTGAATCTCGAGAGATCATGACAGGCAAGTTTGGCAGCCACAAGCAGATTAGAGTAGTACAGTAGGTTCAAGAGAAGGTTTAGAAAAAGAGAAGTTTGGAAAGTAAGTGAGGACTTCATTGCCATTCTAGGGAGCTTAATAAACTTGACTCCATGGGCAATGGAAGCTAACAAAGGTCAAAAAGGAAAGGAGGAAGTTATTATGAGAGCCCAGGTTGGAGCCCCGACTGGGAAACCAGGGTGAGAGAACCCAATATCCTTTTTTTAATTATGGTAGAAATTAAGTTAAGGAACCTGTGCTACTTTTACTCCATAATACTTCTGATACCAACTATGATGATTGATTTCTACCTACAGAACACTTCTGACACCAAATGTGTGGGTTTTTCACACACCCATGACCAGTTCTCCAACTCTCTAGACACCAAGTGGATGTCCAATGATTCCACTCAATTCTGACAGTAACTACCTTGAGTTAGCATCAAACTCTCACAAGACTGCCCCCATTTCAAGTGCCAACCACAAGTTCTGGGCCTCCCACACATAGGACTGACAGGCGACAAACTGGGAGTGCCCATGACCTGCTCCTCAGGTTGGATAATGTGCTAGAACAGCTCACAGAACTCAGGGAAAAGTGTTAACTTACTATTATTAGTTTACTTTAAATGATACAAGTTAGAAACAGCCAAATGGAAAAGATTCTATGCAAGATATGAGGAGCAGGGGGATGGAGTTTCTATGCTCTCTCCAGAGGCACCAACCTGCCAGAACCTCAATGCGTTCACTATCCCAAAAGCTTTCCAAACCCCGTTGTCATTTAGGATTTTTTGTGGACGTTCTGTTACATAGACATGATTGATTAAATCGTTGTTCATTGATGATCAGCTGAATCTCTAGCCCCTTTCACCTCCCAACCTTCTAATTTCATGGTTGGTTCCTCTAGCAACCAGGTCCCATCCTGAAACTATCTAGGGACCCACAAAGAGTCACCTCATCAGAGTAACTCAGGTATAGTTAGAAAGGGGCTTATTGTGAATAACAAAAGCTGCTGCTGTCATTCGTATCACTCAGGAAATTCCAAGGGTTCAGAAGTTTCAGAAGCTCTGTGCCAGGAAGCAGGGACACAGAACAAATAAACATTTCTTATTAAATCACAGTATCACAAGAAAAAAAACAAGCATTTTTATATGGGCCACAAACTTAATGAAATGCAAATTTAAAAATAAATCGATACCATTGGCCGGGAGGAGCCAAGATGGCCGAATAGGAACAGCTCCGGTCTACAGCTCCCAGCATGAGCGACGCAGAAGACGGGTGATTTCTGCATTTCCATCTGAGGTACCGGGTTCATCTCACTAGGGAGTGCCAGACAGTGGGCACAGGTCAGTGGGTGCACACACCGTGTGCGAGCCGAAGAAGGGAGAGGCATTGCCTCACTCGGGAAGTGCAAGGGGTCAGGGAGTTCCCTTTCCTAGTCAAAGAAAGGGGTGACAGACGGCACCTGGAAAATCAGGTCACTCCCACCCGAATACTGCGCTTTTCCGACGGGCTTAAAAAAGGCACACCAGGAGATTATATCCCGCACCTGGCTCAGAGGGTCCTACGCCCATGGAGTCTTGCTAATTGCTAGCACAGCAGTCTGAGATCAAACTGCAAGGTGGCAGCAAGGCTGGGGGAGGGGCGCCCGCCATTGCCCAGGCTTGCTTAGGTAAACAAAGCAACTGGGAAGCTCGAACTGGGTGGAGCCCACCACAGCTCAAGGAAGCCTGCCTGCCTCTGTAGGCTCCACTTCTGGGGGCAGGGCACAGACAAACAAAAAGACAGCAGTAACCTCTGCAGACTTAAATGTCCCTGTCTGACAGCTTTGAAGAGAGCAGTGGTTCCCCCAGCACGCAGTTGGCGATCTGAGAATGGGCAGACTGCCTCCTCAAGTGGGTCCTTGACCCCTGACCCCCAAGCAGCCTAACTGGGAGGCACCCCCCAGCAGGGGCAGACTGACACCTCACACGGCCCGGGTACTCCAACAGACCTGCAGCTGAGGGACCTGTCTGTTAGAAGGAAAACTAACAAACAGAAAGGACATCCACACCAAAAACCCATCTGTACATCACCATCATCCAAGACCAAAAGTAGATAAAACCACAAAGATGGGGAAAAAACAGAGCAGAAAAACTGGAAACTCTAAAAAGCAGAGCGCCTCTCCTCCTCCAGAGGAACGCAGTTCCTCACCAGCAACGGAACAAAGCTGGACAGAGAATGACTTTGACGAGCTGAGAGAAGGCTTCAGATGATCAAATTGCTCTGAGCTATGGGAGGATATTCAAACCAAAGGCAAAGAAGTTGAAAACTTTGAAAAAAATTTAGAAGAATGTATGACTAGAATAACCAATACAGAGAAGTGCTTAAAGGAGCTGATGGAGCTGAAAACCAAGGCTCAAGAACTACGTGAAGAATGCAGAAGCCTCAGGAGACAATGCGATCAAATGGAAGAAAGGGTATCAGCGATGGAAGATGAAATGAATGAAATGAAGCGAGAAGGGAAGTTTAGAGAAAAAAAGAATAAAAAGAAATGAGCAAAGCCTCCAAGAAATATGGGACTATGTGAAAAGACCAAATCTACATCTGATTGGTGTACCTGAAAGTGACAGGGAGAATGGAACCAAGTTGGAAAACACTCTGCAGGATATTATCCAGGAGAACTTCCCCAATCTAGCAAGGCAGGCCAACATTCAGATTCAGGAAATACAGAGAACGCCACAAAGATACTCCTCGAGAAGAGCAACTCCAAGACACACAATTGTCAGATTCACCAAAGTTGAAATGAAGGAAAAAATGTTAAGGGCAGCCAGAGAGAAAGGTCGGGTTACCCACAAAGGGAAGCCCATCAGACTAACAGCAGATCTCTCAGCAGAAACTCTACAAGCCAGAAGAGAGTGGGGGCCAATATTCAACATTCTTAAAGAAAAGAATTTTCAACCCAGAATTTCATATCCAGCCAAACTAAGCTTCATAAGTGAAGGAGAAATAAAATACTTTACAGACAAGCAAATGCTGAGAGATTTTGTCACCACCAGGCCTGCCCTACAAGAGCTCCTGAAGGAAGCACTAAACATGGAAAGGCACAACCAGTACCAGACGCTGCAAAATCATGCCAAAATGTAAAGACCATCGAGACTAGGAAGAGACTGCATCAACTAATGAGCAAAATAACCAGCTAACGTCATAATGACAGGATCAAATTCACACATAACAGTATTAACTTTAAATGTAAATGGACTAAATGCTCCAATTAAAAGACACAGACTGGCAAATTGGATAAAGACTCAAGACCCATCAGTGTGCTGTATTCAGGAAACCCATCTCACGTGCAG
Source organism: Pongo abelii (assembly GCF_028885655.2). Taxonomy (NCBI): domain Eukaryota; kingdom Metazoa; phylum Chordata; class Mammalia; order Primates; family Hominidae; genus Pongo; species Pongo abelii. The sequence continues at coordinate 35,676,899 of NC_071996.2, read as the reverse complement.
AGACACACATAGGCTCAAAATAAAAGGATGGAGGAAGATCCACCAAGCAAATGGAAAACAAAAAAAAAAGCAGGGGTTGCAATCCTAGTCTCTGATAAAACAGACTTTAAACCAACAAAGATCAAAAGAGACAAAGAAGGCCATTACATAATGGTAAAGGGATCAATTCAACAAGAAGAGCTAACTATCCTAAATATATATGCACCCAATACAGGAGCACCCAGATTCATAAAGCAAGTCCTGAGTGACCTACAAAGAGACTTAGACTCCCACACATTAATAATGGGAGACTTTAACACCACACTGTCAACATTAGACAGATCAACGAGACAGAAAGTCAACAAGGATACCCAGGAATTGAACTCAGCTCTGCGCCAAGTGGACCTAATAGACATCTACAGAACTCTCCACCCCAAATCAACAGAATATACATTTTTTTCAGCACCACAGCACACCTATTCCAAAATGGACTACATACTTGGAAATAAAGCTCTCCTCAGTAAATGTAAAAGAACAGAAATTATAACAAACTATCTCTCAGATCACAGTGCAATCAAGCTAGAACTCAGGATTAAGAATCTCACTCAAAACTGCTCAACTACATGGAAACTGAGCAACCTGCTCCTGAATGACTACTGGGTACATAACGAAATGAAGGCAGAAATAAAGATGTTCTTTGAAACCAACGAGAACCAAGACACAACATACCAGAATCTCTGGGATGCATTCAAAGCAGTGTGTAGAGGGAAATTTATAGCACTAAATGCCCACAAGAGAAAGCAGGAAAGATCCAAAATTGACACCCTAACATCACAATTAAAAGAACTAGAAAAGCAAGAGCAAACACATTCAAAAGCTAGCAGAAGGCAAGAAATAACTAAAATCAGAGCAGAACTGAAGGAAATAGAGACAAAAAACCCTTTAAAAAATTAATGAATCCAGGAGCTGGTTTTTTGAAAGGATCAACAAAATTGATAGACCGCTAGCAAGATTAATAAAGAAGAAAAGAGAGAAGAATCAAATAGATGCAATAAAAAATGATAAAGGGGATATCACCACCAATCCCACAGAAATACAAACTAGCATCAGAGAATACTACAAACACCTCTACGCAAATAAACTAGAAAATCTAGAAGAAATGGATAAATTCCTCAACACATACACCCTCCCAAGACTAAACCAGGAAGAAGTTGAATCTCTGAATAGACCAATAACAGGAGCTGAAATTGTGGCAATAATCAATAGCTTACCAACCAAAAAGAGTCCAGGACCAGATGGATTCACAGCCGAATTCTACCAGAGGTACAAGGAGGAACTGGTACCATTCCTTCTGAAACTATTCCAATCAATAGAAAAAGTGGGAATCCTCCCTAACTCATGAGGCCAGCATCATCCTGATACCAAAGCCGGGCAGAGACACAACCAAAAAAAGAGAATTTTAGACCAATATCCTTGATGAACATTGATGAAAAATCTTCAAAAAAATACTGTCAAAGCAAATCCAGCAGCACATCCAACAGCTTATCCACCATGATCAAGTGGGCTTCATCCCTGGGATGCAAGACTGGTTCAATATACGCAAATCAATAAATGTAATCCAGCATGTAAACAGAAGCAAAGACAAAAACCACATGATTATCTCAATAGATGCAGAAAAGGCCTTTGACAAAATTCAAAAACCTTCATGCTAAAAACTCTCAATAAATTAGGTATTGATGGGAAGTATCTCAAAATAATAAGAGCTATCTATGACAAACCCACAGCCAATATCATACTGAATGGGCAAAAACTGGAAGCATTCCCTTTGAAAACTGGCAGAAGACAGGGATGCCCTCTCTCACCACTCCTATTCAACATAGTGTTGGAAGTTCTGCCCAGGGCAATTAGGCAGAAGAAGGAAATAAAGGGTATTCAATTAGGAAAAGAGGAAGTCAAATTGTCCCTGTTTGCAGACGACATGATTGTATATCTAGAAAACCCCATTGTCTCAGCCCAAAATCTCCTTAAGCTGATAAGCAACTTCAGCAAAGTCTCAGGATACAAAATCAATGTACAAAAATCACAAGCATTCTTATACACCAACAACAGACAAACAGGGAGTCAAATCATGAGTGAACTCCCATTCACAATTGCTTCAAAGAGAATAAAATACCTAGGAATCCAACTTACAAGGGATGTGAAGGACCTCTTCAAGGAGAACTACAAACCACTGCTCAAGGAAATAAAAGAGGATACAAACAAATGGAAGAACATTCCATGCTCATGGGTAGGAAGAATCAATATTGTGAAAATGGCCATACTGCCCAAGGTAATTTACAGATTCAATGCCATCCCCATCAAGCTACCAATGATTTCCTCACAGAATTGGAAAAAACTACTTTAAAGTTCATATGGAACCTAAAAAGAGTCTGCATCGCCAAGTCAATACTAAGCCAAAAGAACAAAGCTGGAGGCATCACACTACCTGACTTCAAACTATACTACAAGGCTACAGTAACCAAAACAGCATGGTACTGGTACCAAAACAGAGATATAGATCAATGGAACAGAACAGACCCCTCAGAAATAATGCCACATATCTACAACTATCTGATCTTTGGCAAACCTGAGAAAAACAAGCAATGGGGAAAGGATTCCCTATTTAATAAATGGTGCTGGGAAAACTGGCTAGCCATATGTAGAAAGGTGAAACTGGATCCCTTCCTTACACCTTATACAAAAATCAATTCAAGATGGATTAAAGACTTAAACGTTAGACCTAAAACCATAAAAACCCTAGAAGAAAACCTAGGCATTACCATTCAGGACATAGGCATGAGCAAGGACTTCATGTCTAAAACACCAAAAGCAATGGTAACAAAAGCCAAAATTGACAAATGGGATCTAATTAAACTAAAGAGCTTCTGCACAGCAAAAGAAACTACCATCAGAGTGAATAGGCAACCTACAAAATGGGAGAAAATTTTCGCAACCTACTCATCTGACAAAAGGATAATATCCAGAATCTACAATGAACTCCAACAAATTTACAAGAAAAAAAAATAACCCCATCAAAAAGTGGGTGAAGGACATGAACAGACACTTCTCAAAAGAAGACATTTATGCAGCCAACAGGCACATGAAAAAATGCTCACCATCACTGGCCATCAGAGAAATGCAAATCAAAACCACAATGAGATACCATCTCACACCAGTTAGAATGGCAATCATTAAAAAGTCAGGAAACAACAGGTGCTGGAGAGGATGTGGAGAAATAGGAACACTTTTACACTGTTGATGGTACTGTAAACTAGTTCAACCCTTGTGGAAGTCAATGTGGCGATTCCTCAGGGATCTAGAACTAGAAATTCCATTCGACCCAGCCATCCCATTACTGGGTATATACCCAAAGGACTATAAATCATGCTGCTATAAAGACACATGCACACGTATGTTTATTGCGGCATTATTCACAATAGCAAAGACTTGGAACCAACCCAAATATCCAACAATGATAGACTGGATTAAGACAATGTGGCACATATACACCATGGAATACTATGCAGCCATAAAAAATGATGAGTTCATGTCCTTTGTAGGGACATGGATGAAAATGGAAATCATCATTCTCAGTAAACTATCGCAAGAACAAAAAACCAAAAACCGCATATTCTCACTCATAGGTGGGAATTGAACAATGAGAACACATGGACACAGGAAGGGGAACATCACACTCTGGGGACTGTTGTGGGGTGGGGGGAGGGGGGAGGGATAGCATTGGGAGATATACCTAATGCTAGATGACGAGTTAGTGGGTGCAGCGCACCAGCATGGCACATGTATACATATGTAACTAACCTGCACATTGTGCACATGTACCCTAAAACCTAAAGTATAATAATAATAAATAAATAAATTAATTAATTTAAAAAAATTGATACCATTTAATCATTGTATTAATTTCCTAGAGCTGCTCTAACAAATTACCACAAACTTGGTAGTTTAAGACCACAGAAATTTTTCTCACTGCACTGGAGGCCAGCTGCCTGCAATGAGGCTGGGCTCCCTCTGAAGGATCTAGGGGAGAATCCTTCCTTGCCAATTTTAGCTTCCTTCTGGTGGCTCATACATTCCTTGACTTGAGGCTGTCTAACTCCAGTCACTGCCTCCATCCCCACATGGTCATCTTCTCCTCACTTCTCTTCTCTCCAGATCTGTTCTCTTGCTGCTTCTAATAAGGACACTTATCTTTGGATTTAGGGCCCACCAGTAATCCAGGATGATCTCATCTGGAGATCCTTAACACAATTACATCCTCAGTGACCTTTCTTCCAAATAAGGTCCCATTCTCAGGCTCCGGGAGTAAAGTCATGGGCATATCTTTTTTTTAGGGGGGCAGCAGGCACCATTCAGCCCATGATAATCACTGGTCCCTTACATTTAAACTTCAGATGTTGCTCTGGGTGACAGTGGGAAGCTAGATTTTGGGAGATTAAAAATTATGATACTCATTAACTGAAGCTATTTTATGCATAAATCTGTAAAAGAAGAGGATGGATAAGAGCAATGTGGAAAAAAGTGTGTGGGAGTGGGGGTATTTGGATATTTAGAACCAAACATAGTTTTTATATATTTAAGACTACTGGGTAAGGAAGATTGAAATTAAAAAATGAAATGAGTTTTGTTTGCCAAAAATATGTTTTTGCAGACGTATAGTATTATAGACCTGCTTTATATATTTATGTAGCAATTTAGTAGGAGCCAAAAATGTGGTCAGTATCAATGGAACTTTTCTGTTTGAAATTGGCATGATTTTATATGTAAACTGACCAGTTTTCACAGTTATTTAAGTGTATTTAAATTGGGAGAACTACTGAGACCCATAAGTCCCCCCACTTTTTCATTAATTTTAATACACAAAAGTCTGTACTGTGTTATGTAGTCAGAAATGGAGCCCACACCAGTTACTTGAAAATTTGATGAATTAATCAAATTAGCTCTCCTACACATATTTGTAAATATTATTGAAGTTTTCACACTGTCCCTTTTAATAATCTGTTAAAGTTGTTCTTATTGAAGAGAATTTCTCTTCAGTCTAAACATTAGAAGAAAACAAAATTTAAAACCTCATATAAAATGCCCCCCCAAAAATGCTCAAGTTGGCTTTGGCAATTTGAATTCTTGCCTGTCTATATGTGCAGAATCTTAGAACTCTTTTCTCCCTGCCTTCAACTGCCCCCTGGCCTTCCTCTAACTTTATAATGACGGCTGTTTTGTGTTTTTTTTGTTTGTTTGTTTGTTTGTTTTAATCTTAGGGTCAGTGAGTCATTCTTAATCTGTGCAATGAAGACCCTGGACCTACTCTACCTGCCATAGTCCTCCATAGCTTGATTCCCCTGTTTTTCCCCAAAAAATTCCACCCCTCTTCCTGTCCCAGGCCCTTCGCTGTTCCCTTGGCCTGCCTCTTCCTCTGCCTGGTATTCCTATAGCTTTTGTTACATAGCTATGAGTATAAGAAGCAGAACCTCATCAGGGCTGCCTAAAATGAAGAGCGAGAGCATGTTGTCTCAAGGCTCCAGGGCATGCTCTAAAAGGAAATGCATCTGCCGAGCAGCAGCCTCGGTCTCTGTGATAGGTGTCTGTTTCTTTATTTCTACAAGGTTCCTCCTTTCTCAAATATTTTGTGTTTCTTTTTTCATCTCCATTACTTTCCACTATTATCTGTGATGCCAATTCCCAGCCCAGCTCCACTTTATAAACTGTCCCTAACGTTCTCACCCTGGCTGTTTCCTGGTGCCTGTGATTGGCTAAGTTTAAGTCAAGTGTTTAAACCCTGTCTGGCCTCTCAGTGAAGGGCGCTCTGCCCTCCCATGCTTCAGGAGTTGTTGAGCTTGAGCTGCCTTCCCACTTGGTTCTGCTTTCACACAGTCTCCATCTGCTTGGCTATGCTCCCAATCACCCCTTAAATCTTTCCACAAAGATGTCAGTGTTGATATATCACACAATTTTGCCACCCAGGAAGTTTTATTGTTTGCTATTTTTTACGCTCTCCAACCAGAATATGCATTTGTTAAAAACAGACACACTTTCCTCTACTTCTTATGCTAATTACATTTTTTAAAATGTGGTTCATACTGATGCCATTGGCCATCATCATTGGTCAGATTGCTATTAATATTTTGTATTGAGATGATTTGGACGATTAAAAAACAAACTCTCCTTTTGAAGTATTAAAATGCAGCACTCCAAGGTTTATTTTTATTTTTATTTTTATTTTACTTTAAGTTTTGAGATACATGAGCAGAATGTGCAGGTTCGTTTAATAGGTATACATGTGCCATGATGGTTTGCTGTACCTACCAACCCATCATCTAGGTTTTAAGCCCTGCATGTGTTAGGTACTCCAAGCTATTTATCACATAGCAGTGTGACAGATGTCTGCAAAATATTACATATCTCTTGTTTCTCCTATTGAGGGTTTCCTTTTGATGAGTTTGAGTTTATCTTCTAGATGATTCAGCTGTGATATGAGTGAAGAAGACACTGTTGTCAATTCCCTGAGGATCAGGTCTCTGATCTTATTTAGTAGCACCAGGGCAGTATGTTTTCCATGTCTTAGCTCCTCCATCTCTCTCGTGAGTAGCGTGCAATGCTGGCAGATTCACTACCCACCCCAGAGCCTGCTTGACTACAGTCTTCTCCAACATTGAGAGGGGAGGCCACTCCTTAATACAGGACTTGTCAAAAGATTCTCCCCAAACCAATCCCTCACATTACTGAAGCCAGAAAATGCACAGAGTTCCCTTTCTCTGGCTTAGATCTCCTTGCCTGAGAATCTCTTGAGGGGAATTACATATCAGATTTATCAGCTGCAAGGCCAAGGCTAGCCCATGCAGTGCCCTGTGCAAATTAGATAAAACACTCCTTATACAGAGTAGAAAATTGTTGTAACATTCAGACTTATATTGAAACAGACCTACAACCATCTGCTGAAGAATTATGACAAATATGAAAATCTCCTGTGTTTTGGGGACCCCTGTGCACTCTACAACCTGCTTAATATTACCCAGCAGCCCCAGAGCACTTTATTGCTTAATCCCCAAAATGCATCTGTGTCTTTTCTGCAAGCAGGTTTTGAGAATAAAGATAACAGAGGCAACAGTCATATGGTAGTAGACAGTGGACACCAGGTCAGTGAGAAAGAACAGTCTGGGAAACAAAGATACGCTTCAAAGTTCCCTCATTATCAATGAATTACATAGAGAAGGTGCTTAACATGAAGGCTGTCTTCAGAAAATATTTTCACATATTATATCAAAATATTTCAAATACTTAATTATATCATTGAATACATTGTTCTTCCATTCCAAGAGCTTGCGATCAAATGGCCAGATGAATTCAAACATGAAAAGATGCTATAAGAAAGATTGATTTAGATTGGTTTCTATAGAGTTGGGTAAACAGCCATAAATGAACGAACAAGAAATGCATTTCGTTATGGGAAGAGAGAGTGTTCAGAATCTTAAACAGAGAGATTTGAGAGATTTTTATGAATTATCTTACAGGTTTTCCCTTTTGGAATAGGCAAACAAGTTTGATTATGTTGTGTTATGCTTTGGTTTATTAGAAGAAAGTTCAGACCTGATATGGGTCATTCCAGTTGGGTATAATGTGCAAAGGTCAGTCCTTACATATTTACAGAAGTTGCTTCCCCATTTAGTCTTCACACCATTCTGCATTACAGGGATTTTATCTCTATCTCACGCAGTCAGGAAGCTCAGAGCAAATGGTAGAGCTGAATTTCAATTGAAGTCTATCTGACGACAGGTATGTGTCCTTCCCATTATACTTACCGTTCCACAGATGCCACCAAATAATAATAATGACAATATAGTACTGTGTGTTTTGGGTTGAATCGTGGCCTCTAAAAATTTATGTGTTAAAATCCTAACCCCTAAACCTCAGAATATGATGTTGTTTGGAGATAGGGTCTTTATAGAGGTAACCAAGTTGAAATGAGGTCATTAGTGTGGGTCCTCATCCAATATGACTGATGTCCTTATAAAAAGGGGGGAACTTGGACACACAGGGAGAACACCATGTAAAGATAAAGGCAGATATCAGGATGATACTTCCACAAGCCAAGGGATGCTTTGTTACAGCAGCCCTAGCAAACTAATACACTATATGTCTTAATTAGTATTTTCAAAAGCCAAGGATAAATACCCTTGAATTCTATGTTGGGTGTTTTAATGTGATATGAGAAGCATTTAGGGGCCACTACAGGTTTTGAGAAGGGAAAGAATTAGTGAGTGTAGGATAAGTCATTCTTGTTTCGTGAAAACGAGCTGAGATCAGCTTGGCTGGGAGAGCTGAGGCCAGGTAAATGGAGTCCCTGAAAATTTAAAAAGCCCTTGCAACCACTTTGTTCATTTAGCTTTATGCTTATGCTTACCAATTTTGCTTTATGCTTTTTTTAATTTACTTTATGCTTCCCAATTTTGTTTGTACCTTTCATTTGAATGGACAAAGTTCATTGAACTTTACCTTGATTAAACTCCAAGCAGAATTTTTATGGCATTCCTCAGCTTGCCAACTTTGCTATCCATATCCATTGGATTTTACATGTGTTGGTGATTGAGTTTCTCTGTGTTATTCTCAAAGGCAATGGGTGGTAAAGTTGAAAGAGAAAGAAAATGGGAAGGAGATGGTGACAGAAAGAAACTTGCTAAAATGGTACGTTGAGTAGAGGAATAGGCCTGGTGCAGTGGCTCACAGCTGTAATCCCAATGCTTTAGGAGGTAAAGCAAGAGAATTGCTTGAGGCCAGGAGTTCAAGACAAGCCTGGGCAACACAGAGAGAACCCATCTCTACAAAAAAATTTTAAAAAATAGCCTAGTGTTGTGGGACACCTGTAGTCCCAACTACTCAGGAGGCTGAGGCAGGAGAATCGCTTGAGCCCAGGAGTTCAAGGCTGCAGTAAGCTATGATCACATCATTGCACTCCAGCCTGGGCAACAGAGAGAAATCCTGTCTGTAAAAAAACGTAGCAGGATAATGTATCTTTGCTATGTATGTGACAGTTGGGGCTTGAGGAAAATAAAAGGTATTTAGATGAACATAGGATACTTTTTCTGGAAACTACTGTATAATATTCTGATAATTCCAAGAATTCACTCAAAATATTTAAATACACAACTTAAATCATGACTAGAAGGAGGTCTCTTCTGCACGTTAACCATGTTAAGGCCTAGTGGTAACCAGTACCATTGAATGGGAAAGTTATATCTGGTCTTACCTGTTCTGACCCAAATAAGTCTTGGATATTTTTTTTTTTCAAGGAAATCTTCAGCACTGGCCATTATCTCTGAGAAGAGTTGCCCTCATATTATTGAAGGGTGTTTCTGTGAATAGGACTTTCTGGATGACATTGAGGTAGTTACATAAGCCTTCTTGCCCATCCATCTCTCTCAGGTGGAGTGTGCCCTGAGCACAGAAGTTGGGAGGCTGCTTTTCACATACCCAAGCCCAGGTCCCCTCACTAACCTTTTAGAAAACTTTCATGTTTTAGTCTGAACTGTTTGTTTCTTAAATAAGAAATGCTTTTCCTAGCAAAACTAACGTGTTACATAAATTATTAGCTGGTGTCTCATAGATGATGATAGTAGCTAACATTTAGGGGATATTTACTATTGGCAGGAATTCTGCTAAACATTTTCTTTACCTCACTTAATATGTTAAGAAGAATGGTGAAAATGCACAATTTTATTATTTTGAGACCAGGTGAACAAATCTGCTTTTTAAATATTTCCATCCACTGAGGCGGGCAAGACCATGGGTTTTGCATTTTCACGCATGATTTAAAGTTTTGATTCTATCTTCCTGCAATTGTCTTTAAGGCCAAGGACATTTTACTTTTGTCTTCTTTCCTGGTGACTTATCTGATGAATTTGGTTTCCTTTCCTTTCATGTGTTCGAATTTGGTGTTCTGTGTTTTTTGAAGTTCATCCAACAAAATGGTTCCTGGGGTTACTGTAAAGAAACATCACTATGTATTGATTCATTCGTTCATTTGCAAGATTTGGATAATTTCCAAAGCTTATACTAAAGGGTTATAATATCTAAAGCTTTGCTATAGGAAACTTCTTAGGATGAACACTACAACCTAGACTTTAATCCAGAAAACCTTACAGTGCACCACGTTCTTGCTGGTTCTAGGTCTTGCAGCCTGCAGTATCTTCCAACCCCACACCTGCCTCTTTCAATGACTGATGTGCCTCCATTCTTAGCTCTTGTCTTGGATAGTCCATCTCCTCTGAGAGATTTCCTTCACTTCCACATCTGAGACAGGGGACTCTGCTAGATGCTTCCATGCATTTGGCCTACCATACCCCAATCTCATTATTTTGTAATTGGGTATTTACCATATAGACACATCCCACAAACACTTTAAGGGCAAGGACTATTTTTAGTTCGCTACTACCTAATACAGCAACTGACTTTCAAAAGTCAAGCTAGAATATGTGTTGAAAGAGTGAATGAATAATGCATGTCTCCATTCTCACATTTACCAAATCATTTTATTGCTTATGTGAACCACCCATTGTGCAGGAATCTTCTCTGTAAAGAAGGCAGGAGTCTGTTTAATTTGTCTTTGTGTGTTGAATGCCAGTATAAGGCCTGGTTACAAAGTAAGTGGTGAATGAAAGAATATGCAAATGGGGCCCAAGATCCCTGATAACAATCTCTCACATTATTTTTTTGTCATGGTTTCTAGCAGTCACAGCCCAGAATAAAGAGCAGCTCCAATATTGGCTTGCTTCTTGATTCCTTCCTAACACTAATTGCCTTTGGACAAAGCACAGCAAATTTCCTTCCTAATACATATGGCACCAAGGTTGTTAGTAGTCCTTCATTTTGCTTCATAGATAGGAACATGACTTAGAGAACAAAAGGACTCCCGTGGCAGGAAGGGTGAGGATAGTTGTTTATTCATTTTTATTTGTTCTGGAGGTTGGGTTAGTACTCCTGAAACAGGTGGTAGAACTCACACTTTCATAAATATTGGAACTCGTTGCTTTATATATCAATCTGTAAGCTGCACTAACTCAGTGTGAAAGATGAATATAATTTATGGTGGTTATAAACAGCAATAGTTCCCTGGATATTCCAGATCCATTTTATAGAGTTGAAACTTGCTTGCTTTTTGTTTGTAATTAAAACTGCAAGAATTTTTTATTAACTATTGCTCACACTTCAGTGATTCTCTGAATATTTCCAGGGCCTCTAGTGATGGCTACCAGGCAGGTGCGGATCAATGTGAAATAATGTGCATATATAAGCACACTTGATAACTGTAAGGCTTTCATGGGCTCAACTAAAGTTCAAACAACTTGGAACGAAGTGGCAGAACAAACAAGTTCTCAAAATACTGCTAGGTGTAGGATTTTGACAAGGTCAAACTGAGTTTATTACTCAATGGCCCGGTGGTTTCAACTTGAATCTCTGATAAAATAAGCATAATGGATTATTTATCCCTTGGAAAGCTCTGTTCTACTCAGTCACATCTCTGGTATAACATCCAAAAGTCTAGTTTCCAAAAAGAGCTGTTTTGTTTGAATATGGAGCTGTCAAATCGGTCAGTGGCTCTTGATTCAGCAAACCAGTCTTATTTAATGGGTTGTGTATCCTGGCTTCTGTACTGAGAGGACTCTAGACTCAGTTCTCTGCTGAGAACCTTTTCTGAAAGACAACCAAATTATAGGAAGCTAGGGGTCAGTTTTTGACACTGTTGCCTTATAAATCATTGTACATCAGTGTTATGATTCAGTAATACACATGATCCCTCTATATTCTTGGCATATTACAGTTAGCTAGATACTCCCAATGCTGAATTAAATTGCCTTGTTTTTATTTGACTGTAATAGGCCTTTCTGAGTATATGTAAGAGTTTGGGGAAAAGGAAACCATGGACTTGGATAAATGGATATAGAAACAAAAATAAATTTATTCAATTTTAAGCTTATTAAGGGAAGGAACCTATGTCTCCATTTATTTATTCCATAAGTATCTGAGTACTTCAGATGTTCTAGCCATTGTTCTAGGTTCTGAAATATATAAAGAGAAAAAAATCAAAAACCATAACAATACAGTTATAGTCACTGCCTTTAAGGAGTTCAGCATTTATGGGGAATACAGAAACAAAGACACATAATTATACTGTTTTTAAAGTCGTATAATACAGTCATATGTCACTTAATAATGAGAATGTATTCTGAGAAATGCATCATTAGGGCTATTTTGTCATTATGCAGACATCACAGAGTGTACTTACATAGCCTAGATGATATAGCTTCCTATATACCTAGGCTATATGGTGTAGCCTATTTCTCTCAGGCTACAAACCTTAGTTTATAGCATGTTATGTTCTACATTCTGTAGGCAACTGCAACACAATGGTAAGTATTTATGTATCAAAACATATTTAAACAAAAAACATACAGTAATTATATGGTTTTATAATCTTATGGGACTGCCATTGAATATGTGGTCTGTCATTGACCCAAGTGTCCATATGCAGCCCATAACTGTGGATGTAACTTGAGATGTAACTGAGACTAATGGCAATACAACTAATCAGTGTGTGTATGTGGGATGGGGTGAGTTGGTGAGTTTTACAGACAGAGAAGACAGCATGATAAAAACCATGGGGGTGGGCATAAGAAAGCCTAACTGGCAAAGGGACGTTGTAACCCCTGCGGTGTTGCTGTGATAGCAGTCTTGGGCTCCCAATTCATTGTAGCGGGGGCTGGAGAATTGGGAGGGGCCAGATCTTGGATGGCATTGTGTGCCAGGTAAGGACCTTAAATTTCACTTGTGAGCAATGGAAAACTGTGAAATGATTCCATTTTCCCTTGAGGCAGTTTACCCTGGTGATTCTGGTGAAGATTAGACTGTAGCTAGCAACACTAGAGGCAGGAGACCCATCAGTGGCCTTAGAGAGAAATAGTGAGGGCCTGGATTAGGGACACAGTGTTTTGGAGACAACATTAGTTTTAGAGGATGAGGAGTGGGAGTGAGGGGAAGAGGGATGGGGAGCAAGATTTCCCAGATTTCAAACTTGAGTGACCAGGTGGACTGTGGGGTCACCAAGAGGCTAGAGAAGGAAGACTCAGTGGGAAGTTAAAACATTCCATTTTGACATATGGGTCTGATTTGTCCATGGGTCACTAAACCCAGCATGTCTTGTATGTAGTCAGATATGCTATAGCTAAGTAACAGGGCAGCTGTCTGGACTCAAGACTTAGACTTCGGGATGTGAGGGTGATCTGGCTGTAATATCTGTCCCCCATTGACTGCCAGTGTTGATTCGGTGGATCTGGCTGCCTAGGCAGGTGTCCCCTTCCTCCTTCACCACTCCATGTGCATCCCTCCTGAAGCTGCGCTGTGGGTTGAAGGGGTCAGTCTTCCCCAATACAGGAGGACTGTTCTTTCATCCAAGATATCTGAGTGGCCATGCTTCCCTGCTAGAACCTCCAAACAAGCTCCCAAGATTGAGCCTCAGGGTTCCTCAGAAAGTAGATGGTAGCTGGCACAATGACGTGGCAGAGAGCTCTCAGAAAAGTATAGCTGAAAGAACAGGAGGGCTGAGGATAGAAATGTTCAGAACATCAACATCAAAGAAGGCTATATCTACATGGTGAGGCATTCCAGTGCCCAACACAATGCTTGATGCATACGAAATTCTTAATACATAAAAATGAGTATATTACCAATAAATACACTCTGCATGTGTGAATGAAAACTAAAAGGTATAGTTAAGTAAACAACTTCTAAGGCAGTGGTTCTTGCCCCTGAATACACACTGGAATCACTGAAGATCCTTTATAAATTATCCGTGACCAAGCCCCACTCCCAGAGATCTGCATTAGTTTTTCTAGGATGGAGCCTAGACACAGGTAACGGTGTACACAGGCACACACACACTTCTACATAGGCATCTATTTTTAATTCCCAAAGTGACTTTAATTTGCAGCGAGGGTTAAGAACCACTACTCTAGGGGAAATTAGAGGCTGATGAAAAGTTGGTGAGATGGCAGCCCTGGCTGGGGAGATGAGGAAGGAGCCAAGAGAAAACTGAGAAATGTTATAGTTTTAGAAAAAGAGGAAAATTAAGATTAGAAAGAGCATTTTCTGTAAGAAACCAGGCAAAGATCTTAGCCTAGGAAAGCATTAGATCTGAGGAGCTGGATTAAAAGAAGGAACTAGTGTGGAAATGGGCCTGTGTTCCTCCAGGGTATCAGGTCGTGTGTGGGAAGCTTTTTGTCCTCCCTGGTATGCACATAATAGCCACATTCAACAGGAGAGTCAAGGAGCTAGTCATCACTGGCTGGTACCCACAAGACTCCCAGAGGCTAAAATAGTCTCCGGTTGTAAAATAGAAGACACTGGAAGGAGTCTTTCTTGTCTTAGGGCCTGAAGGGTATCAAGCATGGACTTGTCCTGCGACATATACACAGGCATGGACCACAGTGGGCCTGGAGGGTTGGGGTCACAGCTGGTGTGCCAGGAATGGTCCACGGGACACAGGGTAATTTCTTTTCCTGTTTGTTTGCATAGGTGAGTGTTATCACGTGAACGTTAGCTGCCATCCTTAGTTGTGGGTATATTTTGGGACTGGGGTTGGAGGCTGCTTTAGTGCTGAGGAGTCGATTGGGATGCTTCACTTCTCCAAAGAGATGGCTGTTCTAATCAAGATATTACTTAGGTGGCCTGGAAGCTCTGCTCTTGGCACAATGTATTCTGAAGGTTCATTTCAGTTTCAGGATTCTATGACTGAAGGAACAAGCCACTAGATGGCCACTCTGAAAAAGCAGAGTAACTGTGTGAAAAGAATTGAGTTCATTGCTCAACATTGGAGTCTTCTGGCAAAGGAGAGGGAGGGGAAGAGAGAGGGTGAGCTCACGGGCCTGCACCCACACAAATGTATGCACAAGCCAAGATTATACTTTGTAATTATTTTAACTACCATGAAAACACTGTGATCCACTTGGCTGTGGCCCAAGTTAGAAATAGGTGTATCGTTTAGTACAGTTAATTATCAGCTTTGGATGTCAGAAATTGCTTCAAGACTATGATATAGAGCAGGAGAACACTGTGTTTTCTGCTCTTCCATGTCGAGTCTCTAATACATACCAAAACGTTAGGAACTTTTCCCTGGTTTGTTCTGTTGCTAACAGTTCTCAGGCTACTCATTATCCCTTACCTGGGACTAACTCAGGTACCTATGTAGTTGGCATCTCTGCCTCAAATTATGAGGTGTGACATCTGGGTGGGATAATCAGTCTGAGATAACAAGACACAAGAGATCACAGCAGGACGTCTGAACACAGAGGAGTGGCTTGGCCTGCATCTGAGGATATATACATCTTTCAAGAAGATGCCATTTTGCAAGTGTATGCAGGTGGAATTTTTGAATGACTGAAATAGCCAACAAGCAACTTTCCCTCAGAAATCCTAGAACGTGGGGTGCAGTTCCAAGATGGCCGAACAGGAGCAGCTCCAGTCTACAGCTCCCAGCATGAGCGACACAGAAGACGGGTGATTTCTGCATTTCCAACTGAGGTACTGGGTTCATCTCACTGGGGCTTGTTGGACAGTGCGTGCAGGACAGTGGGTGCAGCACACCAAGGGTGAGCCAAAGCAGGGCGAGGCATCACCTCACCCGGGAAGCGCAAGGGGTCAGGGAATTCCCTTTCATAGCCAAGCAAAGCTGTGACAGATGGCACCTGGAAAATCAGGTCACTCCCACCCTAATACTGCACGTTTCCAACGGTCTTAGCAAACAGCACACCAGGAGATTACATCCCGCACCTGGCTTGGAGGGTCCCACGCCCATGGAGCCTTGCTCATTGCAAGCACAGCAGTCCGAGATCGAACTGCAAGGTGGCAGCAAGGCTCGGGGAGGGGCACCCACCATTGCTGAGACTTGAGTAGGTAAACAAAGTGGCTGAGAAGCTTGGACTGGGTGGAGCCCACCACAGTTCAAGGAGGCCTGCTTGCCTCTGTAGACTCTGTGGGGGCAGGGTATAGCCGAACAAAAGGCAGCACAAACCCTGTAGACTTAAATGTCCCTGTCTGACAGCTTTGAAGAGAGTAGCGGTTCTCCCAGCATGGAGTCTGAGATCTGAGAACAGACAGACTGCCTCAAGTGAGTCCCTGACCCATGAGTAGCCTATCTGGGAGGCACCCCCCAGTAGGGGTAGACTGACACCTCACATGGATGGGTACCCCTCTGAGACGAAACCTCCAGAGAAATGATCAGACGGCAACATTTGCTGTTCAGCAATATTCGCTGTTCTGCAGCCTCCGCTGCTGATACCCAGGCAAACAGAGTCTGGAGTGGACCTCCAGCAAACCCCAACAGACCTGCAGCTCAGGGTCCTGACTGTTAAAAGGAAAACTAACAAACAGAAAGGACATCCACACCAAAACCCCATCTGTACGTCACAATAATTAAGACCAAAGGTAGATAAAACCACAAAGATGGGGAAAAAACAATAGAAAATCTGAAAATTCTAAAAATCAGAGCATCTCTCCTCCTCCAAAGGAACACAGCTCCTCACCAACAATGGAACAAAGCTGGACAGAGAATGACATTGACAAGTTGAGAGAAGAAGGCTTCAGACAATCAAACTTCTCTGATCAAACTTCTTCTCCTAAAGGAGGAAGTTCAAACCCATCGCAAAGAAGTTAAAAACCTTGAAAAAAGATTAGACGAATGGCTAACTAGAATAACCAATGCAGAGAAGTCCTTAAAGGACCTGATGGAGCTGAAAACCATGGCACAAGAACTACGTGATGAATATACAATCTTCAGTAGCTGATTCGATCAACTGGAAGAAAGGGTATCAGTGATTGAAGATCAAATGAATGAAATGAAGCGTGAAGAGAAATTTCAAGAAAAAAGAATAAAAAGAAATGAACAAAGCCTCCAAGAAATATGGGACCATGTGAAAAGACCAAATCTACATCTGATTGGTGTACCTGAAAGTGACAGGGAGAATGAAACCAAGTTGGAAAACACTCTTCAGGATATTATCGAGAACTTCCCCAACCTAGCAAGGCAGGCCAACATTCAAATTCAGGAAATACAGAGAACGCCACAAAGATACTCCTCAAGAAGAGCAACTCCAAGACACATAATTGTCAGATTCATCAAAGTTGAAATTAAGGAAAAAATGTTAAGGGCAGCCAGACAGAAAGGTTGGGTTACCCACAAAGGGAAGCCCATCAGACTAACAGCTGATCTCTCAGCAGAAACTCTACAAGCCAGAAGAGAGTGGGGGCCAATATTCAACATTCTTAAAGAAAAGAATTTTCAACCCAGAATTTCATATCCAGCCAAATTAAGCTTCATAAGTGAAGGAGAAATAAAATACTTTACAGACAAGCAAATGCTGAGAGATTTTGTCACCACCAGGCCTGCCTTACAAGAGCTCCTGAAGGAAGCACTAAACATGGAAAGGAACAACCAGTACCAGCCACTGCAAAAACATGCCAAATTGCAAAGACCATCGATGCTAGGAAGAAACTGCATCAACTAACAAGCAAAACAACCAGCTAACATCATAATGACAGGATCAAATTCACACATAACAATATTAACCTTAAATGTAAATGGGCTAAATGCTCCAATTAAAAGACACAGACTGGCAAATTGGATAAAGAGTCAAGACCCATCAGTGTGCTGTATTCAGGAAACCCATCTCATTTGCAGAGACGCACATAGGCTCAAAAAAAAGGGATGGAGGATGATCTACCAAGCAAGTGGAAAACAAAAAAAGGCAGGGGTTGCAATCCTAGTCTCTGATAAAACAGGCTAAACCAACAAAGATCAAAAGAGACAAAGAAGGCCATTACATAATGGTAAAGGGATCAATTCAACAAGAAGAGCTAACTATCCTAAATACATATGCACCCAATACAGGAGCACCCAGATTCATAAATCAAGTCCTTTGAGACCTACAAAGAGACTTAGACTCCCACACAATAATAATGGGAGACTTTAACACCACACTGTCAACATTAGACAGATCAATGAGACAAAAGGTTAACAAGGATATCCAAGAATTGAACTCAGCTCTGCACCAAGCAGACCTAACAGACATCTACAGAACTCTCCACCCCAAATCAACAGAATATACATTCTTCTCAGCACCAGACCACACCTATTCCAAAATTGACCACATAGTTGGAAGTAAAGCACTCCTCAGCAAATGGAAAAGAACAGAAATTATAGCAAACTGTCTCTCAGACCACAGTGCAATCAAACTAGAACTCAGGATTAATAAACTTACTCAAAACCACTCAACTACATGGAAACTGAACAACCTGCTCCTGAATAACTACTGGGTACATAATGAAATGAAGGCAGAAATAAAGATGTTCTTTGAAACCAACCAGAAAAAAGACACAGCATACCAGAATCTCTGGGACACATTTAAAGCAGTGTGTAGAGGGAAATTTATAGCACTAAATGCCCACAAGAGAAAGCAGGAAAGATCTAAAATTGACACCCTAACATCACAATTAAAAGAACTAGAGAAGCAAGAGCAAACACATTCAAAAGCTAGCAGAAGGCAAGAAATAACTAAGATCAGAGCAGAGCTGAAGGAGATAGCGACACAAAAAACCCTTCAAAAAGTAATGAATCCAGGAGCTGGCTTTTTGAAAAGATCAACAAAATTGATAGACTGCTAACAAGACTAATAAAGAAGAAAAGAGAGAAGAATCAAATAGATGCAATAAAAATGATAAAGGGGATATCACCACCGATCCCACAGAAATACAAACTACCATCAGAGAATACTACGAACACCTCTACACAAATAAACTAGAAAATCTAGAAGAAATGGATAAATTCCTCGACACATACACCCTCCCAAGACTAAATGAGGAAGAAGTTGAATCTCTGAATAGACCAATAACAGGCTCTGAAATTGAGGCAATAATCAATAGCTTACCAACCAAAAAAAGTCCAGGACCAGATGGATTCACAGCCGAATTCTACCAGAGGTACAAGGAGGAGCTGGTACCATTCCTTCTGAAACTATTCCAATCAATAGAAAAAGAGGGAATCCTCCCTAACTCATTTTATGAGGCCAGCATCATCCTGATACCAAAGCTGGGCAGAGACACAACCAAAAAAAGAGAATTTTAGACCAATATCCTTGATGAACATCGATGCAAAAATCCTCAAGAAAATACTGGCAGACCAAATCTGGCAGCACATCCAAAAGTTTATCCACCATGATCAAGTGGGCTTCATCCCTGGGATGCAAGGCTGGTTCAACATACGCAAATCAATAAACATAATCCAGCATATAAACAGAACCAAAGACAAAAGCCACATGATTATCTCAATAGATGCAGAAAAGGCCTTTGACAAAATTCAAAAACCTTCATGCTAAAAACTCTCAATAAATTAGGTATTGATGGGACGTATCTCAAAATAGTAAGAGCTATTTATGACAAACCCACAGCCAATATCATACTGAATGGGCAAAAACTGGAAGTATTCCCTTTGAAAACTGGCAGAAGACAGGGATGCCCTTTCTCACCACTCCTATTCAACATAGTGTTGGAAGTTCTGCCCAGGGCAATCGGGCAGGAGAAAGAAAGCCTATTCAATTAGGAAAAGAAGAAGTCATATTGTCCCTGTTTGCAGATGACATGATTGTATATCTAGAAAACCCCATTGTCTCAGCCCAAAATCTCCTTAGGCTGATAGGCAACTGCAGCAAAATCTCAGGATACAAAATCAATGTGCAAAAATCACAAGCATTCTTATACACCAATAACAGACAGAGAGCCAAATCGTGAGTGAACTCCCATTCACAATTGCTTCAAAGAGAATAAAATACCTAGGAATCCAACTTACAAGGGATGTGAAGGACCTCTTCAAGGAGAACTACAAACCACTACTCAATGAAATAAAAGAGGACACAAGCAAATGTAAGAACGTTCCATGCTCATGGATAGGAAGAATCAATATTGTGAAAATGGCCATACTACCCAAGGTAATTTATAGATTCAATGCCATCCCCATCAAGCTACCAATGCCTTTCTTCACAGAATTGGAAAAAACTACTTTAAAGTTCATATGGAACCAAAAAAGAGCCTGCATTGCCAAGTCAATACTAAGCCAAAAGAACAAAGCTGGAGACATCATGCTACCTGACTTCAAACTATACTACAAGGCTACAGTAACCAAAACAGCATGGCACTGGTACCAAAACAGAGATATAGACCAATGCAACAGAACAGAGACCTCAGAAATAATACCACACATCTACAGCTATCTGATCTTTGAAAAAGCTGACAAAAACAAGAAATAGGGAAAGGATTCCCTATTTAATAAATGGTGCTGGGAAAACTGGCTAGCCATATGTAGAAAGCTGAAACTGCATCCCTTCCTTACACCTTATACAAAAATTAATTCAAGATGGATTAAAGACTTAAATGTTAGACCTAAAACCATCAAAACCCTAGAAGAAAACCTAGGCATTACCATTCAGGACATAGGCATGGGCAAGGACTTCATGTCTAAAACACCAAAAGCAATGGCCACAAAAGTCAAAATTGACAAATGGGATCTAATTAAAGAGCTTCTGCACGGCAAAAGAAACTACCATCAGAGTGAACAGGCAACCTACAGAATGGGAGAAAATTTTTACAATCTACCCATCTGACAAAGGGCTAATATCCAGAATCTACAAAGAACCCAAACAAATTTACAAGAAAAAAACAACCCCATCAAAAAGTGAGTGAAGGATATGAACAGACACTTCTCAAAAGAAGACATTTATGCAGCCAGCAGACACATGAAAAAATACTCATCATCACTGGCCATCAGAGAAATGCAAATCAAAACCACAATGAGATACCATCTCACACCAGTTAGAATGGTGATCATTAAAAAGTCAGGAAATAACAGGTGCTGGAGAGGATGTGGAGAAATAGGAACTTTTACACTGTTGGTGGGACCATAAACTATTCAACCCTTGTGGAAGTCAATGTGGCGATTCCTCAGGGATCTAGAACTAGAAATACCATTTGACCCAGCCATCCCATTACTGGGTATATAACCAAAGGAATGTAAATCATGCTGCTATAAAGACACATGCACACATATGTTTATTGTGGCACTACTCACAATAGCAAAGACTTGGAACCAACCCAAATGTCCAACAATGATAGACTGGATTAAGAAAATGTGGCACATATACACCATGGAATACTATGCAGCCATAAAAAGGATGAGTTCATGTCCTTTGTAGGTACATGGATGAAGCTGGGAACCATTCTGAGCAAACTATCGCAAGGACAAAAAACCAAACACCGCATGTTCTCACTCATAGGTGGGAATTGAACAATGAGAACACTTGGACACAGGAAGGGGAACATCACACACTGGAGCATGTTGTGGGGTGGGGGGAGTGGGGAGAGATAGCATTAGGAGATATACCTAATGTAAATGATGAGTTAATGGGTACAGCACACCAACATGGCACATGTATACACATATGTAACAAACCTGCATGTTGTGCACATGTACCCTAGAACTTAAAGTATAATAAAAAAAATTTTTAAACAAAGCAATCCTAGAATGCATCACTTTTACATGTGCCTGGAAGCTGTGAATAATGATTTAATCATAATCAGTGGCTTATGCTTAAATACCAGGCTTTTATTTGTTCATTTTTTCATTCATTCAATTCAGTGTTTATTGGATGTCTACTGTGTGTTGCCTTTGGTAAGACACTGAGGACAAAATGATAAACTAAAGAGGACAAAGATTCTAGCATCTTTCCTGCTGTCCTGAACTCTCCAGACTACAGAGAATGGGGTGGTGAGTAAGGAGACAGACATTGATCATATAATGCCCCAATGAATGTCTAATTATTAACAGATGAAAGTCTCCTAAGAAAACAAATGCTTATTCATGAGAGAGTAAATGCTTACCTGTGAGAAGTACCCTATTCAGTGGAATCTGAAAAGGCTTCTTGGAGGCAGTGCGTCTGCAGCTGAGATGTGAAGGATGCACATGGCTCCAGAAAAAGGAGGTAGCATGTATAAAGGCCCTTCAGTCAAAGGAATTATGAGGAGCAGGGGAAGTGAGAGGGGACCAGTGTGGTGTGCAGAGAGTTAAGGGGTGAGGCAAGAAAGGTAGACGGGTGTCAGATCCTGTAGGGACTTGAGTGTCATGTTAAAACCAGTGAGAAGGTATTGAATGGTTTTAAGTGAAGGTGAGTGGCATACCATTCTGATTTGCAAAAAGTCACTCTAGGTACTGTGTGGTGAACAGATTCGAGGGAGGGGCATAATACGTGTGAGAAGATCAGTTAACAAGCTATTGCAGAAGACTAAGCAAGAGGTGAGAGTATTTAACACTACCATAGTAATGGGGTAGGTATAGAGAAGGGGATGATCCCCAAGCCATCTAAGAATATAATTGATGATGATGTTCGTTGAATTTCAGATTGAGGAAGAGGTGGGAGACAAGGATGACTCTTAGCCTTCAGCCCTGCATAACTGTGTGAAGAGTGGTTTTACTCAAAGACAACTATCAGACGAGGAGGAGTAGGTTTCTTGTTGTTCTGGCATGGATGTGCCGTGCAAATCATGAGTTTGATTTTGCATGTGTTAAATTGGAATACCTTGGGGAGATCTAAGAACACAAGTCTCTCAGAAGTAACTGTGCAGGGCCTCTGGAGGAGCTTTCCCCTTTGTGGGCTTACCCAAACTTCAGCACAGAGCTCCCTGGTGGCTGGCTATAGCCTCTTACCAAGGAGCATGATCCGCCACTACATGAGTTTGGTTTTTCCCCAGAGCTAGGGGTGATGTGATTCTCTGTTTCTGAATCCACATGCATATTTGTATCCAGTTTATGCTGCCAGTGGCTGCTATGGCTTTAGGGGCCATTTGGTGCAATGGGAGAAATCCTGGTTAGATGAGCATTGATTCCCACTTAGGTTCTGCCAGAATTAGCTATGGGATTTGGCCATTGTGATTTCTTTAGATCAGTATTTCCTTCTGTGTAAGAGAAGCAGTTGAACTAGATAGTCTATAAGAGTCCTCCTGGCTCTAATGTTCATTGATTCTAATTTCTAATCTTTGCCTACACTAAACAAACAGTTTGAGGAATGGTAAATAAATACATTTCTGGATAGAAGGAGTAGTTCTTGGCTATTTTGAATCTCTCATATTTGGTTTGCCCACCCGATGAGGACTTAAATCACTCATCTTTCATTTATCATCTCTTAATCAGGTTGTTTATCAAGTCCAGCAGTTTTCAAATAGGGACGTTAGAAATATTTCTTCTTAAGTGCTAACTTTGATCCATGAGACATAGGTACCTGTGATATCCACTGAGAAGGATTCTGGTGCAGCATCTTGGGTGGGATGAGAAAGCACCATAATTGATTGACGATGTCTGTCATTGGTATGGAATGGGGACTGGCAGCAGCCTAAGTGCCATGCCTTGTCATCCTCGTTCTGAGATCTGGCCTTCTGTTTTCCCTGCCAATGTGTGACCACTATCTGATGGTTAAAACAAGTAATTGCAGGATTCTACTTTCCCAGACTTGTTCTGGAGCTGAAATTTTTGACTATCTATCTTTTACTGTGTTGTGCTTTAATGTCATTTCCAACAATTTTGTGGGATAAGAGGGGGTTCAAATATATGTCTAGTTAATTTTGTTCAATGGGTGACATTGTTTAGCACTTCCTGCAGTATATGTAAAATGTCTACTTTTCTATTTTTAAATGGGCAATCTGATGAAAATAAGTCTTCCTTTATAGGTTGAGGATCATGCAGGAACTCAGGGGTTAGTCTTCTAAACTGGTGCTTCTCCAAGTTAATGTGCAAACATATTACCTAGGGATCTTGTTAAAACCCAGGTTCCTGGACTTTACTTCCAGGTATTCTGGTTCAGTAAGTCTGATTGGGCCTGAGTTCCTGGCAAGGTGCTTGCCTGGCAGCACAGATAGAATAGCAAAGGTCTAAACAACACTCATCATTGTACAGATGTGGAGATAGATACATTAGAGCTGAATATTTGGAAGTTAGACAAGACCCTAAAGCTATTTACCTTGGAAAAATACAACTGCTCCATAAATTCTTGATATGAATTTATTTTTATCTGATTTGCTTCTTTTTTCTAAGAGTAGAATGTAGAGGAAAAATACTGGTTGATTGAGGTCTTTGGTTAATTATATTCCAGACGATTAAAGTTTTATTGAGCTCCTAAAACACTCAATATATACCACAAATGTAGTTAGTTAGTTATAACATTAAAAAAATTCTAATTGTTTTGTTTTACTAAAAAAATTGCTCACTGTAAAAAAATTTAGACAATGCAGAAATGCATAAAATAGAAAGTGAAAAAAAATCTTCTCCCAAACTCTGCCTGTTAGATTTAATAGCACTGTTAAACAGCTTGAACAGGTTGGTATGTCCCCTTTTAGACTTTTTCCTATACTAGGGTAAATCTTATTCATCTGTCTGTCTTCACATAAGTATACAAATAAATATCATAGAAGGAATAAATAAATATCTTTTTATTTCTTTCTAAAAGGAGAAATTTGCTTTTAGGTCCCACAGGATGAGATTCAAAGGGGCCAAAAGTAATTTTTTTCCCTCTCTGTCTCATATTTCTGCAATTTGCTTTTTGACAGTTATATATTGTAATAGTATGAACATCTTTCCAATTATGTACATACATCTATTCTCTTGCTGGTATTTCAGTTGCATTGGGCTGTTTCCCTTCATCTGACTATAAATCCCAATTTTTATTATTTACTTCTCACAGAATATCTTACACAGGGATGGGTATAAAATCTCTGATACATAAAGACAGCTGCATTTTACTGCACTTTGAAGTGTGCTGACATTACCTTGGATCATTTTCTCCAATCTGAGATGTAATATTAATAAGGTTTTTCATTGATTCCACAAGTGTTTACTGAAAACCTACTATGTGTCAGGCATTGAGCATCTGTCTGTACCAGGAACTAAGGGACAGAAAAGTGAATAAATAAGAAGGCCATGGTTCCTGTCCACATGGAGCTGACAATTCAAGTAAAGATACAGGCATGGGGTGTTTTACTGAATTCTTATTCTAGAAAGATGAGACTTGGTATTTTGTGAATTTTTAAGGAAAACAAGAAAATCCTGGTAACTTTCCTCCCCTCACTTGACATAAAATGATGAGATCGTCAGTATCCCTGAGACTTCTCTAGCTTTGGCCAGAATCCAGTTTGAACACATCTGGAGTTCAGATGCAGGGTGGGGTAGTCCAGAAAATGATTGTCTGTCCGAGAATGATTCAAAGGACATGCAAGGACAAGACTGGAGGTTATTATTATTTCGAATCGCGAGGTATGCACATCGGGATTTACTGGAAATGAGGTGAGCTTTATTAATTTATTTGTTAGAGCAGTGAAATGTGAAATAATGTTTTCTGACCAATGCAAAGGTGGAATGTGAATTCATGCTGTAAATTCAACTAATGTTATATGTAAACCCTGTTTTGCATTAGGTACTGTTGGTGTATTATGTAAATAGAGTTCTATCATTATACAAAGACTACCATTATTGACGAGGCAGCGCTTAATAGCATGGTTATGTTATCTGGATATTGAGAGCACCAGGATTTATTCTTCTGTGGCATAAGTTACTTTATTACTAGGATTTCTTATAAAGCTCATTTATTGAAATAATTAGAAACAAATTGCCCACATACACATTGGCAGGATAAGCTCCTTAACAAATCACCACTCCACAATCATTCCAGACTGGGCTTCTGGAAAAATACCAACTTTTATCAGAAGAGTGAAGACTATATAGGTTTCACATTTAATATGTGATAATCTTCAGACAACAGTTAAGCAGCACTTAATGAACTTAGCCTGTCTGCAATTAACATGTTCTGAATTGGAGTGAGACAGAACGGAGGAAGGTTTCCTTCTTTTCAATTAATTTCCTAGGTGGCAGATGCTGCTTTCCCTTCGATACCCTTCCCCTGGCTGTGGGATGCTCCCAGACTGCTGCAATAGCTAGACTTGGGAAGGAAGGGTGGGCTGGTTAATTACACCTGTTACTCTTCACTCCCACACCCCACCTGAGATTTGCATGCAGTGGAAGGGGTAATTGGATGCGAAACTTGGCAGATAGAAGCTGAGAAGTGGGATGCAGGTTTTCCAAACTGGTTATCCTGACAAAATTTGATAGTCTACACAATAATTCAGATGTTTGGTGTCTGTAATTTATCTAAAAGGCAGGAAAAAAAAATCTGTGAGAGTATCATATATAGGTTTTTTTCAGAGTTAGCCCTAGAATTTTTTTTTTTCAATCCATGGACTTGCTTTATCTTATCTCTTTGGTCTAGTCCAGGCTTTTCTAAACTTCACTCATTTGGATATAATCTTAATGATGTGTCCATATCCTAGTAAGATCTGTACTATCATTTACTTACCATTTTTCTTTGTCAACTTTTTAAAACTTAGCATACAAATCACGAGGCTAATAGGTTAGTTTTATTTTTTATTTTCTTCTAATATATACAGACATCAGCATATAGCTATTAAGGTATATTTTTATGGGGACTGTATAATCTTCCACAAAAGCTGATGGTTCATATAACACACCTGGGAAGCCTTGCCTCCTTCCAAGCTTGTCCTTGCTTGTGACTGCCACTGTTTGGGGTGGGTTGTGAAAGCAGCCCTGCCCCCAGCCAATTAGACTGCTCCCTGTGTGGATCAGGGCTTTTCCTAGTCTCATGAATCCAAGGCCAGTTTGGGGCTTAGCCCTCAGATGGCTCCATCCCTAGCCTGGTAAGTAAATGGAAGTGAGCCTAGTTCTTACTTCCTTCTTCTGAGTCCCCTACCTCATGTGTTATGTGTTCTTTTGAACATTGAGATTCTGCCACCTTTGTTCTAAATGTCACACGGCTTTGCACATGGTAGGTGGTCTCTGCATTATTTCCAGGCAAATTAGGGGGTCACTGGAAGCCTAACTAGGCAGAAATCAACCAAAGTAGCTACTTAAACCCATTTTTCTAACTTCAAATTGCTCTACCTTAGAGCTTTCGAGGTGAAATGCTTTTGTTGGGTGCTTTCCCCTGGCTTTTCCTCCTAGATTTTTTTCTCCAGTTTGAGGAATGGTAATGAAATAGTTTATTCCTTCCTACTTGCTTAATGAGGTCTAGGAAGTGTGGTTGTTGGCAAAATTATTTGCTGCAACATTCACCAAGAATTCAAGAAGCTTGCTCTGTCATTTTTACTATGCTTATTCCAGCCTGTATGCTTTTCAGAATCCACTGATACACATAATAATTTGAAACTTTGGCTAATCTCAAATAATTTATATTTGGCTTTGAAATGAATAGTTATACAGTTTGGGATTTTGGGCAGATTTTCTATTTTGATTATGTAACATGTTGGCAATATTAACCTAAAATAAGAAATAATAGCTATATATGGGTATCTGGTGGATGGCTACAAATGAATGAGAGAGTCCAGTGTATAGGAAAAAAATGTGATGACTCAGAAAAACAGGACAAGACACTCATCTGTAAGAATTTTTTTTTTTTGTATGTTAGTTTCCCCTAATACCTTTTATTCAGGGAACTCTAAAAACATTACTTCTGATACCTCAGACATTTTTTCCTACCCAC
This sequence comes from Pongo abelii, assembly GCF_028885655.2. Taxonomy (NCBI): domain Eukaryota; kingdom Metazoa; phylum Chordata; class Mammalia; order Primates; family Hominidae; genus Pongo; species Pongo abelii. The sequence goes on along the minus strand of NC_071996.2, from coordinate 35,649,180 downwards.
AAATGAATACACTACTCACAATTTCTTTTGGGCCTCTCTACAGAGCTGTAAGGTTATATGTACTCGTCTAAAAAGGAATCCAAGTTTCCTATGGGAATGGGATATACTAGCGACAGTGTCCCGTTTATGTCACACAGGTACCACTGGCAATGTCTAGCACTGCTGTGGCTCAGCTCCTAACAGTTGTGTTATTCTGCCTTTCATATTTCTAGTCCCAGTGTGATCAAGATGGGAAATGACAAGAGATGAGATTGGAAAGACACATAGGGCCCAAATGCTCTCGATTTTATTTTGTAGACAGGGGAAGGTCACCAGAAGGGTTTAAGCAAAGGTATGCCATGATACAGTCTGTGTTTTAGAAAGATTACCCAGCCCGCAGTTTGGGTAGTGGTGGTAGCAGGGATGAGACCCAAGCTGGGCACAGTGATGAAGAAGTCATTGCCACGGTCTCAGTGAAAGTTGATAAAGACAGTTGAATCACAGTGGCTACGAGGATGGAAAGAAGGGGCAATATTTCAAGTGTATGTAGAACGTAGAAGCAAAAAAACTTGGTGGCATGAGGACTTGGGCAAATGGGGGAGAAGGAGGAGTCGAGGATGATTCCCAGATTCCCTGTTTGTGTGAGGGGCTGAATGGTGATGCCACACTGACATGGTTTTAGTTGGGTTTGAACATACTGGGTTTCTGATGTTAGTCAGCATTTACTGGAATTTATTTCCAATTTCTGATAACATGGTCTTCATAAATGTATTAATTTTGTTAGGTTTGAATATTCTCAATTTGAGATGACAGCCATCATGTATTGGAATTAGTTCTTCCTTTCTGATATGTAAATCTTCATAAATTCATTCTTTCTTTCAATAGATGTCTACTGAATATTTATTGTACCTGTGCCTGATGTTGTTGCCCAGACCCTCTTGGTGATGCCACCACACTTTTGTTTCCTGTACACCTAGCCAGGCATTTGGTCCTACCGGAGCTGGCTTCCTTGACATGAATTTATTGGGCCCACTCTGAAGCCCTCTCTTTCCTCCATGTGCTGATCTTTCAGACATTGGACCCATTTCCGGTTTTTGACTTTCTGTATTCATTTATACACCTACTCTTAAAAATGTTGGCTTCATCAATGTTCATCAGTGATAGACTGGATAAAGAAAATGTGGTACATATATACCATGGAATATTATGCAGCCATTAAAAAGGAATGAGATAATTTCCTCTGTAGGGACATGGATGGAGCTGGAGACCATTATCCTTAGCAAACTAACTCAGGAACAAAAAGCCACATACTTCATGTTCTCACTTGTAAGCAGGAGCTAAAGGATGAGAACATGTGGACATGGAGATGAGAACAGTGCACACTGGTGCCTACCAGAGGGCACAGGGTGTGAGAAGAGAGAGGATCAGGAAAAATAACTAATGGATGCTATGCTTAATACCTGTGTGATGAAATAACCTGTACAGCAAACCCTCATGACACACATTTACCTATGTAACAAACCTATACATCCTGCACATGTACCCATGAACTTAAAATAAAAGCTTAAAAAAATATTGGCTTGTTATCCAGTTTGGGTTATTATCCAGTTTTTCAGACATTTAAATATAGTCTAGGTTTATTTCATATGGCTCATGTCACAGTTCTGATCATCTCTAACCCACATTGTTTCCTCATGACATTACTAACACCCTAGAAGAATACCAAAAGAATGTAATTTTCTTGGAACATAAGAAACTATGGTGGGTAAGCTCTAAAATGCCAAAGACAGGACAAGATTGTGGGGAGAAGTGTGTTTCTTTTTGTATTTGTCACTTCAAATGATAGTAGAAGTTGGAACGGGAATTTTCAACCTGGAAAGAGTTCATTTTAAGGAGGTATTCCGTTACCAGATAAGCACTGCTTCCCACCATCTTCTGCAGGGCTTGGCAGTGCTTCCCCATTGTAAGAAAAGCACAGGGACAGACTGACTGAGTTTGTGAACTTGGAATTGTTTGAAATCCAGGTGGCTTTTGGTTCTATACTCAGTGGAATTTCGAGAGTCTTCTGAGTATTTCGGAGCGCAGAAAAGACAGTTAATTTGGCCTTGGGCAGAAAGTTTAGTGAGTGCTTTCCTGATGCTGATTACTTCTCCAGTTGTGAGGCTTTTACTATAGAGTACTTTGAAGATGCCGCTCCTTTCTCTGAAGACCAACAGCACAGAGAAAAGTAGGGTTTTTGCTTGTTTTCTGTTTGTTTTTAGTAGACATTTTTGAGAGCAGTTTTAAGTTCACAGCAAAATTGAGCAGAAGGTACAGAGATGTCCCACATGCCCACTGCCCTACACATGCACTTCTCCCCATCACTAACATCCCCCACCCACTGCCCTACACACGTGCTTCTCCCCATCACTGACATCCCCCACTAGAGTGGTGCATTTGTTTCAGTTGAACCAACATTGACACATCATGGTCGTCCAAGGTCACAGTTACATTAGGGTTCATTCTTAGTGTACATTCTATGAGTTGGACAAATGTATAATGACATATATTCAGTATTATAATATACAGTAATTTCACTGCTCTAAAAATCCTCTGTGCTCAGTCCCTTCCCCTTATCCCCTGGAGAACATTGAATTTTTATCTTCTCTATAGTTTTTTCTTTTCTAGAGTGTCATAAAGTCAGAATCATACAGTATTTTTCAGATTGGCTTATTTCACATAGTACTATGCATTTAAGGTTCCTCTATGTCCTTTCATGGCTTGATAGCCCATTTATTTATAGTGCTGAATAATATTCCATTGTCTGGGATGTACCACAGTTTATCTATTCACTTATGGAGAAACATTTTGTTTGCTTCCAAGTTTTGGCAATTATGAATAAAGCTGCTGTAAACATCTGTGTGCAGGTTTTGGTATGGACATAAGTTTTCAATTCCTTTGGGTAAATACCCAGGCATGTGATTGCACCATTACTATCCTACATATAGGATTTTACCATTCTGTGTTTTACATTTAAATCTGTGATTCAGTTTGAATTAGTTTTTGTAAAGGTTGTGATGTCTGTGTCTAGATTCACTTTTTGGCATGTGAATGTCCATTTGTTCCAGCACCATTTACTGGAAAGACTATCTTTTCTCTGTTGTATTTCCTTTGCTTCTTTGTCAAAGACAAGTTAACTGTATTTATATGGGTCTGTTTCTGTGCTGTTTCTGTGCTTTCTATTCTGTTCCATTAATCGATTTGTCTATTCTTTCACCAGTACCACAAGGTCCTGGTTTGAGTCGCCATGTAGTGCATTTTGAGGTCAGATGGTCTCAGTTCTTCAACTTTTATTCATCTCCTTCAATATTTTTCACTATTCAAGGTCTTTTGCTTCTCCATATAACCTTTAGAGTTAGTTTGTCAATATGCACAAAATAACTTGCTGGGATTTTGATTGGGATTGCATTGAATCTGTGAATCAGGTTTGGAAGAACTGATATTTTGACAATACTCAGTCTTTCTATCCATAAACATGGAATATCTCTCTGCTTATTTAGCTCTTTGATTTTTTTCATCAGAGTTGTAGTTTTCCTCTATAGATATTTTATATATATATATATATATATATTATATATATATATTGGCCAGGCATGGTGGCTCACTCCTGTAATCCCAGCACTTTGGGAGCCCGAGGTGGGTAGATCACTTGAGACCTGGAGTTCAAGACCAGCCTGACCAACAGGGTGACACCCTGTCTCTAATAAAAATACAAAAATTAGCCAGGCGTGGTGGCCATACCTGTAGTTCCAGCTACTCGGGGGGCTGAGGTACAAGGCATGCTTGAACCTGGGAGGCAGAAGTTGTAGTGAGCTGAGATCATGCCATTGCACTCCAGCCTGGGCAACAGAGTGCGACTCTGTCATCCCCCAACCAAAAAAAGACACATATATTTTTGCCAAATGTATATCTAAATATTTTATTTCCCTCTTGAAGAAATGTTTGCATTAGAATCACCTCCACTGAAACATCTGAGTACCACTGATCTGAATTACAATTATGTTGCTATTCTCCTGGAGTCCAAGTGAGTTCTGTAAAGAAGATGCTGATATTGGAGTGAAGGATGTAACCCAGAAGGTGCCTGTCATAGTAACTAGTCAAGGATAAGGAAGTTCTGAGTCACAGTGACTGCAGCAGGTTTGAAAAGAAATGGAAAGGTTGACAGATGTTTGAAAGGAAAAGTAACCATTAGCAAAGATTTACTCATTCTATAAGAGGTAGAAATCTGGGTCCTAAAATCTACCACTATACAGTTGGTCTCGAACAGGGTCTAGGAATATGTATTTATTTAAAGCATTACCAAGGTGCTTTTGGTCAGTGAACCCTCAAATAGTTTTGAAGATGGAGACAAATCTCAAAGATATTCCCAAGGATAACGCCTTTGAGTCCAAGAAAAATGTTGTTGACACTGACAGAAGTAACTAAGCCAGTGGACAAAGGAAAAAGAAGCATGGGATTTGGAATGGACTTGCAGTGAGGAGATGTTGAGAAAGAACCTTCTAGTCAGTAGGAATCATTTTATTAAGTCTCTTACAGGCTTAAAATCCCACATAGTTCTATTTTTTCCCATGGGATAAAATCCATTCCTTAATCCAGCATTTGAGGGCTTCCAGAGTGGGTCCACCTGCCTTTCCACAACATTACCCATTATTCTATAATGAAACCTTCAAGGCAGACCCAGCAGTCTCCTCATTGACCCCAAACCAGCCACATACTTTTCCATCACCACCATCTTTGCCCATAACAGTTGACCTCCTGATAGCCTCTCCTTCTCGAGCTCTCCATGTATGACTCTCATCCATCCTTCAAGGACCACTCAAATCTCACATCCTTTGCCAGAAACAACAGGACTCTCTTTCTTTTCTAATGATAGTTCTGCATCTTATCAATCATTTGGCCATAAAATTGTCATTTATCTTCGACTATATGAGTGCACTTCTTACTAAACTATATTATCCCTTACAGAATCTAGTATAACGATAAGCTTGTAAATATTTCAGGGCACGGTTGCATGAAGGCATTTGTTGAAGTCATACAACTCAATGAATCCTTGATTAGAAAATGTAAAAGAAAATAAACAGGGTTGGGATGGCAACAAGTAAGTTGAAGAGGAAGCCCAGTAAGGAAGTACTGAGGTATGGAGGTAGAACCAGGTAGGGGCAGCACATTAGCAGCCCAGGAAGGAAAAAAATTGAGGAGGGAGTAGCTCCCATTCTTAATTGATTCAGAGGTTAAACCACATGCGAGTGAGAACATATATTATTTTTGTAATAAAACAGAGGATGTACAAACTTTACATAGCAGATTTTATATGAAAGAACTCACTCTTCCATTCAGAGTTGAAGAAATATTTATAGGGTGCTTACTCTGTGCCAGACACTGTGAATATTATCTAGGTAATATTGCACGCAAGTTTGTTCCTAACTTCTGAAGCGGACATCATTACACTCTCCATGCCCCTGGGTGCCATCCGAAAGCCATGAGTTATGTTATTTCACATGGCATTAAGGAGCACATGGCATTCATTTTCATGGAAATCTAAATACGCACAGATGTCTGATTGTGCTTCTTGCCTAGGGATTTAACTACAAAATGGGCTACCTTTTTTCTCATCTCCCACATGCTTTGATTATATGCTTGAGTATGGAGATTCCTTTTAAAATGATGGCTTAAAAGAATCCAATTGGCAAGAAGTGAGAGTCTGATTTTTAACCCATGACTGATGGCTTATTGCACAAAAATTTGTTGGTGTGAACCCAGCAGATTCTCTGTTATTTGGGACTGGAGGTCTTAGCTGATCAGAGACAACAGCTACTGCTGTTTTGAGCCACACATAGATGTTTGTAGACCCTGCTTCTTATTTCCTACCTGAGACCTTATGTTGAGAAGCCGAAGATTTATGTTTTACCATAAAAGGTTTACTGAGAACCTTTTTCTTCCAGTAGTCGCCATTTGCTTAGGAGGGATATTATGAAACTTGGCAAATTCACTTGAATGAATCTCATTTGTAACTTTCAGGTCAATAAGCATTTTATACATTTGAAGACCTGCAACACTCCGTTTGTCATATCCTATAACTTCTAAGCAGGGCCCTCCCTGGAGAAGAGTAAACTGAAGGAAATCTAATCCTTTAAGTCTTACGTAGGATATATGTGGGGGAAAAAAAGAAAAAAAAACCTGAAGAACAAATCTATTTTGATGATCAGGTATTTTTATTTAAAAAAATGCAAAAAAAAAATACATTAGCCAAACCTTTTAAATTGACTTCATTAACTTCTTGAAATTGCATACACATTAATAGGATTTTTATTATTAATTCTTCTAATTTGTTTATACTAGGCTTTGAAAGGGGTCTTATTTTCTTGAGTCTAGCTATGCATTGATGAGACTCATTAAGCATAATGGAATCTGGCAATTTATCACCCAGATTAAAACCCTTTTTCCACATAACCTCCACTTACCCTTTATATTTAGAGGCACCTCATTGGTATCAATCAAGGGCATGGTATAATTCCCCAGATTTCTCAGTAACAGAATCTCTGTGTAGCTGAGCATGTCCTTCCTGTCCTTCCTCATATCCACTTTTACATGAAGACTCAATTCTTTGGATTCAAGTGAAGTTGTAAAAAGTACACAGAGTAAAGCTGTTTGGATAAATGCAATCTTGCCTTTTCTATCATTTCTTTCCCAAGCTCTTTCTGGTCATATTTCTTCACTTGAGCCTTGTTCTTTAGGGAACTATCAGAAATCAATGCCCTTTACAAATGCTAAACGGCTCTTTCTTGTTATGAATGGAACATTAGCCACCTAAGGTCTCCTGTCTTCCCCCGTCATGAGTAATAGGATTGTAATTTCATCAAGGTCTCCAGTGACATCAAAAACCATACCAGTTACACATTAAGTGGATTTGGATGTCACCTGATCTCTGAAATGAAATTCAAAGCGCTGTCTGTTTAAAGGTTCAGAGGCAGTGGGGTCCCAGCTAAACCAGTCATTCTGACCCAACCAAGGTGTCTCTGACAGGGCAGATGGAATGAAGATAAATCATTTCTTAAAAAACACTTCAAGCAAAAATATAGAATGCCTAAGCAGACACACGGAAGGTGTAACTACTTGTATTTTCATCCATTTTCTATATTTATAACCTTCTCTTTTTTCTTGCACAAATAAATCAAAAGAAAACATTTAGATGCTATTTAAGCCATATAAAATCATGTTCTCACTTGATCATATTTGGATGAATTTTGCTTGTTTATGAAATCGTTTTCCTATAATTGGTATTGACTTGTCTGTCTTCCCTATTTTTAATCCCCCTGTGTTTGCTATAGTTACATGAAATAAGAGGAGCATGGCTGATGCATCAGAACAGAATCAAGCCACATTGCAAATTGAAAGTTTGAACCTAGCCCCTTGGCCTTAGTACTCAAACCTACATGGCTAAACAGTTATAACTGTAATGAACAAGAGCACTTCATGTTTTCTTTACTCTTTGCTCTGCCTTCTGAAATAGTGAACCCCATTTTAAACCATCTGTCTCTGTCAGGTCATCACTGTTTTCAGAGACATCCATTCCAAACCTTGGCATCTTTGTGACTCAGCCTTCTGCTTCCACGTCTGATCCTGATTCCTTGTGAATTTCTGCTTCCCAACATCAGACATCGCTTCGATAATTCTGCACCTGACCTCCACGACACCATCCTCACCTGCCCATCCACCCTACATGCCACTTCTGGAACATTCATGCAGTTTAAGTGCCTTTGTCCCACCTGTGATTCCCTCGATGAAAGCTGTCCATGGCTCCTATTTCTTTCCACATCATTTCTAAATCATCCTCTTATTTTTCAGTTTCAAAGCCTTCCATAAACTGTGCCTACTCCACCTGTCCAGTCCTGTTCTACTCTCTAGCATATGCAGAAAACTATTTCTACCATCAATCAGTGGTCTTGTCTGAATATGTCCTTGTGGAAATAAATATCCTTCCTGGCCTTAACCTTTTCAAAGCGTATCTTTTACCAGTAGAGCCTTCTCTGGGGCTACTAAGTTTTATCTTCTACTCCTCTGAATTCACAGGAATTTGCAATACGTGTCATGCAATGTTATACTGTATTCTCTTATTTGAGATTTAGATGACCCCCTCCCACTTCCAAAAGGATTTGCAGCAGTTACTTAAATAGATAGCATCTTGTAATGTTTGTTCATTGCTTCCTACTTATATTTCTTATCTCCTCAACTTAATCATTAGCACTTTGAAGGCAGGGGCCATTCCTCATGCTTCATTTCAAAATGCAGCCTGGAGAAATGGAGAGGATGCAAGGCTTAGAGTCTCAAAGGCCTTGAGTCTAAGCATAGTTTTTCTCCAAATTAGCAATGTGACTTTAGGTGAATCACTTGGTCCCTGAGGGACTAAATTACATATGAACTGCTAATAATTGTATTTTTCACCAAGAGTAAAGAGTTCTGTTTTTCTTTAAAAAAAAAACATACTTTCTCGTTATTCAAAAAATACAGAAACAGTTAGAAAAGGAAAAATAAAATAAAAATAAAAATCAGCAAATTTACACTGCCTGAAATTAAGCACTGTTAACATTTTGGTTATTTATCCATTTACATAGCATCTTTTTAAAATCCATGTGCACACTTGGGTAAGGGATCTATCTAATAATGGAAAAAAATATTTTTTGGCAACATTTCCCACTTACCCATATAAGGTGGACATATTTTCACTTTACCAGATTATTATGGCATTGTATGAATATTAAAGTACACATTGTCCTTTTCTTGGAAAATGTATTTTAAAGAATAGAAATATATATTGACTGCTGAAAAGGGCATATGACCTCTAATTTGTTGTCTTCGATGAGCTCTTTCTACCTTTTGTAGGGAGCTTTGAATTTTACTCTTTGCCTTCCCAAATGAGCATCCATGTGTCTGACTTCAGTTCCGGGGGGCATCTGGCTGGGCTGGGGTCTCCACCTGTAGCTCCTCATGAACTCCAGCTTTGTCTCCATCACACAGGTGCACAGCCCCTGAGCCACAATCCTAACATCCAAAAAGCTCTGAAAGCCAATTGCTTTTTTGTTTGTTTCTTTAATTTTCTTAAGGATTTGGCCCAACTCAGTTGGTGAAAAGTCTGATATGAATTGATATGAGGTAACTTAATTTGTTATTTAATTCATCTAGTGTGAATTTTTATATGACTCACTTCAGAACTATTAATGTATTTGAGTATGAGTTGCTGCCTCCACGTTTGCGAGGGGTGTTTCATAATATATAGGTTCTATATTAACTATCTAACAAATACAAAGTATTTGGAATTCATATGGTACGAAGGGGTTTGAATAAGAGATGGCAGTCCTGTTCCAGACTTATGAGATCTATAATCCTTGTAACTAAAATGAGCACTTTGTTTTTCTGGTTTGAGCTCATTTGAAAAAAAAAAACAACAATAACAACAACTAATTGTTGAGCGGTACAGTAGTGGTTTTTAAACTTATATTTTCTTTTTTGGCTTTAGAAAGCATCTTCAAATAAAATCTTACCTAGAAAACCAATTGTAGCTGAGATGAAATTCAAGTCACTCTCACTGGAGGGGAAGCCCAGAGCTCCCGTCTGCTGGGTCCTGCCTCACCCCACCGCAAGGTCACCTCTGCTGTGGCTTTGTGAAAACAGCTGCAGAAAATAGCCAATAATTTCTCAGGTTCCATGATACCAAGGAGGTCAGATCTGTAGCCACTGTCACCCAGGCTGCTGGTCAGGCAGGGAAAGCCACCGCTCCTCGGCTGGGAAGGGTTTTGTTGTCGATGTTTCTGCTGTTGTTTTGTTCTGGTTTTCTTTTCTGGTCAGATGAACAAGAGCTCACATTTAGCATTTAAAAAGAATCTGTGGAAGTCCAGGTTTATTTCAAGGTCGAAGGTGTGGGACTTGAGACTACTTGTCTTAAAGTTTATCAGCCAATCGCTGTTTGGGCCATTGGTGTCATTTTCAGTGTCTTTACGTGATAAGTAAAACTGTAGTGAACATAATTTCATGGGCATTATTGTGACTTTGTTTTACTATTTCTTTATGATAAATTGGGCAAGCAGAAGTATCACACATATACTTTAAAATTTTTGCAACTTCAGATTATCCTCCAGACAGTTCTACCAATTTACTCCCCCTATGACTTTTAAAGTCTCTTTAAGTTCTGATTTTGAGTCATATTAAATCAAAAATAACTATTTAACAAATACTCTCTTATTAACTGTGTATAATTTTTCTGGCACATTATAATGTTTTAAGCATTGGAAAAGGTTTTACCCAAACATATTTATTTAGTTGCCAATATTTGATTCAAATATTTTTTTAAGTCCAGATGCAGTAACTCATGCCTGTAATCCCAGCACTTTGGGAGGCCAAGGCTGGTGGATCACTTGAGGTCAAGAGTTCAAGACCAGCCTGGCAATATGGTGAAGCCCTGTCTCTACTAAAAATATAAAATTTAGCTGGGCATGGTGGCACGTGCCTGTAATCCCAGCTACTCAGGAGGTTGAGGCAGGAGAAGCGCTTGAACCCAGGATGCAGAGGTTACAGTGAGCCAAGATTGCACCACTGCACTCCAGCCTGGGCAACAGAGCAAGACTCTGTCTTAACAACAACAACAAAATCCCAAATATTTATTTAAGATTTAAATCACCAATATTTAAAAATATGATCTAATCAACATCTGACTTTATCTTCTTTACTTACTATTGATAAGAGATTTACAGAGATAGACTCTCAGAATGGTCATTGTTACTCAAAATGGTTGTCAAAAATTCAAAAAAATACAACCATCAAAAAATGTGCTCACAAAACTATTTTTCCCAATTCTGCAAGTTTTTCCTTTTTCAGACAAACCATAAATTTTTCCCCTGTTCTTTTAGTGTGCATTTTAAATGTGTGCTTTTATGAAAGTGTCTGTAACTGAAATAATAAGAGCATATTGTTGAATACGGCATTTTCTATAGAAATATTGATGGCTAACATCTTACAGGGATATTTTAGTGCCAGCAGGTACACCATGGCTGCTTTAATTACTAAAGGCTTTTTTTCCAAGGTGACTGAATTGTACAGTGGACACATTTCAAATTGAGTAGTTTTCAGACAGTATATCTCTAACAAGAAAAAATGTTGAAATCCAGGAAACTTATAGAAGTGAGATCAATAAATAAAAAGGAGTCTCCTTATGGTCTCTGTAATTATGCCCACCTGAATAAAGCAATGGCCTTCAATGTATTCACAGCAAACTCTCTTTGTATTCAACTGCAATTTTAAATTTACTATAGCTGAGCAGAGCAAGATGTAAGAAAATCAACAACCCTTGTTTTCATGGGACTTATGTCTTTCAATCTTAATATAGAATCAATATGTTTTATATATATATATATATATATATATATATATATATACGTGTGTGTGTGTGTGTGTGTGTGTGTGTGTGTAGGCTAAGTATAATAGCAGAATTCTAGAAAAAACTTCTTCCTAGTGCTTATCATCCAATGAGCCTGGCTCATAGGTAGGACAGGCAACCAGAGTCTAGCCTGGCCTATACAAGGAATTGAATAAGTGTTTGGAGCGTGATTCAAGCTGGCTTTGTCATATGGGGCTCAGAGATACACATATACCAAAAGTTCATTTCTATCAGACAATGTGCTTCGCCAGCTAGTAGGGAAACAATAAGAAATAGGAAGTAAACTCCAGATGCCCTCAGCCTCTGCTAACCAGTGCTTATTTCAGTAACCATGCCATCGGAGAAAAAGGCAGAATTGATGTTACTTTTGCTTGTGGTTCTCAGGAATTTCTTAACACAGTCAAAACTCTCATGAGGTTTTTTGTATGTGTTTGTGTGTGTGTGTGTTTCTAGCTAGGTTATCTGTCAGTTTATCGAGACTTCAGTCTGTTAAAACAAATTATAAAGGCCAGGCATGGTGGCTCACACCTGTAATCCCAGCACTTTGGGAGGCGGAGGCAGGAGGATTGCTTGAGTCTAAGAGTTCAAGACAAGTCTGGGCAATATAGTGACACCCCATCTCTACAAAAAGTTTAAAAATTAGCCGAGCATGGTGGCATGTACCTGTAGTCCCAGCTACTCAAGCGGCTGGGGTGGATTGCTTGAGCCTGGGAGGCAGAGGCAGCAGTAAGCCAAGATCGTGCTACAGCACTCCAGCCTGGGAGACAGAGTATTGAGACTCTGTCTCAAAAAAAAAAGAAAAAAGACACAATGACCTCATGAGCTCCACTGTGATCTGCTGAGCACACAGCATCATTTCTGTGGTATTCTTACCAAAACCGCACAGCCGCAGTCAAATTCTGAAAAATAGAAAATCAGAGAAGACCAAATTGAGAGTCATTGTACAAAGTAACTAATCAATATTCTTCCAAAGTGTCGAGAACATGAAACTCAGGGAAGGACTAAGCAACTGTTAGCGAATGAAGGAAACTAAGGAGAAATGACAACTAAATGGAAAGTGGGGTCTCAGATAGGATCCTGGCACAGAAAAATTAGTGTTCGAAAAGCCGGTGCTATTCAGTAAGATCCTTAGTTTAATTAATAGCATTGTACCAATGTTAATTACCTGGTTCTCACCATTGTGTCATTTTTATTTAATATATTAATATTATGGGAAGCTGGATGGGAGATATAAAGAGAATTCTGTGCTATGTTTGCAAATTTTCTTGAAGTCTAAAACTAGTTCAAAATAAAAAGTCCTTTAAAAACTAGTTTTCATGGTTTGTTGTCAGGTCAGAGCACTTCAGAGTCAAGAATATTTAATTGTTTCAATAAGACATTATATTTATCTTTAGAAAATTGAGTCATGTCAATACAAATCCATTGCCTCAGTGTCTGATGGTTAAAAGCTCAGAGTCAAGCAGACAAGGTTTTGAATTCCAGCTCTGCCACTTACCAGATGCCTGATTTTGGGAAGCCTGTTAGTTTTCCTGAACCTCTGTTTTCTCACCAATAAAGATGGAATAATAATGATGATTAGATGATGATGATGATGATACCAACACCTACTTCATGAGGTAATTGAGGGATTAAATGAAATAATATTTGGTAAGTAGTTATCACAGTGGCTAAATGTCATAAGTCCTTTATAAATATTTGTTATTGCTCCTGATGATGTTGCCATTGTTTAAATCTCTTTTACTCAGAAGTGAAACGTAAATAATGTTACAAGTCTGTTACAACGGTTAAACAAGGTAATACATCTAAAACAGTATGTGTCCCTGCTACATAGCCAGTGATAAGTGAGGTATAATTACTACTGTCATTCATTCATTCATCCATCCACCCATCTATCCATTCATCCAAAAGTCCATCTAGTATTTTTGAGAGTCTTCTTTGTACTGGAGATTGGCATATCTTTAACATGAAAATATTGCTATTAATCTTTCAGTAGCCAGAGTGATCATAAGACATGCCTTATCTGTGTACAACACACTACAATCCATAAGGAGCTTTCCCATACATTATTTCATTAGATGCCTTTGAAGCACTATGCTATAGTAATCAATTTCTGTTAATGTAGATTGATGTCGATGATGAAAATGAGTATAAGAGAAGTTATGAAACATCCTAGTTGTTTATGTAACTAGTCAAGGAATTGACAGACTCTTTTTGTAAACAGGCTGATTGTAAATATCTTAGCTTTGTGTGCCACATGGTCTCTTTTGCAACTACTTACTTAACTTTGCCACTGAATGACAAATGCAGCCACAGACAATAGGTAAAAAAAAAAAAAAAAAAATTGTGTGTGGCTGTATTCCAACATTTATTTACAAAAACAGGCAGTGGGTTATATTTGTGGGACCACTGAATTAGTCAGTGGTAAAGAGTTACTCAGATTTCTGACTTCAAGCCCAGGCTTTTCGTGATACACTATTTCAGCACAGTTGTTAGGCAGAGAACAACCACCTTGTACCTCCTCAATTTTACCTCGCAAAATGATCATCTGGTCCCCACTTCTACAGCCTGTTTCTTGGTTATCAAGAAATAGGTGATTACGGCTGGGCACGGTGGCTCACGCCTGTAATCCCAGCACCTTGGGAGGCCGAGGCGGGCGGATCACAGGGTCAGGAGATTGAGACCATCCTGGCTAATGTGGTGAAACCCCATATCCACTAAAAAAAAAAAACAAAAAAAACAAAAAAACTAGCCTGGCGTGGTGGCAGGCACCTGTAGTCCCATCTACTCGGGAGGCTGAGGCAGGAGAATGGTGTGAACCCGGGAGGCAGAGCTTGCAGTGAGCTGAGATCACACCACTGCACTCCAGCCTGGGCGACAGAGCAAGATTCCATCTCAACAATAACAACAACAAAGAAATACATGATTACATATCTGGCTGCAATCCAGATTCACGTTGCCTCTCAGTCTTGTTACCTTTATCCAAAAAGATATGAATGGGAGTTTATCTTAGGAAGCCCCTGTAACTCCTAGAGACCATTGATTTCTTTTCTAGATGGTCATACACTCTCTTTTAAAACATTGCATTCTAGAAATATTTTTGAGGGAGCATGATAACCAGACTAAAAACTGACTTGTAACTTCTAAATGCAGCTTTTTCTTTTGGTTTTGAAAATTAAAACGTCCTGACATGTTCTAAAAACAAACACACATATTTTCCTGTTCTTAATATGGGGCCCCTCTGACTCATCATGATTCCCCAGAGTTTGCCAGCAAACTTCCACAGTCTCAGCTGAAGTCCTTTCATTACCCCAGGGTGTCATTTATTGCTGAGACTTGGATTTATGCAAAGCAGTTTGGTGATCTCCCTTGGGATCTCCTCACTTGTCTTGGGCTTCATGTTTTCCTCTTCTTTTCAACATGGTGATCGTTTGTGTTGATAGCAAGGTGGAAGCAGTATAGAAGTTGAATGGTTCTGCTTTCTCTCTAGCTTCTATTAGCATTACATCATCGGCTTCAAGCAATAAGTCAATCCCATCCTTGTTCTCATATGGCTCGAAACACAGCCTTAACCTAACACTCCTTGTAGATGTCATCAGTATTTGTAAGCCACAGCATACTCTAGACTTTCTGACACTGTTTTTTTTTCTTTCATTTTTTAAACAGATTTATGCTTCTCTCAATTCCTTGATTATTTTTCTTCTTACCATACGCTCCTTATGCTTATAGTTCTTTTTTAAGTGCAGAACCAAAATAAATTTACAAACTCAAAGCTATAAAACCAATAGAAATCACATATATGAACTGGATTTAATATGACAGATGGTGCTATTTTGCTAAGACATTTGCTAGACTTATTTGCAACTTGCATATTTGTTAATGGTCTTTTCCACTAGGAGCAGGTTCTTCTGAGTTTGGCCGTCCTGTAGACTCTTGTAATGGATGACAACCCAATTGTCTTTCCAATGTTCAACCCATCAAGCTACAAACTGTTAGTTTAACATGGGATTATATCATTTTGGCCTTTTCTTGTGGCAGGAATAAACCATTTATCCTTTAAGCTCACGTCTGTTTTCTTCACTTTTAACAAGAGCATCATAAATAAAAGTGCAAAGAACACTGGACCACATGGCAGTATTCAGTCAAAAGTTGTTCATTAATAAATTTAGAATATGCTTAGTATTTATTTTAATGCCACTGAAATGAGATTAAAAGTTTAAAGATATTTATTGACACTTTGTGAAACCGTGAAAATAGGACTTTGGGTCATGAGGAAATCCCTGAAGATCTATCTTTGCAGCTCTGCTTAAGGAATATTGATCAAGACAACCTAGTACTTTGACATCTTCTTCCTCTCCAAATTGCCCTCCTTTTCCTTTTACCTATTCTTCAATTGGTCATGGCTACTTAGGTTCTCACATTCTTTAGCTTTCTATGCAGAATTCCAAAGCCACTGGAGATCTCACTATAAGTTTCTCTGAATTAGAAGTAGGGGATGTTGGTTGTGGGCTGGTGAAGCTCCTCCTCTCATCTCTGATGCATTCTTTTACAAAAGCCACAACCTCTGGTTAACCCTGTGGTAGGAGGCCATGACTTCCTCTAAAGACCTTAGTAAGAATTCTCCAGTCACCAGCATAGGTTCTTGTCTCTGGCTTGTGTCTGCCCGTTGCTTTCTTGCACCTATCATGTGAGTCCTCCCTATATGCTAGTACTTTTTTTGTTTTAATGGGAAGACTTTCAAACCATGTATTGGTTCCAGTTGCTGAAGCTAAATTCCTTCTCTGCTCTAATTTGATTAGCCATGATCTTCTACTCACCAGCCTTTTAAGGCAGGTATTATTTTCCTTTTATATTCATACAAAAGTGTTCTCCCATTTTCCTCCCTGAATGATCGTTCACTGTTTCCAGAAGCTCCTCTCCCTTTGAATCAATTATAGTATAGAGAATAATCCCTTCAGACCTATCACCTGCTCTGACACTTTTCAGACACTGACTTGCCTGTCCAGTATAGACTATTCTCAGCTTCTGGGAGGAAGGTATTTCATTGGCTCCCATGAGGATAATGAAAGGACTCCTTTGCTGTCCAGACTTACCAGATAGTAGACTGAATTGGAGTCCTTTGTCACGCAAACACTGACTATGATCTTCCTCTTCCAGAACATCTCACTGAGTCCCTCTCTCTCTTCTCCTTACTTGCTATCTCTGTTCCTGTTAGATTTCTACACTGGGTACCCATGGCAACAAATTATCACGAGTGAAAACCACACACTCTTTCCAGAATTGATTGGTAATTTAGTCGTGTTTTCAGACAAATAGTTGCCTAGAAAATATTTCTATAATTAGTCTGCCTTTGATTTGAAATTTCACTTCTTAACTTCTAAATTTATCCTCTGGATGCCACTTTACTGATGACAAGCTGCCGAATTCATCACAATTCTCTTCTGCCTGCTTGGGAAACTTCTATCTACTTGAAGTGGGAATGTTTCTCTCTAAAAATCAGTCATGATCCTGAAATTAGCTTTGCTGACCTGGGGGCTAAAGGAGAGATTCATGTGCATTGTCTCATGATATTTCATGCTTTTTTTCATCCTAGGCTGGTGGTGGGGCAGTCAGACAAGAGAGGTATAAAATCATGACTTTGTTATATGGTGTGATATTTACCTTCTATTGTTCAATCACAGTCTTTAGTCTGAATTGCCTTTGACTAATGCCAAATAATCAATTTTGCCCTCAGTTTCCACCTCCAAAAAGTCTGTATAATAAAAGAATTATGAATAAACATTTTTGAATAAGGTGGCTATATCTTCTCTTAATTTTGCACAGTAGTTTCACAGATTCTCCAAAATTACATTTTCAATTATTGTATAGCCAAATATATAGTATTAGTGACAGAATTTTAAGAGATGTGATTATAGAATAACTTCTTTAGGGTCTCTTCCAAAAGGATTCAGGCAAGAGTTCAGCTGGTATTCAGAAAGAGTTATATTAGAAGTTCTTTCTGAATCATGAGAAGTTGAACTGGTTGCACTAAAGTGCTTCACTTTAATGGTGAATTCAATAACTTTTTTCTGCTTATGTTATTTATAGAATAACTTTTGCTTATAGATATTCAAATGTATGCAGTTGGTTATAATCCCAGAGAAAATATGGGCAAAAAAATTGATTCTTGATCATTAGTATGGAGAATCATCTAAAACACAATAGGTTTTCCTCATGACAAATCACACAAAATCTCCATAGCAACCTCACATAATTATGCATAAGATTTCAGTGTAGTAACAAAACTAAGCCCAGAATAAATTACAAAGAATAGTGACATAGGGTAAGACGGATGTGGGGGGTAGGTGGCACACAGGAATATTGAAGTAGGGCAGTTGTAAGATGTGAGAAATGCACAAAGGGAAAGAAGATTGCCTGCTTTGCACTTTGGAGAGGACTGATTAAGTCACTGCATTATCTGGAAATTGGAGACTGGGAGCCGCAATATCTGATAATACCAAGGTGCCTGCTAAAACTACCATTATTAAAGGAATGTCAGTGTTTCTTTCAAAAATCTTTCTTTTTCTGAGTTTGTAACAATTATAAGAAAGTCTACGCAATACCTTGGCCTTGAAAATTGAAATAAAGAAATGATTTTATAATTTCTTATGAATGTGTAAAACTTGCTTGAGCTCTTAAGTTGAAAAAACAGTAGAAATACTCCAAATATGCAAATAGTGTCAAGTTTAGTTACTACTAAACATAACTGAGATGGTTTAACACATTTCTTGCAATGTAATTATTTCTTATAAATATTAGCACATGAAGCTAGCTAATTCTTGAATATTTTTCCCACCTGAGTCATCAATATACTCTTATTTAGTAGCAGATCAGTGTCAGCCATATGGCTTTTGTTAACAGCCATTTATAGTGTTACTACTCTGTAATTCTGAAGAATATTAGTAGTTTAGTTCAGCAATTCACATAAGAAAAGAGAATGTTACTTTCTGGAAACTCCCAGGCCACAACAGAACATTGAAATGATGGTGATGGGCAAAAGAACAAGATAATGTTATATACTCAATGTGGTTCAACACATTTTTTCAAGAGACAGGGTCTTGCTCTGTTGTCCAGGCTGGGGCACAGGGCATGATTATAGCTCACTGCAGTTTTGAAGTCCTGAGCTCAAGTGTTCTCCCATATCAGCACCGAGTAGCTAGGACTACAGGCATGCACCACCATACCCTGGATTTTTGCTGTTGTTTGTTAGAGATGTGGTCTCACTATGTTGGCCAGGCTGTTCTCAAACTCCTGGCCTCAAGTGATTGTCTTGCCTTGGCCTCCCAAATTCCCACTGAGATTATAGGTGTGAGCCACTGCACCCAGCCTGGTTCAACACTTATTAATTTTATTGGGATAATGACTGATTTCAAAATGGGTGCTAGAACCATAAAGATAACCATAAAGAGGTGTAATGGGAATACTCAGAGTCTAGAGTAAGAAACAGATATGTAACTGGTTAATTTCAATGTAATGCCACAAATAATAAAATATATGCAGACTTATATTGGACCATAGCAGAAGGCCATTTTAAATACCTCCTAGAGGAGACTTGATAAGTCTTAATGGGAGAAGGAGTCGCAAGGGGAAGACAGGTGAGGACAACACCCCAGGAAAAGGAAATGGCATGAGCACAAGTACAGAGGCTAATTCAGCAAGGTAATCACCAGCTCTTTGGTATTACCAGAGCACATAGCTCAAGGCAATGAGTGATATGAAATGAAATTCTTTCTGTAGAAAGGAACACAGTTTAGGTCAGGCCTTTTATGCCAATGAAATGACCCCAGAAATTTGCTCTAAGACAATAGGACTACTGAAGTATTGAAGTGTTTTAAGCATGGAAGCTACATTTGAGATATTAACAGATACTCTGACTTCATTTTGAAGAATGGAATTTATGGGGCAAGATTAAAAACAAAGAGATTGATAAGGAGGTCATTTCTAAAGCAGAAACCTTTCTAGTGACCCATCTCTTTTGTCCCAAATATCAGAGGTAAGTACAAGCTTCATGCAAACCCATTTGTACCTTATCTATCCACGAAGATCTTTACATAGATTCATTATTCTAAGGGTGATCTTAGCTGTGTCCTGTTAACATTAAAATGTCAATTAAATTGGTTTAATTTTGTATTACAGAAATTATTCTAATTTTTAGGGCTGATTTACTCCATTTATTTGCTTTCAGGCAGAAAATCTAAGTTATTAAATGCACATAAGAATTTATTCTATTTTAAAGGCTATAAGGAAAGACCCTATATTCACATTAGCCTCTGTGGGTGTGTGTGGGTGGGTGTGTGTGTGTGTGTGTGTGTGTGTGTGTGTGTGTGTATGACCCAACTAATAGGAATAAGTATTGGGTGACTATAATTTTGGAAGAATCTACAAGAAATAGAACAATATTTGGGGTCAGACAAGCATGCATTAATTTATTATTCAACGATCCATCAAATATTTTTGAGGGCCCACTAGGTGATAGGGACCCTTCTGAGTATAAATAAGGGGTGATATGCAGACATAAGCCTCACCCTTGTGGAAATTACAATCTAGCAGGGATGACATACTTCAATCAAATTGAAACAGTTAGTGCAAATTTATCTCGTAATGCCATTTATCCAAGTCTTGCTTTTCAAGTTGGTCAAGAATCTTAGTTCCTTGACATTTTCTAGCTATCAATTGTCTTTGAATTGCATGAGAAGGAATGTTGTAAAGGAACATGGCTCTCTGAATTCCCTAGACAGTAGTTTAAAGGCCTCCTATATATAATGCAAGTGTTGACATTATAATATCTCTTGTTAGCCCTAAATTCTAATTAAGAAGTACAATAGACTCTAACTTCAATCATAAAATTTTAGGTATTTCTCAAAAAGTGTAAGTATTTAGCTTTAACTCCTGAGTGAATGACTTTCTTCTTGTTGGGTATTGGGCCTTCTCAAAATTTCAACAAAAGCAATGAACTTCCCAAACATATAATAGTGTGTTGATTTGGTGATATAACCCAAAGATGTCCTTTCCTGCAGTCCTGCAGCTCCCATTCACCTATGAATCCTTTAACTCTAGGGAAGTAGATGGATTGGCCAGAAAATCAGAGTTCAGTTTTCAACATCATGCCATTGAATTCTCCCATTTTCCTCTGACAGCTCCAGGCAAGGACAGCAGAGCTGTAGGGAAAGTGGGGAAAATGGGGATTAAATGCTTTATATAGTTTCTCCCTCAAATCCTCCATGTTTATCTCATATTACTAACTCTGCACAGACAGGGCCCAAATATACATAATATGTTTTGCTTTGCTTTTCTGAAGAGTTGTTGCACAGTACCCCTGAGAGGTTGTTAATAAAACCACAAGGCACAGGTCTGAGATGGGATTTGAAATATAAGAACACTGCTCCTAGTTGGGCGAGGTGGCTCATGCCTGTAATCCCAGCACTTTGGGAGGCTGAGATGGGTAGATTGCTTGAGCCCAGGAGCTCTTGACTAGCCTGGGCAACATGGCAAAACCCCGTCTCTATCAAAAGTCCACCACCATGCCTGTAATCCCAGCTACTCAGGAGGCTGAAGCAAGAGGATCTCTGAAACCTTGTGGCCAAGGCTTCCGTGAGACATGATCACGCCACTGCACTCCAGCCTGGGCGACAGATGGAGACCCTGTCTCAAAAAAAAACAACAAAAACACTGCTCCTTCAAATGTGAACAGCAAAATGATAGTTTTCCTGAGGGTACTTTTGCTCAAGGGTCAAATTCAGAGATGATAGGTTAAAAAAATAAAAAGAAAATGCAAATATGTGACGTGATTATACTCCACACGCAAGGTTTGAGGAAACTCTATGCTTTCCTAGGTCGAATTTAAGAAGGCTTTTTGAAAAAACTGAACTCTCAGTTGGCCTTTGCACTACAGTATCTGAGAAAAAGTTGATTTTTCCCAGGTATGTGGGTATATGGGAAAAGGATTGAAGACAAGTCAAGGTCAGACTAAAATATACAGAAAGAAAAAAAAAAAAAAGGTTGGCAATAAGTAATCACAATACCGTAAGATCTTTTGACTAAAAATGAAACTCAGAATGCAAACCCAAAATCTGCTGTAGCTGTGAGTAAAGACATTTCCAGCTGTATCTGAACATTTTGAAAACAAAATTCAAGGAAAGAACTGTCTCTTGTTGTATGTAATATTAACATCTCATATCTTGAGAAGTTCTGTTTGCTGATATGAATCATAATAAGTTGATTTGTCAGTAGGTATATGCAGAACTTTTTATTCAAATCTCAGGACATTTTATTTGCATATAAAGTGGCACATTTATACTCAACAGTAACTAGCCCTGAAGGAGTGATATTTAATAGGAGAATATAATTATCCCAGTCAGGCCATAAACATTTTCTTTAGGGCAATGGCTACAGTTTAAGATAGGCTTACAATCACTCATGTAAAGTAACAGGTGTTACCAAACCAAGCCAGAGAAAACTTAAGCTACAAAAAGATTATGATTTCATTTGGATAAAATATCTGTATTCTCTTATCCATAATTTTAGAAGTTATAAATATAAAGGTCAATGAACCATTAAATTTCTATTTTTGATTCTGTGTGAAGGCCTCAAATGAGTATTTTAAATACAAATGTTAAAAAGTGTAAATATTTTATTCCACACCATATTAACCACCTGGAATTGTTTTATTTTTCAGCTAAGATGATGACATCACATAGAAACTCAGAATATATCTAGTTAATGATTCTGGTAATTTTAGCATCCTCTTCAGAATGTCTTTTTGTGTGTCTTATATGCATTTGGTGCTCTATTGACCAAGCATTATTTTCTAAGATTTTAGGATGTTTCCTGTATAACTATAATGTCTTAATGTATTAGAAGTTATATATAGTCCTGTGCACAAACTAGAAAAAATAGAAGTAAATATATTTTACCTATCCTCATAATTTTGGTAGAGGTATTCTGTTAAGAATCAGAGGGTTTGAGCTGGGAAATTGCTTCTATCATTAATAAGTTGGGTGATGTTAGACAATTTAATTCCCTTCTTTAGAACCTTCTTATCTATTGGGTGATGTGCCAGACCAACTGCTAAGAATCCCCCAGGCCAAGCCTGATGGGGATTTTGTTCCTTAACCAAACATGATATGTAATGATAACAACAGGGAACCCTGTAGGCAAGAATCAAAAAGAGAACTGAGCCAGGCATGGTGGTGCACGCCTGTTGCCCCATCTACTGGGAGGCTGAGGTGGGAGGTTTGCTAGTGCCCAGGAATTCAAGTCCAGCCTGGGCAACATAGAGAGACCCTGTCTCAAAAAAAAAAAAAAAAAAAAAAAAAAAGGAGAGAGAGAAAAGGGAAAGAAAAAGGAAAAAAAGGAGAACTAATCTACCAGAGATAGAAAGGAAGTTTGTCTCTAAAGAAGAAGCTTGAGTTAAGTATTATATAATGCATATAGGGGAGAAGAATTTGAAACAGGAGATGTGTGACAGGGCTGTGGCTTTCCTGTTCTGTCACCTCACTGCCCAAACCCCTGAGGGGAGGGGGAACATGCAGACAGGTGCAGGAGCCCAAGTGGCTGTGTGTTACAGTGTGCTCTTTTAGCCCTGCCATTCACAGACGGCTTGAGTGTTAACCATCTCAATGGACCCTTTGCCTTTTTGCAGGGATAGAGGGCCAGTGTGACAGCTTTGTGTACCCTGAGCTCTTGTCCAGTATCCTGGAAGAAGCAGGTCTTGAAGGATGGATGGGGGTTTTATTGAGTGGGGGAGGTAGCTCTTAGTGGGATGGATGGGGAGCTGGAAGTGGGGATGGAGTTGGAAAATGATCTTCCCTGGGAGTTTGACTGTCCAGTGGCAGAACTCCTCTCCGACTCTCCCCAGCTGAACCTCTCATTGTTGAGATGTTCCTCTTCTCTCTTTCTTTGCTGCCTCATTCCACTGTTCTGCTTCTCTTGCCTCCTCATCTGCTTCTGGAGCCTGGGGTTTTCGGTTTATGTGACAGGATAGGGGTGTGTGTCAGGCCAAAAGGCAACTTTTTGGGTACAAAAACAGAAATGCCTGTTCCCACTTAGGGCCATGGGTCTCCACACTTGAAGGTGGGGCTTTTGCTGGGGAACCACCCTCTTCTACCCGGTATTTCCCTGTCTCCTGTCTATATCAAATTGAGGAGAAGTCAGGTTGATGTGACTTCAATATTCAGCAAATGCCCTGATGTTACCCTCTCTGGCCAACTTTTATAGAGGACTGAGCTCAGAAGTCCAGGGTAGAGATGGATATGGGAAACTGGGAGCAGAGGGTCTCTAAGGTACCTTCTAGTCTTAAAGACTCCAAAAATGCCTTCTGTCTCAGATAGTAGGTGATAATCCCATTACTTCCTCCCACACGTGCTTCATGCCTTTTGGTGACACTACCATGGTTTGTTCCTCAGATTTGCAGGCTGATTTTACAAAGTCCCAATACTAATGCTCTGAGTTTTTGCTTCACAGTTCACTTCCCTTGAGTTTGTGAATAGCTGTATTCTAATGGAGAATTTAGTGACCACTACTTAGTCCAAGATTGTTTGAATATAGCCCAAAGTTTCCTTCAAGTCCTGTCCACCCAAGACCTTGGCTCAGGCTTCTAACAAGACAAGCTTGCATGTTTGGCAAAAGAGCTGTGGAGTCACAAAAGAAGCAGCCAACTTTAAATATTCCTTTTTGGCTTTTATTTTGCCAACATCTGGACAATGTATCCTAAGCCAGTACATGTTCTGGAAATTTCATTCAAATTGACAATGGGAAATGAGCCTGGCTAGTACTAAAAGTGCCTCATGTTAGCCCTCAGGCCAGTGGGATTTCTGGCCAGAGTCCTCCAGCAGATGTTTCCCTGAGTTTTGGCAGTCCGCATAAATCTCTGTCTGGCAGGCCCACCTGGTCAGAGCATTCTCTGAATGTGAACAGATGATCTCTTCTACCTGCTCAGCCCTCAGTCCACCCATCCCCATGCCTCCACTACACTCAGCCACTCAGCAAGTCTAATGTCAGGGTCAAGTCTGTTTAGCCTTCAAGAGGCTAAGAGATAGCCCATCCCAGCTAATTCTTTCTCCTCTTCCTCTGCCTCTACCCAACACACTCTAGACAGGCCTTCAGACCTCTTGCGTATGCTTCATAACATATCCCAAATCGTATGTGGAGGACAGGTCTTGTCCTGAGAGCAATGATGCCTCCTACATTTGTGCATTAATTTATTCTTTTGTGTATTCATTCAAGATGTATTTATTGAGCACCTTAGGCATGTCAGGCAGTGTCAAATGCTAGAGGAAGAGCAAGGACAGAACAGACAAAAATCCCTGCCCTCATGGGGCTTCCATTCTAGTCAGGGAGATGGGCTATCAAGAAAATAATAAAGATGTATAGAAGGTGATCAATGTTATGGAGAAATAAAACAGGGAGGGGGATACAGAGTGTGAAGGTTGTTGGTTATTTAGGTTTTAAATGGGTGACGGTGAGAGGGTCTCCCTTGAGGGAATACCTGAAGGAGAGAGGCGACGAGCTATGGGGGATCCAAGATAGGAGGCAGGTTGCAGGTCCTGTCACCCCTCCAGAGGCCAGTTGCATTTTTTTTTTCATAGAAAATGGAAAACCTTGGAGGGGCTTGAGGCAGGGAATGGCATGATGTGACTTACATTTTAACAGCATCATTTTGGCTGCCCTGTTGAGGATATTCTGAAGGACAAAGGCTAGAGAAGAGAGGCCCACTTGGAAGCTGTTGCAATAAGCTGGCAGATGGAGGTGGTGATTATGGGGTGGTAGGGAGTGGTGGGATACTGAATATATTTTGAAGAGAAAGCAGACATGCTCTCCTGAGATGCAATGTGTGGCATGAGAGAGAGGAGTGGGTCTGGCAGGTGCCCAGGTTTGGCCTGGATTGCTGCAAGGAGGATAGCATAGGAGGATGGGGAAGTCCTGGGGTGGGGGAAGAGGTGAGGAGGGAGCCATGCCAGGTGAAGAGCATTAGCTCCTCCTTGTGTGTCTTTTAGGAAACAAGGAAATAATCTTAGACACAGAGGGAATGATGTCTTTGAAACACCTTTAGCCAAACAGTAATAAGAGCTAACACTTACTTAATAATGTGTGTGTTAAGCATGGTACATTTTCTCATTCAACCCTCATAATACTTTATTTATAGAGTAGATGACTTTATTATTATTAACACTATTACCATTACTCCTACCACTGCTATTTACAGATGAAAAAAAATTAAGGCTCAAAGAAGTTATATTACTGGCATAAATTTCCTCAGTTTACAGGTACCAAGTTTCACACTTGGGCCTGTCTCTTTCCAAAGCTTGGCTTTTAAATCATTAAATGGGCCATAGGGGTACCAGTCTGCAGAGAAAGCCCTGTAAGTGGTTTTTATTTTTTTTTTCCTTTTTCCTGAAGCTATTAACCAATTTGCTTTTGTTGTTTATGAACCCATTAACTAAGCTATCATCCATTCAGTCAATAACTATAAAGTAATTGTCCACCAGCTTCATGCTGGCTCCGGGGATGTGATGTTCTACAAACACATATACTCCCCCTTACCTTCTTTTAGCTCACTTTTCATGTATAGACACAGATGTCAAATTACAACTGTAATAAGCAATTCAAAGATGTGGCTCAGGGTGTTTGAGGGCATTTAATAGAGGGATGTGATCTAGTCTGTGGAAGATTTCTCTGAGCCAAGACAAGTAGGAGTTGACAGGTGAAGGGGGAAGGAGAGAGAGGGAGAGGGTGGGAAGGGGGAAGAAATAGTATTCACTCCAAGCGGAGACAACAACATGTGCAAAGATCTTGTGGCTTTGGTGCATCCTCCTCCCATCCTGAGCACTAAAAGGGGGTCTGTGACACAGGGGCTCAGACCAAGAAGGGGACAGGTGTAAAACAAAAGCCACAGGTCTGTGTAGGCAGGACCAGACCATCCAGAGCTCATTGTGGGATGACCATAATTTATTATCCAAACTACCACAATTCTGAGGGGGCTCACATGTAAAATGGGATAATTCATTGGGACAGCAGGTGGGAAACAGAACTGTCGTGGCCAAACCAAAGTGCTGGTCCGACTATTTGTGGACCAGATTAAGGATTTTGGTCCTTATTCTAAGAGTGATGGGAAGCTATAATACATTTTAGCAAAGTAGGGGAGGGGTGGTATGGCCAGGTTTCATATCTATTTATTTATATATTTTCATTTCTTTTTTAGAGACAGGGTCTTTCTTTGTTGCCCAGGCTGGAGTGTGATGGTACAATCATAGCTTACTTTAACCTCAAAATCCTGGGTCCAAGTGATCCTCCCACCTCAGCTTCCTGAGTAACTAGGATTACAGTTGTGTGCCACCACACACAGCTAACTTTTAAGCTTTTTTGTAGAGATGGGATCTCACTATGTTGCCCAGACTTATCTCAAACTCCTGGGCTCAGGTGATCCTCCCACCTCAGGCTCCCAAAGTTCTGGAATCATAGGCATGAACCACCATGCCCAGCCAGGTTTACATTTTTATGGGCTCACTCTGAGTTTAGTTGATAGGATTGGACTAATATCCGTTTCCTGAATGTTATGCATGTGGTTATGTAGAATGTTATCATTGGGAAAGCTATGTGAAAGGTACAGGGAAATCTCTGCCATGATTTGACAACTTCTTGTTAGCCTGAAATTATTTTAAAATTTAAAAAAATATAATTAAGCTTACCCTGGTTGCTGAGAGTAGATAAGAGATAGGCCAGCTGGAAACACATAATTCAGAGAAGAGGGTGGTTCTACAGACCAGGCTAGAGTTGAGGGTACAATAGTATGGAGGCATTGAAGGAAGTGAACTGTTTGAAGAGATATTTAAGACATAAAACCAATGGGCTACTCTGGACTTATTTCTTTGTGCTTCCCAAGAGGTTCTGCCAAGAGGATCTGTAAAATGCCAAACATGTGAACCTAATGGTTTCAAAGTGGAAGAAATGAGTTTCCATGATAAATGAACAAACAAAAAACAAGCGTGACAAGCTAATGGCACCAACTCCCAGTGCTAGGGAAGGAGAAGATGTTTTAAAACTGTGTATTCTCATTAGGAAGCAGAATATTCATTTCTCCATTTTATCAAGTGCCGTCAAGGAAGACAGTGCTGGGGGAATTCAAGGAAGACGGCAAACTTGCCACTTCATCCAGGAACACAGGCGGTCAGGCAAGTGGCAGAAGGGGAGGCTGAGTATGAACCAGGTGTGTGCTGCTGTGTGGAGCAGAAGTCAGGCCCACTGTGGCAGCCTTTTCTAATGTGCAGTTTTCCTCCCATTAACTGGAAACTCTCTTCTTCCTAGGGCAGCCAAGGTAGTGACTGGAAAAAGCAAATTCACTCACCTTATGTTCTGTCTTCTAGGGAAACAAGATAGTGATTCCCCTAAGCCAAATGCTACAGAATGGGGGAATATAGGGCTTGAATTTCCTGCCTAAAAATGATAAAAATATCCCCTTTTTGTGGGTAGAGAAAAAACAGTGAAAAGATTTGACACAGCATTTTTAGATTGTTAAAGAGTGTGAGGTAGAGAGGGTTGTGTGCTGAAAATAAACTGCTTTTGGGAAAAAAAGTGCTTGATAGTTATATTTGGAAGGACATATTTTACATTACTCAGCATAAGAGAGAACACACCAGTATTGGAAGACCTCTAAGAAGAAATATTTTGGTATTTACTTATTTTCGTTATTTGCTTTATGTCTTTGGGAATTTTCTAAACTTCAGCTTTTCTTTGTCATGTGTCCTCTTATTCCTTGTAAATCCTTCCCAGCTGGGCAGCAGGTCACAGCCTTGATAAAATAAATCACCTTTACTGGATATTGAATTGTCCTTCACTTATTAACCATCAGCAGGAAAATCTTGTCTGCATTGTATTTTATAGCATGGAGAAGGGGGGAGTCAGGAGAAAAAGATTTCTTATTTTTATTTTTTTTTGCTTTGAGCTAGTTTTTGGGCCTGCATTTCTCATGATCAATAGCATATAAATTATAGTATGACATGTGGGCTAATGGGGGCCACAGTGTTTGTAGTAGGGCCTTTGGGGATGTGAAAACATGGTAATGTTGGCTGTAGTAGGGCTGTAACTTTGTTCTTCATAGTTTCCAAAAACTACTCCCACCCCAAACATGCAGTTTTTGCGTTTTTGTCGCAGTAGATAGATGAATAAAACAAATGCACAGTGATGTATAATACTGGAATGATTTCTAAACTCTGCTCCCCAAGTAAAACTACACACACAGACGTATTGAATCACTCCCTGCTTATTAAGTGGTTATATTCTGAAGGTCACTTGTTTGAAACTTGAATGAATTTTTACTTCATTACAGAATTTTTAAATTTTTAATTCAGCAATGGAAGGAGGGAGAGAAGGGATGAAAGACAGGAACTTTCTAGCTTAAAGTGAGAGGAGCTAACTTGAGTGGCAGACACTCAGCAAGTGGTGCAAGCATATTGGGGTAATGGCACATCTCTGAGAAGTCTAAAAACAGGGATCCTCATAGGGAGAATGCTATCCCTGTGCCACATCCCTTTTCTCTGTGCCTGCTAAATTTCATCCTGTCCCTTCTTCAAGCCAGTTTTCTGAGTCTCCTGCCCCATCACAGAAGGTGGCTGCCACAGAGCTCAAGGTTTGTCACTTTAGTTCAAGAACATGTTTTAAACCCCATTATAATCTCTGTGATAAATTAAAATTACCGAAAGAAGGTGTCTGTCTTCTGGTTTAGCTGATTTGGTCAGAAGGCAGAGCTGTGCCATGACACATGCATGCTGTGGGCCCAGCCTTGTAGGTCAGAAAGCAATTTTCAGGGAAAGGCATTTGCTAAGAATTGGTAAATTCTCCCAGATGGGCCCAATACACATACAGGTCAGAGGGGAGGCCAGAATGAAAGGGGGACGGGGAGGGAGAGGACAGCAGCCAAACAACATGGATGGCTTAGGACAGTCCAGATTTCCTTTTGAATGCCATTGTAGAATATTTATACTTATATTATATTATATTATTTTAATTTATTTTATTTTTTCGAGATGGAGTTTCACTCCTGTTTCCCAGGCTAGAATGCAATGGCATAATCTTGGCTCACCACAACCTCCGCCTCCTGGGTTCAAGCAATTCTCCTGCCTCAGCCTCCTGAGTAGCTGGGATTAAAGGCATGTGCCACCATGCCCGGCTAATTTTGTACTTTTAGTAGAGACGGGGTTTCTCCATGTGGGTCAGGCTGATCTTGAAATTGCAACCTCAGGTGATCCGCCCGCCTTGGCCTCCCAAAGTGCTTGGATTACAGGTGTGAGCCAGTGTGCCCGGCTGAATATTTGTGCTTTATAATTAACTCCCCCCACACAATTTTGAAAGTTTTATGACCTTATAGCAGAAATCTGAGAAAAGTAACAAAAAGAATAAAGAGAAAAAAATTATTATCCGTAACATTACTACTTTTAGGAGTATTTCCTTCCAGCCTTATCTCTATGTACATAGCTTTGTAGAACTTTTAACATAAATAATTTCACAAATCAGGGAGTAAGGTTGTTTTATATTTCACAGGTGGCTATCAATCTTTGGTTCAGTAAGCATGTTCATTTTCAGGGCAGGGCCCACCAGAGTGATGAGGCAACTACAACACTCAGTCCTCAATGAGTCTAAGAAAACAGTTTGTACTTGTCAGAGCTCACAGAAATTCACCCAGCCTTCTATTTGTTAAAATGACTCAAGTCTTCTGCTGAGCAAGCTGTAGCTGAGTGTCATTAACTGGATGTGTTACTCAATAATGCATACAGGGTGATTCCCACTCTACTGGCAAGTGGCCCTCCTGTCGCATCACTATCCGTGGATGGAGCTTGGTTGCACATATTCATTCACAAGTTCTCATCCTTGTGTTTCGTAAGGGCCATGGCGCAGTCTGCTGACCATATCACCCAGTGCTCCTTGCGTGGGCCGCTTTGCGAACACATGCTCTGTGAGGGGCCCGCACCCCTGGAAGCTGCCATATGGCTAATTAGAATATTTCAGACCATCACCCTAGGACTGTTCTCTAAGAGGCTATGAGGCTAATCACATCTTTTCTAACATGTTTTGCCTTAGCTAACACCAGAAATTTAAGCAGTGCTGGAAATCCATTAGTACCCAAATCTCTTAATCTCACACATCTCAGCAAACTCGTATGTGGCCCAATTTCTCATCCCCTCTCAACCTCTGAAAATCCTTTCAAATTCACAGTCTGTCATCATCAATCTCTCCTCTTCTTGGAATATACCACTTAATAGCCTTCCCTGCATATAGACCCCATTCTGAGGATTTTGCATCCCTGCAGCCCTTTCAAATAGATGTGTTTTTGCCCACTTCTTTGGATTCCTGCAAATGCATGGCTTGGATTTGAGGGTGGTATTGTCCCTGCTTTCTACTACCATATTTGGGCCATTTTATTCCTTCTCCATGGATAGGTAAGAGGCAAACGTTGCTTAGAGTGGGGTGGAGTGGTGGAAGTGATGAGAAATTGTCAGATTTAGAATATAATTGATAGGGAAACCTACCAGAAGTCTCTCATTGATTGGATATGAAACTTTCAGGTTCAGTCCTGCTGCTGCTTCTTGCTGTCCTCAAATAATTGTTCTTCTTGTCTCCTCAGTCATTGAAGACTTTGACTCCTGGTTCTTTGGCTCAGTCATCTTCCATCTCTGTGCCTGCTATCATACCTCACACCCCAAACCTCCTAGGAATTTCCCAACACCCTGGCTTTCAGTAACTGCACTTCCTTTATCCCCAGTGATCTTTTGCTCTACTCCGTCTCCACTCCCATATTACATCTTGAACCACCTTCAAAGTCACAATGAAATCACCCCACAAGCTGATCACAACTCCTCTCTTACTAGAGGATTTGGCAAGTATCCTCAACATTATTGAGACCTTCAGCTCTTTGGTTCCATCACCACCTTTCCTGTCCCTTGTCCAGTTTACACCTTAAAAGAAATCCATACTTTTCACCACTGCACAACAATTAAACTAGAATCATTGGGATGGGCCTCAGGTGTCAGCATTTTTCAACTCTACTTGGTGATTATAATGTCTACCAAGGGTTAAGAACCATTGCTCCATATTCTGGCCATCAAATACCCAGTTCTTTAGTCAAGTTGACAGGTGGGAAATCTCTATTAGTTTGTTAGTAAGTATTAATATGGATTTTAACAGGACTATGATGAAAATGGAGTATCTTTTTTTTTTTAATTTAAAAGTAAACTTTAATGTCAAAAATGCAAACTTGGGGAGGGCAGAAAGATCACACACAAGGCTGTCACTTCACACTTGGAGGGTTGTACAGCAGCCGGGCAAAGGCGCTCCTCACTTCCCAGACAGTGCGGCAGCCAGGCAGAGGTGCTCCTCACTTCCCAGACAATGGGGCGGCCAGGTAGAGGCGCTCCTCATTTCCCAGGTGGTGAAAATGGGGTATCTTTTAAAGGCTGTACCTTCAGAAATAGGGAGAGCTTAACAGGAGATATTTTGGGGCAATGATTCACACCTCTTTCTATAAAAGGTTGCCTCCTCCCCAGGGGCCCCTTAAAGGCTGAATCTCTGTCATTATTCTCTAAGGCATTGGTTCTCGAATGACGCACTGATGGCATAGTCACTGAAATCGATAGTTGGATGACCTCCAAATTCATATCTTCATATATCTTCGTCCCTGACTTCCTCTGACCTTTAGACTTTTGCATATCCTGCTACCTGCTTGACATCTCCACATGTCTGTCAATAATTCTAACCTAAAATGACCCAAACAGAGCTTTTGATTTTTCCTTTACGCAAACTTTTGCCTTGGTCTTCCCCATTGCATCTAATGGTGGTATATATTATCAGCAAAAGCTGACTAAGAGTCTTTCTCAAGATTGCCTTTGACTCCTCAATTATTCTCTTCACATCCAACCCATTGGTGACTTCAAGTAAGTGTACCTCACAAACGTATCCCAAATCTAAGCATTTCACATCAGTTCTACTTCTACCACTCTGCGTCAAGCCATTTGCACTTCTTGCCTACATGAATGCAAACCACTCCTAACTGGTCATCCTGTTTTCCCTTTTGCAGGGGGTACCTTTGCTGCAGTGCAGTGCAGTGCTTCCTCTGTGCTCGGTGCTGCCTTTGTGCTCACTATTCTCCCCCACTACCCTCTACTCCCTGCCTCGCATTTTAATTATTATTATTATTTTTTGAGACAAAATTTCACTTTGTTGCCCAGGCTGGAGTGCAGTGGCGCAATCTCAGCTCAGCACAACTTCTGCCTTCCAGGTTCAAGCAATTCTCCTGCCTCAGCCTTCCAAGTAGCTGGAATTACAGGCAGGCACCACTAGTGCCCAGCTAATTTTTGTATTTTTAGTAGAGACAGGGGTTTCACCATGTTGGTCAGGCTGTCTCGAACTCCTGACCTCAAGAAATCCACTCACCTCGGCCTCCCAGTGCTGGGATTACAGGCATGAGCCACTGCGACCGGCCACAGTTTTATTACTTCTTTTCTCTTTATTCGGGTCTCTGTTCAAATGTCACTAATCAAAGAATGACTGACACCTGCCTAAAAGATCCAACATTCCCTGCAGTCTCTGGCCCCTTACCCAACTTTGCTTCTTCACATCACATCCAAGGGTGAGCTGGGGCTGGCTCATACTGCTCCAGAGAGTTAACTGTACACATCTCTTTCCAACTCCTCATCCGGTGACATCACATTGTTAGACTGAAATTGTCCAGGGTGGGTGCACTTACACTATGGCAATAGCTACAAATCAGATCCTTCCGACTCCCAAGTTTGTTCAACATTTACACCACTGCTTATGGCAACATGAATTCAGATTTAAACTTGTATGTTTGGGTCTGACTCCCACAGTAGAATTTAAGCTCCATGAGTACAGGAAACTTAGGATGTCCTTTACGTATGATTACATCCTGTCTATGGCAGTATCTGGACATAGTTTGCATTCAATCAATATTTACTGGGTGGTAAATGGATGGATGGTTGAATGGATGGATGGATGCATGGATGGATGAAATTCAGATTTTGATAGTCCCAGCTCAGTTTTAGACATAAAAAATAAAATTTTTCAAAGAGTAGAATTTTTTTTTATTTTATTTTTGCCCTTTTGCATTTTCCTTATACTATCGGCCTCTGTGATAATCCTCTGCTCTGAGCACAGGTTTTCTTCTTTTTTTTTTAAACATGTTCAGATACATGTGTTTCTTTTTGTAGGCAATGTGTTTGTCATTTTTTGCTACTAACATGTTTCTTTCATGTATATGTGTACATTAAACCTATGTTTTTTTTATATTCAAGATAACTATTAATCTGGAAAACATATGCAATGAATAGTATGCTGATACTACATCACATTGCATGATATGTTCAGTGACATAACATAAGTTCAATGTGCTGTCCCTTATGAGCACTGCCTAGCAGGATGCACTGTGCAAATTGTAACAAATGCAGTCATTAACATAGCATGTCCATCAGTGCACCACACAATCTGTGATGCATTGCCTTGGAGGATTTGTGTCTCTGATTTTCAATGAATAAGCCTTCACCTTTAGTATACCTTAGAAGGTGGGATCAAGCGAGTTGAGATCTGACCAGCCTGCAGCCCACTCTACACTACCTCCCATCTAGTTGCGGCAATCATCATCCACCTGTCCCTCACTGCTCTGACATAGAGAGATGTTGAACCATCCTGCAGGGACCGTTCTGGTGACCTCCTAGCCTGTCAAGTGTGGGCACTAATTAATCACAACACCGTGAAATCTGTCAAGAAGTCCCTTGTGTTTTCAGACATTGCAGCCACTTGAACAAAGAACACAGTGACCTCTGGGTGCTTTTGTCTCTGAGCACATTAGAGAACCATTTTCCTAAAAGAGGAATACTTGGGAATGCAAGAGCTGAATGACTCCACCTTGCATATACACAGTGCAGATGGTGGCTGAAGGGGGTATTGTTAAGTGGTAGGCACAAAACTGCTAGGGACTTTCCAAAGAACAAAATACCTCTGGAAAAAAAACATACTAGTATAAGGACTGCTAAGGACAGCCATGCAAACTGCCCAGGCCTCTCTGACTCTGGCTCACCCAGCCTACTCTGAATGGGATGAAGATGATTTGCATGAAAAGGAGGAGTTGGGAGTAGCCTTGTCTCCTGCTGCCTTCTAACTGACCAGAAGCTTTTCCTACCCCTTTGTGTCCCTAAAGGCATCATTTGTCACAATATGGTCCATGGTCATCTGCATAAGATCATCTGCGATACTAGTTAAAATGCTGCTTCCTGGGTCCCACCCCAGACCTACTGCATCAAAATCTCAGTAAATCTTAGCTCCCTTCCCTCTCCCATTTCCTTTCCCTGAAGCCCTAAAGAATGTTTAGATCCCACTTTGGGAGGCCGAGGCAGGCGGATCACGAGGTCAGGAGATCGAGACCATCCTGGCTAACATGGTGAAACCCCATGTCTACTAAAAATACAAAAAAATTAGCCAGGCGTGGTGGCAGGCACCTGTAGTCCCAGCTACTCGGGAGGCTGAGGCAGGAGAATAGCGTGAACCCAGGAGGCAGAGCTTGTAGTGAGCTGAGATCACGCCACTGCACTCCAGCCTGGGCAACAGAGTGAGACTCTCTCTCAAAAAAAAAAAAAAAAAGAATGTTTAGATCCTTTTTAAAATTCTATTCATTAGTCATGGCTTACAATTATTAGGTTGAACTTTATGAAATTGCTACTATGCAACCATGGTTAAGTGGCAAAAAATGGCAATTTAATGTGGTTCTTATATAACTTTAAAGTCCAGGCTCTGTCCCAGGTGCTGGAAATGTAAAGACAGGAAAGATAGGAGTTGACAATGCGGGTGGAGAGATATGGGTACAAAGATGGATAATCTAGCGTGGTTAAGTATGATGGGTGCTGTGCTACTTTACTTAACAGCTGGCAAATTTGGGAGGACATTTGAACACCAGTATTATGAAATATGGATAACCTTAAATTATATAGATACTTTCTCAGATAACAGACTGATAATAGATAAGAGAAGTTTGGTACTCACTGAGCTTGATATCAAGAAGAAATATGTACAGTAGAGTAATAATTTTCAGTGGTGTGGACCTGAGGATGGAGTGCATAAAGTATCAAAATTACCTGAAGGTCTTCTTTGAATTACGTATTTCTCTTCCCAATGGAGCATCGCTATATTCCTCTAAGAGAGCTCACTCCACCTTGTCCCCCTTAGAAACATTGCCTGAAGTAGTTCTTGTTAATGAGAGTAATTAGTCATGATGTTCAGGTGTGTGGGTACAAAAAAAATTCTGCTCACTTCCAGAATGACAAATCAAAGAAAGGTGCTGGGTCTGACCCAGTTGGTCATTTTTATGTTGCTATATTCTGACATCTTTATAGCTGTATATATACTCTAATAAGTGCTTTTTTTTCCCGTGGGGTAAAAGAATGTGGTTGTAGGAGATAACAAAGAATCCATTTGATCTAATGGTCTTAGTGATTTCATTCATAGGTAAATGGAATTAATGGAATTGACAATGGTTAAAAAAAGTCATAGGTAAATATTATAATCTGATTGAAAAGATGTATGAACAGCTAGAGTGGTTTGTATGAAGCAGGTGACTAGAATAGTACCTAAGTAA
The DNA here is from genome assembly GCF_028885655.2 of Pongo abelii. Classification (NCBI taxonomy): domain Eukaryota; kingdom Metazoa; phylum Chordata; class Mammalia; order Primates; family Hominidae; genus Pongo; species Pongo abelii. Next base: position 35,613,067 of record NC_071996.2, on the reverse strand, counting down.
AACCATTTTTGCAATGTTGCGCGAGAAGTGTGGAAACAATATTACTTCTGAGGATGTGAGCTGGCTGCTGAGATAAGGAAGAAAACACAGTTGCAATAAGCATAAGAAACAGAATGCTTCAGTGATAGAATGTCTTGTTTTCCAAATGTACTTTTAAGATTTATATTCATCTCTTCATTCAAAAAAAATCACTGCTTACTCTTGTAGTAGGGACTTTTGCCATCTCTGAACTCTTATTACCTTTATTATTTAATGCCACTCAAGTTAGGTTCATCAAGGATTATTGTTATAGGTCATTCATTACCTCATTCTTGGCTTGTCAACTTGTTTATAAGATCTTTACAGATAGATTGTGTATCTTACTCATCTCCTCTTTCTTATGCATTGTCAAGGGGTATCCAGAGCCATTGTTGTAAGTCAAAATAATAGAATATTATGGCAGTTACAGAGGATCCAACTTAAGGCAAAATAAAGTCTTAATAAATATTTGTGGAATGGAAAGAGAGGAGGAAGAAAAGAAGGCTAAGTCTTCCAATGTTTGAAATACCATGTGTTCTTTTGGTAAAACTTAGTCTGGCCAGGGGAAAAGACCTTTGAGGGGAAATTAGTTCTCTGCACATTCTTCAAGATGAGGAGACCAAGAGCTGCTTTTCATTACTAAAATGAGAGCTAGAATTTATTATCCTCAATTTCAACAAAAAGTCATTTACCTCCAAGCTACAAAAAAATTGCTAGTCAACTCAAGGTAGTTGTGAATAACTTGCTACTGCTGTGATCTGATGTAATTCTTAAATGATTCCCTTTTGCCCCATGAAAAGCCGTCCTTGATATGTATGGCAGCTAGTATAATTTTAAAAACATAATAATTTGCTGCCCAGCGTTCATATATTTTGATAACTCCAGTGAAGAGAGTGCCTGTAGGGCACAGGAGTGGAGGTTTGCTTTCTAACACCCAGAAGCTAAACCATGTGACTGTTAGCAACGCCCATTGGATTTGCTTCTGAAACCATATATGTAAAACCAAAGACCACACAATGGTTTCTAGAATTATAGCTGATATCTACTGACGTTCTTTTAAATTGTTTTCCATAAAATGTATGGCCTACTTACAGGATGGGACAGAAAGGGCAGATACCAGTGAAAGGTAGTTTGAAAAGAAAGTGAGATTAGTATTTCAAATGACTAGCTATTCTTCCCCAAAGTTAACATGCATAGCACTTTATCAGTTGTTAATTGCAAACTGAAGAATCACCTTGTCAAAAGACAGCCTATGTTTTCCATTCTGGCTCTAGATTTTCTTAATTATTTTTTCCCTATTGGTATCAAGGAGAAGGCCATCTGTCTTGGCAGAAATAAATTAATGGCTGCCATTGAGCATATTACAATGCTTGGTTAAAATATGGCTACTCCATCTCTGTTCCTGGCAGCTTAGCCCACTTGTTCAATTAGGTCCCTTTCACACCCATAAAGATTCTCAAATGTCAAAAGTCATGGAATTATTTCATCCTTGAAAGACCTTCAAAGACCAGAGCAACCTATACACTTTATATGCTTTATTACAAATAGCCTGGGGCCATGGATTCACAGCCCAGGGGACCTGTTTCATAGATTTTTTTTTTTTTTTTCCCAGTGACTTAGCCTTGTGTTTTTCTTAAAGATCGAAAGAGAAAAAGTTCCATAAACTTCTCATTATTTCTAGGAGATTCTATCTTCTGACACATTCATTTTTTAAAATGTATACAACTTCTCATTTCTCTCTATTGCTGAGAGACATAAGAAAGGAAAGAGAAACAAGGAAAATTGATAAATTCTCAATAATTTAGATTATATTAATTCTGTTGAAATTTCTTTGATTTTTCCCTGCACATAACTGATTATAAGGCAGGATCATAGAAATGGGAAAGTGACCTTGTATTTTATTTTTATTTTTATTTTTTTTGAGATGGAGTCTCACTCTGTCACATAGGCTGGAGTGCAGTGGCACGATCTTGGCTCACTGCAGCCTCCACCTTCCAGGTTCAAGCAATTCTCCTGCCTCAGCCTCCCGAGTACCTGGGATTACAGGTGACCACCACAACGCCCAGCTAATTTTTGTATTTTTTTTTTTTTTTTGTAGAGATAGGGTTTCGCCATGTTGCCTAGGCTGGTCTCAAACTTCTGACCTCAAGTGATCTGCCCACCTCAACCTCCCAAAGTGCTAGGATTACAGGCATCAGCCACCATGCCTGGCCATGGCCTTGTATTTTAAAGAAAGCATGTATGTCATAGCACATTCTCTTGGAAAGAGAAAATAAATCTTTTCGGACTAAAACAGAAAATACTTGGTAGTTTTAGTCTTGATAACACCATATAACATGCCTCCTGCCTTAGCAAATCAGCTATGCCTGTCTTCTTATGAACCAAAAAAGAACCTGATACTCATTGTATTATTTTTGCTGGAATGCTGTGAGAAGAATTGATTAATGATGGTGCAATAGGATTTAATCTTTCAGAACGAAGGCTGCACTATAAGATGGGGGTGCATGATTCAGGTTCCTAGTATGTGAGTAAAGACCTTAGGCTCTGAATGCTTACTTACTACATTCTGTTACTAAGAATTAGAATGCAATGACAGAATCATTCGTGTACATTTAGAACTGGTGTGTTTTTATAGGAACTCTATATCTTTGAACATTTGTTGGGAGCCTTAGAGAATAGCATGTTGCTATTACTCTATAGATAGAATTTCACTCCACTGCTTCACAGCATTAAAAACCAAATGTCTGTGATGGTAACTTGCTATATTTTTTCTTAACCAAATTATTAAATTCAAATATTTGATTTCAACAAACAAAAAATGCAATAAACCCATATAATTCAGCTTATCCTTCAGTCATGCTCTTTAAATATTCCAAGAATCTATTACTTGCTAATATTAAAATCTAGAGTTTTTGAATGTTTGATTCAAATGTTTGTACTTGAAGGAATAAAACGTTTAGATATCTGAGTATAGCCCATATTATATACTGTTTATTAACTTTAGGGGCAAAATTGTTTAAACATATGCATTCCGTGCTACAGCATGAAATTCATCGTAAGAATGGTCCATTCTATCCAAGGAAGTTGATTATTGGTATAATGAGCATATTTGTTTGCTAGGGCTGCCATAATAAAGTACCACAGATTGAGTGGCTTAAAGAACAGAAATTCATTTTCTTACAATTCTGAAAGCTAGAAGGTTGAGATCAACATGTAGGCAGGATTGGCTTCTTCTGCAACCCCTCTCCTTAGCTGCAGATGGCCACCTTCTTGCTGTGTGTTCACATGGTCATCTTTCTGTGCATCCACTTATCTCTCTCTGGTAATGTCCTAATCTTTTCTTCTACAAGGATGCCAGTCATATTGGAGTAGGGTCCACCCTAACCACCCTATTTGAACATAATTACCTCTTTAAAGATCCTATCTCCAAATATAAGCCCATTCTAAAGTACTGGGGGTAATGTATGAATTTTACCCTCTAATAATGAGGGAAATTCTTTCTATGTCAGTCTGATTAGAACTCATCCCTATAGCACAGACATTTAGCAGAGCATTAATGCAGCACACAAGTTTGGTACATACTTCTTCTTTAAGCCTGCATCTCAAGTTGTCCTGAATTTGGAGCATAAAGGACATGAGAAATCTCAAGCCAACGAGGACTCCAAGGCCAGAAAAGTTTACAGGAAGTTCAAGAAGTTCAGCTACACAATAGCAGCAGCTGGATTTAAACCCAGGCATGCTGAGTGTGGGTCCATATACTATGTGAAAAATTAAAATTGTCCTACTGGCATATTAATAATTTGGGTTCTTTATGATGATAAATTGAGGAAGAGTGGGGGATCAGAAAACAAATTGAAAAGAGGCCTGAGTTCTAGCTATGGCCACAGGAAGTCTGTTGATCTATGACCAAGCCCCTAAAGGATCTGACAATGTTCATTGTTTGGTATTTATTATAAAAATGTCACTTATGTCTCTCTAATAGACACCTAGGATCATGGGGGCAAAACAGGGTGACAGTATTTAACGAGTGCCCCTTCTGCTCCTGTGGCAGCGAGACCCAGTAGGGATATACCTCTGCCAAACAGAAGCCTGCTCCCTGTCACTTTTGGAGATGAAATCAACTTTATCAGCCACTCGTGTAGCAAAAAGAGAAACTCTTAACCTAAAGAGCATAACCCTTCATTTTACAAATGAGCTGTTTCAGACTCAGATAGGGAATGTATTCAAAATTTCCCATTTTCTTATTAGCGGAGCTGGAATTGAGACTATCATCTTGTTTTATTTTACCAAATTTGGTTCTTCCTTTCATTTCACCTCATAATTCCAGTAATATATATGAAAATATTGTTTGTGTTTTTGCTTCTAAATGCAACTTCAACCTGTGGTTTCCTGCATCTTCCTCTACAATTCATCATCACCTAAAAACCAGGTGAAGGCATTAACTTTCTTTTGAAACATTTACCAAGACATTTGTGCCAAAGGGCAAAATCATCATGAAGCTCAATCCTTGTGCTGAAATGTATTCACTTCAGCTGTTTGCACTTGGCCTGGTTAAAGGAAAGGAAAAGCATGGCCTTGTGAACCTGCAAACTGGGATTGATTCCCAACTTAGCTGCTTAATTGGTGTGCGATCACAAATTAAATTCCTAGTCTGTTTGCTTCCTTATATGTAAGAGTAATAATAATAGTAATTACCTAGCCAGATAACCATAAGGAATAGAAAAAACTTACATGTCAGGAGTTTAACACCAGGCACACTCAAGACAGTTGGTAAATGGTACCTGTCTTTCCTCTGCTTTTCTGTTGGGGCTCTAACAAATAATGGCTATTTCAGTGGACAGAAGGTGTGATTTTCCACCCTCTGTACTGATTGAAGGCCCACACCTCTTAATTCTTGGAACTTCAGATACTTGAGACTCTGTAAAATGAAAAACTTACCCTACCTAGTTCTGACAGATACAGTAATCAGCAGTGTGTTCTCAAGAGCAAGATGCCTTGAGCAACAACAAATACTACATAAAGTGTCAAATAGGAAGCCTGACTAGCCATTCATTTTGTTTATAAAATTTATGTCCCAATTTTCACACTCTGATTAGCATATAAAATCAATTTTTGGAAATGAAATAGAAAATAAAATATCAGTTCTAATTACTTCACTTAGCAAAGCAATTCTTAAAGATGGCAATAATTTTCATAATAGGCAATTGATTATCATAGTAATGTGAGCAGTGAATAATTATTTGAACTCAGCTTTTAATGGATCTTTTAATGGCAACATAGAATATGCAAAAGTAAAGATATGTATGCACAATCAATATATCATCAGGCACAAATTTTTATTTAACTTTTTTGTGGTTCTTTAGTCTATACATTTTTTATAGAACAAGTGGTGGATTTAAAATGAAGGTGATTTACAGTGCAGGTAAAGTACATAAAGGATTAAGGGGATTTGTGTAATTGCTGACTTCTAGCTCTCTCTATACATGAATGATAATATCCAAAATTTTTGCTTGCAGTTATCCAACTAAAGGAAAGCAAAAGGTACACCCAGCCCAGCTAAAGCACCCAGTTAATAGTCAAATAAGAATTACTAGCAATCTAATAATTCAGATTTGGCTTATATTTCTGTTGTCAAGTGTAGCAATTTGCTTGTTTCAAGCCAATTTTTTTGCTTTGATTAAGAGTGAGAGGGGTAAGAAACTATAACACAGTGATTATGGCTCAGAAAGTAGATTGCCTACATTTGTATCCCAATACCACTGAGACATTCCATGGATACCAGGAAGGGTTGGGCAGGTTATTTTACTGCTCCATGTCTAGATTTGGGCACTTAAACAATGGGAATGACAACATGCTTGCACCATTGGGCCGTGTGAAACTTAAGACATTTTATGCAAAACACTTAGCACAATGAATATCACACAATTGGTACTCAGCAAATGTGTGTCATTATTATAGAAGGTAGTGAATGACCTCAAGTAAATGGACCTGTGTTTGGCTTTCTATTCTTTTTGATTCACAGTAGAGACCCAGCTCAGCCACATGCTGTAAAGGAGCTGACCTGATCCTTCTTACCAAGATAAAAAAATCTAACATCAATCAGTTCACTGTTGTCTGCACTGCAGCAGTGTGAGGGGCACCCCAATTCAGGAATTTTGCTAATTATTTTCTGGCAAGGCATCTGCTGCTCCACATGCTTCATTACTGCGATTCCACCTTTAAAACGGGCAGCAGCCTCCTTCAAGGGGTAGTTATGACTGGAGAACAGCTTGATAACCAAGCCCAATCTACATATACTCAATAAAAGGAAATTCTTTTTATATGCAAATACGGAGAAATGGTCAAAGGTAGTCCTGAGGGACAGAAGGAGCATGAACCTGGGAGCTGGACAGTCATGGTCTTGAATCTCCACTTTGCCACTGGCCACCTATGAAATGTTAGACAACATATTCAACTCGCGTGATCAATAGCTTTTAAAATCTGGGTGATAATATCTATTTGCTGGGAAGTTTCAAATAAGATTATGAACATAAAAGTGCCCAAGCTAGCATCTGTCGCATGGCATGCCCTCCATGACAGATACTTCACCCTCACTGTGAGCACTTCCAATTCAGCTTTCAAAAGAAATGTCTAATACGACAGTGCCAGCTTTATATGTATTCATTCAGATGATCCTCTTAAAAGCCCTATGAAACAGGAATCATTATTATCCCCATTTTACAGATGAGAAACCTGAGACACAAAGTGACTGAAAGACTTGGTCAAGGTCTAAACGACCATTAAGTCGCAGAGCCACACTTTGAATCCAAGCAGGATGGCTCCAGTGTCCACACACATAACCATTGAAATAAACCATCTCTTGACAGATTATTAATGGCCTTCTTCTCTTGCCTTTTCTTCTGATAGCAAATTGAGTCCCTCCTATAGCCCTTATCACAGTGCCTTCTACTAAATCTGTGTATGCACATAGGAGGTTGCAAAGTCCTCCCTTGTGTCTTTGATTTTTTCCCTTCTATATGGAGTGCTTCATAAACTTGGGTGTCATCCTTTCACAGGGCCATCCGAATCTTCTCTGTAGCATTCCAGTTTTAGTACATGTGCTGCTGAAACAAGCATCGTCCTTGTGTGTTAATCACTTTCATTTGCACACAACACTCAGTGCAGTCCCTCACTGTGTAGGTGAGCAAAATCAACATAATATAATTGGCAAAGGAGATTTGAGAAGTTTTCTCTTGCATGGTGTTCAGCAATGCAGTCTGATTGGCTCTAAGGACTTAGATATGGTTATGGAAACTGTTGAAAGTAAGTAGGAAGATGCTAGATTGTCACCACTCTCAATTCTACTAGTAATTCAGTGGTGGCTGACAAGGTGACAGAGTGTGGCTAATGTGGATAGTAGCGGTAGAAATGTAGGACCATTGAGTCTTTCTGTGTGACTTCACTTCCACACTCTATTTGTTGAGCTCGTCAAGGCCATGGCTTTTCCTCGTCATGGAAGAAAGCAGAGAGCATTAACACTCATTGCTAATGCATTAAAGGCCCCAAGCCAGGCTTCAAACCCAGACCCCAGTGACTCCGTAGCCTTTCCTCTTCCGAGGTATTATACCCTCTGCTGACTAATGACCTCTTCAGACTTCAGGCCCTGGGATTTATCTAAAAAAGAGGGAGAAAAGTACCTAAACATTATCATCCCCTGCTTTTTTGCCTGGAGCAAAAAAGAATTAACTTCCGATCTCCTATGAAACTCTAGGAGCTGCTAGTCAGAGTAACAGAAAGCACACTTCTGAACTAATTCTGGGAAGACTTAATTTGTGGAGGCTTTATATTCATCCTGCCAGTGAACATTAAAGGAAAATTCAGAGCAAACAACTGCACATTTTAGATTCATAATTATTTCAAAAAAGAGCTGGCAAGGAGTCCCATTGCTGGGTAATCAAAGTTTCATTTCTTGAGACCAGAATTTTCCCTCCAAAGAGAACCTTTTGGAAAAGTGGTTTCAAGCAGTACACCTCTACGTGATGGATTTGCCCGTGAAGGGCTCAGTCCACAGCTCTGGTGTCTAACCCTGCATTGGGTATTGACATGCTGCCTCACTCTGAGCAAGTCATTTGACCTCCCACCTTGGGTCACCCATCTGTGAGGTGAAGGAAAGCTTCCCGACCTCCCCTAGAAGCAGAGCAAATAGCAGGGTAAAAGAAACACTTATTATTATTTTTTTTTCTGGAATACTAGAAGCCCAAGGTGTAAGGGTGAATATAAATTTGTCTACTTTATCATTAATCTCAGAATCCTTAAAAATTTTCTTTTCAAATACAGTGGACATTTTTTCCAAAACACTCAAGTCTTAAGCACAAGCGTGCCAATAATTATATATATTGACTGTATGATTATTGCCTCAGAATCATTATTCTAAAAACTCATTTTCTGTGTAAACAGGTAGATAGAAAATGCACCCCTGAGAAAATTAGTTGCATAAAAAGACCTGAAAATTTTGTGGGGTTTTTTTGGCTGAAATTATTATATGCTCTTAAGTATTGGTTTTTTATTCTAAAAATGAGGTAGTGAACCTAACTCTGGTTAACTGGGTGCATTAGAGTGTTGGATTCTGGTTAATGGAGGCTTGCCATATTTATTTAGAATGGAATCTTTCATTTGGTACATTGATGGTGTTTATAAGGCAGTTTTCTTTAGCTCAGTGAAGAAAAAGGTGCATTTAAAAATGACTCAAGGGGAAATGTTATGCTGAGCCCATTTTGTCAGGGCACTTGACTCTGAAGCTTAGAAAAACAATTGAGATGTCCTCATTAGATGTAAAGCTCCAAGGTACTCTCTGAAGTCTCCCTGAGGGCACACTTTTTCTCATCACCCAGAATCTCCTTACTTGATAGTTCAGAGATGGTGGTGTTAGGGGTCTACACATGTGTGACACACATGTGAGCTAAACATAGCTGCCTGGAAGAGGAAGAATTGTAATTCCTGACACTTGTGTAAATAGCATCCACTCCCACCAGCTGGAAACCCATCCAAGAAACAGCCTAACCTCCACGCCCAGGTCACTGTCCTCAAACCGAAGGACCAGGAAGATAAAGGCAAGATGCTATCTTCGCAGTCATTATTTGTCACTTTGTGTGTGGCAGTGCGTTGTGCTCCCTCCAGGGAGAAGTCGTAGTTACTGGAAGTCATTCTTGTCTGGCAGCTTTCCACACCTTTAATGGGCACCTCAGGTGACATCAACCTGTAGCCCAGCTGCTGTTGCTAAGGTTCAGCCACTTAAAACCAGTCCTGGGTTGGCTGTTTATGCACTTAAGTGGAAAAGTAGTACCCAAGTCATCCCTGAGATTTAGCGAGGACACAATAATTGCTTTCCTTTCAATGGCAGGTGACGCATTTGCCACCGTGGAGCAGAACACGTTGCTGCTCTCAGTCATAATGGGAACAATGGGAGAGGGACATGGGAGGAAACAGAAAATGTCAAAGAGCTCTGGGTTGAAAATTGCATTTTGCAGATGCCATTAAGCTCTGTCGGGAGAGAAGATGAAAATGCTAATTGACAGATTTTTTATGTTGTATTGTCTTTGAGTTGCTGAGTAAGTCATCAGATCATGTTGTTTAATCATTAATGTTAAACTTCAGAAGAATCCATCAATTGTTTGCTATTCATCTTTTACCCTTTCTACGAATCTATCTTAAACTATTAAAACCTGCCAACAAAAAAGGAGTATAAATATTTATATTTAGCCCAAGAACTGATAAAAGTCTTAATCAGCACAGCACAAGAATATTAATTATAGCCTAAAAAATTCTGTATCAGTCAAGGACAATTAGGATATCTTTCATTCTTTTACCTAAAACTACACATACACTCACATACACACACACATACTTTTGCACACATATTTGCTCATTTTTTGATCCGTAAAATAAGAATAATAATAGCACATGGTACAGTGGGAGTGTGTGTGCATGTATGTCTGTGTATGTATTAAATTAGTTAATATGTGCTTAGAACATAGTATATGCTTAATACTTTCTTCTATTTTTTAATACAGGGTCTTGCTCTGTAGCCCAGACTAGAGTACAGTGGCATAATCATAGCTCACTGCAAACTTAAATCCCGTGGCTGAAGCAATCCTCCCTCCTCAGCCTCCCAAGTAGGCTGAGAGTACAGGTGCACACGACCACACCCGGCTAATTTTTTTAATTTTAGTTTTTTGTACAGACAGGGTCTTGCTATGTTGTCCAGGCTGATCTTGAACTCCTGCCTTCAAGTGATCCTCCTGATTCAACCTCCCAAAACCTTGGGTGATAGGCATGAGCCACTGTGCCCGGCCCTCAATATTTTTTAGCTGCTACTAATACCATATGGTGCACAAAGTTACATATCAAATAAAGTTATAATTAAGAGTTTTGCAAACTATTTTTTCTTTTTGTTAATAGATATTATATGCTTGCTACAACATGTATTTTTAACAGGCAACACAAAACATGTCCTTTTTTTAAATAAAAAAATTATTGATACATTTAATAAGAAAAAAAAAAAAAACAATGTAAGCCAGGCATGGTGTATCATGTCTGTAAACCCAGCACTCTGGGAGGCCGAGGCAGGTAGATCACTTGAGCCCAGGGGATTGAGACCAGCGTGTGACATATGGTGACACACCATCTCTACAAAAAAAAAAAAAAAAAAAATACGAAAAATAAAGTAGCTGGGTGTGGTGGTGCATGCCTGTAAACCCATATTCAGGAGGCTGAGCTGGAAGGATCACTCGAGCCTGGGATGTAGAGGCTACATTGAGCCATGATTGCACCACTGCTCTCCAGCCTTGGTGACAGAGTGAGACCGTGTCTCAAGAAAAAAAAAAAAAAGTCTTGCTTTCTTGGCCACATTCCCTCCAAAATCTGGAAAATAATGCTCAGTATTACACTCTTTATCTTTCATAGTGTCTTAGCCACTGGCCCCTCTGGTAAAAGGTTACTGTTCAGGGGTATATCTGGAGAGCCTTTAAAAAAACTCAGATTCCTCACAAACCAGAAGAATCTCTCAGAATCCCTATTTTAAAAGATTCCATGGGTGATTTCATGAAGTTGAACAGAAGAGGGGTCTTGGGCAACCACTCCTTTTTCTCACCTGTGGGGTACGGTGTGTGTCTTCTTTAGCGTTTTTAAAATTCTGGGGAGTTCAGGAATTACAAAAGAAAATTCTGGAGAGTTCAGGAATTACATAATCTGTCTCAGCATTGGATATGATAAGTAAATTAATATACTTATTATTTCAATGTGTCATGATATAGATGTTCTCCCTTGTGTCTAACCTTAATTTTGAGAATTCCAATGGGCTTATATAGTCTGCTCATTTGCTAAGCCCATCCTCCCTTTCTATTTATTTCTAAACACCTTGCCCATTTTTTAACACCCCCCACTTTTGTCAGATGTATTCTCCTTTTCTTTTCCATAACACTTGGCTATTCTTTATTAAGACCAGTGGTGTCCTTGGTAGGTAGATTCTACCTGGCGCTCCCCTGTGTACATCTCTATATCATTTCTTTTTGCTAAGCCAACTGGAAACCTGTGAGATATTTAAGGCATGCGTGGTACTACCTCTTCTTTTAGGCGCTTTCCCCAGCCCCTTCTCCCTTGCTCCCTGTCCACATGGCTGTACCCTGGTTGTACCTTGCCCCCTCCACAGGCCTGTGGACTATGAGGTGGGAATAGCTAATAAGGTGAAAAAGGAAAGCAGACCCAGATCTGGATGGCTGCTGTCAGGGAAGCCCCCATCTCAGAATTGCCCAAGTGTACCACTCTCACACCTCTTCAGCGACTTGGTGGCAAATCCAATTCCTCTTTCTGAAAGCTTAATAGAGAAGTATTAATGGCAAGCTATGTGGGTAAAGGAAGCAGTTAAAGGAAACTCTAAACACCTCCTTAGAATGAATTCCTTTTTATTGTCTTTCTTTTTCTCTATAATAAAAGGCTCCTAGTAACTACAGGGTATTTCCACATAAAGAGTATTTTTTGTTCTAAGATTATGGACACCTAGGGCAAGCAAATTCTAATATTATGATTGCCGCAAGTTTTTCTTTCCATGAAAGTTCCCAGCACTTCATGACATTTCAGAACTGCTCATCTGAGGTTGAAATGCAAGTGTATTTTAAATTAAACATGAGGCACTGCATCTAGTCTACCCTTTGAATAATATTTATATATGTTTTTCATCAGTAACCTCACTGAATAGGTTAGGTGCTTTCACTCCTTGTTACCAACACATCATAATCGAGTTCATAGTGTCTGATTTTTCCCATGCTCCAATTACGTGTTCATTATCGAGTGCTCTTACATATTTAACACTTTGGCTCTCAAAGGATGTCAAGGACTGCCTAGGCAGTAGAGACTCCAGGAGCTCTACCTGGTGGCACCACAAGTCAGAAATTGTTAGTTACTTCCAGCCTACTTCTCCTTCCGCCTCTGTAGTTGAGTCTTCGGCTTTCCCCCCTAAAATGTATTAAGTTTTAAATCTCTTGATTCTTGTAAGAGCTCAGTTGCTCTGTTTAAAACAAAATAGATAAAAATCCCAGTCTATGTCAACTCTCTGTATATTCTGCTTCCTCTGTTGCTCCAAGCCTCAACCCTCTATTCTCCATCTGAAAATGACATAATGAGAGCGGATACACAGTGAATTTGGGGGACTGAGAACAGGATTTGCAATTTGCAGCACCTCCTATAAATCAACATGAAAAAATTACCATAGTCTGCTACCAGTGGGAGTCAGCACGTTGGGATGAAAAGAATACAGCTCTGGAGGCAGAGGAACATTGTTTCAAATCTTGGTTCTACCAATCAGGTAACTTGGGGCCAAATGTTGGTAGAGAGACAGCAGGGTGATGATCATTAAGCTGTGAAGATGTGGAGAGTATTTGGTCTAGATCAACCTGGGCACTACTTGGGGCTCAATAGTCTTTGTGGTGGGGGCTATCCTGGGCATTGTAGGATGCTTAGCAGCATCCCTGGCTCCTACCCACTAGCAGCCAGTACAAGCCCCTCTCTCCCAGGTATGACAAACAACAGTGTCTGCTGGGATACGAAGTCATCCCCCACTGAGAAGCACTGGTCTATGCATTCACTTTTAGTCTTCACAGGAGGAGCCCTGCAGGTACTAATGTCGCTACTGTCTTATAAAAAATCCAAGGCTAAGGAAGGAAAAATATTGAAGCAATTAACAAAAGTCCTAAGAGTTTTAGGTAATTATATTATTTACCAGTTTTTCAGAGAGATAGAAAACCTTAACAAATACTGTTTTCCTACATCCTAGATGGAGAGGGTTATCATTTTTATTCCTTTCTTCCATTACTAACACTGTTCTTGCATTTTGTCAGTCCTCAAGAAAACTTATGTACTCAGACCGACCAGTGTATTAATGCTACAACCTGCAGAACAACCAGGGCCAGGAATCTGCATTTTGTCTTCAAAACACTAACATTAAACAGCATTGCCACTGGGATGTGACTATTAACGTATCTTTGCCTAGAATTGGGATTTGAATCCTTCCAAGGTCCTTGCTTACCTAACTGCATAGAAAGAAGGTAAAAAACAATTCCAGATGCTGAAGACACAGCATTTGATAGCAAGTCTTTGGAGGAACAAAAGGGAAAAAGAAACAGCCCTAGTGGGAGCAGTATTGTGCTTCCATCTGTTAAGCAACAAATTCAGGCAGGAGAAGAGCAGGCAGCTGAGAGCTTGGCCTGGAACTCTAAATTAGATTCCCAGTGTTTCCTCTGTTTGCCCATCCAGAAGAACCACCTGGGCTGGCTGTAAATACCAAAGTCCCTTTTCTGAAGATTCTGATTCAAAGGGTTTGAAGTTGTGTCCAGAAACAGGTATTTTGAAGAAGCTCCCCAACAGAACTTATGATCAGTAGAGTTAGGAAACACTGAGGTCTACATTCCTGCTACTCAGAATGTGGTTCCCAGGCTGGCGGCAGCAGCAGCAGTTGCGAGTATGTTAGAAGCCGATTCTTGACCAGATTCTGATTCAGTTGGTCTGAAGTGGAATCTGAGATGCTGCATTTCCAGCAAGCACCCAGGAAATGCTGTTGTTTCTGGTAAATGCACTGTACTGTGAGCAGCCAGGATGCTGTTGAATTTAGGCAGGAAGAGGTATCACAGATGAGTCATCATTAAATCCTGCTCTGCGAGTGATGTCAAAGCTGTAAACAGGTCATTAGAGATGGGGTAGAGGTCAGTGGAGATGGGAGCTATGTAATGATAGGAGTCTTTATATTAATAACCATAATGTCCAGAATTCCAGGTTTCTGGAAAGCATTTCAAATGAAGAGCTGGAAAATGTCTCCGAGGGAATGGAGGACTGTTCTCTGCTGTTACAGGACTCTTGCTGTGGCTGTCCCCAGTTTACCAGCTCTGTGACCAGCTTCGTTGTCTTTCTTTTTCTCTTTTTTTTTTTTTTTTTTTGTTGTTGAGACTGAGTCTTGCTCTGTCACCAGGCTGGAGTGCAGTAGTGGCGCAAACTCGGCTCACAGCAACCTCCAACTCCCTAGTTCATGCAATTCTCCTGCCTCAGCCTCCCAAGTAGCTGGGATTACAGGCATGTGCCACCATGCCCAGCTAATTTTTGTATTTTTAGTAAAGATGGGGTTTCACCATGTTGGCCAGGATGGCCTCAGTCTCCTGACCTTGTGATCCACCTGCCTCGGCCTCCCGAAGTGCTGGGATTACAGGCGTGAGCTACTGTGACCGGCCTTATTGTTTTTTAATCAAGGATATCCTGAGAGGTTGCTGTTCCTCTGCCAGAAATGCTGAGCAATTCATCCCTACAGTGGCTCACCATCCAGAACAAATTAAAGAAGAGAGCTGCATGATTCTAGTTATGTATTAACTATAAGTGCTGAAAGACAGCATCATTATTGGCCCTCTAGTGACAGCCGTTTGGGTAGTTTCAGCTTTACCAACTCCAGCACACACTATCAACAACTTTTTTTTGATGACATCAGGCAAAAACGAATATTGCAAGCATTTTTAAGAGGGCAGTCATATCCAAATACAATGTATGATGGGTCCAGGTGTCAGTGAGTACTCAAATGCTGAATTTGGGAGGCCAAGGCTAGCAGAGATGCCATTCTCGTGTTAGTCTCATTGGTTCTGATTGGGTACAGTGCCCATCATTGAACCAATTTACATCTCCAGGCAAATGTGATATGTTAACTGGCTTTCATTCAGGTCACAAACTCTACCCTGGGAGCAGATAGAGTGCACAGAGCTGGCAGGGAGTGATCCCCACAAGGAAGGGGGCTTGATGTACTCCAAAATAACAAATGTCCAGTGCATGCATCCAAAAATAACTTTGAGCAATTCAACACCCCTAAAACCAGTATATGGTTGGCTGTAGAAACTAGAGATGCAAGAGCTTAGGGAAGGCTAGGGTTGAAATAATTACAATGAGTTGCAGTACATGGAAATCCCTCAGGAAACATCTCAAAGTCCCTGTAGTAAAAAGGAATGCCAATTTCTGTTAGAAGGGTACCTTATTCTCAGGTTTATGTAGGGACTCAGGGAATATATAAATGCTATCTTCATAAGCTGGAGTCATCTAATTTTCTTCTTCCTTTATGTTTGGATCCATCCTTCCCCAAAGGCCAGAGTACACACTTTGGAGACACAAAATCCTGTTCAAATTTCTCTGGCTGTTTCCATGTGTACAGTTGGGAAAGTGGCTTAACATGATAAAGCTATGTTTCTGCATTCCAGTGCCTTCCTCCCTCCCAGGTAGGTTGAATACGGCAGTGATGGAAGGAGACGTAGTCCATTTTTTTCACAGTTATATCCAACAGCTCCTAGAACTACATGTAACAGATGCTCAGAAGAATTCGAGTGAATAATCAAATGAATACATTTTAAAAGTCCTTGGCAGGCTGGGCATGGTGGCTCTTACCTGCAATCCCAGCACTTTAGGATGTCAAGGCATGTGGATCACCTGAGGTCAGGAGTTCGAGACCAGCCTGGTCAACACGGTGAAACTCCGTCTCTACTAAAAATACAAAAATTAGCTGGGTGCCTGTAATCCCAGGTAGTTGGGAGGCTGAGGCAGAAGAATCACTTGAACCCAGGAGGTGAAGGTTGCAGTGAGCCGAGATCGTGCCACTGCACTCCAGCCTAGGCGACAGAGCCAGGCTCCGTCTCAAAAAAGAAAAGAAAAAAAAAGTACTTGGAATACAGTATGTGCTTTAGAATGTATATATATTTTCTTAGTTACAACTGGTGCTCATGTGTGACTCTGCAACAAATTTTTATTTTGCTGAAATCAGGCCTTCTTTGTGACATCTAAGTGAAAACTTTAGAGGAAATTCTGGGAATTCCTCTCTGTGCTTCAGCAACTTGCCTGGGTTTCAGAACCACATCTCCCAGCCTCACAACTGCAGAGGCCACAGAGAAGTTGAGGTTTCCCAAAGTCTTTCTGGCTATTCTGTCTGACTCAGCAGCCAGCTATGAAACAGACTTTCCTACCTCTGAAAAAAAAAATCATTTAAAATATTTTTTATGTAATTCCAAGTAAATATTTTTAAAATGTTTTCTCAGTGAGTCAGTTTTGCTTTCACAAAATAAGCCTCAGAGAAACCTAAATGCCACTCAGGCCTCCTGCCCTCTCAAAGTGGGGTGTTTATGATCCCCTTGAGTCATCCCCAGAGGTAGAATGCGTCTGTTTGCACAGCAGGCCTGGTTTGCGCCTCATCCAGTTCTGGCTTGTGACGGGATAGGTAAGGTAAATTTCATGCAGTCTAGCCTTCTTTAAGTTTTCATCTCAGACTTTGGTTGTAGTTTGGAAACTTCCCGGAGCCAAAGGACATATGTGAAGGCAGGTATTTTTAGAAGCTGAACCTGGAAATGAGTATTTCTGTCTGGAGCTCAGAGTCTAACTCACATAGCTAGGACAACTTTGTGCCATCCCAGGAGTTTTGGGGAATTTCTTGGGACATAACACCAAATTGCTGATGCCAGGCCCTGGGTGAGACAAATGGTTCTTATACTGAGAAACTGAGATCAGCCAAAGGCTCAGGTCTTGTAGGAAAACATTAGGAATTGCTTGATTTATAACAGTTGTCCGCAGAACCTCAGCCTTTACGAATGTGATTCGGCTGGGACAGTGATTAAGTTCAGTTTACCTCTCTGTCAGATTCCCCAGACAGTCACACTGGTTCTGTCCATTTCTTTGGCTGCCAGTAGCACCCCCATCTCCTGCTCCAACTGTATGCCAAGGACATAGATGGCACAGGAGAAAGGTGTGCCTTGAGATGCGGTTGGCACTAATGAGAGCTGGAACACACTGAAGGACAGGGATTTTGTATTTAATCCATTAACTTATGTTAGGAACCAGTCATATAGTTTGCATATAATCATTCTCTCCTCTTTAACCCAGGCTATCCCTGCCTCAGTATTACCTTGACCCAAGCCTTGCTAACTTCATCAGCTTCTCCAACAAAGGATGAGGGGGAAAACCCTGAGATGCTGAAATAGGATAGATGCTAGCAGCTGGAATAAAAATGTGAGAGGCAAAAGTGCAATATGATATGTAAATTGTTTCCATGATCCATAGAACTAATGTTTGCTGAGATCTCTCTTTGTGTCAGACACTTAATAATTTTTGCATGCATTTCCTGATTTAATTGATTTTTTTCCTGATTTTACATGATCACAAAATAGAGTTAAAGAAAATTGCCAAATATCCATAAACGATATCAATTAAATAATTGAGATTTTTCCCTACTTTTAGCCAAACTGGGAACTATTTGAAAACACACTTGTTCACAAACCAACAAGTGTCCATTTGTTGAATGAATAGATGGAAGGATAAATGAGGGAACTCTTACTTGCAGCTGGTCTAGAAGTTAAGAATATTGTCTGTCTTTCCATACTCAAAATCCTAGAGGCCCTAAAGACCAGTCCAGTGGTTCTCAAAGTGGTCCCTGGACAAGCAGCATCAACATCCACCTCACCCGATAATTTGTTAGAAATGCAAATTTTCAGGTCTCACCCCAGATGTGCTGAATCAGAAATTCTTGGGGGTGGGGCCCTGCAGTCTGTTTTAGCAAGCTCTCCAGGTGGTACTAGTGCTGGCTGAGGTTTGCTAACCACTGATCTGGCCCCATCTCTTCATTTTATAAATAAGCAAATAGACCCAAAGTAGTCAAGGTCCACATAGCTTCTGTGTGTCCTAGGGTCTCATCCCCCAGGATAGATTCTCAAATGCAGTTGTTGGAAGAATATTCTGGATGGGTGGTGAAAATTACTAGAAAGATAATTTTTCAACTTTTAATGATTTAGTGTAACATTTTGTTTTCAACTACCCACTCAGATATTGTTACTTGAACTCTATGAGCCCAAGTTTCTCATCAGTAATACGGAGACAGACACACTGTTTTACTGGTATGTTGTAAAAGATAATTAAGCAAACTTTGTAATGGAGCGTTGAAAATAAAGTATCATGTAAAATGTAGTTTATCAATTATCTTTCCACAAGCTCACTCTCTAAGCTTTGATTTTTACCTGCCTCTGGATCTCAATCACAGATGATACCTTTTTGCTGTAAAATGTCTGTATCACTTACTGCATAGAACTTTCTTCCATCTATGCTTTGTCTCATTCTCCTAGGCTAATGGTGATGTTTTTAGCAAAGTACTATTTGCATAGTGGGTACAAAAATATTTGACTTAAGTATTGGTGTTTTTACAGGTTGGAAAGACTATGCCTGTTAATAAAATCTATTAGCCTTTCTGCTAAATAAACCTTTATAAGATGGGCTTTACAAAAGTGACAAATGAGGGAATGACACTCACTTTACAAAATGACTTATGAGACAAAGTATGAAATGTATAAAAACTAGAAACATGCAAATTTTTATAGGAATATAATTTTTGATGTGGGCCAGGTTTCATGAATATTAAGTTTTACCTAATTAATATTGGTTGAGAAGGCATGGTTGAGAAGGCAGTACTAGCAAATGGAGTGAATTAAATTGATATTGTTTTGGATTAAGGGTTCATCTGGCTATCCTGTGTGTGTTTTGTCTTGTTTTTTAGCTTAAGTGGGATAATGAGGAAAAGGGTTAAATGCATTGTATGTGGCTAGGGAATACTGAGCTTGGGCTTTAGCAAGAACAAGGTGATTGAGCTATTTATTGAAACCAATGGAGTCAGGTACTTTTAACAGCCAGCCTCAACAGAAAACTGGATGTCTCTATGGGCAGCCAGGCATTCATTTCCCCCTTTTCTCTTCTTTTATAAGACATTTCTACCATGTCTGTCTTTTCAGTCTAAGGGATAGATGTCGTCTTCAAATGTATGGCTTTGGGTTCCTTTTTTTCCTAAAATCATGCTACTAAAACCTAGTTTTGTCATTGTAAGCTTAATATGACAAAGTGCTTGACAACTCTAGATTCTATTTTGTGATCCTCTGGGTAAAGACAACATGAATGTTCAGGTGCAGGCTTCACTTTTAATAGTAGGTTGCAAGGTATTTTTAGATAATAAGCCTGGGACCTCCACAATGATCCGGTGTGGAGTAGGTATAAAGCAAGAATATAACTGAGCCTAACCTAGGTAAAGTGCTAGTCCCACTGAAGGGGACTGAGTCTAATCACAGATTGGGTGGGGGTGGCTGTGATGCAAACTGGTATCTTTGAGGCTCTGATCTGGGGAGGTGACAGAAGGAGCCCTCTCTCAGTCCTCAGGCAGCTGGAAACCCCTTTATTCCTGAGCAGTCCACCTGGGATAAGGCAAGACATGGGTCAGCGATCAGGCTCGCTGGTTGGAGCCTCCACTTCTTTAGTGGCTAGCAGATGAGCATACACGACTCCTGGGGTTAGGGCTAGTCCACAGCACTAGAGGTTACAGCTGAACCTACCCTAGTGAGGAATTTGAAGCATAGTTAGGGAAACTGACACCCACAGGAATGGGCAAACAGCCTGGGAGTCATGGGGAAACGTGTGATTGTGGTAGAGTGACCAACTCACCTGGTTTGCTCAGGACTTCTCCAGCGTCATCACAGAAAGTTTCATGCTGTGGAAAATGTCTCAGTCCTGGCCAAATGGGAGTGGGCTACAAGTGGCCAGAAGGCATAAAGGGCCTAATTCTTTTTGTTTGTTTTGTTGTTTATTTGAGACGGAGTCTCGCTGGAGTGCAGTGGCGTGATCTCGGCTCACTGCAAGCTCCGCCTCCCGGGTTCACACCATTCCCCTGCCTCAGCCTCCCGAGTAGCTAGGACTACAGGCGCCGGCCACCACACCCAGCTATTTTTTTGTATTTTTAGTAGAGATGGTGTTTCACTGTGTTAGCCAGGATGGTCTCGATCTCCTGACCTCGTGATCCGCCCACCTCAGCCTCCCAAAGTGCTGGGATTACAGGCGTGAGCCACCGCACCGGGCCAAGGGCCTAACTATTACATAGCCTGGCAAATATAGAAGACATAGGACTTTGACAGTGAGAGGAGGTCGAGAGAGCCCCGTGACAAGTGGGGACATTTACAGAGTGAGGCAGGAAGAGCCAACATGCTGGAAGTCCAAATTATCTCCAAATTGTCAGTCTGGGGCAGGAAGGGACTGAGCAGTAATTAGACTTTAGAGATATTCCAAAATAGAAGTTTGGCTTTGCTAGTCTGATAAATATTAAATGATAGCACTGAGTCCTTTCAAAATAATTAGAGGGTAAAAGACTATCTGGCTAATGATAGCTGAGATAGCCTAGTCCAAAAAGCACAATGCTCCATTGCTTCTCCTTCTTGTGATTTTTGCATCCATACACGTGCTGTCCAGAGTCAGAGAGCCCGCCCACCCCTTGTTGCAGTTGGTTTCATTTGACCGGAATGAACACTAATCCTAAAGGCTGGAATTAGATTCACCTGCAGTTTACCCTCAATTTGCAGTCTTTCAGTCATAAAAATGAGGGTTCTTTTCATGTTAACTAGCCTTATTCTTGAGTGTGATTCGTTATTATAGCAAATTTAATTTTGCATGAAAAGCATGATAACTAATTATATAGCACTTGCATACTCAGAACAAATTCCCAAAAATATTTGCATAAATTTCCTGATGTCCCATTTGACTCTTTAACAACCTCATCATAGTAAATTGCCTTCCTAAATTGATTTAACACATCTGCCTTGTCTAAGAGTGGCTGATTTTCATGAAAAATAAGGATTAGAATAGTTAAATTACTATCCACTGGTAAGTGAACTGTCTGCATTGTTATCCCAAATATGTATATTTTAAAAAGGAATTTCTGTCTTAGGTGACTGTCCCAATACAAAATCTTACATGAGTCCAGGTGTCTCTTCAAATCCCAAATAGTGCATAGTCCACTCATTGAATGGTTTTAGCTGCATAAGGCTTTGAGAGGAGATACCTAAAAAAAAAAAAAAAAGTAACATCCTGGGTGCACCTGCATCATATTTATCACGGGTACTTCTCTCGTGCTGAAAAACAGCACCTACATCATTAAGTACAAACATAGGCGTCACAGCAGGGCAGCTGTTGCTGGTTTTGCATTATTTTAATTAAACTTCAGTGTTTCACCTGATGCAAGGTCTGATTTCCCAGCCCTCTACCCTGAAAAATGAGATATTTTGAAAAGAAACATTGAATTGTTCATCAATGCTGATAGTAATTCAAATTCACTATAGCGTCAAATGATTTATCTTGAAAATGCAGGGGGTGGAAGGGGGCGGTGGGGAGGGGTGGCTCACACACCCGGAATGAATGATTGTAATGATGGGTTAATTTGCCTATTGAACAGTCATTCTTAAGGTTTAGTGAGATCAGAATCACCTGGAGGGTTCCTAAAACCATATATTGTTGGGCGCCTCCATCCCCAGAGTTCAGTGGGCCTGGGGAAAGGCCAGAGAAGTTGCATTTCTGATGAAATTTGCAGGTGATGCTAACAATGCTGGTCTGTGTCCACAGTGGGAGAACTGTTGCATTAGATCTTAATTGTCAGGATAATATGTCTTTGTGAAGTGGGTGTTCAGTGGAGGCTAAGGGTACCATTTGGTCATCCCACGTAGAACCCAGGGGAGCATACCAATCACCATCATGTGATGGGCAGCGCTGAGTTATTGCATTGCACCGTTGCTCTTCCAGGGATGGACTTGCACAGAGACAGGGGCCCTGGTCACAAGGGCTTTCAACTTAAAAGTTGCTGTATGTCCCATTTCTCTCCAGATTTTCCAATGAGAAGGTTCAAAGAGTGCCACAGCTATATTCCATCACATATTTGGTTTGGCCCCTCAGGAGAGAAGAAACTTTTCTCCTGAATCGGATTCTCCACTGTCAGAACAAAATGGCTTTCTAATTACCTTTCAAACAAGACAGCAGTGCTGTTTACTTCAGGTTGTATCAGACCTCCAGGTTACCACCTATAAAAGCACTTTTTAATCACAGTATTGGTAATCATTTTGTACCACAAGACATTTGTGGAACTTCTGAGGATAATCTCAAATGACTTCACATATTACAAGCTAGAGTTGAGAGCACAAGAAGCCAAGAAACAGATTGTATTTAATGTCAGTCTCTTTATTGGAAAAAAGAGAAGTATATGCTACTGAGTTGTTTATTTTGGGTGGGGCAGGGGTGGGTATCTACTACTTCATAAATCCTTTCTCTCCGTCTTCTTAAACCATCCTAAAATCTTCCCTGTATGATTGGCAGTTGACTCAGTCGGCATGATTCTCCTGAAAGCTGTTTATGATGGTATTAGAGAATCAACTATGACATAGGCTCAGTCTCTGGAGGTAAAGTTGAAGGAGAAAAAGGTTCTGTAGTATCAGGAGTTCCTATTTTCCCACTGTTTCCCTTTTCCACATTCTTCCTTGACAGAGCTTGCTAAGATAGCAAACGAGAAAGAGGAGCTGCACAGTGAAAATATACACAGCCTCCTGAAGGGATTCCTGTTTCCAGGAGGCAGGGGCCCTCATCCTTACTCTGCCACCCTTTTGTTTCCAGCTTGGCCTTTTCATGGTCAGATGTAAAGATCCGAAATGAGGATTGCCAGCCAGATGGGTCCTGTTTTGCACCTATACCCATTATACCAGTCCTGGTGTTGGCATAGGGCATCACATTGAAATACCAATTAACCAGTCCTTAGGAAGCTAAGTGTCTTTCTATAGAGTTGGCCTCTTTGTGGAGGATGTTGGGCAAGTTCAAGCGTTTTCAGCACTAAGTCGGCTACAGCTGGCGAAGGATGCAGGGCTCTCCACATCACATTAGAAGCCCTCTGAGTTGGCAGCCCTGACTGGAGAGCAGGTTCTATTGAATAGGCCTACAGTGTCTGTGGGGAGGTGCCCATGAATTCTAGCCCTGGTGAGGCCTCCACACCTGCACAGAACCCAACCCCAAAACCCCACCCAGCCTCATGGCTCTACCTCCTTAGATGGAAACTAATCCTTAGTAGAGAACAGTTCTTTATCTCGAGTTCAATCTCTCCTACCACTTGCTGGAAGGACGGGGGTGGCCATGGAATACCATACTTCAATATCACACAGACGATTGCCCAAGAGGTCTCTCCTGCTCTTACGTTCAATCTGAGCTTGCAGTTTTTTCCCAGTTTGGTCCTCATCTTCATGGTGATTTTATCCTGGATGTGTTTTGGGTTCTGGTTTTGCAGCTTTTGTCAATCAAATGGAAACTTCTTTCTGACTTCCAGAATTCTTTATGACTTTTGGTTTGCTTTCATGTTCTCTATGCGTGATACAGGTTTATTTTTTGTGAGGGCATGTGCAAAATACTAGGTCTGAGAAGGTCTCTTCAGGTGCTCCATCCTTTATTTCCTGACGCCAATGGCAGGGAAATAAACGCCTATGGTCTCCTTAGTATATCTCTTAATATGGAGACCAGATTTAGGGGTAAGAGGAAAACACGCTGGTCAGTCATGGTGATTCACTTGTTCTGCTGCCTTTTTGTTGGAGGAGACGCAGCAAGATAGAGCTAGTGTTTCTTTTCACCAAGACAAGTCAAACAGTGTTCAGCTGCTTAATACAAACAATAGCCTGCAGCCCATGACAGCCAGGAGAACTCAGATCTGGTCCATTACTTTTGTCTTCACATTTTTACCATGAAAATAGAGACATAAATGTGATCAGATCCTGGGCACCACCCATTCCCACCCAGAGGCAGTAGAGGCAGTCTTTGAAATACCTCACTCCAGGAGGAATGTTCGCTTCTCTTGGGTGATTTATGTTCAGTGCCCATAAGTAAGAAATGCAGTTTAACAGGCAACACACTGAAATCTGCACATCCACGAATGCTTTCTGGCTTAGAAAATAAAATCCAGGCAAGGTTTATGTGTTAGTGCATAAATGTATAATCTCCTCACACTGCAGGAAGTAACCTCTTTCTTGAGGGAAGTCTCTTAAATATAAAAACAAAACAAAATTTTTAAATAGTTTGACGGTCCTCTTGTGTAGCAAAAGGCGTCTTCCTGGGCTAGGCAGTCTAGGTTTTCCTAAAAGAGTTCCTAGATCCAACATGAAGAGCACCATCTGCTCTATTTCTAAAAAGTCTTCATGTTTATCACCTTGTTCCCAATCTCATTTGAATGTCAAGAGACTCCAAGGCCCTGACTCACTTTGGTAGAATAGGTATTGGAGGTGTTTCAGGGAAAGGTTCGGTGTGTTAGTTACATGGTGGTTGTGGCATTTGGTTTGTTTTGTTGCATTAAGTCATTGGAAATAACCAGAAATTCTGTTTGGGAGACAGTTCTCCAAAAGTGCCCCAAGGAGAACTGACAACATCTTCCTACAAGTTCTTGTTAAAATTACATCTCTGGGTCCCATCTTATTCCTAGACTTACTGAACCTGAATCTCTGGGATAGGACCTGGAATGCACCCTTTTCCCAAGGGCCTCCATAGCCCCATGGCCTCTTGGAGACTGATTTTCAAGAATCACATGATATTTATGATATTTTCTGAAAAAGCTTTGTTCTTACTTGTTCTCCCTACCCTTGGCATAAAACTTCGTCTTTATTCTTCACCTTTCCCCAACCTCTACCCCAAGTGAGGTATTTGGAAAGGCTCCTCCACTGAAACTGTTTTTGTCGGGCCACTAATTGCCTCTATATTGGCCAATTTGGTGGCCAATTTGGCGGCCTGTCTTACTTGACCACTGATTGTATTTAACACTACCGTCTTCTTAGAACACCTTCTCCTATTCCTCCCTCACTGGCCTCTCCTTCATTTACTTTTTTTTTTTTCTCCTCTCAACCTCCAAGTACTGGGTCCTTTTTTCTTTAGTGTGGTTCCTTCCTCAGATAATCTCATTCAATGTCATGGCTCCATGTTTATATCCATACACACTGGAATCCAAAATTCTTGAGCACTAATGACCTGGTTGACATCTACTCTTCCATATGTAATGACATCACAAACTTCACTGGCAAAAGAGAACAATTTATTCAACACCCCTTGCACAAATTTACCCCAAACTTACCCCTTTCTTAGTTTTCCCTCTGTCAATAAATAGCACATTATCTAACTGCTCTGGCCCAAAACCAAATCTTATCTTTGATTTTTATTTTATTTCATATCCCACATTCAAAACAGATCCTGAATCCAACAACTTAGCATGATTCTCCTGGTGACCTCCGTAGTCAAAGTGATGATGATCTCCTTCCAGTGGCCTCAGCTGGTCTCCTTGCTCCTGCCCCTGCCCCCTATTCCTTCAGTCAATAGCAGCCAGAAGGATCCTTTCAAGACTTAAGTGATACCATTTGACTCCTCAAATCAAATCCCACTGCAATTGTTCCCCATGTCACTGAGAATAAAACGCAAAGTCCCTACAAGGGGTTATGCAGCTGTGATGATCACCCTCCTCCCCTCACCCCATCTCTGCACTCCAGCCACACTGGCCTCTGTGCTTTTCCTGCAGCATGACGGCACAGGCACACATTCCTGCCCCTAAAGTCCTTTACGCTGGTTTTGTCTGCCTAGAATGAGCCTCCCAAAGTAGCCACCTTGGTTAGTTCCGTCACTTCCTTTAGGTGTTTGCTCAAATGTCTTCGGTGCAGCCTTCCTCCACCAGTCTATGTTAACGCCACCCCTCTACTTCAGCCCTTCCTTTCCTCTTCTCTATTTCGTTTTTCCACTTACCTCCACTTATTTTGTCTGTCTCCCTCACAAAAATGTTACCTTCATGCAGGCAGAGACTTGTCTGCACTGTACATGGCTGTATTGCCCAGACCTTGAAAGTGCCTGAACATAATTACCCCTTGAAAATATTTGTAGAATAATTGCATCTGGCATTATTTACACTGGCCTTATTAATCTCTTTAAGAGGACAGTGGGTGGTAATCAGGGTAATCAGTAAACTAATCCTGGTTACCATAAGCCAGTGATTTGCAGAGTGGTCCCCAGACCAGCAGCATGAGAATCATCTGGGAGCTTCTCAGAGCTGCAAAATCTCAGGCTCCATTGCGTGCCCACTGAATCAAACTCTGGGGTCAGGACCCAGTAATCTGTTTTAACTAGCCCACCAGATGACTCAGGTGAACAGATTGGAGCCATAAGTAGCAGCAAACAAATGTGTTTTCCCTACTTGATGCCATAACCCAATTCCAGTTTCTAGAAACCCTGGTTACTAGAAATGCCTTGCCACCTATTATTTGCAGGTCTTGTGCTAGGTGCTGAGACTGCAAAGAATTTATAACTTGGCCTGTTCAGAAAAAGCAAGGAGCCTGGCTTCACTGGACTCCCAGGGTAGCTTTGGGGAGTAATGAGAGAGAAAATTAGAACATACCTGGCCAGATTTTGAATGATATTGATAATCATAGGCTCAGGGGGTCTTGATATACTGCAGTGAGTGAAATGGCAGTCTGTGATCCAGTATTTGGGTAGAAGGAAATGTGTGAAAGTACAGTGTACTGATGCAATGGATCATTGGTCAATTCCTGCTGTGTGTGGATGTAATACTGGGATTTAAATTTGTCTTTGAACTTTCCATGGCCAAATTCTTTCATGTAGAGTAGCTGGGGACCTAAGACTTTTCACTCATATGAGGCTCTACCAGTGTTTCTCCATCAAATGAAAAACAGAGGTTGAAATGAGGACTCTGCTAACTATGTCATTTGTATTTTTATGGTGACTTTTTAAAAACATACGCAATTACTGCCATGCTGACAAATATGTTACTGACTTGCAGAACTTGAGGACAGATTGAATTAGTTTTTATTTCTACCTCAGAAAAAAAAAACACAAAATAAGCGAACTTATTTTTTCCACCTAAATGAGTTCCTTCATTTGACCAATATATGTTTATCTCCCAAACTGCTATAAAAACAATATTTAAGAAAATAATACAGGCTGCTGAGAAATACAAGTTACTATTTTGCTGAAAATTAAGTATATCTCTTTTTACCTAAGAAAGAATATCTAAGTATTAGTAATAGCATCTTTGTCAAATATAACTAAAAATTGTTTAACTTTTGTGTAGATTTATTTCATTATTATTAATAGAATAGAATACTGAATGGGAGAATACAACTTAACTTCTGCCCTTGCCCTCATTGCACTAGGGCAGGGAAATCAAAGTGGAACCAAAGCCAAACTTACACAGATGCCCAATTAGTAGAATTTGAAAGTTCATTTCTTGATTTTTGTTTTATGGCTTTGCATCTAGCCAGATTCCCCCCAACACGCACTACAAATTGGTGGAGAGGGCTGCGGTGTAGGGGGTCATTCTGTAACTAGTTTCCATCTAACCAACATAAAATCCACTCTGAGGGCAGTTAGCTGTGGGATGGGCATTCTTTAGGACAGTGAAAAAATGTGCTGAACTGAGCAAAAACAGACTTTTAAAGTCTGTTATTGTCTGACCCTAAGCAAATTACTTAACCATAATCTGAGCATTAGTTTTTTAAATTGAAATTGTGACCATGACTCAAAGATGTTGTGAGGCTTAAATGAGAATGGATGTCAAAGTGCTTTGGAAAACTATAACATCTACAAACAACATCAATCAATAAAGTAATATAGAGATGACTGCTGCTTCGTATTTCACGGTTTGCCATGTTAACTTTCAAAAGAATCGACCAATATTTATATTACTTGTAGCATAGGCTAAGTGTATAGTAACAAAGAAAGCCCAAAATACAGTGTTTTAAATAAGATAGGAATTTATTTCTATCTTATTTAGGCCAAAGGGAGGTAGAAAGACTAGGGTCAGTGGATAGGTGCTCTAAGAACTATCACTTTAGCTATCCTTTGCATGTAGGACTGTCTCTGAGCCCAAGGCATCACTGTTTCTGGCCAGGGGAAGAGTGCACAATGGGCAGTGTCTTGTCTTTAGGCTGGGGATTTCCTGAATATTGCACAAACCATTTCTGCTTACCTCTCTTTGGCTTGAACTCAGGCACGTGTTCACCCCAAGAAGCACAGGAGACTGGGAAACATATTTTCTAGCTTGGGAGCAGTGTGTCCAGCTATGACTGGAGAGAGATGGGGGATTTTTTTTAAAAGGGGAAAAATATATAATAGGGAACAGTTAAGCAGTATCCAACAAATTGAAGTATGTTTTACTCTGAAGATCTGCTAAGCTGTACTCATAATCTGATCTGCATTAGTCTACTGCCTTGGTACCAAATAGCAGGTCACGAGGCTTTTCAATGGTCTCATGTGCTATCTGTCTAAATTCTGTCACTGTTAATTCATACTGATGAAATTTCCATATATGACAGAGGTTATAAAGAGATGTTTTCACTCTGTGCAGTTTGCTAGTCATCATGCTCTGTCATCATCAGTTATCTCTCCATTTGAAAGCAAATTTTGGTTGTGAATTTTACTGTGTTGAAATCTTTGACAGCTCATATGATTTACATGCCATAGATGAGTAATGCACCTAAATTTTCTTCAGAGTTGCAAGATTAGAAAAACACACTAATTCTGTGAAATTATCAATAGTTTGCAATGTCATTTCTGGCTTGTACCAATAGAATAAAATTATGAGTGTACAGTAATTTAGAAAACTGCTAGGATTAAATATATATATTTGGTCTCTGCTTCCCAGTTTCTGGCACAGAACTTCTAAAACCCTTGTAGATAGGGTGCTAGGAGAACCTTTTGTTCTAATATTTGGTCTTTGACTCCTGGTTTCTGACACAGAAATCCTAAAACCTTTCTTATTTTCTGAGTGATAACGTCTGGCACAGAGCTCTTCAATCCCTTAGAATTTTCTGGGTGATAGAAGCATCTTTTGTTCTATTTAGAAGACTCTCTGTGGGCTCCTGGATAGCCTCAGGATGGGGGCTGGTTGCCAGGGGAACCAAACATGTGATTAAAGGGTTGGAACTTTCAGCCCTACCTACCAAGCTCTGGATGAGTTGACCACCAATGGCCAATGATGTAATCAGTCATTCCTACATAATGCATCCTCCATAAAACCCAAGAGGACTGGGCTCAAGGGGCTTCCAGATAGCTGAACTCATAGAAGTTCCTGGAAGGCAGTGTGCCAGGGGAGAGCATGAAAGTTCTGAATCCCTTCTCCCATACCTCGTCCTATACTGCTCTTCCATCTCGCTGTTTATCTGTATCATTCGTAATATCACTTACAATAAATGGATAAACCTAAGTAAAATGCTTCCTTGAGTTCTTTGAACTGCTGTGGCAAATCATTCAAGCTTGAGGAGGTTGTGGTGGGAACCCTGATTTATAGCTGGCTGATCAGAATTACAGGTGGCAGCCCACTGTGGTACTTGTGATTGGTGTCTGAAGCCGGGGGCAGTCTTATGGGACTGAGCCCTCACCCTGAGGGATCTGATGCTATCTCCAGGTAGATGGTGTCAGAATTGAGTTAAATTATAGGACACCTAGTTGGTGTCTGCTGGAGAATTGTTTGGTTGACGTATAGGGAAAAATTCCCATTCATCTGGTGTCAGAAGCATCACATTGAGTGGTGTATGAGAGGAGAGGGAAAACAAAACAAAAACACTGTTTCTGCTGTCTTGTCATGACTGCCTAATGTCTCTATGATCATCAAAACCTTTACAAGTAAAAGTTCTGGAAGACCAAGACCACTTACAGCCTAATCTTGGATTCTCTCATGAGCCTGGTTACATCCAGCCAATTAATTCACTCTTTCACTTACTTAACACACCTTTGAGTGCTTGAGATGTTCCAAGGGCTGTGGTAGGTGTTGGAGATACAGAAATTAAGGATGGCATACTCGAAAGAGTATGTGGCACATCCAAAGGGACCTGTTTGGGAAATAGCCAGACTCACCGGCTTGGACCTGCAGAGCGTGATTGAGCAGCACGGGCTGTGCTGGACCTCAGAGTGATGTAATATGGGGAGACAATTTGAGAGAATACCAGGGAGGGAGAGTATGATTTTAAAATGCGAAGTGCTGCAGGCACTGGTCATAAGATAAGGATCAAGCAAAATCCTGGGATTCCACCTTGCGGAGGTCATCATTTGCTCTAATGGGAAAGCTCCACTAGAAAGTTTGCCTTAGAAGCAAGGTTGCCGCTGTTTGAGGAGGGAAGGGGAAAAAGGAATTCAAGATGGCTGATGCTAAGATGGCGGTGGGAGGATGGATCTGTTCAAGCTGGGACACCTAAATTGATTTGCTTGTGGTGTTTAACATTTAAAAAAGTCTCCTCGGAAGAATTTATATTGGTACAGATGCCAGTTAATTATGAGACACCTTTCTATTTATTACCTTGTGTGTATAATTCCCAAAGTGGGTATTTTATTTGAGTTTCTTACATTCACCATGCAGATATACCTTTTTATTAAGAGAAGAACTGATGCCCTCCGCCTCTTAAAAATTACTTTGTTGTGGTAGTTAGTCATTTCCTAATTGCAGATAGTTGTGTTGATTTGAACAGCTGGCCGCCTTGCTGGTGCTGCTTTGCCCAAAGGTGAATTGGGGATTCTATGTTACTAGTCACAAAATTGCTAGCAGGATTTCACGAGCTCTGCCATAAGTTATGCTGATTATAATACGAAGATTATTTGGAGGGATTTTTGGGTCTCTGCAAGCTTTGATATACGATTTTATTTTAAACTCCACTTAAGATGAATGATACTTAAGATCCTCACATCATTAGAATTCATTTATAATGGGCCTCTCTCAGAACTGACCTATTTCAGACAATAGGAGATTCACATTAAATGGGCTTATGCTACAAAGACATGCAATGTTCAGTATATCTGTAAACCTCTAATCACTTTAAATGTTTCATACTAATTGCCCTGAAACATGTGCATTAAAAGAAGTGAAAGGCAAACTTCCTGAAATATATCTCTAAAATGATTCTAATTTGCATAAGTTTTAGCCAGGGAACAGATGTCTGTTTAATGCTGTACCTTTGTAAAATTTTTAAAACATAAAATATGACTTGGTTTAACTTGGTGCCCCCCGTCTTCAGCCCCCTTAATCCTAACTTTGGGGAAATGCTTTTATCAGAACACTAACGAGGGCAAGTGGAAAGGGGAGTTCATTGTTTCAAACAGGAGCCTAGCTTTAGAATAATATAAAGGAAATGGTTTCCCTGTGGTATTTCAGATCAAGCTTTCTAAAATTTATAATCAAATCTTCATGGACATTATTTTCTGGGACTGTATTTTTCTCTATCATATCCATTACTTTAAATTTTTATAATGAGCATATAGTTTTTTAAAACTATAGACAAAGAAAAAATATACAGAAGAAAATTAAATTAGCCCATAATATTACAATTTGCTGTAGGATATTACTTTTTAATCTTTCATATATATTTTCTAAATTGTGATAAAAGGGATTATGCAGTTTTTTATCCTTCTTTCACTTAGCATTACACTGTTTTCTAGTTTATTGTATATTCTTTACAAAGTTTAAGAATTGTATTTCTTCGAATGAAAAAAGCATGCTTTATTTTAATTATTTCTATAGTTTTGGAAAATAAGACAAACCCAGTCTTCTCATATTGTCACAAATAATATTTCGATGACTATCATTTGCTTTCATCTGATTATTTCCTCAGGCTGATTTCTAGACAGGGAGTTTCTAGATCAAAAGGGCACGGATGTCTTAAAATCACAACATGTATCACCAAATTGCTTTCCCCAATTGTACATACACAGGCAAAACACACCCTTATACTTAAGCGCTTTTTATTATCAAGTCAAAAATAGAACAACAATTTCTTCCCCTATATTCAAAGTGATTTATGCACCCTTCTATTAACAGTTCCCTCTTTCTTTCCCTCTTGTTCTCCTTCTGCCCATCACAAAAATAGATAATGTATATTCTACTTTTTCTTTCTGGGATTTTATGTTTATTTTATAATTACTTTTTAAAACATCTTTTTGGCTGGATTAACCTCTTTTGAAGCCTCTTTTTATATTGTGAATTCCATATTTTTTATTCTTTGCTCAGGTATTACATATGTGCATAGATAGTTATACATGCATATGTACATATACTTACCTGCACACAGACACCTTTTGGTTATACACATATGCATCTTTAAGTTTTTAATTAAAAGACATAGGTCCTGTATTTTATGAATTCATGAATGCCGGAGAATGTCTTTCTGTTGCTTTGTTACATAGGAGCTACTTAATTGGGAATAATATTTATGGTTTGTCTATAAACTAATTTCAGTGGGCATTTGGGGTGGCTGGAAGCTATGGAGCTATGTGGTTTTGCTCCTTGTTGAGCTATAAGCATTCAAACAAGTCCATCTTTTTTTCCTTCACTATTTTTATTCAACTCTTGTGCTAATAGACGTGTGGATTGTTTTCCACTAACTCTACCTGGAAAGTGATGGGTCCTTTTAATGTGCATAATCAGGTCCTTATTTTTTCCCCTGTGCTGAAATATTTCTTTATCCCTTTGTTTGTTGTTTGCATTTCAAATCTTATCAAGTACTCAAATGCTATCATTGTTTGACAAACTGATATTTTCTGGCCTTTTTATTAATCATGTCTGCATTCATTTTCATCCTTATCCTTTATTTCTTAATTTAGTTACAGATTAAGTTTATCCTCCTCAGGACTGTATGTAAGTTTTCATTATCAATTCTACTGTTTATTGTATCTAAGGTGGGTTTCATAATTCTAACAGAAACCAGTAGAATAGGATGTTCATCAAGTTAGTAACAATAGTTTAATAGTATCTTTGTGCTGAATGAGGTAGGAAGTTGCACGCTGAACAAAGCAAGGCTTGGGAAATTGATATTTTTCATAGATAATGTGTTAGGAATAGTGAACACTGACATCAAGGAATATGTGGATATGGGTGTTTATTTTTTCTCCCTAGATTACAGCATGCTTACTCTTCACTAACTGAATGATACGTATACTAATTGACTTATAATGTAGAAATAGGAGAAGAAGAGTATGTAAGTACCTGGCCTGGGTTGGGGAATTTGATTGTTTCCCAAATGAGGTATTGAGAAATAAGACTTTCAGCTGTATGAACAATTCAGTGTCAGTGCACCAAAACCTGTTGCCTGCTTTCTCTGAAGCACCATTTCATGGTAGGGAGAGTCATCTCATAATAAAAATCACAGGACAGCAATAAATAGGTTTCCATTCTGCCAGTACAGTGTATGTTGCCCTGAAACTCTTAGCTCACCCAGCCCCATCTTTATTTTATGTCATTTTATTATCTTGGCTGCTCACCCTATTATCTTTTAAAATCTAATTCTGCTGTCTTTTCATCTCAACATTAAAAAAAAATCTTTCTTCACATGTGTCAGAGAGACCACATCTTTCTGGATACTAGTCAGCGTGTCTGAGGCTCTTTCTAAAATGCTTTCATATCTTTCTTATGTAAATAATTTTCAGAGTCACACCCTCTTTTATGATTAAGGATCATGTTCTCTCTCTTGTCCTACAGTACTTGTTCATGGGTTCCATGTTGCATTTTTTCAGTTTACTCTGAAAAAATCTACCTGGACCTTTTCTTTCGCCTTTGCAGGCATGCTGGGATACTGAAGTCTCTGTACAATAACCTCCTGTATGTACTTGCTCCCAAAGCTGTTGCAGCCACTGTGCCAATAGCATTTTACTTATGGTGACCATAGTTTCCTCTTAACCACTGCCAGCCCCAGTGCTACCACCCTCCATTGTTTTCTTGAAGTTAATCCCCAAAGGGATTCACAAAATTCCCCCTAGGAGTAATCCTATTTTATAATCCTATGATAGTGTTTTCACATTAGGTAACTAACTTTTCCAGTTCAGGGTCCAGAAATGATACAGGTATGAAGGTACTTCCTATTTCAGGTTGAGCAAAAACAATTTCACTTAACAAAAAATATATGTAAGATTCATGTCTCTTTTCCCAATCCATTTGTGTTAGCCTTATATTGAGGCAATACCTTAGTAAATAAGTAAAATATATTGAATGTTGGAAGTAAGAGTGCCGTAGAGAAAACATAAAGCTGTAAAGAGCGATGAAGAATCAATAATCTTAGTTTCCCATTGTTAAGTGGTTTAAGATTTGTCATCATATTTATATGGAAAATAGGATAAAGCTAGTTTAAATGGAAGCAGCTAGTATTTTTATTTGAAATAGCTTTGAAATCACAAGCCAGTGTACATTCAGATTAGAGATCAGTATTATCAATCTCTGCCTAACTGCCTGTTCTAATATTTAGTGTGTATAACCTAAGAACTGTACACTTAAAAATCTTGAAGTTTGTTAAGAGAAAATGAATAATGCCTTCACCTTGTAAAGTGATCTTCCTTTTGAAAAAAGGTACATAATACTCTGAAAAAGGCCATGCTTGCTATTTGGCAGTCATGATGGTATGTATGTACTTAAACTTCTTGTTTAACACTTACAATGCCTCCATAAATGAAGCATTATTTATCCCTCTGACGAAGATGAAGAAACTAAGGCTTAAAGAGATGTAATAATGTGACCAGGGGAACATAGCTAGTAAGTATCAAAACCAGGATTTGAACCTGAGTCTCTTTGATACTAAAGTCTCATTTGTCATCACTACACCTTTCAGCTTCAACCTCTGACTTGAGATAATCAGAATGAACAAAATGACAAGTCTAAGCTGCTTTCTAAGGCTTGCACATGATTTGGTCCTGCCTATCTCTCCAGCTTCATTTTAGACCCAGTATCCCTGAGTCCCTGTTCCCAGCACCCACTAGCTTCCTTCTGTTCCTCCAACAGCACATTTCAGGACCTTTGTCTATGGTGTTTTCTCTGCCTGTAGTGTCTGGCTCCCTTTTCTCTATATGGTTTCCTTCCCCTCTTCCAAGTCTTAGCTCAAATATCACTTGGTCGGAGTCTTCTTCTGGAGTCCTCATGTGACATAGCTGCTCCTCCCAAAGTCTTTCCTATCACCTGTTTACTTCATAGCATGTAACCAATATGAAACCAATCTGTTCACTTATTTAGTATGTCCCCTTTGACAGACTGTAAGCTCCTTGAGGGCATTGGCTTTCCCCCTCTTGGTGATTACCATATCTGAAGCACTTAGAACAGCTCTTGGCATCTAACAGATGTTTAAAAATAGTTGTTAAATGAAGAAAAAAATGAATAACTTTAAGATCTGTACATTTATTTCTACTTGGGAACAATGTATTTCGTTTTTCTTGGCTGAACATATTTGAATTCATGTATTTGATAGTGTCAAGTGTTCTAAATCATGGTTTAGCCTTGATCAGGACAGTTAAAAGCATAACCATGTATGTTGCAACTTCCTGCAGTAGTAGAGCTTTGTGCTTTGTTTTTAACATTCCCAGTGGTCTTGTTTAAATAACTATTCAGTAGCCACCTGAAAATAAATGTTTATTCAATAAGCATAAAACTTCTTAGCTAATTATCTATAACAGAATTACAGTATCTTAGAATCATAACAGTTTTTAGCTAGACAAGGACTTAGTATACCCTCTAGTCTAACAAACATTTTAGGAAGGTAAAAAAGGCTTTTCAAGGCCGCATGGGTAGATCCAGGATCAAAAGAAATCAGGACTGGTCCCTTTCCATTATATGGGATCAACTCCTGTCTTTCTCCCAGCCCCTCACCTTATTATAGTGAATATTTCTATAAGAGCTGTATATTATGTATAGCATTTCATAAGAAACCTATATTTCTGAAAGAAAAATGTCGCTGTTAATCAAAGTTCCCAGTTTATTTCAAATCTATAGAAATGGAACACTAGCTTTCATGGGTGCCTTAACATTGAAATCATTGCATACTGTTCCATCGAAGGCTGCTATAATGTAGAAGCAGAGGACTGCAGGATAGACCTCTAAACAGCAAGGGAATAAAATACCAGATTCAGAGGAAAGCAATATAAAAGAATTTGTGTAGGTTGTATTCGCTCCAGGTTAGCAAAGGAAACACCATTGCATATGAGCCTCATATGCAGAAATCACAAATTAAATCCATTGTAATAACCTATGGATTTTTCTGCTTACTTCTCATGTGACACATGAATTCTTTAATTTTTTTTCAGATACGTTTCAGGAAAATAGTTTGAGTTAGAGAAATAAATTTACATATACATTTCTATAGAGCAGAATACACCATACCTTTCAGGTCTTTTTAGAAGCCAAAGATTTATGTTTAAGAATTAAAAAAAAGCAAATATACTGTTTTGTATGTATATATGGAGTTGAAGAAAAATGGACATGTCCGTTAGTGTATACAAGTGCCCAATGAATATGGGTATATATTATATTTATATAAAACATTCTATATAGTTTGAAAACATTACTTTTGCTGGAACATGACTGTCATAAGACCAGTAAAATCAAGAACTGTTTTGTCTATTTCTTTTTCTATGATTGGCAGAAACATTTATATACAGTAGAACACAGACTCCAGTTTAGATGACTATGAAATTTAGGCCTTTTTTCTGTGAATAAGAGGATTGTAATGCTGACTTAGTGTAATGACAGTTCAGTTCTCTTCTGTGATTTGTTTACAAAACTATCATAGGATATGAAAAAATAGTATTTACATATGATTGTAAGTCATTGAAGCAGAGAATTCTAGAACCGGAAGGGAACTAGGGATAATGTTGTCAAAAATACTCCTTGTAGAGATAAGGTCAGAGTCTTAGGATGGTGGGGACTGTCGTAGTGAGTTTTCATCTGTCTTTGTCTGCTTGTGCAGGAATACATGGACTCCAATAAATACATTGAGCATCTGCTGACTCAGCTCGAGGAGCAACACAGGAGTCTCTGGAGGTAAGTTCAATTCATGTTCTTATTTGCTTGCTCACGTAGCATCCTTTATAGCTTTGTTGATCTAAAATATTTCAGTTAGACTACAGAATATATACTAAGTCCTTGTCTGGCTAAAAACTGTTAGATTCTAAGAAACTATCATCTTGGAATGGCAAAGTTGTAATGTGGAAGCTAGAGCCCAAATTATTTGATCCTTGCTTGCTTCAAGATTTATTTTTTTCTCTAGTTAAAAAGTAGAACATTGCTGCTTCAAAGTCCTGCTTCTCTTCATATTAAAGGAGAATATTTTAATAATGCTGTTGTACAGCTATCCAATATTTAGTTTTTATTCTACATGGAGGGTTCTGACACTAGGTAAGGAAAATGTCTGAGAATATTTCTGCATGCATATTGGAAATGGTAGATTAATATTATAGAAGTCGTATTCCCAAGTTATTCATTCCTTGGGGCCTCTTAGGAATTCAGAGTGGCAAAGATGGTTGTAATATTATTATTTAGCTTTTTATGGCACATGCTGTTATGTTTTTTGTAGGTGCTACTATAGAACTTAAATTTCTTTTTTGAAGTTCCTATAGCTCTTACTTTTTGAAATAAATATGCTGGTGCTTAATTACATGATGCCTCACATTGTACCGAAATTGTTTTATTAAGTACATTTGTCTCACCAACCCTCAGTAAGCCGCTAAAGTCATTGATTGATTGATTGATTGATTGATTGAGACAGAGATTTGCTCTTGTTGCCCAGGCTGGAGTGCAATGGCAGGATCTTGGCTCACTGCAACCTCCACCTCCCTGGTTCAAGCAGTTCTCCTGCCTCAGCCTCCCATGTAGCTGGGATTACGGGTGCCTGCCACCACACCCATCTAATTTTTTTTGTATTTTTAGTAGAGACAGTGTTTCACCATGTTGGCCAGGCTGGTCTCGAACTCCTGATCTCAGGTGATCCACCCGCCTCGGACTCCCAAAGTGCTGAGATTACAGGTGTGAGCCACCAGGCCCGGCCCCTTTATTTCTTTTCATCTCCTTGCAGCATGGGGAGAGTGCTCTCTCTGTACACAGAGATGGCAGGTAAATATTTACTAACTTTCTTGTTTTCTTGCTAGACCTCATCCAAATCCATCACCATGGGGCTCCTCACCAGGCCGGGTTGCCTCTTCTTGTTCTGCCACTGTAAAAATTCTAATAACCTCAAAGTTTATCTTCTTTCAGGCATTCTAGGTCTTGGGTAAAGTGCTATATATTTTAATTTGTTATATTCTTATATTCATTTTTATACTGGAAGACAGACCTCTGATTATAGTAATAGAGAATATTCTATTTCTATACATAGAAAAACTGCTGGTAGGATACAACAAAAATTCAATGAGGTCTATTTGACACTAATGGACACACCAGTTAATTTTTATTTATTTATTTATTTATTTATTTTTTTATTATACTTTAAGTTCTAGGGTACATGTGCACAACATGCAGGTTTGTTACATATGTATACATGCGTCATTTGTACACCAGTTAATTTTATGTAATTGATGCATTATTTGTTAGATTTGTCTTTGAGAACTATAACCTGATTCCAATAGTTTTCTTTTGTGAACCAATGTATTAATTAAATCAGCAATAACATGTATGGTTGTATCCTTTTAATTATATCTTCCATAGATCTCTTGGAAAGTATATTTTTAAAACTGTATAACCGATATAATGTTTTATTTCAACTATTTATATAGAACCTTTTATTTTTCCCATCTTCCAAAAGAAAATTTTACAAAAAATAATGAATGCCATCTTATGAAAGAAATTTAGAGTTTAATTTGGTTAGTAAGTGTACCTTACATGCATTATTATAGATGAATAATGGTTTCATGGGCTCTTTGAACCGAAACAACCTGCATGGAAAGGGCTATTTTTCTTACTTTCTTGAGGTAGCTAATAAAAACCTAGGTCTTCTCAGATATGATTAAATTAAAATTCCATTTCAGGCATGGAGTTAACATAAAGTGAGAGCTTAGAATTTTGTGTACAGTTACTTCCATTTTCCTTCAGAAATGGAATGATTACTGCTGAGGAAGTGAAGCCTTATATATAGTGTCAGAGGATCTAATAAAAATGCTCCATTTAAATAACAATAGAAGGTAATAATGATACTCGGATAGTCAGAATAATTCCAGTGAGAAGATGGAAATGGGTGGTATTGAAAGAAAATGAACCCCAATAATAGCAGATTTATATACTATTTATTGAATCATGAAATTACTTTTGATTATATTTTTGCCAACAGATCCTGACTTCACTGACTTAAAGTGACAGGCTTTATGATGGTTGTTACAATATCATAACAACAACTGTAGCCGAATTGTTTTTAGAGAAGAATATGTGAGTGACAGTGAACAGTGTAGGAAATCCTTTCTGGTTATGATTAAATTTTTAAATGCTTTTTCATAAGTTAGAATAGAATCTGTGATATACAGGGGATCATGGGAATAGCATGTCATGTTCACAAGCACAACCAGATTGCCTGAAGTTAAACAAATGCTCCCATAAATCATTATAGGCTCCTTCTCTGATTTTATATGCCTTTGATTTGTGGCTGCTACCATTGTCATGGAGTGGGCTATTTGTCATTGCTGCTAATGTTAACTGATGGCCTTCCATTTATACTGGAGCTAACTTATAACTTAGAGTCAAGTTCTGAATATCTAGATCTTCCAGTAATAATTGTGGTCAAGATTAATTTATGGCTACCACCTTTGAGGACTGATCAGAAGCATGCTTGAAACAAGACATACTCTTGTTGCCACTTGATGAATAAGACTTGGATAAATAATGTAGGACTAGGTGCAAAGATTAAAAAGTTTCATTTCCTTCATGGAGGGGGCTGCTAGTCTTTAACCGACTTTAGTTGGTTCTTATAGCATAACCATCTGCTGTGACACAAAAATATATTGCAATAACACTCTTGAGATAACTGGTTATTTTGGGGTCCTGTCTAATATTCTGCTGAAATAGACCTATAATCTATCTCTGGGTTTTCAAGTTGCAAAGGAATTTATGGAGTTCATAAATAACTGTCTAGCAATGAGCAGTCCTTTAAAAGCTCAATTGTCTTTTTGATAGCAACAAATCCTTTCTAAAGAGGAAAACTGAGAATTCATCTAAAGAAGAGAATGGAGTCAGAATCTAGAACTTAGTCTAAGACTTGAGTATAAGTCGGGGTGAGTTTAATCTGCTCTGTTATCTCCCTGCTTGATTTAAAAAAACACACATACACACACACACACACACACACTGCGACAACCTGTATACTAGTTCAGGTTGAAACACAGCCATAATTTCCTGTACTTCTATTTGTTCTAATGTGATAAGTTAATATTAGGAGAAAAAGAATTTTTTTTATATTATTTGTTGCTATTTCTGATTTGGCTAAATATATTTGTGACAAGAAACATAAGAAAAAAGTGCTGAATATGTCTTTCCTAACAAGTGATAAAAAACATTTATCCATTTGCGGCCTCATATTAGGAGTTTAGAATAAACAGGTGGAAAATACAAATTGAATTTATGAATGCTTATGGCATTGAAATTACTTTCAAGCCACAAATGTAAAATTATATATAAAAAAGTGAGAGCAGCATAATACTATACAATAGGAAGAAAACTGGACTGGAGGTTTTGGGGACTTGGACTCTTGTCTGGCCTGCATAAACTGGCTGCTAGAAAACAACTCTGAAATGGAGTTTTCTTATCTGTGAAAAGAAGGTATTAATATAGCTAGTATTTAAGATTACTCAGCACTGAGATTATGAAATGGTGTCTGGAATATTATATTGCATTTATAAAACACGTTTTTAAATAACACTTAAATATTATGCAACGATACAGCTACATAATACATATGTCATAGAAATCGTCAAAGAACCTATGAGTAGAAATGACTAATGTAACAATCTAACAACTTGCCAGTAGCTCAACTAGATAATGTCAAAGTATTCACTTCAGATATTCTTTCTTTTTGTGTTAATGGGAGACTGGAGTTTTACTACTACCCAAATCAGCCTCCTCCGAGATTCAGAGGCCAGAGTTTTTAAAAGATAGTTTGGTGGTGGGGGTGGGGATGTTAGAGAATGGGGAGTGCTGATTGGTTGTGTCGGGATGAAATCATAGGGAATCGAAGCTGTCTTCTTGCGCTGAGTCAGTTCCTGGGTGGGGGCTGCAAGACCTGATGAGCCAGTTCACATTTCTGGATGGTGCCAGTTGATCCATGAGAATGCAGGGTCTGAAAAACACTTCAAATACCAATCTTTGGTTTTACCATAATGATGTTACCCACAGGAGCAACTGGGGATGTGAGGAATCTTGCGGCCTCTGGCTGCATGACTCCTGAGCCATAATTTCTAATCTTGTTGGCTAATTTGTTACTGTTATAAGGACAGTTGGTCTGGTCCCCAGGCAAGGAGGTGCTTGTTTCAGGAAAGTACTGTTAGCATCTTTGTTTCAAATTTTCATAAGTCAAATTGGTGACAGTTTTATCAAAAGCCTTA
The DNA here is from genome assembly GCF_028885655.2 of Pongo abelii. NCBI lineage: Eukaryota > Metazoa > Chordata > Mammalia > Primates > Hominidae > Pongo > Pongo abelii. Next base: position 35,571,328 of record NC_071996.2, on the reverse strand, counting down.
AATTAAGGTAATGAAGAATGAGTAATAGGTCTCCATGATCAAAATCAAATGACAAAATCTGAATGCAGAGTGCCAGCTACCAACCACAGATTCCAGATCACCTAAGCCTCATTTGAACAAGCTATATCTGCACTAGGGTTTCTCAACCAAGCCACTGTCGACATTTGGGGCCAGACAATTCTTCATCATAGGGGAGGATGTTTAGGATGATCCCTGGCTTTTACACCACCTGCCAGTAGTATCCCTCAGTTGTGACAACAAAAATGTCTCTGGGCATATTTCAAGGATTCCCTAAGGTACAAAGTCATCCCCTCTCCCAGTTGAGCATCAGTGGTCTAAATAATCTATGCAAGCATTTTCCTGAGTATATTCCAAGAAACATGAATACTCTGCGTCACTGTGTCATAGATATTTTAAGAAAAATGAGGGTACTCCATGGTCAAATAAATTTTAAAAATTTTAGGTAAAACCAAGTCTTAAACATTTTGTTTTAATTGTAGAACTTCTCAGAGCCATTAATCCTGCTAACATGTGCTGCATATATGCAAATATTGGATATAAAATTTCATTTTTTACTTTAAAAATAAAACTCCAAATCCTATCTGTCTTAGAGCATCTACTCTAAGGTTGCAAGGAACATAGCAAGGGAAGTGGTGATCTATCTAACTGCTATCCAAATATAGAATACATATGACTTGTACCACCTGCTTCACTGGTACTGGGCTGGGTGACTTAAGGGCATCTAGCAGTGAGTTGTTGGTAAAAGGGGAAAAGAGTCTGGGTTGTTGGTAAAAGGGGAAAGTCAACCTGTAGAAACCTCAATCCCAAGTTCCTCACTAATTTCCTGAGGGGAAGTCAAAGCCTCAGTACAAACTTCCAAGAATCTAAACTACTGATTATAAACCATTTGCCCAAGTAAAAGATTTAACTCTTGCTTCCCAAGGCGGGGGAACCGATGGTTTCCTACATCACCAAGGGGAGTAAAAGACTAAATTTTAAAGCATGTATAGTCCCTAGTTAGAAGAAGATCCTCTAAGGCTCATCCCTTCTCGCAAAAGAAAGATAATTACTTTTATATATCCAAGATTTTTAAAATGGACTTTTACCTTTCCTTTCTGGCTTTCATGTGATTCTTATTCTAAGAACAGAAATGGGAAAACATTGGGTAAAAACTTTGCTTTCATTCTCCTTATGATTCAAATATGTCTTAACTAAGTAGAGTGAACATTGAAATAAAATGATCCATGCTTAAAATGCTCATTCATGTTCTCCATAATTTTGATATATCTATATATTTTTAGCTAGAGGTTAATGGCCCTGGTGCCTCTAAAGTTCCCTCCAGCTCTAAATTGAGAGAGAGAAATTGCTTGCTGGGAGGCCACATGCCATTATTCTATCCTTGAGGAAGAAATATTCTTTGCTAAAATGTTATCTAGAAATTATCTTGTAGTTGTAAAATACAGGTAAGAAGAAAAAGCCGACATGCTCTCTGAGCAGATTCAGGCCCAGAGCCTCTTGAAGATGTACCTTCTGTGTATCCTGGATCTTAGAATCCTATCATCCAGCATCGTAAGAATTAGCATGCCTTTACCCTCATGGGGTTAATTTATGTAGACTAAGTAGACGCCAAGTATTAAACAGGTTGCCTTCACTGTAATCATAGACCTCCACTGGGAGCTCTTAATTGGCAACAAGTAAAATTGCTCTGCATGAATTCTTAATGGTGGACACTGAATAAAATAAGAACTATGATTTGTTTTTTAAATCCCTCAAGAGAAAAAGAGGCTGTCTCTTGGGGAGAGAATGTGTAGCAAACAAAGAGAGAGCTCAGTATGCTGTAATAGCAATAAAAGCTCTGAAAGCAAAACATCACGCTATGCCAACTCAATAACAGCACATGGTTTCCTGTTCTGCATCCCTGATTCACCCTGCTGAGGTCAAAGGAGACCAGGGCTAGCGTGCCTCACATTATCTTTCCCTGTTCTCAACCCTTGGGATGAATTTCTAAATCATAGCTGTATTCTCAGCCAAGTGCAGAACCCAGAGCCACCCTGGAAACCCATCAAATGTCACTCCCCAATTACCCACCAGGAGTTGTTTCAGAGATGCAGACAGTCCCAGACCCCTGCCAAGATAAGAGTCTGGCCTCTCAGCTATGCCCTCTGTCCAGCACAAGGGAGATGAAACCACGACTCTCGAAATTGGGTATTGCCACATGCTTCAATGATTATGTTATTCCTGAACAGTGGTAGGGAGAGCTATGGGATAAGCTATCCACCAAAGGATACTTATTATAGACTGCTGGTTGTACTTTAGAGAAGCAAGGGAGTGTTCAGGCTTCTTATAACCATGAAGCCCCTGATGAAATAACATCACTGTCTTCCAAGAACCTTTTTTCCAGCAACAACAGAGTTTAGTAGAACTAAGTCCAGAAAGATATTTGGTTTGATTGAACCAGATCACCCAGAAGATCTCACCTTGCACCTTAGGATCGATCTTCATTATAGTTTACTTAGGTGACCTGTATATGATATGCATGTGTCTAATTAGGGGGTACCTAGAATTTGAATCCAGGTTTTCTGGGGTGAGGAGACACAAAAAGGGTCAGGGTGAAACTCTGCACTCACTTTCTGTGATTTGCTGTTTCTTATCAAATCTGTCCACTGTTCTTTAATCCATCAGAGAACATATATTTAGGTTGTAACCTTGGGAGTTTATCCCTTCCTCTTCACTCTAAACCTTGTTTGCAAGAAACATTTCACATTTATCAAGATTATTCCACTGGGGCTTTGAGGGATGGAGGGGGTTCTATAAAACACATTTTAGGAGACTCTGTCCTGCAGAAGTCCAAAGAAGGCTTCCCAGAGGAGGTGGCATTTTGAACCAAGGATTGATTAGGAGCAGAATTGGAGTGAGGGCTGATGAAGAGTCAGTAATGGAATACATTGAATTTGAATTGTCTTTAAGACTTTAAGCTCTAGCGGTACAGAGGATGATGAGAAATTCAGGACTAGGGTCTTTATAGTTAATAAATAAACCACTGTATAGATGGAGTCCCTATTAACCAACAAAGATATAAAATTGATCCCTAATGTCACTGGGGAAATATTCGTACTTAAAAGATAGATTTACTGCCACCGGATTGGATTTGAATAATACTGTACAAGTAAGCCCATACATGACTTAAAAACTCCACTTCTAGTTTAAACAGGTTTATATTCTTCAAGAAACACTCCAAAACTACCAAAAAATATCCCAACATCAGTACGATTTGGGGGTCACCCAGAGAAATTTACCACTATTTAATCTAAAGACATTTAGCTTAAAACACGCTTTTGTTATTTTTAGATCCATGCTTATCTTAATATGACAGCCAGGAACCTAATGTGATTTATTTATCTGAAATTAAAATAAAAGGCCTCAAGCAAAAGGCATTTTGTAGATTTATTTGGGGTAATAAAGATCACAAATATTCCCTACTAAGTTGAAAGAAGAAAAACTCTAGCAGGCAACAGTGTAAATGGCCCCCTTGACATAAATGCATGTATTAAGGCTGAAGTGCACTCACAGTAAGAAGTGACAAAGTGCCTCTTTAAAAAAAAAAAAAAAAAATCTGGAAGGAGAAATGAAATGGGTAATTTACCATGGCCTTCTATTTAATTTTAATTTTAATGGAAAAATTCACTAACTTGTTAGGGCATGAGCATACTTATGACTTATTTTTAAAAAAGGAACTGTTAGGATATAACCCTGTATCTCTCTCCAAATGGGTAACACTGGATTAAAAATAAGTCATTTGTTTGCTTACTACCTCTTTCCCCCAACCCCATCCCATTCTTCTTAATTTCTCCATATTCAGAGGCCTGAGAGGGAGTTCCATTACCCTACCTCCACTCTCCAACCCTGGAGAGGGGTGTTTGGGCCTCTCCAAAAAGAAGAAATACAAAATGCATTTTTTCCTTCAAGGTTTTAACTACAGTACACTGTATAATTTTGTATTATAAATCAGACTTCATCAATAATCCAAAGAGCTAAGGATGGCAAGGTTCCTTGCATCAAAGAATCAGGAATAGGTTAATGTAAATGAAAAGTTGTTGGTAGAGCCGTGTTCTAAACTATCTCAGGGCGGAGAACATGCGTGGGAACGCAAACGTCTTTTGGAGGGTGGATTAATTTTGCCTTCTTTAGTTGGTTTCACAGCCCGGGGAAGCCTCTGGAGTTTGCCTCAGGGGGACCTGGCTTACTTGGCGTCTGGGCTTTGCCTTCTCTCGAACACTCAGTGATTAAATGTCATAGATGTGTTTTCTGTGGCAATTATTCTAAATGTTCACCAGGTGTAAAAGCCTGAGAGAGAAAGTTAAAGGTACTGAAGCTCCCAGTGCGGTGCTACCACATGAATCACATTTTACCAATAGGGGAGATCTGTCACCTGGGTTGCTTTGGTTCCAGCCCTCTGCTCTCCTTTCCTCCCGCCACATCTCCTGTTGACCAGGACAACGCTCCCTCTGCGATGCTTCAGCAAAATACCCCAAACATGTAATAGTGACTCTGTCCTTACCTCCAGGAGCCTCTATACCAGTTCCCACCATGTTGCTCTCAATCACACTGACTTGTCTAATTGTCTCATGAGAGCATGTTTTGTACGCTTCACATCTTTGACCTGTAAGACCAAGTCTTCCCATTCCTCATATCTCTCATCATGCTTGGCATAAAACATGAAACTTCAAACATAAAGTTTCACCCATCTTGAAAGCATAGAGACAAAAATTGGGGATGTGTTTCGTATGTCTTTGTTCCTAAGTGACTTAGCACATTATAGGTGCTCCAAAACACTTTTCTTGAGACTTTACAGGGACTGTTGATGATTCAAGAGGAGAAATTGTCCAAGCATGGTGGCTCACTCCTGTAATCACAGAACTTTGGGAAACTGAGGTGGGCAGTCTGCTTGAACCCAGGAGTTTAAGATCCTGTCTCTACAAAAAATTAGCTGGAAGTGGTGAGTGCTCCTAGGTCTCAGCTACTCAGGAGGCTGAGGTGGGAGTATGGCTTGAGTCCAGGACTCTGAGGCTGCAGTGAGCTTTGTTCCTACCACTGTACTCCAGCCTGAGTGACAGAGCAAGACCCTGTATCAAAAACAAACAAACAAAGAGAAATTCTTGTGGCCTCATATGTTCATTAGGGATGAGACCACCTTTATCCATAAGTCCGTGCAAGAAAAAAAGTCAAGCAAGCATGGCAGAAAGTCATTTGTCTCAGTGGCTTAAAAATGCTAAAATGAGATACACAATTTCAAGATGTTGTTAGAAAGTTTAAAGATTGAAGTGTTTAATCATAAAGTGTGTAACCAAAAAGCAAGAAGTTTTAGGGCTTGTCATTTCTGTGATCACGTCACTATATATCATAGTAAAGGCTCTAACCAATAGCAATAATAATCAAATATATATTTCTATCCCATAATTTTATTGTGTTGATCTACCAATTATGATTTTGAGTGACAAACAACCTTATCAATAGAAGCAATGAAGGATATATCATGATTTTGAAATAACACAATGAAGAGACAAGTTTAGATTTTTAAAATTTCATGATGAAAATCAAGGCCTAAAATATTGTGTGTTTTTTTTCCCACTTGGATAAAGCAAATTAGAGAACAATTGTAGACATGTAGATTAAGTTACTTTTACAAACGTAATCAGGGCTTAACCTACATGGCTTGAAAGTGGCATTTACGGAGAAGGTTTTGATAATTTTGGCAAGACCAACATACACCTGAATTCAGAATGGAGCTTATATGGTTTGGATTTCTGTCCCTGCCCAAATCTCATGTGGAATTATAATCTCCAGGTTTGGAGGAGGGGCCCAGTGGGAGGTGACTGGATCATGAAGGTGAATTTCCCCTTGCTGTTCTCGTGATAGTAAGTGAGTTCTCATGAGATCTGGTGGTTGAAAAGTGTGTAGCACCTCCACCTTTGCTTGCTTCCTCCTTCTCTGGCCATGTAAGATGTGCCTGCTTTGGCTTCCACCATGATTGTTAAGTTTCCTGAGGCCTCCCCACCCATGCTTCCTGTACAGCCTGTGGAACTATGAATCAATTAAGTGTTTTTTCTGTATAAATCACCCAGTCTCAAGTAGTTGTGCTGTTTTTTTTTTTTTTTTGGAGACGGACTCTTGTTCTGTTGCCCAGGCTGGAGTGTAGTGGCATGATCTCAGCCCACTGCAACCTTCACCTCCTGGGTTCGAGCAATTTCCGGCTAATTTTTGTACTTTTAGTAGAGACGGGGTTCCACCATGTTGACCAGGCAGGTCTCAAACCCCTGACCTCAAGTGATCTGCCTGCCTCGGCCTCCCAAAGTGCTAGGATTACAGAGATGAGCCACCTTGCCTGGCCTCAAGTAGTTTTTTTATGGCAATATGATAACAGACTAATATAGGAGCTTAGCACAAATAACAATGACCCAGGCTGCCAAACAGAGGGTGAATTTTCAGAGGATTAGTAGCAAGGAAGACAATGGAAAAAAAAGGCAAAAAGATGAAAAAGGGAAGAACCAACAGTAAAAATATATTATAATTATTTTATTCCCTAGTTCCTTTAAATAGCTTGATAATAAGAAGCACATTTTTTCTCTTTATCCCTTAAAGTAGTACTGATATACACTGTAATCCAGTTGGGGCTGGTATTTAATGGCACACCAGTACAATCAGAGGCTCTATTCTAACTGTTTGGTGATTTTGTCGTACCATTGCTAAATTTTAAAAATATCATCCCTGGTTCATCTTCTGCAATGTGGAGTTTAAGTCCTGACTCTGCTACTTACTCTGTGGTCTTGCAAAAGTCATTTAGGTTTTCTGGGCCTGAGTTTCCCACTGGTAATGAGAATGGTTTGAAAGAAATGACTTCAGCAGTTATTTCTTAAGAGTTAAAAATCTATAATTTTTACCTATCACCTAGGTAGGCCAGTTGAAGGGTTGAATGATGAAGATAGAAGAGAAGTGATAGATTCATAAAATGGTTGGAAGTGGCAGTTTCCCTCCTTGAAAGAAGGCAGATATTAATTATTTTATGAACCTAGCTTTCTTAATGCACTAACTCTTGGACTGTCTCTTGGCACCAAACCTTCCCGGGGTAATGAAACATCATGCTGGCAGACCCAGGGCACCAGAGCAAGGTCAGAGGCTGTGACCACTTTCAAAAGATTTTCCAGGAAATTATTCTATTGAATAATGTTTAAGTTTCCACAGAAGCTATAAGCAGAGTGTGGTGCAAAAAAAAAGTTAATTGTACAATAGCAAAAAACAGAGCAGCAACTCTGAGGTTATGGTCCTTATTAAAGGAAATTGCATTGTCTGACGCTGTCTCTTCAATATTCTCTAGAAATTCAGACTACCTGGATAATTGAAAGCCAAATATGTATTTACCTGGATTTATTCAGTTATATTGGCAAATTGATTTTCTTGTTTCTCTGCTTTGGAGACAGAAATATGGATGGGATCAGTTGCAGAAGGCCACTCTAAAATAGAAATTCTTTGACGTCACAATTGAGCAAAAGTTCTTAGAGTTGGATCAGATGTACACATTTAGGACCTTTGCTTTTGGGACCATTTGTCCCCAAGATGACATAATTCAAAATGCACCAAAAGTCACATCTATCAAAAAACATTTCTTCTGCTGGATGAACCGAAATTCCCATGCTCAGAATTAAAAAAAAAAGAATTGGTTATCCAGGAAATCAGCCCTGAAATTTGCCATTGCCACTTGAGAATTCTAGCATCACTCTCTTAGCTCCTCATAATATCTCATCAGGGATTAGTTTGCAAACTAATACCCATGGAAATCTGAGTCCTGCAAGTTTTTTCTATAAAACCAAGCATGTTTAGAATGGGAGAAAGGAAGTTGTAATAGAAATGTTATGGTACAAATCCAAATATTTCTATTTGTAACCACACACATGTCCCTACTAACCTTGACCTCCTTTATTACTCATTATTCCTACACACGCACTCCTTTGTGGCCTTTCTCTCCATTCCAAATAGACAAGCCCTAACCATCCTTCAAGTTTCCTGCCTCCCTACCTCTTCACATGCATTCCTCAGCCCACCTGGGCCCAGTCTTCCCTGCTGAACTTGAGACTATTTCATATAAGTATACATAATGATGTATATCTTGTAAAAACTCTAAAATTATTTCATGTACCTTAGTATTGACTCTACAAATATTGTAGGTACCTGGCCTTACACTTCTGTTACACATCAAATGATGACTAACACAGGGTTGAACATAACAGGTGTTTAGCTAACACACATTGATTGATTTTCTTGAACAGGGAAATTAAAAGTTGTCAGCAATCAGAGAAATGCATTGTCTGATGCTGTCTCTTCAATATCCTAGAAATTCAGACTCCCTGGCTAACTGAACGCCAAATATGTATTTACCTGGATTTATTCAGTTATATTGGCCAATTGATTTTCTTGTTTCTCTGCTTTGGAAATAGAAATATGGATGGGGTCAGTTGCTAGTTAGACCATATCAAAAGCACTTAATTTGGATGTCAGTTACAGACACTACAATCCAAAGAGTATCCACAAAGCTGGTGACTAAAATGGTACAAGGTTCAGAATACTGAATTAATAATGATGTGAGGAATTGGCGATGTTTTGCTTGACAAATAGAAGACTAAGGGATGGATAGACCTAATAATTGTTTGAAAATGGAATGAGTTGTCTTGTGGAGAAGAAATTTAGAACTAGAAAGGGCATTTCTCACACTTATTACCATCCCGAGGAAGGTATTCTTGAGATAGTGAGTTCTGTACCACTGCAAATGTCAAAGCAAAGTGGTCATCTTTCAGATATAGTATGGGATGGATTCTGCTACATTGGATAGGAAGAGATCAGACACCTCTTCTATTGAATGACTCAACATCTGTCTTTTACCCTTTGGCCCTAATGCTGTCATCAGTAGCTCCACTTATAACATCTCCCTGTTCTGTGTACCATTCCTGTTAAAGGATTTATCTGAAGACAGTTTTTCATGTTTTTTTTCTCAGTCTTTACTGCTTCAAAGGAAGGTTCCTTCATTGGTCCTCATACAACTTGTTTTTCAGACTTCATTTAGTCATGGCCACCTGTTGGACATATTCTAGTTTGTCAGTTTTCCTCTTTACATGTGAGGCTCCAATATAAACATAATATATTTTTATTATGACCAGATTACAAGTCCAGTTTTAATTATCCTTTGAGAGAGGGTTGTTATTCTAACTAACTTTATGATTTTTCCCCTAGTGGTACTAATTGTTAATAACCTTTAGGCAAAATACCTAAAATTCCAGCATTGCATCATGCATATCCAATTACTCTCTTGTGAACTCAAAGAATATAAGTCATTATTTCAGGAAAGGGCGAAGAGTGTTTTAAATTTAGAAAATCCATTCCTTTCTTTTTTCTCCAGTACTCCTATACTTCCTCCACCCACTTTTTAATTGCCTTGTCCTGTTTCAGATCTTCCTTTTTCCAATGCCAAGACTTTATTTGTGGTTAAGAAGTCACAGAAGAGGCTGGGTGTGGTGTCTCATGCCTGTAATCCCAGCACTTTGGGAGGCCGAGGCAGGCAGATCACGAGGTTAGGAGATCAAGACCATCCTGGTTAACACAGTGAAACCCTGTCTCTACTAAAAAATACAAAAAAAATTAGCCGGGCATGGTGGTGGGTGCCTGTAATCCCAGCTACTGAGGAGACTGAGGCAGGAGAATGGTGTGAACCCAGAAGGCGGAGCTTGCAGTGAGCTGAGATCGTGCCACTGCACTCCAGCCTGGGAGATAGAGCAAGACTCCGTCTCAAAAAAAAAAAAAAAAAAAAGAAGTCACAGAAGAATTAATAATAATTAAAAGTAAATTTGATCATTCCTGACCTTTTATTAGAAGATTACTTTAGCTTTCAAAAGGAAGGACATGAGTTTCAGCTCATCAATTAAATGAACAATAATTAATTTAACGTATAATTTCAATGTTAAGGAATATTGAGAAGGATGGTTCTAGAACAAAGAAACAAAGCTCATGAGAAAATATGTACCTGGAGCACAGTCACAGCCAAAGTGAATTGAACTTTGGGGTGTCCTGCTGTAGACTGAGTTGGGTGCCATAGGTGTTTACCGTGGTACACATTAAGATTCTTCGAGTTTCTCTCGTATTGTGATGGTGGTATGTGCATTATATAAAGGAAGACATCACTTTTTGAAGATAAAGTGTGCTAAGGGTTTCAGATCATTTATTCCAGAAATCCAATTCCACCATCCCCTCTGTGTGCCCCTCCTTCACCCCACCCCATCACCCAAATCCCTGAGAGGTTTATTTCTGGCCCATTTACTACATTAGCGAGAGAGTTTATTTTTCTAGCTCATCGCTAAACCATTATACTATAGAAATTCCATTGCCAAGCAGTTTTAAAGCAGAACTATTATCTTCCTCATCATAATTTTAAAGTTAGCATTTGAAAATCACTTTCAACTTTGGATGACAAATGAAAAATGATTATGTAAAGTTTACATTTATCTTTGTCACATTGGTGAAGATTTTGCAATAAATACGGTATAGATTATTTTTCCTGTCAAATGCTTGCTAGGTATTGGAGTACATTAATTAGCTGGACCACTGTCAGATGTGGTCTGTGATATTTTCACAGAGAAAGCATGAGCTGAGATTGGGTGAAAGGCAAAAAGCAGATTCACTTGTCAGCAGGAAGCATTCTGAAGGGGGCCTGTTAGGGTGGCTTGGGAAGATCATTTTGGAAACAAGATATGTATATATGATAGAGGGTTTCTGACACTCCTGGGCTGGTGAGATCTTATTCCAAACGAACATGTAATTAGGCTCACATTCCATTGTGGGTTGGGAATGGGCATGCTCTTGATATATGAATAATGTAAGGACATGCTTATAATGCAGTGAGAAGAGATTTTTGAATTGCTGCATGAATGTTTGCCTGTGTTGATGGGCAATCCACAAAAAGTTCAGAGGTTCAGGATGTCTGGAAGTTTTCCTGCTTCACATCTGAGCAAACCAAAGAAGAAATTGTGGATAAATCCTTATGAAAACTTTCTCATGGGCTTTCAAAGTCCTGAGTCTTCATGTAAAGTTAGAATGTGGAAATGTCCCTTATAATCCTGTTTGGGAATAAAATGTTAGATACAGTTGTCTTGGTTAATACACAGATAGAGATTGGTTCCTTGAATGTCCATCTTCTATTAACAACCCAGGAACCTAGCAATTTCTCATGACTTTCAAAACACAGCCTTTGGAGAGTTTCACAAACAAAAGCAAGAATTGCCGTGGTGCATCATGGCCACGTGCCATCTGTCTTTGGCAGAGTTGGCGAAGCAAGGACTTCTTTGATGTCAACTTCAAACATGCATAACATGACCCACACATACTATTTTTTTCTTATTAACTGTGTGATAGGCCAGTCATTAATTTATATAAGCCATTTAAAATCTGTTTTTATTTCCAACTTCTTCTACCTCCTGTTGGGTAAAGAGTTCCGTCAACTTAATCCTTACTCTCTGGGGTAGGGCTTCCTTTTATTTGTCCTAAACACACACAAGCTTGAATTGGTGACTCCTCAATTAGACATTTTAGGGGTTAGTAATTAATTCTATGTTTATTCTATTTATATTATATACAATCTTATATATATACATATATATACAATATACATCCAATATATATTATGTAGATATACAATATACAATATATATACATATATACACTATATATATAATATATACTGTGTATATATACACTATATATACACTGTATATATGTATACATATGTGTATGTGTATATATATACATAATATATATATACACATATATGTGTGTGTGTATATATATACACATATATATATATACAACCTTATAGGCATTATTCACCTTGCTTCTGACAAATAATACTCACAGAACAACCACGAGAGTAACCCTGGACTCATTTTTGTTGTTTTCTTGATTATTTTATCTTTTAAAGTAACAAATACATTCAGTATTAGGATATGAGTTCTACAAGTTCTTGAGTCTGCCACTCTACAATTATGAGGAAATCATTTGATCACTGGATTCTTTATCTATAAAGCAAAAATTTAACTTAAAATTCCTTTTCAGGGCCAGGCACGGTGGCTCACACTTGTAATCCTAGCACTTTGGGAGGCCGAGGCAGGCGGATCACCTGAGGTCAGGAGTTTGGGACCAGCCTGGCCAACATGGTGAAACCCTGTCTCTACTAAAAATACAAAAATTAGCTGAGCATGGTGGCAGGTGCCTATAATTCCAGCTACTCGGGAGGCTGAGGCAGGAGAATTGCTTGAACCCGGAAGGTGGAGGTTGCAGTGAGCTGAGATCGTGCCATTGCACTTCAGCCTTGGCAACAGTGCGAGACTCTGTCTCAAAAAAAAAAAAGAAAAAAAAAGAAAAATCCTTTTCAGCTTTATTATCTTTTGAATTTGTTTTGTGACCATCTAGAAAATGTGAACTGTAGAGCTTACATTTAAAGATTACAGAAATAAAATTAACATCAAATAGCCATTTAAAAATTATAGTTAACGTTTTGGGTAAATAATAGGGAGTCATAAATATAAAATTATAGAATGATTTTAGAATTATATCTATAGAATCTATAGAATGATAGAAATACATACAAATTATAGAATGAGACAGTCTAGTGTGTGCTACTGAATTACTGGGGGTGAACAAAGGACAAAGCTTCCTTTTAAAAAAAAACTATTTCTCCTCTACCTCCTTGAAATGGTCGATCTTACCCATTTTCCTGGCTTCTCATGATATTATGTTATCTTATTCATTGTATCCATTTTCATCCCTTCCTCTTCTTTAAAATCTCATTTAAAATGCCATCTTCACCAAAATGTATTCCCAAATTCCATATTAAAAATGAACCTCTGCTCCTTCTGTACTCCCATAACGTTCTGCTTATGTGTGTAGTATAAAACTTCATTCTGATTTATGTTAAGGTAGGTTAATACCCTATGTCTTTCTTGCTAAACACTAAGCCCCTGGAAGAGGGAAATCATGTCTGTTTATCTTGGCATCTCCTTGGTGTCTAACAGTCAAGGATTGTTTTAATACATATGGATAGTCATGGATTCAGAGCAATCTCATTGGTGCCAGTACTGAGGAAACAGGAATTTTGGTAGGAATGAACCATGTCATTAGTCTACCACTTGCTATGTTTCTACATAATTGTTGGGTTGACTTTCGCTTTGCTCCCATTTCTCTTCTTTGTAGCCTTAGCTCTTTCTAGTGGGAGTCATTTACTTGAACTCCTGTTTAGCCTGGTGTAAGCCTTCTAAGCCACAGATTAGAAGAGATTCATTCATATACTGTATTACCCAAATATGCATGCTATATGATAGCCCTGTTCAGCATCTTCCACTGATTGCATCCATATTATATGTTATATGACCACACCCTAAGTTCATCCTCTGGCCTTCACATTACAAAAGTCCTATTTTCAGTTTAGGTGTCTTTATCCCCCTTATACTCCAGTTCCCATTAAAAATAAATCATTGCTCTGCTAATGGCTTGTTTCATACCTTCTGGATCAATGTTACTTATAAGGAAATCCTAGCATCTTTGATCTCTTTCATTTGATCATGGGCCTTTTCTCAAGAATATCTGTTGTAGGCATCCCTACTGGGTCCAGGTCAGCATTCCTAAGACTGCCCACTTTTGTTTTTTGCCCTCATCTCTGCTTTTGGCACTGAAGACCAGGGTGGCAGGTACAAAAGTTAAAAAGAAATAATAAAATAATAATGCTTTATTATTATATGACAGTATGGTTCTAAACACTTTACAAGTATTAAGTCATTTAATCATCACAGTTTTATGAGGTTTAGTCTTCCCATTTTGCAGATGAGGGAAATGAAGCACAAACATTAGTTAACTAGTTTGGCTGGAGGTCTGGGTCTTTAATCATTACCCTAAACATTTAATGAGTTGTCACTAAATATATCCAGTCCTCTTCCTTATAGGCAAGTGATAGAATTGCAACTCCTGCTCCTCTGAGGATGGATGGGGTCATGTGACACATTCTGGCCAATGAGTTGTTAGCAAAAGTGACACTCCAAATTGAAGCATTTAACTGTAGATCTGCAACTGCCCAACATGCTCTTTCCTTCTTGCATGGCAACCAGCAGCTTTCAAGATGGTGGTTTCTCTAAAGCTGGGGTCATAAAATGATTACCATGAGCAGAGTCCCCGCCAAAAGTTAGTATGAAGAAGAAATAGGCATTTGTTTCAAGCCACTGAGATCTAGGGGTTGCTTGTCATCATGGTACAACCCAGCCTGTCCTTCCAAAATATCCTGCCTACACAGGCCAAAAATAGTAGAAAGGCAGAACACATTCTCTGAGTTCCTAGAATATAGTTCTTAACTTTTAAGAACTTGTGATGGTGCTAACATTTTTCAATTCCATGGGTATCAACTTCAGCTTTCATTATTTCCTTTATGTTAATTTCCAATATCTCTCCAGAATACCTCTCAAAACTCTATTCCTTTCATAAGAAATTCTGAGGCTCAGGCTTCTTGATATTTTTGACGGTTTAATTACCAAATAGTGACTTTGTAATTTGAAGATTTTATAAGATATTTTAGAAATTTGGCAACTGTTGTAGTCCTAGTTCATAAAAATAAATAGATTGAAAAAACCTAAGTTTACATTTTGAAAAAATATAATTTTAAATATACAAAGCACAATTTGAAATGATATAAGCAACTATAATTGTCTTTATAAAGAAAGTTATAGTAGATATCCATTCATTAGGAGCACTGTATTTTAATTATCTAGGAATAATCTTGCCGTAGTTATTGCTGGCTATAAAAAGTTAATTTCAAAAGTTAATTAGCTAAAATCACTTCTATTCTTACTATTAAAAACGGAATGTCACTGATATTCAGCAGCAATGTCTGTGCTGTATGTGCTGTAGAACAAGTTGTATCAGAAACTTGAAGACTCCTTAGAATTTACAACATGCATTTAATTGCTCTAGTTATGTCAGTATAAATCAAAATTATAATCATTAATAGTTTTTTGAAAGTATGCATTCATGTTTATGATATCTTATAAGAGGGCAATATTTTCTGTAGCAGGGTCAGCACACTTTTTCCGTTAAGGACCACATAGTAAATATTTTTGGTTTTCTGAGTGGTACCCATATGGTCACTGTCACAAATTGCTCAATTTTGTAATCTTAGCTCAAGAACACCCACAAAGGATATGTAAGTGAACAGGTGTAACTATTCCAATAAAGCACTATTTACAAGAACTGGCAAGGTTTGGCCTGTGGGTGCCAATTCCTGATCTAGAATGATCAGGAATGAATTTTAAAAATTGTTTTCTTGGGATGTTTTGCAACCCTTGATGTACCAGCTCCTAAATAAGTAAATAAGAAGGATCTAAGTCATCACAAATTTGATTTCCTGTGCCCATGTCCTTCTAAGCCATCCCCTGGAGCCACTCTGCTAAGCCCCAGGACCTCCCTACTCAGGAGGCTGAGGTGGGAGGATGGCTCGAGCCTGGGAGGTGGAGGTTGCAGTGAGCCAAGATCGTACCACTGCTCTCCAGCCTGGGCAACAGAGTCAGACCCTGTCTCAAAAAAAATAAAATAAATAAATAAATAAACGAACAAACAAAAAACAAAAGAAGAAACTATCCCTATGCTAGGGTTAAGGAGTCAATAATGAATTTCTTAAATGCAAGTTTTCTTTAAATATATACCACCCTTCCCCCTTATGCAGCCATTTAGACATATGGATGCTAATCTAAGCCTCAATGGTGATGGATTTGGACAAACTTTAAAAATATGCTTGTGTGTACATGAGGGAAAATTTTTTCCCTGTTTGTACTTAGGTTATTACTTTGCTTAAATAGAGGTCCTCAAATATAAAGGGAAGTATTCCAGTAAAAGTAGCATACAGGCATATAACAATAAATACAGGTACTATATATGTGCATGTGTATATATATATGTGTATATATATGCATAGTAATTTCAGGAGACCATCTAAAGAGGATCTGGATACAGATAATAAAATATCTAGAAGATGTATTATTAAAAATTGAAGTAATGAACCTTTTTTGGCTTAAGGATCATATACCTCTCATTCTAAGAACCTGACACATGAACCTGATTGTATTAATTTCCTAATGAATGATGGTTGTATGAATAACTAAATTAATAAAAGAACATTCATCTTCAGAGTATGGTTGTGTATTTATTTGTTTTGTTACCAAGCCTCAGGAACTATTTAACCAGGCACTATTTAGTTGCATTCCATTTATACATTTCATTAATGACAGTAATGCTATCATAGAACAACGGTGTGCTCAGTTGTGGCTGAAAAGTAGGAAAGTCCAGTGGAATCTTATTCTAAGTTGCTGTGCTGAATTCAGTTGGCCCTGGGCCATTGTCATAGAGGTTTAATTATTAAATAAATCTAATTTCCTTACATAAGACTGGCTGTGATAAAGCAGAAACTTAGTAAAAACTGTGAAAAAAAAGTATATTGGACACCAATCTGGGTTAAATTCAAAATTAATAAAGCTATGTGATATTAGTTATGTAGGAGAACTTTTTTCCAAAATAAAATTTTTGAAAAACAAAATGATTGTTTAGCCCTAAAAATGTTCAAATCAGCAAATATTTACTCAGTTCTATGCAGAGTGGTGTAGAAGCCCAATGAAGGACTGCAAAGCTGAATTGTAGTATACAATCCAAACCTGACAGATAAGCCATAAAATAGGGTTACAAATGGATATATAGAGACCAAGGATGAGTTAAGTGACATTTTAAGCAACAGTGGGCAGTAGTAGTGCAGCAGTAAACAAAGTGCCTATGCACTTTTATATTGTTGGAAGTACACTTTCAGGGTAAACTCAAAAAAGTGAGAATGTGTACTCAAATGGTAAATGAAAACAGAGTTTTGCTTATTGTCAAATTTTCCTCCAAAATGGTTGAACTAATTTATATTTCTACCAGCAATGTATAAGACTGCATGTTTACCCCGTCTCACCAATAGAATAAATGATCAATATCTAAATGTCTCCCAATCTGATGAATGAGAAATAGTATCTCAGCATAGTTTAAAATTTTATTTCACTAGTTATGAGTGAGCTTCACTACCTCTTCCTATGTTTAAAGGCCACTTTCATGTTGTTTTGTGAATTGTCTGCCCATGACTATAGCCAATTTTTCTATTAAGTTTTTGGCCTTGCCCCCTTATTTTAAGAGGGTTTTTTTTAAAATAGTTTAGGGATGAATATTAGCCTCTTATTTGTGATCACTACAAATGTTTTCTCCCATTTTGTCAGACATCTTTCAATTTATTTTAAAAATATTTTTTGGTTTGTTTTTGAGTTTTTTTCTTGCTATGTGTGGTAGGCAAAATAATTACCCACAAAAATATACATATCAGAATGCCTAGAATTTTTAAAAACGTTACTTTACATGGCAAAAAGGACTTGCAGATGGTAAAACCTCTGAGACGAAGACATTATCCTGGATTAATCAGGTGGGTCCAGTGTAATCACAGGTCCTTGAAAGCTAACAACCATTCCTGGTTGTGGGCAGAGGGAGACTTGACTACAGAAAAGGGTAAGAGACATAAAGTTCCTGGCTTTTGAAGATGGAGGAAGGGGCCATGAGCCGAGGAAGGGTCCATGAGCCAAGGAATGCAGGCAGCCTCTAGATGCTGGGAAAGGCAAAGAAATGAGTTCTCTCTTAGAGCCTCTAGAAAAATTGCAGTCCTCCTGACATCTTCAGTTTACATCAGTGAGGCCTGTGGGGCTTCTAACCTACAGAACTGTAAGATGACAACTTTGTATTGTTTTAGGTCACTATATTTGTGATAATTTGTTACAGCAGCCATAGAAAGCTGATATACCATACTATTTTAAAAATTTTATATAGTCAAATTTACTAATCCTGTATGGCATCTGGAGTTTGAGTCATTGTCAGGTAACCATTCCTTTCATCCAGCTGATAAAGGAATTCATCTGTGGTTTTTTATTCCTTGTGATGGTGTGGTTT
Source organism: Pongo abelii (assembly GCF_028885655.2). NCBI lineage: Eukaryota > Metazoa > Chordata > Mammalia > Primates > Hominidae > Pongo > Pongo abelii. The sequence continues at coordinate 35,553,241 of NC_071996.2, read as the reverse complement.
CATTATTTACATTTAGATCCTGGATCTATTTGTTTATTCTTGTGTATGGTTTGGGAGGTATAAATTTAATGTTACGTTTGGTCAAATGGCCAACCAATTGTCCCAGCACTGTTTGTTTAAAAAGTCCCTTCTTTGTGATTTGAAATGCCACCTTTATTGTACGTTGAATGTCCATAGATAATTGGATCTATTTCTGGATTTTCAAACCTGTTTCTCCCTGGTTGTCTAGACATGCACCTGCACCACACTGTTTTCATTCTGGAAACTTTACAGTAAATTTACTGTATACTTTATTTTCTCTTCCTGGATTTTCTTTCTTAGTGTTTTCCTGCCTTTTCTTGGAAGTTTCTTCACATAAACTTAAGTATTAACTAGTCTAGCTCCCAAAGAACCTTGTTATTTTTATTGGTATCGTGTTAATTTTATAAAGTAACTTAGAACTGACAGCTTTATAATCTTGAGTCATTCTGTTATAGAACAGCCAATGTCTCTATTACTTCACATCTATTTTTGTGATTTACAGGAGTTTTAATGTTTCCCCAGATAGGTTTTATACATTTCTACTTCTAATTTTCCTTACATATTTATTCATCTCTGTTGCTGATGTAAATGAGGTTTTCTCTATCAGTATATCCTCCATCAGTTTACTATCAATGTCTGTGAAAGCAACTGACTTCTATATATTAATTTTTACTGAATCTAAATTTTATCGAGTTAATTTTTTATCATAATTTTCTTCATTTTCCAGGAGTGCTACCATGTCATCTACAAATACAGTTTTTACTTGCTCTTTTCCAATTATTATGCCTCCCTTTGATTTATCTTGCATAATTGCATTGACTCCAATAAAATGTTGAATAGAAGTGGAGGCAGCGGACATCCTGGCCTTGTTCCTGATCAAATGGAGTGTCTCAAGTAGTTCCCCATTAAGTGAGATACTGATGTTAGGACTAAGCATATGTGTGCATGATATGTTTTATGATGTTAAGAAAATATACATCAATTCCTGTTTTCATCAGGAAGAGTGTTAAATTTTCAGTTTTCTCAAAGATTATTTAAACACTCGTGTAGAGAATCTTGTAATTTTTTTCCTTTAGATTTATTAGCAGGGTGTCATATACTAAAGGATCAATTAATATTGAGCCAAACTTGCATTCCTGGATTAAATGTCACTTGGCCATGATTTTTTTTAATGTAGTGTTACATTGTTTTGGTCATATTTATTTACTATTTTTGCAGTGATATATATAGTGACATCGTCCTGTAATTTCATTTTTTTAAAACTGACTTTTGCAGGTTAAATTATCAATGTTATATTTGCTTTGTAAAAATAATTAGAAAGTTTTTCTTCATTGTCCATGTCCTGGAGTAAATGTGGAGCATTGGGGTTGTCTGACTTTGGGAGTTTGTTTTGGGCCCAGAGATGTTTTTGTGGGGTGGTATATATTTTTTTTTTCTAGAAAAGTTGATTAATCTTTCTATCTCTAACAGAGCCAATTTTGGTAAATGTATTTTCCAAAGAAAGTTTCAATTTTGTCCATGTTTTCAATTTTTTTGCATGTATATGATGTCTATAAAGTTGCCTCTTAATTTGTTTTGTTTCTGTAGTTATTTTCCATTTGTCATTTCCTATCCATTTCCTATCTTGTATAATTGACCCTTGAAAAACATAGGAGTTAGGGGTGCTGACCCCTGAACAGTCAAAAATCCCTGAATAACATTTGACTCCCACAAAAACTTAACTATTAATACGGTACTGTTGACTGGAAGCCTTACTGATAACATAAAGAGTCTATCTACACATATTTTGTATGTTATGTGTGTTATATACTGCAGTCTTACAAGAAAGTAAGCTAGAGAAAAGGAAGTACTATTAAGAAAATCATAAGGAAGAGAAAATGTTTCCTATTCATGAAATGGAAGTGGATCATCATAAAGACCTTCATCCTCTTCGTCTTCACAGTAAACGGGCTGAGGAGGAGGAGCAAAAAGAGGAAGGGTTGGTCTTGCCCTCTCAGGGGTGATAGAAGTGGAATGGGTGGAGGAGGTAGAAAGGGAGACAGGCATACTCTGTATAACTTTTATTGAAAAAAAAAATCTGTGTATAAGTCGATCTGCACAGCTCATACTGTGTTGTTCAAGGGCCGACTGTTTACTGGTGATTTATTCACCTCCCTCATTTTTTTCATGATTAAGTTATGTAGTGGTCTATTTAAAAAAGAAAGGCGACTAGATTCTGATTTGTTAATTTGTTACTACATTTCACTGTTGCCCTTAATTCCTTTATTTTGGTTATTTTCCTTTTGTGCCTTTGAGCTGAAATTTTATTTATATTTTTTAATTTTCATTGATACATGTGCATAGGACTGCCAGTTTTTCTGTAACCACTGCTGTAAATGCATCTAGTAGTTTTCACTGTCATTTTTCAGAAATTTCGAAATTTTGGTTTGTAATCTCTTTCACTGAAGAGTTGCTTAAAAGTTTTCTATTTTTATTTTTAAATAATTTGTTTTATTGCATTGTTATCAACAGGTGGTATTTATAATAGTTATACTTTCCAGAACATACTGAAGTTTGAGATTTAATATAATGGATTTTGTGCGAGTTCCATGTGTGGTTGTGTGTATGTGTTAGCCTTTTCCTTGAGTACATAGATATGGGGTTCCTGTGTCACAGAGTGTGAACACCTTCAACTTAATAAATAGATCCAAATTGTTCCCACCTGCAATGTGGAAGAGGTCTTTCTACACATCCTCACCAACATATAGTGTAATAAGAATTATATTTTGGAATTATGATAGGCACGAAATGCTACCTCATTGTTGTTTTAATTTGCATTTCCCCGGTACTGATATTAAGCAGTTTTAATAGTTATTGCCACTTAACTATCTTCTATGAACTGCCTATTTCTATGCTTCCCCCCACTTTTTTTTCACTTTTTCCCACTCATTTGTGGTTCTTTACAAATTTAGGATATGTATTCTGTTTATAATACATATTTTTCACGGTTCTTCTAGTCTATGCCTTGACTTTTCATTTTGTTTAGGGTATTTTTTTCACTAAGGTTTAAAATTTTAATACACGAAACTACTTCATTATACTTCCCTGACTGATATAAAAGTATCCTCCAAAGCATTCTTCAAAAAGTCTTATAAATTTGCTTTTTATGTTTAGTTTTTAATCTGAGTTTAGGTTTTGCAAATGGCCTGAGGTAGGATTCTAATTTTTTTTCTATTATCACATAAAAAGTTAACCTGGTGCCATTTTTTGACAGTAATCCTTCCCCAATAATTAATAGTGTCATTTCTTTCATATACCCTGAGTCCATAAACGTGAGTCTGTTTCTAGGGTCTCTTTCTATTCCAATTAATCCACATCTCTTACCTGTTGAATTACATTGTTTTATAGTAAGGTACCTGACCCTTTTTGGAATGTTAGAGGTTTCACATTTACTAAATATATTTGGCTAATTTGAGCCTTTTCCTTTTTTGAAATAAATTTAGGACCAGCTGGTAAGTTGAGTGTATAAATCTGCTGAGATTTTGATTGATAATGTTTCACATTTAAAGATTAAGCCAGAAGATTGAGTCTTCTAATCCATCACTTTTATATGTTTTACTATTTACTCCGTTCTTTTAAGCCCTTCAACAAAGTGTTCTCTATAAAGGTCTTTCACATCTTTAAGTTTATTCGTATCTTCTAAATTTTTTTTTTGTTTTTACCGTTTTTAAGTGGGATCTCCTAAAAAGTATACACTTCTAATAAATTGGTACATATCTTAGGAACACTATCCATTTTGGTATATTGTTCTTTTATCTAGTAAACAAACTGCTCTCTTACTATATCTGATTTGCCTCTGGGTTCTCTTCAATTTTCTGTGGAGATGCTGATAATATTGGTGATAAATAATAACTGCTCTAAGACCTTAGAGAAAATGAAGTGGTGATGGAAGTATCCTTGTCTAGAGGAAAAATTTAAAGGAAATGTTCTTTAACTTAACTATTTAATATAAGGCATGTAATAGATTTTTTGTTGTTGTTGTTGTTAGACAACCTTTATCAGGTTAAGGGCATTCCCTTTTATTCCTGGGAAGGTGAAATGTTTTTTAATTTTTTTTTTAACCATGAATAAGTGTTGAATGTTATTAAAATTTTCTAGCATCTACTGAAATGATTATCTTTTTAATTTTTTTATCTTCCCCCAAAGATTTTTTTTTGGAAATTAATAGATTTTTCTAGGGCCAAATCATCTTTGCATTACAGGATAAATCTTATTTAGTAACACCATTTAATTATAACCATTATTATCACTACTGTTATAATTTTCCACACTGATGGATTAAGTTTTCTTAAGAATTTTTGAGAGCCTCGTTAATTTTCCTTTCCCATACAGCCTATATTTACTTTTGGTATCAGAGTCCTTCTAACCTGATAAAAATCTTTCCTCCTCTTCCCTTCCCCTAGTTTTCCCCTTTCCTCCTCCTATTCTTCCTTCTTTCTCCTCCTCCCCCTTTTAAAAAATTCCCTGTAACTCTCTGTGAGATATGGGTTATTAGAGTTTCTGTATTTTTTCAAGTTTTATGAAGATTGAGTAATGAGCCCATGACTCAACAATCAAAAGACAAATAACCCAATGTGAAAATGGACAAAGGAGTTGAAAAGAAATTTCTCCAAAGAAGACACATACAAATGACCAATAAGCACATGAAAAGATACTGAACGTCATTAGCCATCAGGAAAATGCGAATAAAATTCATGAGACATCACTTTACATCCTCTAGCATGACTATAAACAAAGGATAATAGTGTTGGAGAGGCTGTGGAGACATTAGAACGCTCAGACATTGCTGGTGGGAATGTAGAATGGTGCAGCTGCTTTGGAAACTAGCTTGGCAGTTCCTCAAAATGTTAAACAGTTACTATAGGACTCAGCAATTCCACAGCTTAGGTATATACCTAGAAGAAATGAATACATATGCCCACACAAAAACTTGTCCATGAATGTTTACAAAAGCATTATTTATAATAGCTAAAGAACAGAAACAACCCAAATGCCCATTAACTGATGAATGGATAAATAAAATGTGGTACATGAAGACAATGGAATATTATTTGGAAATAAGGAATGAAGTACCAATACATGCTACAACATGGACAAAACTTGAAAACATTATGCTAAGTGAAAGAAGCCAGAGAAAGGGCTAAATATCGTATGATTCCATTTATACTAAGTGTCTAGAAGAGGCAATTCTACAGAGATAGAAAGCAGATCGTTGGTTGCCTCTGGCTGGAGAATGAGGAGTGAATGTTAATAGGTACTTTTTGGGGGTAAATAAATTGTTCTAAGGGGATGGTGATGGTTGCATAACTGTGCATATGCTGAAAACGAATTCAACTTGGGTAAATTTTATCTCAAGGAATAAGTTTAAAATTTTGGACCTATGTTTATGCAGCAGTAAATTTTTTTTCAACTACTGATTCAATCGATTTGATTGTTCAAGATTCCATGGATTATTGAATTTTATTAAAAGTTTACTTTAGGACATTGATCACTTTATGTCAATAAATTTGAAAACAGATAAAATTGCTGATAGTAAAGTAGTCCTATTTTTAAAATCTATTTTATCCTTAGTTATATAGTCTTTATTATCCCTAAGCTTATTGATTTATGTCTCCACTGTTTTTCATTCATATAACCAGACTTTGTTTTATTGATCCTGTATTGATTTGTGTTCTCTTTTATTAGACTTTGATTTCATTTCTTTTATTCTATTTTTTTTTGTTCTGTTTTGGTTGGGTACTTTGAACATTTATTTCCATTTTTCTTCATTTCTAGATATCCACTAAAATTATTAATCTCCTTCTACATACTCCTTTCTTTCCATCTTATAATTTGGATATTTTTGAGACATCAAGTTCTAAATTTTTCTAATTTTCCTATAATTACTTTTTAAGCATGGATTTTTATAAGTATATTTTGCTCAATTTTTATTAAGAAAAATTTCAAATATATAGAAAAATTAAAAGACCAGAATAAAACATTTATCTGCACACAACTTAGCATCAACAAATGTTAATATTTTTACTTCACAGATATTTTTTCCGAAATGTGTGGTAGATACCATAATACTTCAACCCCAAATATTTTAGTATGTGTCTTTTAAAAATAAGGACTACTTTCTTTATAACCACGGTATCACTTTTACCCCCAGAAAAATTAATGAAAATTCCATTATATCGGCTAATACCAGTCTTATTTGAATTTCTCTAATCGTGTCCCAAATGTCTTTTATAGCTGCTTATTTTGCACTGATGCCCAATCCCATTAGTTGCATTTGTCATGTCTCTTTCAATCTACGATAGTCCCTCTACTTTTTTTATTCTCTATGAACACTGACTTTTTGAAGACCTCTAGCAAGTTCCATATTCCGCTATGCCTAATGGTTTCCTTGTGATGTCATTTATCTGTTTCTCTATCATCTTTATTTCCTGTAAGGTGGGAATTATAGCAAAGGCCTTGCTTAGACTCAGATTAAATATGTTTTTTGCAAAAATATATTGCAAAAAACTTGTCATACAGCATCACATAAGGAGAAACATGTCAGGTGATTTCTCCCTTGTCTAATACAGCTTTTCCCCTTCGCAGTTAACAAAAAGTCAGGAGGCAGTATTTGTAGTTGGAATATTCTATTGTTACTGTTGGAGGGTGTCCAGGTTCTTGGCTTCTTAAACAAATAACTTGATAAAACACACAAAGCAAGGAAAGAATGAAGCAACAAGGCCGGGCGCGGTGGCTCATGCCTGTAATCCTAGCATTTTGGGAGGCCGAGGCGGGTGGATCACGAGGTCAGGAGATCCAGACCATCCTGGCTAACACGATGAAACCCTGTCTCTACTAAAAATACGAAAAAAAAAAAAAAAAAATTAGCCGGGCCTGGTGGCGGGCCCCTGTAGTCCCAGCTACTGGGGAGGCTGAGGCAGGAGAATGACGTGAACCCGGGAGGCAGAGCTTGCAGTGAGCTGAGATCATGCCACTGCACTCCAGCCTGGGCGACAGAGCGAGACTCCGTCTCAAAAATAAATAAATAAATAAAAAATAAATAAATAATTGAAGCAACAAAAACAGGTATTTATTAAAAACAGAAGTACACTCCACAGGGTGGGAGCGGGTCCAAGGATAGGATCCAAGAGCCCCAGTACAGAATTAGAGCTTTCCCATTGGTTACTTGGTGTACACCCTATGTAAATGAAGTAGTGGCAGGCAATCAGTCGGAGGGAAGCAACCAATCAGGCTGAAGTGAAGTTACAAAGGTTACACCCTATGCAAGCGTCTGATTGGTTGTGGAAAGCAACCAATCAAAGATACTTTCAATTTTCCATCTGCCACGCAGAAAGGAGGGGGTGGTTTGTAAAGGAAGCAGCCTCCAGTACTTTTGTTACTTAGGTGTGGAAAGTTGGGGTTTTCCTTTTGATTTAGCTTTAGGAAGTCAGCGTGAATCGGCCTTAGGTTCTCTGCCTCCAGACCCTATTCACCTACCTCATTATTTTCCATCAAACGTTTAGTTAATGGCTTTAGCATCTATTGGTGATCTTTATTTACATCAGTTATTTCAATGGGTATACAAAATGGTGATACTTCCGAAGCTTCTTCTCAGATGGGAAAGTTCCATATTCTCCCTTTTAAAACATGAGACTAAGTTCTTTGTTTTTTAATATTTTTTTAAGGTTTAGTTTACGTACAATAAAATTCACCAATTTTTGAGTGTACAATTGGATTATAATAAAATATGGTTTTGCAACCACCACCACAATCATGGTACAATTGTCTATTCAACATCTCATTTGGTTGGCAAACATTAATAACAATAATAATCACCACCACAAACATTTGTATGGCACTTACGAAAAGTCAGGAACTATTCTAAGAGCTTTACGTAAGTTATTTTTAAAATTTAACTTAATAGGCATTCCAGTCTTAACCCATATAAGCTGATTCTTCCACCAAAATTTGCTCCACCCATAGTCTTTCTCATTTCAATTAATAGCAACTTCATCCTTCCGGTTGCTAGGGCCAAATGCTTGGGGTTACTCTTTACTCCCTCTTTTCTTTCAAGCCACTCTACATTCAAAGCAATTCAAAATCGCCACCAATTCTCATTATCTTTCTTGCTATCACCCGGTCCAAGCCATCATCTCTTACCTAGATTCTTGCAATAGCCTAATAACAGATCTCCCTGCTTCCTTCTCTGCTCCTATAATTAATTTTCAACATGGCAGCCAGAGTGATCTATTAAACAAAAGTCGGATGATCATGTCACTCCCTCTGTGTCATGTCCTCCGCTGTCATTTGGAGTAAAATTCCAAGTCCTTTAATTGGCCCCACCCAATGATGTCTTCTAAGCCTACCCTCATTGACCCTCTCCCTTCACTGTGTCCTGTTCCCAAGGCTTCATTAATGTTCTTAGACCTTGCCAGGTGCAATCATATTTAAGGGCCACTTACACCTGCTTTTCCCACTTCCTGGGACCATCTTCCCAGATATTTGCATGGCTTGCCTGCTCCCTCACCTACTTTAATCATTCATTCAGGCTTAGCATTCTCAGTGAGATTTTCACTGAGTACTCTTGTATTTAAACTTGTGCACCACCCAGCCCACTTTGCTTTATTTTTGCTTACTGCACTGATTACCTTCTAATAGACATTATCATTTACTTATGTACTCTTTTCTAACTTGTCTTCTCCTCCAGAATGTAAGCTCCACAAGGTAAAAAATTTTTGTTTGATTTTTCATTCATATATTCCAACACTGACACATAGTGATTGTTCAATAAATAACTGAGTAAACATGAGATTGTATATTTTTAAGTTAAGACCAAGGAATTAATAAATTGGAGGTGGGCCTGTCAATTTAGGCTATAGGTTAGCTGGGATGCAACTGAGACCACCAAGCTAGGAAATAACACAGTAGAACTTATCAATGCTTGTGCAGGATGGTGCCAGAAGCCCAGTAGCTGACACGCAGCTCAACTCTTTTCTTCCTGGACGACAGCAATTTCCTGGACAATGTTAGTTAAATTAGTCACCAGCATGATACTTCATTCTGGAAGAGAGGACCCTTTTTGAAATACTCATTTCTTGTCACCATGTTAATTTTAGCAAAATTTTTATTTAATATTAATAAACATATTAAACAAATTATCAATGAAAAACTCTAAAATTTTAAATATTCATAAAAATTCTGTAAAATCGGCCGGGCGTGGTGGCTCACGCCTGTAATCCCAGCACTTTTGGAGGCCGAGGCGGGCAGATCATGAGGTCAGGAGATCGAGACCATGGTGAAACCCCTTCTCTACTGAAAATACAAAAAATTAGCCGGGTGCGGTGGCGGGCGCCTGTAGTCCCAGCTACTCAGGAGGCTGAGGCAGGAGAATGGCGTGAACCCGGGAGGCGGAGCTTGCAGTGAGCTGAGATCGCGCCAGTGCACGCCAACCTGGGTGACAGAGCGAGACTCCATCTCAAAAAAAAAAAAAAAAAAAAAAAAAAAAATGCTGTAAAATCTGACCAGTAGTTGTCCTTGACTTACATGATTTGTTTACTGGGAAAGTAACACTTGAGCTCCACTTTGCCTCAGCTATAAAGTCACTATGATGCATGTAGTTTTAATTCTGACCTGTAAATCAAAATTTGAAACCATCAGTATTCATAGAATGTCCATAGTTACCTAGTGCTGTTGTAAGCACCACTGGGCTATAAAATAAGTGGAAAACACAGTCTCTGCCTAGATAAGTGAGTGCTTAATGTGGCTTGCACACATTTCTCAAGTATAGCATAAAGCAAAAGAATGATTTGAACCCTAATTTAGAATTTTATTCAATTTTCACAGTAAATTATATTTATTTTTGCTTAGCTCTTATACCTATCTGAATAAATGGCTTAAAATTTTCTTCAACTTTTCCACTGGTGATTTGTTTATCCAACAAATTATTTCCCGAACAAATACTGTCATTCAAGGTAATTGGACATTTCCCAGCACTTGAGAAGAAAGTATAAAACCAGACATAATCCCATTGGTTGTGTTCTTCCATGCTTTAAGACTTGTTTGTATGTCTCTAGGACTACTGCCATTTATATTATACCTGAAAACATTTTTTTGAGATAATCCTTGTGAATCTATCACCAGTACAAATATATGTGATTGTATTAAAGTGGAATTTTTGGAAGGGTTTAAAGTATATTATTGAAAGGAGCATCTCATTTCATCTACAGATGAAGCAATTTCTGCTTGGAAAATTTTTAATTTTAGAAGTCATTATTTTCTAATAAAATAGCATTTCTTGAAAAATAGTATTTTCATGAGAAAAAGAAAAAAAAATTATGTGAATCTTTTAAATTCAAAATGAGGCTAAGCGGAGTTCAGCGTTTTCTTGCCCAAAGCAGATTTCCTTTTATCTCTGGAAATGCCAACAGGAGGCCAAGGGCCAAGCTTCCTGGCCAATTACACTACACGGCCGTTCTCCCCCCAAGAGTTTTATTCCCAAATGCACTTGGGAACCAACTTCTGACTCCAGACAAATGGCTGTTAGTTCCAGCTCTTACCTGCCAATTATGATACTTTGGATATCTGTGCCAGTCTCTGGGTCAGCTCCATGATAAGATTAAGAGACCTGTTTGTTTAGTTCATTAGCAGACATTCGTTCCACCCAGACAGAGCTGAGGCTGGGGGTGGGGGCGTGAAGGGAACCAGGGACCTGCGGGAATAGATTTTTTTTTTCTTACTAGGAAATGAAAGCACTATTTCCCCTTCTGGATCCCTGCTTCCCTTTTCAGTTCCTCCGTTAGGGGCAGACAATAGAAGCCTCCAGGCCCCCTCTCAGGGCGCCCGGTCCCCATCGTCCCCTCACCCCCACCTCCCTTCCCCGCCCCTCACTCTCCAGCTTCTCCAACTCCAGCTCCGGGCGGAGATTTGTCAGAACCGTTCGGTTGAGACTGATTATGATTGCAGCAGATGGGCTGGATTTGACAGCGCCGATCCTAAGCAGCTTCTGATGGGGGGGCCCGGCGGAGGGGAGGGGAGGGGGAGTGGGTAGGGGGTGGGAATCAATGGGCCCCAGCCTCCTCATCAGAGCGCAAGCCGAGCCGCCCGCCTGGCGCTCCCGGGCTGCTCTTTAACGCGCGCCTCCAGGAGGAAAGTGGCACTGCCCACCCGAGGGGCCTCCCTGAGCGCCAGTGAAACGTCCCGCGGCAGGAGAGGGCTCGGGGACACTGGCAGGCAGGCGCAGGGGGACTGGCGGCGGAACACAACAAAGCGGAGGAGCGCGAGGTGCCCGGGCTGCGGTGCGCGCGTGGCCCAGGCTACCTCCGCGCTCTGGACATGGCAAGTTTGGCAACTCCCGGCTCTGCAGCGGGCGCCTTGCTGCCCCCGAAGTGAAGGCGCTGCAGGGTCAACCCCTGGGGGCGCAGCGCCCACCCCGCCCCCAGCCCGCAGCAGCATGCTCCACCGAAGGCCAGGTAAGGAGACGCCTGCCCACTCACCGCCCAGGCGCGCCCCCTACGCGCCGCTACCATAGCCCAAGCCCTTCAGCGCCTGGCTCCCAATACCCGGTTCCGTCCTTGTCCCCGCAGACTGTATGCTGCCGCGCCTCCCGCCTGGGTTTCCTTGGCCCCTCTCTGCTCTGTGACTCGATGCCTCCCTCAAGGTCCTGCGTCCTTTCTCCTTTCCATAGCCCAACGGCAGGGGGAGAAGTTTTGGGAGGTGGGACGAGGTTAGGGGGCTCTCCCTTCCCTGAAAGCCTGCGCCAGGACACCTGAAGCGGGACAGCCTGTGGGAGTCGGTCCATGTGTGCGCATCCCCGCCCAACTCCCACGCAGCCCGAGCCCCGCGCTACAGGCGCGCACACACGCCCTCCTCTCCACCTGTGGGGCCTCGCTTTTGTGTGGGAAGCACAAATGAAAACACACACACGTGCAGAAACGCTTCCACGTTGGCATCTTCCAGAGACTCCTAAAGGGTGGGGGTGTAAAGGGGCTGCAGGGGAGGGGCAGATCTTGAGTTGTGTGGTCCTCCCAAACACAGGGCCAGCGCCTCTCCTGTCGCTTGGCCTTGACTCCAGTGTCTAGGGGCCACTGGAGTGGCGCCTTTCCCGGGACCGGGAGGCCGTTGGGTTTGGCAGGGGCATAGCTGTGCCACTAGGAAAACTCCCTCCCTGCTCCCCAGCGAGGTCAGAGGCCTGGGCCACTCTCTGGCCCGGCCCCAGGAGGGCGCGCCTGTCCCCACCTAATGCCACGATCCCCCCTCCCCCACCCTCCGCACTGCCTCCCTTGTGCGTGTATGGGAGATCCCTGACCTTGTCTGCCCAGCTCCAGGCCACTTGCCCAGGCGGCCCCTCCCTTGTTGCCACCTCCCGCCCAGCTCACCAGGAGTGTGTGCCCTGTTGCTACCGGTAACTGCCTGTGCCTAAAGCTCAGCCCCCAAACTGGCTTAATGCTGATTGATGGTCAGAAATAGGATATTTTCTGGAACAGAGCGGAGCGCTGGTGCAAGGCCCTCCCTGCTGCTGAGTCCTAGGGACCTCCCGGGTGGCAGGCCTTCCTCCTCCTCTCCTTTTGGCCCCACCCCACCCTACCCTACCCCTTAGAGAAAAAGGGCTGTTAGGACATCCTCATCTCAGGTTAAGTGCTGAGCCAGCAAGCCAGTGTTCGCTTTCTTGCTGAGTAACAGGCAGCCACCCCGGAATTTCTCTTCTTATCCTTGAGGCTTCTAAGTTTTATGAATGAGGCCCCTGTTGCTGGACGCTACCACTTCCCTTTTTATTTTTGTCCCCACTAACTCGTTCACTCTTTCACTCCTCCTTATACACAGGTACCTAAAATAGACTACCCCTCTAGTAACCAGAACTATTCCTGCAAACGCTTACAAGAGCATTTTCCAGAAATAAATCATTTCATATCAGTATCCCTTCCTCAGTCATTTCCCGGCTTCATGCCACCTCCCTCCTAAGACACAGAATTGGTCATTTCCACCACTTTAAAGACACAGTCTAGATAAAAAGCCTGCATTTATAATGTTCTTTGCAGGAGTAGCTTTTGCCTATTTTGTAGGGGTTTTGTTTGTTTTTTGTTTTTTGTTTGATACTCCCTCTCAAACTCCAGCCTCCCTTCCCTTTTCTGGGATGGCAGCCTCCTCCTCTAAGCCATCCTGGACTAACATTTTCTGGACTAATAAATTTCTGCACCTGTCTGTACTCCTTCTCCTTCCCAGTCTGACTGTAAAGGACCAGATTTCATTATCAAATCAGTTCTCTTTAGAAGAACTTTGTTCTGTAGCATTTCTTCCCAGCACCCCAGTATTTTTGGCATAGTATTTTCATTATTTAAATTGTCGTGCTTAGCTTCTTTTTGCCTATGGACATTACTTTGGAAAACCATGTGATGTTTCTGAGTCACTGATTTATTCCTCCAAACAAAACTTCCTTGAGAGGCTCCCATATGTTGGGCACCCCAGGGATGGGAATGGAGCAAAAACAAGACCTAAATGGGTTTCAGCATTTTAAAGCCCCCATTACAGCTGGTTTATGGTTATTGCTATGATGGTTAATGTGATAACAGCACACTACATTTGACTAGGACTTTACAGTTTACAAAAGGCTTTCAAAGACATTATCTCCTTTAATCCCAGCAGCAGGAATTTTAAATAGCAAGGATTCCACCAAAAGGCCCAGTAATGCTCACCAATCCTGCTTAACCAAAAAGAAAAATATTGCAAATCATCCTAACAGCTGATGGAGCTTTAAAACACAGAATAAACAATTCATAAGAAGCTTCTGAAGCTTAGTTACTGGAATGTAACTTGGAGAAGATAAGTGAAATGCACGTAACATGTATATTACCAGAAGGGTGTCCTGTAGAGAAACTCCATCCTGGGGCTTCAGTGGCCTGGTGAACTGCTGGAGGTGGAGGCTTTCCAGGGCTCTGGACTATTGCCTTATCCTAGGATCTAAAATGGGATGAAAGTGTTAGCACAAAGTTGCTGGGAGACTAGCAAATTAAGCAAAATGAGTAGGCAATGATGTTACTTTCTTTAGCTACAAAGCATTCTTGAGATATCCGCAAGTTTCTAGCATATATTTACTTGAGAAATGAAGCAATTTTCTGTACTTAGAATATAAAAAAAGAGTTTGTGTGCCTTATGTGAGCCATAATGAAGACAATCAAGGTTTTGGTCATTTTTACCCATTACTTTGAAAACCAGTCATATCTCATGTGGATAAATGACAGTTTCTCTTTTTTAAAATAATTTTTAGGGAGGATGTACAGAAGGCCTTTGTGTAGATTTCTTTTCTCTGCTCCTTGAACATGGAGGGCAGCCCTTCTGACTTGGTAGTTGTGAATATCATTCATGACTTTCCTCCAAAAATGGTTTTTATAATGCTAGCTGATAGTCATAAATTTTGGTTTGCATTTCAGATATCATGCTGATCTTGTGTATCATTTTGAAAAGTTTTGTTCAAAGAAGTTTTACAAGCAGGGTGGTATATGGTAGGGAGATTATTATGGCTGGGGGCTGGCTTTGGGTATGACTAGATAACAGATAAGCCAAGAAGTAATCCTAAGGCAAGGTCTGTTATGAGGAAGGTTCAAGATGCCCAAGGGAGCTTTTTATTGTTTAATAACCATGAAGGTTGGTGGCAAGTTTTAGACATGTAGAGATTTTTTTTTTCCCCAAGAGTTGGTTTACTCAAGCCTGTGACTCTGTATTTGGCATTCCTGGTTATTATTTTCATTCCTAAATATTACAGCATTTTAGTTTAGAGCTAACCTAAATCTCTAGGTTGGTTATATGTCAATGAAAAGCACATAATGCAAACAATGTAGATCTATTTGGGAAGTTAGATTGGGCATAGTGGGGCGGGTGAGCCCTCTTCTGGCAGGGGACTTTAGTAGCTTCAGGTTTTCAGATGAAGTTGAGAGAGAGGTAAGGCTGATTCCAACCTTAGGCATACTCCTCAAATTTTTCTATAAAACATGAGAGACTTGAGCAGGGAAAGTTAAGAGCACTTTGCTGATGGCTAACATCATCCGGGCTCGGGGGTGTCAGTCTTCTTTGTAACCCCCTAATCAGCGGCCCTATTATTTGTGCCGTCACCCAGTAAATATTTGCCGAGGGGCATTTTTGGAGAACAAGCCTTCCTGCTTTTTATGTGGAACTGTGCCATTTCATACTTAGCTGATACCTTGTTCCTTTAAAACATTTAATAGTTTTGTCCTTTTGGGTTTCTGTAGATGAATAAGAATGTGGGTGGTTGAGACTTTCTTGCTCCAGGGTAGAGGTGCAGTATTGCTGCTGAAGGCTGTTGCCCCTGACTGGGATTGCTTCCTGGATATTACACCCTTCCATCCTCTTTCTCCTAATAAACACTGTTTTCACATGGTCCTTTCTCTCAGAGAGTAGGTGGCATAAATAAACAGGCTCTGTGAACTTGTTACTCATCTCAGACATGAACATAGCCTACAAAGTGCTTTAAGAAGCATGCCGGTACCTAGATTTCCAGGTACTGTAGCAGGTGGGAAGGGCTTAGAGAACGGGAGAGAAGCTAATCATTTTGTGTTGTGTTGAAAGGTCTTGAACATAAGTCATAGCACTTGCTGCTATAGGTAAAACTATGGCCTCTAAATAGCCGGAGATTTGTGAACTCAGAGTGTTGCTAAGAACGCATGTTATGTGGGATTACTCCTTCGAACTTGGGAATATGTAGATCTGAACTCAAAGCCTGATTCCTTTATTTATTATTGATGTGATTTTGGGCCTGGTTATGAATCTCTCTAACCTATTTCATCATCTATAAACATAAAAAAAATTATGAGCATTTATAAGATGTTAAGAATAAAATCTAACACATATTAAGGCATAAGACAGTGGGGCCACACACAAGAAAGCCAACAGATGTTAGAAGCTATGGTCTTATAATTTTCATATCACTTTGGACTGGATGAGACTGGCTATTTCACATTAACCTCGTCTCTCAGCCTCCTCCCTGCACCCTACAGAGAACAATCGTTAATAGGGAAGTTATAACCTGAAGCAATTACATTGGCATTGGCATTACATTGGCATTCCTGGGTATTATTTTCATTCCTAAATATTATAGCATCTTACTTCAGAGCTAAGCTAAGTCTCTGGGTTATTAAATATTACTGCAGCTACTTTCAGAGGGAGTGTTGCCCTCCACAAGTATGATGGGAGATGATACCTATTCTTTCCTTGAGATACAAACAGGTCAGTTCATGAGATAAACCAGTTTAGTTTAAAGATAAGCTTTGACATTTCAGTTAACATTAAATTCATCAAATGCTTGTAAAAAGTCACTGTGCTTGGGCTGCAAGGGATGCAAAGATGAAGAACATAGTCTTATTCTCAGCTGGAAGAGGGGTTTGCATGATAAGAAATAATAATAGCATCATAGTAAGGAACATCATCATAATAAATACATCTGTCAGTTATTAAGCCCTGGTCTGTGTCAGAAACATACTATATCTTTGGACCTTTTCAAAGGCAGCAGTATTGATATCTGTGAAATAGATATTTTCTCCATTATGTTGGAGATATTATATAATAAGGTAAACTTAAGTGTCATAGCGGTGTTATTAAATAAAACACTGTGGGTTGCAAAGGAGAGAGTTATCCTATGAGATAAGCCTACCTCGGGTGGTTTTTGCTGGTACTTTGAATCGTTTGGAAAGCTTGAAGGTGATTTCTGTAATAACTACAATATGCAGGGTTGTATTTGGGTTCAACAATCTCTTGATCCCCTACACTCCATTCACAGCATTATAGAAATGCGAGAGAAAAGATTGGGCTTTTTTAATCACACAGCAAGGAATTTATTCTTTTCCATTTCTCAGTTCTTTGCTCATTTTCATTGCAAATACCTCCAGGGAAAATATCCTCCTCACCTTCCTTGTAAGGTTCTTCCTAGTCTAAAGACCACATTATCATCAATAATTTTTCTGATTTATTTTTTTCTATTAGTGAGACGTAAACTACCAACATTTTTTTCTAATTTAATTTGTATCAAGTTTCACACATATGCCCACATGTGCCAAATGTTAAGCATGTCATTGTAAGTAAGATAAGATGAATTAATTCAACCTACTGGCATTATAGTCAGATTTGATATATAACACACAGTTCACCTGATGCAAATTTGTATCAGCTTGCCTTCTCCCAGACTGTTCTACTTTTGTCTTCCTCTTAGTCACTTTTTTAAAACCTAAACTTGTTAAAATACTAATATCGTAGTGCATTTCTTTTTACCTCCTCCCAAGGGACAGGTGTCCAAATTCAGCTGTCACTCGCTTCACTGATTTTTCCTATTGAGTTAGTATAAAATGGACTATTTATTCAAAATTCTGGCATCGTACGTTTATTGTAGGAGTCCTAAATTTGCCTGCATTACTGTGACATGGGAGAAGAATCATGTAGAGCTATCTAAATATTTTGTTTCACCTATGAATTTTGATCTTTAATAAGAATGTTTTTAAGAGAGATGTGAATTAACTCAAGAAGGCATTGATTGATCTGTATAACCGACCCTTCACTGTGTTCCAGTGTAAAGGAATTACAGCACCAAGTAAGTTCCAACTAAACACTGCATTTCTGTGCATAGGTGGAAGGCCTCCTTTCCTGCCTTTTTTCACTCATCTGTTCATTTATTAGTTTACCCAACAGATGGTTATTAGGTGCCTACCATGTGTCAGGCAATGTGTTGGACTTAAAACAATGATTGCCACTGGTGTTCTTTATTCTAATATTGAACATTTGGTAACAGAAAGTCATTGGTTCTTGAAAGAAATGAAAGAAACACATAAAGTTGACATCGCATGGATCTGCCCACTTATGGCTTTTGACAGCTTTTAGATGAGACTTACTTATTTTAGGCTGCCTCATCCTCATTGCATTAATATACTTTAAAAAATTGCTTTCTCATTTTACTAGGACTTTCAGAAGGAAGAAACCTTTGTGTCTCTGTACCTCATACTTTATCCCAATTTTCCCCAAGACATTTCCAGCTGCCTTTTTTTCTCAGTGCCTGATACCTAGTAAGTGTTTAATAAATATGTGTTGAATAGAAGACACATAGAAAGGAAGGAAATTTGGGGATTTACTGTATTAGAAACTAGCAAATTATCTGATTTGGCACTTAACAGACCCCAAAAGACCTGTCCCTCTTTTTCTTCTCTTCCTATGAATCATTGTGTCTACTTTAGATCAGATTAGGGAATATATCCTCTTTTTTCATTGGACAGTCAATTTTAGGGCTTGGTGCACACCACGACTTTGTATCTGTGGCTTCTTGTTCAACATTTTGGCACTGGTGATGATTTTGTAGAACTTTGGAATCCTGATGTTGCTCTGAGGACATCCCTCAGTCACTCTGCTAAATTACATTACTCTGAGAATTTTATTCTGTTTTGACATGATCTCCCTCTTCCTCTTGCTACACTGACATAGTTGGAGAAACTCATCTTATTTTTATTAAAACATACCATTTGTTTAACATACGTACAAGATCATAGGTTTCATGAATTCATAGTAATTAGTTATAAAATGTAGTTATAAAATTATTTATAAAATACAAATGCCTTCAAGGAACTTAAAATTTAGGTGAAGAAAAAAGGAACAAAGCCTATAAGATCCCCCCAAAACACTTAATGTGGAGCTGGGAAATAGAAGAAGGAAATCAGTGGAATTGGGAGATTGGAAGATGAAGTGATGGATGAGGCTGGTGTGGTTGAGATAGGCCAGCTGGGGGAAGGAGAGTATCAGCTGACCCCAGTGGGACTTGGACATGAGGAGGGAGAGCACTCTACCCTGCATAGGGCTTGAGCTCAGGCAGGGACCTGAGCACCTGGAAGAGAGGGTGGGAGGTGGAGGTGGAGCGGTAGCAGAGACCCATTAATATGGGTCATCACATGCATGCTAAGGAATTTGAACTTCACCCTTTGGGCCAGCATTTCCCAAGACCCCTCTTTCTGGAAGGCTAGTTCTATTGGATATTGTAGAATTGTTAGTCAAAAGAAGTCCCCATGGTTGAAAAAGTAAGAAAAGCTGGGAGAAAGTTAAAAAAATGTTTCTCTCCTGGAGAAGTTCTCTCTAAGAATTTCTTAAAATAGTTTTGATCACTGAATCTGTTATTTTTGGTTTTCTTCTTCTTCTTCTTCTTTTTTTTTTTTTTTAATTGAGACAGGATCTTGCTCTGTCGCCTAGGCTAAAATGCAGTGGCACAATCTCGACTCACTGCAACCTCAACCTCCCCGGGCTCAAGTATTCCTCCCACCTCAGCCTCCGTAGTAGCTGGGACTATAGGCATGCACCATCATGCCTGGCTAATTTTTGTATCTTTTTGTAGAGACGGGGTTTCGCCATGTTGCACAGGTTGGTCTCAAACTCTGCTGGGCTCAAGCAATCTGCCCATCTCAGTCTCCCAAAGTGCTGGGATTTCAGGTGTGAGCCACCATGCCCAGCCACTGAATTTATTCTTAATGGAACATATTGCAGGGGCTGTTTGTAGAGGCTATCTTGGGAAATGCCGTTGGAAGCCATTGACGATTTTGAGTCAGAGGTGATGTTGGGTAGGTGGTTTTAGGAACATGAATCTGAAAATGATGCAGAGGTTGGATTTGAGTGAGGAGCAAGGAGTGATTAGGGGCCTAGTCACAAGTAGTTCAGATTTCTAAACTACTTCTACACAGTAGTCAAAGACAGTGAGGTGCTCCAAGGGTATTCCAAACCCAATGAGACAGGGATGTCTTTACAAGCATGCACTGTTTTGTTTTTGTTTTTTGTCGGTTGGTTTTTGGTGGGCACTCTGTAGTCCAAATTCTTTTTCAATAAAATGCACTTAAAACGCAACCTAGCTAATTCAAGCCAAAAGTCAAGTGTAAGTAATAGTGCCCTTAGTGACTCTGTGCAGTCTTTAGCACTTCCTGCACTGGAATGGGCTTATGTAGGCTGAGGGAGTGTCTACAATGTGGATAAGAGACTCTACAACCTACGGTTGGGAATCTGGTTCTTTGCGTGGCCCAGGTGCACTTTTGCTGGTTTTCCTCATCATGGACTTTATCCGAAAGGAGAGTGGGCACAGTATAAAGGTCACACAGATGTTGCTGCCAGCTCTTTTGAGTTTATTCATTTCTATGCAAAGATTTTAGCACATAATGTTGGGTCCCTTCATTTGTCTCTCTGGTCTCCAAGAACTGGCCTCTAGGTTTGTTCACAATCTTCATGTTCTCCTTTATCTATGTACACAAAGTTAAGCATCTGGCCTTTCAGCTATTTATGTGAGATTACACAGAATAATGATTTTCTTTTTCCCTGATTATTTTCTATTTTTGAGAAATATTCTTAATATTTACAAAAAAGGCAGAGGAATAAAGCAATACTATACTGTATAATGAAAAGCTGTGCTGCTTTTTCTCTAGAATTATTTATCAGAGTAGTTATCATAAGTGTCTTAGTTTTCTTACATACTTATGAATATAAGTGCATTTAGCTGCTTAATTAATAACTCATTTGTTCTCTGTATTTTCTTCTCTCCATTCTTACACCTGTTATGATTCTGTTCATGCGTTTGGGAGCTTACAAATGATTCAGACTAGTAGTTATTAGTGTGAATATTTCTGAATATTTTTCTCTTTTGTTGTTTGCAATTTCATAAGTATCTGGATCCATTTTGTTCCTAGTTATATTGTTTGTTGGCACTTCACATGGCCTTGAAAACCTTGAGTTGTGTTTCTTTATGCTCTTGCTTGACAGGTTTCTGACCACTGGTATCTTAATATTAAATTAACTTGTGCTACATAGACATATCAGTGTCCTTGAGCATGTTGACTACTTCAAGCTGAAAAAGTTCGTATTGATTCCTGAATTCTTTTTTGGCTGTCTACATTAGATAAAGTCATGGTATAAATGCAAAATTCCCGCTTTTCTTTTGTGAGTAGTTATTGTGTGCGCTCCATAGGTCCTATAGTCTGTAAAGGGTAAGTAGGGAAAATTACGATGTGTCCAGCCTCGTTATCTAACTATTGTCACTGTTTGACTAGCCAAGATTAAATGGTCTTCTGTTACTATATGAATCTAGGAGAGAAGACACAGAGGATGAGGGCTGCAGCCAGAAAGGGCACTTACCTGAGCACATTTATGTAATAAATGGCCTCTAGTGTGCTAGATTGAGACAGGAACTTTCACTTTGTTTTAAACTATTGACTGTACATTTTTTCCATTAATTGTAGAGTGATAACCAATGAATGTGAGGTAATGATATGTCTCTACTGGTTCATGTGGGCACATTCATTTTCTAATTAGGTGGTTATAATACACTGAAGATATTTTACACTTATCTATTTTTTTAAACTACAAATTGTGTATGCTTGTGAGAATATTGACCTTGCTCTTTAATATGTGGACTTAGGATAATTTTCCAAAGTTTCCTAAATGTTATTTGATAAAAATACAAATGTAAACATTATATATTATTAAAATTTATAATAAAACAATTATAAGCAATTTAGGAAGATTGGAATAAACATATGCCAAATGAGCCATAATCACTCTACGGTGGTTATTTTGGGGTCACAACTTTTCCTAATGGGGTTGTTAATTCAAATGAAGGGTTTCATCTAGGTGCCTCATTGTAATTTCTATTTTTATATAATCGAGTTCAATAGAGGGGGTAAGGCTCCTATTTGTTCAATGATAATATGTCAAACAAATGAGAATATATCACATAAATATAAGCATACAATTATTGTACATATTAGTGTTAGATTAGTACCATTACCCCCAAACTAAGTGAAAAACTCAAAATTAAATTGATCAGATTATATTTCTTTGGTTTACTTAAAATTTCCAATTATTTCATCAAGCAGATTGCTTTTTTCGGATTTAATTAACCATCATTCCTTCCACTCTGAAATAGGAAGCACGATGTTTATTTACATAATAGAAGATATATGTACAGACTTTGGGGACTTTGGAAAAATAAAATTTTAAATCTTTAAGGGAAAGCATGTTCTTTACTCCCTGTCAGTTCATACTTATGAGTTTGCACATAATTTGTTCATTAATTAAACACTTGTTTTTAATTCTGTAATGTAAGCTTTGTATACCCATTCTGATCCTAGATTTTACTTCCGATGACAGAATGTTACATAAATTGCTGAGACTACCAGATATATCATTTGGTTTCCAAAACAGGATAAAAGCTGCTGCAAGGATTCTAAGCAATGGTTGGCAAGGGCTATTTTAATACTCTTAGCTGCCACTGCCCACCCAAGGGGCAGAGTTTGTCTTTGTGGGACATCTTGTATCTCATTCCACTGAACAGAACAGCCATTATCTATTGTAGACCTCATTTCGTATCCATTCGCACTAGGAGCCCTCTGTTTGTCTGTGTCAGGACTGTATTTGT
Source organism: Pongo abelii (assembly GCF_028885655.2). Classification (NCBI taxonomy): domain Eukaryota; kingdom Metazoa; phylum Chordata; class Mammalia; order Primates; family Hominidae; genus Pongo; species Pongo abelii. Next base: position 35,530,776 of record NC_071996.2, on the reverse strand, counting down.
ACACACATTCCCTAAAGCTGTCACTTACACCCCTCCCCCCAAGGAAACTAACATAAGTGAGTGGATCAATAGGGTGGGAAAATGTAGCTATTCAGTAGAAACCACAGGGTTTCTGCTTTTCATGGCTTTGCTTCCAAAAATATTAATAAAGAAGTGATGTATTAAATAGTTGTCTTTCAGTTTATTTTATTTTGCATTTTTAAAAGAGTGATGTGTCCCAAAGCTCTAGAAACAAAACAGTATTTATAAGAACATTTATCCTGGAAGGAGGCAGGAAAATACAAATATTTGGGAACTGAAAACTTCCGTGGTAACTATGAAGTGGAGAACTCTCAACTTAATTCAACAGCAATTCTTTATATATCTATAGGACTTTTTTTACTTTTTTCTTTTATTTTTGTTTGCAGAAGTCCTTTATGTCCAGTATTTTATTCTGACAACCACCACAAAAATCTAAGAAGTTATTTTATTATTTTATAAAAGAAAACTTTTTTTTCATAGTCAAATTGCTTGTTCAGTTTCACACAGCTAATGATTAGGTCAGAAGTTGAATTCAAGTTCCAGGCTCCTAACTGAAAGCTCTTTTTTCACTGTAATACATTGCTTCCATTTACATTATTTATTATATTATTTAAAATAAATGTTTAATTGGTAACGCTTCTTTTTTATTCATCCCAGTTCTTCAACTCTTTAGAGACCAGTAATTCTGTGATATACTTTATGAAAAACATAACAAGAATATTGAGAGAATGGGCTTTGCAGTCACAAACCACAGCTGGGTTTCAAATCCTGACCTAGGATAACTTACGTAGCTTCACCCAACCTCCTATAAATTGGTGTCCTAATACCTATCTCAAATTATTATAGTGAAGATTAAATTAGATTATGTATGTGAAGGGCGAACCCCATAGTAAAGGATTAGATGATGATACCTTTTCCTCCTTGTTGATATTATCCGTTGCTGAATAACAATCTCCAGACTTAGGGTTTGAGACAATATCAACTGTACTATCTCTCACAATTCTGAGTTGATTAGACTCAGCTGGGTGGTTCTTCTGCTCTTCATGATATTGTCTGGGACTTCAGTCACCTGAGGGCTCAACCTTGCTGAAGTATCTGAGATGGGTCACTCCCATGTCTGATGCTTCAGTAGGAAGCATCAGACATGGAAAGCTGGGCTCCTCTGGGGTGACTGGGTCTCTTTTTCCCTCCATATCATCTCTCCACATGCTCTCTCTACCGGGACTACTTACATGGTGGTTCAGGGCAAAAGTGTAAACTTCTAGACCTTCCTAAGGCTAAGTCCTGGAGCTGACATTGTGTCACTTCTCTCGTGTTCTATAGATCACAGCATGCCACAGGACCAGCCTATTTTCGCTGTGGGAGGAGATTACACCAGGTCATGAATATTGGGAGACAGGGGTCATTGGGGGCCGTCTTTGGAGATCAACTGCTATAGTTATCATCATCTAAAATTTTTTGGGAATGTTTCCCCAGCTTTTGCAGTGGAGCAATGAATGAGTCAATGCCAGTGAGAAAAGTGAATTTCTGCTTATTTTTGTTACTCCTGGAGTTGACGGAAGGCAGATATCCTGGTTGCTCTTTAAAGAACATGCTGGAGTCCAGCCTTATCTCTTACTCTGAGCTCCACATTGTAGGGGAGCTGGTGGGACATGTCTGGCATGGGTCCTTCAGTGGTTTTGTGATGACACTTTCTCACATTTGAATTTATAATTTTAGAGCACTTTTACATGTATTTTCCCTTTTCTTGTCACTAAAATACACATTTGGCCTTGGCCTGCATCTTCATTTCACATATAAGGAAACTGAGACTAGGCGTTTAAATGATCTTTAAAATGTCACCTAGCTTGAAAAAGGCAAAACTCAAGCTCTACCCCAGAGTTTCTACAACTGGAATATTGCTTCCCCATCCTGGTTCCATTCAAGGGATAAATATGATGAAAAGGGGGGTGAGGGAGTCCAAGGCATGGGGGCATTGAAAGGAAGTCTTGGGTGGTAGACAGGGCATAAATCTTATCTAGCTCTGCCACTTTCTACCTTTGTGAAACCCAGTGATTAACTTCTGTCTTCTATAGCCTTCATTTACTTAATTTGTGAGATATATTGCCTCTTCCATGAAATAAGGAAGAACAATACTTGCCTTAAGCTCTTTGTAAGCTTATCATCAGTTTTTGATGAAGTAAGTTATGTAAAGATCCAGTAGAATGCCTGGCACAGAGTGGGTCTTCTAGACACGTTAATTCTCTTTCCCTCTCTCCCAGAATTTCTTAAGGAATCTGCTTTCTGAGCCACAGAGCTGAACCTGGGTTATATTTTGAAATGCATTGGGCATTCTCGGTGCACTTTGTGTCATTCCCATTGAGTGGAAAAGTTGAGGATTGCTTGCCTGATTGCCCAGCAGGAACTCTGTTATGGTTATTCACTTTAGCAAGAGGCAGTCTTGGTGAGGTTGGCATCTTTACCCTGAAACACAGGATTCATTGTTCTCTAAGAAGGCTGGCGAAGTGAATGAATGGGACTGACAGAGTCTTCACCTCACGTGCCACAAGTCGCTGTCTGCAGACCCCCTGAGGCTGGCTGCCTGCTGAAGGACAATGGTAAAGGGTTGTGGCTTGCTTTTGTAAATGGCTGCTTCAGCAGATTATTCTGGACGTTGGAATGAATTCTGCCAGCTGCAAGTAAGTCATGAATTTAAATTGGTAGGCATCATGCACTATAACTTCAGAACCCTTGTAGACCCTATTTTTGGCTGGCATTGAAGAAAGCTTTCTCCATTTGTCTTTGGTGGTGCCCATGGGCAGCCTGACTTTGGCCTAAAAAACCTCTGGTCTCATGGGGGCTCACACCCCCAGGGGCACAGAAAAATCTTAGGGCACCTTCTTTTGTCTAAATCAGTGACAGGGCAGAAGAAGCATGCCATTGGAGTTTAAAAGGGACTGTTTCACAGCAGCATTACTGTACGCAAAGACCTCTCGTGGTCTGATCTGACAGTCCCTGTGCTGCTGAGGGGACCCAGCTCCAGCCAATGGTAGGATGTCTATGAGTTGTGATGTTGTTGGGAGCTTGTGCTTTTGTGTTTTCTACTTGGCCGTGACTAGAAAGAGAGCCCCGTAGTGAAAATGGAAGTTCAAGTCATCTCTTTTCTGCAACTGCTTCTAGGAATGGTTACATCCAAACGAACATGAGCAGACGGATTTCTTTCTTTTTAAGGGCCTCTGGGCAAAGTGATTTTATAGCTCTTCTAAGTAACCTTTACTGCCAGGAACTCTCTCCTCATTGATAATAAGCATCTCTGCCATCTGAACAACCAAGCTTCTGTTCTCTTGTTTGTTTAATCAGGAGATGTGAGGATGAAAATGTCATCATCCTCTGAATAATGATGCTTCCGGTATAGGAAGGACACTTTTAACTCACTGAGCCTATCTTTCCCTTACCTTATGCAGTTCCAATTCTTGGACTAAAGGTCTGTGAAATATTATTTTTCCTAAAGAAATTAAAATAAAAATGAAAATTTTAGTGGGTTATGACTGTGGCCAAACATTAGGAGAGACTTCCTCATAGTTTCAGAGCCTCCAGCCTCAATTTCAAAGAACCACTCCAATAAACAAAATGCAGTTGATTATTCTTGGGGCAGAAATATGCATTTGGATTGTGTCTGGTCTTCATTGCTGTTAAAAGGAATATGCTTTTTAAGATAAATGTTGAGTTCATGTTTCTTTACAGTCTATACACTGATTTCACTTATATTTTCTTTTTATTTGTATGGATTTATGGGATGCAAGTGTAATTTTGTTAGATGCATGTATTTCGTAATAGTGAATGAGGGCTTTTCTCATCTTCACATCTATTAAATAAGAACTATTGTTGCATAGCAAATCTCTGCTTTAGGTTAGAGTTTGATAGAGTACCTTGTAGAGTCAATAATGAATGATTTTATATGCTTTTTTTTACTTTGGAATCTGCTATGTGCTAAATGCTGTGTTTAGTGTTGTCATCCTCCTTAACACTCCTGTGCCCAATGAAGTCAAAACCATGTGGCCAAATAAAGACCGGCAAATTCATGCAAGGCTTGGCCTATCTTTGGGGGAGCTCAATGGCAGTTTTAGGGTCTGGGTCAAAAAAAATATTTGTCTGTTTTCTTTTCCATGCTTCTGTATGTGGCTAGCAGCAGATACAGTCATCCCTTGCTGTGCTCAGGGGATTGGTTCCAGGACCTTTCACCAGTGCCAAAATCCATGGATGCTCAAGTCCCTGATATCAAACCACATAGGATTTGCATATAACCTATACACATCCTCCTGTACACTTTAAGTTATCTCTGGATTACTTATAATACCTAAAACAATGTAAATGCTGTGTAAACAGTTGTTACACTGTATTTTTTCTTTGTATTTTCTTATTACTGTTTTGCTGAATTTTTTTATTTTTTTATTTTTAAAGAATATTTTCAGTGTGTGGTTGGATGAATCCATGGATGCCAAACTTTGAGATATGGAGGGGCATATATTTTCTTTCACTTTTAAAAAGAAAACATATTTTCTTTTCTTGTGTTTGTTTGTTTGTTTGTTTGAGACAGGGTCTCACCCTGTCACCCAGGCTGGAGTGCTGTGACATGATCAAGGCTCACTGCAGCCTCGACCTCCTGGGCTCAAGCCATCTTGCTACCTCAGCCTCCCAAGTAGCTGAGACTACAGGTTTGTGCCATCATGCACAACTAATTTTTTGTAGAGACGGAGTCTCCCTATGTTGTCCAGGCTGGTCTCAAGCTCCTGGCCTCAAGTGATCCTCCCTCCTTGGCTTCCCAAAGTGTCGGGATTACAGGCATGAGCCACTGCCCCTGGCTGTATTTTCTTTAAATGCTTTTTAAAAATTGCAAGAGAACCTGTTTTCAATTTAGAACCTGTTTCCACCAAGGAAATAGCAGGCAGTGAGAACCTCAGGAGGGCAGAGCCTGCCTCAGAAGCAGGTGGCCCTGCCCTTGGCTGGCCCTCCACATTGTGTCAGGAACCACACCTGCATGCTGTCTTACATGCCCTAAGCTGGTGGTGGGTGCCCAGGGTGAGGCAGAGGGCTGAGCTGTCCAGGGCTCCAACCCATAGGAAATGTCCAGTGGTGAAGCAGATCATCCACTCTGCCTGCCCTGCTCACCTAGACCTGGGCTGTTCGCTGGCTGCCTCACCCTCACGTCAAGGTCCTGATAAAGGTTGATCACATAGCTGTGGATTAATAGGTATTCCCTCCTGGGGAATATCTCTTCCTTGAATCAAAACCTCAAAGGCTTGGACCCATTGTTTTTCCTTGTGCTCTGGCATTCCTTCCCTGATGTCTCAGGATCCTGATGTTTTCAGATTTCCTGTCATTCCTCTGTTTAAAACCTCTCTTCTTAGGTTGCAGTAAAATAATAATAATAATAATAATAATGATAATAATAATAATAATAATAATAATAATAATAAAACCCTTGGTGGTGGCTTTACATGTTCTGCCTTTTCTGTCTTCTTTCTTCACCTGCCTTCTTTACATTGCTTCAGAAGCACATTGCTGGCTGCCTTGAGTCCTTTCTCCAGGATACTATCACCTCATCTTTCAGGACTTAGCTTCAACCTCCTTCCTCCAAAGACCAGGTTAGGGCCCTTCCCAAACCGCACCACGTTGTGTTCCCTTGGGCGTATGTGCTTCCTTTGTAGATCTCATTATACTTGTAGTTACTGGTTTCAAGTCAGAATTTATTGTCAGATTGTCAGCTTCGTAGACATAGAGCTTGAATCTGTGTTGTCTATTGTTCAGAACCCATCACAGAGCTGGCACTTAGGAGGTCCTCAATCAACATTTACTTTGAAGGAGGAAGGGTGACTAATGTCAAGTCAGCCTGAAGGTGGTGGTACCTAGAACAATCGGAGAGAAAGTGTATTGGTTTCCTGTTGCTGCTATAATAATTTGCTGCAAACTTACTGGCTTGAGACAAAAGAAATGTATTATCTCATAGTTCTGGGAGTCAAAAGTGCTAAAATCAAGCTGTTGGCAGGGCTTCATTCATTTTGGAGGTTCTCAGTGAGAATTTAACCTTCCCCACTTTCTAGTGTCTGTTCACATTCCTTGGTTTCTAGCCTCTGGCAGAGGTATTGCTTTGACCCCTACATCCATCCTCACATCTCTTTCTGAGGCTTTGACTCTTTCGAGTTCCTTTCACAAGGACCTTTGTTAATTACATTGAGCCCTGCCAAAAAAATCCAAGATAACTTCCCCATCTCAAGATCTTTAACTTAATTACACCTGCAAAGTTCATTTTACCATGTAAGGTAACCCACTCAAAGTTCTGGATAAGAATGCAGACCTATTGGGTGGGAGGGGCAGGGGTAGTGGCATAAGTAGGGGTGATTCAGATAGTGAGATGGGGGAGGGGAATGGCTAAAGGGGAAGACACAGTCCAGGTTAAATGAATTTAGAGGCATCTCTCTGGCAGACTCTGAGCAAGAAAAACAAATTTAAAAGTAAGATACCAAGAAATGTTCAGGGATACTGCCAATTTAAAACTGAGTAGTGAGGAGCAGATGATTTTTCTCAGGATGAGAAGTGATAAATTGGAACTTAGGAAGGAAGGAAGAAATGGACTTTTCCAAGGACCAGGGTTGGGTCTGTTGATCTGGTGGGGGAACGAACTGGGGCAGTCAAGGGTTAGACATGTGCTCTGGGCTGGATCAGTCTGAGTCAAGGATGTCCCTGTAAAACCATGAATTATCCAACTCTACATGGAAGAGAATTTAAAAGCTGCAGTGCAGCTCAACATTGTCTAGTCTTGCCCCTATATTTTATAAACTAGGAAACTAAGACGTAGGAAAGTTCAAATGGGTTGAGCAAGGACACATGGCTAGTTGACCTCAGAATTTGCACTAGAAACCAGGGTCCTGGCACCAGTGCTGCCTTTTTCCCAGTGGACCAGAGGCCCTCCTCTGAAATCCTCTCACATGTTATATTCCCTGCCCTGTTTAGTGCACACTGCAGAGGAAGGGCATGGGAGAGGAGCCCAGGGCACATGCCCAGGATCTCCATCTAAAAATAGCAGGTGGCCTTGTGATGGAACTCTGGGTGGTTTTATTTGAGGATAAGGTAGAAGAAAAGAAACCCTTTCTGAATAGCATAGGGCGGGAAGTGGAAGATGCCCAACTTCTGTGGCGTGGGATGTAGATTTAGGAATAAATAGTCCCAAACAGAGACAGTGCAGATCACTCACCACACTTAGTCAAGGTAGCTTTATAATTCCACCACCTTCTCCCAGGGGCTGTAATGAAACCAATGAAAGCTGTGTGACCAGCTGATATGAAAGCAACTGCAGATGGACAAGTTCTAGTTTTCCCTTTTAGCATGCAGCCAACTTCCTTCCTAAGTAATAATGAACAATTTCTCCAGAATATCAATGCAGCTTTTTGGGATAAATTTCTTAGTTGCTTTGAACACTTCATCAGTAATGTGACTAGTCAACACATGACCTCATTGGCAGGGAGACTGCTAATCCCCTCATAGGACTTTACAATTTCCAATTCCCTTTTCCTAGTATAGTCACATATGAAAATACTTTAGGGTAACTCTGGAACAAGTAACATGAGACACACATGACTTGAAGTAGCTGCAGTAGAAAATAGGATGTGGAAGGGAGAAATTGCAGAACTAAGGAGCATGGAGAAAGGCTGACCTATGCAGAACAGGAAGTGAATATACACTTGAGAGATTTCATGCTGCCTACTTCCGGGTTGCCAGGTTTCAGAATGAATGAAGGCCTTCTCTGCTCCTAGGATAAGCTTCTATAAAGAAAACATATTCATATTTTTCAGTGGGTCTTTAACTATTCATGGATGTTGTCCCACAATAAATGCTTTGTGTGGCTGATTGGAATGCTTTTAACAGCATAAGACCTTGGGTTTCTAGTGAGTTTCCCTTTTAATTTAAAGTAATGGGGGTGGAAACATGGATGGAGGCTACTTATGGAATTTTAATTTAATGCTGTAAAATTTGAAGGGGCTTGGAAATTCTTATGTGATTTTAATTGAATGCTGCAAAATTTTAAGGGGTAGGAAATTAACATAGAATAAAATCACTTTATGTAAAAAATTATTTTTGATGCTTCTCACAGTTTTTATAACAACGTCATTAATGAGACTATCATAAAACAGCCATTAGCCACCCTGAAGCTAGATTTGTATGTTGAACATCAGGAAGAAACATGACAAATATCAAGATAATTTAAAGTAAAGACATCCCACAGTTCTGCCCCAAATTGCCAGTTATTTGATTCTTTTTAAGCAGGGCTGTGTGTATTAGGTGTTTATAAATGGAACAGAGTTTAAAAAAACAAACTAACATTACTTTAAATAGTACATGTGATATAAATGATTCTATTTGCAAGTCCTCACAACATGCTAGATAGATCAGGCAGGCAGGAAGAATTGGATTTAGGAAATGGTTAAATTCCAGCCTCATTTAATGTTATTGAAAGGAATGCTGGATTGAGTAACTTCTGGGATACAGGGAATCCAAGGAGGAGTAAATAATCCTAAGGCTCAAGCACAACCTGGGGAGGGTCTAAATGTCTTAATGTAGACTTTTAACACTACCTGTTACTCATTCATTTATTCTGCATCTCCTCATTTAATGTTATTTGGGCATAGACTCCTTGTTCAAATGAATTCTGCAGAACTCCACTTCTGGAGGAATATTTTTCAGACTTTCTCGACTGGAAGCCACAGTGAGAAACACATTTTATTTTCAATACAGTACGCATATACATGCAAATATATACACACACACACACACGCAAATCACAAAAACAAAAATTTCAAGAAACAATGCTGTTTCACAAAATGAAGCTGGATGAGGCAGCCATTGTATGTATTCCTTACATTGCCCACACCATGTCTTACCCACTGATTCCAGCAATTGGAGGCAGCATCAGCTGGAATATGTACATTCTTGCTAAGGATCTGTGTAGCGCACTGTGGTGTTTTCTGCTTTTTTTCTATTTCACTTTTAGGGAAAATGGGTTGCCATACATTATAGCGATTTTACTCCTTGCTAATTTACTGTGACCTACAGTTTGAAAAGGTTTCCAGAGACAAGCAGTATTGTTAAAGGGATACATATTTTTAACAAGCTTTTTTCATGTCATTGCTCCATTTGAGAATAGACAGTGATTTTTTTTTTCCATTAGAATACAGTTTGGTTTTCAGTGTTTTCTTCCCCAGTGACTCCTCTTTACCTACCTCACCAGGAAAGCTCCGTCTACTCAGTTACTATTCATTTTGCCCCATACAGCCTCCCTCCCTGGAATCATTCCTATTGCTGGGTCCTCACACTGTGAATTCAGATGCTATGCATGTTTCCACTCCACGGTCACATTTGTCTCTTCCATGAGGCCTTTCTTGAAAATTTCAGACCCCAACCATGATTCTTTCTCAATCCCCACAGCACAGCTGTTGCAACATATGCTAGTTGACTGCCCTAGCATTATCATCGTTTAGTGTCTGCTATGACTCTCCCCACCTCCATTTTTTTTTTTTCTGATCAAATCAAAAAAATCCTTTTTTGCTCTGAGTTATAAACTCCTGGAGGGCAGGGGGAATTTTTTCAATATTTATAAATGTTTCAATCACTCCTAAAATATTGGCCATAAGCATACGAATTTGATGAATATGTGCTGATGGAAACTAATTGTGGCCTGTTGCCTGTTAACATTCTCCTGTTTTTCCTCTATGTTTTCTAATTTCAAAATTTAATTGTATGTTCATTGAAAATAGGGATTGTGCCTTTAATAATAAAAAAAACATTTACTGAGGTGTAACATGCATACGGAAGAGCACACAAATCAAGTGTTAGTATACTGGTTTTTCACAAAGTGAAAACACCCATGTAATTAGCACCCAGGTCAAGAAAAAGAATCCAAGAATTCACTCCATGCCCTGTTTGTCATGCACAAATACTATCCTGATTTCTGTTACCATAAATTGGTTTTTCCCATAGTTGACCTCTATATGAATAGAATAATTCAATACTTATGTTTTGTTTTTTTCTCACTATTTTTTCATTCAATATTGTATTTGTGATACTTACCTATATCATTGCAAGTAGTCATAAACACTTCATTCTAGTTACAGGGTAGCATTTCATTAAATGAATATAGCATGATTTATTGATGTAGTTGATCATTGATGGACAATTGGGTATGTCCTGGTCTGGGTCTTCTGTGTAATGTGCTGCTATGAACAGGCTTGTACATATTTTTGTGAGTATTTTGTTGGCCCTTGGGTATACACATGTTCTATCAGTTCCCCAAAGTGTTTGTACCAGTTTACACTCCCACCAGCAGTGGAAGAGAGCTCTGTCTTCTCCACATATTTGCCTACAGACACTTGGTATTTTCAAGTCTTTGTAAATATTGGGTATAGATATTGTAAATACATTTTCCCTTTATAGATTTATTAAAATTAATAAAGTCCTTTATGCCTAGTACTTGCTATGTGTTAAGAAACCTTTGTCTCTTCTGAAGTCATCAAGATATGTTCTTATGCTCTTGTTTTATTTTTTACAGAAGCTTTGTAATTTTCTCTCTTATATTTGCAGTCCCTCAGGAATTGAGTTTTGTTTGTGGTATGAATTAAAGATCAAGAGTTACTTTCCTTCGTATGGGTGTCCAACTGACCCATAATCATATAGTGAAAAGACTTTTCCCATACTTTCCTTGTCACTCTTGTTGTATATCAAGTGACAATCTTAACTGTGAGTCTGTTTCTAGCTCCTCATTTTGTCACATGGGCCTGTTTTTTTTAATATATATTTATATGTTTTGCTTCAAACACACTGTCTTAATTCTATTTTCTTTATGGCATTTCTTAAGATGTGGTTAAGACCTTAATTCTGTTGTCCTTCTTTAGAGTTGTCTTGGGTATTGTAGCCCTTAATTTTTTAAGATTCATGCTAACTGTGCATAAAATAGGGTTATATAAATACTATGCTGCCAATAAATTGTATGAGACAGATTGGAGGTTAAAGAGAATAGTGACACTGAAAAAAATCAGTGAGAAAAGTTAATGCATGTTGGAACATAGCAGTTTGTTGTATTTTGAATTTGCAAATTTCAAAATTTTAGGGAGGGTCTTATAAAGAGATAGATTACAAGGAGATTTGGCAATAAAGATGATGAACTAAGGTGATATTGAAGTAGGAAGCTGTACACAAAGAATATCCATCTTTATCAAATTTGTTTACTGAAAGAAAAGTTTAAATATAGTTAAGGAAATAAAAATGACAAATCTCAAAAAATTAAACAATGAATAAATCTAGAAATAGATCTCTGGAGATGATTCTGTTTCGAATGGGATATGATTGAAATCCATGCAGAAAAACAGTCAGACCCTAGTATCAGTTTATATTTTAGCTTGTCTACCATTTTCCTATTGAGGGAGCCACAAAAGAAAAATCTTAATTTTTTAGATTTGTAAATAGAAGGAAACTCTTGACCCTGAATTGCAGCTTGTGGCCTATGGTATATGCACAGACACTGAAAAGAAAAACACATGGGCTGGTAACATTACAAGCGATGGGAATTACATGCATTTTTACCTCAGAAGAAGAGATATAGGGAAAGAGAAAGAAGCAAACATTGTTTTTCTTGGAGCACATCAAGCAGGTTTAACAAATGTTTACTTGTGGTTTGGGCATTATTACTCCTCGCAGCCTTAGTTAAAAATACATTCATGTGTTTGCTAATTTAAATCCATAGTATCAATCAAACATGATAGCTTCAGCTCGCAAATACTGAGCAAAAGCGAGAGAGGGCTTAGATAAGTTGAACATGTTGAAAAATGAAGCTTCCACCCATGGAATCCGTGAGGGTAAGAAATGGTTTTTTTTTTTATGTAGTTGCAGGGAAGAGGACCAATTGGCATTTAAAAGATAGTTTCCATAGCTACTGGACTGAATCAAAAGAAAACACTGTCACAGCATTTTCTCCTTTACTACCTTACCGCTTTATGGTAGGGACCAAAGCAAGTATTTTTCAGGAGAGGGCCTAGTTCTTCCATAGATGAAATGCTATGAAATGCTTCATTCAATCTAGTGTCTCCTAGGGGAGTAGACTTCCTTTGTTTTGAGAATTTCATCATACATCCACAATTTGATTAGAACCACTTATTTGTTCAAAAAGGACTTACAGGAAAGGTTCTCTCTAGGTACAACTTTGTTGGGCAGCTCCCCCTCCTGCCAATTTAAACTCTATTTCATGATTTAAAAAATGGGGGTTGCACTTAAATTATGGAAGAATCCAGGATTTGTTGCTCCTAACCTTTTTTAAAAAATATATGAGTATGAAGAAGGATTTCTCAAAGGACCCTAAAAGTGATTACTTTTGATTTTACAGCATAATATGGTTAGTCAAAAACACCAAACACTTAAAATGTGAAAGAAACATGATTATGAGAAAGTCTTTCTTTTTATTTTGTGACATAAACTGTACATTGGGGTATATTGTGTAACTCCAGTTTTATGGTCATCTAACACTTGAGCTAATCATGCTCTGATCTTTTGTACAAAGTACTCTATCATGTAGGCCTACTATAAAAAAACTTTCCCGGTAATACTCTGCAAGATATGAGAGGAGGAGAAATAGACATTCACTTTTGCTTTATTGTTTACATGTTTGTCAGTTTACATTTATGCATCCTTGAGTGTCTTTGCTGTTTTTCAAAAGCATTTTCTCATTCATTTGTATTTCTTTTAAAGTCGATAGATTGGAGCTGTCTTCTAAGAAAGATCTGGCTGATGATATTGCATGCAGTAGCAGTATTATTTCCAGGGCTATACCACAGTTTGCATTAACATAGTTAAAGGTAGAATCTCCGTTAGCTACCCACTCCAACACCCTTAGTAAACCCACAATCCAAGTAAGAAGGGTGATCTAGTTCTGCAAATGCAGCTTCAAGACCAATAGGTTGCCTCCTGGTTCCAATCAGATTGTTTCTCTGAAGCCCGCTTAGAAATTCTGAAACCAACCCTGTTTGTATTTGGGTATCACCTCCATGCTAGAGCTACTTTCTTGCTTTTACTTTTCTTGAGGCAAGGCTATCTGTCTTTCATTATAGTAGAATGTGATTCCAGGATAAGATAAAGTTGATTTTTGTATATATTCTCTCAGTTTTTTTTAAAAAAAAAAGAAAAGAAAAACAGTATTTACCAAGCTGGATTCTGACAGCATTGGTTACCTTCAGAAGGTGGATGTGTAATTCAGAATGGAGCTATTTTGCCTTGGTCATTTTTGCTTTTTTTTTTTGAGACAAAGAGTTTCTGTCTTGTTGCCCAGGCTGGAGTGCAACAGCATGATCTCAGCTCAATGCAAACCTCCACCTCCCGGTTTCAAATGATTCTCCTGCCTCAGCCTTCTGAGTAGCTGGGATTACAGGCACCCGCCACCATGCCCAGCTAATTTTTGTATTTTTAGTAGAGATGGAGTTTCACCATGTTGGCCAGGCTGGTCTCGAACTCCTTACCTCATGGTCCAACTACCTCGGCCTCCCAAAGTGCTGGGATTACAGGTGTGAGCCACCATGCTCGGCTATTTTTACTTTTAATATCCAAAATATCCCTACATGCATATCAACCATCTCATTCTGAAATTCATTTATTTGAGAGACAAGCCTGAAGAAGGCCTAGTGGACAAACCACATTCCTGGGATATGTGAAAGAAGGAGGGCTTGTCCCCCTGCAGATGCCACTGGTGAGGAAGAGAGAGTTATGTGGCAGAGTAGATGAAAATAGGAGAGGAGAGGAAATGCCATTTACTCCTCAGAATCAAAGAAGGAAGGTTACCATAGACAGTCATATCTTACATCTCTGGGAACTTCCGTTGGAACCACAGTTGGAAATGAATGTCAGTGCCAGGGCTATGACTTGTGTTCATTGCTGAGTACTAGATAAATGCCTGTGTTTATAAATACAAATTATATTTTGCAAAGATGATGTAAATAAGTCTTCTGAGACAGATCCAGAAGTCGGATTCCAGAGCTGGAAGTCATTAGTGATTTTGATCATGTTTGTAAAATACTTTGAGCTCCTCAGCTCCAGCATGTGATGTGAGTGTGTCTCTACATAGGAATTTGTATTTATTACTGATGAGCAACACTGCTGACTGAAATAAAACCCAAAATAGGGTAAGGAAGAAAGCTCTCTGACATTTAAAAGCAAACAATTTCTGGAATGAAGTTACAGAAAATATCAATAGTTGTTTATAAGCACAGCGTGGGAATGTTTCATTCAAAGCACATGAATTTAGCTAAAACGTTTAACTTGCTCTCTAAAGACCAATTTTCTTTGCCTGATAGTCACAGGCTTGAAACAGAAAGTAAATCCTATGTTGAGGATTAAATTCTAGAATAAGAAAATAGTAAGGTAAGAAAACTTGGAAACTCGTGATTCTTTTTAGATATACAGAATTTTAGCAAAATTGTTTTTTCTTTTAAGAAAGATGTAGGGAGGAGGGTGAATGCAAGGAACAGAATGTAGTGAAATGCTTTTCATGAAATAAGATTAATCTCCTATCCTGAATGAAAATAGGGGCAGAAGACAGCCATCCAGTGAGTGCTTTGTAAATCACATTATTAGGACTTGCTTAAAGCATTCACCTAGTGTTCTGTATGGAGGTGGTTGGTGGAACTGCCATATGCCAGCTTGGGTCTGGGCCAGGGAGGCATGCAGGAAGGGTTTTGCATTCCAGTCATCCTCTCCCGCCTGGCAAAAAGCACTTTTTGTGTGTGGTGGAAGTACCCAGTTATATGTACACAATGGGAGGCTGAAATTTCATTTCCACATGAAATTAGTGAATAATGGCTTTCAAGACTCTCTGAATAAGCATCCCCAAGACAGTCAGCATTGTAAGTCTGTACAGGACGCCAGCCATCTGGATGAAAAATAAATCAGTTATGCAGCTACTTTGGGGGGCATCAGAGATGGGCATGCAAGGGTGAAGTGTACGGACACTGTATTGGAGCATTTGCTTTTCATTGGGGCTTTGTTGTGGCCAAGTTTTGTCACTTCTGTGATTCCATGTCACTCTTGTACTGTTCTAAGTCACTAACTTACTAAGCGAGAAATGCATATATTTTTATCTCCAATTGTAATATATTGGCCACTGGGTGTCTGTTTAATAGTTTTATCTTACTATTTTATTATCTTTATTGTTTACCATTTTTTAAAATACACCTTCACATTAATTTTGGATTTTAGGCTTTAGGAGAGTAGATACTCTATCTGCGTGGTGCCTAAGTTCGTAACTCTGGAATGCACAACTCTAGACAGTGTTATCAATAATGAGGTGTATATTTTCTCCAAATTGTGATGGTGAGGTCTCCTTTCTGGCTAATGTAAGACTAGCTATTAAAATATGATTTGAGAAAATATGATTTCAGTTTTGGTGTTATTTGAAAAAAAATAAGGCCAGGGTTATTTATTGTTAGATAGTCAGACATTGGTAATTTGCCTACATATAATAGTTAAAGCTAAAGCATGGAAACCAAACTGAGAGAAGCAGATGGAAACATCCCCTAGGTAAGTCTGAACATTTGTTCTTAAAAATGGAACAAGTGTTAGCAAGCTGTATAATCATTTTCTTTTAATTACACCTGACTTTGATTTTTAAAAAATGTTGGCAAAGCAGTGTTTCAGTTTTATTTAACTTACTTTAGTTTCCTTCAGAAACTCTTTAGAATTTAGCCCATAAACAGGGTATAAATAAAAGGTAGCAGGATTTGAAGGAAATCAGTTAATGGGCTGTAAAATAATTCTTTGGTGTGAGATTTTTAGAGAATAGAAAAAATCGGAATCTAGCTGGTATAGTCAAATACCTTGATTTTCCTATAGTCTAGTTCTATAACAGAAAAGTATTTCTACTTCCTGTATAGAGTATACAGGAAGAAATGAGGTACCAATAGAGTTTCCTTGATTTGCTAGAATTCCATGTTGTGGTATTTCACGGAATATAGTACTCAAAATCTACATGAATATCATAACTACTTGTTTCATGCTCTTGTAAATTTGTTGATTCACATACTTCTCTAAATAAATGGGCTAGCAGTTGAAGTTTTGCTGTATTATGCACTCTGAGCTATTCACTGAAATTGTATTAGTGGGATTTGGCTTGTAACTTTATAGTGTAAGCTATATACATTAATTAATTTTGAGGCAGCTGCTCATTAAAAATTCTTTCTAGTAAACATAATAAGTGAACATATTTTAGAAGATGCCAGCACATAATGTATTAAATAGACTTTGATAAGTGAATTTGGCTAATTAATTTGATTGGCAAGTATGAAAAACCCATATTTATGGGAATCCAACATGATGGACTGTATAATAGTATTTTAAATCCTGTTTTAACATTAGGGATTGTGTGTATAACATAAAGACTTCATAAAGGAATTGGGGTTTACTATTAACCTGGAATAGAAGATATATTACCAGGTAACATACAGACTGAGAGAATGGGAAGGGGATTTTACAGACCCTCTTTCATTCATTCCTCTTGCTTTGTAATGAGAAAACCAGGACCAGACAGGTTGTAGGACTAAACATTTATGTGGTAGAGGAACTGGAAGCAGAACCTTGGCCCCTGATACTTGAAATGTTTTTTCAAACCTACCTGTGGAACATGTCTTCGTGGAACCCCCTTGTCTAGAGAAGAGTGAGATAAGGCTAGAAGCTACTGCTGAGCCCTTTCATTTATAAATAAAGAATGCTTTGCTCTGGAATGTAGCTAGTTGGGGCTGCTTAAAAAGATTTTGGAGTCTTTTCCAGAAGTCGTTTAGGAGAGACTAGACAAATGTAAGTACTGGATGGTACTGACTGAGTGAGAAAAAATAAGCAAAAACAACGGTGCCTGTGTCTTCCTTTTAACAGGGAGACAAGCCATTTCATGAAGGAGATTCTTTCTCATCCACAAGACTGAGAGCCTTCTACAGTTAGTCATAGAGAGAATGCTATAGGCTCTGCGGTCCTGTGGCCCTGGCGGTGATACTACCAGAGAGTTTACCAAAGGCTGGGCTTGAAGCCACTGCCCTCGCCATGACCCACGTAGGAGATTGAGTTCTATCCACTGATTCTATTTCTCTCCAGGAGCCTCAAACACATGAGCCACTCAGATCCTAAACCTGGGAAAAGACACAGAATCACAGATATATTGTTTTATAAGTAGAGGGGGAGGTAAGAAAGGATAAAATAGGTGTGCTCATATAATTAAAGTGTCACTTTTTTGAGAAAAACTAAAGTGAGTAAACTTTCCATCACTTGTCTAAGCCAGTTAACCTCTGGCTTAGTCAAGTGATGGAAATTGTGTTCTCTTTTGCATGAGAGCAAATGACAAATTTTTATTGGCCACAGTGGTGGAGCTCTCCTTCCCATGCTTGTAAAAGCCAGAAACACCTCATGCAGGACCCATGCCTTCACCTTCTGGTTAACTTGGTTACTTTCCATTAGTTGAGGTTTGGATGGCAAAAGTGACTTGAGAATGAAGGGGAGAGGTGCTGGTACAAACCAGTCTGAGTGCATGAGGTTTCCCTCCTACCTCCAGAGAATTGTAGCTGCATCATTTTTGCAGTTTTCCTATTAACTAGAGCTGAGTTAATAAAGTGTGTCCCCGGGAGAAGCCATCAATGTTGAGGTGAGACATCTTTTAAAGGGTTATTTTCAAAGCAGCAGCCTCTGCTGAGTAACATTTTTCTTTGCAGTTACATCTTCAATTGTCTTTATCACTGTGCAGTGCATTTGTTTACATGTGTGTCTCACCTACCAGACTGTGAGCTTCAGAAAGGCTGTTCAGTATCTGCTTCTCCTGGGGATTTCTGATGGCTGGCCCAGAGCAGAACTCAATAAGTGTGTGTGGAATTAATGAATATTGAGTGAATAAATAAATAAGTCATATGTAAATGGGTGCTTTCAAAGTCTTGAAGTTTTTTCTTCAGTTCTTAATGCAATGTTCTAAAACTTTAGCCTTTTTTAATGTCACTTATTCTTTTGTTATCCTTTTATTCTTATATTTTCATAGAACAAAGAAATATTTGCCTAGGTTCTTGATTCTGAATTAATGAGATCTGAATTAAAGTGGTCTTAACTCCATCAAGCAAGGGTTTACTTTTTTATTCTTGTACGCAAAATTAAAAAATCTATCTCTGCTTAGGAATATAATAATTTGTCATAATTAATCAAGGTTTCAAAGTACAGCTTTTTTTTAAATAAGCAATGCACTGATGTTTCATAAAGTAAATTTTCTAGATTCAGCCAATAAGAGCATTTCTTGGTGAGTTTCTACTCTTTTTTTTTTTTTATTTGATACGGAGATCTCGCTCTTTTTTTTTTATTATACTTTAAGTTCTAGGGTACATGTGCCCAATGTGCAGGTTTGTTACATATGTATACATGTGCCATGTTGGTGTGCTGCACCCGTTAACTTGACATGGGGAGGAGAGAGGGATAGCATTAGGGGATATACCTAATGTAAATGGTGAGTTTCTACTCTTATGTGGACTTTGAGTTGAAACCCTGTGTTTCCTACTTTCGGGACAGCTTCATAATTGAAACCTATAGAGGTAATAGACCTGTGACTGAGATTCCCAAGCTTGAACTGCCATTTTAATTGGATTTACTTGAAGGCTTATGAATAAAAGGCTGTGACTTTCTAATTAGTAGAGTTGATAGCATATTATCTAACAATGTTAACCTGATTTAGAATCCAAATGCCTTTTGATGGATTTTAAATTATATCTTAATATTTCCCACTTCTAATATATTGACTTAAGTGATACATTCAAATGAAATTTCACTTTTCCTATCATCTTCTATGAAATATACTGGATCTCAGTTTGATATTTTTAATTGTGGTGTTTGTCAGACACCTAAGAGAACAGTCCTTTTACTTATAGGTAGGTAAAATCCCTTGCGTTCCTAATTATGCTGGTCACTTCACAGGTCATTAACCTATGTATTTTTTCAGAACCTAAAAACAACTGGTAGGGTATATATGCTGAGTTCTCCTTATTCATAGTAGTTATGTTCTATGAAGTCACCTTAAACACTGAACCATTGCTCCTAAGGAAAATACAGGGTTAGATTCCTGTGAGCCTCTGGCTCTGGTTTTTTAGCTGATCAGTGCATAACCTTATGGTGTTTTATGTATGTTTCTGCTTAAAGACTCCTTTTTAATATGTATTGTTGATTCATCAGCATCGAACTCATAGCCAACAGCATTATGACTCATACCTGAAGCTTATCTAACACATAGATTTTATCCATAAGACATATCACAGCTTTTTTTTTTTTTTTTTTTGTATGAGACAGGGTCTTGATTTGTCACCCAAGTTGCAGGGTAGTGATGTGATCTTGGCTCACTGCAGCCTCCGCTTCCCAGCTCAAGCAGTCTTCCAGCCTCAGCCTATAGAGTAACTGGGACCAAGGCACAAGCCACCATTTTTTTGTAGTTTGTATTTTTTTTTTTTATTTTTTTGAGATAGAGTTTCACTTTTGTTGCCCAGGCTGGAGTGCGATGGCACAATCTTGGCTCACTGCAACCTCTGCCTCCCGGGTCCAAGTGATTCTCCTGCCTCAGCCTCCCGAGTAGCTGGGATTACAGGTACACGCCACCATGCCTGGCTAATTTTGTATTTTTAGTAGTGATGGGCTTCCTCCATGTTGGTCAGGCTGGTCTCGAACTCCTGACCTCAGGCGATCCATGCCCCCTCGGCCTCCCAACGTGCTGGGATTGCAGGCATGAACCACCATGCCCAGCCTGTATTTTGTATTTTGAGCCACCATTTTCTGGCATTATTATTTTCTTGTAGAGATGGGGTTTTGCCTTGTTGCCCAGTCTGGTCTTGAACTCCTGAGCTCAAAGCGATCCACCGCCTTGGCTTCCCAAAATGCTAGGATTACAGGTGTAAGCTGCCACGCCCAGCCTGCCTTTTTGTACTCGGGAGGACTTAGTACTTCAGTACTGTAATTGGGGGCCGTTTTAATCAATACAGTCAGCAACAGAAAGCACAAACATGCAAAAAGTGGCACTAAATAGATCACAAAAAGGACACCAAGAGCTGCGGAGCATCACCTTGCTTGACCTCAGTTTGGAATGTGCACATTGGTCACTCACATTTTCACTGCTCTGTGCAAGTCTGCAAGTGACAGTGAAGGCATCATGAGTATTGATCTTGGGGTTGCAAATAAATTTGAGTGAGTAGACCAATTTGTAATTGTGGAATTACCAATTTATAATTGTGTGAGTAATGAAGACTGACTGTATTATCACCAGAGTTTGAAGATAAGGAATCCAAGACTCAGATGTTAAGTAGCTTCAGTTCCGTGAGCCTCTACCAAGGACCTAACATGCATTGAGGATGTACTGAGTTGGATGGTGTCCATCAGTCGAGACTTAGGCCCCTAGTTGTTGACTGGCCTTAAGAATTTATGTCTTAAGGCCAGTCAACAACTAGGGGCCTAAGTCTCGACTGATGGACACTTATTTATATAAATGTTTACTTAAGAATGAATTGCTTACTGTGTCTAAATGTATTTATTTCTTTGTTCTTTCCTTAACATTTTTCATCCTTCTAAAAAGTAAAGTCAGTCTTTAAAACTTTAGGTAACTATTTTAAAAGTAAAATTTGACGTAAAGCCTTCTCTTGCCACCCTCTAGGATGAACTACATTTCTTTTAAAAGCACCTGGAAAATTATAAAGAATGCATACAGTTTAGCCCATAGCCGAGAACTGAGAGATGGAAGTTAAAGAGAAGTCAGAAAAGCTACAAACAGTTTTATATTTTGTTCCTGACACACTTCTCCAGATATAAGCGACATGTTAAAGAACATACAGTGGTCAGTACTGGAATTAATGTTTCAAGAGCTAGCTTATTCCTCATGGAGAATCAGTGTTGTGGAGACCTAAATCTGCCGTTTTTCAAGGCAGACTTGTCAGGGTCCAGAGAACTAATGGTCTCATAGTTTGGCAGAATAGCACACTAGTACATTTTGTTTAATTGTTTTGAGTTTTATTGGGAAGGAAATGTAAGAGCCCCGCAATGTGTTCAAATCATCTTTGTTGCTGATTTGCTCCATGCTGTGTGAATGTCTTGAAATTTTGCAGTGTACTTTTGTTTATCTAAAGGACTTAGGTTATGGCCATCAGACCTTTCAGAAATTGGAGTTCTATCCAGTTCTCTCCACTGATGACCAACCTTGAAATCCCCTTCATAAGAGTCTCCCTTCCTGACATTCTGGCTCTTCTGGCCAAACCGTGTCACAAAATGAACTCCTTAAGCTCTCATGCGTTCCTCCCTTAAGCTCTCATGAGGAGTGCTCCTATCTGCTGCAGTTTGGAGCCTGTGTCTGCTCCCAGGTTTTAGTCTGGTTGTCTGACCCGTCTTTCAATAGTCCTGATGGGTTCTTCAATGATTTGAGTCACTGTTGGTTTGATCGTGTTTCCACAGCAAAGTAAAATTTCCATTAATAGCCAACAAATATTAGGCTACAAAGAAATTGCCTCTGTAGGTATGTGGGGAGAAGGGGTATAGTACAGTGGTTTAGAGTGTGGGCTGCTCAGTTGCAAGTTCTGATTCCTCATCTATAAAAATAAGAGATTTGTATGGATTCAATAAGATGATGCATGTAAAAGCATGTAGAATAATAGCAGCCACACAGTGATGGCTTAATGTGGTACTTACCAGCTAATTACGTTGAGAGTATTTTATTTTTTCCCAACTCTAGCAAATTGTCAACATAGGCTTTGAAATAGCTCATCAGGCTGCACTTGGTATATAAAATTGGTATTTAAATGTAGTTAAGTTATACATATAATGTATATGAAACTAGGAAATAGGAAGCACCTATATTCAGCAGAATATAGATGTTTATATATGGATGAATATATTCAATTGTTTATAAACCCGGACTTGTGAAAATACCCTTTTGATTTTTTTATTTCAATACAATATGTATGTATGTCAGCAAAATAATAATATAGGGATACTGGCCAGTGTTGAACATAACTTTATAGAGTTAGACACTATTTATGCTTGCATAAAATGGGTATTGGTAAGGTCATTGACCAAAATAGTGTTTAACAACTTCTAGCTTTCAGAGGGCAGGGACCATATCTGTGAGTGTGTGATTTCTAAAATCCTTTTTCTTCATGTTGACCTATACGTAATAGGTCAATGAATATAATGCTGAATTAAGAACTATAAGGAGTTGTGTTGTCAGCCTTTCCCAGTTGTCTCTATTGCTTCTTTAACGTTTTCCTCGTCCCACAGACACAGTGGCATGGGCTGGTTTTTACAGCACTGCAGGTTTTTCCAGGGAGCAGCAGTTATCCATTCTTGGACTCACATAACACAGAAGCCAGTCAGTTGAATAGATTGAATGTGGCTCCTTCTGCAAGTGCTTATCTTGTTCACTGATTGCTTTGTAATTGTTATTACTTTGAAAACATTTCTTTTTCATCTATACACTCAGATTATATAGAAGGAGACATTTTGCCATTGAGGTATATTCTTATCAAGATGTTATTCTTCTATTTTATAAATAATACTATTATTAGACATATGATGAAACTCTCTTGTAGTCAGTGCCAAAGGAAATAAGACAATAGGCATGTGCAATGGGGGCTTAGCCAGATAGAGCCTATCTTGTTTTTCTTGCTTGCCTTTAATCAGTGCTCATATTCTCTTAAAACTTTCTTATCCATCTTTTGTGGGCACTGTTTATGAATTTCCTTCCTTTCTTCCTTTTCTTTTGGTGACAGGGTTTCTGTTTCTTTAATTTATCAAGGTGTCACACACAACGGTCTTATTGTATTGTGCTAAAGACATTCTCCATTTGCGAGAGTCTCTGTTTGTTGCTGGGTTTTCTTTCCTTTTGGACTAAGTAGGACATTTCTAGTTGTTTTCCCTTTGGTCTTTTAAATGTATTTCAGTTCCTAACTTTGTCTATTACTGCTTTTCTTTTTCTTTTCAATGGCTTGAGCCCTTCTCCAAAGCAGAAATATATTTTTTAAATGGAATTCCGATCTCTGACAATATCCATTCTTTGTTGTGACTTAAAACATTTTTAAACATTTATTTAATTTATATATATTTTTAGAGATAGAGTGTTGCCATGTTGTTCAGGCTGGCTTTGAACTCCTGGGCTCAAGCAATCCTCCTGAGTAGCTGAAACTACAGACTCACTGTCATACCTGGCTCTGTGACTTTTGAATATTATACCTTTCTTGTGTATAGATGCCTGCAGAATCCTTTTCTCTTTGGTTTTGTTTTCTCTTTTGCTTTCAGACAGGAGAACTAAGCTGAGAAACAGAGAAAACCCACACAGCTTTTGTGATCGAGAATGACATATGCTACAAATCTGAGTTTTATCATTATCCACTTAAAAAATGCATCCTTTCTGTACCTATTTAGTTACATGCGAAGTGATTTTTGCTAGAAGCCACACAAAGCTTTAGCAAATGTCTTTCTTCTGGATTTGGGAAAATGACTAGAAGAAAATTAAAGGGTACAAACTCCTCAGCAGTTTACATGTGCCATTTGTTTTCTTGTAAGATTTATCAATCTTTGGTATATTTCTTTCAGAGAAGCAAATTTAGAGATCATGAGAGTGGTAAGTGTGCAGAATAACTTTTGGTTTTATTTGCCCCTGTTAACAGTGAAAAGCAGTCATAGGTACCATTAGTATTTTTTTTGCTTTCTGAGGATTGACCCTGTCTGTTGCCTGTTTCAGTGTTTTGTTGGGTATGAGAGCCATTCTAATCATTGTTGTTTCAGAGCAAATAGCTAGTGAGTTATTTATGCAGCAAGTAAGTACCAAATAAAGCCTTTTGATAGCAGGAGTAACTTGCTGTCTGTGTTATATCTTAGTTTAGATAAGCCTAGATCCTGATTCATCCCTTCCAACCTGCTTCACACATGAGCTTAGTTAGACTGGGCTCTGTTAATTGTCACCTTCCCTAGTAACCCCTTTGACTTTCGTGAATGGGCCAGATTAAAACACAGTAAGATATTAGGTAACAAAGGGTGAATATGTTGATTGGTTTTAAATATGTCTTTTAGTCTAGACAGATGTACTCATATTTCCATGTGTTTTCCTTTTAAACATAGTCATCCCTGGAAAGAGGACTAGTTTGAATCCATAGATGACTCTGTTGTAATCAGTTTTACTCTTTAACTCACTTTGATTTTTCTCAATAAAATACTCAGCCTCTTTGAGCCTCCATGTTCTCCATTCTTTATTCTTTGAGCCTCCATTTCTTGTCACTAAAATGAGGGTATTGTTCTCGAAGACCTTCGTGTAGTAGTCTATGATTTATAAGATGGCTTGGAGGGAGCCTCACAATATCTTTCCCTTGGGCGTGTGATGTCTTGTTATCTGCTCATTACAACATATTTGGAATGGTTGGCAGCAGCATCCCCTAAAAACCATTTGTGTGGAACATTAATTGGTAAGATGCTTTATTGTAAAATTTTGTACATTAGCAAATTGAAGCCTGTAAAAACTGAAGAAACAGAGAAACTTGTCAAAGTGATTTCTAATCCTTTACCTGTAAAAACAAAGAGATAACAGTTATTAATATCTCACTAAAATTCCTTCCTACATATGGGAAACTAGTGTTGAAGTTGGTTTCAGAAAAAGATAGCTGAGGGAAAAGAGGAAGATGGGAAGAGGAGGAACATCTTCATGGTCTAAACAACCAAACTTTGTAGAAGGAAAGCTGTCTGGAGCCTCTGGGTCAGCAAGAGTAAAGCCCTGAATTATATGTAAATAAATGTGTTATTACTGGATGAAGAAGGGAGCATTGAAGAGAAGAAGTTTGCAAAAAGCTGTCAGGGTGACCAGTGTAACATTAGAACTCAGTTGAAAGGATTTGAAAACCAGAAAAGCATTTGATTTGATTAGTATTGGGAATGTTTCCTCTAGTGTTCTTTTCTCTAGTTGCACTCTTCAGATTAGTATCTGGCTCACTCATACTTTGTTTCCTATCTATATGCTTTATAAAAATAACTCATTTAATGCCCACAGCAACTCTAGAAGGAGGTAGGACATTAAGGCACAGAGAGTGTATGAGTGGAGAGAGGAGGTTATGTTATGGTAATAAATGGTATCCAGATCCTAGTGGGTTATAACTACAGTGGCATCCTTATTGTCCACCAGATGCCTGTGGTGGGTCAGCTGCTCTGCTCCAAGGTATATGCACTTCAGGACCCAGGCCAGTGTCCTTCTTGACCATTGTTGATCGTAGTGAGATAACATGGCAGATCTTGTCTGGCTCTTAGGGTTTTCTGCACAGAAGTTATGTGTGCTTCTTCTATACATGATTTATTGCTCAAAGCAAGTGAGATGCCAAGTCTAGTATCAGTGGGGTGGGGAAGTAAAATCTTCCCAACAGAAAGGGGCAGTGTGTGTTTGTAAATAAAGATACACTCCCACAGAGAGAGTGTGAGTAACTTTCCCTAGCCAGTGAGCTGGTACGTGGAAGAGCTGGGAGTCTGAACTCAAGCAGAACGGTGTCTGACTCCCATGACGAATTAAAATGGGTTTTGAGAGCTTCCCATGAAATTCATGGAGGTTTTTTTTTTTTTTTTGTGTGTGTGTGTGTGTGTGTGTTCAGATTACCAAACAATTATATGTAATATAAAAATCATAACTCCAGCTAGAATCATGTTGCTAGCATAGCATTAAAGTTAAGAATGAGGACTTTGGTGCCAAGAGTGCCTGTGTCCAGGTGTAGCTCTGGGACCTTGCGGAAGATACTTAATCTCTCTGCACTTTATTTTCAACATCCGTAAAATGGGGAAAATAATAGCACCTACGTCATGGTTGGGGTAAGGATTAAACAAGTTAATAACTAACGTAAAGTAATTGGAATGTAATTTCTGTATAAGTGTTCATTATTATTATTATCCTCTTTTATATTAAATGTAAACAAAATAGATCTGCCTTCAGGCACGATGGGTATCTCATATCCTTTAGGAAGTGGCTTTTTGTTGGCTCTGTGTCTGAACTCACTATTTGCTTTTCCCCTCTCTTGTGTTAAGATACAAGAAATGCCCTCATTTCTTATTTTGTTCTCTCTCACTATGTCAGTGAAATAGATGATAATTATGAATGCTTAGATTTATTTATGTATAAACAGAAAGTTTCCAATAGCCTGCTTTGACAGAATTTTCCTGCCTGGTTGTTATCCTATTTTTTTTCTACAAAAACATCTCCTGTTGTTTGCCCACCAATTGCTTTCCTGTTTTCTGAAACACTTTTACCTCTCTTGAGAGTGTCCTAGATGGTTACACATCTAAGAATTTTTTCTTCCTTTCAGAGTTTTACCTAGTGGAATATATATTATTTTACAGACTGGTTCCATTCATTTCGCCTCTCCTAATATTCTAGGCTGTCTGTTATTAGGTTCTTTTATTTTTCCCTCTGAAGATTCTCATTGTTGACTTTATTGTTGATTTCAGCTACTTGTCAAATCAGGTACTAATTGAATATTGTCCACATTTGGTCATGATTCGATTTTTTACAAAGAATATAGGGAAGTCTGGCTTTCTCTTTTATTCTCTGGATTTTTACAATGGACATTCTTTTAAAAGGGTCTGTGTCTTGAAATCTTGTTATTTTGAACATTCTTCCTGTCAATGATGTGAAGGACAGGAATAGAACAGAAAGATACTTTCTGATTTGTTTGTGTGCCTCCTAAGACTGTACTCTCTGGCTCTAATATTATACAATTTTATGAATGTGTACACAATGTTTCATAGTTAACTTTTCTAGGAATGTGCACAGTATAAAATGTGCTGATGGCGGAGACAGTGAGAATACACAGAAATGTATAAACTTAAGCTGGTTAAGTGTTGTAGAGGGAAGAATGAAGAATATGCTTAATATAAATTGTTAAGTCACAATAACTAGAAGGGGTCAAGATAGTATGAAGAAAACAAGATGTAGGCTCAATGCTGGTAAAGTATTTAATGGCATACCTCAAATGGAGTTAATCTAATTGAAATGGATGCAAAAACTATTGCGTTCCAAAAACAAAAAGAGATCCGGTTATTTTTTTTTTTTGCTACGGGTCCAAGTAAGGATTAATTAAGAAATATATAAAAAGTGTTTTTCAAAGAAAGGATGGTATAATAAAGATATAAATTTTCCACACATGTGGTAGACATTTCCTTCTCTTAGAAATGCCCCCAACCTATAAGGGACAGGACCATATCTAAGACTGTGCTATGTGACCCTGCCCCCAGGTCAAAGCTGGTCACTTCAGGGTGTGTACTTCATGTATGCTATGCCAATCAGGATCTTACTCCAGGGAATTAAAACATGGGACTGATAGAATAGAAACCAAGAGTCCCCAGAGCTCAACCAGGGCATCGTTGGAGCGTCAAGCCAAGAGGTATATAAATTCTTGCTGCAGAGATCCCTGCCGCTTACCCAGCTCTTGCTTCTCCTAGAGTTTGGTGGTTCAATTCCTCCTGAAGTACCATACTACATTCAATAAATACCTCTTCTTTCTTCTTTCTTATTCTACCCGAAGTTTGTTTCTGTTACTTGCAACCAGGAGAAATCCAACTCATACAGTCCTGAAAAGATTAGAAAAGAAGAATCTAAACAGGATACAAAGCTCAATGATGAAAATGACTCTGAAAGGAAAGTGAGATGGGTTCTGATAGGTTATGGACTCATAAAAATGAATTGGCAGATGATCAGAGCATCAAATTACTCTTACCAAATGCTTTAGAGAAGGCTATTAAGTTGAATGGTTTATAAAAGTCAGTAAATATATAGCGCTTCTGAGGTTTAATAATGGCTCAGTTGGGTAGACACCTGAGTTAATGAGGGCTTGGTTATGGGCAGACCAGTTTCAAGACCACAGGTCACCTAACTCCTTACACCCACAAGTGGCCAACACATGCTCCAATAATGGGGCAGCCAGAGAGCATATATGTGTGTTTGCAAACCATCTCCACTCTGGAATATGAACTAAGTCAATATTCCCCTAATAAAGCACTGAGATAGCATCTTATACTGGGCATAGCAGTAGATTTAGTAAAAAGAATATGAAGATGAACATATGAACATACCAAAAATATCCGTAACTGAGATTATGTGTACCTGTGGATGTTTAGCTATCAAGTGTGCCATTTGAATCATGCATATAGTCATCTTGAACTCTTGATAAATGGCATGTTGAAGAAGTTCCTTAGATTTTTTTTTAAAAAACCCACTTTGCAGTAAAGATTTTATAACTCTAGAGTTATAAATTTTCATGTTTGACATCTGAATTTTATGCTCTTAACTTTTGTAAAATGTGACTGCCATTTCCTCTGTGAAGGTTTCATTTATTCTCCTGGTCAGAATCAAACACTCCTGCCCAAAATACATCATACTTTGCTTGGAGCACCCATTATATCTTCCCAGGCTATGTGTATATGTATATTTGTATAGAGATGGATTATGTACAATCATACATAGTTGATAGATTTTATATTAAAATATATCTGGATGTATTAGTTTGTCAGAGCTGCTATAACAAAGTACTACAGATGCGGGTTGGCTTACACAACAGAAGTTTGTCTTGTTTGTCTTCAAATTTTCCCTTTTTATAAGAACTCCACTCCTGTTGGATTAGGACCCATTCTAGTGACCTCATTTAAAACTGATTACGTCTGTAAAGGCCTCTATCTCTAAGGCCACATCTGTAGTACTGGGGGTTAGGACTTCAATGTATGCATTTTTGGGGGACACTTTTCAACTCATAATGCTGAACCATAGATGTGTTATCTGTTTTCCGAGACTGAATGCTCTGTAACTGCAGGAACTGAGTCTCACTCATCACTGTAGTTTCCATAGAGCCTAGCAAAGCCCCTCCAACTTAGTAAGCAACATAATATTTGTGGAATAGATTGATAGCATTTCCAATTTAGCCTAAAAACCACCTTTTTGGGCCCGGTGTGGCGGCTTATGCCTATAAACCCAGCACTTGGGGAGGCTGAAGTGGGAGGATTGCTTGAGCCCAGGAATTCAAGATCAGCCTGGGCAACAGAGCAAGTCCTTGTCTCTAGGAAACATTTTTTAAAAATGAGTGTGGCAACCGGGCACAGTGGCTCACAGTTGTAATCCCAGCACTTTGGGAGGCTGGAGCAGGCAGATCACAAGGTCAAGAGATCGAGACCATCCTGGCCAACATGGTGAAACCCTGTCTCTACTAAAAATACAAAAAAAATTAGCTGGGTGTGGTGGCACGTGCCTGTAGTCCCAGCTACTTGGGAGGCCGAGGCAGGAGAATCTCTTGAACCCGGGAGTCAGAGGTTGCAGTGAGCTGACATCTTGCCACTGCACTCCAGCCTGGTGACAGAGGGAGACTCCGAGAAAAAAAAAAAAAAAGAGCAGGGCATGGGCAGGGCATGATGACCCACACCTATGATCCCAGTTACTCAGGAGACTGACATAGAAGGATTACTTGAGCCCAGGAGATTGAGGCTGCAGTGAGCCATGATCACACCACTCCATTCAGGCCTGGGCAATGAAGTGAGACCCTATCTCAAAATAATAATAATAATAATAAAACCACCATTTTGTTGAGCTGAACTCACCCTCATGTGTGTAAATCATTCCACAAATGAAGGAATGTTTTAGTGTATAAACTTTCCTGTGTGACAGTCCACAAGGGATTCCATCAGTACCTCCTTCAACTCTTCCCTTTGGAACTCACAAACCTCCTTTTTCTGAGCCTAGATAAATGGCTCAAGCCTCCTCACAAATACTATGTTGGGGCCTTTGTCAAAATAGAGATAGAATGAGATTTCAGAGGCATAGATAATTGAAAGTCATGAAAACTAAATTAGTTGTCATGTAAGGGCTGTTGTCACCCCCTTTCCCCACAGGTATGTAATGCTCCTTAGGAGATGATTAGCATGTTTGATTAGCATGTTTTTTTCCCTCAAGAATTCCCTTTCCATATTAAGCTACATATAGTTCATCTGTTTTGAATGTTACCAAAATTGATGGAACAACTTGAACATTATTAATAAAGTTCTGTTGTTTTAAAAAGTTTGTCTTAATTGTCAGACATAACACAAACCTAGATTTATTTTAGTGGAATTTTAAAATTTAAAGAAGAAATATCAGGGTGACAAAGTGGGGTTGCAGAGGTGGGGATGTACCTGGAAACACAGGGAATTCCAAGTTTCTTAGAAAGCATGGCAACATAAGGAATACCCATTCAGAAACCTGGATTTTCCACAATAATTAAGAAATTAAGTGGTTCTTCAATGATTTATAAGAAGTATATATCTCAAAAGCTTTTTTTGAAGTGTTTGACTTTACACTCAAGGAAGAAGTAATTGCAAGAGTTAAGATTAGAAATATCTGTATTAAAATTAGGGGAATTTTTGCTCTAATATGTGTTTTAGAGACATATTAGGTAGGAGTGCTTTGGGATTTCACTCTGTACCAGAGAGGAGGAGGAGAAAATGGGTTACTTTAATTCAGTATTGTGCTAAATTCAGGCTCTTCCAACTTTATCAAAAATTTGGGGATGAAAGCATATATTATTCTAATGAAAGCTGACAGTTCCAAGTAGAAATAAAAAGGAGAAAACCCAGAAGGACAAATTCACTTCTTCACTGGATATTTACTACCAATAATACATGGAGCATCTAAAATGTACAAAATGCTACACATATGACTGTTGCAGTAGGGAGTACAGGTAGCTAGTGTGGTTTTATTGGCTTATTTTATCAAGATCTGGAACATGAGATTAGTTTCTGATATTGAATATGAGTGAAGGCATTTGTAATCTTGCCTCAAGTCAATGAGACCATCTTTGTTCTGAAGCGTGATCTTTCATTTATTAAGGATATGTTCGTGCCCTGGATGCACAAAGACCACAAAGTCACAGCCATCTAGGGACTTACCTCCCACTAGGGAGATAAATAGGTAAGAAGGCACTTGTTACTTCATGGACTGCATGAGTGACTGTATGGATGGATGAATGAATGAATGAAAATGTGGGTGTAATTCGAGGCACGGTTCTTGAGAGCAGAAGAACAATTTTGAGAATACATATATAAGATAAGGATGTAGAGGGCTAGTTTTTATTTTCCAGGAGCTCCAGGAAGCTACTTAAGGACAAGCCTGTGGGTAACAGACCTTCAGAAAGTCAGGCCACTAAAATTAGGATTTTTGTTTGTTTGTGTTCACTAACTATCTCTGTATTCCAACCCACTGAATTCTTTAAAAAGTCTCTGTGTTAATTTTTGGGAGGATTGGGGTACATTCCTTAATTGGCATAGTGCAATTTATTAAACTCTTGTGCTTTTCCAATGTTGGTGAGTTTTACATGCCAGTCCTGTTGAGTTTCCTGCTGACTGACCTCACTGCACAAAATCCTGTGAAGACCCACAACTTAGAATACGCTCTCAGCTTACCGACTTTTATGCTTTATGGATGTTAATAGAGTCTCCTAAAGCATATAATCAGAGTGATTTTGTTGCTGTTTTAAAGTTTTGGGGGCAACAGTGATGTTAAGTATTAGAAAAAAGTATATAAAGACATTTCTTTCATATGAGTTGTGGCTCTAAAAGTTTCTCTAAAATCTGCTCTCACCCTGTCAGAGGGGATGAGTAATTAAATGATCTACTGTGGAAAGGCTAATTAATTTAACCGTTACTCAGGGACTGCCACCGCTGGTCTCCCCATCTGCCCACATGACAGGTGCACCTGGCACTCGACATTGTCATGGCCTCTGCAGCGGGTGACTCCCTAGGGCGCCTCTGTGTGGGGAGAGAATGGGTCTTGGCCTCCTCGGAGGTGCAAACCTGTTCTCCCCATGTGCATACCAGATCGCCACCGGGCTCTTATTCTTGGGATCCACCAGAAATGGGGAAGGTTGATGATTAATTGAATCTTCTGTTTAAGATTTTAGTGTATGACTCTGTGCCCCAAGACATAAATGAGAGTAATCATCTATCTAATTTCAATATAGACATTTGGTGATATCTTCACAGGGAAACAATATAGGGTGGAGGGAGTTGTTAACTGAAACAAAACCTATGCCTGAGCATAGGTTTATATTGGGAGTTTGATTAGTATTTTTCTTCTACTCTGCAAAAATGTGGATTTATAGTATTTGGAATTCAGTGTGTTCCTGGAAGTTTATAATAGTGGTTTTCCCATTGATTCACATTAAAATGGTCAAAAATGTGTTGTGTCCATGGAGACCCCAAATTCTTGCATTATTTGTGATGACCTCCCTGGCACTAGAGATAGTAGTATCAGGCAATGGTAGCTACAGAGGCACAAGTTCTAACAAATACGATTATAGCTAAATATATATTCATTGCTATGTTACATATTTGTAAAAGCATGAATGGCCATATTTAAACTTTTGAGCAGTGGGATAATAGGCATGCTTTCCAGCCTGCATGAGCAGCCTCCATTTATCCATGGAAGGCAGGCACTGCTGCATGTTAGCAGTGTTGACCAGGAGCCTCCGGGGGCCCTATGACCTTTTTAGAGATCCACGAGGTCAAAACTATTTTTGTAACTATTTTGTTTAAATAAGAGTACTAAGATGTTATTTTTAAGAATATTTTAAAAGAATTTTTATAAGAATACTTAGAATTTTATAAGAATACTAAGATGATATTTGCCTTCTTTGTTCTCATTCTCTCATGAGTATACAGTGGTTTGCCAGAGTCCACTCCGTATGTGACATTGCAGCATATTGAATGTATTAATAGAAGCAAATATGAGAATCCAGATGTCATTTTTGTTAGCTAGATATTGAAGACTTTTGCAGAAGTATAAAACAGTGCCACTTGTTTTATTATATTTTTGAAAATTATAGTCATATTTTATAATTATGTTTATGTTAACCTGTAATATAATTATTATTGCTATTTTAAATTAATATATATTTTTAAGTTAATTTTGGAGATGGTAAGTATCAATAGAGATAACTGACAAAAACAAAAGCTCTTTGGGATTCTCAGTAATTTTTTTGCAGAGTGTAAAGGGGTTCTTAATCCAAAAAGTTTGATTAACTTTTATATCATAGAGATGATAATAATACCTACCTCATGGGATTCTCTGAGGTTTAAGTATATCATGTGTAGTGTTTAGAATAGTGCCTGACATAGCAACTATTCAATAAATATCAGCTATTATGATTATCTTTTTAAGTGGAAAAGTAAAATAGGTCCAGTATCTCTCAAAGAAGTGACCTGGAATAAAATCCTGGCACCAAAGTGGCAGACCGTGATGCTGAACAAAAGTCTAACAGCATTGCATTCAAAAGACTTAATGAATTTAGAGAATAACATAGAACATGTAATAGACATTCTTCCTAATTAAAATATTTGTGAGGACAGATCTGTTCTCCTATGTAATTTGTTGCTGAAAAGTCTGAAATTGAAAAAATCTTAGAAAAAGCAGAAAGCGCCTTCTTATTTAAAGGAAGTCCAGATTTGATCTTTTGATAAAATAGCCACCTACCAAGTTTTAAAATCTGGCTTTGAATACAGATTGTTGTACTTACTGTGTCTTATGACACTCGCATGTAGGCATGTGTGTAGGCATGCTTTCTCTGTCTATCAATCCTGAAGTCTTTGAATTTGGAACTGTATTATTATTTGTGTTTATTTCTCAGGCCCTAGAATGGTACCAGGCCTGTAGTAAGCTCACACATTAAGTGTTTGCTGAATGCATAAAAATTTCCATTATTGTTGGATTATATAGTTTCAGTTAGCAAAATATTCTGAATTAATAAAAACCAATATTGGTGTATTTAATACATAAACATAAGTAAGTTTTAAATACTTTATAGAAACTTAACCTAAAAATCAAAACTAACATGAACCTAGAGTTTTGTAGGGAGAGTATTATGGGATTCTTTAATATCACAATATCTTTACCACAGTAAAGGAGACTGACTTTGGATTGCTAAGATGTCCGAGAAAATTTTTCCTTTTTGAATTCATATGTAAGCATGTTTATTTGTTATACTTTATTTTCCTAGAAAGACCAAGTGATCACACAGATCATCCTGCATGTTCATCAACTCACAGAGTATTTCACATATTGACAGTTTGCTTGACATGAGCTGGATTCATACCTTTTAAGTGCGTTGCATGTATAGGGTATTTGGGACTGTGAGACTTAAAATGAGTAGAAATAATTCTTCCCACTTACACTAAGTGCCCTTGCTGCTTTTCCATCAGGGCATCCTCACAGGGGCACCATCTGCCTGGTGGAGAATGGGGCACACAGCATCTCCATTCTCTCCCATTCAGGTTGGGTACAAGTCCTGGGCTTCCTGAAGAGTGGCAAGGGAACATTGATTTGTCTCCCAACAGGCATGCCCTGGGACACTCCTGCAACAGATGGCTCTGTAGCACCCTGCAGCCTGAGGCCTCCACATATCACAGACTGAATATATTCCTCCTCTGCAAGCTGCTTTCTCCTTGGGGAATGCTTTTTTTTTAAATGTGCAAACCTTGCAGGTCCTGAATTTTACAAATGCCAACCTCCTGTTGGCTTCACTGGGAACGCTATTTCCATGGGCTTAACTTGCAGATGTGTCAGTGGTATTCTGAAGAATATATAAGAATATATAAAACCTATAAAATGTTGTTTATGATCTTTAGTTCAGATAGTTTGGGGCTATATTGAAGGGCTTTAGAAACCTGGAACTAATTCTCCATTTGGATGTAAAATTGAGTAAGAGAGAAAAGTTATCTTTACATTTAACTGTAAGAGAAGTTAAGTACTGTGGTCTCTTGTTTCATCGTGTGTATATTCTTTATATTCTTTTTTTATACCTGTTCAGTAAATAAGAATCCACAGCTCTTGATAAAATACCCCTGTGCATTTGTTTGGCAATCATAAAGTCAATACCCACTTCATAATGAGCTACTGGCTTTTCCACAAACACAAAACAAAACAGTGATGCATTGCAGAAGCACAGTTGTCTTTTTCCGGCAGATGAACTGAGGCCTTTAAATGGGAGCAAGGGTGTATGTGTATGTGAGTGTATTTAATTTGTCTTGGGTAGGTTGCAAATCCAGCATTCTTTATTTTCTACACAAAGCTGTTTATAGAACTGTGAATTTGCATGAAAAAGATACTAGTCCCAATTGGTTTCACACATATATTGGGACCATGGGGGTTTGAAAATATGGCATGCCAGGAACTACTAAACCCAAGGACAAATGAGATTCTGTGAAAAATACAGGGCCATTTATTTTTAATATTTTGATTGAGTTGATAATTTGATTCCAGAAATAACATCTAGAAATCCTGAGTATTTTATCATAGAAGTTTTTACCATGTCAAGAACTTCACCACTTCCTTACTTTTAAAAAAGAAAGACCCTGTCATACAAAAATAACATTTTTCGTGCAAAAATAAAATACAAATTCTACTTTAAAAAAAAAAACTCCAGCTGATGTAAAATGTACACACAAGGACTTGAAATATTTGGAATATACAAGTTACTGAAGAATCCCTTATTTGTTGTGTTTTAAGCCCACTTTTAAAAGGAAATATAATTCAGAAGCCTAATCATAAAGTAGCTTAAATTTGGAGTGCTCTTGCTGTCGTGGGACTTAGCTGCCACTGGCTTTGCCCACTGACTCCATGGGAGGCCCCTGAACTGTCCCTTGGACCCCTGAGGGATCTCTGTTAGATAATCTAATAGGTTGCATTTCCTGCATAAATGTCTTAAAACAATTACGGAGCATGGTCCCCAAAAGACATTTGTGTTTGCTGTTCTTGCAAATTCTGCTCCTTCATCACCTAGCTGCCCTGAGTCAGGGTAACTTCCAGTTGTCTACACCTAAGCAATTTCCCCAGTTGTTGATACGGAAGGCTAGCGGTCGGGCTGGGACTGGAGATTGCCTCCCCTGTGGCCTACACTACTCTGAAATTTTCCATATTTGCATCACCTGTTTCCACGTGGCTGTTTGAATTTGGGCATTTCTCCATTCATGTGGTGGTAGGTCAGATGTAAAATGGTGTTTCTCGTTTTTATGTATTTTACTCTCTGTTTCACCAAATCAAGTGGCTAGAATGCTGCCCCTTTAGAGATAGCCCATTCGTGTTGATTCATTCATTTTGTTTCTTCTTTATTGAATGCCAAAGAATATAATGTGTGGACAGTCTACAAAATTTCATGATTTATTAATACAGTATTTTCCTTTTTAAAAACCATGTAATGACTAAAACCATTAAGATTTTCTTTCAAATTGAACTAAGATTTGAGAAGCACATTACAGTGTGACAGTCCTAATAGTTTGTGAAGTCCATCTCTTTTAACCATAAAGTAGTGATGTTCCTAACATTTACACTGTGTTAGGACTCTTTTATCATTCAGTAGGATGGTGGGGATAAGATAGGCTTTTGATCTGTTCCTGGAAATGTCTCTTTTATGTTACACTGCTCTTATAAGAAATTAACATACCATGAGCATATATATTAAATCTTTGAAGCTTCAATAATTAAGAATGAGGATTCAAGGCAATTTTCTAGAACATTCTTACATTCCTAGTTCTGTATCTGTCTTTCAGTTGAAGTTCTCAAAGTTTGGTCCTGGGACCCTGGGTATCTCCAAGACCCTTTCAAGGGATCTGCAAGGTCCAAACTATTTTTGTCATAACACTAAGATGATATTTGCCTTTTTCACTCAGCTTCCATGAGTGGAGTTTTCTAGAAGTCACATGACATGTTCTGTCGTAACAGATTAAATGCTGAAGCAGATGTGAGAATACACCTGTCTTCTATTAAGCCAGACATTAAAGATAGTTGCAAAATTCTAAAGCAGTATCACTCTTCTCACAAAATTTATTTTTTCCCTTTATTTGCAAAATGTATTTTTGTTTTGGAATTACTGTTTAGGATGACTTAATGAAAATGTTTTACTTATGTTGGCATGGGTTTATTGGCTTTTTGGTGAATTAATAAATATTTTAATAAATTACATTTTTATTTATATGTCATAAATATCAATAGATAATAACCCATAACAACAAAATCTCTTTGGGATCCTCAGTTTTTCTGCATACAAAAGGATCAAATGTTTGAGAACTCAGTACTCAAATATTTGGGAACTACTGGTCTACAGTCCCCTCATTCAGTGCTCTTACTTAGGAATTTACTCTGTTGAAGCTTACTCAGATATTTACCTGGTGGCCTATGGAAGTTGTACTTTTCATAATTTTAGAATGTATGTGAAAAAGCTTTTGTGGTTTACCAGAACCAGAGGATACCCTGTGGGAATCAGGGTATATGTGCGCAGTGTACCTGTGTTATGTACTATGTAAATGCAAGATGGTAATATTATTTAAAATTCCGTTACACTAGGCAAGTTGGTGTTAGATTCTGTAACTTATTCCTCATTCAGCAAGTCACAAATATTTATTTTGTTCCTACTAAGGGGCCTTAGTAGTTGTTAAAGAGATGAACTAAATATAATCTCCATTCAGGCAACCGGCTGTTACAGTAAGATATTAAACTACACCACAACTGACAACCTGCAAAAATGAATGGATAATCATTTTTGGTTGCTACTGTTGTGGTCAAGGAGGAATTTATGGTCTTATTTAGAGGAAAAATATATTGAATAAACAGTCGAGTAAAATATGAGACAATGTGTTTAATATACTTTAGATGCGAAGTTAAATGTCTCCATGTTTCAGTATACAGAGAAAAGACTGTGGCAAGTGAATTCAGGTATTGGTGTAGGAAGTTAATTATCATTAGAATCAAAGTAGCTTCTGGTGTTCTGGCAGTGTTTCTGTTTTATTGTTTAGGTGGGACTAATATGGACATGTTCCCTTTGTGATTATTCAGCAACCTATGCTCTTATGATATTTTTCTGCGTACTTTATACTTCATTAAAAAAGTAAAGAGAAACTTTTAAATTTAAAATATCTCTGTAACATGTTAAACTGTTTGCAGTATGTACTTAAAAACGTTTGTCCAAAGACTTGTTGCTTATAGTGACTTCTTATTTTGCCTTAATTTACCAAAGCTTCTCAGTAGGTGCCTCTCAGGTCCGAGGCAATGAGTCATTTGATGCTGAATCTTCGGTTGGTGAATAATCTATCCTTTATCTTTCTAGTAATGTATTATTATAATGTTTTTTAA
Organism: Pongo abelii; assembly: GCF_028885655.2. Lineage (NCBI taxonomy): Eukaryota > Metazoa > Chordata > Mammalia > Primates > Hominidae > Pongo > Pongo abelii. Next base: position 35,492,546 of record NC_071996.2, on the reverse strand, counting down.
TAAAAATAACATGAGCCAGTTGGTTTTAAAAAATACACGTTTTGAGAAGTTTCTTAATGAAAGTAGTACATGCACATACTTTGGAAATCAAATGCAGTGGTAACATCCATAAGATGTACACACCGCCTTCCCTATCTCTGCATCTTACTCCTCCGACACAGCCACTGTCCTTTCTTCTAGATCTACCTTCTAAGTTTTGCATCCTTGTATCTAAATGATATGCTTGAACTTCTGTTTCTATATAACTTTAAAACATTATGTATTATCTTTCTATTATGGAAGATAAGAATTTAGTGTTTCTGTACCAACTGTTTCTCTGCTTCCCTTTCTCTATTTTTTTCATTAAATAGTAAATTAATTTAGTTGATAATTACAATGATAAAGTAAATGTCATTCACAGCTGAGTCTAGTAGAAGTTTAGAATTGCATTTCTAGAATAACTTTGTTTTTTCTAGCATGAATAATTGTCACTCCCTGCCATTGGCTTAGATTTTCATGTTCCAATTTCTTATTCTTAAGCTTCAAAATAGAACTCTGCAACTCTTCTCAATACTTACAAACACATAGGTAATTTATTTTGGTTCAACTTTGTTTTATTCTTGGAGTCATCCTCCTGGTGCTCTCCATCCTCCTGCTGCAATCCAGATTGGTTATTCTCTGGATTCCTACATAGCTGTTGGCCAGGAGCTTCTTTTTACCAAGAAAAGAAAAAAAAATCCAATTATTTATTGGATTTCTTGTTTCTCGTTACCTAGTCTTGCTCTTTATTTGGTAGAGTTATATATCTCAGTGAAAAAGAATTTATAGATTTATTTGATACAGATTTTGACAGTGTAATAATATTAAGTCTTTCAATCCATGAATGTGATATATATTTCTATTAGTCTCCTTTAATCCTTCTTAGCAGTGTTTTGTAGTTTTTAGTGTGGCAGTCTTGCAAATCTTTTGCTAAATGTCTTTCCTAAATGTTTTAGTTTTTGACTTTATTATAAATAGATGCTTTAAAATTTTATTTTCCAATTGTTTGTTGCTAGTATATAAAATGTAATTAATTTTTGTTCATCGGCTTCTATCCTCTGACTTTGCTAAATTCACTTAGAAGTTGTGTAGTAAATTTCATAGGATTTTCTACTTAGAAAATAATGTCATCTGTAAATAGAGACAGTTTTACCTCTTCCTTTTTGATATCCATGTATTTTATTTTTCTTTTCAAACTGTATAGGAGTTTTGCTTCTATTTGCACTTTACATAAATAGGAAATAAAGTATATACATTTTGTACTTGCTCCTGTTACTCAACAGCATATTTGCGGTATTCCATACATTGTTGTGATTAAGTGTAGATTATTCCTTTTCAGTGTTGTATAGTATTCCAGCATGTAACTATGCTAAAGTTGACATATCTATTGTATTGTTAATGGGTTATAAGATTACTAAAGTGCTATTATGAACATTCTGGCACATGTCTTTTGGTGAACATATATTTCTGTTCAGTTTAGACCTCAGAGTGGAATTGCTGGTTCATGATTCTCGTGTTTTCTTTGACTTTATAAGTATTTGCCAGTGTTACCTTTATACTACATTTTTAACACTTTCTGGGGAGAGAAGAGATAAATTCATGCGTTTAATTTTCATATTAAAACAGAAGTCATTCATATCCTTTTTCAATTATTTGTTCCATTAATTTGTTCTTTTCATTGAACTTACTTGATCTGCTCATCAGGACTTGAGTCAGAGAACACACAGGAGCTTTCTGCCTTGATTACTTGGCCTCTCTACAGAGGCACGTGGCTTCCATCCCTTCGTGGCTCCTTCCTATCTACTCTGTTGCCCCTTCTTACAGGTGTACTCACAGGTGCTGCCACAGGCTCCCAAAACTTGTATACCTGGAATGTCTCCTAGTCTAGTCTCCCTTCTTCTAGTCTGTGCCTTTAGGTATTTATTCAGAGAGAACTATTTCTTTTCTTTTTTTTAAATTTATTATTATTATACTTTAGGTTTTCGGGTACGTGTGTGCAATGTGCAGGTTAGTTACATATGCATACATGTGCCATGCTGGTGCGCTGCACCCACTAACTCGTCATCTAGCATTAGGTATATCTCCCAATGCCATCCCTCCCCCGTCCCCCCACCCCACAACAGTCCCCAGAGTGTGATGATCCCCTTCCTGTGTCCATGTGTTCTCATTGTTCAATTCCCACCTATGAGTGAGAATATGCGGTGTTTGGTTTTTTGTCCTTGCGATAGTTTACTGAGAATGATGATTTCCAATTTCATCCATGTCCCTACAAAGGACATGAACTCATCATTTTTTATGGCTGCATAGTATTCCATGGTGTATATGTGCCACATTTTCTTAATCCAGTCTATCATTGTTGGACATTTGGGTTGGTTCCAAAAAGACGGCCCAGCTGCAACCAAACAAAAGCACGTGTCTTCTTGGTAGTCGTAGGCATTTCAAAGATCCAAGCACTTAGGAGAGAAGAAGTTTTCACTTCTGTTTACCCCAGTGGGAAAATTTTCTGGGGATTGAACTGCATCCTCTATGTTTGCATATAGCCAATCCTGGGCAAAGAGAAGACTAAGGGATGAAATATCACTCAAATAGTTTCTCATCTTGATAGTAGTATAGTAGTAGAAGAGTATCAGGGGAAATCCTTACTAAAGCTAACATTTTAGGGATTACCAGAAGAATTCACTTACCCCTATGACATCTAATCAACTATTTTAAAGAACAATTGAAAAGCTGTCCAAAATGCAGTCATCTATCACTTTACAAAAGTATTCTTAAAATTTTGGTGAATACTGGATATATTTTAAGTGAAACCAGAATTATAAGGAATCTAAAAATGAATCCCATTGTTAAATAAGGAGTATTAAAATAAATAATCTGATTTTTAAATCTACATTTTATATTACCTACACACTGAAAAAATGATAAGCAGACTTTTTATTTAGGCTTTGAAGTAAGGAAATCTAAAATTTGATTCCAAAAAACTACTATATACCAGCTGAGGACTCAGTGTATTAGCCTTTTTGGGCCTCAGTTTCTTCATCTATAAAATGGGCATAGTGAAATCACCCATAGGATTGTTGTCAGGCTCAAATGAGAACAGGTGCAATGCTCAGCATGATGCCTGTTATGTAGCAAGCATGCAAATGATTTTCTATTGTTATTTTTAAAATAGTAAGGAGTTATATTTTGTTTGCTTCTTAATATTATTGGTGTGGAGAGCAACAAAAGAAATAAAAATGATTAAAAATGCATAAGCAAAGTTGATAGAGAAAAGTCAACTAAAATACTATAGCCATGAAAAATTTATTTATGAGTGATATATGTTAATGGACTAAAAGCAAAGCATCTACTCACCATTTAACATTTATTTGGCTATTGTAAAATCTATGGCAAAAAAATCTTACATGACACTCAGTGAAAACAATGCATTCATGACCAATCAGTTTAAATATTTATAGAAAGTATAGAGGAGGAAGTGAGCTAAACCAAGGAAGGAATTCCTCTAGAGACCTCAAAAGAATGTTTCATGGCCATGCCAGTGTCGCCTCTACCCTGAGAATGGTCAACTAATCATGTGCTTTTGTTTCTCCAGGGAGAAGTTGGCAGTGGCCCGACTACAGCGAGAAGTTGCCCAAAGAACAAGTGAGGGGGCCATGGTAAGTCCTCACTGCTGTCCCCTCATTCCACAACATCCAGAGGTCTCTGGCTTGAAAGCTACTTTGCCTCATTAAGGATATCTAAGGAAAATATTTGCTTGCAGCAAACTTAATGATATTTTGGCAAATGATGTATTTATAGTAGAATTTATACAGCTCTGCCATTTGCCATCAGTGAGAGATATTAATTGAAAAAAAAAATTAGGCTTTAAATAAGATGTTCACGTGTCCAAGGATTATAAGGCTTTGTTTTCTGAAGGTCAGACTTCCAGCAGTGAGCACAATGTCCAAAAATGAGCAACAGTTCAACATAATTCAAACCTCTCAGCTCTTTGAATTTAAAAAACAACAGCCATCTTAGTGTTCTGAAAAAAGAACACCAAAATGTTTGCTAATGTAATTGTCTATTATTTTCCTTCTCTTCACTATTTGCAATATATTTTTCCTTGTCCTTTTCAGCTTGTGCCATTTGGAAAACTGATGTTTCCTTGTATTTTGAATTGTACTAAAAATCAATACAGTTATTTTGGTCCATAGCAACTTCATTTTATAGACTGTCTTTGCCGAAGTATCTGCCTCTGTGCCTCTTATAACATCAGAGATGACTGTCTGGGGACCTGGGGAATGCATGCGTGGAGTAACTGCTGTTGCTACTTCTGAAACAAAAATACAGCACCAGATTTATTTTTTCCCTCACTTATGGAAAAACAATAGAATGTGTACAAGTTTTCAGTAAAAGATAAGTGGCACATTTTTATACCCTGAAGGCTGCTTCCGTTTGATTTCATGAGAGCTAATTGACAGGCCATCCACTGAAAAGGGTAAGACATTTGTAAAATATGCTGGCCTCATACTTCTGTCAACAGGGAAATCAAAGGGCTAGAGTAAGAGGCCAAATGTTGAGTGGGGTCTGGAAGGCACAGTGGCCCTTGAACATGCTAAAATACTTAGGAAGGTGATCACAGTGTTTATTTTGCTAGGGATCTTAATGCAGAAAGAATCTTGAATGTTCAAATGGTATGAAGAAACATTCACGGCTGGGTGTGTTGGCTCACGCCTGTTATCTCAACACTTTGGGAGGCCGAGGTAGGCAGATCACCTGAGGTTGGGAGCTGGAGACCAGCCTGGCCAACATGGTGATACCCTGTCTCTACTAAAAATACAAAAATTAGCTGGGCGTGGTGGTGGGCACCTATAATTGCAGCTACTCAGGAAGCTGAGACATGAGAATCATTTGAACCTGGGAGGCGGAGGTTGCAGCGAGCCGAGATTGTGCCATTGCACTCCAAAGACCCTGTCTCCCAAAAACAAATAAATAAACAAGGCAACATTCACAAGCATCTTTGAGCAATGAAATGGAAACAAGATGGAGAAAATAAAGGCCTAGTTGGATGGTGGACTGAGCATTTCCAATCTGGACTTTTCACTGCATTTCAAAATGTTGATGGGCTAGGTCATTCTGTAATGTTTCAGTCTTTTGTTTAGGACTAGCTCCTGCTCACCACTTCGTCAGCGATGTTCTAGTTGAATATGAGGAAGTAACTTAACTTTCGTAGGTCAGTTTCCTCATCTTTAAAATGGGAAGGTGGGAATTTTGTGATTCCTTTAACTTAGTGGATCATGATTTTGAGCATTTGCCCGTGTGAAGTTTTCGTGATATGAATCTCTTTCAGGTAATAACTAAATGTCATTTAAGCTCACAGGAAGAACAGGCCTTGAAAGAATGAACTTTCATTCTTTCTCACTCTGACATTGAATGTACTTGAGTTGAAATGATCTCAGACAGCTGTCTAGTCTTTTACAAAGACAAAACTCCTTTTTAAAACATTATAGAAGTTCAGTGTAGAAAATACCCAGAAAACACAGGCACAAGGACAAGCCCAGTTGCTCAAAAAATGACTTTGGAAAAGTTATGAATGTTTCATTATTCTAATTTTAATTATGGTAATGAAAAATCACACATTTGTATTGACTGGTTAGGCAAATGTTTATAAAAAACCATTTATTATGTGCCCAGCACTATTCTAGGCACTGGAGAAAGAGTGAACACAGGCAAAATCTGACAGCTTACAGTCCAGTGGTTGGTGAGACAGATATTCAATGTAATTAAAATGTTAGGACATAGAAGCAGCTATCAGAAAATAAAAGAGCAGGGTAGAGGAGATTGGTAGTTATAGGGGCTCACCATTTAAAATAGAACATGCATAGTATTGGGAGGCCATTGGAGGAGGATCATTTGAGCTCAGGAGTTCGAGCCCAGCCTGGGCAACGTAGTAAAACCCTGCTCTACAGAAATATAAAAAATTAGCCAGGCATGGTGGTGCACGCCTGTGATCCCATCTACTTGGGAGGCTGAGGCAAGAGGATCGTTTAAACCCAGGAGACAGAAGTTGCAGTGAGCCATGATCATACTACTGCATTCTAGCCTGGGCGACAGAGCAAAACCCTGTCTCTAAATAAATAAATAAATAAATAAATAAATAAATAAATAAAATAGAACAGGCATAGTAGTAAATCACTGAAAAGTTAATATCTGAACAAAACCTGAAGTAGGTGAAGGAGTTTTTTACCATGGGGATGTCTGGGGGAGGAGGATTCTAGCAGGGATATCAGCAAATGTAAAGGCCTGGAGTGCCAGGGGACTGCATGCGGGCAGGGCTGGCTTGAGAGGAGTGAGGGGAGAAGGTGAAGAGGAAAAGAGAAAGCAAAAAGTGATGGGGTTGGGGGGGTAGGGAGGATGGGGGGAATGGGTGCACCCTCAAGGTCTCAGTGGATCCCTGACTCATGCTTTGAGAGATGGGAACCATTGGAAGGCTTCTAACAAGGCCTAAGTATTAAGTGATTGAACTTAATACTATTCATATTTATTCTTACCATCTCCCTTCCCATTCCATGATTTGTCACATTTCAGTTCCTTGGAGACACCATAAGCCCTGACTTTCATTAATTTATTTTAGTTTTTCTCTCTCTGTCTCAGTAACTATTTCTCCCTGTTCCTTTACATAGTCAAACTCTTCTGAGTTTTCTATTTAATTATATGCTTCAGCTTTTCTGCTCCTAGAATTCATTTATTTCTGAAGTCCTGATTCTTTCAGTATCTGACAGCTCCTAAAAAATCAGGCTGTTCTATTAATCCTTTAAATTTAATTATTGCTGTTACAAGGTTTGTTTCACAGAACTTTTGTTACGTCTATAGCAGAAATGGAAAACAGTTCATCACAGCTAGATCACCATATGTATTTGGAGACTACTGTTTACAGTTTTTTTTATATTTTTATTCACATGAAAGGAAAAATGGAAGAAATTATATAAGCAGTCTTTACAGAAAAGCTATATAATTAAATTGAGGCTGATATTTATTTTTAAAGTCATCAACAAACCTGTTATAATCAAAATCTTCAATACAAAGCATGCCCTCTTTAAAATTTGGTTTTATGCAATAAATCTCTACACTTACAAGTTTTAAGATAGTCCCAAGACAGCATTTTGAGAGATTTATTTTACATTACATTACATTATATTATGTTATGTTACATTATATTATATTATATTATATTATATTATATTATATTATATTATTTTTGAGATGGAGTTTCACTCTTGTTGCCCAGGCTAGAGTGCAGTAGCACGGTCTTGGCTCACTGCAACCTCTGCCTCCTTGGTTGAAGCGATGCTCTTGCCTCAGCCTCCAAAGGAGCTGGGATTATAAGCTCTCACCACCACACCCAGCTCATTTTTGTATTTTCAGTAGAGATGGGGTTTCACTAAGTTGGCCAGGCTGGTTTCGAACTCCTGACCTCAGGTAATCCTACCTTGACCTCCCAAAGTGCTGGGATTACAGGCATAAGCCACCGTGCCTGGCTATTTCTTTTATTTTTTAATAAGCTTTTAATTTTGAAATAATTTTAGATTTACAGAAAAGTTACACACCTGCCTACCCTTTACCCAGTTTCCCCTAATGTTAAACATCATACATAACTATGGTGTAATTGTCAAAACTGAGAGATTAACATTGGTATACTACTATAATTAAACTTAAGACTTTATTAGAGCAGTTTTTCTAGCAATGCTCCTTTTCTGATCTAGGATCCAGTACAGGGTACCACATTGCATTTTCTTCTAAAAAGAAGATGACTCCTTTTTAATGGCTAAGTGAGCACATATGTAGAAGTAGAAGTAATGCGAGCTTGAAAGTGAGACCAGCCTGGATCCAAAGTCCATCCCCACCAGTAGTTACCTAAGTAGCGTTAGCTTGGACATGTTACTTCACTGTTTTTTTGTTTGTTTGTTTGTTTGTTTCTTAGTCAATTTTGTCTGCTTTTTTGTTCTTTTAACTCAGTTCTTTATTTTTGGCAACTTTCTTCAGCATACTAGATGTTTTATATTTGTTTTCTTTGTTCTTAATTTCCTCTTCCAGGAAATAAATGCCACCACCGTTTTTCATACTTACTGTTCAGTATTTTTTACAAACTCTCTGAGATTATATTTCTGTTCATTCTGGGAGGTTGTTTCAGCTTGTGCTGAAATATCACTGGCTCAGTTTACTGAGAGGCCTCTTCTGTCCTTAACACTTCAGTGTTGTCTTTAATATTGGTATGCATAAAAACGGTCCATCCTACCCCAAGAGTATGAAGGTATTCATTCTCATTATCTTCTAGAACTTTTATAGTTTTTTTAATGTAATTTTTTTTGCAAATTTCAGATGGAATTAATTTGGCATGAGGCAGAGATCAGAGAGAAAATTTTCCCCAAATTAATAGCTAATTTTTCAACATCATTTAATGAACCGTGCAGCCTTTATTACTACCCTTACCATATTACAAATGCTCATATCAACCTACATCAATTACTTGACTACTTATACGTTTCCGCTGAAAGTTCTGTTACACAAACTAGTCCTGAAAATAGAAAATGAGATCCTCAACTCACTTTTAAAAAATAAAAACTTTTTATTACAGAAAAATTGCAAATATAGTCTAGAGTGTTTTCGTGTATCTTCTACCAGTTTTCTCTATTATGAAAACTTTACATTAGCATGGTACACTTGTCACAGTTGATGAGCTAATATTGATACACTATTAGTGAAGTCCATGCTTTATCCAGATTTCTGTAGTTTTAACTAATGTCCTTTTTCTGCTCCAGGATCCAATCCAAGAAACACATTAAATTTACTTGTCATGCTCCTAAAGCTTCTCTTGGTTTTGACAGTTTCTCAGGCTTTCCTTGTTTTTGATAACTTGGTAGTTTTAAGAAGTACTGGTTAGGTTTTTGTGGCATTTGTCTCATTGGGATTTGTCTGATGTTTTTCTAATGATTAGATTTGGGTATATTTTTGGGAAGTAAACCATGAGTTAAATTACCATTTTTTATCACACCATATCAAAAGTATATATTATCAACATGACTTGTCTCACTGTTTTTTTGTTTTGAGATAGGGTCTATTGCCCAGGCCAGAATGCAGCGGTACAGTGTCAGCTCTCTGCAACCTCTCCTGCTGGGCTCAAGAGTTTCTACCACCTCAGCCTCCTAAGTAATTGGGACTACAGGTGCAAGCCACCACGCCCAGATAATTTTTGTCATTTTTGTAGAGACAGGGTCTCACCACGTTGTCCAGGCTGGTCTCGAACCCCTGGCCTAAGTGATCCGCCTGCCTTGGCCTCCTAAAGTGTTGGGATTACAGGCGTGAGCCACTGCGCCTGGCCAAGCTTGTCACTGTTGAGATGAATCTTGGTCATTTGGCTGAAGTAGTGTCTGTTAGATTTCTCCGCTATAAAGTTACTCTTTGCCTCCCCACCACCCTTTCTCTCCTGTACTCTTTGGGAGGAAGTCACTATGCGTACCACATACTTATGGACATGGAAAATATGCTCCACTTCATTGAGGGTGGAATATCTACAGAAATTATTTTGAATTCTCCTGCATGGGACATTTGTCTCTTCTTCCTTATTATTTATTCAATCATTTATTTATGTGACTGCATTGGTATTTATTTTGTACTTTGCATTGTAAAGCAGTACTACTTTGTTTTTTGGCTCAATTTATCCTAGCTTTTGGTCTTTCTGACATGCTCCCATCTTGTTTTTTGTTGTTGTTGTTGTTGTTGTTGTCATTGTTGTTGTTTTTCCTTTTTTTCTTAGCACTTCTTCTTTCTTTCTGGCATTGTAAGATGCTCCAGGCTTATCTTGGGTATTTCTTACCCCTGTCTTAGAATCAGCAATTTTTCCAAGGTCACCTGGTTCCTGTTAGTGGACAGTTATTTGAAACCAAGATCTGGGTGCTGTGTACCAGCCCACATGTATAAGGCTTATTTAAAGTGGTATTTATTCCAGGAATGCAATGACTGCCTAACATTGGAAAAGTCATTAATATAATTGGCAGTAGTAATAGATTAAAGGGGAAAACAAATCTCAATACACATATGTTGGGGAAACCAGCCCCCCAAAAAAGCCCCATAGGTCCTATTTCCCCTAAGTGTCAGTTGGTCTGAGAAATAAAGAGAAAGAGTGCAAAGAGAGAAATTTTGCAGCTGTGTCTCGAGGGGTGACACCGCATATTGATAGGACCGTGATGACGACCCTGAGCCGCAAAACCAGCAAGTTTTTATTAGGGATTTTAAAAGGGGAGGGGGTGCACGAACAGGGAGAAGGTCACAAGGATCACATGCTTCAAAGGACAATAAAGATCACAAGGAGAAGGCAAAATTAGAATTACTGATGAGGGTCTATGTCCCACTGTGCACACATTGTCTTGATAAACATCTTAACAGGAAACAGGGTTCGAGAGCAGAGAACTGGTCTGACTAGAATTTATCAGGCTGGAATTTCCCTATCCTAGTAAGCGTGAGGGTACTGCAGGAGACCAGAGCGTATTTCAGTCCTTATCTCAACCGCATAAGACAGACACTCCCAGAGCAGCCGTCTATAGACCTACCCCCAGGAATGCATTCCTTCCCCAGGGTTATTCCTTGCTGGGAAGAGAATTCAGCGATATTTCTCCTACTTGTACATCCGTTTATAGGCTTTCTGCAAGAAGAAAAATATGGCTGTATTCTGCCCGACCCCGCAGGCAGTCACCCTTGTTCCCTGAAAATTGCTGTTATTCTGTTCTTTTCAGGGTGCACTGATTTCATATTGTTCAAACACACATTTTACAATCAGATGTCATATTGTTTAAACACACATGTTCTGCAGTCAATTTGTACAATAGTGGTCCTGAGGTGATATACATTCTCAGCTTACAAAGATAATAGGATTAAGAGATTAAAGTAAAGACAGGCATAAGAAATTATGAGTATTATTAGGGAAGTGATAAATGTCCATGAAATCTTCACAATTTATGTTCAGAGATTGCAGTAAAGACAGGTGTAAGAAATTATAAAAGTATTAATTTTGGGAACTGATAAATGTCCATGAAATCTTCACAATTTATGTTCTTCTGCCTCGGATCCAGCTGGTCTCTCTGTTCAGGGTCCCTGAGTTCCTGCAACACACATAGTATAAAATATTTGATAAAATCTAATATTAGTTTATAATTTTTTTAAAAAATGGAAATTTCCTTAAATTGATAAAGGATATCTCCACTAAGAATCTTTAGTAAACATTGTACTTAATGATGAAATGTGAGAAATATTCCTTTTAAAAACCATAAGCAGACTAGAATGCCTTCTGTCACTGCCTCATTTTATTGTTATACTTCTGGTCCTAGCTACTGGAGTAAGAAAAGCAGTATAAGAACTGGGCAAAAAGCATAGTTTAGATTATTTGCAAGTAATGATTGTCTAAGTAGAAAATCTAAAGGAATGTTTAGTCAAAATTTAAAAGATTGCTGTATATAAAATGAATTAATAGAATTCCTACATATCAATCATCAGCCCTTAGAAAATATAGTTTTAAACTATAATATTTAAAATAGTAAAAAAGGCATATAGGAATAAATCTAAGAAATGTATGAGATATTGATGGAGAAAATTATTAATGGATATAAAAAGAGATATATGTATGGCATATTCATGGAAGGGAAGATGGAATACCATAAAGATATCAGCTTACCCCCAAATGATTTATGCTTTCAGTATAATCTTAATGAGAATCCCAAGAAGGTTTTCACAGCATTTGGCAAGCTAATACAAATATTACTATGAAAATATGTAAGTTTAAATACATATGACATGATTATAAAGGAAGATAATGGGAGAATATGGTGTCCCACTACACTTGAAGATTTATTTTGAAGATAAAGCAAATTAGTGTGATGTTGGGACAAAGATATTCAAATAAATTAGAGAACAGAATGAAAAGCCTTGAAGTAGACCCACACATACATAGGAATATATAATGGAAATAGAATTACAATTTAGTGAGAATAAAATGGACAATTTTAAAAGGCTTCTGTGACAATTTTTATCTATCTATCTGTCTGTCTATCTGTCTATCTAATTTCAGAGTCCGGCTGTGTTACGGCAATGGCACAATCTGGCCCATTGCAACTTCTGCCTCCTGGGCTCAAGCGACCCACCTGCCTCAGCCTCCCAAGTGGCTGGAACTAAAGGCACACACCACGATGCCTGGCTATTTTTTTTTTAATTTTTTTGTGGAGATAAGGTTTCACCATGTTGCCCAGGCTGGTCTAGAACTGCTTGGCTCAAGGGATCCACCTGCCTCAGCCTCTCAAAGTGGTGGAATTACAGGTGTGAGCCGCCACGCATGGCTTGCTGTGACAATTTATATAGTAAATGATACCATTTCATTGCTATCAAACACCATGGGCAAAAGTAAATTTTGGATAAATAAAAGACTTATAAAAGTAAAATATGCAAAGCTAGCTGGTAGGAAAGTGTCATGACCAATAAACATTGAAATTTCTCTTTCAGAAAAATGCACATTATAAGTCAAAACATCACTGGGTTAGCACCCCATGCCCATTTATTTGGGAAAACTTTAGAAGTCTGAAAACATCAGTAGGCAAGGATATGTAGAAATGGAAATTCTGCATTGTCGGTGGGAGTTTTAATTTCTGTTACCCAGTAAACTGGAAGCCAAAACACAGCCTGTGACCCAGCAATTCCGCTTACATGTTTCTGTCCTAGAAAATCACTAACATATGCAAAAAGTAGCTCATATAAAGATTTACTCTTTAGCACTGTTTCTAAAAATGAAAAAGTCAAAACAATTTCGAGGCCCCTCAGGAGGCCAAATGAATAAACTGATTTCTTCAAACAGTGAAATAATATCCAGCAGTTAAAATGAAGTCAATCTGTGTGTGTGAACATGGCAGATGTCAAAAACAACATAAGAAAAAATCTAACATGGATGGAAATAACACACGCCAAATTTGGATACCTCTGATGGTGGGGGAGCCTTCAGTTATATTCATTTATTTAATGTTTTGATGAAGCAGATATCCTAAAACTCTTTAAAAATTGTGAAATCTGAATGGTATTAACTGATGTCTCATTTTGTGAGTATTTAAAATATTTTATCAGTATCAATCTGATAGATAAGTTAAATAAAAGTGCTGAAATTAAAAATAAAACCATAATACCATCAGAAAAAAAGACACAAGAAAGTAGAAGAAAATATTAACTTTCCTAGGGGAAATTTTAGAGAATATGTTTTTTCATTTTTATGATCTGGGGATAGTGAAGGCATGTCTAAGCCTGACACTAGGATCATAAACTGTGAAGGTAAAAAATAGAGAATAGATATTGTAAAAAGCAATAACTTCTGTTGAGCAAAAGGTTACATAAAACCAAGTTAATAAACACCCTCTTTTTTATTCCAACAGATAAAACACTTGTAAAGAGATAAAATTCTAGGAATTTGCAAAGAAATCTTCAGAATAATGCTGTGGATTTATATAGCTGATTTAGTCCAACTTTAAACTATCTTTCAAATGTTAGAACAGTTTGAAACCTTTGGATATTCCTAGGATTCTTTCAAGGAAAAATACTATTCCCAAAGATCATATTCTTTTTGTATAGCATTCTGCCCTCCAGGTAACCCCTGCTGACTCCAGGACTGCCCACACTTAGATTTAGGTAAATTCCTCCCTTCTTTTATTCCAAGTCAGATACCAGAGGCAGAGATAGCATTCTGCCAAGAAACATGGAGATTTTATCCTGGTTTGTTCCATTTTCAAATAAGGCAAGAATTTTAGAAGACAACTTTCTTTTTATTTCTTTTTTTTTTTTAATTATTATACTTTAAGTTCTAGGGTACATGTGCACAACGTGCAGATTTGTTACATATGTATACATGTGCCATGTTGGTGTGCTGCACCTATTAACGCATCATTTACATTAGGTATATCTCCTAATGCTATCCCTCCCCACTCCCCCCACCCCACAACAGGCCCCAGTGTGTGATGTTCCCCTTCCTGTGTCCATGTGTTCTCATTGTTCAGTTCCCACCTATGAGTGAGAACATGCGGTGTTTGGTTTTCTGTCGTTGTGGTAGTTTGCTCAGAATGATGGTTTCCAGCTTCATCCATGTCCCTACAAAGGACATGAACTCATCCTTTTTTATGGCTGCATAATATTCCATGGTGTATATGTGCCACATTTTCTTAATCCAGGCTGTCGTTCATGGACATTTGGGTTGGTTCCAAGTCTTTGCTATTGTGAATAGTGCCACAGTAAACATACATGTGCATGTGACTTTATAGCAGCATGATTTATAATCCTCTGGGTGTATACCCAGTAATGGGATGGCTAGGTCAAATGGTATTTCTAGTTCTAGATCCCTGAGGAATCGCCACACTGTCTTCCACAATGGTTGAACTAGTTTTCAGTCCCAACAACAGTGTAAAAGTGTTCCTATTTCTCCACATCCTCTCCAGCACCTGTTGTTTCCTGACTTTAATGATCACCATTCTAACTGGTGTGAGATAGTTTCTCTTTGTGGTTTTGATTTGCATTTCTCTGATGGCTAGTGATGATGAGCATTTTTTCATGTGTTTTTTGGCTGCATAAATGTCTTCTTTTGAGAAGTGTCTGTTCATCTCCTTTGCCCACTTTTTGATGTGGTTGTTTGATTTTTTTCTTGTAAATTTGTTGAAGTTCTTTGTAGATTCTGGATAATAGCCCTTTGTCAGATGGGTGGATTGCAAAAATTTTCTCCCATTCTGTAGGTTGCCTGTTCACTCTGATGGTAGTTTCTTTTGCTTGTGCAGAAGCTCTTTAGTTTAATGAGATCCCATTTGTCAATTTTGGCTTTTGTTGCCTTTGCTTTTGGTATTTTAGACCTAAAGTCCTTACCCATGCCTATGTCCTGAATGGTATTGCCTAGGTTTTCTTCTATGGTTTTGATGGTTTTAGGTGTAACATTTAAGTCTTTAATCCATCTTGAATTAATTTTTGTATAAGGTGTAAGGAAGGGATCCAGTTTCAGCTTTCTACATATGGCTAGCCAGTTTTCCCAGCACCATTTATTAAATAGGGAATCCTTTCCCCATTGCTTGTTTTTGTCAGGTTCGTCAAAGATCAGATGGTTGTAGATGTGTGGTGTTATTTCTGAGGGCTCTGTTGTGTTCCATCGGTCTATATCTCTGTTTTGGTACCAGTACCATGCTGTTTTGGTTACTGTAGCCTTGTAGTAGTTTGAAGTCACGTAGCGTGATGCCTCCAGCTTTGTTCTTTTGGCTTAGGATTGACTTGGCAATGCGGGCTCTTTTTTGGTTCCATATGAACTTTAAAGTAGTTTTTTCCAATTCTGTGAAGAAAGTCATTGGTAGCTTGATGGGGATGGCATTGAATCTATAAATTGCCTTGGGCAGTATGGCCATTTTCACGATATTGATTCTTCCTATCCATGAGCATGAAATGTTCTTCCATTTGTTTGTGTTCTCTTTTATTTCGTTGAGCCGTGGCTTGTAGTTCTCCTTCAACTTTCTTAAGCACAGAATCTCTGAGTTCCTCTTGTGGCTGGAATGGTCTTCTATGTCTCTATGTTGTTTTTGAAATGAGGCAGAGAAGCATAGGACACCATGAAGTATGATACTTTCTTTCCATTGTACTTTAAGAAGTTGTCGTAAAACTTACATGTGGTGAAATGCATGTCTTCATTGTCTAATTTGATAAGTTTAGATCATCTTGTGAAATAACACCCTGATCCAGGTATAGAATATCTTTATCACCACAATAAATTCTCTTTTAACTCTTGTCAGCCACATACCCACCACTTCATAAACAATCATTGATATACTTTATGTAATGTATGTATCAGTCTTGCCTGTTTTTGAACTTTATGTAAATGTTTACAGTGTGTACTCTTTTGTGTCTGGCTTCTTTTCTTCAACCTAATGTTTTTGAGATTCATCTATATTTTTTGTGTCTTGGTACAGTAGTCAGTCCTCTTTTATCTAAGGTTTCAGTAGCTGCCGTTTCTATTATCTGTGGCTAGCTGTAGTCTGAAAATATTGAGTAGAACATCCTGTAAGTAAATCATGTTATAAATTGTGTGCCTGGCTGAGTAACATGATGAAATCAAATGGCATCTTGTGCTGTCTGATGATGTAACTCATTCTTATGTCCAGCAGATTCACGCTGTAGTCGCCACTGCCTGTTAGTCACTTAGTAGCCAGCCTGGTTATCACATCAACTATCGTGGTATCTCAGTGCTTGTTTCCAAGGAACACCTATTTTACTTTTACTCTAGGATATTGTTATAATGATTCTATTTTATTATTGTTGTTAATCTCTTACTGTGCACAATTTAGAAACTAAACTTTATCATAAGTACATGTGTATTATAAGAAAAAAATAGTATATGTAGGGTTTGGTGCTACACGTGGTTTCAGGGTCCTGGAACATATTCCCTGTGGATAAGCGGGGACAACTATAGCTTGGTTTTTGAAAAATAGTTGAGTGGTATGTTTCTTTATGAATACACTACAATTTGTTTATCCACGTTCCTTTTGACAGATATTTGGGCTGTTTGCAGTGTGGCGTATTACAAATAAGGCAGCTATGAAATTCTTATGCAATTGTTTTTGTAAATGTATCAGTCTGTTATGAGAAATGATTGGCAAATATGTTCTCCTATTCTGTAGGTATTTTAGCTTTCTTGATATTGTCCTTTAAAACATGAATGTTTTGAATTTTGAAGAATTTCAATTTGGTTTTTCTTTTGTTGCTTTTACTTATGGTATCATATCTAAGAAGGCTTTAACTAACCCAGAGTCATAAAGATTTTCCTGTAAGAGTTTTATAGTTTTAGCCCTTCCTTACATTGAAGTCTGTGGTCTTTTTTGAATTATTTTTTTTGTGTAGCTTAAGGAATGGGTCCAACCTCATTCTTTTGCATATGGCTATCTAATCGTCCCAGCACCATTTGTTGAAAAGAATATTTTTTTCTTTATTGAATTGCTTTGGTTCTCTTTTTAAAAATCAGTTGACATGAACGTGAAGGTTTGTTTCTGAACTTTGAATTCTATTACATTGATCTATTAGTCTGTCTGTGTGCCAGTAACAAACTGTCTAGGTTACTGTAGTAATCAAATAACACAAGTACTACTATAGTAAGTTTTAGAATTGAGGGAATTGAGAAGTATGTGTTCTCTTTTTTCTTTTCTTAAAGATTTTTTGCTATTCTAAGCTCTTTGCATTTGCATTTCCGTATCAATTTTAGCATTAGCTTGTTCATTTCTGAAAAAAAAAAAAAAAAAAAAAAAAGAAAAAAAAGAGCCAACTGGGATTTTGATAGAAATTGCATTGAATGGGTCAAATTAGTTCTGTTGGGTCTTGGGTTTCATATGAATGAAATCTGATCTCTATGCCTTTTTTGTGTCTTAATTCTTCCACACAGCATAATGTTGTTGACATTCATTTGTGTCATTATATAAATTAGTAAGTAGTTCCTTCCTTTAGTTGCTGATTAGTAGTTCATTGTATAAATATACACACATTTATTATACATTTGGGTGGTTTCCAATTTTTGGCTGGTATGAATTAAGCTACTATGAACATTCATGTGCAAGCCATTATTATGGGCATATATTTTTATTTCTCTTTGATAAATACCTAGGAGTGAAATTGCTAGTATTATGGTACATGTTTAACTTTAAAATAATGAACCATTCTGTTTCTCAAAGTAGGTGTTCCATTTTACATTTGCACTGGAAATATATGAGAGATTTGGTTGATTGATATTCTTGTTAACATTTGAAATAGTTTCATTTTTAGCCAGTGTAATTGATATGTGTTTATATCTCAGGCATTAATTTGCATTACCTTGATGATAAAAGATGTTGAGTACTTTTCATGTGCTTATTGTCCATTTATGTATTTGTTAAATTATTTTGCCTATTTGAGGGAGGTGACTGCTTTTTGAAGAAATCATTGAGTGGTATGAGTTCTTTACATATTTTGAATATAAGTCTCTTGTCAAAATATGTATTGCAATTTTTCCCCCATTCTTTGGTTTGCATATTTATTTTAAATAATGGTGTCTTTAGGTGAACAGAAGCAGTCTAGTATTAAAACTCTATTTATTTTTCTAGTTTATGCTTTCTGTACTCTAAGAACATTTGCCTACCCTATGTTTACAAAAAATATTGTTTTCTGTTTTCTTCTACAAGTTTTATAGTTTTAGATTTTATGTTTTAGGTCCATGATCTGTTGGGACTTAATTTTTATCTATGATATGTGTTTAGGGGTTAAGTTGTATTTTTAAAAATATAGATATTCACGTTCGTATCATTTTTTGAAATGAATTTACTTCCTTTATTGAATTTCTTGGTGCCTTTGCTGAAAACGCTTTGTCTCTATATGCACAAGTCAATATCTGGACTCTAACTTCTTTTATTTCTGTTTGTTTGTGCTTTGCAAATACCACACTGTTTGATTATTTTGATTGTGTAATAAGATTTTAAAAAATAACTTCGTTCATTTCCAAGATATTTTTACTGTTCTAGGTCCCTGTAATTTCCATGTCAATATTGGAAACAGCTTGTCAATTTCCTCACACTACCTCCAGTGACTTTTTAATAATAGCATTGAATCTCTGTATCAATGTGAGCAGAAGTGACATCTTAAAATATTGAATCCTTTAATCCACAAATATGATGTAAATCTCTATTCATTTAGGTGTTTCTTAGTATCTCTCAGCCATATTTGATAGTTGCTGGCATAGAACTCCTGAACCCTAATTATTTTTTACTTTTTGATGACAATGAAACGAAACTTGTTACAAGTTTTGTTTTCTAAAAGCTTGTTGGTAGTTTCTTCCTTTCAGAACTTCAAAAATGTTCTACTTCCTTCTGGTTTCCATGATTTCTAAAGAGAAACCTACAGTCATTAGAATTATTCTTCCCCAGTTTCTTTCTCTGGCAATTTTCAATATTATTCTTATTTTTTTCTTTAGTTTCCTGCCGTGTGGTTATGATGCGTTTGGGCATAGATTTCTTTGAAATTATCCTGTTTGGGGTTTACTGAGTTTCTTGAATCAGCAAATTTGTCTTTCACCAAATTATTTCTTCAAATACATATATGTTTGCACCACACTTTTTCTCCTGTCTTTCTGAGGCTGTTGATATAAATGCTATAACTTTTATTATTGCCCTTCATTTTTGTTCTCTTTTGAACATATTGGATAATGCCTATTGATATATTTTCACATTAATTGATGCTTGATCATCTCCATTCTGGTATTGTCAATCCAGTGAATATTTTATTTTGCTTTCTCTAATTTTTCAGTTTTAACATTTTTCTTTGTATCTTCTGTTTCTTTGCTGAGACGTTCTATCTTTCCACCTTTTCAAGAGTTTACTGTTTTTTTTTTTTTTTCTGAGATGGAGTCTCACTCTGTCACCAGGCTGGAGTGCAGTGGCGCGATCTTGGCTTACTGCAGTCTCCGCCTCCTGGATTCAAGCGATTCCCCTGCCTCAGCCTCCTGAGTATCTGGGACTATAGGAATGCACCACAACGCATGGCAAATTGTTTGTATTTTTAGTAGAGATGGGGTTTCACCATGTTGGCCAGGATGGTCTCTATCTCATGACCTCATGATCTGTCCACCTTGGCCTCCCAAAGTGCTGGGATTATAGGCATGAGCCATCATGCCCGGCTGTTTGCTCTTCTTTTTAAAAGAAGGTTACATTCCGTTCTTTAAAGCCCTGTTGTTTTTTTTTTTTTAAACCAACATCTGTGTCATCTTGGGGTTGTTATCTGTTGATCTTTTTTTCTCATGAGTTGAGATTTTCCCTGTTCTTCATATGTTGAGTGATTTGGACAGTATTTTGGATATTTTGGATATTGTATTATGGTATTCTTTGTCTTGCTTTAATTCAAAAGATAATGTTGATTTGTTTTGTTTTAGCTGGCAATTGGCCAGATGAGGTTCAGGCCTCGAGTTCTGACCTGCCTTCTGTGGGCTGTGGCTCTAATATCACCTGACTTTCCATAGTGTTCACAATACTTTCTGGATTTATTCCATGTGTGTACTACCTGAGGCCAATGTGACCTCGTCTCTGGTCTTCTTTGTGGTGTTTATGATCAGATCCACACAGGTGTAGCTCAGAGGCAGGCATAGTACTTCATACATGACTTTATGGTATTGCTCCTTTGATGGTTCCCTCTCTTTGTGAGCTCTCTGGCATTTTTAGCCTCATTGGAGCCTCCTTTCCTGATCTTTTATCTAGAAAGCTGGAACATTAGTTTTTCTTCTCTTCTGCCCACTTCTCATGATTGCATCTATGTCTAGAACAAAACAGTCAGAAGATAGAGAGGGGGGAAAAAGGTATTAGGAATTTGTTTCTTACTCTTCTGATTGAAGCTCCCCTGGGAAGGAACAAGGTCCCCTCCTTCAGAGCTTTAGGTGATGACCTTGCCATCTGAGTGCCATCCTTCTGCTGCCACCATCAGTGCAGATTTTTCTGGGGCTAGGGAACAAGAGAAGGGAAACTAGGAAAAAACTAAACATTGTATGTCCCTGCTCCTCTGATCCTTTGGGTTTCCCTTTCCTGCTCCTTGGACTAGAAAGAGAACTGCTTCTGGAGCTTATTCTGTCCACATCTGGTGTATACTTCTGAGTTTTGGGCTGTGAGTCTAGACCCGGTGATACCAGGCGGTGAAAAATGGTAGACTCACTGCTGGTTCAGCGGAACTTCTAATTCTGGTTTCCTTCTCCACTGCTACTGTTTACTTTCCAGAATCCTTAGATAGATATTCCATGTCTGGGATTTATATTTGTGTTCTGTGGTACAGACTGTGGTAGTTCCACTCCCAGCCTTTCTACCTTAGTGCTCTTCTCTGCATTAGAGGCTGTAGCAGTATATTCAGTGAAGATGTCAAGCGCTTGTGTGCCTCAGTTCTCTTACTTTTGTCCCCAGCTTTAGGAAGCTCTATGCCTTGGCTTCTCAGGGTAATTCTCTTTTAGCTCTACCTGACCCATCCCCAGCCGCCAGTATTTCCTGCCTAGTACTTATTGGAAGCCCAGATATACCTCAGGGGGTTCCTGTTCCCTGCTCTTAGCTTTCAATGGTCCCTGAAGCTCATACACTTTAGAAGTTCTTCTTTCTCTCAACCATCATTTCCAGTTGAAGATTCTGTGAAGATCCATGGGGAAACATTGGCAGGTGGGTAGCTGGAACTGCCTAGGGATTCTAAACCAACACACGAGCATACTGAACCTTTATATTTTTGTAAAACGTTACCTGGTTTCTTCTAACTCCTATTAATGGCAGCCTTCTCTTCTGTCCATCGTTTTACTCAGAAAGAAGGAAGCCATGTCTCCTCTTTATTTCCTTGTGGGTGCCGGGTGGCCGGGGAATCAGTTCCTGGGTTTCATTTCGTGTATGTTTCTTAATGGCTTTACTTCTCTAACAGGGATTAAAATTTATAATCTTGACTCTATCAGTCTTATTTTCCTTGTTAGGGTGGAAACCACGTTTTCCTGAGATATACTATATCACAAACTAAGTTTTATTTTTTCCTGTCAATATGTTATGCAGTTATTTCAGTACCATTTGTTGAACAGGCTTCTCTTATGGTGTTGAATCGCCTTGGCATATTTGTCAAACTTTTTTTTCTGATTATTATTAAAATTCAGTTTCAGAATTTCTGATTTTCATGATATTCCAAAGATCCATAATAAGGCCACTTTTCAAGTGTAATTATCTCGATTTCTACACTAGTTAATTTCCATCCTTATCTTTGCCGTTCTTCAATGGCCCAGACAAGGAAAATATCCTCTTCAGTATTTATGGAGAACTTTCCTCCAAATACCTTTTGCCTAGTGATTGATAGTGGCTTGAGTGGAAGACAAAATGAATTAAGAGGAAAGAATGACAAATGTGTGCTAGATTTTACACTTATTTTGAAGAGCTTTCTGTTGTCAAGGAGCCTGTGCTGCAAATGGTTCTGGTTTCGTCTGTTCTCTGGACATCCTGGAAAAGTGCTTTCACTCAATTCTTGGAAATATGTGTCACCTAATAATCACGTATTCTGAAACTTTTAACTTTTGTCATTTTGATAGCCACACTTTTTAGAAGAACCTGATTTTTGAGCTCATAACCTGAGTGTCTTGATTTTGTGCCCATCTGATCATTCATGTTGTCCTGGCACACAGCTCTAGCTACACTGCAGAGTTCGTGCACAAGTAAGTGAGGCGGCTTTTTACTGTTGGTTACTGCTTCTGAGATGAACCTTCAGCTCATAGCACCTGCAGTATATGGTATGAGAAACAGCGGTTCAAATAAACTGGAGAAACTCAGCATCTTATATGCCTGTATTAGTGATTCATCCGACATGTAATTATATTAGAAGCTCTGAGGAGTCTTGGTGAGTAGACAGCTAACTTTGCTCAACTACTGTTAAATTTTAACTCAATGGAGCTAGAATTTTTTTTCATATGTATCTATGAACAATCAGTTATCTAGTATCTGTCTATACTTCCACGATGTCTTTTATCTAGCATAATAATTACCTCTTTATTTTCTGGGTCTGTGAATGCAGGAATACAAATGCATTCTTCTTAAAATAATTCACTTCACATGATTAGCACCAATATTTAGTTATATAAAATTTAAATTTTATTATTAGGTGTAAAAGTGAGCAAGACTGAAGCTGCAGAAAATAAAAGATTAAAGGAAGAGGTGTATAATTACCAGAAATAGGGAACACGGGGATAGATAGTGGGAACATGGAAATTCAGGAGAGAAGTTCACCTTGGAATAGTAGAAATAAAAATCATAACATCAGTGTCCTTGGCATGAGAGCTGTGCTTGCCACATGTGAGATCACAGAGGAGGTTGTGCTTGTCCTACACGTAATTAAACTAAGAAGTCAGGAAGCCGGGAAACTGACTTGTCGGTTCCTGATGCTAAGTATTGTTCCTGCTGTATATGTGGAATAAGGTGCATTTCAACAGTTTTGTGTGGAGGAAAATTTTTTTTTCAGCCATTGGGTAAAAGTCATAGAATTACATCACATTTGCTAATCTGTGTTCTGTCGCTTCATGATGTGTAAACTGAGATACACCAGCCTAAGTGAGTGATTAATTCAGGGATAGGATAACCACTTTTAAACCCTTTTCAAAGAGAGCTAGTGCCACCTTTCTCTAGCTTTCATTAGTTTTTATTTTAAAAAAAGGAGCCTTAGAAAAGTTTTCACTTTCTTACCTGAGTGCATACTAATGAGAACATCATATATATGGGTGTATATGTATATGCATATATATGCATATGCACTTATGCATATGAATGTATATTTGTGCATAACTGTGTATTAAATTTAAAAGCAGTAAAATCACTGTCAGCTTGCCCTTAGCAACTATAATGCAGCCACTGATCCAATTTGTTTGTAGAAAATTGTCAATATGCTTAATTTTTGACTAAAATATGTTAGTATTTTGTAGAAACAGTCTTTTAAAATATACTTTGGAATTAAATCAGAAATTTTCTTTCTATATCAAAAGACAAAGTACATCCAAGTGACACAGAGACTACAAATATTCTAGCTCCACTGAGTTTAAAGTTTAACAGTAGTTAAGCAAAGTTAGCTGTCTACTCACCAAGACTCTTCAGAGCTTCTAATACAATTACATGTCAGTTGAATCACTAATACAGGCATATAAGATGGTGAGTTTCTCCAGTTTATTTGAACTGCTACTTTTTATACCAACTACTAGTGTTTATATTTATAAATTTCAAAAAATTATAATTACCACTAGAATACACTAAATTTTAAGATGCTTGAAAAGTGAAAGTGTCTTCTTGCAAAAGTTAATAATTTCTCTAGCTGTTTAACAAAAGTTTTCATTGCTAGATAACTACTGTACATTCACATGAAGTTGTAAGAAATCACACAGAGAGAGCCCAGAGGACCCTTTACCCAATTTCCCCCCATGGCAACACCTTGCAAAACCATACTAAAATCATGGTATCAGTTGATACTGATACAGTCAAAACACAAAGATTTCTATCACCATGTGGATCCCTTATGTTGTGCTTTCATAGCCACAACCATTTCCCCTTCTCCCCATGCCCTCTATAACTCTGGCACCCATTAATCTATTCCCACATTTCTATCATGTTGTCATTTCAAGAATGTTACATAAATGGAATCATGTAGTATATAATCTTTTGGAATTGTCCTTTTTCTCTCAGAATAATTCTTTGGAGAATCATTCAAGTTGTTGTATATATGAAGCGTTATTTCTCTTTTTAATCACTAAATACTATTCCATGATATGGATGTACCACAACTTTTTTGTCATTTATCTACTGAAGGACATTTGGGTTGTTTTCAGTTTGGGGCTTTATTTATGAATAAAACTGCTGTAAAAATTTGTGTACAGGTTTTTGTGCGAACATAAGTTTTCATTTCTCTGAGATAAATTCCCAGGAATTGCAATGTGCTAAGTTGCATGGTTAGTTATTTAAGAAACTGCTTAACTTTCCAGAGCAGCTGTACCACTTGACATTCCTACCAACAATGTATGAGTGATTTGGTTTCTGCGCATCCTCACACATCAGCCTTTGGTGTGTTATGACTGTTTTTTTGTTAGACTTTCTGATAGTTATGTATTGATATCTCATTGTTGTTTTAATTTGCATTACTCTAATGGTTAGTGGCATTGAATATCTTTTATGTGCTTATTTGTCATTTGTGTATAATCTTTGAAATGTCTCTTCATGTCTTTTTGCCCATTTTCTAATTGAATTGTATTTTTTTTTTCCTGTTGAACTTTGAGAGTCCATTGTGTATTCTGGAAACTAGTCCTTGGTAGTATATGTGGTATGTAAATATTTTCTCCCAGTGTATAACTGATTTACATCCTCTTAACATGGATATTTCACAGAACAAAAGTTTTATTTTGATGATGCCCAGGTTTTCCCTTTTATGGATATGTGCTACCGGTAGCAAGTCTGAGAACTATTTGCATAGGTTTAGTTCTCAACAATTTTCTCCTATTTTCTAAAAGATTTACAGTTTCACTTTTAAGCTTGTGATACATTTGGTATAAGACTTAGGTTGAAGTTCTTTTTGTTGCCTATGGATGGCCAATTTTTCCGCTATTTTTTGAAGACCGTTTTTCCCACATGGAATTACTTTTGCATATTTGTCAAAAATTAGTTGGACTTATTTATGCAGGTGTATTTCTGGTTTCTTTATTGGGTCCTGTTGATCAATGTCCATCCCTCCATTGATAACACACAGTCATGATTACTGCAGCAATATACTAAGTCTTGAAATTTAGTAGATTCATCTCACTTTATTCTTCATTTTTCACATTAGTTTTAGCTTTGCCTTTCCATATATATTTTAGAATAATCCTGCCTATATTTACAAAACATCTCACTGGAATTTTTTTTTTTATACTTTAAGTTCTAGGGTACATGTGCACAACGTGCAGGTTTGTTACACATGTATACATGTGCCATATTGGTGTGCTGCACCCATTAACTCATCATTTACATTAGGTATATCTCCTAATGCTATCCCTCTCCACTCCCCCAACCTCACGACAGGCCCTGGTGTGTGATGTCCCCCATCCTGTGTCCAAGTGTTCTCATTGTTCAATTCCCACCTATGAGTGAGAACATGTGGTGCATGGTTTTCTGTGCTTGCAATAGTTTGCTCAGAATAATGGTTTCCATCTTCATCCATGTCCCTACAAAGGACATGAACTCATCCTTTTTATGGCTGCATAGTATTCCATGGTGTATATGTACCACATTTTCTTAATCCAGTCTATCATTCATGGACATTTAGGTTGGTTCCAAGTCTGCTATTGTGAATAGTGCCACAATAAACATACATGTGCATGTGTCTTTATAGCAGCATGATTTGTCCTTTGGGTATATACCCAGTAATGGGATGGCTGGGTCAAATGGTGTATCTAGTTCTAGATCTTTGAGGAATCGCCACACTGTCTTCCACAATGGTCGAACTAGTTTACAGTCCCACCAACAGTGTCAAAGTGTTCCTATTTCTCCACATCCTCTCCAGCACCTGTTGTTTCCTGACTTGTTAATGATCACCATTTTGACTGGTGTGAGATGGTATCTCATTGTGGTTTTGATTTGCATTTCTCTGATGGCCAGTGATGATGAGCATTTTTTCATGTGTCTTTTGGCTGCATGAATGTCTTCTTTTGAGAAGTGTCTGTTGATCTCCTTTGCCCACTTTTTGATGTGGTTGTTTGATTTTTTCTTGTAAATTTGTTGAAGTTCTTTGTAGATTTTGGATATTAGCCCTTTGTCAGATGGGTAGAATGCAAA
The DNA here is from genome assembly GCF_028885655.2 of Pongo abelii. Taxonomy (NCBI): domain Eukaryota; kingdom Metazoa; phylum Chordata; class Mammalia; order Primates; family Hominidae; genus Pongo; species Pongo abelii. Next base: position 35,466,156 of record NC_071996.2, on the reverse strand, counting down.
AATTTCCTCCCATTCTGTAGGTTGCCTATTCACTCTGATGGTAGTTTCTTTTGCTTGTGCAGAAGCTCTTTAGTTTAATGAGATCCCATTTGTCAATTTTGGCATTTGTTGCCATTGCTTTTGGTGTTTTAGTCATGAAGTCCTTGTCCATGCCTATGTCCTGAATGGTATTGCCTAGGTTTTCTTCTAGGGTTCTTATGGGTTTAGGTCTAACATTTCAGTCTTTAGTCCATCTAGAATTAATTTTTGTATAAGGTGTAAGGAAGGGATCCAGTTTCAGCTTTCTACATATGGCTAGCCAGTTTTCCCAGCACCATTTATTAAATAGGGAATCCTTTCCCCATTGCTTGTTTTTGTCAGGTTTGTCAAAGATCATATGGGTGTAGATGTGTGGTATTATTTCTGAGGGCTCTGTTGTGTTCCATTGGTCTATATCTCTGTTTTGGTACCAGTACCATGCTGTTTTGGTTACTGTAGCCTTGTAGTATAGTTTGAAGTCAGGTAGCGTGATGCCTCCAGCTTTGTTCTTTTGGCTTAGGATTCACTTGGCAATGCAGGCTTTTTTTTGGTTCCATATGAACTTTAAAGTAGTTTTTTTCCAATTCTGTGAAGAAAGTCATTGGTAGCTTTATGGGGATGGCATTGAATCTATAAATTACCTTGGGCAGTATGGCCATTTTCACGATATTGATTCTTCCTATCCATGAGCATGGAACATTCTTACATTTGCTTGTGTCCTCTTTTGTTTCGTTGAGCAGTGGTTTGTAGTTCTCCTTGAAGAGGTCCTTCACATCCCTTGTAAGTTGGATTCCTAGGTATTTTATTCTCTTTGAAGCATTTGTGAATGGGAGTTCACTCATGATTTGGCTCTCTGTTTGTCTGTTATTTGTGTATAGGAATGCTTGTGATTTTGCACATTGAATTTTTATTGTGAGACTTTGCTGAAGTTGCTTATCAGCTTAAGGAGATTTTGGGCTGAGATGATGGGGTTTTCTAAATATACAATCATGTCTTCTGCAAACAGGGACAATTTGACTTCCTCTTTTCCTAATTGAATACCCTTTATTTCTTTCTCCTGCCTGATTGACCTGGCCAGAACTTCCAACACTATGTTGAATAGGAGTGGTGAGAGAGGGCATCCCTGTCCTGTGCCAGTTTTCAAGAGGAATACTTTCAGTTTTTGCCCATTCAGTATGATATTGGCTGTGGGTTTGTCATAAATAGCTCCTGTTATTTTGAGGTACGTCCCATCAATACCTAATGTATTGAGAGTTTTTAGCATGAAGGGCTGTTGAATTTTGTCGAAGGCCTTTTCTGCATCTATTGAGATAATCATGTGGTTTTTGTCTTTGATTCTGTTTATATGCTGTATTACGTTTATTGATTGGCCTCTGTTGAACCAGCCTTGCATCCCAGGGGTGAAACCAACTTGATCGTGGTGGATAAGCTTTTTGATGTGCTGATGGATTTGGTTTGCCAGTATTTTATTGAGGATTTTTGAATCAATGTTCATCAGGGATGTTGGTCTAAAATTCTCTTTTTTTGTTGTGTCTTTGCCAGGCTTTGGTATCAGCATGATGCTGGCCTCATAAAATGAATTAGGGAGGATTCCCTCTTTCTCTATTGATTGGAAAAGTTTCAGAAGGAATGGTACTAGCTCCTCTTTGTACCTCTGGTAGAATTCAGCTGTGAATCCATCTGATCCTGGACTTTTTTTGGTTGGTAGGCTATTGATTATTGCCTCAATTTCATAGCCTATTATTGGTTTCTTCAGGGATTCAACTTCTTCCTGGTTTAGTCTTGGGAGGGTGTATGTGTCCAGGAATTTATCCACTTTTAGATTTTCCAGTTTATTTGCATAGAGGTGGTTTTAATATTCTCTGATGGTAGTTCGTATTTCTATGGGATTGGTGGTGATATCCCTTGTATCATTTTTTATTGCATCTATTTGATTCTTCTCTCTTTTCTTCTTTATTAGTCTTGCTAGCAGCCTATCAATTTTGTTGATCTTTTCAAAAAACCAGCACCTGGATTCATTGATTTTTTGAAGAGTTTTTTGTGTCTCTATCTCCTTCAGTTCTGCTCTGATCTTAGTTATTTCTTGCCTTCTGCTAGCTTTTGATTGTGTTTGCTCTTGCTTTTCTAGTTCTTTTAATTGTGATGTTAGGGTGTCAATTTTAGATCTTTCCTGCTTTCTCTTGTGGGCATTTACTGCTATAAATTTCCCTCTACACACTGCTTTAAATGTGCCCCAGAGATTCTGGTATGTTGTGTCTTTGTTCTCGTTGATTTCAAAGAACATCTTTATTTCTGCCTGCATTTCGTTATGTACCCAGTAGTCATTCAGGAGCAGGTTGTTCAGTTTCCATGTAGTTGAGCGGTTTTGAGTGAGTTTCTTAATCCTGAGTTCTAGTTTGATTGCACTGTGGTCTGAGAGATTGTTATAATTTCTGTTCTTTTACATTTGTTGAGGAGTGCTTTACTTCCAACTACATGGTAAGTTTTGGAATAGGTGTGGTATGGTGCTGAGAAGAATGTATATTCTGTTGATTTGGGGTGGAGGGTTCTGTAGATGTCTATTAGGTCAGCTTGGTGCAGAGGTGAGTTCAATTCCTGGATATCCTTGTTAACTTTCTGTCTCGTTGATTTGTCTAATGTTGACAGTGGGGTGTTAAAAGTCTCCCATCATTATTGTGTGGGAGTCTAAGTCTCTTTGTAGGTCTCTAAGGACTTGCTTTATGAATCTGGGTGCTCCTGTATTGGGTGCATATATATTTACTATAGTTAGCTCTTCTTGTTGAATTGATCCCCTTACCATTAAGCAAATGCTGAGAGATTTTGTCACCACCAGGCCTGCCTTACAAGAGCTCCTGAAGGAAGCACTAAACATGGAAAGGAACAACCAGTAGCAGCAACTGCAAAAACATGCCAAGTTGTAAAGACCATCGATGCTAGGAAGAAACTGCATCAGCTAACTAGCAAAATAACCAGCTAACATCATAATGACAGGATCAAATTTACACATAACAATATTAACCTTAAATGTAAATGGGCTAAATGCTCCAATTAAAAGACACAGACTGGCAAATTGGATAGAGTCAAGACCCCTCAGTGTGCTGTATTCAGGAGACCCATCTCACGTGCAGACACATATAGACTCAAAACAAAGGGATGGAGGAAGATCTACCAAGCAAATGGAAAACAAAAAAAAAGCAGGTGTTGCAATCCGAGTCTCTGATAAAACAGATTTTAAATCAACAAAGATCAAAAGAGACAAAGAAGGCCATCTCACTGGAAGTTTTATAGAAATTCCATTAAATTTAGATATCAATTTGGGAAAATTGACATCTTTAAGTCTTCCAATCCATAAATATGTTCTTTCTCTTCACTTAGATTATCTTTGATTTATCTAATTATCATTGTATAGTTTTGGCATACAATCTTATATATGTTTTGTTAGCTTGACATCTGAATATTTATTGTATACTTATATATGGGGTCTCAGTAATTTGCCCAAGTGGGTCTCAAACTCCTGGGTTCAAGGGATCATCCCACTATAGCTTCCAAAGTAGCTGGGACTACAGATGCATGCCAGCATGCCTGGATTTTAATTTTTTGAGTGATTATAAATGGTATTGTCTTTTAAATTGTGCTTTCCAAGTATCAATAAATTTTTAAAAATCAATATTGCATCAGGCTCACTCTCAGAACACAGTACAACAGTGTTCTTGGTCAGTACCAAGATCTGTCAAAACTGTGCAAAAGCCTGGAAATTAACCTACTCCTGAATAACTCTTGGGTGAAAATCAAAGTTAAAGCAGAAATAAAAAACTTTGTTTGAAATTAATGAAAATAGAGACACAACTTACCAAAATCTTTGGGATGCAGCTAAAGCAATGATAAGAGGAAAGTTTATAGCGTTAAACACCTTCATCAAGAAGCTAGAAAAATCTCAAATTAACAATCTGACATGGCAGTAGGAAACTAGGAAAAAGGAACAAACCAAACCCGAAGCTTGCAGAGGAAAAGATGTAACTAAAATCAGAGAAGAACTGAATGAAATTAAGATGCAAAAAAATTATAAAAAAGAAAGAATGAAACCAAGAGCTAGTTCTTCAAAAGAATAAGCAAGATTGACAGACTGCTAGCTAGATTAACAAAGAAAAATTATGTGATCCAAATAAGTATAATCAGAAATGACACAGATGACATTACAATTAATCTCACAGAAATACGAAAGATCCTCAGAGGGTATTATGAACACCTCTCTGCACACATATTAGAAAATCTAGAGAAAATGAATAAATTCCTGGAAACACACAGCCTCCCAGGATTGAACCAGGAAAAAAGTGAAAATCTGAAGAGAGCAATAAAAAGCACCGAAATTGAATCAGTGATAAAAAATCTACCAACTCAAAAGAGCCCTGGACCAGATTGAGTCATAGCCGAATTCTACCAGAAGTACAAAGAACTTGTACCAATCTTACTAGAACTATTCCAAAAAATTGAGGAGCAGGGGCTTCTCCCTAACTCATTCTTCGAAGCCAGCATCATCGTGATACTAAAACCTTGCAGAGGCACAGTGAAAACAGAAAACCGTAGGCCAGTATCCCTGATGAACATAGATGCATAAATCATCGACAAAGTATTAGCAAACCAAATTCAGCTGCACATCAAAAAGTTAATTCACTGTGATCAAGTAGGCTTTATTCCTGAGATGCAAGGTTGGTTCAACATATGCAAATCAATAAACATGTTTCATCACATAAAAACAAATAAAAAGCAAAAACTATATAATTATCTTAATCACCTGAAGAGCCTTAAATAAAATCCAACATCACTTCATGATAAAAACCCTCAACAGACTAGGCATCGAAGGAACATACCTCAATATAATAAGAGCCATTTATGACAAACCTACAGCCAACATCATACTGAACGAGCAAGAGCTGGATGCATTCTCCTTGAGGAATGGAACAAGACAAGGATGCTTACTCTTACCACTCCTATTCAACATAGGACTGGAAGTCCTAGCCAGAGCAGTGAGGCAAGAGAAAGAAATAAAAAGGCATCCAGATAGGAAAAGAAGAAGTCAAACTATCTCTCTTCACTGACGATATGGTTCTATACCTAGAAAGCCCTAAAGACTCTGCCAAAAGGCTCCCAGAACTGATAAATTGCATCAATAGAGTTTCAGGATATAAAATTAATGTAAAAAAATTGCTAGCGTTTCTTTACACTAATAATATTCTAGCTGAGAACCAAATCAAGAATACAACCCCATTTACAAAATAGCCATAAAAAATGAAGTATTGGGGAATACAGCTAAGGAGATGAAAGATCACTAAAGGAGAACTATAAAACACTGATGAAATAAATCAGAGATCACACAAATATATGGAAAAATATTTTATGCTTATGGATCAGAAAAATCAATGTTGTTACAGTTGGCCATACTGCCCAAAGCAATTTATAGATTCAGTGCTGTTTCTGTCAAAATACTAGTGTCATTTTTCACAGAAATAGAAAAAAAAACTATTCTAAAATTTACATGGAACCAAAAAAGAGCCTAAATAGTCAAAGCAATTCTGGAGCAAAAGAAACATAGCTGGAGGTATTACATTACCCAACTTCAAACTATACTATAGTGCCACAGTAACCAAAACACCGTGGTACTGGTGCAAAAGCAGACACATAGACCAATGAAAAAGAATAGAAAACACTGAAATAAAGCTGCACACTTACAACCATCTGATCTTTGACAAAGTTGACAAAAAATAAGCAATAGTTGAAAAAAAAATTGAAAGGAATTCTATTCAATACATGGTGCTGGAATAGCTGGCTAGCCATATGCAGAAGAATGAAATTTGACCCCTCTACCTTTCATCCTATACAGAAATTAATGCAAGATGGACAAAAGACTTAAATGTATGAACTCAAACTAAAAAAATTCTAGAAGAAATCATAGCAAATACCCTTGCAGATAGTGGTCTAGGCAGTGAATTTAAGATGAAGACCACAAAAGAAAAAGCAACAAAATAAAAAATAGGCAAATGAGACTTAACTAAAGAGCTTCTGCATAGCAAAATAAACTTTCAACAGAGTAAACAGAAAACCTGTATGTTGGGAGAAAATATTTGCAAACTATGCATCTGACGAAGGTCTAATATCCAGAATCTATAAGAAACTTAAATAAATTAACAAGCAAAAGACAAACCAACCCATTAAAAAGTGGGCAAAGAACATGAATAGACACTTCTCAAAAGAATACATGGAAGCAGCCGACAAACATGAAAAAGATGTTCAATATCACTAGTCATCAGAGAAATGCAAGTCAAAACCACAGTAAGATATCATCTCACACCAGTTAGAATGGCTACTATTTAAAAGTCAAAAAATAACAGATGTTGGAGGGGTTGTTGAGAAAAGGGAACCCTTATACACTGTTAGTGGGAATGCATATTGGTTCAGTCCCTGTGGAAAGCAGTTTACAGATTTCTCAAAGAACATAAAACAGACTGCCATTGGACCCCGCAATCCGATTACTGGGTATATACCCAAAGGAATATAAATTGTTCTACCAAAAAGACACATGCATTCATATGTTAATCATAGCACTATTCATAATAACAAAGACATGGAACCAACCTAAGTGTCCATCAATGGTGGATTGGATAAAGAAAATGTGGTACATATACACCATGGAATACTATGCAACCATAAAAATGAACAAAATCATGTTTTTTTGAAGCAAAATGGATAGAGCTGGAGGCCATTATCATAAACTAATTAACACAGGAACAGAAAACCAAATATGGTGTGTTTTTACTTATAGGTGGGAGTTAAAAATTGAGTACAGATGGATGTAAAGATGAGAACAGACACTGGGGACTACTAGAGCAGGGAGGAAGGGTGAGTGGGCTAATAAACTACCTATTGGGTACTGTGCTCACTACTTGGGTGACAGGATCATTCATACCTGAAAATTCAGCATCACACTATATGCCCATGTAAAAACCCTGCACATGTACACTCTGAATGTAACACAGAAGTTGAAAAAATATAAAAAATAAAAATATAAATTTTGTTTTGCACATACTTGCTGATAATATATAGAAATACAGTAGATTTTGGGTGCTAATCTTGTATGCTATGATTTTGTGAGATACAGTTATTAATTTTAGGAGATTTTGTAGATTCCTTGGGATTATTTTATATAGGCAATGTCTTCTGAAAATAGAAAGTTTATTTCTTCCTAACCTGTATGACTTCAGTTTGCTTTCTTGCCTAATTGCAGTGGGTAGATCTTTCATCATTATGTTGAACAAAATTAGAGTGGACAGTCTAACCTCGTTCTCATTATTTGTGAGAAAACATTCAGTCTTTTTTCACCATTTATCTGTAGTTTGTGAGGTGTTTGTTTGTATGTTTGTTTTTTGGCCAATGCTCTTTAACTGAGGAAGTTCCTCTCCATTCCCATTTTTCTGAAAGTTTTCATCACGAATGGGCCGAAGTTTGTCAAATGCTTTTTCCCATATCAATTGATGTTGATTTTTTTAGACTGTTGATAAGATGGATTATATTGATTGTTGATTTTTTTCCATTCTCATGTCCCTCTGATGAATTCTTTTGGTCATAATTCTTTTTATGTATTACTGAATTCTGTTTCTTAGTATACTGGTAATGACTTTTACATCAACATTTATGAGTGATGTTGATTTGTAGTTTTTTTTTTATTTGCCTTTATCTCGTTTTAGTATCAGGGTAATACTAATTTTATAAAATGAATTGGGAAGTATTCCCTCTTTTTCTATTTTCTGAAAGAGATTGTATAAAATTGGTGTTAATTCTTCTTTAAGCATTTTGTAGATTTCTCTAGTGAAACCATCTGTGCTTGGAGATTTCTTTTGTGTGTGGATTTTTTAATTATAAATTGAATTTTCTTAATATTATTAACAAGGTCATGGAAATTATCTGTTTCTTATTGGGTGAGTTGTGGTAGTTTGTATTTTTGAAGGAAATGACCCATTTCATCAAAGTTGTCAAATGTATATATGCAGTGTTGTTCATAGTATTTTATTACTCTCCTTTTGATATCTGCTGTGTCTGTAGTGATAGCTCCTGTTTTCTTCCTACTATTGGTAATTTGTGTCTTTTCTCTTTTTTTCCTTTGCAGTCTTGCTAGAAATTTGTCAACTTGATTGATCTTTTCAAGAATCTGCTCTTACTTTCATTTATTTTCTTTATTGCTTTTGTTTCCAACTTCATTGATTTCTGCTCTTACATTTATTCATTCCTTTCTTCTATATCTTTGGATTTAGTTGGTGTTCTTTTTCTGTTTTTGAGTTGGGAACTTACATTACTGATTTGAGACTTCTCTTCCAATGCATGAATCTAGTGCTATAAATTTCCCTCATGGCATTGCTTTAGTTGTGTCCCACAAATTCTGATATGTCATATATTCATTTTTATTCAGTCAAATATATTTTTTATTTCACTTGAGACTTCTTTGACACATAGATTATTTCGAAGTGTGCTGTTTAGTTTCAAGTGTTTGATATTTTACTGGTCTCTTATTTTTTATTTGAAGTTTAATCCCATTGTGGTTGGAGAACACAGTCTGTATGATTTCAAATTTTTAATATTTGCTGAGTTTTTTATGGCTCAGGATATGGTCTATCTTGGCAAATGTCCCCAGGGCACTCAGAAAAGATTGTGCATTGTGTTTTTTTAGTGTATTTTATGTATTTTTGTATTAATTGTATTGGGTAGACTGTTCCATAAATGTTGATTAGATCCTATTTGTTGGTTAATGCTGTTGTTGAGTATCCTGCTGATTTGCTGTGTAGTTGGTCTATCATTTGTTGCGAGAAGAGTGTTGAAGTCTACAACTATAATTGTGAATTTGTCTATTACTCCTTTCAGTTCTTTCAGTTCCATTTCACATATTTTCCAGCTCTTGATTGGTGCACATTAATGAATACTAAGTCTTCTTGGTGAATAGACCATTTTATAATTTTATGATGTACCTCTCTGGTCACTTTCTTTGCTCTGAAGTTGGCCTCATATTAATATAGTCACTCTAGCTTTCTTTGGAGTAATGTTAGTGTGATATATCTTTTTTCATCCTTTTACTTTTAACCCTATCTATATCATTATACTATTTTAAGTGAGTTTTTTGTAGATAGCACTTACTTGTGTCTGTCATGTTTTTAAATCCACTGTACAAATCTGTCTTTATTTTTCATTTTTATTCCTATTTTGGGACAGAGTCTCACTTTGTCACCCAGCCTAGAATGCAGTAGGGTGATCTCGGCTCACTGCAACCTCTGCCTCCCAGGGTCAAGCAATCCTTTCACCTCAGCCTCCCAAGTAGCTGGGACTACAGGCGTGAACCACCATGCCTGGTGAATTTTTTTTTTCTTTTTTTTTTTTTTTTTGTAGAGATGGGGATTCACCATGTTGCTGAGGCTGGCCTTGAACCCCTGGGCTCAAACGACCTGCCCAGCTCAGCCTCCCAGAGAAATATGATTTTAATTAGCACATTTAGATCATTTACTTTCAATGAAATTATTGATGTATTACAATTCAAGTCTGTCATTTTATTTATTGCCTTCTATTTTTCTCTCCGTTTTTCATTTCTGTGCTTTTTTTTTCCTTGCATGTAAACATGTTTTAGGATTCTGTTTTGGTGTATTTAGAGTGTTTTTTAGTGTATCGGTTTATATAGCTTTTCTAGTGGATCCTTTAAGTATTACATTATATATACATAACTTAGAAGTATATCAGTGTCATCATTTTACCAGTTCAAGTGAAGTACAGAAATGTTTGTCCCTTTTACCTCTCCTGCTTATAATGTAAATGTCTTAAAGATTTCCTTGACACACATTTAGAACCATATCACATAGTATTGTTTTAGCTTCAATTGTGAAATGTAATTTAGAAACTGATGAGAATGAAAACCTATTATATCTATTTATATTTTTTCTTACCGTGTTCTTTCTTCCCCCCATGTTCCAAGATTCCTTCTTGAGTGTGTATGTGTAAATAAGCATCATAGATTTTTATTTATTTTTATTTTATTTCTTATGTATTTTGGATTTTAATCCCTTATTAGATACATAGTTTGCAAATATTTTCTCCCAGTCCATAGGCCACCTTTTAATTTTGTTGATTGTTTCCTTTGCTGTGCAGAAGCTTTTCAGTTTGATATAGCCTCACTTGCTTGCTTTTGTTGCCTGATATTAAAAACATTGTTGCCAAACCAATATTAAGGAAGTTTTCCCCTATATTTTCTTCTAGGAATGTTATGGTTTCAGGTCTTGTATTTGTATCTTTAATCTGTTTTGAGTTGGTTACTTCTTTATCATTTCTTTTTTTATTTAGAAAACTTTCTTTAACCATTCTGGCCAGGCACAATAGCTCATGTCTGTAATCCCAGCACTTTGGGAGGCCAAGGCGGATGGATGGCCCAAGCTCAGGAGTTCAAGACTAGCCTGGGTAACATAGTGAAACTGTGTCTCTACAAAAAAATACAAAAATTAGGCAGGCTTGGTGGTGTGTCCCTGTAGTCTCCAGCTACTAGGGAGACTGCGGTGGGGAGGATCACCTGAGCCTGGGGAGTTCGAGGCTGCGGTGAGCCTAGATCATGCCACTGTACTGTAGCCTGAGCAACACAGTGAGACCCTGTCTCAAAGAAAGAAAGAAAAGAAAAGGAAACAAAACTGTCTTTAATCATTCTTTTAGGATAAGTCTACTGGCAACAGATTTTCTTGAGTTTTCCTTTATTTGAGATGTCTTGGTTTCTCCCTCATTACTGAGGGATACTTTGACTTGATATAGGATTCTGGGATTGGCAATCTTTTTTTTTCAGCATTTGAAAAATGGTGTGCCACTTCCTTCTGCCCTCCAAGATTCCTAATGCAAGTGTTTTACCCTGTAGGTATGGTGTCATTTCTCCCTCACTGCTTTCAAGACTTTCCCTTTGTCTTTCATTCTCAGAAGTTTGACGATGGTTTGTCTTGGCACAGAGTTCGCTGGGTTTACATGTTTGGGGTTTACTCTGTTTCTTAAATCTGTATGTATTTTGTCAAATTTGATTTTTTAATCTATTGTTTCTTTGAATTCTTTTTCAGTCTCTTTTCTCTTCCTCAAAAACTCTTAGGACGTAAATCTGAAACCCTCTGTTTCATTCCTACACGTTCCTGAGACACTGTTCGTTATTCTTTTTTTTTTCAGTTGAATTTCTCTCTTTCATTTAGACTGTGTATTTTCTGTTGCTCTGTGAAGTTCACTGCACCTCCATGCTACTATTGAGCCCATTCATTGACTTATGTATTTTGGCTACTGAATTTTTCAGTACTAAATTTTATTTTAGCTCTTGTTTATGTCTTTAATTTCTTTGCTAAGACTTTGTATTTCTTTGCTAAGGATTTCTGGTTTTCACTTGTTAAACATGTTCGTTACTATTCATTGAAGCATTTTAATCACAACTGCTTTAAAATCTGCATCAGATAATTCAAACATCTCAGTCTTCTTGTTGTCATCTGTTGATTATCTTTTTCCATTCACTTTGAGATCTTGGTTTTTTGTTTTATGAGGGATTTTTTTTTCAATTGAAACCTGGACTTTTGGAGTGTAGATTAAACATCCCTATTCCTAAAATCCTTAATTGAAAATGCTCCAAAATTCAAAACTTTTTGAGTGCCAACATACCACCTAAAGGAAATGCTTGTTGGAGCATTTTGAATTTCTGGGTTAGGGATGTTCAACTGGTAAGTGTAATACAAACTGCAAAATCCAAAAAAAATACCAAATCTGAAACGTTTCTGGTTCCAAGTCTTTTAAATAAGGTATACTCAACCTGTTATTTTTGTTACTTTTTGCTTTGTTTTGTTTTTTGGGGTTTTGTTTTAAAGACAGGGTCTGTGTGGCTCTGCTGCCCAGCCTAGAGTGCAGTGGCATCCTTCCACCTCAGCCTCCTGAGTAGCTAGGTCTACATGCTGACACCACCAGGCTCAGATAATTTTTAAATTTTTTTGTAGAGATAAGGTCTCCCTATGTTATGCAGGCTGGTTTTGAACTCCTGGCTTCAAGTGATCCACCTGCCTCAGCCTCTCAAATTGTTGGGATTAAAGGAATGAGCTACCATGCTTAGCCCCTGCTGGTTTATATTAGGAGAGACCTGGGTTCTTTTTTTTTTTTTTTTTTTTTTTGAGACAGAGTCTCGTTCTGTTGCCCAGGCTGGAGTGCAGTGGAGCGATCTCGGCTCACTGCAAGCTCCACCTCCCGGGTGTGTGCCACTATCCTGCCTCAGCCTCCCGAGTAGCTGGGACTACAGGCACCTGCCCCTGCGCCCGGCTAATTTGTTGTATTTTTAGTAGAGACGGGGTTTCACTGTGTTAACCAGGATGGTCTCAATCTTCTGACCTCATGATCTGCCCGCGTTGGCTTCCCAAAGTGCTGGGATTACAGGCGTGAGCCAACGCCCTCGGCCTTTTTTTTTTTTTGAGACAGGTTCTCACTGTGTCACCCAGGCTGGAGTGCAGTGGCCTGATCTTGGCTCACTACAACTTCCACTTCCCGGGTTCAGGCGATTCTCCAGCCTCAGCCTCCTGAGTAGCTGGGACTATAGGCTTGTCCCACCACAACCACACCTGGATAATTTTCATGTTTTTTATAGAGACAGAATTTCACCATGTTGGCGAGGCTGGTCTCAAACTCCTGACCTCAATGGGAATCCACCTGCTCGGCCTCCCAAAGTGCTGGGATTACAGGCATGAGCCACTGCTCCCAGCCCTGCTTCTTATTTAAACCTTCTGCTCTGCCTGACATCCGTTGCTACATCTCCAGTAGGAGAAAAGGGAGGATCTGCCTAGTTACTGCCAGTTTGGGAAACTAGTCCAGGTTCTTTATCAGCCTCCATTGATACCAAAGGGGAACTTCTGCTGGTCAGGGATGGGACTTCTGGCTCCCTACTAGGCTTCCACAGCTACCCCGCACCCCTGTTGGGAGGGGAAGAAGTGCCTTGCTATTGTCGTCCACTTGGCCTCCGTTGACAGGAGAGGTAGGCAGCCTCCTTGCCACTCAGCATTGGTGAAATCCTGCCTCTCCACCAGGCCTCCTCTCACACCACCCCAGCGGGGAATCGTTGGAGGTGGGGTAATGCTTCATTACTGCTGGGTAGAGGTAGAAATCCAGACTTCCCAGGTGGTCTCCACTTACATTGTGGGGATGGGGGGCTCCTTACCACCTGGCAGTGATGGAAGTCCTGGCTCCCTTCATGGCCTTCCCTGACACCACTCCCATGGGTGTTGTTGGGGTGCTTCATGATAGCCTCACTTGTGTGGAAATCTAGACTAGAAAATACCTGGTGTAGGAGTGGAGACCTCAGATATAGACCACAGTTTTACAAACCTGTGGTATGAAAGTAGCCAAACAGTTGGGGTGATAGCTTAGGTCAGGATATGGGATAAAGTTGTTTAACATGGCCGGCACTAATCCGTGTTTGCATTCTGAGAACGTCTGTGTGGTTTAAGGGGGTAAAGTGAAGCTGTGGGGGCTTTCACCTGAATGGCTTGGACAGTGCATTACTGGATCCCCTCCCCGCACCCCCACATTCATCTTCATGGTTTGGTCCAGGGCCTTCAGTATAGGGAATGTGATTAAATCCCTCATCTTTGGTACAGAGTGTTCCTTTTTTCATTTTTTTTTCTTTGCTTGCCATGTCTGTGAACTCTGTAGGGCCTGAGTCATTGTAAGCCTTACAACGCTGTGATCACGGATGGAGAGATGGAAAACATGCATTTTACAGAAGTTTCTTGAGTATATATATAGAAAACAAAACCTGTGTCACTAAAATTCTGAGTGTTGACTCCAGTATTTCTAAACTTAAACATCTGCTGCCTGGATAATGTAGCTTAAATCGGTGATAACTTTTGAGACGTCATCATGAGACTTTTCTGGCTTCATATTTTAAAATCACTGATTTCTTAACTTTATTAGTGAGGGCTTATATAATAACACATTTTTAGCTTAAAGAGGGATTAATTATAGAATATTCCCTATATGGAATTAAATGTATTTGCTTTTCTAGCATATGGACTTCAGAACCCTAAAGTTGGGGAAGTGGGGTGGAGTCTGAATAGTTTAGATGAACTAAGAAATTCCTGCAAGAGATCTGCTGCAAAGAGACTGTAACCACACTGAAACTCAGCATTGTTTGTAGATTTTTTAAAAAGTTTTGTTTCATTCACATACACTCATGACTCCCATATAGATATAGATGATATTATGGCAAATAAAATACAAAATTGTTTTAAAAGAATCCATGGTTGCTTTTGTTCATCAGATGTTTGCTAATCAAAGACTAGAAACCAGGTTACTAGCACATGGAAGTGTTTGAATATTGGGAGTTGTTGTTACTCAGTTTTAAAGTGGATTTCAAAATATAAGTGCTGTGTTTATAATGGAATATGAGTAACATTCTATCCAAAGAACACAATTGTATGTGAGCATAAACCTGAAAGCAAATATATTTAATAAAAGACACCAGCAATTTCAGAGGTTGTTCTAAATGATGTTCAGCACATTAAAAAAAAAAAAAAGTGGTTCCATCTGTTACTTTCTATTCTTAACAAAAGGGGAAAAAGGAGATCATTTTGATCAATGCCTTTTTAATTCTTAGACTTGGTATAAAATAAATCACAGTGTTATGGCAATTCATTTATAGAGGTTAAAGTGATATGATGTGGCTTTTCATGGCAACATGGGTTTCACTTGGTGAGCGCCTGGGATTTTGATTTGCCATATTACCTGCTGTGGCTTAAGTGATGCAAAATAATTATTGGGGCTTCCTTGTCACAGTGGCCTATTCCACACCTGCACCCTTTTGTTGGGAGCCCAACAGGGATGCTGGATATGAGGTCTCCACTGAATAGACGATCCTCCCTGAGTAGTCCTCCTACCCCAGATTGATTTATGGATGCATCAGGCTCTTTGTTAGCATGTACACCCCTAATTAATTTAAAGCTCTCTGTAGAGAAATTAAACTCCTAGTTAAGATTTTTAACAGACTCAGATGGTGCTAATAATGGGGAAGCAAGTCCTATGAATGGATTTACCATGGTTGTTGGCCTTCATCCTTCACAATGAAGGTTGGTATATGGAGCTGAGAGTGTACCCTCAAATAAAGAATGGGCTGTCAGGAATTATTCCGTGGTGGCTCCTAACCCAATTAGGCTTATCATTTGAATTCTAGTTTCCCATCTGTGGGGCGAGAGAGAAAAAGACAGAGGCAGACATGGAACAGAAGAGATAGGATTATAATTCTTCAATCAAATAATTCCTTCTTACTAGTGACTCCAAGTGAAATATATACTATTGGAGTTAGCCTTGGTCTAAGTAGGAGTACAGATATTGAAGCAATTCTCAGAAAGTTTTGGATAAGCCTGACGGCTTTGAAATCACCACCAAAAAAATCTGTTACTTCAAATCACTGTGAAGAACAATACATGAAACTAAGTACTAGAGAAAAGACAGAAGAATTCCAAAGAAAACATAGCTGGATTCCTCTCTAATCCAGTACAAAAAAAAGTTCTAATTATGACTCAAATCTGGATGCAGCAAAAGACTGATGCATTTTACATAAAAATTTTTAAAAATTGCATGAAAAATACTATAAAGTCAAAAGACAACAGACAAACTAGGGCAGAAAAATGGGTATTTGCAAAATATATCACAAGAAAGGGTTAACATGTCTATGGTATTAAACCCTTAAAATCTTAGGTTCAAGGATCCAATAGAAAAACCCAATTATGGGAAGGAGACATGCACATATGATTCACAAAAGTAATATACAGATGACCCCTGGGCATATGAAAAAAAGTTCAGTAGTTAGAGAATTGTAAATTTAAAAACCACGGAGATACCATTTCTCACTTATCAGACTGGTGAAAACTAAATAATATCACAACACATTCTGTTGGTGATACTGTGGGAAAACAGAAACTCATACATTGCTGGCCTTAATGCAAATTGGTGCAATTCTTCTGTAGGGAAATTTAGACACATCTAACAAGATTACATACATCTTTGGACTTAGCAGTCTCGGTTTAGGGATCTACCCTCATGATGCATCTGCAGTGGTGTAGAAGTAAACACGCATGAGGTTATTCATTACAGAGAGTACAGCTAGAGACCCATCTTGGTTTCTAAACACCATTCTTGTGGAGTAAAATGAACTGGGACTCTTTGGAGAAATGGTTGATTCCAAAGCTGGAGCAGGGGGAAGAAAAAAAAAAGATGTGACTTGGAATATTTTGTTGTGCCTGAGAATAGGGAAATGCCTCCCAAATAGATGGGGATTTCTCTAAAGTACACGGAATGCAATCTAAAAGGAGCTTTTAATAACCAAAGCTGGTACAATTTGAGCAACAAAATAAATAATGCAATTAACCTCGGTGCTGGATTTTAGCCTATAGAATAAAATAAATTTCCTTGAGTCCATAATGATGGATGCTAAAGTTAATGGGTGAAAGTATGAGGAATAATAGAATTTGCCTAGTCTCAAGGTATCTCTTCCATGATATATGTTAAATACAAGGAGAAAATAGTAACTTCTCAGTAGAGAGACCTGGCAGAGCCTACCACAACTAAGCCATCAAGATAAACATCCCTAGTATTAAGATCTAGTGGCACCATGAACTTCTTGATAAGGTGCACTAATATTTTTCTTGTAGTATACTTGTCTAAAATGTATAACCTCATTCCAATAATGAGAAACATCAGAAAAACCCAAATTGGAGGGTATTTTATCAAGGTCATAAAAGTCAAGGAAAGACTTGGCAACTGCTACAGCTTAGAAGAGACTAAAGAGACATGGCCATAAATGCCACATGGGATTGTGGATAGGATGCTGGAACAGAGATAGAGTATTAGGAGAAAAATTGTTGAAATTCAAATAAACACTTTAATTCAGTTAATGGTATTGTACCAGGTTTGTTTTTTTAATCACTGGGGAAAAAAAAGTGAATGTATTTTTCCACCTTCTCTCCATTCTGTTTATCCCCTCTCCTGATTTCCAAATGTCTCATATATCTGTCGTTTACAGCTATCCCAGTGTCCAGATTTTTGGTAAATCTGTCATATGTGGATATTGTCAAAGAAAGCCAGAGCTAGACCATGACTAAATGGCAAAAACAGATTTTATTTTTGGTAAATATGTCATATGTGGATATTGTCAAAGAAAAGCCAGAGCTAGACCATGGTTAAAATAGTAAAAACAGATTTTACTCGAGTATTGCAATGGGAGCAAGAGGCCTCTGTGTAGAACTCAATTCAGGCTCAATTCTGAATACGACAAGGAAAAGTGGGAATTTATAGCAGAGGAGCCAGGGTTAGGGGGACCAGTGGGTGGTAAGGGGGGATTCTGGTAAACCAGCCAAACAGGATTCTTGCTGAAGACAGGCCAGGGTGATCAGACATCATCACCTGGGGGATGGTGGAGGATGATCAGATTTGGAGGCTGGGGGATTCTGTCTAAACTGACTTAGCAGGATTCTTGCCAAAATCAAAAATGGAGAGATGAACATGAAAGTTCACAAGTCAGGGCTTCATTGATAAAAGTTCAAAATAACCTGAGTGGAGTTCAGTCAAGGAGAGACTTTTTGTCTATATGAATGATGCTCAGTATTTCCATAGCCATTTTCTTTCTTCCAGCTCCCCCCAGAGTTGAAATCTACCTCTTTATATGAAAGAACAGAAAATATGACCACTATCAAGTTGTCTCTGGCAGTATCCCACCCCAACCTCCTGCCATCCCCAAATCTAAAGACTTTACTTAATCTTCGTGGGAATGAGGAGACAGGCACTCCTCAGAGATCAAACATAATCTCACCTGAGTCTTTACTGGTTGCCCCTGGCTTGAGGATGCAGCCCTCAGCGCTCCTGAACCTGAACCTTAACCTTCTGCCTGACAGCACAGTGCATTACTTCCAGCACTGAAACCCTTCCATAAAGATATGATAGCCCGTCACAGTGGCTCCCGCCTGTAATCCCAGCTCTTTGGGAGGTCGAGGCAGGCAGATCACCTGAGGTCAGGTGTTTGAGCAGCCTGACCAATATGATGAAACCCCATCTCTCGAGACCATCCTGGCTAACACAGTGAAAACCCGTCTCTACTAAAAATACAAAAAATTAGCTGGGCGTGGTGGCGGGCAGCTGTAGTCCCAGCTCCTCGGGAGGCTGAGGCAGGAGAATGGCATGAACCCGGGAGGCGGAGCTTGCAGTGAGCTCAGATTGCACCACTGCACTCCAGCCTGGGCAACAGAGCAAGATTCCATCTCAAAAGCAAAAAAAAACAAACAAACAAACAAAAAAAATGATTAGCTAGGTGTGGTGGTGGGCACCTGTAATCCCAGCTACTTGGAGGCTGAGACAGGAGAATCGCTTGAACTTGGGAGGCGGAGGTTGCAGTGAGCTAAGATCGTGCCTTTGCACTCCAGCCTAGGCAACAAGAGTGAAACTCAGTCTCAAAAAAAAAAAGATATGATAAACTCAGTCTCAAAAAAAAAAAAAAAAGATATGGGTTGTAGCCTCCAGCAAGTGGCAGGATTTGTGATGCAGAAACATTGAGGTCATTCAGGAGTGAATATAATTTAGCAATCAATGAAGTATTAAGACACGAAATGTGGGAGTCTAACTGGGCTCCGCTGTTTGGAGTGTTAGGGTTATTTGTTTTGTTCTCCGTGTTTATTTCTCAGGCCTCTAACCCTCAGCCTATTAGAATTTATTTAGGAAGCAGCGTAGTGCGTTATCAACACAGAATTTTGTTTGCTTTGCTTTGGAATTTATTTAAGTATAGATATTTTACACCATTTGTAAGGTTATCTACATTTTTGGCTTGATGATAAATAGGCATATAGTTGGGGCTCAAGTCATTATTTCTAGTAAAGAAAAGTGTTTTCAAAGTGTCCAGAGTCTTCATAGGACTTACTGAAATGTGATGGAAGATACTTTTAATGTTGTAGATTTGACCTCACTAAAAATCAAGATGTCAAATAGACGTTTTATCATTATTAACCTGTTCCGCAGAAGAATTCTGTTAGCAGTAGTTTTCCAAAGCAGCATTTAGTTCTCCATTCCCTATATCCATGTATATATTTATAGGAAGGGCTTATTTTTAAGAGATCCAGCCCTCTAAAGTCCATTTCTTTTTCTCTTCTCTTGTTGCTGCATCTCAGTTGTGGATCTCTTTACCACTTAGCCTTGGTTGAAGAATATGAGAACTACAGCGGATCTGTTGTTATCTGGTTCACTTGTTAGTGGTATTGTGTTGACATATATTTCTGGAGCTGGGAGAGGAAGAAGCTAAGCGCCTTTTCTCCTTTGAGATGATTTTATTATTGATTCAGGCTTTCCACCAGAAGAGGGAGCCACATTCATTTAAAATAGCATCCATAATCCTAGTTGAGTTTTTTCTTTTCTTGGCAAGTTGAATGCATGTGACATAGTGCTCTGGGTGTGATGGAACCAGACCTCTCTCTTGGGTGAGAAAGAGACCACCTCAGAGACCACTACCGGAGGCCAATGGCATGAGGATGCATTCAGCCCTGTAATAAAGAGATTTGTCCTAATGCTTTTCTCTATTAAAACAACAAAACAACAAACAAAAAAACATGCTTATTCCGTTAAGACCACGTTTCTACTCAGTTGGGGATCACGTTTCTGCTGGGTTAAAAGGATTGAATCTTTAATTAAGCATGTAATGGCCTACTTCTCTTTATCATTCCACAAAAACAACTGTCTCCTTTTGTGGGTTTGATGTCACAGTATGAAAAACAGGTCATTGCCTTTTATTATAACTTGAGATGCCTTCAAAAGCACCCTGCCTCAAAATGCTCCCTTTATCTCTCTACTGACCTGCTTAAATGTCTAGAATTCTAGCATGAGAAAGTAATTCATTTAGATTATTACATTTTTCTTCAGATAGTCTCTTAAAAATTGTCAGTATTGCCAGTATGGTAATATATTAATCTATCAGGAGCTATGTATGTATACTAGATCAGTTTATTAGACTTAGCAAGCTTGTCACCTGAGTAAACCAGGAGAAGGTTGTGTTTTAAAGAGGACTGGAGATGAGTTATTGCTGGGGAATGCTTGGGAGGGTAGATCTGCATGTAGCCTATGCTGATAAATGTCTCAGGGCCAAAAAGAAAGCTTAAGTGAAATGGGACATCCACAAGGACAATATGGAATAAAATGTAGAAAAGAAGAAGCCATGGCTTTGGAATAGTCACCCCCATCACCATTGCTCTGAATGGAGTCTTGTCAATAGCCTCAACAAAATAGGCTGTGTATGTTCCTGTTGTTACAGGGCAGAATGACATTTCTCTTTAGAGGGAACACTAGCTATTTTTTCTCCATCTTTGCTTTCTATGGCAAAAATACAAACACAGTGTGGAATAAAGAAAGGCACAGAGGTAGAGATGATTCTGCAAGGCATGGGACAGATTACTTCGTTATAGTCATTGCAGAATTCTTTGGGAACTCACAATGATAGAAACCATAGTATACTATGGATAATGATGACCATTATCCTCATATTCATGACACACCATTTCTGCACAGCATCTGCACAAGCTTTTTACAACCCAGAGAAGTAGCTGTGGTTATTAACACCCAGTTGCACTAGTTCAGAGCAGTTAAATAACTTGCCCAGGACCCACAGCTAGGAAGATGCAGAGCTGGTTTTTGAGTTCTATCTGCCCCCACTCTGTCCGCACCCACGTTCCCAGCCATTGCACAATCTTGCCTTCCATCCTTACAAGGATCCCCAAAGGCAATGAAATTAAACATTTCCTCTAATATCATCTCTTTTAAAATGCCCATCCTTCTGGCCATTTTAAAGATAATTGCTTTTGTATGAATCACTGAGAATTATAAAATATAATATGCCCATAATAAAATTATTTTTTTAAAACATCATCCAAGGTAAGCATTTCAGTGTTCTGAAAGTCAGGGTCTGATGATTGCAGGCTCTTTGTATTGTAAGTTGGGAATATAGTGCAACTTCTGTGTCTATTGGTCTGTTTGTTTATTGCTTTACTGACATTCCTAAGTGGCACAGGGATGCCTTATGCTTATGTAACCCCTTTAATGCCTTACTGTGGCAGCCACATCAAAGTATTTGCTATCACCTCAAAACTGCCAGGGTCATTTCATATCAGATCAGTTCTTCAACTGTGCAAAAGCAATTGTATTTTCTAACTGAAAACAGATGGATTGCTACTGCTCTGCGTAGCACTCTTGTGGGGAGTTGGCCTCATGTGTGTGCGGGTATGGGCTCACCGCACACACTAATAACTGCGAGTGGGAGCCACTTTAACGTAAAAGCATCAGGCTCAGCAGTCTTGATAAACTCTCCTCAGAAGTCCCTGCAGGCAGCAAGTGGAGTCTGAATGCTTATGGCAGCAGTCCTGGGTTAATATTGTCACAAAAAGGAAAGCTCTGGATAACCACTGATAAAAGATGGCAGAGACGCTCTGTGAGAGGAGAAGATATATGACAAACCATCTAGCTGTTATGTCGGTAAAGCTCCACCATCCCCTGGGTGAGCTGTCTTGAAAGGGAAACAGATGCACTGCTTCGTCTGTGCAATTGGACCTAATTGGGAAAGAAAAGATTTCCGTCTTGATTAGTGGAAGGGAGATTTGCTGTAGCATATCTCATTGGAGGTTTCAAGATAGAGGTGGTGGAATTCTAGAATGGAATGGCAAATAGTGACAGCATTTGATATGTTGCTCTCCCATTTACTGCAGCGTACTTTGGCATTTTAAGGTCAGGATAGTTAGACAAGATTGCTGAGAGTTGTTTGGAAGTCTTTTTCCCACTTTATGATGTTTATTTTATACATTCACTGCTACTGACAGATGCTGGTATATTTTTCCTGTATAGTCCCCCTTATGCTGAAATACTTGGTTCAAGACTGGTTTGTACAACTTTACAAGGACAGTGATGCGGAACAGAGAGGAGAATGACTAGCATGTCCCCTGGGTCCCAGGGCTGTCCAGCAAGAGGGGCAGCCTGTCCATTTGGGATACAGCATTTAGAAGGTGGAAATGCTGTCTATGGTTCAAAGAGGAAGCTGAGTAAACTCTTCCACTACACAGTGAGGAATCCACTCTTTATTTGAGAAGTACTTTAAGTCTCCTGGCTCTGAAATCTGTGCCATTAACATAAAGAACAAATGTGACCTTATAAAAATGGGGAAAAAATGGATTGAGGTGAATTTTAAATATGGAAATTGAAAATGTATGTATTATATCTGAAATATTTTCTCTCAGGATGAAAGGAGGAGGAGCTGTTTTGGGGTCTTAGCTTCTAGTGTCAAAGTTCTTAGGAATGAATGAGTTTGCAGCAAATTGAACTCAGTGACTCTCTACTGACTCGAAAGAGGAAGTGGGCTCTCCAGAAAGTCAAGCAGGCAAAGCGGAAGGGAGCCGGATACTGGGAAGGACTATTTAATGACTCCACATTGTAATAGATCTCTTACATTTACCAAATAACCTGTTTGGTTTTGAGAGTCTATATAATGAAAGGAACCCCAGAAACAGTGCGGACACCTCTGTCAGGAATGAGCAGGAAATAGTCCATTAGGGAAAGTGTTGGTTGGGAGCTTTATATATGGTCATATGGTACTGTTCCAGAAAGTGAGATTCAGGCAACATCTGTGGTCAAAAAAAAAATGTTATCAGTTGAAATTCACTCTTAGAAAGTAGGTGAAATTGTTAAGTCAAGGAATATGGATTCGTAAGGTAGTGATTAAGCACGTGGGCTCAAGAGCCAGGCTGTCTGAGTTGGAATCCCAGCTCTGGCATGGTGACTTTGAACACATTCCTTGACCTCTTTAGGCCTGCATTTTCTAATCTGGAGAGTGGGAATAATAATTTCAGCTTGTTCTAGGGCCATCGTAAGGATTAAAAGAGTTATCATATAAAGCGCTTAAAATAGTACCTTGCAAACAGTAAACACACACTTAAAATTAGCTATTAATATTATGTTATCACTGTTATGATGATAATGTTATAGCATTGAAGCTGACTTAATGAATCAATCATATCTATATACTTGCAGGGGAATAATTGGATGGAGAGGTGGGGAGCAGGAATCTGTAGTGGGAAGGCACTTTCTTCCCATGGTAGTAAAAAGAAAATTCTTTTATAGAAAATGGAATTTTCAACCTTTAGAGATCATGTGATCAAATCACATTTTACTAATAAACTGAGGCTCAGTTACTTGACTTGCACAAGGTGACATTGCTAGTTCATGTCAAAGCTGGAACTAGAAGCTAATCTGTGTTCTACGCTTTGATCCAGGGTATCATGGTGCAGTTGAAAGAACAGTTGATTTGGAATCAGGAGACCAGGGTTCATTGCCTCACTTCATTATATACTACTTCAAGCAGATCTCTTAACCTTGAAAATGATGCTCTAAAATATCCACAAGATAACGAAGCTTTCTTTCCTATCTACCATATATGGTAGGGGGATCAAATATGTTAATATTAGTATGATTTGTGAACTAAAGAACTTTGTGAATGTAAGCTTTTATTATTGTTGCATCATACACCGTGAAGTAGTTTAGAAATGACTTATACTGGGATTATTCTTAGTGATGGCAAGGATATTATTAACTCCAATGATTTATCTTAGTTATTAAATAATAGCTAAATCATTATGCTGCCTTCCACCCTGAGTGATACTAAGATGAGTAAGCCAAGTGGGTTAGATTTCTCTGGGTTATAACCTGTCATGCTGACACTAAGTGTTGTCACTTAAACTTTTTATTTTCACCAAAGGGCTTCAATCCCCTCACATGATACCTCTTTTGCTCTTAGGTAAGTGGATTCTTGAGGGAAGCTGAAGTTGTAGGGAATTTTTTTGTTTTTTTAATTACAGACCACAACCTGTTAATCTTAAGACCTGAAAGTTGCTGGAGCCACAGGAAAGCATTTGAGCTGAAATGTTTAATTTGCTTATGATTCAAGTTAGTGGTACTTAATTCTAAGACATTAGTAGGTAATCCTGTCATCTAGAATGTAGCCTGCTGATCATAAACCAGCTCAGACAGGAGATCTGTAAGGTTGACTGCCAGAGACTACAAAAAGAAAAAATGTACTTTGAATCACAAGCTCAAGAAATGTCAGCCCCCTAAAACCAGATTTCAGGTTTAAAGCCTTTTTTGGTAGCTGTAGTTCAGTTTTTCAGTTTATGTATGTTATGAATTTTAAAGACAGTCCAAGACTGTGCTGAAATGAAAGACATTGTATGGCTTGGGTAATGTGAACTATTCTCTAAACTTAAAGATTTTAAAGATAAAAGTGATTAAGATGAAACAGGAATGAAACATTCTTCATCATTTGTGTGTGTATGTGTTTAAATTTAAGGTAGGAAGAGCTGGCCTAAGGCAATAATGCAAAAGACATAGGGAAAAGTTACGTAAAGAGAGACCTTCATTTTTGCAATATTCAGAGGGACAAAGAACAAGTAATATGAATGACTAAATCCCAAAACAGTAATTAAATAAACGATGTTTTAACCACTCTATGGAATATAATGCATCCATTTAAATGTTTGTGAAGACTATATTACAACGTGAAAAAGTTATTCATGATATAACAAGATATAAAATTGTATGTAAATTATGATTGCATCTCTATAAAGTATGAACCAGGCAAAATGACTCACATGAAGTATGCTACATTAAAGTAGTGGTTTTACTGATTATTGTTTTATATTCTCAAATTCCAGGGTTCCTTCTCTGTGGAATGTTTCTCTCCCAGTTCTTTGCATGAGTGACTCCTTTTCATCCTTCTGTTCTCTGTAGCTGTTTCCTATTCTGATAGACTTTCTCTGACGGACCTCACCCTATTCCTTCCACTGCAGGAGCTGGCCTAAGGCAATAATGCAAAAGACATAGGGAAAAGTTACGTAAAGAGAGCCCTATTTGATACTGCCAGAGGATGTTCTTTAGTTTTTCTGGCAGTCCCTGAAAACAAAGACCACATACTTTTCATCACTACTGTTGGTAAAGCACCAAACATGGAACGCAGCGTAGAGCAGGCACTCAAACATTGGTTGACTAGTGGAATGCTAATGGAATTAACCAAAAAATAATATAATCTTTGTATAAACTGATCTGAGAAGTTGATGATGAAATCAACTTAGTTAATTATAGTGAAACATCTTCCTTTTATGAGAACAAAAGGCTTAGGATTTCTACCAGGGGATCTAAGGGGCAAATTAATAGCCAGAAAATGACTTGGGTATCTGACACCAAAGATGGCAGGTGATCTTAAAGGCAGGACCCTTGCATGCTCATAACACAAGAGAAGCATCTGTGTGTCACAGCCCAAAGCTTACACCCATCACTGTCTCTGTGGTCAGCACTGGACACCCTGCTTGTTCTATCACCCCAGCTTTTGATTTTCTGCAGTTCCTTTCATCTGAGAAAGTCAGTCTGCTTCTGTGCTTTCCTCTCTTGAGACATGCAACTGTAGCTCACTCATTTTCACTACTAGATGGTTTTACATTGCATGGATGTACCACAATTTAGCCATTCCCCTAATAGAAATTTGGATTGCTTCTACAAACAATACCGAATATGACTTTTAAAAGATTTTCTTAAAACTCTTCTATAGGAGTTTCTTGAAGGTACCCAGGAGGAGAAAAGCTGGGTTGCAGGCTGTGAGCATCTTGAACCTGAACTGTGTCACATAATGCCAAATTGCTTTCCAAAGGGATTGTACAGTGTGCAGTCCCACCAGCAGTGTTTGAGAGTTACTTTTGCTGTTGTCAGGGTTTATCTCCCTTGACACTACTGACATTTTGGGCCAGATAATTCTGTGTTGGGGTAGTAGGCTCTGTCTGTGCATTGATGGATGTTCATTGGCACTCTGGCCTCACCTTGCAGATGGCAGTAACCTCCTCCCCATCCCCATCTGTGACACCCGAAAGTTTCAAGACATGGCCAAATGTCACCTAGAAGAGGGGAGGCAAAATCATCCTCATTTGAGAACCACTGCTCTTTCTTTGCCAACACTTGGTATCATCTAGTCTGTCTTCATACCTGTTAACAGCACAAAGCCAGGCATGTTGATACAGACATCCTGTGCCTTGGATGAGGGATCTCTTCAGGCATCCAAATACAGTTTATTGCTTCATGTTAAAATATTTTCCCAAGATTCTCTTCTAAAACACATTATTTCATTTCCAATCTTCAGGGGTCTCCTAAGTTTTCATCTGGAAAGATCCATGGAAAGTAGAGATTCCTGAGAGACTGAAGGTTAGGGGCTTAAGAAACTGGATAGCCAGGCTGGAGTGTGGTCATTTAAACAGACTGGAATCCCAAAGCCACAAGGGAAGTGACAAGAACATGGACTTGATTTGAAGTAGAAATGGTGAAAGACAAGATGCAGAGCAGGTTCTCATCAAACAATCTTTAAAACCTCATAAAAAGCTATGGTTTATACAATTGTGTTATAAGGTGTAACAACAAGACTATAATAATAAATAAGATTTGTTTAGTGCTCTGTAATTCATTTTATGGACTCTTCAGCAAAAACAAAGGGAAGCAAATGAGGTACCCAGGGGTGAACAACATTGCCAAGACCCACAGCTAGAAAGAGTCAAAACCAGGATTCAAACACAGCTGTCACTCCAGAGCTCGTTTTTACCTTCTATCATCTTTCCTCTTCCTGTGACTGCAATCCATATTTGAATATCAAAACAAAAGCAGCAGTTTGGATAAATAACTTTTTATACTACTTGGCACCATAGTTGTTTTTTTTCTTTTTTTTGTGTGTGGATGGACCACAGATTGTTGAAGGCATCAATTTATACATTATGAAAAAATATCCTGCATTTGCATAGCATGGACCTGTATACAGTGAACTGTTTGAAAATTGACTTCTCGCCTGTGGGCCTGGAATTATCCTCTCATTGTTTGCTGCATCTCACTTCCTTTATATTGTCTGTTTTCTTAGGCCTTGCTGTGCTTAAAGTAGGCGTTCAATTGATACTTGCTTTGTTCAGTTGAGATATGCCAATATTTAAGATATCTACGTTTTGAGAATCCACATTTGCAAAACAGACAAATTATTTAGTGTAGATGTACAAGAAAAGGTTCTTACCTAGTTACAGGACTGGCTCCAAATAACAGGAATCTTCGAATTGGAATTCATCTCGTACAATTACTACTTGACCTAGAAACTAAAAGTTGAAGTTCAGGTGTGAGGATATTTGAGAAGTGAAAATAAAAATTCCTTTGAAATGAGAATAGAAGTCAGTGGGAACATGGAAAAAGTTTAGACAAACAACAACAAAACTAAGCTATGTTCCTCACTGCACCTTTACAAGAACACATAGGTAAATACCATCTCAGCATCTCTGAATTATGAAATTCCTCAGGCAGAAGTTACGCATTTTTGAGTTCCAATGCCAGAAGGTTTTTATTCTGAAATTTTACTCCAGCAAAAATATAAAGCTGTCCCGACTTGGTGCTAATAACAACAGTCAGTACTAAGTACACATAATAATATTTTCTGAGATGTCTGGGAACTCTGGACAAGTTAAATATTCATCTCCCCTCTTCTATGGGCCTCTATACTTGCCCGTTGCAGCTCAGGAACAAGAAGGCTTAGATTCCAGTGACATCAACAGAGATTTGAGCCTGCGATAAATGGGCTTCATGCCCTGTGTCTGTACGTGTAGAGGCAATCAAGTTAAAGCACAAGAAGCAGCTGTGATCTGAGAACACCAGTGTGTATGGGGCCTTCGGGACCAATCACATAGGCAGAGACACAACAACAGAAATGCTGGGATGTTTTCTTGTGGAATGATAGCCCTTTAATTCCTCTGGAGGTAGTCAAAGTACTGTTTGGGGTGTTTTCTCTTTTTTTGCTGTGAGTTCCTTGAAACTTAATGTTTCATCTTTTTAAACATATAAAGGTAGGGCATTTTAGAACGTTTCCCCCGTTTGCTGACATGCAACTGAATATTGGAGTTTTCTTGGGCAGTTCTCTTTTATACTTCTCCTTTTATGGAGGTGAAAGCATCATCCTAGTTCTCTAGTGCCATCTTTATGTCACTGAACCTTCACAATAATGCATTTTCTCACATGGAAAAAAATAACATATGACTGTTTGGGGATCCTACTCTTGAAAAGCACTTCGTTTACAAACACACAGTTATTTTAACTGCAGAAAGTAGTTTAAGAGTAGCCACAAGTGGCTTTGAAAGCTCTCAATTTCCTGGCTTGTCGTCTTATAAGACTATGTATTGTGGAGATGTAAAGACTTGAACATTTCCTAAATTTAAAAAAAAAAAAAAAGAAACAAAAAAAAACATTGCATCAAGAAGTCAATTAAATTTTTCCTTAAGAGTAAAAATGGATTATAGAATGTGAAGGTTTATACAAGTAATAGGTGACGGTCTCAAGGGTGTTCATGAAAGAATTTAGGGCTTCTGTAGATTACGTTGATTTTTTTCCTCTCATAGTAACACTGTATATTTACAGGCATGAATAAATGTTCAACTTCTTTTTTCAAAAACAAATATGTTGCTGCAGCTTAAAGTATGTATTTATACTTCTACTTTACATAGATCAATCCCTTTTCAACTTAAGATGCTATAACTCTTGTAAATGTTCGTACAGTACTTTTTAAATTCAAAATGTTTTTCCACATAGATCATTAATCTGTAGCACAGAGCTTTATGTGAATTTTAAATGCAGTAATTAAATGACTTCTTTTTAAAAAAGTCTTTGCAAATGCTACTCCTTGGATGTGATAAAAAATTATCTAAAACTTAAAAAATATCTGTTCTTGGCCCTTTGCCTATTTATGTAGAACATCCTTTTTGCAAAGGCTGGTGGTATGGTTGTGAAAAACACATGCTTTTGAAAGTAGTGAGTGCCTAATTATAGGTTCTATATATGAACTATACAAGAGGGCACAGAAAAGGCCAAGAATGAGTAAGTGCAAATCTGCTTTAAATAGTTCCTTGGAAATAGGAAGAATTAGGTGAAGCCCCTTGACTCTAAACTTAGATTTCAAGGGATTTCTAGAAAAAGTTTAAAAACTCTTTACTTTTCACCCTGGTTGTAGATCCCTGATGAAGAAGATCCTATATAGGAGAAGATGTCTTTATGTACAGTTCTGGGCCCTATACACCTCATGTCTTTCTGGCATAAAAGAATAAAATAAACCTTCCTTGGACAGGCCTGAGCTTTGAGGATGCCATTACTTTGAAACGTGAATCTCAATTGAGAGTTTCTAAAGCTTAATTTTAAAAATGGTTGCATCTTGAAAATTTCACATGAGAAATTCATGGGCTGGGAGAAAGCATGACCACCTAAGGGTTGCAGGGCTAAGTATCTTGCTGACACATAATGCTGACATCACAATGCTAGGTGGTGCCTCTCTGGTTTTGGCTGGAAAGCTGACTTAGCATCAACAGTAGGGAGCTATGTGGGTACCCGGCCGTATTTGCCAAAGTGATTGACACACTGAAGTGCTTAAATTAAAGTCTGGGCTACAGGTGTATTTCTATGGGACAAAGTCTAAATTTAGCCTTGAATGCATTGTTTTTAGGTGTGTAACATCTGAATATATTTTTAGATGGACTGATTTTCAATAAACATATATAGGGTTTGTGCTGGCTGTGGAACACTGATTTTGGGTGCAGCATGATTAAGACGAGTCATACATCTTGGCTCCAGTCTCATAGATGAGCGGTCTCCAAACTTTTTGGCACCAGGGACCAGTTTCGTGGAAGAAAATTTTTCCATGGGCTGGGGGTGGAAGTTGGAGAGATGATTTCAGGATGAAATTGTTTTACCTCAGATCATCAGGAATTAGATTCTCATAAGGAGGGTGCAACCTAGATTCCTCACATGTGCAGTTCACAATAGGTTTTGCACTCCTATGATAATCTAATGTGGCCACTGACCTGACAGGAGGCAGAGCTCAGGTGGTAATGCTTGTTCTTGGCTGGCTGCGCACCTCCTGCTGTGCGACCCCATTCGTAACAGGCCACAGACTGCTTGGGGGCTGGGGACACCTGTCACAGAGGATATCAGTTCAGTGATTACTAAGTAGTTTAATAAGCATAAGACAGTTTACTACTAATATAACCTGTAAAGTAGAAGACTCTCCTTAGAAATAGATTATCATCTAGATTTTTTCTAAAGGAGAAAACTCTGGGACTAAACCTCAGAAGTGGGTATGGAAAGTTCTAGGAGAAGAAAAGGGTAGTAAGTAGCAGGAAGGGTGAGTAAATTGTGCACCTAAAAGGGCCAGTCTGTCCACATTGGAGGGTAAATTGCTGGCTGAAGAGCTTTCAATGCTGGTCAGAGTTGCTATTTTATATATTTAGCTTTCAAACCTTATTTCAGCCATTGTTATGGGTTGGCTTGTAAATCCCAAAATTTATTTGTTCCCCAGTACCTCAGAATGTGACCTGGGAGTTCTCTGAATCTTTTCTGATCCTAAGGGCTGCCTGATTTGTGAATTGTTCTTTGCTCAAATAAACTCTGCTAAAGAAAAAAAAAAAAAAAAAAGGAATGTGACCTTATTGGGAAATAGAGTCTTTGGAGATGTAATTTATTGGGATGAAGTCATCTTGGAGACTGGAATAGGGTGAACCCTATAAATGTACAAGGAGAATGTCCTGTGAAGATTGGAGTCATGCTGCTAAGCTCAGGAACCCACCGGAAGCTAGGAGGGAGGCCTGGAGCAGATCCTTCCCTACTGCCTTCAGGGAGCCCTGAATGTGGTCTGCTGATACCTTAGTTTCAGACTTCTGGCCTCCAGGACTGTGAGATAATACATTTCTGTTGTTCTAAGTCACCCAGTTTGTGTTACTTTGTTATAGCAGCCTTAGAAAACTAATACAGCCATTGAATCTTTGTTCAAATTGCTATGTAGAAGCTATCAGAGTGAAGGTACTCTGATTGAAGACCAGATGGGGAGAAGATGGGGAGAGGGACTACATATCCCCATCATATGTACAAACAGTTCCCTTCCTTTTGCTCCCCATCATACTTTAGCCTAGAGTGACCCCTGAGAACATTTTTCAAGCCACTGTTTAATTTAGGAGGCTCATTATGTGTACTATTGGACTATATTTGCCATTCCAGTCAAGTTTTTCTTTCACAGTCATTCTGACTTGCTTGTGCCTGTCACTGTCATGTTCTACTTTTTTGAAATGCTTACTTAAAAAAATCTAACATCTTTATTCAATGAGTTTAAATACTATTTACTGTATAAAGCCTTCTTTAACTACCATGAGCCTCATTGACTTTTCTCTCCTCTAAATCCTTTCAAAACTTACAGGAACATGCCAGTGGTTCTCACCAACCCTGCCTATTATACTTAATGATGGAATGTGTTGCCTTATGGAGTGGGACTGCCCTCTCTATAGATCGTTCATAGGGTCTTTGTGTTAGTTTCCTATTGCTGCCATAGAAAACAGTCTACATTTAGCAGCTGAAAACAACAGATATATGGCATCTCACAGTTCTGTAGGTCAACAGTCTGGGATACCTTGACTGGTTTCTCTGTTCCAGGTCTCCCAAGGCTGAAATCAAGTTTTGGTCTGCTGGGCTGTTATTGTGAGGCTCTGGGAAGAATTCGCTTTCAGATTCACTCAGGTTGTTGGCAGAATCTGGTTTCCTGAAGTGGCAGAACCAAGGACCTCATTTTGTTTCAACCAGGGACCAACCTCAGCTCCTAAAGGCCTCTCTTCAGTCCTTGATGTGGGCCTGTATCTCGGAGCCAGCACGGGGCACACCGAGTCCCTCTCATGCTTGGAATCTGACTTCTCCTTTTGCTGCATCTCTCTGTTTCCAGCCAGATAAATTGTCTGCTTTTAAGGGCTCCTAGATTAGACTGGCCTCACCCTTACAATCCAAAACAATCTTCCTGTTTTAAAGTCTGTAACCTTAATGACATCTGCAAAACCACTCTTCCCAAATTCACATTTCTAGGGATTAGGGTGTGGACAACTTTGGTAGGCCATTGTTCCACCTACTGTAGTTCTTAAGAGCACAAGCCATGCATTGTATTTCTGCTTTATTCCCTCTCCCTTTTGCCCCTAGCACCAGTGCCCAGAAGAGCAGTAGGTTCTCTGTAACTTTAGTTGTTGAGTGATTAATTGAATGATGGGTAATCAATGAGGCATGATTTTGTGTTATTGAACCAGTGGCTAATCTAAATTATATTTGGAAAGATTGTTTTGTTAATTGAATATAAGATAGATTGAAACCACAAAATACTAGAGGTGTCTAGACTAGCAAGTAGTGGAGATAACATAGAACTGAGATAATGGGTTATGTAACTCTGGGATTGTTGTGGAAATAGAGCATAGAGAAGCATCATTCTGAGGTGTGAATAGGACACCTGGATGCTACTCTTAGAGTAGGTAGCCCCTTATTTATGTGTCTGAGACAAAATCTCAATGATATTTTTGAACGAGCAAGTGAATGAATACAGCATAATGGATTTTAAATCGTAATTCAAAATGAGTTTAAGAGGTGAAGCCTCCATTCTGAAGACTGAAGTGTGTATTGCTATTCATATTCTTAAAAATAAATGGAAGAAAATTTGTAATTATCTTGGATTTCCCCTAACACTCCAGAAAAAATTATCTGCAGGCAGCAGTTTGTTTTCTTCATGTTTGCCCACATTACCTGTTTCTGCAGCTGCATCCAATATACTGAGATCACAGAACACAATGACAGCAAATATACTCAGCACTTGCCTCAAGTAGATTCCAGTGAAAACCTCCCTAAACAAGAGCAAACAGAAAGGAAGGACGGCATATTTTAAATTTCCTAAAGGACAAGTGTCTGATTTTTGTTTGGAGCAATACTATTCTCTCTGGCTGTCCATATCCTCTTTCATTTAGAAGCACATCTACCCTTTAGTTGAAATATATTTGTATGATACAACATGCATTGTATCATGTGGCAACCATATTACTACTACCCTCAGTGTTTCATGAGGGAAAGAATTAACTAGTGGACCTGCAGTTATATGGGGTGATTGTAAGGCAAGTGGAGAATCACTTTCTCAGTTGGAAAAATACCTTAATTTATTAGATTACATGGATTTTTAATGAAAACATTAATATGAGTAAGCATTCCCATTACTAGATCACATTTAATAATGGTGTTTACCACTGCTCCATAATTAACATGAAGTCTTTCTCTTCTACGCAGTTTCTTTTTTATACACTATCCCAGCATTTCTCAAAGTGAGTGCCAAATGCAAAGCCACTAACATTAGAGGCACCTAAAGTGCTGATTAAATAGAGAAATTCCTGGGCATATCTAAATCTTCTGAGTTTTATTCTCTGGGAGTTTATTGTGAAAGAAAAAATACTTCTTAGAAACAAACAAAATCTCTACAAACAAAAGTGTGAAAACCGTTAATCAAAACACAGGATGCATTGCTCTTTTCCTAACAAATACTCAGTAAGATTAGCTAAATATAGAGCCTCCTGCCCCCTTTGAAGTCTGTCAACCCCATGCAGATGGGAATCCTTTCCTCTACGTATTAATGCCCTCTGGTGGGAACACAGTAAGTACTAGTTCTTCACAGACATGCCTTTTCATAGGTGGTGGAGATACTCACTGAAGAAGAATATAGCAAATGCTTATTATTGCACTGTTCCAATGACTGTGCTTGAGGTTTGGAGGATAGAAAAAAGTAGACCACCATTTGATAGGCCCTCTTGTTACCCACAGGCTGATTTGAAAGATAAGATATACATATATTCAAAAGCAATAAAATTGGTAGATTCCAGATGTGTGAGATAGAAAATAGCTATTGACAGTATTTGAGGCAAAATGAAATTATTGTGGGTTGGCATTGTGGTGGGAACAGGGCAGGAGCTAGGTTCTGAGAGATGTGAACAAAAATGAGTAGCATGCTGTTTTAAGCAAGGGACATACACAGTATGATAGAGAGTTGGAGATATTCAGATTGCAAGGTACAGGTGAACAGCACCTGGAGTGGAGAGTTCATATGAGGGAATGGTAAGATTAGGTTGGGGTGCTAACTTGGGACCAGCTTATGAAGGATCTTGCATGCAAACCCTAAAAAGTCTGGCTCATGTTCATTGGGTAATAAGAAGCTGTTGAATAGAGATAAAGTTATGATCAGAGAATTAAGATATAAGATAGATTAGAGAACAGGGAGATTGGAGGCAAGGAATCAGGTTAGAAGGCTAATACCCAATTATCCAGGTCACAAATAATAGAAAGAGGAAGCAGAGTTGTGGAAATGGGAAGGGATAGATACAAGCATTGTTGTGGAAGATGAACCAATACTCAGTATGTTAGCAGTGAATCTTTGCTTGTGTGGAGCAAAGTGTTAGGGAAAGAAACTGGAATTTGGAGTCTGGAAACATTGTATATGAAAGGCATATACAATTTTTAAGATTTCATACACATTTTAATTTATTTGTTTTCTCAGCACATATTTTTGGGCCACCTGGCAGATGCCTGGAACATGCTGTCTTAGGGTCTGGAGATACAGAAACAAAGTAGATATGCTTTCTGCTCAAGAGCTTCCAGAATCATAGAAAACCCGGAAAGCTGGACCAGCAATTGCAAGAGGTCAAAAACTGATGCTGAGCTTATGCATCTGGGTTCCTGGGAGGAAGTGATGCTATTAATCACAAAAGGGAACACAGCAGGTGCAGTAAGCTTAGAAAGAAAGCAGAGAAGGTGACTTTTCCCTCTAATTTAAGGTGCATTGTACCAAAGAGTAGTCCAATGGGAAATAGATGGCACATCTGAAATAGGATAATTCAACAAGTGTTTACTCTACAAGGACTGTTTGCAAAGGTATAGAAATAGACGAGAGACAGTGCAGAAACTGGGGACTTTGTAGCAGTCAAACTGTCATCACCCTGTCTGAAGAGCTGTATAGGGAGTAGGGAGCAGTTACTTGAACCTGGAGGGATGAATTCTTTGTATTAGTCAGGGTTCTCCATAGAAATAGAGACAACTGGATGTGTGTGCACACACGTAGAAAAAGAGAAAGACTTATTTTGGCTCACATAATTTCAGAGGCTTGGTAAGTCCAAAATCTGCAGGGTCGTTGTGTAGGCCAGAGAACCAGAGAAGAGTTTCAGTTTGATTTTAAAGACAGTCTGTGGCAGAATTCCCTCTTCGTAGAAGGTCAGTCTTTTTCTATGAAGACCTTCAGTTGATTGGTCTTCAGATGAGGCCCACCCACAATAGAGGGTGATCTGCTTTACTCAAAGTCTACAAGTCTACTGGTTTAAATATTAATGTCATCTAAAAAGCACCTGCATAGAAACATCTAGAATAATGTTAGGCCAAATATCTGGTTACTGTGGCCTAGCCAATTTGACATATAACATTAATCACCACAGTCTTGTAGAGTGGGTCACCTTGAGAAGAGCACAGACTTTTGGTAGAAGTAGCTCAGTAACCTTCCGGGGAGAGAGCTGTGGCAGGGGTCCTCAAAGTGGAGTCCTGGCCACCAGCATCTGCATCACCCAGGAACTAGTTAGAGGTGCAGATTCTCAGCCCCATCCCAGCAGTACTGAATCATAAATGCCAGGAGTGGGGCCCAGCAATCTCTGTTAACAGGCCTTCATCTGTGTGATTTTGATATACTCTAAAGTTTAGGAATCATCGAGTCAGGTGAATAAAACTCCTCCCTCTCTGGTCCTTCCTCTGATCTCCTGTTTGAGCTCCTCCAAGGTTGGACCTCACAGGAAGCCAGAGGCAGAAAACAGCTTATTGATGAGGGCACAAACATTAGCCTCCCAGGGCAGGAATCAGTGTGGGAGAGGGTAGAGAAGGGTCAGGAAAAGCAAGTGGAAGGTGTTCTGCTCCTTCATTATGGGATATATAGACCAGGAAGTACCTCACATAGACATAATGGTTCAAACCTTAGAGTAGATGAAATTGCCAAAGCAGAATTTAAGAGGAAAGAAAAGTGGCCCAGGTATAGAGCCTAAGTGTGTAATATTACAGGTTTAAGTGGTGGGTCGCATCTGTGATTTTTCTTCTAAGATCACATTATATTTTGAACTCTCACTGCTGCACTGAACTGGCTTTTTTCCGGGTCAAGACTGTAAGTCAGAGTCCTTAATTTCCCAAATAGACCACTCCCTCTGATGTATGCATGTCTGGCATATAAAGCGTATGCATCCCTATTTCATCCCCAACACATAGCTTATCTACCATTGTGACGCTCATCAGAGAATTCAGCCATGAATCAATTGCAGTCCAGCACTTATCAAAGTCTTCCTTGAGACATCTGGTCTTCCAGAGAGTGTGTCTAATGAGCAAGTGATTCCTCTGTGACTTTAAGTGTTATTGCCATGGTAAGTTATAGAAGCAGCATGTCAAATACCTAAGCCATATTATCTCAGCCCCTTGTAGAAGTGACTTTACTGAGTTAACATTTATGTTATACCTTCAGCTCACATGGGTTGCTGTACCAGTACTAATAACAACTTGAGGAGCTTTTCTATATCATTTATTGGTTGTTTAATAAAATCTTGTTGATTATGCACTTGGCACCAGTGCTCACCAGAGGTGGCTTTAAGACATGGTCCCTCATTTGTGAGAGTTGTTCACATTCTCACAGATGAGGCAGAAACACAAACAATTACATAATCACAGCATGTGATTAGAAAACAGAAGAAAGAGATGCTCATTTATTCAAGAACAGTAAAAAGAAAGAGTTTCAAGAAGGAGGAACTGGCCGGGCGTGGTGACTCACGCCTGTAATCCTAGCACTGTGGGAGGCCGGGGAGGGTGGATCACCTGAGGCCAGGAGTTCGAGACCAGCCTGGCCAAAATGGCAAAACCCCGTCTCTACTAAAAATACAAAAATTAGCCAGGTATGGTGGTCGGGCGACTGTAATCCCAGCTACTCGGTAGGCTGGGGCAGGAGAATCACTTGAACCCTTTTGTGGGGGTGGAGGTTGCAGTGAGCTGAGATTGTGCCATTGCGCTCCAGCCTGGACCAAAGAGCAAAACTCCATCTCAAAAAAAAAAAAAAAAAAAAAAGAAGAAGAAAAGAGGAGGAACTATTTGAAGTGGGCCTCGGAAGATGCATAGGAACTTACCAGCTAAACTAAGGCGATAGGGATGTGTTGGGAGGGGAAGGCGTTCTAGGACCAAGGAGAAGAACAATGGGAAAGCATGGAGATATGCCAGGAGCACAGTGGACACAGGAGAGAGTGTTTGAAGATGGGGCTGGATTGATGGCTGAGGGCTTTATGTTGTACGCCTGGGGGTTTGGGAACTTTATTCTGAAGGTAGAAGGGGAAAAT
Organism: Pongo abelii; assembly: GCF_028885655.2. NCBI lineage: Eukaryota > Metazoa > Chordata > Mammalia > Primates > Hominidae > Pongo > Pongo abelii. Next base: position 35,428,771 of record NC_071996.2, on the reverse strand, counting down.
TAAGGGCTTTGTGATCCCTGGATTAACCTGAATAGATTTGAGTGAATCAAGATTGGTATTTTGTAACTATTAAGTGAGTTTATTTAAAAAAAAATCAGTAGTCTTTATTTTTTAGAGAAGTTTTAAGTTTACAGGAAAATTAAGCAGAAAGTATAGGGAGTCCTCATATTGTATTACCTGCTCCACTCTCATCCCCAACACAGTTTCCCATGATCATGATTAACATCTTGCGTTAATATGGTACATTTGTTACAATGGATGAAGCAATATTGCTACACTATTATTGACTAAACTCTATCATTTATATTAGGGTCCCTCTTGGTGTTATATAGTTCTTTGGGTTTTGACAAATGTATAAAAATGTCATATATACAGCATTATAGTAGCATACAGAATAGTGCCTGCCCTAAAAACATTTCACATGCCATCTATTCATCCATGACACCTAGCTCTGAACCACTGGAAATCACTGATCTTTTTAGTGCCTCTATGGTTTTAACTTTGCCAAAACTTTATGTACAACGATGCATTGCTTAATGACAGGGATACATTCTGAGAAATCTGTCATTAGGCAATTTTGTCATTGTTTGAACATCACAGGGTGTACTTACACAGACCTAGTGCTACAGCCTACTCCACTATACACCTAGGCTATATGGTATGGCCTCATGCTCCTAGGCTACAAACCTGTATAGCATGTTACTGTACTGAATATCATAGGCAATGGTAACACAATGGTAAGTAGTTGCATATCTAAACACAAAAAGGTACAGTAAAAATTATAGTACTATAATCTCATGGGATCACTGTTGTATATGGGGTCAGTCATTGACCAAAACTTTGTTATATGGCACATGACTATACTTGGAATCATACAGTATGTAGCCTTTTCAGACTGGCTTTTTTCACTTAGCAGTATACTCAAGGTTCCTTCATGTCTTGTCATGGCTTGATAGCTCATTCCTTTATATCACTGAATAATATTTCATTGCAGGATGTATCACAGCCTGTGTATTCATTCATCTGAATGGGAGAAATTATAATTTTTCTTCAATATTCATAAATTTGCAGTTGGGAGACTTCTGCAACGAAAGACAGATTAACAAGAGAAAAACACTCAAGTTATTAATGCATTCAGCGTACATCTCACAGGAGTAAAGTAACTTAAGGCAGTGGTTTAGAGTTTAATCTTACATAAAATCTTCAACAAAGAGCGATAGATTTTAGAAAAATTACAGGGCAAAGGAAATTAGTTCCAGGCTTCCAAAGGTGGGAAAACTGTGGCAAAGTAAAGTACGCTCACATTCCTCTGGCGCCATCCCTAACTTTGTCAAGATTGTCTGCAATAAGGGGAAATTTACATTCTTTCTTTAGGTGGGATATAGGGAGGGATCAAAAGACCTTTTAAAAGTCTTTGTAATTCTTTGTTCTGCTTTTAGGTAAACAGAGGGAAGACAGAGAGCTACTCTGCATTTTACTTGTCTTCAGCTCAATAGTCCTTCATATTTTGGGGAGAAATATTCTGGTTTCCTTCATATCTAATGAAGAACATCTTGATTCCTTTCAAGTTTCTGCAATTATGAATATGGCTGCTATAAGCATTCATGTGCAGGTTGTTGGTTTTTGTTTTTTATTGAGGTGGGATCTTATCTTACTGTTGCCCAGGCTGGTCTCAAACTCCTGGCCTCAAGTGATCCCCCCACCTCAACCTCCTGAGTAGCTGCAACTACAGGGGCACACCACTGCTCCCAGCCATGTGCAGTTTTTTTGTGTGGATGTAAGTTTAGAATATATTTTGGTAAATAAATGGAATTATTATTGCTGGATCATAGGTAAGCCTATGTTTAGCTTTGTAAGAAACTTCCAAATTGTTTTCTAATCTAGCTGTACCATTTTATACTTTCACTAGCAGTGAATGAGAGTTTCTGTTGCTCCAGGTCCTCATCAGCATTTGGTGGTGTCAGTGTTTTGGATTTTGGCCATTGTAATAGTCTGTCGTGGTATCTCATTGTTTTAATTTCCAGTTCCCTAGACTGTTTTCATATTTTTACTTGCCCTTTGCATACCTTTGGTGAGGTGTCTTTTCAAATCTTTTGCTCACTTCTTAATGTGATTTTTTTTATTGTTGAGTTGTAAGCATTCATTGTATATTTTGTGTACCCATCTCTTATCAAATACATCTTATGCAAAGATTTTTTCCAGTCTGTGGCTTGTCTTTTCATTTTCTTAACAGTATTTTTCACAGAGCAGAAGTTTAAGGTTTTTCATTTTAATGAAGTCCAACTTATCAATTATTTCTTTCACAGGTCATGCTTTTGGTGTTGTATCTAAAAAGTCATCACAACACTCAAGGTCACCTATATTTTCTTCTGTTTTTTTAAAAAAACTTTTTATTTAAGCATAATGTACATACAGAAAAGCATACATATTGGTTAACTCACTGAATTTTCACAAATTCACCTGTGAATCAGCACCTAAACCAACAAATAGAATATTACCAGTATCCTAGAAGTTCCTCTCTAGGCACCAAACCAAATCCCCTTCAGTAGGCACCTAATGACATGGATTCCTTTGCCTGTTTCTTTTTAATATAAAGTGAGATCATGCAGTATATACTCTGCTCACTCAACATTGTGAGATTCATCTATATTGTTGCATGTAGTTGTAGTTTGTTCATTGCTGTATGCTGTTCCAGTGTTTGAGTATCCCATAATTTATCTGTGTTAATGGACCTTTGGGTTGTTTCCATTTTGGGGCTCTTATGAATAATGCTGCTAGTATATGACTTTGGGTGAGCAGATATACATATATGGTAAACATATGCACCTAAATTGGAACTGCTGTGTTACAGGTGATGTATATATTCAGCTTTAATCAGATACTTCCAGATGGTTTTCCAAAGCAGTTGCACCAATTTAAACTCCCATCAGCAAACCAATTTATTTAAAAATGTTAAAGCTTACTTTTCCCCCTAAATAATGATGCTCTAGGAAAACATCAACTAGGAGGTAAAAATGTAGATGAAGTCCTCACCAACAGAAAGTGCTCCTTTGAAAAGAGGCAAAGAAAGAGGTGGAAAAACTGTGTAAGATATGAGACTCAGCCCCAACCCAGTTAGAAATCCTGGGGGTAAAGAACACCTTATATTAGTTCCCGCTTATCTTCAGTGTATATGCTCCATTCAGACCCCCAGTGGATGCCAGAAATTGTGGACTGGACTGGACCCTAGATACACTTTGCTTGTTTTATCTGATAACCCAGACAACAACTTAGTGACTGACAGACGGGTATCCGCTATAGTATGGATATACTAGGTTCACATCCTGGGTAGGACAGAGCTAGACGGTGTATGATTGCATCATGCTGTTCAGAAAGGTGTGCAATTTAAAAATTATTAATTGTTTATTTCTGGAATTTTCCATTTTATATTTGGACCACAGTTGACTTGAGTAACTGAAATCATAGGTAAGGGGATACTGCAGTATTGAATATACTTGCCCCCTTAAGTACTTGAAGAAATCCTGTTGTTTCTGTTATTAAGCTAGCAGTTTGTAATCACCCTTCCTGTCAAGGCTATCATTGAGTAAACAATTGATTGGAGGATTGTGCTAAAGACTGACATCCATCTGGAGGTGAGGGTGGGGCAAGAATGGAGTGGAGATAGCAAATGCTCAGTCATTGGTTTGAAAGAATGTTAACACAGAACAGTTAATTTATACTTTGAACAACAGAGACACAAAATAGAATGATTTACAACAATAGTCCCCCTTAAGTAGGGGGCATGGACTAGATTTTAAGTATCTTCAGGACAGGAAACTTGTTTTATTCTGAATTGAATGGCAATACCTATTGAGTGTCTGGAAAGAAGTAATTACTAAATAGTCAATGAATGAATAATTAGTGAGAGCGGTGTGATGTATTAGGATTAAGAAAACAAATCACCATTTCAGCAGGGAGATAATCAAGGAACATATGTAGAAGAAAAATTTGGGGCATTATTTTAGTTAAGAGTTAGATAAGAGTCATTAATTGGTCCAAGATAGGTATTTGTTGCCTGCATGTTATGTGCAATTTGATGAGGAAATGAGAGGCTCTCAGTGGAGAAGAGCTGTTTGTGTGGTAGGGGTGGGGTGGGGATGGGAGTGGTACTTCATTTAGGGAAGTATGGAGCCAACATAGAGCACCAGTAACATCAGTCCATACTTTGCCTGAGCGTAACATTAACTAAACCCATTATGTAGCTTTACATCTGGCTTTGGATATACCAGTTTTAAAGAGAATGTAAAAATATAGAGAAATGTGGCAAAAGTGATAAAAAATGGATGACAAATGACACAAATACATCATACTTCTTATCATACTCAAGTGAGATGTTAAAAGCTTCTATGTATGTGACAGGTAAGATGTCTGTTAACAGAAGGCTAATGGTTGGCTTAATTATTTTTTCTGGAATAAAGCCTTTTTATGAAGAGTTTAGAGATGAACAGTTTCTTAGATTCATAGAAGCCCAAATAATAAGACAAGGAATTAAGACACAAAATATTTTTATCAAACGTAAGGAAAACCTTTTTGATTACCAGGATGATACGTTGGTGAAATAACAGGGAAACTAGTATTTTTGTCTGGAGACCATCAAGAAATGAGAAGACAATGATCAATTCTGAGCAATTGTTATGGACTGAATGTTTGTGTCCTCCCAAAATTCAAGTGTTGAAACTCTAATTTCCAATGTGATGGTATTTGGATATTGGGTCTTTAAGAGGCAATTAGGTCATGAGGGTGGAGTTCTTGTGATAGGAGTAACATGACTTTATCAGAAGAGACTTCAGAGGGCTTGCTTGCTCTTTCTCTACCACATGGAGATACAGTGGGCAAGTGTCCATCTGGAAACCAGGAAGAGAGCCCTCACTAGGAACTGAATGGACTGACAAGTTGATGTTGGAATTCCCAAACTCCAAAACTGTGAGAAATAAATTTCTGTTCTTTAAGTCACCCAGTCTGTGGGATTTTTGTTATAGTAGCCCATACTAAGACAGCAATTGAAGCACTTTTCTGCTTAAGAGAGACCTGGATAAGATGGTCACTCTGATGCCCAAATGCCACTTCACTTTAAGAAAAGCAAAAGTAATGTAAAAATTGAACATTAAGACTGTGAAATGTGTAAGTTGAACTGAAGATATGCTGACAACGTTTAATTAAATAACAAACTCTTTAAAGGCACTAAAGGAAGAATTTTAGAGTATGTCTGCTTCATTTGCATAAGCACTGCAATGTGAAGCTGTACCATATACTGGCTTTCAGATCAGTTATCAGCCAGTAAAAGTTGATATGATACAGTGGAAATGGCTTCCATATTGCCCATAACCCTCTAAACCATTGGCTTTTGCTGGCAACTGAGGCTTCTCTGCAAACTCCAGAACACCACTTTCAGAGGCAAATTCTATCAGCCTGATAGCATTTTCTAGTTTTATTTGATCTTGAAAAACATTTCATTATGTTTAATTTAGGGAAATGAGATTTCTTTAATTACTATCAGTAGCAGCTATTAGAGGCTCAATTACATTTGCAAATTTATTTTTAAAAGCTTTATGGTTTTCAGATAAAAATTTCAAGATCTAACTGCATCCATTAAAAGTTACTGTTCTTCCCTTTGGTACCCATGCTTCCAAGAGAGAAGGTGTGTTTTATAACACAAAATAAATAATGCCAGAAGCTGAGGATTTGCCTAAATGGGAGTTAGAGTCACTCATTTGGAAAAATTAGATATTTTATTAAATAAATTGGCTCATGAAATATGTTTGTAGATTCCTATCCTTTGGGGTTTCACATACACCAAACTCTTCCATGTGAAAGGTCAGGATGTACCCATGGGGAAGAGGCCGCTTACTAGCTAGGAATGTAGATGTTGCTCATCTGTATGCTTACCTAGCCTTGGTTATAGACCTACCGTGAGTTATATATCACCACTGCTATGTCTAGAGCAGTGTCTCCATGAAAGATTGTAAGGTGGGGTCCACATAACCTCTAATTTATTAGTCTCTTGAACACTATCAGTGATTTTAGAAGTGACTCCAATTTTATATGTTCTGGAGCTTATTCATATCATTCAACAATTATTAGCAATATGAAAGTCCTTCCCAGACTGGATATTGCTGTTTTGCTCACTCACAGTAGCATTAATAGGTTATTTTTCCTCTTCTAAAGAGATAAATGGAAAAATTTACCTATTGAAGTCCGGAGAACATTAGCACGCATGATGAGGTGCCCGTGACAGGGCTTTAGCCTTCTCACTATGATCAGAATGCCTCTCATCTGTGGCACATAGAAGAGCACTCTGTGCTTAGTAGGTATTAATATTTAGTAAACACTGGTTGATGTGATTAGTTCAACACTCTTCAAATCAGAAGCAGCTGTTTACTGTACAACTACAACCAGAATAGTGTTTGTCCGTCCACTTGGTGGCAATTTTGAGCTATTGCATAGAAGTGCTATCTTGGATCAAAAAATAGAAAGTGTTTTTGTGAAAAACTTTGGGGTCTGTTCATTGAATTACATCACTATAATACAAAACCACCTCTGTTGACAGGAAATATCACCCGCTAATAAAAATTGTAAATGCCTTTGTTGCTGTTTGTCATCGATATATACATGCAAGGTTTAAATGATTTAAACAATTGTTTCTTGAGTTCTTTTTTGCTAATAAACATGAAGGTGAGAACATGCCTTCGCTTGTTTAAGGTGTATGCACGTGAGGGCTTTTCTCTTTATTGTATTTGGAAGTGTTTGTTTTTATTATTCTCAACTTGCTTTAGCTTCTACCTGGACCACTAAATGCCTACTGATGGAATATAGGGTTATATGCGTTAAGAATTTGGTGTTTGTGTGGATTAGTATTGGATGGAGAGTTATACACTTGGTGCATGTTGGTGGCAACCTGATGTATGGTTGGCTGCTTGCCCCTCGCACTCACCATGGATTCTCACTGGAAGGTTGTATTAAGAGAGTGAACCATGTGATGAACAAATAATTTGAAGGCAAATGCTTATAAAAGCAAGTCACAGTTTACAGTGTGTAAAATAAAAGTCCCAGATTAAAAGATGCCTTGCATTTGGGGTCTAAAAGTACAGCAGCATTTTTTTAAGGTAGTAATGCTATTTAAAATTGTTCTAGAAGAGTAGTCTCATGAAACACAAAGTCATCGTTTACATGTTATACCACCCCTTCTCTCCCATTTTATCTAGATGTTGCTTTTTAATAACTTTATCACAAAAGAAGATGTAAATATGAACATGAGCAGTATGGTTGCAGAAACAATAATAAAGGACAAAAGCATATTAATTGTTATTCTCAGAAAGCTTACGATTCAATAGCTGTCTAATTTAATAAAGTCTTGTTACAGTGGAATGATTCAGCTGTAAGAAGCTTGTAGAAATTGTAATAGCACTGGAGTCAATGCAATCTTTTTTAATTCTCGGGGTGGTAGTTTTTCATGCTGTCCACTCTCAGGAAAGCTGCAATGTGCTGCAGAGTTGTTTGTCAATGCCTGGGCTTATTTTTATAAGAAAGTATTGATTACAGAGTGAAAAACATTTAGTTTAACAGCAATCAATGTGTAACAGACAAAAGGACGTCTGAAGTTTTGAAGTCTTTAAAATATGAACTAAATGCACAATCTGGAGAGTTAAGTTGTTGGTAAAAGTTACGACCCAAGGGTACACAAATTTTAGATTACAAACTTACTACTCTTCCCCTCCTAGGCCAGCTCAAATATTGGGAGGTAGAAGACTTAATGATTGATTGTGCAGGAAAATTAACTTATTTATTTATTTTATTTTGCTTTAAGTTCTGGAATACATGTGCAGAACATGCAAGTTTGTTACCTAGGTATACATGCGCCATGATGGTTTGCTGCACCCATCAATCCATCATCTAGGTTTTAAGCCCCACATGCATTAGGTCTTTGTCCTAATGCTCTCCCTCCTCTTAACCCCTGCTTCCTGACAGGCCCGGGTATGTGATGTTCCCCTCCCTGTGTCCATGTGTTCTCGTTGCAAAATTAACTTATTTATTAAATAGCACATAGTAAATATAAAACTTTTGGTAGAGAGAGAGAGAGAGATTTTTTATCTGCTACAACATGTATAATCTATGCACTACAGAGCCTTACTGTATATTCCAACTTGTTTTTAATAAATTAAATTTATTTAAATAATAAAATTAAAATTTTATTTCAGCATCTGAGAAAATAGAAAAGCATTTAAAGATGTTAGCATCTGTCAACATTAAATCTCATAAGCTCTCAAAGTATTAGAAACGAACAAAATGTTAATCTGTATGGCTAAATTATCATCTACCTGTATGTATATTATGACCAGTATTCAAAATTATCTAATGTTGAGATTAATTTGACATAAAATGTAGACCCTTTGTAAGCTGTCGAATTAAAGTAACTTGTATAATCTCTAACAACACTAACACGGCAGCACGTGACTGCAGAGCCTCTGCTCTCCCTCCAGTGGGAGGAACTCTGTTACTAATTGAGAATAAGAAGACACACTGGCTAATGGCTCAACACCAAAGGGTAAAATGTAATTCTATGTATAACACAACCCAGGTGCCTCTGTACAGAGATGTAATCACACAGGGATAGATAAAAGATTTGTTCCTACCACACTGACAAGCACAAATATTACATGATTTTCGGCACTGCTGAAAGTTCATCCTTTCTAGAAAACACAAACTTAATTTTTTCATTTTCGACAGTAGCTACAGTTTCATTAAGTTTTGGGGAAGACGTTTCAAATTGTTTTTGTTTCTTAACAGTGAGAAGACAGTTCTGCAACCCCATGGCTTCTAGAGAGTTTATGCATTTTGGAGAAAGGGAATGTCATCTCCTGGAAAATGAATGATTAGAATTGATTATTTTTTGTTATAGCTGGTAATCTTGATTAGGAGTCCACAAACTATGGCTGAGCTATTTCCCTCCCTACCTATTTTTGTAATAGTTTATTTTGGAATACATCCACACACATTAGTCTATGTATTATCAATACCTGCTTTCGTGCTACCAGGGCAGAATTGAGTCATTACAACAGAGACTGTGTGGCACATCAAGCCTAAAATGTTTGCCCTCTGGTTCTTTATAGAAAAATTTGCCAACACCTGCTTTAGATAATTCATACTTTACTAGCTAATTGTTGAATATGTGATAATCTTGGCCTAACAAGATTATAATATTTTTAATGGCAAAGACCATCTCTGTCTCTCTGTTTTTCAGACCATCTCTTGGATCTCTTCTATACCCTACAATCTCTAACAAGGTCCTGGAAAGGGAGAGGCTTAAATACATCAGTTGGTTTGCTGGCTGTGATGAAAGTTTACTAGACCAGGAAAGAAACACCTTTGTACCTGTAAAGAGAGGCAGTCAAGCCCTAGGTTCCTGGAATCAGATTGCATGGTCTCAAACCTTGCCTCTGTTATTTACTTACTGTGGCCTTAGCCTCATAATCTTAAAAAAAAAAATCTGGTTGGGAATAGTGCCAACTGTCTAGTGTTGTTGCAAGGGTTCAGTGGCAGCTATGTCAAAAGGGCTTAGAACACTCAGCCAGGGTTCATCATTATCATTCTTGTCTGTGATGCTGGGAAGAGTCTTTTTCTCTCTGTCTCTTATTTTCCTTCATTTTATTTGTCCTGAAATTACTTTTCTGACTTCTCTGTGAATAAGGAGGTGCACTTTAATTGTACATACATGTTTCCTTGTCTTACGTATCATCAGTAGGGCTGCTGGCACTAGCTGTAGTTCAGATTTAATGCCAGTGGCCACAATCTTATGAAGACATGGATCCTTTTTCCATAAAAAATAAGGCCTCAGACTTCTGTGTTATAGCAGTTGTGTTTTTATTTATTCAATACCTGTCAATACATCGTGTTCAGTACACTGAACACTTTGTAATTTGTGGATGCTTTGCAGTTCTTCCTGGCCTAAGAGGTGGAGAGCCTCTGTTGTAGGTATTTGCATGTGGATGAGTTATAACCTGTGTAATGGCACACTTCTGTAATGACACACCTCTTCTGATTGACAGTGGTACTAAGATGGCAAGTAGCTCTCACTAATTGGAACCATTTTCTTTGTGCATGTTGAATCTGATTCTCTGGTCATAAATTGTGAGAGTCTTAGCCTATATAAAAATGTACATTTGTGGAGCAATGTACATAACATTCAAGGCCTGGTTAAAAAAAAATGTTGTTTTTAATATTGTTGTTTTCTGAAGGAGGAGGCAAAATAAGAGAGAGAGAGAAAGTAGTTTATATGAAAGTTTTACATATAAATCTAACTGGTCCAAATGCAAAACTCTGCCAAATTCTTGAAAATTTGCTCTATTGTTGACTGCCTGGAAAGGGAGATTTCGGAGGATCTCTGAATCTTCTCTGTCTACAGCGACAAAGACTTATGGTGAGCTGGATCACCCTGGACAAATTGGTATCTTTTAGGACCTCAGTTGGACTTAGTGACCTCCAGCACCCTTCCAGGTCTACAAACTTTCATTTCCCTTTGATCATAAGACCTCTAGAAAGGGGCAGATATTAATGTGTCCATGTGGAAAAATAGCTCTTGCTGTGTTTAGTCAAGTCTGACAAAACCTTCCAGGAGAGACCACTTCTGAATGAGAAAGAGCTAAACATTGCCAGGAGTGGAAACTGGGGAGAGACCAGGAGATTACAAAAAGGGCACCTGAGAACACAATTTCTGGCACTCTATATAAAGTGCATACAAAAGACCTGCAGTCGTGATGTAAGCATTTCTTCTGTGAGCTTTTCTATACTCAACAACAGGCCAGGTAGGTATTCTAGTATTAATAGTAGTAACTGTAGCCACAGTGGCCTATCTTTTGTGAGTAGTATTTAGACCATGTGAAACTGTGTTTTCCATTTGCTTCCTCTGGTGACTGTGTCAATCATTGAGAAAGTGAGATTATCCGTTGTGATGTTCTCCTCCACTGATGGTTAACCAAGGGTTAAATATACTTTCAAAAGAGGCCCTCCAGTTGTCTTTTAAGAGTATATGTTTTCCCCTTCTGTAGATTAACTGTGCTCACTCAGCTCATTTATAGGTCTTTAATGATTTCCTCATAAAAATGATATTTCTGTTTAACTTTACCTCCCAGAAATAACACAAACTCTAATTCTTTAATATGTGGTGCTTTCAATTTCTTCTAACTTTGGTAATTGTATGAAATAAAATACTAAAGCATTGAACCAAAGCTTGTGATTAGTTCCACATTGATTTTTTAAATGTTCTAGCTGACCTTTTAACAGCATGATAAAATGTAAAAGTTTGCATTTGCTAACGAGGATAAGGGAAGCTGCTAAAAGTCTGTTTTAAAATTTTTAGGTTTGTCGTATAATCTAGGATGAAATAATGGAAGCTGGCTATGTAAAAACCAACCCAGTTGTTCTCAAGTCTTTGTTTAAAGAAATATTCTTGTTTAAAGAAACTTTCCACAATGAAATGGGAAGTGTGAAGGCATTCCTAGTATGTTCTCCAAATGAATAAAAAGTAGTTGTAAGAAATTAATCATTACTGAGGTCCTCTCTGGCAGATTTAAAACAAAAGCTTCAGTAGTACCTTGTACAGTTGGTTGTAGACATTATAATTATTCTGCTACTTTAAAAGAGTGCATAATTATAGCGAATACTCTAATTTCCAATACACATAATTATACCCATTCACTGAAGGGAGGAATATAAGGATTCCAACTACAGAATAAAAAGGATTCTTAGTCTGAATAGAGTTTTTTTTTTTTTTTCCATTCCACAATTCTATAAAATCTAGTAGGGTGAACAAAAAGAACAGTACAATGTACTATCCTTAAAAATAGAATTATAAATGGCTTTGTTTGGAAACTCCTGCACATCTTCTCGAAAGTTAAATTTTTGACTTAATAGTTATTGAGCGAAAGTGAATCATCAGTTAAGAGATGTGAATATGAAGTTGGGATTGCAATCCCTGGGCTGTTGGGAGAAGGCAATGGTAAGGGAAAGAAGATGACAGAGAGAGATGTATCTGTGGAGTTTCTAAACCAGAGAAAATCTCATCACATTATCCTCAGTCAGGATTAAGACTAAAAGTTGTTACCGACAGGAACTTTATAAACCTAGAGCTAGCTGCCCACTAAGGTCGTGGGAGGTCAAGAGGATTCATGTGGAGCTTAACTCAACAAGTATGTATTGAACATTCTGGAAAGCTCAGCAATATGCTAATATTCTATGGGGTTTTGTGACTGTGTTTGAGGCCTAATCCCTGCCTGAAGAAAAGTGTGCTCTTTGAAGAGACAGGGAATAATATATTATTGATTATAATATACATTAAAATTAATATATAATAATATATTTTTATATATAATTTGTTATTCATATAATCAATGTTAATATAACTTATTATATTAACAAGCTTACTTATATATAATATATATTATACATATCATTATATAATGATTAATACGTCATATGTATGTGAAACAGTTAGCAAAGACTGTGGCATTATATATTCTGTAAAAAGCTAAGTTATAAAGCAAGAGCACAAGTATGTGGGATAAACCATAAATTAGGCGGGCAGTGAAGTAAGAGAGACATCAGAGTTGAGGCAGAGCAGGTGTTAACCTTCATAGTAAATATAGCTGAAGTTCAAGACTAGAGTGTAGATGGGAGGATGAAAAATCTTGGAATCCTCCATAACAAAGAACGAGAGAAACATAGGGACCAAAAGTTTGAAATGAAAATGAAACTAGCCAGAGAATTCATTTGTTCTTCACCAATTGTTGTGGAGTACAGACAGAAAAGGAACAGAGTGGGGGGTAAAATGGGACATAGATCTGTAGCCATTCTGAAAGTGCATGTGTGGTTCAGGGTACAGAACTGGAAGGAAAAGTTGCTACAACAAAAACAAAAAACCTGAAATGCTGTGTCTTCTTTGCATAGAATATACTGTCTCCACAGAAAAGGAAACAATGTTTAAGACTTCAGTCAAGTATGAAGGCATTTAATAAAATCGACTTCGGAAAACTTTCAAGGGGATAGAATAATAAGTATCTACTGTTAATTGTGATCAGTTAACATGACAACAGAGAAAGATCTGTGACCAGGGGAGAAGAATGAGTCATTGACTTTTTATAAAAGGACCCACTGGTTGAGTAAATAAAGCTCTTTTCTAAGTCAAGCTGAGAATTGAGACTTTTGACTAAATAAACTCAAGGAAAAGATTCGGGTAAGGGAAAGAGAGTCTGAATTAGGCAGTTGACTATTGCTAACAAGCTTACTACCTACCTGGGTTATTACTCAATGTCTTGCTTTCCTTGGTCAGCCCCTGTAAACATCAGCTATTCAAAGACTTGAGAGGAATTAGTTTTCTGAGAAGCTTGTAGAAGTCACAAAGTCGGTGAGGCAGAAAACCCTGTGGAAAGGCCTTTTCCAACCCAAGGAACCATTGCTTATGAATGACAGTAAGGAAATTGTTCCTTTTATGGTAGTATCTCACTTCTAGAGTCCACTCTGAGGAAGAATTATCATCCTTTAGATTTAGATTAAACATCATTTAGATTCTGTCATTCTCCTCAAAATCTACTGATACTCCCAATCATTTCAGAATCAAATTAAAACCAATGCCTTTGGTGTGTCTATTTTATCACTCCTCTTCCTAATTGTGTAATGTCCAATATCATTGTTTTAACGTTGCCTGGCTCTCTTTAACCCAAAAACTGTGCCCTTTGCCTCTTAAATCTTCACCCACTAATTATCCAAAACAAGGATGCCAGTCACCTTCATCAATATTAAATGAAACTTATATTTTCACTAACCCTCAAAACATGTGTATACACACACACCCCACTTGTAGACATTGTATTTAATCTCTTTATGCCACTAATGTTATTTGTAATTGCTTATGCTTTTCCTGATATGGTTGTGGCTAATTTCATCGCTGCATAGAATGTGAGAGTTGAAAGGGACCTTAGCATTAGTGTTAATTTAGAATCTTACAGATGGAGGGAACCTTCCAATGATTAGAAGAGACACAAGAGGGAAACACAGATTTTCTTGTTTACAGGCCCTGGGGGTACGTGATATGCCTGAGGGCCACACGTATGGAGGTCTAGGAGCACATGTAGAGAGAGATCCATGAGCCAATGCCTTTACTGGTATCCAGGGTGTTATCCAAACAGGTTTCCTGTGGGGAATGTTAATTGGTGAGTTTAAAGCAACAGGTGTGAGTTCCAGGTGGTCACACTGTGACTGAGGGTTAGTCACTGTGGCATATCTGCACAGCTCATGCAGGGGGTAGGAGCAGCAGGGCCAGTCAAGCAGGCTGTGTCTAGCTGACCCGTAGCAAGCAGCTGGGTAATGCAGATATCTGAATTGAACACATTGAGGAACTAGGAGTGTGAGTTAGGCGTACAACTGGAAACTCTCCCAAGGATGACTGAGCCCTTCTTCTGGTATGAGAGAATCCAACTTATATTTAAAATGGAGGCCAAGGCAACATAAAATTATAAGAACTTACTACAGCAGTTTAGAAGTAGGTCCAGAGACAGTAAGTATATTTCCCAAGGTCACTTAGCAAGTTAATGGGAAGACAGAAACTCTAGCCCAGTCTGTTAGCCTCATGCCTTCTCTACTGTAGGAATCATGATGTGAAAATGACACTTAGACTGATGAAAAATGTGAGAAATTGATCAATATATAAATTTTCATCCTATTTTTTTCTGCTGTAGGATGATATTAAAAGCAAAACTGTATTACTTTGTACTGTGAATACAGTGTTACCATTTTATTATTCATTTGTAGCCCTAGTTGATAAATAATAACCGTTGACTATGCAACAAACAACTTACTTTCTCTTGGTAGGATCCCAAAATTTGTTGTAATTTTTTCCACCATGACTTTATAATGCATATCAATCTCCATGTGCCAGACCTTTGTGGGATATGATGAGGTTTCTCTTCGAATAATCGAATCAATCTTTTATTCTTTAATTCATAGTAACCCCCCTTTTTTTTCTCCTTTTTTTCCTTTTTGCCTTTGTTAGATGCCTACGCACACCACAGTACCAAGCATTATCAGTACCAGCTCACACTCCTTTCCTTATTTGGAAAGAAGACTAACTTTCTAGCTCATTACAGACACCCCTTCCCCTTTCCCTCCACTTTCTTTTACGTGCCCACCCTATCTAAAAAAAAATCAAACATGCAGCCAACCGAGATTAGATTGTACGACCCGACCTCAGCCAATGGGGAAAGGGTACAGGGGCAGGACTTGCGTCAGGAATAAAGGCTCTCCTGCCCCTTTGTTCAGGTGTGTTCTCATGGCAACTGGCCAAGGAGGCACCCCTCTGCGCAGAAGTAAAATTGCTTTGCTAAGAATCCTTTGTTCGAGTGTTCAATTTCCTTAGGATTTTGAGCAGTATTCCTAACACCTTCATTTTATCTTGCTTTTCTTCACAACCCACCCTGGAAAAACTCCTGTCATCAAGTTCACATCTCTATCCCTTTGCTAAGTAATAAGCACATATATAATCTTTGTCTAAGAAAATTTAGTCATATGGGGTGCTTCACCTGTGCCATTTCTGTTTTAGAGCTCCTGTTAGCATTGAGGACATTTTTAAGATCCGTCCAAGTGCCCATCTGTCTTACTTGCCCTTGAAATTTCTACTCTCTACCCCACCCTTCTCCTCTTCTGTATTTCTTTATTTCACCCTTTCTCCTTTCTTTTCCAACACACACACACACACACACACACATACACAAACCAAGCTCTGCATCTTTTTTTAGTTAGAATAAAAGCTTTGTCTCTCTTGGGTGATGTTATCAGCACTGCAGATATAAACTTGGCTGTTTCTATCCTTGCATCTCAAAATCTGATTCTGATTCTTCTGTTACAGCCAAGAGTACGGGTTTTTAAAAAATCAATTCTCAAGTTCCTTATCTGTTTCTCTGCTTCTAGGATGACCATATCTTTCATAACTAATGGGGATATTGAATTCAGAGAGCTTTATGGTGAAACTATATTGCAATATGTGTGCAAAACAAAAACAAGGCTACAATTAGATGTAATAACTATAGCTTAATTTAGATCCATTTCATACTGGCTTGACAGAGTTGGTTAATAGAGTTTTCCCATTAAAAACTAGTTTTCATGAAGACATTAATTTTTCTGCTGATGTGTTTGGCTTATGGACTTCTGAAGAAAAAACACAAGTGTCAATTTAGATTCTCAATAGGTAGGGAGAGAATTAAAAGGATTGTTCTGGGTCTCCGTGTAATTCTTAAGATGTTTGAGTGCACGTTGGATATTGTTTGATGAATATGCGGAGATACCTGTGACTGGGCACATTTTCTAGTTGGTAGCTTGCTTCTCAGTTTCCACATTTCTCGAATGAGCTCATATGTTTTTCTATCAATATACAGGAATATCATTGAATCCCTTTGTCCTTCTCTAATGGCCTCTATTCATTTCTTACCTTAAGATCCTCTTATTATTCAAGAGTACTAATGTTTTCCCCATGATTCTTTGGTCATAAAGTATGACTCAATTCGAATATTATCTTTTGGACACATTTCAGGAAATCCTTTGAAACAGTCATATAGCGATTACTTCTCAATTATCATGTATCTTCAGACATCAAGCCAGCATAGGACACCTGAGATGAGCTGGTACCTCATGACACTCAACGAGGCAGGACTCACGGAGGGCTTGGAGCCTATGTGGGACGTGCCTCTTGTTATGCCTGATATGTTTCGTCAAATATATGCCACATAAGGTGGTGCTAGAATTTCCAAGCCAAATAAATTCCTCTTTCTTTTTCATATTCTTAGAGTCGTCTTTAACTCTGGCAGTATTATCACCCACTGATATAATGAGAATCACCAACTATAATTAGACCTAGAATAGAGGTATTTATTGGCTTTCCATATTTGAATCAAGTGTTAATGTTTTAATTTCATTTTGAAGTTTTCTCATACCATACATCAAGCCATCTGTTTGAAATCATACTAGGAAATGAGAATAAAAAATAATGTATTTTAGGGAAGGCCAAACACAGGGTTATATATATTCTAGATGGCATTTGTGATTAAGTTATCCTCTCCATTCTTACATCAAAATCATATTTAAAATGTGTTTTCTTTCAAGATTAATGTATGATCTGCTTAGACACACATTTTTGAACTTTTTGAAATATCTATGATTATCTTTTATATGTAATGGTTATTAAAGACAAATGTTATACAGAGTTTATCAAAAGTAGCTGAAGTATATTAAACAATATAAGCTGTACAATTTTAGTTAGCCATATTTTATTTTTATATGGGACTTTTGAGTTTTTGAAGTGCCTTACCATACATTATTTCATCTATTATTCACAATGATACTATGAAATTGGCTTGGATGAGTTCACCGTCCCCAGTATACAGAGGAAACTGGCTTAAAGCAGTTAAGTTTTAAGTTAAGTGGCTTGTTCAAAACCACTTCTCTAGTAAATGATGTGGTACAAACTAAAAGCTGGTAGCATTATTTAATTTATTATATTTATTTTAAATATTTAAATATTTATATAAATGTTTTCCCATTCTATAATATAGCCTCTTAGTTCTTTCTCCATACTGTAGTCAGAATGAACTTTGCCAAATCTTAAATCATCTTCCTCACTTGATTAAACCCTCGGTAATGAGTCATCATTTTACCCAGGCTGCAGTCCCAAATCTGTCATGTCATGTTCATGGTCCTATGTGGTCTATCCCTTATTCTTTTCCACCTGCATCCCATGCCACTCCTGTCCCCTGGCTCACCAGCTTCCAGCCACACTGGGCTTCTCTTCCTCCCTCCCTCCATGACAAAGGACTTTGCACTTGCCGCTCCCTCTGCCTGCAGTTCTGGTCCCCTCTCTTCACCTGGTAGCACCTGGTCATCACAGAGGTCTCAGTTTCAATGTTTCTTTCTCAGAGGCCTTCCCCTGACCTACCAAACAAAATCAGTTTCCGTCACTTTCACCTTTCAGCAAACTCTTAATTAACAATCAATTTATACTGCTGTATTTATCTGTGTGATGTTTATTTAGCACCAGCCCTCTCCATTAGTCTGTAAGTCTAATGAAGCCAGGAACCATGTCCATTTGACTCATTGTTGGTTTCCATCTCTAGTTCAGTGTTTGGCACATAGCAGCTACTCAGTAAACATTTGTGGGCCAAGTAAGTAAACGACTCCATGTTGGGGGTACATAGCTGCTTTTACACGCACAGTTCTCTATTAAATTAGGGAATTATCAGAATCTATATAGATTTTGCGTCATTTCCTTGAAACATGCACGTAGAAAGGACCTTTTGATACTTTAATGATTTAAGCAAGTTTTACAAAATTACCAGGAGAAAAGGTCAGAAACATAGATTACCCAGGGAAGTGGAGGAATCTCCTGCATTTGAGGTTTAATCAGAGGATGGCTCAGTTTGAGCTCTGTTGCTATGTGTAGGCTGTGAGGTATAGACAAGATCATTCTGTAGAACCAGGAGGAAATACCTGTCTTTCTCTTTGTATGTTTGATTCTTTGTCTAGAACTTAACTCTTTGCTCGTGTCCAAATAGGAAAAGTATTTTGGAATTCCACTCTTGATTCGGACTTCTTTTTCTCCACCATGGTGTCCAGTCAGCTCTGGTATAACATGTGTGTTACTGAAAATTACTGCACTCTGTAAAACCACACAATGAAAACCACAAAGCTTTTGGGGGAAACAGGACTATGGGAAAAATACTCAAAACTTTGTCAGTGACACACTAAAAACAAAAAGGTGGGAACCTAATACAATTGGTAGCCATGTGTTCAGTGGTTAAAAAATACATAAATACTACAATAAATATGGTGCTTTACCTTGAAAGAGTTTTTTGTGGAAGTGGATATCAACAGGGATGCAGTTCAGAAGTTACTGTGAAGTGGTGGAAGGAACGCTGTCTGAAATTGGAGGGGAAGGTGTAACGCCACATGTGGATAGTTGTGGCTCGTAATGCACAGGGTGGACTGAGGTCTGTTTGAAATATGTGTTTTATGTGTTTTGATGCAGTTCAACTGGGTGGAGTTTTCTGTGTTCACCTAATTTTTCTCATGAATGAAATCAGGCAATCGGCAAACCTAAGATTTGTGTCATGCTGAAATTTTTTCATAACATATCAGTTACTTTGGAACAAATTAGCACTTTTAAAAGAAATGTTACAGTAGAGCTGACAGTAGTAGGGGAAAAAAGTGGGAGACTTAGGGTCAGAAAAACTCAGTTCTAGCTCCAGAGCTGCTATTTCTAACCATGGAAACAGAGCAAGCTTCCTGCTTCTCTTTTCAGTTCCCTACCCTTATCTTTAGATTCAGGTGATAATAACCAGTATTGCTGAATTGTTCTGAAGACTGAATACAGTAATGAAGGTGGATACATTTTGTAAAATGTAAAATATTCTCCAGATTGAAGATATTTTTTTGCAGAGTTTGCTCATTTCGGAGTTAGAGACAGCAGCTAATGAATAACATAGAGTTGAAAGTTAACCCACTCACAGCTTTTCTTCAGAAAAACAGGCAAACCTACCTTTTTACTAATAACAAAGCTCACCTCTGTAAAGGGAAAGAAGAGCCTGTTACTGGCAAGTTTTGTTGAACATGTGTGTAATGTCACTGCTTAGACGCAGCCTTTGAGCCGTTGTTTGTGTTCCTGGTGCAGCGATTTGAGAGCTTTGCTAAGAGAAGCCAAAGAGAAAGGGAAGAGGTGACGAACATGGAGCATCTTGCTCGAAGAACATAGGAGGAATTGAAAGGTTGTGATTGAGGAGCTTTGAAAATCGTCATGAGGCTCTCCTAGGCAGATGTCTTCAAGCCATCCCAGCTCAGTGGCTCTGCAGAAAGAGAGATGTTGCTATGGAAATGTGGTCCTGTCAGATTTGTAACCCAGATTTCCATGATATTGTCCTCTACTTATTGCTCTTCAGTACCTAGTGGCGTTGTGTAAATAACATCAACTGTTCTCCATCTCTCATTGCCTTTCACGCTTTCTGCTGTGAAAGATCCAGAGCCAACATTTGGGAGACAAATTAAAATTACTTTGGGGATAGATCAATTTATATCCAGAATATAGCAAATACAGAAAAAAAAATAGCCAATCTATTGATACTATATTTTTTCTATGTGTAGCCTGTTTTTAAATTTGGGTACAGGCCAGGCACGGTGGCTCACACCTATAATCCCAGCACTTTGGGAGGCCAAGGTGGGCAGATCACAAGGTCAGGAGATCAAGACCATCCTGGCTAACATCGAGAAACCGTGTCTCTACTAAAAATACAGAAAATTAGCCAGGCGTGGTTGAGGGTGCCTGTAGTCCCAGCTACTCTGGAGGCTGAGGCAGGAGAATAGTGTGAACCTGGGAGGCGGAGCTTGCAGTGAGCTGAGATCGTGCCACTGCACTCCAGTCTGGGCGACAGAGAGAGACTCTGTCTCCAAAAAAAAAAAAAAAAAAAAAAAGTTGGGTACAAATCTTTTTCATATTTAGTAGGTGTGGATTATTGTCAAGTTTTGATGGATTAATAGAAATACACCTCATTTGAAGGGAATATATTTTAGTAAAAAGCTTTTGCCCTCGTAGTCTTAATTCCTTAGAATTTTCTCTGTGTTACCAGGGTTTTTGTGTGTGTGTGTGTGTGTGTGCGTGCTTTTTTTCTTTCATGTTTTAAAAGGCATAAATAAATTGAAGAGAAAAGGTTATTCGTGTGGAAAAGGTTCTCTCATGATCATGTTTTTAGGACTCTTTAATATGTCAGTGAGTGAATCTATGGAGCATTCTTTACTTTTGAAGGAAGGAGGAATGCTGTTTTCTCTGCAAAACTTTACATTCTTTTTTTTTTTTTTTTTTTTGAGATGGAGTCTCGCTCTGTCACCCAGGCTGGAGTGCAGTGGCGTAATCTCGGCTCACTGCAACCTCCGCCTCCTGGGTTCAAGCAATTCACTGCCTCAGCCTCCCGAGTAGATGGCATTATAGGCACCCGCCAACACACCTGGCTAATTTTTTTATTTTTAGTAGAGACGGGGTTTCACCATCTTGGCCAGGCTTGTCTTGAACTCCTGACCTCGTGATCCACCCGCGTCAGCCTCCCAAACTGCTGGGATTACAGGTGTGAACTTCACATGCTTCGTAGCATGCGCTTTTGAACTATTTAGCGTACATTCTTTTTTTTTTTTTTTGGCCTGTTTCTGGAATCAAAGCACTATCTTCCAAATTCTGTAGTATTGGTGACTTGTCCATGTTTCTTTTAGTCTAATCAGTCAATAAAAAGAGGAATGTCAATTGTATATATAACCATAAAGAGTTTATTATAGTAAAATATATGTAACATGAAATTTGCCATTTTGACCATTTTTGTAAAGAGTTAACTTTAATTAACCCATTTATCTTCCACAACCACATTTTTCTTTCTTTCCAGCGCTTCCAGAATGTTATTTTCCAAAGTGACAGAATAAAGATTTGATTTTAATTTTGATTTTAGTTTTTCTGATTTCAGTAAAAGTAACTGATTATGGGAGTTAAAAGTAGACCATCAAAAATTCAGGCTTGAGTAAGCAAAAGGCCAGCTTCAGAATCAATAAGCAAATATATTTCCAGCAGTACCGCGTATTAGGTAATGTGCTAAAAATGTAAAATCTATCTGCACATAAGGCATCTTGAACAAATATTTATCTAGGTGGAGAATTATGATAAATTCACATGAAAAATAACAGTAGAAAAAGTAAAGACCTAAAAGGTGGTAAAGATAGTAGGCGATGTTGGAATTCAGGGAAGGGAGGAAATGCAGTGATGAGGGATAGGTTGTAGAGGACATGGCTTGCAGCTGAGCCTGGAAGGAACCCTAGGCTTTCAACTGAGAGACCTAGGGAGCTTTTCACGCTGGAACAAAGGTACAGAGGCAGGAGGATATGTAAGTATTTTTAGAGGATCAGGATTCACATCTAGATTCTAGTCTAATATTTCTTTCATGATCCTCAGAATGCCTTTTTTCTCATGAGTTAGAGCTGGAGAAAATCTGTCGTTGCTATCACTTCCTATGAATATGCCACATGCGATGAATCATATTTAATCCATAGTGCATAGTACACAGTCATAGTGTTTGGTTTATTTCAAAACAGAGGTCACTGTTTGTCTTCTTTCCTTTTAAGTATGTGTGTCCCTCATGATCAGACATTGCATGTATGGTTTTCATCATAGAGTGTATATCCTGTGTACAAAATGCTCAGTTTAGTAATAGCAGTAACAATAACAGCATGGCATGCTTTTTAAAAAAGGCAACAACAACAACAACAACAATACAAAAACAAAACAAAAAAGACATTAGTGTAGCTGACTCAGTGCTATCAGGAGGATCTGAGCTGTGTGCTTTTTACCAGTTCCAGGAATGAGTTTGTGCTGAACCATCAATTCTGTGTCATCCAGTTCCTCTTTCAATCCCTGATACCCGTTCGTGAGATGAGCTAGTTATCTAGGATTATAAAAACAGTGGGTGGCTTGGCCTAGTTTTATATCTGAAGACCTAACTGGACAAAATGAAAAACAGTTCTTGAGACTCACTCTCATCAGCTTCACATTCTAATTAACTTGAAATTTTCGGTCCTTCTATAAAAATAGTAATTTTCTCTTTCAAGGATATACCAGAGATGGAAGAGATGAAATAATTCTGAACAGGTAATAATCTTACTAATTATTATCTGACTTATTGTGCATTCAATAGTATTTTTGGGTCATAGTTCTTCACAGGATGCTCTCTGGGTTAGTGGAAATTATTCAAGTGTTAGAATTAAGTCACCTGGGACTCAAAATCTATTACCTTCTGGTTTATATGACCTTGCACAAATTACTTAGGTGTCTCTGATCCTTGGTTTCTTTGTCTATAACAAGAGATTAAGAATAGGACCTACTTCGTGGGGTTGTTCAAAGGATGAAATTCATATATATAAAGCTCAAGTTACCACTTGATAACCAGCTATTTCTTATTTTTGTCATAAACACCTTCCTAAAAGTCATTCCCTTTGTGTCTTTTATAGCATGAGAAGCTGATACATGAACTGGAAGAGGAGAGACACTTACGTCTTCAAAGCGAGAAGCGGTTGCAGGAGGTGACCCTGGAGTCTGAGCGCAACAGAATTCAGATGCGTGGCCTGCAGCAGCAGTTCTCCAGGTATTGTTCTTAGCTGAGCAGATTGCTTCCTGAGGTGCATCTCTCTCTGCACCAGTAACACCTTGGATTGAATGTCCATTGTGTAAGCTTCTGTTGTGTTTGATGAGCTAATTTACCAACCGTTTAGACCTTCTGTTCTGACTAAAGCATCCTATGGCATCCAGACCAATTTTCTGAAACTTTCCATTTGCACCTGACATGATCTTTATTGAAACTGATTGTCTTTTCTTTCCTGATGGCTTCCCTAAGGGTCTTCAAGTGAGTTGTGGTGGCTTTGCAGCCTGTAGGCTTGTCCTTTAAAAGGCCAGCCAAGAGGATGAGATTTCACTGGTCAGCGCAATCCTATTTTAAGACAAAGAGAGAGTATGTGACTCTAATGATTCAATAAACTCTTCCTCATTGCTTAGAGGAAACATTAAGGAGTAGTAAAAAAAAAAAAAAAATCAGTGAGTTCATATCCTTAAAAAGATATCACTAGAACACTTGAATGTGGCCAGGCACAGTGGTTCACACCTGTAATTCCAGGACTTTGGAAGGCCAAGGTGGGCGGATCATTTGAGGTCAGGAGTTCAAGACCAGCCTGGCCAACATGGCAAAGCCCCATCTCTACTAAAAACACAAAAATTAGCCGGGCATGGTGGCAGGTGCCTGTATTCCCAGCTACTCGGGAGGCTGAGACAGGAGAATCACTTGAACCCAGGAGGTGGAGTTTGCAGTGAGCCGAGATTGCGCCACTGCACTCCAGGCTTGACAACAAAGCAAGATTCCATTACCAAAAAAAAAAAAAAAAAAAAAAAAAAAAAAAAAAAAAAAAAAAAAAGAGAGAGAGAGATCACTAGAATCTCTCTTTCAAAGAATTTGAAGGGAAGATTCTGAAAAAGTAGCTCCTAGATTTAATTCTAGCAGCTGGAATCTTTCAGTTTCCAATTATAGTTAATATGAAGGCAGGTGATGGTTCAAACTATTATGTTAAAATCCCTTCAATTCCATGGGAGGAATCCCCCAGAAAATTGTGCATTTACAGCCTTGGGACCAGTTATAGGCACCTTGTGAAGAACAATCTGCATTCATTTCTATACTTCACCATTTATAAAATCAGGAAAATAATTTGTTTCACTTTTCTCTCCTGAGATTATCCCAGGCAGTACCCATGTTTGAGAAGTTGCCCTAAAATCCTCATGAGAAAACTGTGTGGGTCTTGTCTTTAACTTTTCACCAGGATTTGGAGAACACTGTGACTGGTGATAAATAATGTAGCTTTGTCATTATGAAGTTTTTGTAATGACAGCTTAATTTTTAGATGTGTTGCAGGGAGAGAACAAACATAGTTGAGCCTCCAGATAATTTACCTCATTATGGCCAATACTGTGTATGTGCTTCAACTTTGGTGTAGGAGTTCATGGAGGAACAGGACAAGAAGGATGGATGACTCCTGTGTGGTCAGCATTATAATTTAACGCCCTGTTCAACTCCTCAAGCCCATGATAATACACAGGTGCTATAGAAATGCACCAATCAATACCTTAATAAATGCATGTCCCACCCCTCATAGGCTATTACTTATATCACCTTATGCTCGATTTTTCATTCAGTTTGATGGCAACTCTCCCTTTGTGTCTCCTAACCAACTTAAAATAATAGATCCACCCCTCCAAAGTGAATTTAAAACAAGCACTGCTTGGTAATATTGTTTGTTTTAATGGCGCAGGAAAGGAGGAGGCAGATCTTGCTCTCCTTGCACTGTCTAATTGAGATGTCTCTATATTCAAGCTACTGATTTAGGTGGCAGGAGACACATGGCATAGTAAATTATATTCATATGATGCTGGGTCATCTGCTGTAAATCAGATGCCAATCCCCTACAGATTTAAGTTACACAAGAGCCAAGACTACATCCTAGGCTGAAAGAGAAGATAATTATGTGTACAATAAGTAGTGGTTGGTTTTTACATACTTCTTTTGTGAAGGATTTTTATCCTATTATAATTAGTTTTCTCGTGTAAAGCATCATTGAAACTGAAAAGTTCAAGTCCAGTTACAGCCAGAGAACTAATGTAAATCAGTAAAAGACATGGAGGGGAAAAGCATATGTAACAGATAATTACACAATAATTTGAGTAGACCTACTGAACCATTTCTGATGGCCTTTCACAGTTTAAACTTTGGTTTTTAAGATATTTCTAGTTATGTTTAAATAATCTTATTATTTGAAACATTCTCAATATTATAGAATAAGCCTTTATTGCATCACCCTTGGACCGGGTTAACATCCAACATGGTCATCTAAATAATTTCCATAACATAAATTATTCTATTGAATTAGAAACCTTTATATTCATAATTTTCTTCTTTTTTTCTCTTGGGTCGATGAGTTCATTTTGTGCGTGATGTTATCTGGGATGTGGAATTACTTTTGAACATTGTTCATGGGCTGAGGTTACTTTTAAAAACTAAGCTAATAACCACTTTCTCAAAGAATGTGGTGTGGCTTAAAATAAAAGGTAGATTTACAAAAGGGCTGATAAAATAAAAACAAAATAAGCTCATGAAAGGAGAATGTGGCAAGTTATCACCTTCACATAGCCCAACAAGTTTTCTGAGTATGAGCATGTAATTTAGCTCTAAGATTCCTGGCAGACAAGGTCAAAAGAAAAAAAAAACAAGTAATATGTAATTATTATCTCATGGCCAAAGGCTACTACTCCTTAAAGAGAGGAATATTATCTCTGTTAATAAATTTGTAATACAATGTATCACATAGAACACTTTATAGAAGACACTGAAGGATACAGTAGACGTGGCCCAAAATGGTGCAAATTAGGATTAATTCTTGCAAGGGCTGCTGCTTTCACTATGTCACTTATATCTGGAAAGTTAAGCTGTTTTTCAATTTCCTAATATATGGAATAAGAATGCTGGGTCATGTCTAAGAGATCACAAGTGAAATAGGAACTACTCTGGTACTCTGGTGCTTAAAGTTCTCAGGGCAACCATTCTACTTCAGATTCATGGGAATCTCCAGATATATACATGT